>NC_090983.1:7507500-8757500 GCF_041146395.1 Eulemur rufifrons
CTCTAAGGGCCAGGCTCAGGGGGCCAGTTTAACAGGTGAAAATTTACATTTCCCCCATGTTTTGCCTAGTGTTCTTTTGAGGTGTTTTTTTCTTATCCTATGTAAGTACTCGTTATATAGTAAAGACTTTGTCCCTTTGCTTGTCATATTACAAATATTTTTCTGGTCTTTCATTTGACTTAACTGTTTATCATGATTTTGAGTTACAAAAGATTTTCTATGGTTTTACGTTCTGAACTGTTTTTAAAATTAAATTTAATTATGCAGGTAATACACAAATGTATTCTCTTAAAAAAAAAAACGATTTTTAATTGAATCTTTTTTGACCTCCATCCCCAAACCTAGTCCCCTCCCCCTTCTGCTGAAACCACTCAGGTCCTGAACTTTTTCTATGGAATTATATACACTTTAGTCTTTATGGTTTATTCTTTTGCTTTTCTGCTTAGAGAGGCCTTCCTCATCCTTAGGTCACATAAATATTCACCTATGTGTTCTTTATGTCTAACTCTTGACGCATTAGAATATAGTATATAGTGTTAAGAACCATTTTTTCCTTATTGATTTGGGATTTAACATATATAAAATTCTTAATATTGCTGAGGTCACACCTAGGTTTTCTAGTATACCAGTGTGCCCATTTTTGTGCTAGTACCATACTAATTTTTGTAGCTTAAAGTACACCTTAGTATTTTAGTGTCCATCACTACCACCTGCATTTTTAATGAAAACTTTGTTTTTCATTTCATCCTTGAGATTCTTAAAGGGCTCCGTTAGCACCCTCCTTCCCCAAACCATTGCTAACTTTTTCTTCACCCTCCTCTCTAAATAAATTAAATTTTCTATTGAATTTTTATAAAGTACCATTGTTTTTCTAGTTACCCGGGTTCAAATACAGCACCATCAGCAACCCTCTCTACAACTGTTAATTCTTCTACATCTTTCCCACCCCAGAACCTGTAATTCTCTGGGTGAGAAATAAACACCCCTGTAACAGAGGACAAGAAACAGGATTTCCAAAAACTCTTCCCCCTGCTCTCTTTGATTTCACTTGCCTCATTTCCCTATTAAAATTTTTATGTTGGGCCGGGCGCAGTGGCTCACGCCTGTAATCCTAGCACTCTGGGAGGCCGAGGCGGGTGGATTGCTCAAGGTCAGGAGTTCGAGACCAGCCTGAGCGAGACCCCGTCTCTACTAAAAATAGAAAGACATTATATGGACAACTAAAAATCTATATAGAAAAAATTAGCCGGGCATAGTGGCGCATGCCTGTAGTCCCAGCTACTCGGGAGGCTGAGGCAGTAGGATCGCTTAAGCCGAGGAGTCTGAGGTTGCTGTGAGCTAAGCTGACGCCACGGCACTCACTCTAGCCTGGGCAACAAAGTGAGACTCTGTCTCAACAAAAAAAAAAAATTTTTATGTTACTGGAATATTGTTTTTTGCTCTGATATTATTAAGGGGAAAAAACTGATAAGGTTTAAACATAAATAAAGTATACCTATAATCCTAGCATTCTGGGAGGCCGAGGCTGGAGGATCACTTGAGTTCAGGCATTCAAGACCAGCCTGAGCAAGAGTGAGACCTCATCTCTACTAAAAATAGAAAAATTAGCCAGGTGTGGTGGCACTCACCTGTATATCTCAGCTATTTGGGAGGCTGAGGCAGGAGAATCGCTTGAGCCCAGGAGTTTGAGGTTGTAGTGAGCTATGATGATAGCACTGCAACTCTACTCTGGGCAACAGAGCAAGACCCTGTCTCAAAAAAAAAAAAAAGAAAAAGTGAATAAGCAGGTATAGTAAGTAATGAATTATCAAAAATTAAAAAAACATAAAACAGTGGGATATTGAAGGCATAAAGAAAAACATGGCTTTAGAGTCTTGAAATGTTGTCTTAGAAACAAGTGCCTCTCTGGTGTGGGTGTACAT
Organism: Eulemur rufifrons; assembly: GCF_041146395.1. Taxonomy (NCBI): domain Eukaryota; kingdom Metazoa; phylum Chordata; class Mammalia; order Primates; family Lemuridae; genus Eulemur; species Eulemur rufifrons. Next base: position 7,509,423 of record NC_090983.1, read on the forward strand.
GTGAGTATCTTTGTCTACTTTTTTGTTTTTTAACTTTATTTTGAAATAATTTTTGACTCCCAAGACATTGCAAAAATAGTACAGTTAGTGCTCATTTACCCTTGATCCAGTGTTCCTTAGTGATCACATCTTACATAACCCTTATCAAAACCAGGTAATCAACATTGGTGCAATACCATTAACTACTGTTTTACTTGGATAACGTATGCTCTGTAATTACCCTAAGAGTTCATGGCAAATAACCACGCAGTATAGTCATGGAACCAGCTGCTTTTCCTCTATCTTATTTACAGTCAGACTCAGGTATATACATTAAAAGAAAAGAGAAGTTGAGCAATGAAAAGGGTCAGAGAAACTCATTGAACTTTCCTGCCAAAGCCAGCTCTATAGAATTTCCTTTTGTTCTTCCTCTGGCAGATATCTCCACGTTCCCCAAGTAGCCAACCAAAAGTTTCACAGACAGTAGATTACACATCCTGTTTGGTATGTTCTGTTTCCTGTTTTACCCTGTTTCCAGGGGAGGAACAGTCAGATTAAGCAGGTGAGGGAGTCCATAACCTCTGCTGTTGTTACAAGTCAGAAGCAAACCGTGTATCCCTCCCCTGTGGCTTCTGACTGAGACAAAGGGAAATAATGTAGACAGGAACAAACTGACAGAGAACACCTCTGCCAGATATTACTGATATATCATAGAATTTCAGATTCTTGTGGTCATACAAAGTTAGTGCCGCCCTGGAAGTTGCTTCAGATACAGATAGTTTGGTCTTGGCCCTTGCTTGAGGCAATAGAAAAAAACATGCTTATTATATAAGGTGCCATGGATACAACAGTGATGCATTTCAGAATCTTTGGCTTGGAGAAGTGTAACTTTATGAAGATGTCAGAGAAATTTTTTTAAAAAGAGGTCTTGTATCTTAGGGAAAGACATTACAGTGGTGGTGTGATAAATTTTGACTTTTTAAGGGGTTCAGTATCTGAAAAGTGATTACTTCTAAATGAGATATAATCTTTAGAAATTATCACCTAGAATAACAAATTCTTTTCTGTCACAATGAAGCCCCTGACCAATAATGAATATACCCTGCCTTTAAAAATTCCAGTAAACAATTCACTTATAATTTGCAAATTAGGGTTTTAAATGTTAAAATTTCAGAAGATTTATTCCAATTATAAGACAGCTCAGCCAGGTGAGGTGGCTCATGCTTGTAATCCTAGCACTTCGGGAGGCTGAGGCCAGAGGATTGCTTGAGCCCGGGAGTTCAAGACCAACCTGAGCAAGAGCAAGACCCTGTCTCTACAAAAAATATAAAAATTAGCTAGGTGTGGTGATGTGCACCTGTAGTCCCAGCTACTTGGGAGGCTGAGGCAGGAGAATCGCTTGAGCCCAGGAGTTTGAGGTTGCAATGAGCTATAATGACACCACTGCACTCTATCTAGGGCGACAAAGCAAGACCTTGTCTCAAAAAAAAAAAAAAAAAAACTCATTTGGTACCTTTAAAACAGTCAATTCCTATAGAGCTTTTAAAATTGTTTAATTTACCAAAATCTTCATTTTCACATGACTGTTTTAAATTGTCATTAAGCAATTTAAATGTTTAACCTGTATTAAACAAAGTGTTCTCACTGTGCTCTTAAATTAAGGCATATCTCGGGCCGGGCGCGGTGGCTCACGCCTGTAATCCTAGCACTCTGGGAGGCCGAGGTGGGCGGATCGTTTGAGCTCAGGAGTTCGAGACCAGCCTGAGCAAGAGCGAGACCCCATCTCTACTAAAAATAGAAAGAAATTATATGGACAGCTAAAAATATATATAGAAAAAATTAGCCGGGCATGGTGGCGCATGCCTGTAGTCCCAGCTACTCGGGAGGCTGAGACAGGAGGATCGCTTGAGCTCAGGAGTTTGAGGTTGCTGTGAGCTAGGCTGATGCCATGGCACTCACTCTAGCCTGGGCAACAGAGTGAGACTCTGTCTCAAAAAAAAAAAAAAAAAAAAAAAAGGCATATCTCCTAGGATTTTAGATCTGGTACCTTTTTCTAGTCAAATATAAAATGTATACATTCAAATTTATCAGCAAACAGGTATACTCATTTATTTTATAAAACTAGCAAATCTCAAAAAGTAGTATGAACATATAAAGGAGACTATAATAATAATATCCTATTTAAAAATGATTCCTTTGCACTTGGTAAAGTTTCATCCTAACAGAGCTAACGATCTTTGTTTCTCTGGCTTAGATTTGGTAACATGTTCCTGTCTTAACTTTGGTAACATCTTTAAGAGATACCATTTCCCAAAGTTCATAATTCTAAACTTAATTCTAAACATAATTCTAAACATAATTCTTAAACTATCAGGAAAAGATTGTTTCTAGAATCTGATTATTTTTAAATAAATTGAAAATAAGAACCAAGTCCTAGATAAAAAAGAACTGTAACAATACCTCTAAGGTATGTGGTAATAAGTGCCATGAAAAATAGATAAATTAACTTGAACTTTACAAAGTAGAATAAAAATACTGATTAAGAAATTAGTCCCTTTTTTGCCTGAATTCAAATATGAATTGCAGTGTAAAATTCTTCTTAAGGAAATATATTAAAAAACTAGGCCGGGCGCGGTGGCTCACGCCTGTAATCCTAGCACTCTGGGAGGCCGAGGTGGGCGGATCATTTGAGCTCAGGAGTTCGAGACCAGCCTGAGCAAGAGCGAGACCCCATCTCTACTAAAAATAGAAAGAAATTATATGGACAGCTAAAAATATATATAGAAAAAATTAGCCGGGCATGGTGGTGCATGCCTGTAGTCCCAGCTACTCGGGAGGCTGAGACAGGAGGATCGCTTAAGCCCAGGAGTTTGAGGTTGCTGTGAGCTAGGCTGACGCCACGGCACTCACTCTAGCCTGGGCAACAGAGTGAGACTCTGTCTCAAAAAAAAAAAAAAAAAAAAACTAATATTAACTATCCTTATATAGAATATCCCAAGTTTAATAATTTGTAAGCAATTTCTCAATTATTCTTCTTACCCTATTACCCAAAAGAAAAAGAAAATTTTTCCTAAGTACTTCTAGTACACTGAAAAGTTACTGATCAATATGACCAAACAAATGTGAATAACTCCCAGCCAGAGGTTTTCCTGCTTTTGCTATCAACTCAATGAGAGGAAATACTCATGCCCTCAAGAATCCTGTAATCAAATTAGGAAGATGGTAACTAGTACTCAAAATGCCTACTGGAAGCGCTATGAGAGTTCAGAAGAGGAAGGACAATGGGGGCAAGTACTAGAAAATCAGACAGAGGAAGCCAAGAAATAGACATTGAGAGGAGCCATTTGGAAAGTGGAAATTGATTTTTAAAAGTTGATTAGTTCAGAGATGTAGGACTATAGTGTCTTTTAGCCAAGATGTACAAATGTCTGGCTTGATAATTGTGCCCCTCTATTTAAAGAAGCTACATACCTCTGTCTTTAGTGAACTGAAACCAGATGACAGCAGAGTTGACATGGCAGAAGCTGCTACACAGAGAGTAATCTGATCAAATTCAGCAGACCCTGCTGGAGTCCTCTTATTCTGCAGAAAGTTACTGTACATTGGAGTAATGAGGAACCTTGGCCTGAATCATCACTAAAGAGAAATCTTCAGGCCAGGCGCGGTGGCTCATGCCTGTAATCCTAGCACTCTGGGAGGCCGAGGCAGGAGGATCACTCGAGGTCAGGAGTTCGAGACCAGCCTGAGCAAGAGCGAGACCCCATCTCTACTAAAAAAAATAGCAAGAAATTAGCCAGACAACTAAAAATATATATAGAAAAAGTTAGCCGGGCATGGTGGCTCATGCCTGTAGTCCCAGCTACTTGGGAGGCTGAGGCAGAAGGATTGCTTGAGCCCAAGAGTTTGAGGTTGCTGTGAGCTAGGCCGACGCCACGGCACTCTAGCCCAGGCAACAGATGGAGACTCTGTCTCAAAAAAAAAAAAAAAAAGGTAAATTAGATGTTAGAGTCACATGGTGATTTTAAAAGTTATAATAGAAATATCTTAGTCAGGCTGCTATAACAAGATGCCAGAGACTGTGTGGTTTATATATTATTACAACAGAAACTTATTTCTCACACTTCTGGAGGTTGGAAGTCTGAGATCAAGGTGCCAGCATGGTCAGGTTCTGATGAGGGCCTTCTCCCAGGTTGCAGACTTCTGTCTTCTCATTTTAGCCTCATGTGGTTAAAAGAGAAGGAGAAAGCTCTCTGAGGTCCCTTTTATAAAGGGCACTAATCCCATTCATGAGGGTTCTAACCTCATGAAATAATCACCTCCCAAAGGCCCCATCTCCTAATACCATCATGTTGGGGGTTAGGATTTTACTGTATGAATTTGGGGGAGACATAAATATTTAGTCCATTCCTAGAAATAACGGGTGAATTTTAATCTTTGGAGGAAAAGATAACAAAGGTGATGGCAGAGCAAGAAGAATAAGATTGTTATTTTATCATTGCTATGTAACCTTGGCCAAGGTGCTTATCTGCTCTGCTTTACCGCCCTTAAGTCTCATCACACAATGAGAAACTGTGCCACTCTTTGGAACAAGTTTTGCTGCACAGCACTAATGACATTCTTATATAAAAAACACAAAAGGCATTTTCTTCTCTCAGCAGTGAAAGACTAGTCAGACTTGATTTTTTTTTTTTTTTTTTTTTTTTTTTTTTTGAGACAGAGTCTCGCTCTTGCCCGGGCTAAAGTGCCGTGGCGTCAGCCTAGCTCATAGCAACCTCAAACTCCTGGGCTCAAGCAATCCTTCTGCCTCAGCCTCCTGAGTAGCTGGGACTACAGGCATCCGTCATCATGCCCGGCTAATTTTTTCTATATATTTTAGTTGTCCAGATAATTTCTTTCTATTTTTTAGTAGAGATGGGGCCTCGCTCTTGCTCAGGCTGGTCTCAAACTCCTGACTTCGAGTGATCCTCCTGCCTCAGCCTCCCAGAATGCTAGGATTACAGGCATGACCACCACACCCAGCCCAGACTTGATGTATTTTAAAGAGATGTTCGTGGGGTGATATAGCTGGCTTTGCACTGTAATTGGTACATCTGGGGCAATTGTAGCCAGCCTCTGCTAATGATAAATTGCTGTGTCTTTTTTACTCCCATTTTCCTCTGTCATGAATACAGGGATCCTCTAAGTTAAGGAAACATTTCTTCCTACCTCCTTTATCAGTTTTGTCTGCTTTGGCCTTGTGGTCACCATAACACTTGATTCCTCCCCAAAAGGCAACTCAACTCTTTGGATTTTGCTCTCTTCTCTTGTAAGAGGCTTCAGAGGAGAGTGTGTGAGCTGACTAGAGGGCATGGAGGTGCCTAAGCTCATAGTAAAGTCACTGTGTCTGGCTGAGCATGAGTGTGGGAAAGAGTGTGAAGAACGAAGGGAAACAAACTAGAGAGATGTTAGAGCCACAATGTAAAGAAATTTAAATGCTAAACTAAGAAGTTAGGACTTTTCGATGAACAGTGAATGAACCTACTGAAGGTTTTTGAAGAGAAAGTAGTAATTTGATCCACCTTGTATTCTAGGAGTGTAGTAACCCTAGTGACAATGTATTAGATTGTAAAGACCGGGCTGTTGGTTGAACATTCCCAGGATTTACCCAGAGATTCTGATTAAGTAGGTCTGAGATGAGGCCTTGGAAACAGCATTTTTAACAAGTTCATGGAACCACACTTTGAGAAACAATGGACTAGAAATTGAAGGAGAAAGATTAGTTGGGAGTCTGTCATACCAACAGCATAAAAGAGGAAATGCCTTAAGAGAACAAACTTGACAGCGAGTGCCAACAGTAGGAAACAATCATTGTTTTCTAGTGATTTTTCTCAAAAATAATCTAACTCATAATTTTAGTTATTATATATTAGTCCTGAGCTCTGTGCGTAATGTGGGTAAAGTAGAAAACCAGAAGGAAATAAAGTTAGATTTTATTTGAAATGCTAAAACTAAGGGAACCATCCCTTCCTTTAATTTGTTCTCAAGATACTCAAATCCTTCAAATACAATTTCTGCTCGGTATCTATTTAATATTTAATATATATAACACTTACAAGTTTAAAAGTAGAATTAGGCCTTATCTCTACTCTTAAACAGATAAGAACAAGAAAGGATGGAGATTAATATATAAACAGCACAAAAGACTGCAACAGGATTTCTAGGTTTTGAATGACTAAAACCAAAGTTAAACACTAATTAATACAACTAAGCTTTTAGTTACTTTCCCTTTATGAAGATTTTAGAGAGAGAAAGAATAAGATAAGGCCAGTCAGACATGGTGGCTCACACCTGTAATCCTAGCTCTCTGGGCGGCCGAGGCGGGTAGATCCTTTGAGCTCAGGAGTTCGACACCAGCCTGAGCAAGAGCAAGACCCCATCTCTACTAAAAAATAGAAAGAAATTATATGGACAACTAAAAATATATATAGAAAAAAAAAAAATAGCCAGGCATGGTGGCGCATGCCTGTAGTAGTCTCAGCTACTTGGGAGGCTGAGGCAGTAGGATTGCTTGAGCCCAGGAGTTTGAGGTTGCTGTGAGCTAGGCTGATGCCACAGCACTCTAGCCCAGGCAACAGAGTGAGACTCTGTCTCAGAAAAAAAAAAAAAAAGAAAGAAAGAAAGAATAAGATAATATGTGCTTTTTTTAGAGAATTTGAAATAGTTCCTAAGAAGTTACTTTCATAATTTTGCCTTTTCCAATCCTGAATAATTATGATAAAAATATCTTACACTTATATCATGTTTTACAAATTATAAACCATTTTTGTAGGCATTTCATATATTCCTGGAAGAATCTTAAAGCCTTGGTATTATCTGTTTTTTACAAACTAAAGCTCAGGCAGATTATCTTAGATCTTATCTAAGATCATACAGCTGCCATGTGCTAGAACTTGGACTATAATGTGGGTGTTCTGCTCTAAACCAATTGTATTTTCCCCTCTCTCAGCTTTTCCTTCTGATTGTACACTGACATTCCTTATGGTCTCTATCTTCCCCTCACAACCCAAATGAATTCCTGAGACTTATATGTAGGTATCTCAAATAAATTTTTTTTTTTTTTTTTTTTTTTTTTTTTTGAGACAGAGTCTCACTCTGTTGCCCAGGCTAGAGTGCCGTGGCGTCAGCCTAGCTCACAGCAACCTCAAACTCTTGGGCTCAAGCAATCCTTCTGCCTCAGCCTCCCAAGTAGCTAGGACTACAAGCATGCGCCACCATGCCCGGCTAATTTTTTCTATATATTTTTAGTTGTCCGGTTAATTTCTTTCTATTTTTTTTTAGTAGAGACAGGGTCTCACTCTTGCTCAGGCTGGTCTCGAACTCCTGACCTCGAGCGATCCTCCTGCCTCGGCCTCCCAGAGTGCTAGGATTACAGGCGTGAGCCACCACACCCAGCCTCCAATAAATATTTTTAAGCAGATTGATTAGTGTTGAAATATTTTCATGTTGGAGATAAAGATTTAGGTGTCAGAGCACAGTCATTTGGTTAAAGAAACCAACTGGAGTGATACAAATAAATGATTGAATAAATAAATAAATGGGGAGAAGAGACAAATCTCCAGTGCCTAATTCCAAATAATTCATATAGTTATTCCTCCCTCAAGGAAGTGGAGCATAACTCCCCGTCTCTTAAATTGTGCTGCATTTAGTAACTTCCTTCCAAAGAGAACAATGTGGAAAGGAGGGGAAGAGGGGAAGAGTAACTTCACAGTGGAGGAACCTGGCAAACACTTTGATTACCTGGCTGAGGTAAGCAGATTGAGTAGTTATGTTGATAGCATGTACCCTTGATATTGAGGTAATGAAAATGGCACTTTACCACTGTGGTCTTCTTTCCAAAAACCCATAACCCCAGTCTAGTCATGAGAAAAAAAAAAATCAGACAAACCCCAATTGATGGACACCCTACAAAACACCTGATGAATATTCATCAAAACTGTCAAGGTTATCAAAAACAAGGAAAGTCTGAAAAACTCTCACAGCCAAGAGGAGCCCCAGGAGACATGATAGCTAAATGTAATGTGATAATCCTGGGTGGGATCCTGTAAAAGAGAACTACATTGGGTTACAACTAAGGAAATCCAAATAAAGGTTGGACTTCAGTTAATAATAATGTATCAATGTTGGTTCATTAGTGACAAATGTAAGATGTTAACAATAGGGAAAACTGGGTATGTGAGATATGTGAGAACTCTACAACTTTTCTGTAAATCAAAAACTATCCTAACATAAAATGTTTATTTTTTTTAAAAAAAAAGACTAGAATAGAATTGTACCTGATAAGCCAGTTTCCTTGTTGGTGAATTAAGAATTGAAATATTTTAGATCATACATCCCTAGAGCTGTAATCAGGATTTGGGTTAATATCATTAGAGGATTATCTCATTATCATTGAGACGTGTCCAGCTTGAGTATGAACTATTTTAAAGAAGAGAAGTAAACAGTCCTTTGGTTCTAACCAGAAGGAACCCATAAAATTATCAGAATAATACCTAAATATAAAGTTACCCTGAATATAATGCAATCTCATCTTTCCAATGAAAAGATACACACACACACACACACATATATATATATATATATTTTTTTTTTTTTTTAAAGACAGAGTCTTGCTCTGTCTCTCTGTCACCCTGGCTAGAGAGCAGTTGCATCATCATAGCTCACTGCACCGCAAACTCCTGGGCTTAAGCAATCCTCCTGCCTCAGCCTCCCAAGTAGCTGGGACTACAGGCATGTGCCACCATGCCTGGCTAATTATTCTATTTTTGCTCAGGCTGGTCTCGAACTCCTGAGCTCAAGAAATCCTCGCACCTTGGCCTCCCAGAATGCTAGGATTGCAGGCATGAGCCACCTCACCCATCTGAAAAGATATTTTTTAAATGTGATGTGGATAAAGTAGACAAACATTTTCACATATATAACTAAGACCATAAATTTTGTTATATAATATATGACTTTAGAAATGCTGTCTCCCTCTATACCACCTGTCATTATGAAACATTGCCTAAATTTATTTATTTATTTTATTTTTTGAGACAGAGTCTCACTCTGTTGCCCTAGGTAGAGTACAGTGGTATCATCATAGCTCAGTGCAACCTTCAACTCCTGTGCTCAAGTGATCCTCCTGCCTCAGCCTCCTGAGTAGCTGGGACGATAGGTGCATGCCACCACACCCAGCTAATTTTTCTGTTTTTAGTAGAGATGGGATCTTGCTCTTGCTCAGACTGCTCTCAAACTCCTGACTTCAAGCAATCTTCCTGCCTTGACCTCTCAAAATGCTAGGATTACAGGCAGTGAGCCACTGCACCTGGCCTGCCTAAATTTTTTATATGCAACTTTTACATTAGTACTTGGCATATAGTAGGTTGTCAATAAGCATTTATTGAATGAATAAATGAATGAATGATAGTTTGAGATGAGATATATGGAAAACCCTGGATTAGTCTGTGAGGATCCATTGAAAGTCTTTGACCAGGAAAGTAACATACCAGAGGTGGAGAGGTATTTAGCCTCTCCTGGAGGGAGACAGAGATATCACAAATTATTTGCTTAGGAGAGGCCAGGGGCTAGTGAGGTGCTGGCATCAAGGCACAGAAGGAACCCCAACTTAGAAGTTAGGCAGATCTACATTCAGAAACTGCTGTTGGCCGGGCGCGGTGGCTCACGCCTGTAATCCTAGCACTCTGGGAGGCCGAGGTGGGCGGATCGTTTGAGCTCAGGAGTTCGAGACCAGCCTGAGCAAGAGCGAGACCCCATCTCTACTAAAAATAGAAAGAAATTATATGGACAGCTAAAAACATATATATAGAAAAAATTAGCCGGGCATGGTGGTGCATGCCTGTAGTCCCAGCTACTCGGGAGGCTGAGACAGGAGGATCGCTTGAGCTCAGGAGTTTGAGGTTGCTGTGAGCTAGGCTGATGCCACGGCACTCACTCTAGCCTGGGCAACAGAGTGAGACTCTGTCTCAAAAAAAAAAAAAAAAAAAAAACTGCTGTAGTCTGAGTGATCCCAAAGGCCTCTCAGAGGAGGAGCCACTGAAGCCAGGACCTGAGGGTGTGAAGAATAAGGTCAAGAGTGCTCAAGCTATCTGGCATAGGCAAGAGGTGTTAGTGAGTTGCAGAAGAAAAAGGTGTTTGTTGCCCAGGCTGGAGTACAGTGGTGCAATCATAGCTCACTGCAGCCTTGAACTTCTGGGCTTAAGCTATATCCTCCTGCCTTAGCCACCTGAGTAGCTAGAACCATAGGCACATGCCACTAAGCCCAGCTAATTTTTTTATTTTTTGTAGAGACAGGATCTTGCTATGTTGCCAAGGGTATCAATTATTTTTAAGTGCAGAAGAAAGCCAGGGATTGACATCTGACTTACAGTTTTAAAAGACCCCTTCCTTCTATGAAGAGAATGGATTAGAGAAGAAGGCAAGAATGGAAGCAAGGAAAACCAATCAGAATGCTAGATGGGAGATGATAATTAATTATTATTAATAATAATAATAGCAAACACACTGCTTCCTAAATGCTCAGGCACTGCTCTAAGCACATTATACAAACCAACTTGTTTGTGTGCTCTCCAGTTAACACCCTCTTTCATTCTCAAAAGTATCACACAGTAAATTATACAAAACTGTGAATCAGCCAATTAACATTTCAGGATAGGCATGGTGGCTCACACCTCTAATCTCAACGCTTTGGGAGGCCGAGGTGGGAGGATCGCTTGGGGCCAGGAGTTCACACCAACCAGCCTGGGAAACAGCAAGACCCCATCTTTATAAAAAAAAATTTTTTTTAATTAGCTGAGTATGCCTGTAATTCCAGCTCCTCGGGAGACTGAGACAGAAAGATATCTTGAGTTCAAGGTTACAGTGAGCTGTGATCACACCATTGCACTCCAGCCTGGGTGATAAAGCAAGACTCTTCTCTAAAAAAAAAAAAAAAACTCAGAAGGGCTTAACAGTTGGAATGGTCAGTCTTCCTCTTTTGCCCATCAATTTCAAACCATCCCATGAAAGCCACTAACCAAGACGACACAATATTAAAATAAGAAAAAACTGGAATCTCATCTCCAAACTTCCTGAGCCTCTTTCTTTTTGTTCCTTTCAGTCCTGGCTCTGTCTCTTGATTATGAGTTGTCTGTGGGCATTTCTATTTGTTATGTGTTTCTCATTGTCTTTCCACCCCGCTTCACTCCCTCCTTTGTCTCTCTCTCCCTCTATATGTGTCCCCCTTGTGTCTTTTCTCTTTCCCCTCTCTGCCTTCCCCATTCCCTCTAATTCTCTCCTCTCTTCACTCACCCTAATTTCTCTCATTCTTCCTTCCTTCTTCAACTGGCCAGTGAGCTACTGGCATGTGTAGTGGATCTGTTTATTATATAAAAATTGATGTTGACCATTTCCATTTAAAACTAAGACTCCCAGAACCAGTGTACTCATTCCAAAATTCTCCTAGATGATTATTACAAAATAATTTAAATGCTTTTATCGTATTTCTTGCATTCACATCTCTCAAGGAAATTTACCTAGTATCCCATTGATCTAACTGGTTTCTCCCCATCCCCAACCCTTCCCTTCCTACTCTACCACCCACCTCCCTCACTGCCTTCTATACCTCATGGCTGCCTCCAACTCCTGAACTGGACCGCATCTAAATCATACCAGGTCACATCTATTCATTAAAACATAAGAGAACCTGAACCAAGGGTCTCCCATTCCTCCACAATGTTTGTGGAATGTGAACATCTTCCTTTTTTTTTTGTCTTTCCTAAGGCTTAATACTTCACTAACTATTGATTTTGTTTTGAAGCTTATTGTTTTGCTCCGAAGTTTATTTTTAAGATGTTCTTGTTTTTACTTACAAGAGTGCCTCTTTATGTCTGCCTGGCTCCAAATAAGAGGGTACCACAGACAGCTCTCCTCTAAGCAAGAGGCTTCCTGTAGTAAAGCAGTGTTCTTTTGTGCTCATCCTTCCATAAGTCACTAGGGAGCTTTCAAATGAGAAAAGACCTGGCTGACCCAGAGAGTGGTATTTATAAATAGCACTCCAGCCTTCTCCTTTAGAGCTTGTCCACCTAATCCTCCTCTCTCAAGATTGGAAGTGACTTGACCTTTGAGTCTTAAACCTCTGGCTCTTTTTCTCTGAAAAATATGGTTAGCAAAAAGCTGTTAAAAGTGTTTTCTGCCAGGTGATGAACAGTCATCAAAGTTTGCCTTTCATTTCTAACATTTTTAGTTAAATGTTTCCTCTTTTGAGGGCCACCTTTTCTCGGTTACTATTTTAAGACACCTACCTTAATAATTTTTATTCTTTTTACTAATAGGCTATTGTGGTTTTACATTTTTGTGATTTGTAAAGCTATTCCCAAATAGCTGCATCTCTACCATGAACTCTTAGCTCCTTTTCACCCCACAGAATTATAGAATTTGGAGGAGACTTAAGTAGCCTCCATACCAACATTCTTGGATGGAGCTCTTTGAATTTCTCTAATTTTGTGTTACTTATTAAGTTTAAAATCTGAAAAGTCTTGTTAAGGATTGTAAAATGAAACACATGATCTAGACACTGATAGATAATTTTCCGGATTAAGATATGTGCAGGAAATATATGATTATTGAACCAGCCAAAGATTTTTTTATAAAATATATTTCCCAAGGAGATAATTAAGTCTTTAACCTGATTATTTATATTTTATTTTTTATTTTATTTTTATTTTTTTTTTTTTTGAGACAGAGTCTCACTCTGTTGCCCGGGCTAGAGTGAGTGCCGTGGCTTCAGCCTAGCTCACAGCAACCTCAAACTCCTGGGCTCAAGCGATCCTCCTGCCTCAGCCTCCCGAGTAGCTGGGACTACAGGCATGCGCCACCATGCCCGGCTAATTTTTTGTATATATATATTTTAGTTGTCCATATAATTTCTTTCTATTTTTAGTAGAGACGGGGTCTCACTCTTGCTCAGGCTGGTCTCGAACTCCTGACCTCGAGCGATCCACCCGCCTCGGCCTCCCAGAGTGCTAGGATTACAGGCGTGAGCCACCACGCCCGGCCAAACCTGATTATTTATAAAGAGAAGAAATGCTTGTGTTACGGAGATCAATGTATTTTTAGCAGCTTTTTTCCCTTGTTATGAAATGGAGTAATCTTAAATTCACTGTCTACTAAATATCAGATAGAAAACTCTAATTTAAAACTTTTTTCTTTTCAGCAACTTAATACATAAAGAGCCCTGATCCTAGGCTTTTCTTTGTTGACCTGGGCCAGTAGCAGTAGGGCTTTTTCTGGAAGCTAAGTCTGATCCAGAGCAGCTTTGTGCAGGGACCCTTTCTCCAGGGCCTTTCTTGCAGTAGTTTTCCTAGAATGCCTCACCTGCCTGTGAACATGGAGCTATAGAAGTAGTTTTAGTTTTGTTGTTTAATTTAAGGAAGTCTGACGTCCATGTTGCTGTATTGGGTGCATAGAACACTATCTGCTGTGAAAAAATGAAAAGCAAGTACAGAGCAAGTCAAATGAGATCTCTGTCTTCTGAAAACCTTGGACTTAGATGTCTGGGACAGTTCTGTTTAGAGCTGAGCTCAGAGTGGATTGATAGAGCAGTAGTATCTGCTGTTTTCTTTCTCCATTTGGGAAAGCTTTCTCTTAATATATAGAGACCTCAGGATGGGTAAGCATATTTATAGTAATTAGAATTATAAGACATGACCTAAGCAAGTATGTACACTTTGACTTGCTTTTGAATTTAGTTGTAAAAAAAAAAAAAAAACAAGTAGAGTTTGAAAATATGAAGGAGAGGAGGGATACAACAATGTGGGTATAGAGAAGCAGCAGTGTCTTGAGATGTACTGAGCATAGGAGAGTTTGTTAGGAATTACACAACCGAGTGGAGCACAACCAACACGACCTTAAAGTGATGGTACGTTCATGCGGGGGTGTTCATAAGGAAGTTGAGAGCACAGAAGCTAGAGTCCTCACCACATTCCAGGCACTGTACTAGATATAACCCTGGGTTGTCTTTTGTGACTTTTCTTACATAGCAGCAAAACCTGGAAAGAATCTCTTCAGGGGGTTAAATGTAGTGCCATTACACACATGATGGTGCCATTCAGCCGTGTTTTTCAGGGTTCTCCATTGCAAACTATTCAAACAATGGGAAAGGACCAGAAGAATATCTGGGGCTTTTGGAACTGCCTGGAAGTTAGGGGACCAGGGCCTACAGCTAAGACCACAAAGCAGGAAAGGGCAGGTTGGCATATCCCCACCATCCCCACCTTGAAGAACTGCTGACTCTTCCCCAAGTCCTTGTGTGACTAGACCTTCAGGACCCTAGCACTGGATACCTAGGTGTCCAAGCCTAAGCCTTCTTTTGGTCACTTTCAGCTGTACCAAGGCTGGGAGAGTAGCCCTTCCAGCTACTGTAGTGCAGAACAGTCACTGTCTGCCACAGGGAAGAGAGGCTGTAAGGTACTATTGGGGAAAGGTTTGGTTGCTAGACGGCAAAAAAAAAGAAGACACATGGGCTGGTCTGAAGGTAGTGAGGTATCTCACTTGATTGTTCAGTCACAGATTGAACTTGTTCTACTACTTCCCCCCCCCCCCCCACTACTGTACTTGACTAGTATTAAAAAAATAGTAAAAAATTTAAAAAAAGAAGACACTTGTAAACTTTATCAGCTGTATTTATCTGAAGCTCAGTCTCTTTACAAATATTAACCATCTTTTGCAGACTTAGCCTCTATACTTGTATAATATTAATTTTCTTTTCCTTTAATGGTTTGTCCCTTTTTTTTTAAATAAAACAAAAAAACCTTTGGACTATTTTTTTTAATTTAGTCTTAATTTTTATCAAAGTTGTATGCATCCATCGTTTAAAGAATCATAGTCCACTCAGTTTCTAAAGAAGAGCAACACTCCCTGTCCTCCCACCCTTATTTTCTACTTCCCAGAGAAAACGATTTTCAATTCTTTTTATGCCCAAAGTATTGGGATTACAGGCATGAACTATAGCACCCAGCCCTTGAACTAATTTATTGGTGACATCTTCCCTTTAGTTTTCTCTGTTCTTTTTTGTTTTTCTTCTTGCCCTTTCCCAAAGTTGAATCTGTTCTGTCTTTCTAGAACTCCTGTTGGTTAGACATTGGACCTCTTGGACTATTTTCCAGTTTTTGTATCTTTATTCTTGTATTTTCTATCCTTGATTTTTCTTTTTTTTTTTTTTTTTTTGAGACAGAGTCTCACTCTGTTGCCCAGGGTAGAGTGAGTGCCGTGGCGTCAGCCTAGCTCACAGCAACCTCAGACTCCTGGGCTCAAGCGATCCTCCTGCCTCAGCCTCCCGAGTAGCTGGGACTACAGGCATGCACCACCATGCCCGGCTAATTTTTTCTATATATTTTTAGCTGTCCATATAATTTCTTTCTATTTTTAGTAGAGATGGGGTCTCGCTCTTGCTCAGGCTGGTCTCGAACTCCTGAGCTCAAACGATCCGCCCACCTCGGCCTCCCAGAGTGCTAGGATTACAGGCGTGAGCCACCACGCCCGGCCTATCCTTGATTTTTCTTTCTGAGAGCTTTCTTCAACTTTATCTTCTAATCCTTGAATTGAGTTATTTGGTTTTGCTATCAAAATATATGTTTTTCAAGAGTTCTTTTTTATTCTCTGCATGTTCTTTTTTTAAATTGATATTATTGACTCATTTGTTGTATCAAACAGTACAGAAACTAGAAAATACAAATACTTAGGATAAGAAGGCATTTTCTGACTGAAAGATAATACCAGTTGACCAGGCCCATAAGTTGTCACCTCGAGCCAGAGAAAATGACCTAAAATACACAAAATTTAATTGTATTAATATTTAGTGTCTTTAAGGATTATGTCATGTGGCTTTTTTTTAATGTTCCTTTTTAAAAGTTTGTATCTTTGTCTACAGTCTCTTTTTTCCGCTAAGTTGCTTTTTTTCTTAGTTTGTTTTGGTCTATATTTCATAGTGAATGCTTTCTTGAATTTCTAGTGATACTTGGCTGTCTTCTCATATTTAAAACAGGGCACTAAAAAGCTATTTGACAGCCCTGTGCTTGTGGGTGAAGCTTATAGTCTATGATCTTCACTGTAGGGTGAGCTATACGAGTCATTTCCTTGGGGTATCTCTTATACTTGTTTCTTTGCATCTTTTACCTTGGCTGGTCAGATTCTGTTGGTAAATTTTAAATTTTGCACTATTCATTTTCTGTCCCTTTCTTGCAATTTCTAGATGTGTGCAGTCTTTGGAATTTTTTCTCTTTTTTTGACACAGGGTCTCTCACTCTATCACCCTGGCTAGAGTATAGTGGCCTTATCATAGCTCACTGCAACCTCAAACTCCTGGGCTCAAGTGATCCTCCTGCCTCAGCCTCTCAAGTAGCTGGGACTACAGGCGTGTACCACCACGTCCAGCCCAATGGATTCTTATATTGTAGACAAAATATCTTCTCTAGGTCTCTGCTTCTTTCTTTAGATGTCTTTTGGACTCTCCTATATATTCTTACCTTCTTTCATGGCACTTAGTTTGGCAGACTTGGTAAAAAGTAAACAAGAGTTGGCAGGAGCAACTCTTAATACCTAGAGTACTAAGTAGGAGTCACTTTCAATGCCTTATTTTGCCTTAATCATATTTGATCAGAAATTGGATGAACCTTCGGGATGCTGAGACAGGGAAGATACTCTGGCAAGGAACAGAAGACCTGTCTGTCCCTGGTGTGGAGCATGAAGGTACTTTCTAACCTTTTGTCAGCACAGGGCTGTGACCAATGCCAGAACAGGGCCTGGGCATCAGAGAGCTAGGTCAACACATACCTAGTAGGTGGGTAAGCCTCTGAAGACATAGCATGTTAATCCGTATATTGTTGACATTTTTAGTTCCTCTCTTATATTTCTTTCTTCCACTTCCCAAAACCCATTTTGTGCTGAAATTTTTGCATTAGAACATACCCAAAGATATAAACCAAGATCTTCTCTTTTTTTTCCAAAAGATAATTTTCATTTTTTCTCTGAAGTAAAAGAAAAAGTATGGGGTTAAAACCAATAGAACAGAGTAGAGAGAAGGTACTCATGCAGCCCCCTTCCTAGGTGTGTCTAGGTGAGGCCCTTAAATGCACTAAATCTTGGTATTCCTTGAAGACCTTTTAGATACAGTTGACCAGTTGGAGACCTCTGCCTTCAGCTAAAGCATATAGTGCAGTTACCAAGGCATTATCTGAAATGTAACAAATAGGACATGTTCCCTAAATCAGTTGCAAGAAGCTCCCAGAAGCTTAAAGCATCATAGTCATGTGGTTTTCATTTAGTATGACTTCAACATTTATTTTTCTCTTATCAGCCCGTGTTCCCAAGAAAATCCTGAAGTGCAAGGCAGTGTCTCGAGAATTGAACTTTTCTTCAGCAGAGCAAATGGAAAAATTCCGCCTGGAACAAAAAGTTTACTTTAAAGGGCAATGCCTGGAAGGTATTCTGCTGCCTACATGCCTGAAATCAGGGGTCAGGGTAACAGGGACAAAAGGCAAGACCGAGTAAAGGAAAGCAGTGCTTTAATAACATTCATGTTACAACTCAGTTTGTGGTAAGATTCCTACACTCTGCAAGACTGAGGACTCCCAGTGAAAACAAACCCAAACAAAACTGGCCACTATGAGAGGCTTTGAGATGTCTGACATTGGGAGCCCAGGTAATGGTGCCTGGTTTGGCGTTGACATGCTATTGTGATGTGGTTGTAGAGGATCTGCTGTGAGCAGGGCCTAGTACAGTGCTCTACATACAGTATCGTAGGATTTGACTGGCAAGGCCACTCTGCATTGAGTCCTCACCATGCAGCGTAAGACGGCACATAAGCACCTTAGAGCTAAACTCCAAATGAAAAGGCCTTCTTCTATGTAATAGTTTACATCCAGCCTACCTCTAAGAAAACACTGCTTATACTGTATCCTGCTCGCTGATTCTAGTCCTGACCCCAAAGCATAAGAAGCAAATCTCTGGTGTGGTTCAGAGGATAGCCTAAAGGAGGCCTCCATGTTCTTTTTATATACCTCTTATCTGGGAGGTTTCTGATAGCTTCCTTTGGTGGTTCTCAGGATAGGAAGAGGCTCACTCTAAAGGAGGGGGACAAAGAGCCCTTAAACTTTATACTGGGGCACCTGCTCACCCCGGCTTTTCCTTCTTCCTTCAGAATGGTTCTTCGAGTTTGGCTTTGTGATCCCTAACTCCACAAATACCTGGCAGTCCTTGATAGAGGCAGCACCCGAGTCCCAGATGATGCCAGCAAGCGTCTTAACGTGAGTGAGCAGGTCTCAGGAAATTATGAAGTGTGTCTAGAAGCAGGCATTCCAGGCAGGTGGTATTCTTGGTGCTGTTAAGTGGGCAGGGAACTAGGTTGAGAAATAAGGGTAAAAGAGTATCCAGGGGGATCTTAGTTTATAAATCACTGACTTTTGTCATATGAAAAAGTGTGATAGAGTGAAAACAATCAAAAACATTTGATTAGACTAGGTTTTAAATTCCTGATTCACCCTGACTGCCTTTGTCATCTTGAGCAATAATATACTTTATCTCTCTGAGCCTTAGTCTTTCATCTCTAAACATAGAATTAATAATTATCTCTCATAGAGGTGTAATGAAGGTAAAATGGGATGATATGGCAGAAGACTGCAATACAGTATATGACAAATCTATGTTAATTTGCTCCCTTTTCTGACTGCTATACTTCTGATATCTCTGTACTTTGATTGGATCACCTTTAACAGACTCTGACAAAGTGCTAATTCTGTTTTAGAGGATAATACTTGGTTACTGTTTTTCATAAAATAGCTCACCATTTTAATAGCTTTGCCTCCTGCTCAAAGAACAACCATCTTGTTTTTTGTCCAAAAACATTGTCAATAACTGCCCATCTTCTACTTTCTCTTGGGAAAAAATGTTAGTCTCTCATATGTTGTAGTAATAGCGCTTTCCAAGAGTTAGTCTGACAGATAATTGTTTAATATTAGATCATCTCTTTCAGCACGTCCTTTATGAAAACCACATTGAATTTGTTAACTAAAGGTTATTCACTTTTTAAGTTTTTTTGTTTTGTCTTTTTGGGGTTTTTTTGTTTTTTGTTTTTTGTTTTTAGGGACAGAGTCTCACTATGTTTCCCAGGCTGGATCCAAACTCTTGGGCTCAAGTGATCCTCCTGCCTCAACCTCCCAAGTAACTGGAACTGCAGGTGTGCACTACTGCACTCAGCTCTACTTTTTAAGTTTTTAATAGTTGTTTTTCTTTAATAGATTTTTAATTACAATAGTAGCTGTTTTTATATTCTATCAGCCAGTGAGATTTTGAGTACCCTATTTACTTGTTTTATAATTAATTACCAGCAGAAATATATCTGCTGGTTGTTAATTACCCTTGGAAAGTACAGAGTTAGAATAGAGGGGCATTTTTTATTTTTATTTATTTTTTATTTTTTTATTTTATTTTATTTTTTTTTTGTTGTTGTTGTTGAGACAGAGTCTCACTTTGTTGCCCAGGCTAGAGTGAGTGCCGTGGCGTCAGCTTAGCTCACAGCAACCTCAGACTCCTTGGCTTAAGCGATCCTACTGCCTCAGCCTCCCGAGTAGCTGGGACTACAGGCATGCGCCACTATGCCCGGCTAATTTTTTCTATATAGATTTTTAGTTGTCCATATAATGTTTTTCTATTTTTAGTAGAGACGGGGTCTCGCTCAGGCTGGTCTCGAACTCCTGACCTTGAGCAATCCACCCGCCTCGGCCTCCCAGAGTGCTAGGATTACAGGCGTGAGCCACCGCGCCCGGCCTATTTTTTTATTTTTTTATTTTTTATGAGACAGTGTCTCACTGTGCTCAGGCTGGTGTCGAATCCCTGAGCTGCAGCTATCCTCCTGCCTCGGCCTCCCAGAAAGCTAGGATTACAGTGTGAGCTACCGCACCCAGCCAAGAAGGCATTTTTTTGGATTTGATTATATTAACCTTCATTTGACTTCTTGGCCAGGCCTGATTTCTTTCAGGTACTAAAACCATTGAGTCTATGATAACATCTTTATGTTAAGTCATGTTTCACTTTTTAGAGCCCCCAAAAACAGTACAGGTTTTCCTCAACTTACAATGGGGTCACATCCCGACAAACCCATCATAAGTCAAAAATACTATAAATCAAAAATGCTTTTAGTACCCCAATAAACCCATCATAAAGTTGAAAAATCTCAAGTCAATCCGTCATAAGTAGGGGACTGTCTATATTTAACGTTTTATTCTTTATTTTATTTATTTATTTTTTGAGACAGAGTCTCACTCGCCTGGGCTAGAGTGCCGTGGCGTCAGCCTAGCTCACAGCAACCTCAAACTCCTGGGTTCAAGTGATCCTCCTGCCTCAGCCTCCCAAGTAGCTGGGACTACAGGCGTGAACCACTATGCCCAGCTAATTTTTCTATTTTTAGTAGAGATGGGGGTTTCACTCTTGCTCAGGCTAGCCTCAAACTCCTGAGCTCAAGCACTCCTCCCACCTCAGCCTCCCAGAATGCTAGGATTACAGGCATCAGCCACCACACCCAGCCTATATTTAACTTTTTATTTTTTTTTTTTTTTTTTTTTTTTTTTTTTTTTTTTTTGTTGAGACAGAGTCTCACTTTGTTGCCCAGGCTAGAGTGAGTGCCGTGGCGTCAGCTTAGCTCACAGCAACCTCAAACTCCTGGGCTTAAGCGATCCTACTGCCTCAGCCTCCCGAGTAGCTGGGACTACAGGCATGCGCCACTATGCCCGGCTAATTTTTTCTATATAGATTTTTAGGTGTCCATATAATGTCTTTCTATTTTTAGTAGAGACGGGGTCTCGCTCAGGCTGGTCTCGAACTCCTGACCTTGAGCAATCCACCCGCCTCGGCCTCCCAGAGTGCTAGGATTACAGGCGTGAGCCACCGCGCCCGGCCTATTTTTTTATTTTTTTATTTTTTATGAGACAGTGTCTCACTGTGCTCAGGCTGGTGTCGAATCCCTGAGCTGCAGCTATCCTCCTGCCTCGGCCTCCCAGAAAGCTAGGATTACAGTGTGAGCTACCGCACCCAGCCAAGAAGGCATTTTTTTGGATTTGATTATATTAACCTTCATTTGACTTCTTGGCCAGGCCTGATTTCTTTCAGGTACTAAAACCATTGAGTCTATGATAACATCTTTATGTTAAGTCATGTTTCACTTTTTAGAGCCCCCAAAAACAGTACAGGTTTTCCTCAACTTACAATGGGGTCACATCCCGACAAACCCATCATAAGTCAAAAATACTATAAATCAAAAATGCTTTTAGTACCCCAATAAACCCATCATAAAGTTGAAAAATCTCAAGTCAATCCGTCATAAGTAGGGGACTGTCTATATTTAACGTTTTATTCTTTATTTTATTTATTTATTTTTTGAGACAGAGTCTCACTCGCCTGGGCTAGAGTGCCGTGGCGTCAGCCTAGCTCACAGCAACCTCAAACTCCTGGGTTCAAGTGATCCTCCTGCCTCAGCCTCCCAAGTAGCTGGGACTACAGGCGTGAACCACTATGCCCAGCTAATTTTTCTATTTTTAGTAGAGATGGGGGTTTCACTCTTGCTCAGGCTAGCCTCAAACTCCTGAGCTCAAGCACTCCTCCCACCTCAGCCTCCCAGAATGCTAGGATTACAGGCATCAGCCACCACACCCAGCCTATATTTAACTTTTTAGAGCTCACAAAAACAGTTACCCTTAGGTTAAGAGAGATTCAGTAAGGTCATAGTCTTTCTCGTTTTACAAATGGAAGCACTAAGATACTCACCAAGAAAAATGAAATTCCACCCTCACGATACAGATGTATCATTTAGGGTTCTTTGTTTGCAAGCCACAAAAACAGGCTATGGCTGATACAACAGAGCTAAAAGAGGAGACCTGGGGCATCTTGGAAGCTGCAGGAGGCAGGAATCCATGGATGGCTTCCTCAAGGAACAACCACTGGAAGAATCCAGCTCAGAGCAGAGAGTCTGATTGGCCCAAGTGACATCCTTTGCTCACTTTTTTTTTTTAGACAGAGTCTTGCTCTGTTGCCCAGGCTAGAGTGTAGTGGTGTCATCATAGCTCACTGTAAACTCAAACTCCTGGACTCAAACGATCCTCCTGCCTCAGCCTCCTGGGTAGCTGGGACTACAGGCGCATACCACTACGCCTGGCTAATTTTTTTTTTTCTATTTTTAGAAGAGACAGGGTCTCACTTTTGCTCAGGCTGGTCTTGAACTCCTGAGCTCAAGCAATCCTCCAGCCTTGGCCTCCCAGAGTGCTAGGATTACAGGTATGAGCCACCATGTCAGGCCCAGAATTATGCTTTTATGATTTTTATGCTCAGCCTGCTCACTTTTTTGCCAGGTAAGGGAGGAACCACACAATTGACACATGGACTGGAGGAAAGGTGGTTCTCCAAATGAAGAGCAGAGTGCTGTTACCCAAAGGCAAGAGAACAAATGTAGGGCAGGCCAAACCCCAGCTGTCTACTATAGTAGGTATTGTAGGGAAGGATACTACCCCTGAGGTCTGCAGGCTTCCGTGTGTAAACCAGCCAAAGGTGTCCATATATGTGGTATCAGTGTCAGTCGGATCTATAAGCACCCTGTGTGCAGAGCACTCTACTAAGGGCTTTAGAGTGTATCAGGTGGTGGACACATGTTCTCACTTCTGATTTCTGAGCTTAACAGAGACAAACCTAATCATATAAGTTAAATGTTATGTTAGACTGCTAACCAGATGGACAAAGACTTTAATGTCCCTAAGCTCAGGCTCTAGGTAGGTGCATGTCCATGGGCCCAGTGAACCCAGATAGAAACTGCTTTGTGGAAGTGAAATCTTGTGCCTAACATGCTTACTCTTTCTCGTTTGCCCTCTGTTTCTCTCATTACTTACAGTGGGAACGTTATCATAGAAACAAAATTTTTTGACGACGATCTTCTTGTAAGCACATCCAGAGTGAGACTTTTCTATGTTTGAGAGAAGAATGTGTGTGCATTTCAAGAATTTGGGCTTTTTGGAGGGAGGAGGAAACTGTTTACTTTTTTCCTCCACATGTTTGATTTTTGAGACTTCCACCCCTAATTCCCTCTACGGCTGAACACACCTGTGGCCACCAGTGGACCAGCTCTGTGGTAGGTAACCAGATGGCTTTTTTTCCCAAACGGCCATCTTCCACTGACCAGACTAAACTCCAAACCCCAGACCAGGGCAGGGGACGTGCCTCGACTCCTTCCTACCATAAACATGAGGGAACAAACACATACCACAAACCGATACTGTACCTGCCACCCTCCCTCTCTCCTCCTCCTATAGGCTACACATCTCCCTTTGGTCCCTGGTTTTGGAAAAATTCATGTTCCTGACCCATGTTTAGTTTTTTCCTACCATTTCTATTTCATACATCCTTATACATTTAACTTGTAAAATAGACTGTGATATTATTATTATGTAATGTAATTAAAACATGAATTAAAATATTCCTGCAGTCTTTAGCATGGCACTGCTTTCATCTTTCCTTTTTCTGGAACATGAACCTGGCTGCATAATGGGAAGAAAGACATTTATCAGATCATAGGATCACAACTATATTTTATTCCAGGGCTTAACTGGTAGATCTTGTTCTTGAGTGCCTCAGTTGCTGCTTTCCAAGAAAGTACAACCTACTTGAACAAGACCCATGATCTTAACATTTGTCCTTTAGATACAATTTTTAATAGTTCTCTTCCACAGCATACATGCACCCTTTGTTGTTATTGTTTACTTTTTCCAGTTCTTTACAGTGTTCATTTGTTCAAGAAGTTTCCAGAAAGGGTAGAAGTTCTAGGTTGGTAGAGTAGGAACTCTTGTATTCCTCTGTGAGAGCCTAGAAGTTACAAAATGAAGACAAGATCTCCATGAACCTAACTGGAGAATGATGGGAATGCATCTGGGTTTCGGGGAAGCTGGGAGGCCTTTCAGACCACAGTCAGAGGAAGCCAGCAAGGGAGAGAAGTGGTCACATCTGCTGTGCTTTCAGGTCTGACATAAGAGAGAAAACCAAAAAGCATTCTTTTTTTAGGAACTTAACCTCTAAGTTAACAGTAGCCTTCACCATCCTTTATAGAATACCAACAATTAGAAGTTTTTCGGTTACCAAAGTAGTAACGTCTGAGGCCAAAGAGAGGAGAGTATACCAGAGAGATGGCTTTCTTTGGTGTGGCCTCTCCTCCCAGATTCCTGTTCTTCTTCTTTCTCCATTACCTGAGTCTGTTTTCATTGTGGGTGGGGAGAAGAAGCAGTACATTTTTAGTGTACTAGCACCACCTTTCAATGACAATTCTACTCCTCATATTAGATCTGTTGTCTTCAAAATCTATTTTTTAAATACCAAAGATTGGATTTAAAAAACAAGGTAAAAATGAATTGAAAGCTTTTGCTTTCTTGAAATGCCATCTCTTTTTATCAGAGTGGATCCATCCCTTTCCCTTTCCTGAACCATATCTGCTCCCCAGAATTCCACTGCGGAACTCTCTCAGGGGACTGGACACATTCTAGTGGAGAAAGGACTTCTAAGACAGTGCTTCTCTACTCACCTGGCCAGAACTGTCAGACATGCTTCTTTCTAGCTGCTCTAAGAACAGAAAGTGTATGCTTCAGGGACAGTCCTAATCAGAGGCTCCAAGCTGTGCGGGTGGGATTTAAACTGGTGGGGGGATAGCTAAATGCTGAATGATGGAAGGAGAAGGAGGGAAGTGTTACATGCTGGAGTGAACACAAGCAAAAGGACAGGACACGGCAGCTGCAGGGACTAGGACCCTTGTCAGGTCATAGTCAGCTCTTATAGGGTGGGTGCAGGCCCAGATGCCTAAAGACCTGGGTTTTACTGGAAGGAAAAGCATATAGACCATGCTTGGCACAATGTATAGCTACTGGTTTCCAAATCAGTAATGATTCTGATGTAGTGTGGGGCCCAGACATCTGCATGTTAAAATGTTCTGGGTGATTCTGGTACACAGCAAATCTGTGGACCATGCTTTGAGAAATACTGGCGGAGGCATTTAGTAAACATTAGAGACATACATATGTATATGGGATAGCCCCAGGACAGACCAAGGTCTCAGAGCAGCTTGCTTAAGGAACAGAGTCCCAGCTGTGACCTGCGCAAGCTGAAGGGAAAGGTCCAGTTGCTCAGGGCAATCAAGAGGAGACTCAGAGCCTGTGTAGGGGAGCAGGGGAGAAGAATCCAGGCAGCACAGCTGCGGAGAAGGAGTACAGATTTCTGTTTAAAGAATTTTGGTTAAGCTTTGCTGTGTGCTATGCAATAAACCTCACTGTCTCCCCATTATATTACTTGTCGGTGTTTTGAGTTTTGGACCTTGTGATGGGGAATATGGTGAAGTCTGGCCCTACTTGGGCATGAAAGTCTTCCACACCGAGGCCACACTTACAGGCCCATTACATGCACCAGTGCTAGTCATAGGCCTACCTTTACTGAGTTTATCTCTAGTAAGGGGATACAACAAATTATCATAAATGCCATAAGAGAAGCACCAGGTAGGAATTTAAAGGAAGAAGAGATTACACTCAAGACAATCAGAAAAGCCTTCTCTGTTCTCTACATCCTTCACTCTCAGCCACAAAACATGTTCAAGTCACCCTAAAAAATACATTTTTAAAAATAAGGCTTTCCTTCAATCCTTCATGCCTTCAGAATCTTACCTTTGTCTTCGGATCCAAATTTCTTGGAATTGTCTTCATTCACGCTTCTCCCTGCCTTGCATCCACTCCTCAACCACTGTTGTCAGGCCTGGCCCCAAGCCTCTGCTGGCCACTCCCAGTCCCTGCTTTCTCTGCTGATGTCTCCTGGATTATCTCTTTTCCTTGGCTTTGGGAGCCCCTCTCATGGGTGTTCTGCTGCTTGTTCCTTTGTAGGCTCTTCATCTTCCGGCTGCCTTGTCTCTGAGGTTTTTTAGGTTTTTTTTAGTTATATTGTATTGAGAACATGCTATGTGCCAATTCTTTAAGCATTATACATTCACTCTACAAGTATTTACTGAGCACTTTGTATGTCCCAGAAACTGTTCTAAGCAGTGGAGATACTTGCTAGACAAGATGAATGAGGTTCCTGCCCTCCCATTAGATTTTAATGGGAAGAGAGAGAAAGCAAATAATTTCAGATAGTGATCAATGCTCTGAAGAAAACAAGACAGTGCAATTGCAGCATCAGTCTGGAGTGAGGGGTAGAAACTGAAAGAACTCAACCCTCAGCTTTTGACCACCAAAATAAGACTATTGAGTCCCCAGCAAACCAACAGTCTGGAAAGCCAGGCTTTACTCAGAAAGAAAAGATTTTTAAATCCATTAAACTGTCATCAGCATAGCAAGAACCAAGCCACTCTTGACTGTCTATTTACTACAGAGAACTTAGGCTACTGTGTGAGGGAAGTGCCTGCCTTGGGAGAGGAGGTGAAAGCCTGCCCCTCTTAGCCTGGTGCAGGTGGAAAGGAGAAGTGAGGAAAATGTCAGGCAAGGAAGTCAGGTACTGGTCCCTTGCTTTCGTTCACCCTCCAGTCTTGGGTGGACGTATCTGCCCAGGTGTGAGGGCTGCAGCTTACTTCCTGGAGGGTGGGGGGCGAGCTGTTTCTGTTCTCTCCGCCCTGCTGCCCCACAGTCTAGTAGGCCCAGGCCTACTGACTTCGCTTTGTAAACATCTCCCTGATCATGTCCTCTCCAGCCCCGCCGCCCCTCTGACCATCTCAGACCCATGACACTGGGCACCTGTCCTGATCTGTCTCCGACATCACAGCCACAAAGAGCACCCCAAGATGTGGATCTGTAGTTACAATATTGTCTAATGCCTGTGAAGCAATACTTTAAGCCTGTATTGTCAAGTGTATTTTTAGAACTTCTTGCTAGTGACCTGGCAATTGTTTCACCGCTTTCAAAATGCACTGTTAAAATGGCCCTCAGAGTGAAGACATAATTGGGCTCAGCAATTCTTTTTTGGTGATTTTATTTGATCTGTAACCAAGCAGATTCAACTGTAGCTTTGAATAAACTGAGGGGTGGTGTGGGAGGAAAAGCAGGGATTTGGCAAATACATTTGGTTCCCAAACTGTGCTCCAGGGCACCCTAGGGCACTGGGGGATGCAGGATTTTTTTAATTTTCAAAGAAAATCCAGCGATACTGAACATCTGTCCTATACTACTCAAACTATTAGCTCCAGATAGTTAAGTTTCAATGTTAAGCCATGCTACATTCTCTTTGATGAAATATCTTAGGAAACAGCTTTCAGAGGATTGGGAAGCAAGTACTCAAAGAAAATCAACATGAACAGGAAATGAGGGTAGGTGATGTCCAATCTCATGTTAAGATTTGAAAAGCTGTGCAGTGCCCAACAGGCATGCACACCCCATGAGTAAGTCATTCATTGTGATTAAAAATGAAATAAAAATATTCTCAATTTATGTGACCTTTCCCCACATTAAGGTGATAGCTACTAAGTTTTAGGACAGAACTACTTCATAACTTCTCTAAAGAGAAGTTAGGTATTTATTTTGGCCTAGGTACACTGTGAAAAAATTACTGAGACACTAAGATTGCTGTGAACAGGAAAGTTTGGGGACCTCTGGTAAGCTCTCAGTTTTAAAATAGGTCTTGCAGAGGGTTGGAAATACATATATGTCACCATCACTGGCAGCAGTAGCAACAAGAGGGTATTGACCACCCACTTCTGAATTCTGAAGCAGCTGTTGGTTCGGTGGAATGCTTTTGAATTCTTGCACTTATTAAAGAAAATGTATTCAAAGAAAAGGGCATCTACTCAAATTTCTTAGAATGGCTTTTAAAGTGACTTGATTTATTTAAGTCATTCCACAAATAGCTCTTCTCAGTGATCAGAAGATAAGCAGAATTACTGTCACTTGAATTTTTACACATATTGTAATTGTTACTTTCATTTTGAGCTAAATTAAGGGCATTTGAGATATACAATATGCTATCTGAATATTTTATGGTCTACAGGGCACCTCCATATAGTCAAGTTGTAGATGATTGGTCTACCTATTCACAGAATTTGAATTTACATTATATTGTTTTCTGTTATCACAGAGGTTAATAGTGGTAATTTTTTTTCTTTTATGGTACATTGTTGGCCATGTATATTGTTTACTTGAGGTCCAGTCCTTGGTCAGGATTAGAATCCAAATCTTCTCTTCTGGCAGATGTACACCACTTTATTTATTTATTTATTTAGGAGACAAGGCCTTGGTCTTTCATCCAGGCTGGAATGCAGTGGCAGGATCATAGATCACTTTAGCCTCTAACTCCTGGGCTTAAGCAATCCTTCCACCACAGCCTCCTGAGTAGCTGGGACTACAGGTGTGAGCCACCACACCCGGCTAATTTTTTTTTTTCTTTTTTTTTGTAGAGACAGGGTCTCACTGTGTTTACCCAGGCTTCTACCAACTTTTAATTGACTTATATTCAGCAAAAATGTACAGTTCATTTGGGAAAATTGGGCTAAGGATTATAACCAGTTTTTCTTAGAGGATTCTAAGAAAGCAAAAGTAGACTTACTTAAAAGTAGACATTTTATGAAATTGAAATGGTTTTACAACCATAGTGATCCTCAAACATTTCCAGGCTACAAATGACATTATAGTACTGATTATAGAACCTCAGTTGTGGATTTAGTGGTATTTTCAGAGGAGATGCCCATTTTCTGAGGAAAACTTTGCCTCTGCCCACACACCTCCTTGGCCTCCTCCCTAAGGAGGCAAGTAGCCACTGGGAGCGCCACATTTAAAACATGTCATTGTGCAACAAGGTTAAATTACTCTTTGTGATTTTTGGTAGGCCCCTAGGCAGTCCTCCCTCAGTCCCCCCACAGACCCCTTCCAATCCCCTCAGTCCCACCCTGCAGTCCCCCTGCAGTCCCTTGGTCCCCTTTCTGTCCCCCACTGCTGTGGTCTGAATATTTATGTCCCTCCCAAAATTCTTATGTTGAAATCTAATCCTCCCCCAAAAAAAGAAATCTAATCCCCAAGGTGATAATGTTAGGAGGTGGGGCCTTTGGGAGGTGATTAGGTCATGGGGGCAGAGACCTCACAAATGGGATTAGTGCCCTAATAAAAGGGACCCTAGAGAGTACTCGGCCCTTCCACCATGTGAGGACACTGCAAGAAGGCGTTGTCTATGAACCAGGAAGCAGCCCTCACCAGACACCCAGTCTGCCTGCACCTTTAATCTGCGATTTCCCAGCCTCTAGAATTGTGAGAAAGAAATGTTTATAAGCCACTTAGTGTAAGCTATTTTATTACAGCAGCCCTAACTAAGACAACCCTTGGTCCCACCCTGAAGCGCCCTCTCAGCTCTCTGGTGGTTCAGAGTCCTCTGCTGTATGAGCCTCCTGCCCCCTAAGCAGCTGGAACTAAACCTGTCCCTGTCACCCTGTGCCTTTGCAGGGAGCCCTGATGTTTGCTCACATTCTACATGTAGAAGGGTTGCCAAAATCCCTATAATCTGCTAATTATGATGAACAGCAGAGGGCCTGGACTGGCCTTGTGTTTATCCTCACCTGGCAAGGAGCAGGGAGCCCAAGGCTGTGTAGGGGAAGTTTCTGGCCTAAGTCCTCCCTCAAGTGGGGTCAGAGACTGGGCCTGTCCTGCTCCCAAGTATAGGTGTCTTCAGGACAGGCATGAGGGGTGGGAGTAAGGGCTGTGGGCGATGCGCCATCCCCTGGTGCCACCTATTCCCTTAGAAGTCCTGGGCCATGATGTCATTCTGGTCCCTTCTATGCACCGCTTTGACCCAGTGAGCTTTGGTCCGAGTAACCTTGAGAGCCCTGGAAAGGAGGACAGTGGATGAGCCTGGAGGCCAGCTCACTATGTGACAAGGACTCAAGCAGCCACAACCCTCAGACAGCAGCATACTTCCCCTGCTTGGAAGGGACCCAGAGAGCGGGGATGAGAAAGTTGTTCCTCTCAGGTCAGGTGGCTCAGCACCCAAGACATGGGCATCCTACACTGGCATCCACTAAGGGGCCCACCGGGTCCTTGGGGCATCATGTGTCACCAGCTGCCAGCCCATGAGGTCACTTATGTCTAAATTGCCTCTCTCTCCTGCCCCAAGCCCTGAAGGGCTTGTCCCCTCCCTATGTGGTCAACAGGTCCCTGGGGTTTTCTCACTGTCCTCTCTACTCTGGCTCACTGTCGTCATGTCTCTGAAGTTTTCTCCGTGATACATAGAAACAGGACATTAACCCTTTCCTGCTCTTGAGAGCCTGGTCATCTCACTGTGGGTGAGAGGAGTCTACTTTGAGACTCAAGCTGAGTGGTGTCTTCTTGGCCCAGGCTGTGTTCTTCTCTCAGGGAGTGAGACTCAGTCTCCCCGCCTAGTCCTAGTGGTGGAAGGCCCGAGAGGGGAAGTGAAAGTAGAGTTACTCAAGAGGCAACATCAAGGGGCATACTGACATGTGTCCACTACCATGGGGCAGAATCATATGCCAGATTCACCTGCCCAAGATCGTGTCTAGGGTACCCTGATTAGATTTTGGATTTTCCTGAAATTCCTCAAATACCCATTAGCTGGATGTGGAAGACATCAATTGTTTTCTCCAGCCCTCCCTCCTATTCATAACATCGACTTTCCTAAGGGAAAATCTACCCTCATTCTCACTCTCTGTCCAAGTGGCTCTGGTGGGGCTGACTTGGGCACAGGATCACATGACTAGATCTGACCAATGAGAGCCATGCCAAGACTTAGGCTGGAACCCTGGGGAAAAAGACTGGTTCCCTTTTTGAGATGGTGGGTCCCAAGGGGCCCTGTGAGCTGGACCTACAGAGCACAGCCCAATTCCAACTGAACCAAGGGCTGGGGGATGAGGGGCTGACTGGCTTAGACAGGGCTCACAGTGCCTGTCACACTGCTTTCTCAAGAGTTTCATTAGAAAACCAACAACTGGCTGGGCACGGTGGCACATGCCTGTAATCCTAGCACTCTGGGAGGCAGAGGCAGGAGAGTTGCTTGAGCTCAGGAGTTGGGGACTAGCCTGAGCAAAAGTGAGACCCCGTCTCTACCAGAAAGGAAAGAAAAGAAACCCAGCTGGGCGTTTTGGTGCACACCTGTAGTCCCAGCTACCCAGTAGGCTGAGGCAGAAGGATCGCTTAGAGCCCAAGAGTTGGAGGTTGCAGTGAGCTACGATGGTGCCACTGCACTCTACCCAGGGCTACAGAGTAAGACTCTGTCTCAACAAAAACAAACAAGGCAACTGAACACCCCACGTCACCACCCCCAACCCCTTCATAAAAAATGTTTAAAAAAAGAAAAACAACTGTCCTGTTAACGTATTACCTTTTTAGCCTTCCCACCCCCATTACCAAGCTAGGTGAAGAAGCTGTGAGCAGTAGTCACCATGTTAAACAGTAGCTGTGAAACTGCCAGAGAACAAAAGCAATGCCAAGGAAAACAGAACTGACAGAGGGAGGGAGACAGGTTCCTGACAACATCGTTTAAGCACCTGGATCCTGCTGTACCTGAAGCCATGACATCTCAGAACGTCCTAGTCACAACAAATTCCCTTTTTTAATAAAACAATTTGAGTTGGGTTTCTATGTCTTGCAATTGGAAGAGACCTAATGGATATGCATATTGCTGCCTTGCCCTTTTTTTCTTTGCTTGCTTGCTTTATTGTTTATTTATTGTTAATTTGTTTCCCTGATGAAGTCCATATGCTCATTGTGGAAAATTTAGAAAACACAGAACCTTAAAGAAGAAAAGGTATAATTCCACTACCCAGAAGTGACATTTGGTAGATTTACCTTTTTCTGTTTGTTTGTTTTTTTTTAATCACTAGATTGTATTGTAGACACAATTCTGTACCATGTTAAAGGAAGATTTTCCCCTACATTATTCAAAACTACCTGTGGTTCTGGAAGGAAGGGCACGTGCCTCACATTAACAGTTAATGTTGTTACTTCTGGAGAGGGTTACTGGACTGGGCAAGGGCTTGAGGGGATCTCCCTTTATTCCTCGTGTAGTACTTCTGTCTATGTGAATGTCACACAATGAGCCTAGAATGCTTTTATAAATTTTGAAACAATTTTAAAAGTTCTTTGTAAACATTTTTATATCCACTGAGCACTTACACTGTAAATTACTTTCTGCTTCCTGGCTGTCGAGCATTCGGCTTGCCTCGAATTGTTTACTTTCATCAATAACGCGGTTATGGTCACCTTCAGGCCTAGTGTCTTCCTCAGCAGCTCCGATTTTCTCCCTATGATGGTTTCTTTTTTTTTTTTTTTTTTTTTTTTGAGACAGAGTCTCACTCTGTTGCCCAGACTAGAGTAAGTGCCGTGGCGTCAGCCTAGCTCACAGCAACCTCAAACTCCTGAGCTCAAGCGATCCTCCTGTCTCAGCCTCCCGAGTAGCTGGGACTACAGGCATGCACCACCATGCCCGGCTAATTTTTTCTATATATATTTTTAGCTGTCCATATAATTTCTTTCTATTTTTAGTAGAGATGGGGTCTCACTCTTGCTCAGGCTGGCCTCGAACTCCTGAGCTCAAACGATCCGCCCACCTCGGCCTCCCAGAGTGCTAGGATGACAGGCGTGAGCCACCGCGCCCGGCCTATGATGGTTTCTAATCAAAAGTTTGTGTGCATATTTTTTGGATCTTCATACATAGGGTCAAAATGCTCTCCAGAAAGATTTGTAGCAGTTTCCACCCTTTGCTGTCCCGTCACCTAGTAATGCCAGTTACCTCCTTGGTCAAGGCACACCTCCCTCCTGCGTGGTGTTGACGAGGCGCACAGTGAGCACAGGGCCCCAGACCGCCTGCAGCCGTGGAGGATGAGGCCCGTGCAGAGTTCCCAGAGCCAGACTTGGAACCAGTTCTCAAAGGAATTCTTTCCCACCATCTGCTTCACTCAGCAAATATTCCTTTAGGCCTGGTGAGGGTCCTCGTTGTGCAAGATCAGCTTTTACTAGACACAAATGTCCTTCAACATGTTAACAGGATCTCTGTAAAAAAAATCCAGGTCAAACAAATTTAGAGTGAGCTGCATGTTAAACCTTCTTCTTGAAGACTCAGTACCCGTTGGTATATTAAAGGTCCAGTGAATCCTGCAGAAAGAAAACCCGTATAGCATCTCTTAACCCAGCATTTCGGCAGACAGGATTGATCTCACCTCTTCCTTTTGAGGTACACCTTGGAGCAGAGAGACAGTTAAGAGGCTCCCACTGCCTAAAGGTGGGGTCTCACTCCTGATCCAAGAGCCTCCCACAGCCATCAATTTAGTTCAATGAGTGTGTGTGACTGTGAGGCATGATGGGAACACAGAGAGGTCAGAGGACCAAAGATCACTGTGGGCTGGAGAAGAGGGGGGCTCCAGGCAGAGGATGCAAGGTGGGCAGTTCACATGACCCCAGCTGTCCTCCATGTGACTGGTAATGATTCAAGCAGGACCCTGCGATCCTGTTGAGAGATGGACCATGAGCATCACGGCCCCTTCTGAAGCTGACTCACCTCTCTGCGTTCCTCCCAATCTGGAAACCACACCAGAGAAGGGGTCCCCCACACCTCTGTGCACCTCCTCCTCCAGCTGTCTTTGTTCATGGAGGCCTGGTCGGCCTTGGAGCCTGAAGCCTGGAGTCCTGCATTCTCCCTGTTTACTGGTTGGCACTCTTTCAGTCATAGACAACAGAAAACCCAACCTGAACCAGCCTAAACTAGGAGGAAATTTACTGGCATCTATAATTGAAAGGTCCAGAGATTAATCTGGCTTTAGGCATGGCTTGACTCAGTAGCTAAAGCAATGTCATCAGAACTTGAAGGTCCTCTGCCTCTTGGCTCAGCTCTGCTCCTCTCTGAGTGGCCTGAGGACTAAGCCTCTCGGCCTCTTAAGTT
The DNA here is from genome assembly GCF_041146395.1 of Eulemur rufifrons. NCBI lineage: Eukaryota > Metazoa > Chordata > Mammalia > Primates > Lemuridae > Eulemur > Eulemur rufifrons. The sequence goes on from NC_090983.1 coordinate 7,543,338, forward strand.
TAAATCCTTGAAGAACAAAAATGTTTCTTTCCTTTTCAAAAACTCAATCAAAAAATCCCAGGGTTCACTCTGACTGGATGACTTGGGTCATGTCTCAACTCTGAACCAATCAGTGTGGCCAGGAGGCCTCAGGGTATTGATTGGTCAGGACCAAGTCACATATTCTGCTCCTAGGGCTTGGCTGAGTGGGAGAGGGGAAGTTCTCCAGGAGGAAAACTGGACACTGCTTTTAGAGGATTACAGCAAAGAGGACGGTGAAGGGATGGCTGCTGGTGGCAAAAACAGATGTCACCTGATATCCTCTGGAATCCTCACCAGCAGCTCCTTGCAGTAAGGGATCTGCTTCCTGCCCAGAGCCTCACAGGCCCCCACATGGGTACGTGTGAAATGAGGTTGTCTCAAGTGACCACCTGGCACCTCTTGTTGCAACGGGTGGCAGCCTTGATGGAGAGCCGTGGGGACACACACCCTCCATGCTGGGTCCCTGGGCTACGCTCATGGAATCCACACCTGCCACTGGCTGCTGGTCCTTTTCTGCAAATAATGCACGTATCGTTCACAGCATATAGGGCCAATGTGCCAAGCAGCCTTAAAATGTTTCAGCCTTGTTTTCCAATCTGAGCTTCTATCACCTTTCTGAGCTCAGGCCAGACCTTCAAGCATAGACTGAGGTCTCCAGAGAGAAGAGCCTCAGAGCCCAGCTCTGTCTCCTTCTCTGGCTGGTCCTGAGCTTGCCTACAAGGGCTGGGTGTAGAGAGGACAGCAGCCACACTGTGAAACTGACCCACACTTGCATCAGAGAAATGGGCCACTGGACCAGCAGGTTTGGGGTAAGGGTGGGGCCAAACCTGTGAGGCCCAAGCAGACTGAGGTGTGCCCCAAATAAAGCTGGGCCCAGGGTTTCCATCCCATGAAGCGGCTCTTACCAGAAGGGGACCACTGAGTGGCCAGCGGCCAGGGCTGGACACAGGCATCCTGCCCACAGAGGAGGCCTGGCAGAGGCAGGCTGGGCAGTGGGGCCCTGGAGAGACTGGGATGTAGGAAGACTTAGAAAGGGCCGGAGGCTGAGGATCCTGACCCCTGGGTCAGTAATGACAGTGGAGGAGAGGCAGTGGAGGATGCTGGCACCCAGGCCTGGGGCAGTGTGGCAGGCAGCCTAGACAGAGCCAGGGAGTGCAGCTGGGAGACCTGGACTCCCAGCTCCCCATTCTAGTCACTAAAGGCCCCACCAGGGCTGCTTTCAGGGCAGCAGTCACATTGAGGATGTGTGAAGTTCCACAACAGGGCCTCATGCTAATGAACATCCATCCCCCACATGCTAAACTCGGGCAGAGATGACCCAGGGCTGCATCTGCCCTGGGAGGGCACTGTACACACCAAGCATTTGAGCAGAGCTGGGCAAGACGGCATATGGCCACAGGAAAGGCCAAGACTCTGGAGGAGTGGACCTCAGCCCCCAGCTCCAGCTCTGGGGAGGCCTGGGGTCTCCCCTCCAGGAAAAGGACCAGGTCCCTGGGATGGGGCATCAGCTGCCCAGAGGAAAAGGCTGGGAAATGATCACTGACTCTCACAGCTAACTGGGGTCCAGTAACAGGGAGAAAAGTCTTGTTGTGGGGGCAGAGTGGTAGAGGGTAGCTGAGGCTGCCTCCCCCGGAACCAGGACCTACTGAAGGGTCTTTCCTGGACTGAACAGAATCCAGAAGAGCCCCCTGCTGTTCCTGTGTCCACCAGAGGGCGCCAGTCCCTTGCAAATCTTCCAACCTGGGCTCCATGGGAGGCCCTGTCCTTGCTCTTGGAGGGGACTTTGGGAGTGAGATCAAGGTGACCCCAGATCCTGAAGACATGTCAACAGAGAGTAATCACTGGGCCCCAGCTCAGGCTGCACCCTATTGTTCCCATTTTGCAGAGGAGAGATTGAGGCCCACAAGGTTCAGTCTGTCTCATGTTAACACGACTTGCAGAATCCGTGTCTGGACCCGGGCTGCTTCTCACCTTTTGGCGGGCTTGCGTGGAGGCTCTGAGCACCTGAGGGAGCTGGGTTAGACCTGATCCCATCTTCGTGGGCTGCCTGCTACATGCTTTAGAGATTCACTCTCCTGGGTTCACCTGCTTTAGAGATTCACCCTCCTGGGTTCTGGGCTCAGGAACATCTGCAGGACAGAGGAACTGGCCAGTTTTGGCTCAAGGGCCTCTCTTTCTTGCCTGAATAAGCCAAGATGCAGCCACCCAGCCTGTGCAGGGGGCGTGGGGTGGGCTCATGGGGTCAGAGGGTCCCTCCTACCAAAGGCTCAGTCTGTCTCAGATCCTAGTGGCAGCTGCCTGAGGGCAGCTCCATGCCCAGCCTGAACGGCCCAGTGAGGATGGCTAAGCTCCTGCCACAGGGAAGGGCGAGCCCTCTCAGAACCCTGGAGTTTGCTGTGAACCACAAAGGTGGGGGACAGGTGGTATGGGATGGGCCAGGCATGGTGGATGTCTGTAGTAGATGGTGTTGCAGGGGTGGGGCAAGGAGACCTTGTCTCTCCCCGTCTTAAATGTGCCTATTTCTCCCTCTTTTCCCCTCCCCTTAACCACATGTGCACTCCCAACAGCCTCAGCCCCTTCCTGATAGGGAAGCCTGCCTGGGCACTGCTCCCTCGCCCCACTTCCCTTCCCATCCTGCCTCACCCAACCTCTTGTCTCTCCCTGCCTCCTCGCCCAACCCTGGGCCTCTCCTCCAGGGGAGGCTGCAGTCTTGCAGAAACTGCTGAGAAGCTGAGGACCAGGGTTTAGCTTCAAAATCAGAAGCCTGCTGCAGGCACCTCTTGAGAATGGACACAGTCCCAATTTAAGGGCTCACACCTGAGGCTTGCAGGGGCTTCTGCCCCAGCTCACCTGAGGACCCTGGAGATTCTTGGTGGGGTCTCATCACCTCCCTCTGAGGGCTTGAGCCTTAGTGGCATTTCTCCACTTGGCTCTCCCAACCCACTGCTCACAGCCCATGTCTTTAAGTGCCCAGTATCATCTCCAACTGTGCCAAGGGGCATGGTGGGCCTGCCCAACTAACCAAGGGACTTTACTGGCAGTTTCTCCTGGAGGCCAGAGGTTGGAAACAGGGCCAGGTTGCATCAGTGCCCTGGAAAATAAAAGCTCCAGCGTCCTAAGGGGCGGGCTGATGCCACATGCCACCACCAGGGGGGGCCACTCCGTGGTGAGCTAAATGAGCAACGACCACACAGGTGAGGCCACCGCTAGGGGCAGCCTCTCAAGAGACTTGGCAAAGTTCAGTCTGTGCCGCCATCACCCTGGGCTCCTAAGAGTGGCAGACCCCAATTGTGGCCTGTTTCTCCATTGTCTGAGGCTATGGATACACGTGGCATCCAGTGATGGGGTCAACAAGACTCCTTGGTACCATCAGTGGTCAGTTGGTGTGCAGGGACCCAGGAAGCAACCCTCCAGCCAATTACAGCCCAGTTCCTGACACCAGACCCTGCTGCCAGGTCACTTAAACTACCCAGCCCCTCCAAAACCGGTGTCTTCACCCCACTGTCCCCAGGACAGCTAGGCCTGAGCTTTAAGATGCTCTGAAAGTCTGAAAGAAACTGAAACAGAAAAATCAGGCTTGAGACAGCTTTGTTAGAACAACTCAGCAAAATAAAATTCCGGTTTATTGTTGGACAACATTGTTTCACACATACATCAAACAGGCCAAAAAAAAATAAACAGCAACTTCATAGACAAAAAAAAGGAAAAAAAAGAAACCTTTTATCTTTGGCCTTTTTAACCATCTCATACAAACCAACTACTTATAGTACAGCTAAGTACATACACAAAAAAAGTTACTGGAATGCTCGGAATAAGATTGTTTTTTTGTTGTTGTTTTTGCTTTTTTTACAAGGTTTTTTTTCTCCTTTGAGATTATAATGAACATGGTCACACCACAAGTAAAGTCAGAAGTAGGACAGAGAACGCTCCAAAGGCTGGTTTGGTCATCCGAGATCATTAAAAATGGCTGACCCCTAACAATATGTACAAAAATATAAAATGTAAATAAAAAATACAAACAAATTTCCTTTTTAAAGTACTTTTAAGAAAAAAAGCAGGGCCTTGGAAGTTTTGGTTCTTTTTTTCCTCCCCTGTTGCAAATTCTTGTGGTTTTGGTTGGGTGGTGGAGAGCGCGTGTCATCAGCGGGTGGCACTGCCCACGGTGGGCGGGCGGGCCTCTCTACTCGAAGGTGACCACGTTTAGATTCTGAGACGGGAAGTGGAGGGTGAATAGGTCACGGCGGCCTTTTTGTTTTTTTAAGTTTAACTTTTCCTTTTTTGCTGTCTAGTCATCCTCATCGGTCTTCTGCTTCTTGGTATCAACATCATCGTCCTGGGCAGAAAAAGACTGTCAAGGCCCCTCTGACCCCATCAGTCCCCCCTAGCCACCTCCCTCAGCTCCTGCTGGCAGAGCAAGGACCAGGGACTGGCAGGCCCAAAGCCTGCTGAGACCCCAGGCCTGTGCCCATGTTCCTTTCCATTCCTGCTTTAAGATAAGGAACCCACTCAAAACACACAATGTCCCCAACTACAAAGTTGGAATCATTCCCTCCAGCCTTAGTGACTCAGGTACAACTCCTGTTAGAGGTAGGGGGACCTCAGATGACAACACCCACCCTTCTCAAGCCAGACCCCTACCTCATCATCTTCAGCTGCCCGTTTGCCTGTGGCAGCCTCAGCTTCCTCATCTTCATCTCCATCCTCTTCCTCACCTGAAGAGAACCAAGGACCAGGTAAACACCACACTGCCCTCCTACCATGGTTCCTTGGGGAATCTCCCAGTAACAGATATGTCAGGGTGGAATGTCCCTGGACTTGCCGCTGCTGCCCCACAAACTGGACAGGTCGGGGACCCACACCCACTCATGTACTTGTCACGGTGTCGGGGCCCAAGCGGCTGCCTGGGCAGAGGCCAGGCCAGCACATCAGTAGTCAGGGGCTTTCAAAGCTGCACAAAGGGCCCAGGAGGAGAGCAAGTGTGTAGACGGAGTGTGAGTGGCACAGCTCCATGTCACCAGCCCGAAACAAGGAAGGCCCTGACTCCACAGGTGCAAGGCCACTGTCCCCAAGGAACCCGCAATCCCTTCCCCTCCTGCCAGACAAGGCTACTCACCATCACCTTCTTCCTCTTCCTCCTCTTCCTCCCCACCTTCTTCCTCTTCTTCATCTACCTCATTGTCAGCCTCCTGCTCCCCATTTTCCTCGTTCTCCTCGACAGAACACACACCCGGCAGTTAACCAGCTGGCCCAGAGCTAGAGGACACAGCTGCGCTCCGACCCCCTCACCCCTCCCTTCAGAGGCTGCCTGATGCTTCTAGAGCACCTTCCAACCAGGGTCCAGGGGCAACCCTGACACGGGAACTGCCCAGGGCCTTGGCCTCCCTTCCCGCCCTGGGCTAAACCCAAAATCAGACCAGGAAAAACTTCTTGGGACGGGAGCTGCCAGGGCTCGCCAGCAAGGTGGCCACTCACAGCGTTCCCATTAGCAGGGGCGTCTCGTCCATTCTCTGCCTCCTCCACAACTTCCTTCTTCTCCTTTAAGTCCTTCAAAAGGGAAGAGGGAACCAGTAAGTCTTCCGAGCAGCCCGGGGCAGGCAAAGGGGCTGAGAGCTAGAGACGCGGGGCCGATGTGCGCATCCAGAGCCAAGAGGCACGTGCTCCCGCGGCTGCAGGAGTGGGAGGAGGGCTGCAGAGATATCGGAGTTTGCGGTCAGATCCCTACGATTTCCCCACGCTCAAACGCAGACCAGAACGGGCCCACACGGGGCTCCCGCTAACCCCTCATCCTTCTTAGGAAAGGAGCCATGTGACACCACAGCCCCAAACCCGTCAGGCTGGGCAAACGGGCCGAGCCGCAGAACACTCGCCCCGTCACAGACTGTTTCCACCCAGAGGGAGCTCCGCCCCCACAAACCCTTTTTGGAAGGCAGCAGGTATGCTCCATAAATAAGGGAATGGAGGGAGGGGCCTGGCACGGCGGGAGAACTCTTCCTGGTGGCCTAGCCTGGGACGGGAATGGGAGGCCACCTTGCCAGCCGGAGTCCTTTACAGCCTGGCTCTAAGTCCAGGCCCTGGCAAGCGCAGGTCTCCGAAGAAACCCAACCCGCGCGGATCCCCCATATCCTGCTGTCCCAGGAGGACGCAAACCGTTGCCTGGAAATGGGCGCAGCCTCAGGCAACGTGCCCTAGGCCGAGGGCCTGCCGCTGCCTGGACCTACCGACTGCCCCCCTCGACCTCTCGCCATCCGCACAGCGGCTCAGTGTCCCTCAGACTTCGCCTCGGGGCGGACCCCAAAGGCAGGGCAACTCCCAATACCCCAAAGCCCCATAACTTTTTCCCCCTGGAGAGCCCGAGTCATCTGACAACACAAACCGGCGTCCAGCGGCCCAAGCTCAGGGAGCCACTCGGCCAGTGCCCAATGAGTGGCCCTGGGCCACCTGTTGCAGTATTCCCTCGGGCCAATCCGGCCCAGGGGCCCTGGACCCGCCCGCTCTCGCCCCCTGGCGGCCAAGGCCCCGGGGAACGGGTGGGGGTGGGGAGGTCGCGGCGCGCAGGCGCGCAGCCCCCGCCCGGCGGGCTTTGCGCGCGGGCCTCGGCACGCACCGCGAGCGAGGAGCACGTGGCCTGGGGACGCCAAGTGTACCCCTAGCCCTGGAGACTCGGGGCCCTAGGGCAGCGCTCGCCATGCTAAGCGCGCCGGGTTGCGCGCGGGTCTCTGGCCTCTCGACGCCCCCTGCCGTCGCCCTAGCAGGAGAGGCGCGCGGGCCTGCATGTCTGCATTTGGCGGGCAAAGTCCCACGGGAGCCTGCCGCAAGTCCGCGGGGCTCTTTCAGTTCCTCGGCCCGAGGCCGTCGGGGACGCGCTTCTCGGAGCAAACCACCCCCCAGAAAAAGAAACGCCGAGGCTCCGCGCTAGAAGGGAGAACCCGGCCACACTGGTTCCCAGGATGGACCCGGAGGGGGCCGCCGAGAGCCTCTGCGGAGATCCCAGTCGAGCTCCGGTCCGCCAGGGGAGTCGCCCCTGAGAGAGCCGGAGGTGACGCCAGGGACACAAGGGTTAAGGAGACGCCAAGGTGACTCGCGACGATACCCACAGGGACACGAGGGGTGAGGAACAAGGCCAAAGGATAAGAGGAAAAAAAAAAGCCAGTCCGTCTGTGAGCGCCGCGCTCCCGCCGAGGACGGAGACGCTAGCCAGGGAGGGCAGCGGGACCGACGCAGCGCAGAGAGGAGAGGACAGCGCCGGCCACGCAGACCCTCCAAAGCCAGGGCGGGGAACTCGCCACAGGGCCCCGGGCACACCCCCAGTTCGGCCCCGACTCTGGCCAGCCGCGGCCGCAGTGTTGGCCAGCGTCGCCCCCGGAGCCGCGGCGCTCACGGTACTCCCAGGCAGCCGCGGGGGGCGCCCATCGTCCCCCGGCGTGCCGCTGCTTCACTTTCTCTTTCCTCCCCCTCCGGCGCGTGGGCTCGCCTCCTCTCCAGCCAAGCCCGGCACCGCCGGTGAATTATTGAAGCTGGGCGGCCGCTCCCTGCGCACTCCCCGCGGAGGGCACCCAGGGCGGAGAAGCCCGTCACACCTCCACGGGGACAATCGACGTCGCGGCCAGTACGCCTGCCGCCCTATCCGCCTTATCAGAGCTTAGCACAGATAAACCCACCTCGGGCGGGCTGCAGGGCGCGAAACCCGCCGCCCGGCGCCGAACAAAGGGAAAAGCGGTCCGCGGGGGCCGGTCGCCACTTCCCGCAGCCGGCCCGCGCCCGCACACGCGCCCCCATCACTTCCGACTCCCAACGCGCTCGAGTTTCAAAGTTATCTCTGTGCGCCCGGTGGGCCGAAAACCCCCCAACCCGGCCCCTCTCTTCCCGCTGCCGCTCAAACGAGTCACAAACAAGTTTCCAGAGCTACGGACCAATTACCGCGCCTACCCTCAGCCACCGAGGGCGCCGGGCCCACTCCCCTACGGGCTTCACGGCTGCTGCGGAGCTTCCCGCCCCCTCCTCCGCACACAAAGAGTGGGTTGCCTGGGGGGACCGCGCTGGGGGCGTGCGGGCTCCCCGAGAGAGAGAGCACCAGAAGCCTTAGGGCAGCCCGGCTGCCGCGCGCCACACACCGCACGGGCGGAGGCGCGCGGACCCCGAGGGGGCGGGCGGCGTCCAGCCTCACCTTGGTGGTGATCTCGGAGCTGGTGTCCACGGCTGCGTCTGACATCGTGGGGCACGCCGGTGATCCGATGCAGGGGACGGAAAAGAAAGCGCGAGTTCGGGGACTCTGGCGATAAAGCTGCCGGAGTCCGCGGCGGCGGAGGAGACGCGCGGCGGAGGTGGTTGCGGCGAGCAGGAAGCCGGACCCGGGAACAATGCAAAGATGGCTTTTCACAGCAGCCAGTGGGGGACTCACGCGGCGCCAGAACCTTTAATATAGATTAGTGGGCGGTGCTCGGCCGCCCTTGCCCGAACGCTATTGGGTGAATGCAGGGAGCGGGCGCTCGCTGATTGGCTCGATTCCGAACAATGGACAAGCGTGCTTAAAGCGGCAGTGCTTCAGTCTGTCCCGCGCTGCGCAGTCGCCCGCCGCACTGTCATTCAAGGCCTGAGTTTGCCGGGTCTCAACGGCGCCGAGGACGCGGGGGAGGGGAGCGCGGGCGCGCTTGGGACGCGCGCTCTCGCCGCTGTTTTGCTGGGGCTGCTGACGCAGAAAGCCAAAGCGCGGCAAAGCTGCCCGCCCATCGCCCCCTTCCTCCTCCTCCCTGCGGCTGCTCGGAAGGAGGGGGAGGGAAGAGGAGCCGGCGAACGCGCACGACGGCTGCCAGCGAGGGGGAGGGGGCCGCGGGGTGCTGGGCCGCGCTCGCCCCAGGCGGTGCCCAGCGCAGTGCCCGCGGAGGTGCCCGCCCCCAGCGCCTGGGCACCTCCGACCAAGAATTGTGGCAATGCTAATAGACGGTACCCCACGACGAGCGACGAGTTCACGAGGCCAAGACCCGCGCACCTGGGCCGCCCCGTCCCTTTCCCATGGCCCCCCCGGTCCTGGGCGCCCGGAGTCCGGGGGAAGTGACCCCATCGCCCACCACCAGTTCCGGCGTCCGCTGGCTGGGCCAGCCGACGAATGGGCACTGTGCCAAGCACACACACTTGGGGATTTGTGCATCGAAGGGACTGGATGCCTGATGTGGGCTCCTGCCCTCGAGCAGGATAGCCCGCGGGTCCCGCGCTGCTTAGCGAGCCCGCGCTCCACGGCTATGGTCAGCTTCTGCCCAGAGCGGTCACTGCCGTCGCGACAGTCTCAGGACAGGTTCCTTCCATGGTCCCTCCGGGCCCTCGAGTCTACCCCTTTCTCATCCCACTTCTGGGCTCTAATGGGCACCTGAACATTGCGGAGTCATTGGGGGTAAAGAATCGTCCCTTAGGCCAGTTAGGCTAGTCCTTGGGGACTCCTTGAAATTTGGGGAGCCATTTAGGGGACCATGTGGATCCCCAACGAGGGAACCAAGAAGACGCCACACTCAAGATGGCGAAGGACGCGGCAAGCGTGGCGTGATGTTGCAATCCAACACACGCAGACAATCCGAAAACCGTAGGCTGCCCCCTCCTTGTAGCCAACACAGTTGGCTGTCGAACTAAGAAATCTGTTGTATGAGAAGAGGGACCAGAATAGGTGCAAAGATCTTCCAGAATAACACCTGTGCCACACACAAGATGGCGACGGATAGGGTTCGTACCGTTCTGCCAAAAGGGGGCGCCCGACACGGAAGGCGGGACTCCGGAGAAACGAGCGCACACTGGCCGAGAGTGGCGGGCGAACACAAAGTTGACGCTTTGCGCCCTGTCATTGGCAGTTTCTGCCGTCTGTCTCTTGGGGACGCCGATCTGGGAAGGGGGAAAACCTGGAGTCTGGAATTATGCAGGGCGGACGGGCGCCAAGTTCTGCAGAGCCTGAAGTCGGGGCGAGAAGAGAGACTGAGTCGCCCTTCTCAGTTTCCTTAAGTCGTGGGCGATGTGGCCCAGAGGCGCTCTTTGGCGAGCCCACCACACACTCACCCAGCTGGAGGAGGCGCGCGGTGCCCGGGCACCACCGAGGTCTTCGCCCCCTCCGGCTCCCCTGTCCTGTGCGCATCAGGCCCCAACCCCGTTCACACGTGCCAGTCTGGCCTGTCGGGCTTTCCCGAGCGAGTTTTCCTTTGGGGGAGAAGTCCAGGCTCCCAGTCCTTTGCCCAGAAGAAACGTGAGGCAAGTGCTGGGTACGGCGGGGGCAACGCGCCACCTCCCGCTGCCAGGCGGTCGCCATCCTGCTCCGATGCAGTGGCGGAGGGGACTCTCGCGGGGTCTCTGCCCTGCCCCAAGGCTCACAGTGGCTGGAACTGGGATTCTTCACTGGGGTGTTCGCCAATCCTGGGGACTCACACAATGTTGTCCTCAGAACCACAGGTTCTAACTCTTTGTTCGGCCCCCTCCCTCTCTCCCACCACCAGTTGCCTTTACTGCCCTGCAGACCTGGGGCCCTCCTTCACAGATGGGGAGGAAGGGCTCCTGAGCTGCAGCCCCTCCTTTGTGTCACATGCCCAGAGCTGGAGGATTACTGCGAGTCAGTAAGTCCAGGACAGCACCTTCTGCCCACGCCCCACCAATTAAGTTCCAGTTACCCTGGAGGGAATTGTTCCATCCACAAAACCCGGATGCAATAAGGACTTGGCCTGTGCCTCATTTAAGCGAGGGAGTCTTCCTCCTAGTCTGCATGGTGGCCCTGGGCAGTTCCACACCTGAAAACTGGATTTGACTTCTGGATTCTGACCCTTTGGGGGGGGGGGGGGCAACACCCAGAAGGAGCAGGGTGAATGTGAATTTCCCTCCAAGAACTGCTTTGCCTGACCTTGTTCCCACGTAGCTGGCTTTGCTTTGAGTGGCTGAGGAAGGTTCATGCCTACCTGGTTCCAGAACCACCATTAAAACATTCCCCAGGCCCTCACTGGGTGCCTGCTGTGTGCATGGCAGTGCGCTTTTCGCTTATGCTTCAAGCATTTTCATTTATTCCTACAAGGTTGGGAGGACAATTATGGGGTTGAACTACATGAAATTGATGTCTACCGAGGTCAAAACCAATTGAAAATCAACACATTTACAGGTTCAACCTCTAATATGATATCACCCTCCTTTTAACAAAGCTAAAAAAACAGACCAAGGGATGATAGCAAGGGACTTCAGAGTTACCAGAAAAATGAGTGAAGGAGCTGAAGCTAACTCCTAGAATAGCGGAATCTGCATTGTTAGATGACCCCCGGAGCAGAAACCCTGGACCCAGTCGTGGTATCCCAGCTCTAGAGTGGTGGAGTTACTTAGGCTCTCAAGATCTTACTCCTCCAGCAAGAGGTAACTCCCTGCCTCTTTTGCTGTTTCTATTTGGGCTACTCTTCCTGTACCCTGTCACTTGCATGCACTGGTGCATCTTACACCCTTTGCTGCTACACAGGAGGTCAGGCATGTCTGTGGCTTGCCCTTCAAACCCCCCAAGACAAGCTGGTGTGTCCTGAGAGCCTGCATTTCCTGACCCGGATCTGTTCACACCCCAAACTTCATTGGACTTAGGTTCAGGTTCAAGCTGCTCTCAGCCAGGGGCCTCACATGGCCTCCAGGCGAGTTTTCTTTGTAGGTAATTTTACTAGGGACACCTTGGGTTGCCCACACACTCCAGTTGGCCCACAGGCCTCTCCCTACCCACTCGAGTCACCCCTTTATTTCATCTGCCTGGCAGGTAGGCTGTTAAGCTTGCAACCTCAGCCTGCTCCTAAGCCGCTTCCAGCATGTTCCTCATTGGTTATCTCACACTTCTGCCTGATTCCCAAAACACCAGACAGAAGAATATGTAGACACTACTTTAAGCAACCTGGGTTCAAATCCCAGCCCTGCCAAGCGCTAGCTGTGTGAATTGGGTGAGTTACTCCCCCACCCCTAAAGTATGGGGAGGACAATCTTAGTACCTACCTGGCAGGGTTATTGTGAGAACTGAATGACTTAATATCAGAAAGTGCTTAAAATAGTGTCTGGCACATCCGGGAAAACCATAAGTGTTACCAGGACCCCATTTTGGGGTCTAGAACTACATAGGTTGGTTTTACCATGTTTGGAGGACTCTGGACAAAGGAACACTGTCTTCAGCAAACTCTGCCTGTGTTCAGTGGGAAATGAGGGCACTGGCCTCGCCGAGTTTCTGGAAGCCTAGGTGCCCGACATGCTTGGCAGCCCCGCTGGCCTCAAAGGAATGGCAGACCCTGGTTGGCAGGCGGAGTGGAGCACGTCTCAAAAGCTCCCGCCTTCCTGCCCTTCAGAAACCCAGGAGTTTCAGGCTGCGGTTTCCTTGCCCAGGCGTCAGGGCCTGGGGAGCTGCCAGGGGCCTTTCAACCCTCCCGCCTGCTGAGCCCGGCAGGGATTGTGTAAGAGCCCCCCCATGCCTGCTCCCTCCACCAGCACGCCCGGGCCTGCCCGTCCTCCCCGGGAGCTGTGCCAGAGGACCAGGCTCCTGGGACCCACACAGGTCTGGCCACCCCGGGAGGCTCCTACCTGGCAGGGAGAGGGTGGGGAATGTCTCTTGATGTCCCAGGCCTGTCCCCAAGGCCTGTGGAGCCCAGGTGTGAGCCGAGGTAAGGAAGCTGGGAGAGGTGAGTGTGCAGTGTACACAGACAGACGTCACCATCCCTGGCCAGGGGGGCCACCATGCCAGTTTTTGACTCCCTGTGCACATGCCCCCATTGGTGTCTCCCGAAATCCTCTGCCTGCCTGTGCCATTTCCTGGCCCTCTTCCCCGCACCCATCCGTGTGTGTGCACCTATTTGCACGGCCCGAGTTCCAGGGGTGTTTTGCTTCAGCTCCGCTTACAGTTGGTGGGTGGGTGGGCTCAGCCTCACGCCGTGGCAGGTGAGGGTGCCGCTCGGGGGGAGCACATGAGCGCACACCTGGGGGCCCTGCCTGTGGATGCCTGAAAGAGCATTGCTCCTCAGGGAAGGCGGGACACCTCTATGGGACTTCGTGCCACACGGCCCTACTCAAGAGCCCAGGAAGACCAGGAGCCCTGAGGAGGCCCAGGTGAGGGCATGTGTGCCCGGCCAAGCCAGGGGTCCCAGGTGAGCTTGAGGTTGAGGAGCGGCAGGCTCTCAGACAGCTGGAGCTGACTCGCTCCTCTCTGTTAATCCCACTTGGGGCTTGCCTACCTTCCTTTTCCCCCTGGCAGGGAAGCCCTCCCCGACTCTAGTTTGCAGAGAAGGTCTAAGGGGTGGAGGGCACAGGCAGACGGAGGCCACATGACCAGCAGGACTGGCTCACTCCCCTGCCACAGGAGTACAGACAGGGTGACCAGCTGTCCCTGTTTGCCAGGGACTGATGGATTCTCAGGCTGCGGAACTCTCAGTGCTACAACCAGAAAACTCCCGGGCAAACTGGGACATGTTGGCCACACTGGTCCACTCCTTATTCACACACTGCGGAGAATGACATTTCTGAAGAAAGGTGTGGCCACCACCAAGAAGAGTCCTTGTGGCCCTCCATCCAAAAGCAGCCTCCCGCACTCAGATCTGCTCTCTTGGCCATGAGGACCGAGGGAGCCAGAGCAGGAAGCGTAGTGGGAGCATTTGGTTTGCACGTGGCAGAGCAGAGGACTGAGGGGCTTGGCGAGATCACAGAGCGAGCTGCTGCCTGCGGATCAGGACCTCCCGGGAGGGCGCTCGACTGCTGTGCTCCGGGAGGGTCACTAATCAGCTCCACAGCACAGAGATCTGTCCCTTCTCCATCCAGCTGGGGCCAGCGTCTCCAGAAGAGGGGGAGGAGATTTCTCAGGCTCCTCTCAAAAATGTTCTTTCCTCCCAGAGGTTTCTGAGAATCTCACAGGGAAAAGGTGAGGCTCTCACTTGAACAATTCTGTAGGAAAATCCCCAAACTCAAACCCCACCAGGGAAGGGAAGTGCAGGCAAGGCAGCCCCTTTCCAGGGAAGCAGGAGCCCCACACGCATCTCAGCCCAAGGGGAAAGCCGGTCCTCGCACACCTGACCCCACAGCTGCCCTGGGCTGTCCGCAGCTTCGGCGACTTCTCCTGGGGCCAACAGGTTGTAGCCGGCCTTGAATGGGGGCCACTGCCCCACCCCCTGCAGCATCTTTCTTCTGCTGACACCATCCTTTCGAGGTTGTGGTGCCTTGAGAGTGTCACCTCCAAAGCACTGGCCAGACACCTGCCCATCCACGTGGCGGCCGTCATGGTCCCCCAATTCCCTCTTTCTAAACGGAGAAGAACAAGGCCGAGCTCCCAGGGACAGAGCAGCATGGCTGTGTGTCCCACTCTCACCTGGACTGTTCACAGGGCCACAGTGCCCTGAAGCACAGAGTCCTCGGCCAAGACATGTTTTTGAGAACCCAAAGTATTAATCACCTTGGCATTAATCAGTCTCCTCTTGGGTCCTATGTGATATGTTCCTCAATTAAGATTTTCAGGATGATGTGATCCAGAAATTTCCTCAGAAGTCTCCACTTTTCTAGGGCTGAATTTGGACGCAGGGACGTTCATGAGGGAAAGTACAGGGTGTTCTGAATACCTGCGGAAGCAGGTGAAAGAATGACACGTGAACGTTTATAAGTGAGCCTGCATGAACTGAAACCGCACTCAAAGCAGGGACAGATGGGCGTCAAGAAACCTTCTTCGCCGAGAGCCTCGGCTTTTAAAGCTTTCAGCTTCGTGCAAACAGTCGCCTGGCAATAGCAGGGGTTCCCTGTGCTTTCTCCCCTCTGTCCCAAGCCCCCTCACTGTGCTTCCACCCGGGCAGGGAGCTCACATGGGGGATTCACTCCCAAGCTAGGCTGATGCTGGTTCTAAGCAGGTCCCTTTCCTTCCCCACCTCAGTCCCGTCATCTGGGGCTGAGAAGAGGGGGGACGTCTGAGCATGGACAGTCATGTGAGCACCAGCCCCTGCAGGCACAGTGAGCTGGGTGCGGGCAGGGGCAGGTCTGGTTGTGCCCCACTCAGCAGGGCCCTGGGCCGTGTTCACACAGCTATCCGCCATCAAGAAATGACCATTCAGCCAGGCGCGGTGGCTCACGCCTGTAATCCTAGCACTCCGGGAGGCTGAGGCAGGAGGATCACTTGAGGTCAGGAGTTCGAGACCAGCCTCAGCAAGAGTGAGACCCCGTCTCTACTAAAAATAGAAAGAAATTACCTGGATAGCTAAAAATATATATAGAAAAAAATTAGCCGGGCATGGTGGTGCATGCCTGTAGTCCCAGCCACTCAGGAGGCTGAGGCAGAAGGATCGCTTAAGCCCAGGAGCTTGAGGTTGCTGTGAGCTGGGCTGATGCCACGACACTCTAGCCCGGGCAACAGAGTGAGACCCTGTCTCAAAAAAAAAAAAAAGAAAAAGAAATGACCATTCACCTGCTCTGAATCTAAGGGAACTGGGCCCAATGTTGCTAAGTCTCCTGCCGAGGGTGTTGAGACTTACATCGAGCCAGCGCTGTAAGAAGAGAGAGAAAACAAGCACACCTCAAACAGCTATGCCACACACCCCTGGCATGGGAGCCTCCTTCTACACATGGGGACAGTGGGCCCAGAATGGGCCATGGTCAGGAATAGAGCCCCAGTGGCCCTGGTGGTCCCATCTCCAAGCTGCCCACCTGCCTCCCACTCAATGACTGTGGCTGTGGCTGAAACCAGCTCTGAAAACTCAGAGACCAGGGCACACCAGAGTGGCCGGAGCACTTCTGGGCACAGGTAGGGCATGGCAAGCCCCTGAGGCCAGGGTGAGGGGTGGGGGCAGAGCAGGGGTGAGAGTCTGGCCAGCTCCAAGCAGACACTCCAATCGTGCCTTTCCACCTTGGTGCCCGTTACGGGACCAGAACCTGAAGACCTGCCCCATCGTGGCTCAGTAGACGACCACAGCCACAGCCCTGGCACCTCCAAATGTAGGGGGTAGAAAAGGCCACCAGGAGAATGGCAGCTCCTGTAGGCTCTGGGCGAGACATCGTTCTGAGTCCTAGACACACACTAACCCGGCTCAATTCTATGAGGCGTGCTGTTATCCCCACCTTACAGAGAGGGAAACTGAGGCAAAGGGTGGGTAGGCATTACCCAAAGTCATACAGTTAGTAAGTGGCAGAGCTGGGATTTGAACTCACGCCATCTGCAGTTGCAGATGCAGCCCTCAGCTTTCAAGGGGAAAAGTCACTGGCCATAAGCAACCCCACCACCAACACGGGGGTCCCTCTGGCCACCCCATCCCCTCACACGTCACCGACAGGACCTCGAGGTTTCCTCTGCTGATGGGTAAGGAGTTTTATTTTCACAACCCGAAGCCCTTCTTCCCCAGCAGATGCCTCCCGGGTGGCACAGGGGTATGGAAGGCTTCCCAGATGGGTGATGTCTCATGTAGGGAAGATGTTTCTGGTGGGACCTGGTGACCTGGGGGAAGGGCATCATGCAGGCGTGTGTTGCCAGAGGCTCAGCAGTTAGCCGACTGCAAACTCAGCGCGGGCAGGCGCTCCCTTGGGGTGCTTCGTGGCATCAGCAGCCGGCTGGTCACATGGCCTTGAACGTTGTTCCCGGCTACCCTGTCCCACCGCCTCGCTCTAGGGCTGTGGGCCTGGAGGTGCAGCACTGTGCAAGGTTCCTTTTAGGGGACCCACAGGACACGTCTCTCTGGGTCCTCAGCACCAGCAGGACAGTGTGGCAGGGTGGTTAGGAGCACAGGCCGCAGGTGCCCCACCTTGTGGGGGGCGAGAGCCCACCAGCACTGGGCTCTCTGCTTGGAGCTCTGGATCCACACGACAATCAAAGCTCCTGGAGCTCCACGTGCTCACCTGCAAATGCAGCTCGGCACCTGGCTCCTCAGGTGAGTGTGAGGGAGGCACCAAACACCTCTTGACAAACCTCAGCCAGCTTTTCCCCCCAGGGAAGGCTGGGCTTCTCCTGAGTGGCTCCTTCCTTTCTCCTTCACAGACCCTCAGCTCTGGGACTAATCACTTCCTCTCTGTCCCGCTGCCGGGGGCGCAGCTCTGGGCTCCACGCACGCCCCAAGGCTGCGGGGCCAGCGCTGCCCCTGCCGGCCTCTTCCTTCCTGCCCTGTTTCCGTAGCCTAACTTCTTCGGGGATTTTTTTCCCCCTAATGTCCTTTAGGTATTTCTGAAAACTTCAGGACTGAGGTCTGAATTAATTAAAGTGGTATATTTTAGAAATGGTAAAAAAAAAAAAAAAAAAAGTAGAGCCCTTATACCCAGAACACTTAACTCACAGGGTATGTCACTGAAGCCTCACACCAATCAAGGCAGGTGCGCCCATTTTACAGAAGAGGAAATGGAGGCTGGCAGAGGGTCTAGCTTTGCCCCATCCTGGCTGCGTGAGTGGCTGCCCCACTCTCAGAGCCCTTCCCGGCCACTCCACCCAGACACAGCTTGGTGACCCACCCCTTCTCCCATGTCACCTCCATCCCACTTTCCATTTCCTCAGTGTCATTCTCTGGCCTTTTGCGAGTACGTTCCAAAACATTGTAAAGTTCACTCCAGTATTTGAGGATGAGTGAAAAATCTGCCGCCTCTCTGCGTGGCCCCTGCTCCACGATGGCACCTACACCAAATAATTCAGATTGGGCCTCTCCTCCCGTGACAGACAGGAATGTCCCTGGGAGTGCCAGCATGCTGCTGTGCCTTGTGGAAGTGTGGTCCCACGCTCCCAGGAACAAGCCGCAGGAGCTGGGAACACTGCCGCTCCCAGCCCCCTCCCTGGCCCTTTACTGGGACATCGATCTGGACATTCTGTGGCTAGGCCTGGACCGGTCCCCCACAGAAGACCAAGCAGCTGGCAAGAGCTCGCCACCTAGCCTGGCCACCAGAAGGGGCTCCCTGGGGAAGGCCTGGGACCCTGAGGGCCTCCCAGATGCCCAGGGAAATGCAGAGGGGAGACCCCCCAAAGCAGGCTGCCCTCTGAGCCTGAGAGCCTTCCTGTGAGCCCAGCACCTGAAGCTCTGAAGCTCAGGGCGGGCCCAGAGCTGAGCTGCGCTGCAGAACAGAATGGGAGCAGCCGCGCTTTCCCGGGACACATGTCCCATCTGCGTGACAAAGCAAGCCACAATTTATAACTGTTGGTAATGTCCTTTCTTGGTATTCAAAGCTCATGGTTGTTGCTTTTCAAGAAACTGTGGCAGTGGGGTTGGGGGTATTAACTCTGAGGTCACCCAGCTCTGCCCTGAAGGCTCCAAGCCCTGTCCTCGGGTCTCCTTCCCAGGGCGCTCAGCCATCACGAGGTCTCAGACCAGGGCCTCGCTGGTCCCATGTTGCAGGACACGTTGGCCTCCTGAGCTCTGAGCTCTCACCCCAAACTCCCACCAGAAACAGACTTTCCTGGGCCCACAGTCCAGGAACAACGTGTGCGCTTGTGCGTGCACCTGCACGGCAGCCGCCTTGTCCTCTGCACAGAAGCACATCCTACCTGTGCACAGGCAGCGGTGCCCAGTGCTGCCTCAGGCTGCTGGAGGTCAGGGGACTGGTCCGGCAGAGGGGCCAGCAGGAAGGGCAGGGACAGAGCCGAGCCTGAACCCCTGGGAAGCAGCGTTGGAGGCCCCTGGCTGGCCTCTTGGGGGCTCCCGGTAGCTGAGGGAGGCGCCTTACTACCCAGACAGAAGCATGGCGCACGAGTGGCTGCTGGGGACAGGCCTGGTTCGGCCCAGCCTTGGCCCAGCATGTCCTCTCTTCTCTAGGCAGACCCGGCTCCAGTCCCCCACGTCCGGTCTCTGGGTCTCAGCACAACCATGAACACGCATCGCATGTTCCGAGTGTGGCCAGACATGTGTACTTACATGTGCCGTGATGTCGCCATTTATTCAACCACGGTTTCCCCGCCTTGGGCTGGGGCACCAGGCCGGTCTCTGCAGGTCTGTGGATGTTGGCTTTATTCTCCTTTGTACCCTTCTGCACTTTCAACAATTTTCCAAACGTGAGCACACACACAGACCCCCTGCCCGCGCCCTGCCCAGTGGGGGAGGCAGGCCTGGCCACCCGGGAAGGGCTGTCCTGAGTGTGCAGAGGGCACAGCAGCAGCACTGGAGGAAAGGGCAGACTGAGCTCTGCCTGAGCAGTTCCAGAGGGCTTCCCAGAGGAGGTGTCCTCCGAGCACAGACCTCCCTACGATGAGGAGTGCTGCTCCAGGCAGAGCCATTAGGCTTTGGGGCTCCAGTGTGGACCACTCAAGGTGGATTCGGGGCCTCCCCTACTGACCACCCTCCACACCCCCTCCCTGAGGTCTGGAGGTCCAGGACTAGTTTCCCAGCCCCCCTGCTACCCTTCCCTCTGGCAGAGCCCCCCCTGCCTCCCCTGGCGCCTCGCTTTGCTGTCTCACCTCCCTCTGGGGCGAGTCCATGTACCTCCCTGGTGCCTCCGTTTTCTGACCAAAACAACAACAATATAAGCAAATCAATCAAACAGCTAACGATGTAACTTACCTGGGTGATAATGGAAGCTCAGTTCCAGTGGAGACATTTCATTTGCCCAGTCCTTTTCTAGAAGTTTCTGAGTCACCTAAGCCCAACCATAGGAAGGGATTGTGGTGCTAACCCAGTCCCCATCCCACCCTGGCAGGTGTGATCCCACCATAAGCCCCTCCCAGGGCTTACCTGATCTCACCCTGAATACCTGCACACCAGGTGAGCACATAATTCTGCACCCACACGCAGGACATCGCAGCCCAGCCGGCTCATTATAAACCCTGCGTGGCAAAGAGTGACATGCCTGCCTCTGCCACCAGCATCAGATCCCAGGGGCCTCCCTGCCCCTCATTCTTCTGTCTGGAACCCAGGACACAGTGGACTGGGGACCAGCTGGCCCCACAGGCTGGGGATGGGTGAGCTCTGCCTCCTCTGTGCTGTGCCGTCTTAGAGAAATCGCTTAACTTCTCTGAGCCTGTTTCTTTTTGTAAGAAAGGTACAAATGGGATGAGGAAAAAAAGCACTTTGCAAACTGTAAACTGCTCTGTAGATGTTATTTATTATGAGGAAACCATTTGAGACCAACTGCAGAGCAACACATCAAGGATTATAGAACAACACAGGGAAAATTGCACACATATGTGCTAAGGAGGCCCCCCAGAAAGAGCACTTTGAACTGAGTCCTGCTGGGGGGGCAGCTGCCATTTGGGTGGTATCTCTATGCCCTGCGTTCCCTGCAAGAGATAAATGCCTGGAATCCTCAAAGCCAGCCTGAGGAGGGGGACTAGCCCCACGTGCCCATGAGGATGTCGTGGGTCAGAGGCAAGGTCCTACATCTCATAGACGAGGGGCTGCTTTGGAGTTCGGCTCTTGTGGCCTCGACATGTAGGCACTGTCCCCTCTGTAGCTGCAGCAGGCCAGCTTCCAAGCCGGAGAGGCTGGAGACGTGTGAGTCACATGAGATGATGAAGAGAAGTCACTTTTGCTGCAGGGGAAAGGGCACTCACTCGATCATTCATTCATTAGCACATGCTTGCTGAGCACCCGCTGCCTGTTAAGTAAATGACAATGGGCTGGGAAGTCCCTGAAGGGAGTGTCATGGGTCCCTAAGGGCCTTTGTGGTGGGACCAAGGGGCTGGCTCCCTCAGCCATGCCAGTGCTGGAGGCTGGCAGGGCCCAGGCACGACCCCGGAGCCTGCTCCGCACCAGCAGCCTCTGCTTGTCATCAAGACCAGTCAGTGGACACCAGGGCTGTAAGACACAGAGGGAGGGCAAGGAGGGTGAGGGACCTCCCTGGGGTGGCTCAAGGTGCCAGGGGATGAAGGGAGCAGAAGACGGAGCCTGGCAGGGTCACCAGGCCTGCAGGTGGGAGCGACTGGTGGGTGGACGCAGGCACGACCGAGGGGCAGGCAGCGCCTGATGAACAGGCTGCCGGGCAGGTGCACGGGCAGCCGAGCTCTGGGCACCAGCCTCCTGCTCCCCGGCGCCGGCCAGGCCGGTCGGTGGGCTGGGGGTGGGGACGCCACTGGCCTCTGGCAGGGGTGAAGTTGTGGGGAATGAATGAACCACTGGCCAGTGCCAGGAGCCTGCAGGCCTCAGCGCTGGTCCCCTGAGGACCAGCTAATCCACTTGAGCGAGGCCGGCCGCTAATGACGAGAGCAGCCTGCCCAGGCCCTGCCGAGGCCCGCGTACAGCTGCCCTCTGAGCAAGGGGCCCACCCTGCCCCAGGCTTGGCCAGCTCCCCGTCTGCCCTGGGGGACCAAAAATGCCCCAGAAGGAGGGGAGACTCCCACTCTTGGTCTGACTGAGACTGGGGGAGGAGAGGAAGGACAGACACCCCCTCCTGAGCTGCAAAGGGCCTAATTATGGGGGTGCTGGTGGATGGGGAGGGCCAGCCTGTCCTTCCCTGGTGGAAGAAGGAGGAGGAGGAACCTCGTTCAGTAAAGCCTGTGGCCAGTCGAGAGCTCGGCCCAACCAGGAATAGAAACTCAAGTCCCAGGAAACAAACCACTTGGAAAGCAAGGCCCAGCGTCCTGCCAGGCTCACCCTGCTGCTCCCTGCTTCCTGATGGCACAGGTGTGGCATTCCTGGGCTGACACCCCCATCCCATTCATGTACCAGGGCGGACTGAGCACATCTTACCTGGGTCTCTGCTAGAGTCCAAACACTGTCCTCAAGGCTCAGCCACCAAAGGCTGGCCACACAGCAACCACAACAGGGACGGCAGCCAACTGCCACTCGCCATGGGCCAGTCCCAAACCAGGGCTCTGCGTGCACTGCCTTGATTCCCTCCAATCCACCTGCAAGGCAGGGACTGTTGAGGATGCCCATTTTACAGATGAGAAAACTCAGGCTTGGAAGGTTAAATCACTCACCCAAGACTCTTAGCCTGTAAGTACCAGAGGTAGGTCTTGAATGACTCCCATGCATAGCCTCCACCACTCCAGGGTGGGATGTTGAGGGCCGGGGGGCTTCTGTGGTTAAGAAATCAAAGACCTCACAGCAGAGAGGTGGGGCGGGAGAGCTGCGCTCTGGCAAGAAGGGAGGATTGAGGGGCTTGCCTTTCCTGTTCTCTGCTCCCATTTCAGCACTGGGGAGGCCCTTCCCAGGGGACAACACACACACATTAACAAGCTCTTGGAGGGACATGGGGCAGGGGAGAGGGCAAGCACTTGAGGCTCAATTTGGGCTGCAGGCCTGGGAGGGTGGGGGCTTGCCAGGATCTGGGGGCTGCACTGGGGCGACCGGCGGCCTCTCCATCCTCCCACTGGCTGCCGGCCCACCTGCCTGAGCCTGGGCCCGCTCATCGCCCCACGGCCCCCGCAGGCTCATTGCCGGCCGAGATCACCGCAACCTGAGATGAGCAGGGACTGCAGGACTCTGTGACAGGCAGTCCCCAGGCACAGTCGCCTCCTCCCGGGACTGGGGAACAAAAGGGACCTGCCTTGGAAGGGCAGGAGGCGACCACGTGCTCTCTCTCCCCGCCTGTGGCCGGGCCAGAGGGAAGGGGCCTCGCGCGCCCTCTGCTGGCCTGGGGGCTCCTCGCAGGAGGCGGTGGCCGCCTGGGGCCTGGATCAGCAGGTCCTTGTCCTGCACCTAAGGCCTGGCTGGGTGTGCCCCCGTGGGTGCCTGTGTGTGCATGTGTGTTCCCTGTGTCTGTGAGTGTGTGCCTGTCTGTGAGTGGATTTATGTGTGCATGTGGTGTGCATGCATCTGTGTGCACACCTGTGTATTTGTCAGTGTATGCATGGCTGTCTCAGTGTGTGCAGGTGTGTTCATGTATGCACGTCTGCATCTGTGCTTGTCTGAGTGTGCACGTGTCTGTGTGCATGTTCCTCCGCGTGTTTGTGGGGGTGCATGTCTCTGTGAGTGTGCGTGTCCGTGTACACCTCTGTCCACCTGGGCTTGGCCCTGTGGGGTGTGAATGGAGTTGAGCTAGGCTTGGGAAGCTGCAGGGTCTCTTTTACATGAGCCTGTGTTCGTGGACAGCCCACGTGGAAATCACAGGGAGACTACGAGAGAAAAATTGTCCCCCGGCCACAGATGTTTAGTCCGTGCCTAGGAGGACACAGTGGGGAAAGCATTAAGCTGAGTTCCATGCCTAAGGAGCTGTGCAGGTGGGAGTCATAGTCTGGCATGATAATTCAGATGATGACTACACCCTACACTGGAGGACTGCAGGGGGGAGATGAAGTAAGACTCTAGGTGGGGCCCAAGTCGGCTTAGAGCAATCCCTGAGGGCTGCACAGAGGAAGCAAGACTGAGCTCAGGTTCAAGGGGTAGGTAAGCCAATGGACAGGCAGGCAAGCTGGGTGAGGAAGGAGAGGGCCCAATGGGATCAGCGCACAAGAGCAGAGAAACAGAGGGGCAAGTGGGAGCACATGGGGTAAGCAAGGGGTCCGTAGGGGGCAGTGTTGAGAAGCAGGGCCAGAGCCTCAGGTGGGCCAGGCACAGGTGCCCCAGTCCTGCCTGGTGGGGGAAGGGTCACTGAAGAAGGCTGAGCAGGGTGGAGACTGCCTATCGTGGGGGCCGAATTGATGGGGGGGGTCCTCTGCCTCCTGCCAACACCTGGGGAGGGAGGGCCCGTGGTGCCCACTCAGGCACCCAGGCTGCTGCAGAGAAGCACCTGAGGATAAGGATGCCCAGGGCATTGGTGCTGATCACAGACGCTCCCGACTCTGGGTTCTGAGCCTGCCTGACGGTGGCCTGGGGCTGCAGGGTCATCCTGACTCCCCCTTCCAAAGCCCAGCGATGTCCATGCTGCACCAGCTGCAGTGGCCTCTGGGCACTTCTTGTGCCATCAATGCCTGCTTTGTGTCCTCAGAGTGTGGGCCGGACAGGGCTTTTTGGTTCCCGGCCAGCTTGGTCCCCTCTCGGGGTGGCACTGGGCCGGCCTCCCTGGCACTGGCTTCCAGGTCCTATGTAGGCACGCTCCATCCTTAGGGCCCACTGTCCCTGAAGCCCCCCACTGAGGCTGGGCCCTGTGCCCACTCGTGAAATCAAGCCCAGGGAAAACGTCCTGAGCACACACTCATCCGGGCTCGGCAACACGGGGACGTGTCCACATGTGCTCGGGGCTGGGAGGAGTATGACTTGATTTTTCTCCACTCCAGCATCCTTTGCATGTAAGTCCCGCTCACCACCTAGAACCTGGAGGGGTGCTGACTCCCTGACCCACCTGCCTTTTCCCTGGTGGTACACAGGCCTTTCGCGGGGGTCCCGGAGGTCCTCAGGGTGGTTTGCCTCTGCTGGCCATTGCTCCAGCCCCCTCTTTCCTGCCCACTCACGTGCCCGCTCTGGCCAAGCCCCTCCCTTCAGCTCCTTGCCCACACTTGGGCTCCAGAACACATCCTGCTTCTGGCCCCAGCCAGGGGCCCATCAACATCCTCGCTGTGGGCGCCACCGCTCCCCAGGCCCCAGGAGGGCAGTGAGCAAGGGTGCCCACCTCCGGCCACACCCCGCCCCCTTCCAAGCCATCGTTCCTCCCCACTAGTCACAACAGCTCCCTTTCAGGACAGCTTCCACCTGCGCTACTTCATCCACGCTCCCAGCAAACCCGGGAGACAGATCATCATATCGCCCCCAAGTCACAGCTGACGGAGCTGCCCAAGGAAGTACAAGGTCATGGTTTGAACCCAGGCCTCTGCTATGCCCCAGGGCCCTGACATTACCCTCCCCTACCCCAAAGGTCCCCTGCTCTCCCGGTCTCCTCTCACTGCACCGAGGCCGTGGTCTCTGTCCTGCCCTGTCCATAGGTTGCTCCTTGCTCAGCACCTTCTGTGGCTCCCACTGACTCCAGGAGGGTGCCATTCACCTTGGTGCTCAAGGCCCCAGGCCTCCTCTGGGCTGTGAGCCTCTGCCAGGACCCACCTCACTGCCCTCCGAGCCTATGCCCAGCTCTGCCCCCTCCCTGGACTCGTTCCCAATCTCCCAGTCGCACTCTGGCCTGAGAGAGAGGGGTGAACTGCTAAGAAGGGCACCCAAAGGAACAGTCCCGCTTCCCCCACCGTGCCTGCCTGGCTGGGGCTCCTGGTCCGCACAGCAGGTTTTCTTCCCTGCTGGTCCCCATGAGGCTCAGTCCCTGGCTTCCTAGGAACCCGCCCCAGCAGAAGCCCGTGGCCTCCAAATTGTGCAGGTTGCCAGGGTCCACCTCTGTCGTTGGGGCCCAGGGCAAGGCTGACCCTCCTCTGGAGCAGGTGTGGGCAGGGAGCTCCAGCAGCAGGGAGACAGGAGGCAGCGGTGGCAGGGAGGGTACAGAGCGGCCGTCCCGTCCTGGCGCCGCCTCTCAGGGCCCCTGGGAGCCGTTGCTAGGCTGGCACCTGGCAGTCCCAGTTCGAGCTCGCGCTCTGCACACGCACAGCCTGTCAGCTGCGCCCACAGCCCACATGACAGGAGGTGGCTGTGGCCATCGGGCACATCCTTACCCGGGGATGGAGGGGTGGCAAGGCCATGCCAACAAGCCAGTCAGACCCTGCGGGTCAGGGCACTGACAAGGACCCACGGAGCATGGCCTGGGGCCAGAGGAGGGGAAGCCCTTCCATGACTCTCCAGGTGGCGGTGAGCAAACAGCGGTGGGGTTCCCACTCCTGACAGCCCGGCTGTCCTCCTTGCCGTGTTCACCTGCATCCTGTCCACCGGCTGCCCAGGGCCTCCTGGCCTGGCCTGGGCCAAGGGGCTGACAGGAGCCGCCTGACCTCCCCCCGACAGCCCTGGGTCTGCCCCGTGCTCCTGTGGGGGAGGCTGGGGGCCCGAGGTCTCCTTGAGGCCTCAGACCTGGGAGCCTGCCGCCTTCCTCGCGCGGAGGCTCTCTGAGGGCTGTCGCTCTGGCCAGGTGCTCGGAGATGGAGCCTGGGCCTGCTGTGAGCTCCTGGGGGACATGGGTTCCCCTAGGCTCAGGCCGGTCCTGCGCACGTCTCCAAGGCTGCTCTCCCCACGCCTGGGGCCTGAGGAGGAGGACGTGAGTCTTGGGCCTGGGGGGCCAGATCGCCGGCCTGGGCCCCCTTGCCCTGCCCTGCCACAGCCCTGGGAGCAGATTTATGCGCTGGGCGTGGGGAGTGAGAGCCCAGAGTAGGGGCGGCTCAGGGAGGGGCACCACTCTGGGCAGACTCCTCAGCTGGCAGGGGCTCCTGCCAAGCCATTTCCCCGCCCCGCCCCTGCCCCTCCACTCATTATCAACTTGGGGTTTGTGTGCAAACAGCAGCTGGGCTCTTTTGTCAGCCTCCCCTCTCCCCCTCCCTCTACTCCTGTCCCCCTCAAAGCCTCCCAACTGGCTCCTCCCTCTCAGGCCCTGACCCTCCCCCCAGGTGATTCAAAAGCTGAGCCCTGGGGCATCCCCCAAGGGGAGGCAGCCCCTGCCCATTGTGGGCCCTGGGTCCTAATTTCTCCTCCAAGCTGTGATGTTAAATCCATCTGAGACACCATGACACCCAGAGAGGCTGAGTAACCAAGCCAAAGTCACACAGTAGGCAAGCACGGATCCAGCACTCAGACCTCCTGTGCTGTTTGCAGAGCCTGTTTGCAGAGCCAGGATGCTCCCTGGCCTCAGCTGTTCCTCTCACTGCCCCCAGTGCCTGGCGCTGCTCCTATCAGGGGCCCTGGAAAGGTGGACCCACTGGCAGCCTCCTAGCCTGCGTCAAGGGCTGCAGCTGAAGTCCCTCTGTGTGCCCGTGGTTGAGACAGGAAGGCAGGCAGGGCCAGATGGCAGGGCTGGGACTGGATGCCGAGGGCAGTGGGCCCTGCAGACTGGGACGCTGAGGGCGAGGAGGCAGATTCCAACACCAAGCAAGAAGTAGAAGGGGGGGGGCCAAGGCACTGGCCCAGGGAGAGGGGGCCGGCCAGGCCTGGGTCACAGACTTGGTCACCGTGTATGGTGGGGTGAGGGGGATGACACCCAGGTCTCTCTGGGCGGGGCAATGGTGAGAATGGTGAGTCCTGCACGGAAATAGGCACAGGGGTGGCAGGTGGGTGGGGGGGATGAGGACCCTGAGTTTGAGACAAAGGGTTTGAGATGCTTGGGGGATGTCTCCAAGGGGCATGGGAGGGCAGTGGAGGCGGGGCAGGCAGGTCTGAGGGTGGCTCACAGGAGCTCACAGGAGGGGGGGAGTAAGGGGGAGGGGGCTCAGGCTGGAGTCCTGAGGACAAGCTCAGCAGTCAAGGGAGAGGACTCCAAGGAGGGGGAGGGAGAGCAAAAGGAGTGTCCCCTGGAGTGGGGAATTAGGAGGTGGCAGGAGTGTGGCCTGCGTGGGCACGTGGCTCCTGCCTGGGCCTCACTGTTCTTCCCAGGGTTAAGCCCTTTCAGTCCTTACAGTAGGCCTGACCTAGGGTACAAAGTTGACACGGCCCCCGCAGTGGCCTGGAATCCCAACACTTCGGGAGCCAAGAAAAGAGGATCCCTTCAGGTCAGGAGGTTGAGATCAGGCTGAGTAACAGCCAGACCCCGACTCTACAAAAATAGAAAAAATTAGCCAGGCCTGGTGGTGCCACCCGTTGTCCCAGCTACTCGGGAGGCTGAGGCAGGAAGATTGCTTGAGCCCAGGAGTTTGAGGTTGCTGTGAACTACGATCACGCCACTGCCCTCATGCCTGGGCAACAAAGAGACAACCTGTCTCAAAAAAAAAAAAAAAAAAAAAAGTTGACACTGGTACTATAATCGTTCCCATTTCACAGATGACAAAACTGCATCTCCGATTCGATCCATTGAGTGTCAAAGCCTCCACTCAGTCTCATACGGAACCAGGAATAGGCCCTGAGGTCCCTGTCTGGGATGAGGGCTGTGGCTGCCCCCTGAGTATAGACCACGGGAGACCCTGTGTGTCCGGCCGCCAGGCCAGGCGCTGGCATACCTGAGTCTCTGAGTCCCACAGGGGCTCTCTGCCTGCGAAGCCCAGACCCGGCCCACAGGAGACCACTGCAGGGTGGGGAGGGCGTCACAGAGGATGCACTCCGGAAATGGGTCTGGAAGGAAGGCCCAGACTTGTTTAGGGGCTGTGTCTGAGAGGCAGCGGGCAGGGGCGGCAGCCACAGCAAAGCCTAGAGGCTGAGAGTGAGGAGAACCGCGGGAGGGAAAGGTGGGGCCCAGGCTGGAGCACTGCCCAGGTCCGGGGTCATCCGGAGCCCCGGGCCACGGTCAAAGTCCAGCCTCACCGGAGTGCTTTTCTGGGGCCTTCACCAGCCCCGTGGGAGCCTCGGCGGGGGGGGGGGTCGCGGGCACAAGAGTGTGCAAGGCCACCAGCAGGCCTCTGACTAGCAGCCGGGCCCCGGGTCCCCTGGGGCGAGCAGCGCCGGGCCCACCCAGACGCCCTTGCACACAGCCTGCCCCACGCGGGCCGGAAGTCGCAAGACCAGAGCGGGTCGCCAGGGGTAGCCAGAGCGAGCTGGAACAAAAGACACGACCCGGCCCAGAGGGTCCGGCCAGGCGGTGATTGGCGACGGGGGGAGCGTCCAGACCCGGCCGGGATTGGCCGCGGCCTCAGCGGGGCCCCGGCGCCTGCCCCGCCCCTCACGGGCGAAACCAGAGCCCAGGCGCCGGCCACGGTCCGCCCGCGCCCCCCGGATCTGTGCCCGGGCGGGGCGCGGACTCGGAGCCGGTTCCTGCCGATCCCCGCGCCGCCGAGCCGGGCAGCCTGGGCACTGAACCCCCGACCGCCGCCCTGACCTGGCTGCGCGCGGGATCCCTGGGGCTGGGCCACCGGGACCTGAGCCACCGCCCTGGGACAAGGCCAACGGGTGGGGGAGGGGCAGGGTGCGCTAGGGACTAGGCCCAGGGGGCTCGGCGCAGCACGGTGGCAGGACTAGGGGAGAGAACCGGGGACACTAAGAGAGGACGGGCTAGGGGTAAGGCGAGTGAGTGGAGGAGGCCGCAGGCTGAAAGATGGCTCAGGGGAGGACTGCCTGCATGGCGGGAACCCGGCGCTGTGGGCGTCACTGGCACTCGTGACGGCCCCAGAATGCCAGACAGGGCCGCCGCGTGCGGAACTAGCACAAGAGGGAGTTAACGGAGTTCACCAGCAGCCAGGGCGCCGCTCCTGGTTAAGGACAGGATGAGGGGCCCTCTCCACTCAATCCCTCTCTCCCAGCTGCCTGGGAGGTGAGAGAAGGGGTGGGGCTCGGGGCTCGGCCACCAATCACAGCCTCAGCCCCACTTTGAATCTGGGCTGGCGGGCGCGGGCTGCCTGGCCGCCAGGTGTGCTGGCGCCCTCTTTGTCCCCACTCGCCTGCCCAGACACGTCCCACTCTACCCCGACCCTTCGGGAGGCTCTGTGCCCCACACAGCTGCCTCGTCCCCTCCCTTCTTGTCTCCAGCAGGGACTGAAGCTGGACCCAGGTTCTGCCCCTTCTAGTCCTGGTGACTCCGAACCATGTCCCCGCCCAGCCTCATCCCTAACCCTGCACAAAGATCTTAACTGGCAAAGGACAGCTACCTCCATCTCCCAGATGGCACCAAGGGCCCTACCGGTGCAGAGAATGGGGGGTGGGGGGAGGAGTAGGAGCCCAGGATTTGCAGCAAAAATTCTGGAAGAGGGCTGCTCTGAGGCAAGCCCCTTACCCCCGTGTGGCTCCTGCAGTTGTGAGACTGAGATAACAGGGCCGATCTCCCAGGTTGCTGAGAGGACTCAATGGGATCCGGCATAGGAGGAGGCTTTCGGAGGGCAAAGCCTAAGGGGCGGGGGAGGGCATGTTACCACTCTGCGCAATGCTGGGGACCGGCAGCCACAGAGAGTGGGTGGGCCCCTGATCCCTCCCCACAGGCCAGGGCAAGGGTGCCAGGCCTCATGAGAGAGACCAATATAGTGCTTGTCCCCGTAGAAGCCTGGACCAGCATAAAATGCAAACTAGATCTTGTCCCTTCCCTGCTAAAATTCCCTAGTGGCTCCCCATCCACTGCCCCCAGGACCCCCTGACTGGGCATACCAGTGGGCTGGTAACTGGGCAAGCCCATACTCTGGAACCAGCCTGCTCACGATTGATTCTTAATCCTTGCTAAACGTCCTTGCTAACTGTGCCTCGGGTTCCCCATCTGTAAAAAATGAGGATGACGAGAACACTGGGCAGAGTTCTGCCCACTTTACTCGTACTCCTACTGACCTGTTTAATCCTTACATCAACCCGGTGAGGCAGTGACTGTCATTATGTCTGCTTTACTGCACCAATAATAAAAGCAGAATGATGGAAGTTACTCTAGACTACCCAGTAGATACAGTCGTGGATTAAAGGAGTTAACACATGTCAAAAATCTACAACAGCTAGGAACACAGCAGACAGTTAGCACATTCTAGCTGTTATTTTTGACCCAGCCCTTCCAACAACGTCTCCCCAAATCTAACCTCCAGTCCCACAGAACTATAGTAGGCATACACCTTGTCCCTTGGCCTAACCGCCGTCCCCTCCTCTCCCCCACCTTTCTTCTCTGTGTCCCAGCACCTGGCACAAATGCTGCTTAATACATGTCCAGGAATGAATGAATGAGGAGGGTTTGGAGGGAGGCTGGTCTGAAGGGATTAGTTAATGCTCGTGCGCCCCCTGGTGGTGGCCACGGGCATTCCAGGCCTTGGCCCAGCCTTTAATCGGAGGGCACAGGACTGTCAGGGCCTGGGCCTCCGGGAGGCAGCCACCTGAGGACAGTGGGCCATCCAGGGGTTGTCCCAGGGTGTAGGCCCACGTGTCTGTGGGGCTGCAGGGATTTTCAGCTCCTCAGCCAGCGCCACCTTGCTTCCCCATCTCTCTGAGATCCCCTTCTCAGTGTGCGTGTGTGTGTGTGTGTGTGTGTACTTGTCAGTGTGAGCTGAACCGTGTGCCCAGGAGACCAAGTGTGCAACTGCGTCTGCACAGAACAGATGGCAGCAGCAGGTTCTGTCTTTGGAAGACGCATGTGTGGGTGGCGCTGAGTGTGAATGAGCCCACGTTCATGTATGTGTCCCCTGCTTGTGTGTGGCTGTCACGAGGAACCCGTCTGGGTCTGAGAACGCTCAGCTTCGCAGGAAGCAGACAGTGGGCTGCCAGCCTCTCACTGGACCTTTCTGGCTCTCAGTGCACTCAGTGGTGCCTTGGCGTCCGTGCTCTAGAAGGACCAGCACCCAAGCGCTAAGTGCTCTTCACGTATATCGCTCTTGGCAGGTGTCAGGCCACCCGGGGGCCTGTGTGTGCGTGTTGGAGGGAAGCTGGGTTTCTCCCTTCCTCTCCCGTGTGTGTATCCACTGTGCCTGTGTAACGGGCCTGTCGAAGTTCTACTTGCTTTCTCCGAGCACACACCGTGCATGCTCCAGGGGTAAGGAGTTGTACATCCTCATTCGTGAGCATCTCATGAGTACATTCACGGCTCTTCCAGTTATTTGGCCAGATTCTCTTCCTGTGCAAAGGCAGCCTTGAAAAAGACCAAGGAACATGCAGTCAGACATGTCTGGGTTCAGATTCAGCCTTCACCTAGCTGTGTGACTCTATGCGAGGGGTTTTACCTCACTGAGCCTCAGTTTCCTCATCTGCTAAATGGGGATATGAGTGCCTACCTTCTAGGTTGTTGTTGAGAAGTAAATGAAAGGAGGGGTAGAAAGCCTAGAGCATGGTGACATGCACACAGAGGACATGTAATAAATGATGGCGAGTACTGGTGCATTTGTGGCTTCCAGCTGGACCTCTGCACTGTTTCCTGTCCTGATGTCTCTGTGTCCTGTGACCCAGGACACATGGCAGACTGTCATCCTAACCCTGCAGCATTTAGAATGGTTACAAGCAGTTCCCCACTGCCTGCCAAGACTTCACAATACCTGGACTGCACAGGAACTTCTTTTATGCAGATGCCAGTACACATACAGGATTTTCCAAATCCCACGTCACAACACCTGGCCTGACCAGGCACATGTATTTCTGGGGCTGAAGGAGCAGGATGTTTGAAGGGAGTCCTTGCAGCATGCCCCAGCTTCTGGCCTTGGCACATTTGGCCACCTGGGGGAGCCCCTGTCCCCTTTGGTCAGCGGGTTGGGGGGGGGGTCGGGTGAGGGGAGGGGTGCTGGCTGCTCTGAGGCCCAAGGCAAGGCCAGGAGTCCAGAGGGGTTGCCTGGCTGATGAAGTGTCCCTTCCAGAAGCCAGGCCAGGAGTTAACCCACTGCTAAAAGCCCCCAGCCCTCGTGCCCCAGGGTTCCGGGAGGGCTGCCCAGGGTGGGGAGTGGCTGGGGGGTTTGTCCTCCTTGGCAGAGGGGCGGCTCAGACATAGTGGTGTTCTATGCAAACGGCGGAGCCCCCTGAGATGTGCCAACCCCTTGCTCAGGAAGAGTAATGTGCTCAGGCCTCTGCGATGCCCGGATCAGCCCAAAGGCCTAACGCCCTGTGAAGCGCTCTGCAGACCCAGCCTTGGCTGTCTGGCCCTTTGCTGTCACTCAGACCGGTGCCAGAGGCCACCGGGCAGAGCTCGGAACTGGGGCTCCTGCCAGCTCCTCTGTGTGCGTAAACTGCCGGAGCCTGTGCTTCTGAATCCCCGCAGGACCCGGGAGGACACTTCCATGTCAGCAGCCTCATTTTACAGCTAAGAAAACCAGGGCACAGAGAGGGAAGGAACCTGCCCAAGGCCACCCAGGCGGTACGTAGTGAACTCTCCTTGGATCTAGGATGTCTGATGCTAATGCCCTGTCCCCAACCTCCCCCTCCACTCTCAGAGGGAGAAAGCCAGCATCAAGGCCCAGGTGGGGGGCGGGTGGGGTGGCTCACACCTGTCCTCCCAGCCACTCTGGAGGTTGAGGTGCGAGGATCCCTTGAGTCTGGGAGTTCAAGGCTGCAGTGAGCTATGATCCTGCCACTACACTCCAGCCTCGGTGACAGAGTGACACCCAGTCTCAAAACAAAAGGCCCAGGTGGGTAGAGGGACCCACAAGGAATACAGGAGGGCAGACAGGTAGACACCCGTGAATCGGGCACTCGAGGGGGCAGGGAAGAGCGGGTAGAAGGACGTGGTGCCGAGCCGGGAGATGGGCAGAGTGGGGCTGGGAATGGGCCAGGCAGGAGGAAGAGGACGTGGGAGTCCTCTCTTTCAAGAAGGTGCCTGTGAAGACAGGGAGCTGGGAGGGAGGGAGGCCAGGGCATTGGGAAGGAGCCACCATGGGGCATGAATGGGGGCGAGCCAGGCACAGTGCAGGCCCTGGCTGGGAGGGCTCTGTCACACCCCTGCTTCCTCACTGGGGACCAGGATGGGGATCTGCTGCTACTGGGATGCCACCAGGGGGTTGGGGGCTCTTTTCTCTGGGACCTGGATGGAGAGAGGGGGAGACTAGAGGATGGGTGGGGAAGGGGAGAGTAGCCCAGGGTGGGGGCTCTCAGAGGGCAGAGCCCTGGGGGGCAGTAGCCAAGGTCAGTGCTTCAGGAGGGACTGTGCCTTTCAGGGAACAGGTTCCAGGACTGAGGAAGGGCCCTGACCCTCCAGACCAGCGCTCCCAGGGCTGCAGCCCCTGCCCCCAGGCCCCTGTCCTCTGAGGCTCCCACCAGCTCTTAGGGGAGATTCCAAGGACCCTCCAGAAACAGGCTTCATTGATTTCTGTGGAGAACAAGGGCTTCTTGAAAATGGGGACCTCTGTCCCTGTGCAGGGTCTGAAGGGCTTTGAAACTGTCTGGTGGGTCCCTCTCTAGGGTGTGTTTGGTGTCCCCCAGCACGCAGGGGAAAGCAGCTTTGGGTGGGAGCAGGGACCCTCCGGCCACATCTGCCCTGGGGCCCGGACCCTCCCTTCCAGGCCTGGTGTTTCCCCCGCAAATTCCCAGGGTTCACCTGAGGCTCGTCCTGGGCAGGGGGCTCTGGACTGGTCTCCTCAATCCACTCGGCCCCCACCAGTACCCCTTGGAGTCCCTCCTGGAGGAGCCGGGCCCCAGGAGGCAGCCCTGCCTGCTGGTGCTGGAAGCCCCTCCTGCAGCCCGGGGCCAGGACCTGGGGGACAGATGGTCCTTTGCCTTCCAGAATACTCCTCACTAAGCCCCAGGGGCCCTGTTAGCTCCTCCCTCAGGCCTCCCCAGACTCCTCCTCACACTCTGGGAAGCAGTGAGCTGAAAGAGACAACATCTGGGCCTCCCCAGGGCCCCAGTGGCCCAGCTGCCTGCTGGCCACAGCCCCAGGGAACGGCCACCCCTCGCCCAGTGCTGTTGCCACCCTGCCCAGCATCCTTTGAGGCAGGGTCCCAAGCTTGGCTCCCTCCCACCTGGGGTTTCTCATGCAAGAAAGAGCCAGCGGGCCTGGCCTAGGCGACTCCAAAATCCACGGCGTCTGTGCTGTGGGGCCCAGCAGGTCCTCAAGACCTGCAGCTCCATGAGCCCCCAGCCCGAGCCTGGGGACAGACACCACTGACACTCTGTGACTTCAGAAGAGGCAGAAGCTCAGAGGAGGGAGAGCGGCTTCAGGCTGCACCCAGGTCCCAGCAGGTCAAGGCCCTGTGCCCCTCTGGGTGTCCAGCCCACCCCTCTCTCCCAGGTCAACGAGGTGCCAGGCCATCGGCACTCTTTGGGACATCTGGGTGTGGCTGGGCCTTGTCACAGGAGAAGGAACAGACACTGGCTGATTTGCATGTGGGGCCACATGTGCATTTATCACCCAGGCTCTGGTCTTCACTCCCTGCCCCTTCCTGCCCGGCCCTGCGGGCTCAGAAGGCCACTGTCTCAGAATCTCAACAGTGACACACTGGCCGCCAGAGCTGGAACCCGAGGACTGAGGGCCGGCCAGTAGAGTGACCTGCCTGAGGTCCTCAGCCAGCCAGGGACAAACAGGCTCCCTCCAAGAACCCGGCCAGGGCTCTGTCCCAACACACACGGCTGGCTAGAGCAGGACGCAGGTGTGGTCCAGGGGCTCTGCAGGGCCTGGGGCAGGAACCCAGGGTCCCCAGCCTGAGGGCTGGGCCCAGGAGGCAGCTCCCTGGGAGGGAGCAGGGCGGGCTGGGCCCCTGCCTCCCCTTGGAGCCAGCAGAGTGGCCATGGTGGTGATGGAGTGAACCTGCAGTGCTGGGGGTGGGGGGCAGGGGACAGGAGGGAGGAGCGTGGCTGTGGGGCCCTGCCCTCCTTGGCACCTCTAAGCAGGGGCCTTCTCAGGCCTGGGAGCCCTGCGGTGTGGGGGCCGAGCTGGTGTCATCCTGGAGCTGGGCTGAGCCAGCCGCCATCTGCTAGGACACCACTGGCCTCTGCTGACCCGACAGACCTTGCCCCGCGCAGGCCAGGAAGGCCACACTCACAGGGGCCTCGCTCTGGAGCCTTCCTTTCCCCTCAGTCTTGGGTGGGTTTTCTCTTCCTTTCCGTTGCCCTGCACTGACCTTGTTCGTTTCCGGGGCTTCCTCTCTGTCACAATGATCCTGCAGTGGGATGCAGCAACCGCCAATGGGCCTGCCTCTCTGCCACCCTCTGCCACCTCCCCACGCCAGGACCCTGGCTCAGGCTCCCTGGCTAATAACAGGGGGCCCTAGGGAGGGAGCAGGTGCTCCTTGTGTCATAAAGCCCCCAGGGGAGGAAAACCTCCACACAGAGGCCCCAGGGCCTTCTCGGGAAGACTGTGGACCTCCCTCTCCACCTGCCTTTCCGCACCTTCAGGCCGGGCCTGGGGCCGTCCAGCCTCCAAGTCTACCCGAGGCAGCCTCGGGGGCCAGAGCTCCAGGAAGCCGCCCTCAGATCCGCAGCCTATGGGCTGGGCTGAGAGGTCTGCGGGACAGGAAGAGCAAGTGTCCAAGGTGCCATGGAAGGTCTGCCAGCCGCTGGCCTGGGCTGGCTCCCCGCCTCCTAGCCATCAGAAGTCAGTCTGCAAACATACATTAACCTTGAGCTGTGCTCTGGCTGCCCCACAGCTGTGCAGCTCGGTGGGGGCCTGAGCTGAGCCACAGCACCCGGAAGCCCCAGGGCCCTAAGGCACCTGCTATGACCTGATTTTAGTCTTAGCCTGGGGATGGGGGAGAGCCCCAAGGCCAGGCCTTGCTTGCTGAGAAAGCCAAGCAAGGGGCACACTCTGGCATCCTCTCTCCCTACAGCCAGTCTTGGCCCCACGAGCAGGTCCCACCAAGGGCCCATCCCAGGGCATGGCGCTACTGCCACACACAGCAAGGAGCCAGCTTTGTGAAAACTCTGTAAAGTTACAGCTCTGCCCTCTAGGTTCTGCTTAAAGGCTGTAATATTGGAAAGGGAGACACTGGCCCAAAACTGTACGGCAGTTCAGGGGTCAGAGTACACGACCCAGGACCTCGGGTGGTGGAGGGATCAGAGCTGGGCGCGCTCATTAGGCTCTGGCCGTGGGGGTGCCCACCAGGTCACTGTCCACCAGGTCACTGTCCTCCCGCCCCAGCGAGTGCAGGGACGTGGAGACCTGCCTTGCAGTGGGGGCAGGCAGCGTGTCTCCCTGTGTCTCCACGGCCCTTGTCATGGAGGGCCAGAGCCTGCAGCAGGCCTGGGAACAGAAAGGAAGGGCATCTCCAGGGATGCAGTCACTCCCATGAGTCACTGCCAAATATAGCTCCCAAGGCAGCCGGAAACACACAGTGCCACATTGTGTCTGTTGGGTGGGGGGTGTCAGGAGGGGCAAGGGACCCCACGGGAAAGGAAGGGGCCTGGCAGCCGACCCTTCCCCCTCCTCACCAGGCCTGGGTCCCTGCCTGAACTCCCCAACTCAGGGGCACCCCCATAAACACAGGAGCAAGTTGGGGACAGAGTCCAGCTGAGACCCTCTCCTAGGGGAACATGGGCTACTCCAGGGCAGAAACAGCTGGGTCCGGGGCCTTTCCTCTTTGCCTTGTCCAGAGGAGGCAGAGACTGTCAGGCAGGGGCCTTACTTCTGTCATCAGCCAGGGCGTGTCCTGCAGGCCCCAGCAGCCCCCAGGGCCTCTCCAGGGCAGGCTCTCAGAGCCACCACATAAGGAAATGTTTGTGCCTTGGGGGCCGGCACAGCCTCTGGGCAGTGGCTTGCTCCCTCCTCCATCTCTCCCCGCCCAGGAGGCCTCCCAGGCAACCCAGGCTGGGAGGTTGGACCCGGGAGGACCCGCCCTCAGGCCTGGGTGGGGGACTGGCCCCAGGACTAGGAAGTCAGCTGGGAGAGGGAAGTGGGGTGTGGGCCATGCAGCTGGGCCTCCTGCTGTGCTGCCTGGCCTGGCCAGAGCCCCAGGAAACCTCCCCCCCACACACACTCCTTTAAAACAAGCTGCTTGGGCAGGGGGCTGCCTTGCTCCCAGGGCTGAGGAGGGAGGGCAGGACACATGGGGACAACCACAATACTGGCTTTGAGATCTCAGAACCACCACACCCAGAGACTAGGAGCTGGATCTCTGGGTGGCCTGGAAGATCATCTCCCTGGAGAATCCCACCCACTCAGTAGAGGCCACTGAGCATGCTCAGCCCAGCGGGTGCCTCCCTGGGAGCCCAGAGCAATGTCTTATTCCCTGGGTGTGACTGAGGGACCCTGACCCCCAGCCACTGCTCAGAGGGGAATCATTTTATAGCCTGCCTTCTCTTTATAACCTGAAGGAATCATTTTATAACCTGCCACCAGCCTCCCGTGGCCTGCATTCATTCTGGAGTTTTCCATGAATTATTTACACAGGCCCCAAACAAGCCCACAGACCCCTGCGGAAGTCAGCAGGCACACGGTGGCATTTCTTCTTGTGCACAGTCTCATTTCTCCAGAGATCCCTCCTCTTTTAAATGTGGCCCCGTTGGAGGTCAGAAGCCACTGAGGGTGGCAGCTTCTAGGTGCCTGTGGTTTACTCTGGGGGGCAGAGAAATTCCGCACCAGGAGTTTCCTGGGCAGAGCCCCCATGCCCAGCATAGCATTCAGAGGGGGCAGCTCTGGCCCCTGCTCAGGCGCAGGGCGGGAAGGGGAGCTGCACCTGAGCCTTGTGCTTTTGAGAATGGCCCTTAAGGGACAATGACATCACCCAGGTCCTGGGGGCTTTTGGGAAAAGTATGTAATCTGCCTGTTCAGCAGGAGAGGAGGTGAGACCGCTTCACCTACTTCCATGTTATGCAGACTTGATTTAGATCAGATCTCAGGCTCGGTCTTCCTGGGGGCTTCTGCCTTTGGGCCTGCTGGTGGATTAAAGTGGCACAACCGGTTCTGATGCCTGAGTGACACAGGAACAACCTGTCTTACAGGCCTCCAGGGCCACCCAGGCCTGGTGCTGAGGCCTCCCCTGTGCCCACAGCCCCCTTAGGAGGAGAAACCCAGCTGGTGCCCCTGGCAGGGTGGTCAGCTCCCTCTGACCCCCGGCAGCATGGGCTGGGGACCATGCCCACGCCTCAGAGACACAGAAACAGTGCCACCCCTTGGAAGGGGGCTGTGTGGAGGGGGAAGGGGCAGGAGATGCCACCATGCAATCCCTGCCCCCTCTCCTGGTCTAGTTGGAGATGCCTGGGGTCCGGGACAGTGAAGGCAGGCCAAGGTGCACAGACTTTCAGCATCACCATGTCAAGCATCAAGAAGCTGTTTGGTGTCTTTTGGACCCTGAAGTCCTGCAACTCGGGTCCCTAAGCTCCTTAGAGGCAGGACCTGTGTCCATGGCCGCTCTATCCCTGGACTGGACACAGGCCTCACATACAACATGTGCTCAGAAAGCATCTTTGGGGGACAGAAAAAAGTCTTCGCTTCAGATGGACAAGATCTGGCCTACATGAAATGATGTCCCGCAAAGTGGGCCATGCTCCCTCATGAGACATGTTCAAATGGGCTCTGGGCTCCGTGACATATTAGGGGCCTGTGGAGAGGGGCTCTCAACAGGAATGGCAGAGGCATGTGACAGGAGATGGATTTTGAGGAGCATAACAGGAGAATACCATCCCTTTGAAAGGAACAGGGATGAGGAGGCTCAGAGGGAAGGCAAAGGAGGGCCACCCAGGCGCTTCTGTAGTCACTCCAGCTCCAATGCCAGGCCTGTCCCCTTTACTTGACCGGCCCTCTGAGCCAGCCTGTCCTCCACTGGCCCTGTCTCCCTGCATCCTCACTGCCAGAGGTGGTGCAGGGCTGGAGAGAGAGACTGGGTGCCTTTTCTGGGGAGAGGCATGTGCTCAGTATAGAAGGAAGAGGAGCAGTGAACCCCAGAACACTGTCCACACCAAGTGTTCCTCCTCCCCACTCCTCCCTGGGGATGCCAGTCCCTGCTGAGCCCTCACTTCAGCTCTTTGCCCCTCTTCTGCCCCTGGGCACCACAAACAGGTCCCCTTTCCCCACAGACCCTCCTCTCCATCACCAACCCTTCTGCTTGGAACCCCTGTCCTCTCACTCTCCAGGCCATTAAATGCCTGGAGATCAAAATAGTCCTTACGTGTGCACTGTCCTGGGCCTGGACCCTGATCCCTGTATCCCAGGCCCTGGCCAAGCACACTGGCCTCGTCTCCCGGCTTCCCCCAGGATGCTTTTCTTGACTTGGCAAGCCAGATCCATCATGATGTCCCCTAACCACCTAATTCTTGATGTTTCCCCCACTGGCAACACTCTCCAAGTCACTGTCACTACGTGACCATAGTGCAAAGTTGGGTCAGTTGGGTGGATGGCAGAAGACCAGATCAGGGAGAAAAAATGAAGGGAAGGCTAAGAATTTCATAGGGTGGCAGGCAGGTGGGCTATGCTTTGCATGTGAACAAGGCAAGAGCAAATGAATCCAAAACAGGCCAGTAATGGGATAGGTGGCCCAGACCACAGACTGAGTGGGCGGGGCTTGTGCTCCTGGTCTGTGCACAGGAGGGGATCCGGTAAGCACACCCATCTGCCCACAGGGACCTGTGAGAACGGCCTGTTAGTGCAAACGCAAGTGCGGAAATATTTGGGTCCGGGGACATCCTGGAGGTTGTCCACACACGAATACGTGGAAACCCACGGGTTCATGCATGCGGGACAGAATAAACACGTATCTGGGTGCGCAGCGAGGGAGAGTGCATGCTAACGAGGGTGTGCATACACGGAAAGACACATGGG
The DNA here is from genome assembly GCF_041146395.1 of Eulemur rufifrons. NCBI lineage: Eukaryota > Metazoa > Chordata > Mammalia > Primates > Lemuridae > Eulemur > Eulemur rufifrons. The sequence goes on from NC_090983.1 coordinate 7,583,193, forward strand.
TCTTGCACACACGAAGACGGGCACAGGGCCGGGGCCAGCTCCCAGGACCATCCGGAGGAGGAAGAGACGCCCGTTCTCCCCCAAATGTGGGCACTGCCCCAAGCTCCGGGACGCCATCTCTGCCGGCCGGCAGCGTGAGGACGTGGAGCCCGCGCAGCCCCTGAGTTCGGGCCTTTGTGGTCCCGGCTTCCGGGCGTCCATCACGCAGACGCCAGGCGAGGCGCGAGAGCACGAAATGGCGGCCCGAGGGCGGGGCGGTCGGAAACCGCGCCCACTCGGGATGGGACGGGGCGTGCGTCCCGCCCCCTTGCGCAGGCGCACAGCGGGGCGACCGTTTCCCCTTCCCTCCGCCGCGCGCCGGGACACAAAAGGCTGGAGGAAAAGCGCGGAGTGCGGCCAGGGCTTGAGGACCGGCTCGTGGTGTGGAGGGGCATGGAGCGAACTCTCAACACCGGAGCCGGGATCCCCGGAACCGCGCGCACCGTCGCGGGGTGCGGCGCTGTGTTGCGCTCTTTTCCTTCCCTGGTCCTACATGCCGAAGTGCCCTAAAGGCCTCGTGGGCTGAGGCAGGGTTGGTGGGCGCGCATCGCGCAGGCGCGTTACTCGTGGCCGCGTGGAAGGCAGTCGCGTCCATTTTCTGTCGCGCACTCTAACCGCGGTGCTGGGCGCACTTCCACTTCGCGGTGGGGAGTGTTCGCCTCCTGGAAGGCCCCAGACTCTCACAACCCTGAGTCTTTACTGGGTCCACAGGCTTAACCCCAGAAGCTGGCGATGTAGCCCTTGGACAGTGCCTGTAGAGTTTTTTGTTGTTTTTTTTTTTTTTAATTTTTTATTTATTTATTTTTTCATATATATTTTTTTGAAACTGAGTCTCACTCTGTTGCCTGGGCTAGAGTGCCTTGGTGTCAGCTTAGCTCACAGCAACTTCAAACTCCTGGGCTCAAGCTATCCTTCTGCCTCAGCCTCCGTAGTAGCTGGGACTACAGGCATGCACCACCATGCCCGGCTAAATTTTTTTTTTTTTTTCTATGTATACTTTTAGCTGTCCATATAATTTCTTTCTGTTTTTAGTAGAGATGGGGTTTCGCTTTTGCTCAGGCTGGCCTCGAACATCCTGAGCTCAAACATTCCACCCGCCTCAGCCTCCCAGAGTGCTAGGATTACAGGCGTGAGCCACCGTACCAGGCCTCGCCTGTAGGTTTTGATTACAAGATTTTCATGGCAAAAGTAAAGGCATACCCCTCCTCAAGTTAATCTCATAGTTTGAAACTTGCTACTTCAAACTGGGGGTATGGATTTTGGGGAGGCAAAAGAAAAGTAAACGTTTTTCCGTTAAGGAGATGTTCACTCCAAGCAATTATTAGTAAAACGTTTAAAAATATATTTAACCAAGAAATAATACGTGTTCTTGGTAGAAATTTTTAAAAACAAGGAATGATAGCTGGCATTCCACTCCTGCAATATGCCAGCCCTGATTTAAGTCTTTAATTTTAATGACCAGGTACATATGGAGAAACAAAAACAGATGTTAAGTACAAAAGTACTTAACGTGAAAGGAAAAATATACCCACCTGCCAAGACAACCGCTATCTAATAACCTGGCATGACTCCTGCCAGTGTTTTTCTGTGCGTTATGAAGTTCGGTTCGCGTTTTTTACATGCAAACTATAGCAGTTTTTGATTCTCCGGAGAGTTGTGGTTGGGCGAATGGAAAAGGCTCAGCAGGCTGGGAGGACCGGTTTCTTTCTGTCACCTCTGGGGGCAACTTGATCCCGAGCAGCGGGAGACAGCACTAGGTGATGTGTGGGAAGCACCCTGGCTCCACAATGTTAGTGTCTAGTGATCCAGGAGAATTCCCATAGCTGCTGTGATCAGGCCTGGGGCTTGGGAAGAAAAGTCTCCTTATTCCCTCCTCCTTTTTTTCCTACTGGGGCTCAGCTCATTATTGCCTTACTGTAGTTTCCCCAACTCCTTTGAGGCTGTGAGGACCTGTACTTTCACAGGTGAGGCTGGGGTCAGTTCAAGCTAGAAAGGGCAGGGAGGGATAATTCCTTATTTACATCTGAAGCAGCTGGGATTTAAGGTTCTGAGTTTTGCCCAAGGTTCTGAGTTTTGATGAGCAAATAGCAGGTGAGAGATCCTTCCTGGAAGCTGAGCTGTCTGAATTGCAACCTCAATCTCCAAGTCCTCCACTTGCATAGGATTTGTTAATTATGTTCATGCTTATTTCTTTCTTAAACTTTAACAGTTGGGGAACCAACACCCAGCATTACTGATAAATGGTAGGTGCTTTTCTTGTGTGGTAAGATTGTCATTCATACCAGGCCCCTCTCTCCTATTAACAAACCTTTATAGACTCACCTGTTCATTAAGACCCTTTCTATTAATATCCCATTTTTAGTTTACACATGTAAAGCAGCCTGCCCTTTGAAGAGTTTATTTTATTGCAATTTGTTTTTGCCTTCTCTTTTCTTCAAGTAGAACAAGTTACGTGCATTTATTCATTATTGCTTCATTAATATAAGGAAACCATATGCTCCTTTAAAATTTTTTTTCTTGAGACAGGTCTGACTTGGTCACCTAGGCTAGAGTGCAGTGGCATCATCATAGCTCACTGCAACCTCAAACTCCTGGGCTAAATTGATCCTGCTGCCTAAGCCTCTGGACTAGCTGGGACTACAGGCACTCACCACCCCATGGCTGGCTAATTTTTCTATTTATTGTAGAGAGGGCGTTTAGCTGTGCTGCTCAGGCTGGTTTCAAACTCCTGGCCCCTAGCCATCCTCCACCTTCGGCCTCCCAAAGTGCTAAGATTACAGGTAGGAGCCACCTTGCCCAGCCTCTGTTAATTTTAGAAGTGGAAAAAATAGGAAATGGAAGCAGAATATGATTTCAGGTCTCATATACAGAGATATCCTGTCTTGTTTCCTCTGTTTATTAAATCACAAATTCCCAACAAACATTTTGAAATGTTCCTATGAAATCTAAAAGGTTCCAGTGACTGTAAACACCTTTCTAGGTAATTACCTCTTCCTGCATTTAGTACTAGAAAGTACTTTACCGCTTACTAGCTTGTGGCTTTGCCAAGATACTCGTCTCCTGACTTTGTCCATCTGTAGAGTGTGGATAAGAATCTGTCTGGCAGGGTGGGGGGATGGTTAGAGACAATATTTGTAAAGTGCCTAGACCATAGGAGGTGCTTAATACTAAAGTGGCAGCAAGTGTTTCGGGTTGTTATTCCGTGTGAAGGAGAGAACAGGATCCACAGCTGATCGTCTGTGAGGACACATTGACATAGCTCCATGCAGATGACAGCTGTGCCTGGTCCCCCCAAACAACATGCAAGACCGCTCAAAACTTTTAGTCGGAGAAAGAGAAGTTCTAACATTCACATCGGGGACAAGTCAGCTGCGTGCTTGCCGCATGAGGCACGTGCACTGTCTGGAGTAAATAGTGAAAGGCTCACATGAAACGGACTCAGGAAGGTCCCCTTGTCATCTGTGATGAGAAATGAACGATGGGGCTTGGCTTCAGCTGCCACCCTGACGGGGAAGAACCCCTGGGGAAGCAGCGGGGCCTCTGCCACCCACAAGGCTCTCTCTGCATCTGGTCCCCTTGCTCCCTATGTTCCCTGTCCGGTGGATTTGTAAGTGCCTCCTCTGTTTTGGTGATGGGGGCAGGGGACAGAGCAGCGAATGATCCAACCCATCCCTGCCCTCATGGAGCATAGAGTTCAGTGAGGAAGCCAGACCCTGAGCACATTACCAGGGTGCTGAGTGTTACCATGGGGTGCTACACAAGGTGGCGGTGGACCTAACTCGGCAGAAGACCAGGGCGCCTTCCTGGAGGCAGTGATGCTTCAGCTGAGCCCAGCGTGTTCTGAGACCGGGGAGCTGAGGGGCAGAGTGAGAGGAGCTGAGAACAGAAAGGAGCCGACCGTGGAGATTTCTCATTCCGTCCTTGGTTTACTAAATTACCAAATATTCTCATTAGGCCAGATTATTGAGAGTCCTCAAAAACCCTTAACATTTTTTATTTTAATTTTTGAGATATAAGTCACATACTGTAAAATTCACCCCTTTACAAATACAATTCAGCAGTTGTCAATATATTGCTAAATTTGAACAACCATGACCATTAATTCCACAACAGTTTCTTGAGCCCAAAGAGAAACTCCCTATTCATTAGTAGTCACTCTTCAGCCACCCCTCCCCCAGCTCTTGACAACCAGGAATCTACTTTCTGTCTCTATGGCTTTGCCTATTCTAGACGCTTCTGCTAAATGGAATCATACAACATGTGGTCGTCTGTGCCTGGCTTCTTTCCCTTAGCATAATGTTTGAAAGCTCATCAGCGTTGTAGCGTATATTGATATGTCATTCCTTTTTGTGGCCGAATAATATCCCATTGTTGGATATGCCTCAGAAAGACTATTAAGCCATAGGTACGTATATCTGTGATGTGGATGAGTGACGTGGGGCTGGCCTCGCTGTGGGAAGCGGCGTACTGCATGTGGCACTGGACTGGGACTGCCTGGGCTCTCACCCTCGCTGGCTGTGTGACCTGAGCAAATCACTTTCTTTGTGCTTCATTTTCCTCTCCTAAAGGAGATTAGTAATAGGAACTGAAAAGGAGGAAAAATTTTCTTCTACTCCCTGATCTTCTGAAACATCTATGCATTCAACTGACAAAAGCCAGAATAACAGGAGAAAAAGCTTTTTTCATTATGTGTACAGATGGTTAGACCCACAGACTTATATACCGTTTTAACAAAGCACAGTGACTCTGTGGAGATGTGACAACACGAAGTGTAAGAAGTTGAGGCTTCGAGGGGCTGTAACTGGGGAAAGCTAAATATATGGGAGAAACTAATGGAAGATAAGGGTTCTTTAGCAAAGGTCTCTGTGTATGAGCAACTAATCTCAGTGCTCGCGCTGGTGACAGGGTTTGTTCTCTTCGTGCTGGTGCGGGAGAAGCAGAGAGGAGCCCCCCCTGAGGGAAATGTAGGCCCTGCTCTCAGGCAGGTAGAGGGAGAGCAGAACGCTTTGCTTACGTCTGTCTGCTCCTTCACAATGTTCTTCAGCTCAAAATAATCCTTATGCCAAAGTCTCATCACAGAAAAATGATGTTTTTGAACTGGCATATACTAGGAAGGCACATTCCGACTCCCTTCATGACTCTCATAGGGTTGATGAATTAAATGACCTAATACATTTGAGGGGCTTAGAAAAGTGCCTGCTACAAATGTCCACTTGTTAATGTTGAAGCTCAGAAAATGACACCCCAAACTATTGCGGCTTTGGATGTCAGGGTGAGAGCGGCTGTGGGCAGCAATGCAAGGAAGGGCTTCCTCTGAATTCCAACCTCTACCTAAAGCCAGGATCCTAGAGAAGATACTCAGTTGTCCCGAATCCCTTCCCCACACATCGCATCAGCCAGGGGACATTGCGGCGTGTGGCAGGAAGGCAGAAGAGAATGGCAGCACACCTGGAGCTCAGGTGCACTTTGTCCCAGGCTCTCGTCCTTTCTTCAGGCCCATTCATCTCCCCGAAAAATCAGTTACTCTTCCTAAACATCGCCTACATCCCACTCCCTTTCCCCTGTGAAGAGGATGTATTTGCTTCTAAATCCCACTGGCTGCTGGGTGCTCCTTTGCCGTCCCGTGCTGCCCCTGTGCACGCAGTGAGCGTGTGTGCCTCTCCTCCTGCTCCTCTGTCTGCGGCCAGCTTCTCTCAGACTCACAGTAGCGACGCTCCGGACAGGAGGGAGAAGGCTCTCTTGCCCTGCATTAGTATGGAGCAACAAAGGCTGGCGGATGCTGAACTCCCTACTGGCTACTTAGTGAGCATACTGCCCCTTATTCCAGAATCTTCCAAATGATTCTGGACTACATGAGGGGTGCTACTGTATAAAACTAGAAATTACAATTGCGTCCTCCTATAGAGGAATAGAGGTAGCGAATTTTCCAGCTTAGAGATTTAGGATTTTGTAGTTTTGCGGACCTCCAAATTTCTTCTGGGTGCTAATGAACCCTGGGACATTTTCTACGTGGGATGCCCCACGTAACTTCAACAACACTGATTCCCATGTTTCAATTCTTGACAGACGGCTTTCCTTGCACAGCCATATGGGGGAGGCACACCCAGTAGTAGAAACCAGTTGGAAAGGACCTGGGGAAACTGGTTTGATGGGCAGGTTGAGAAACGGTTACTTGATTGGGCAGCTGAGGCTCTCCATGGAAGGCAGGGGTGGGGCGGGAGGGAAGCCCTCTGCCCCCTCCTCCCCACCAAGACCACTTATGGGGCCAAGCTCACCTGAGATGAGAGAGCTCACTCTGGGGGTCTACACCCCTGGCATGATGAAGCTGTCCCCAAACCGTGCCCATCTTGCCTCTAGTGACAACAGTATCCACCAGGAACAAGGGATGGGGTGGTCCAGCCCACACTTAGGGCACCAGGAACTGTCTGGCAGCCACATTTCTGATGGACACAGACAGACCAGGGAAATTTGCAGCAGCAAGGTCAGGAGGGCAGAGGGCAGGGGCCTCCAGGTCATGCACTCCTGCCCCTCACCACTCAGGTGAGGCCTCTGGGCCCCAGCGTCTTCCTCCCTGGGAGCTGGTTAGAAATGCAGAGTCTCAGGCCCCACCCCAGACCTACTGAACCTGAATCTGAATTGTAACGGGAGCCTCCTCCCCATCATTACACAGGGAACATTTGAGTCCAGTGCACTCAACAGTGTGGCCTGGAGGAGGGGACACTGGGGTGCTGGAGCCCAGCAGTTCTGGGTGGCCAAGCATCTAGTCCAGCCCGTACCCCTGCTCCTGTCACAGGCAGCTCAGGAGCAGGGCTGGGCGGTGGCTCTTCCCGTTGCTGATAAATTACTGTTGGCAGGGCCGGCTGCAGAGGTCACCTTAAGTCCGCCAGGGCATGAGGAACCTTCTTAGCTAAAGACACCGCTGAGGATGTCCCCTTCCTGTTGGCCTTGCTGGAAATTTCAAGCCCTCAAGTTAAAGTTTCAGGAAAACCCTTCCTGTGTTAATTATAAACCCACTTAGCCAAATATTCCGTGGGCTGACTCCTATTTGAGAAAAGTAAAGTATTTGACAAAGACCTTTCTTTCAAATTTTGATACTTTTTGAAAGCCCAATGGTAGTACATGCTTTAAAAAACTTTTTTGAGAAATGCTGAGCCTTGTAAGAGTAAAATGAAAAAGCCAGCAGTTTAGCTTCTCACCTCCCAGCTTCTGCCAACCCCCAAGGAGACCAGACCACCTTGCAGGGCACCCACTGTCCGGCAAACCTTTCTCTTTGCAGTTGAAAGGACCACACAGCCCCACAGGCTTCCTGAACACATTTCACCTTGATCTAGGCTTTCTCCTTTATAACCTTTTGCACTTTCTTCTAAAGTGATGACTGCTTGATTAATCAACCCTCTATTGGCTAAACTCATTAAATGATTTCAGCCACTGTGGGAGTCCCCCAGGCCACCTGGCGGTTTTAAGAGAGGGATGCACAGAAGGTGGCACTTTTCCCAAAACATTGCTGTCCTGAACTCTGTGTGTGTTACTCACTAATCCTTAGAGCTACCCTGTGAGGCTCCATTATTATCCCTGTTTTACAGAGGAGGAAACCCAGGTATAGAAAGGTCAAGGAATTTGCCCAAAGTCACCCAGCTAGTGACCAGCTAAGCTGGGGTTTGAATCTTGCTTCCTAAGTCCATTCTCTGGACACCCTGGACACTCAGGGAGATTCCTAAACCTCGGACTGTGCCCCAGCCGTGTCTCCTTTCCAGACTGGGCTTTGCCACCTCTGGGCTCCCAGGTCCTCTGGAGCAGGGCACCTTGCACGTGTCCTGTCCCGCCTGTGCTGGAAGCCCAGCTCCCGCTTTCTAGCTTGGTGACCTTAGTTCTCCTTTTCTAAGCCCTGTAGATGCGATAATAGTACTTACCTCCTTGGGTGCCTGGGGAGATTAAATGATGCACACAGTGTTAGTAGATGTTACCCAGGGATGCTATCGTTCCGCACATGGTTTCAGGGTGCAGGAGGATTGCAGGGGGAGGGTGCACACTAATTGATGTAGAGAGGAGACATTGGGTGATCAGAGAAGACATGGTAAGTTCCGACCCAGACTTGAATAAGAAAAGACGTCATCTTTTTCTTGGTGGTGAGAATCTCAGGGACCCTGGGCCATTATGAAAAGCTGAGGTGATGGACAAGGACTCTTGTTCTGGGTCATTGCGCTGGGCAGCAGCTCCGTCCATGACGTGCACAGATGCCCCAGGCAGGAGACTGCTGTCGGCCAGCCCACAAGCGCTGAACTTGGGGCTGCACAGCCGAATCTGGTCAGGAAGGTCCCCAGACGCCACCCACTTGCCCACAAGCAGCCTCTGGAGGGCAGGAGCAACCCAGCTGTGGCTGCCCCCGACTGTCCCTGCACAGGGCTGTGCATGCAGTCCTTGCTTCCGCTGCCCAGGCCAGGTGGCGAGGTCACTCCTGTCTATAATCCCTTTGTCTGAGGCGGGAGGAGTCCTCGAGGCCAGGAGTTCCAGGCCATCCTGGGCAACATAGCAAGAGCCCATATCTTCAAATAATAAAGTACATTAGCCAGGAATGGTGGTGTCCACCTGGAGTCCCACTACTTGGGAGGCTGAGACAGGAGGATCCCTGAGCCCAGGAGTTTGAGGTCACAGTGACTATGATCATGCCACTGCAGTCCAGCCTGGGTGGCAAAGCCAGACCCTGTCTCTAAAACAATAATAGCTTCTAGTTTATATTCCCTGCAGCCTTTCCAAGAGATGCAAATATGTGTATTGAGAGGACACTGGCTTGTGAGACCCTGAAGTCCTGAAGCCCAAAATCACAGGGCCCATCTCCAGGTCTAGCCTGCATTGCACATTTTAGATGAATTTTATATAGTGTGGTCGGGCCATTCATTGTTTGGACTAGTGCTTCTCATTGGTTTCCTAAATTATTTGTAGATATTTCTAGAAATATTTGAAACTTATAGAAAAGTTGCAAGGATGCAAATAGTACGAGAACACTCCTGTATTCTTTACTCAGATTCACCTTTTGGACATTTTCCCTGGCACCTTTCAATTTCATGAGACTACACACTTCGATATGCATGTTTACACATCCATGGATGCAAACACAGACAGACATATTTTTTTCTGAAACATTTGAAAGTTGTTTGTACTATCTGGCACATGTTACTAAATAGTCACTGTGTAGTCTCAAGGAACAGGGAGATTCTCACAAAACCACATTTCTTTTTATTCACTTCTCTAGTTTAACTTTGACATGAGACTTGTATCTGCTGGGCTGGTTTGGATTGTGTGTGTGCTGGAAGACAGGGTGCTGCTCTGCTGCCCAGACTGGAGTGCAGTGGCCCAATCACAGCTCACGGCAGCCCCCACCTGCTGGGCTCCAGGGATCCCCCTGCCTGGGCCTCCTGACCAGCTGGGACCACAGGCCTGAGCCACCACAGCAGCTCTGCTTCACTGTTTATGTTCCAATTTTATCAACTGACCCAAAGATGTCCTCGAAAGCAATTATTGTCCTCCAGTGCAGGATCCTGTCTAGGGCCAAATATTGCACTCAGTGGTTCAGACAGGGCCTTCTGAGAGGGAAAGAGGCACCACTAATTATATGCTTAAGGGACAAGAAAGCCACTGTGACAGAGGCTGAGATTTGTAGAATCTGGGTGAGGGGCTATTTACTATTTTTTTTCTACTTTCATGTATGTTTAAACATTTTGGTAAAACAAGTGTTAAAACAAATCAAGCAAACAGACTGGAAAAACACGCCAAGCCCACGGCTGTGAGACGGACCCGTCCGGCCGGAGCAGAGATCTGGGCTCCCTGTGTCCGGGTTCAGACTCAGCTCCCGCGAAGGTGAAAGCAGGGCAGAGGCCCCAGGCTGCACCCCATGTCCTTGTCGCCCGCGGTCAAGGTGAAGGGAACCACCCTCTGGAGGGACAGGGAGGGCCCAAGGGTACTTTCTGGCTGCGAGAGACTCGGGCAGGGTCTCCCCTGAAGGGAAGGAACTGGGGCGTCTGGGAGGGGAGCTGGAGACGTGGGGGCCCCCTGACCGCTGCTCCCGGCCAGGCTACCTGCGCCCCACATTTCCATTGTCACTGGCAGGCCCGGAGGCAGCGGCTGGAGCGTCCATCCACGCAGACTCCAGACCGGCTTCCAGCCAGGGCAGAGTGTCCGGGCGGCAGCTGGACAGTCCCCAGGCCTCCCCCATACCCGGCGCCATCCCTCCTCCTCCTTCCGGGTCTCCCAAAGGAACGTGGAAGGTTTGGGGCGATGTCTAGAAATCCACCCTCTCTCCCCCGTAGGTGCTGCCTCCAACCTTCACTCGTGGGGTTCGTAGCCTACAGTTAAGGATCCGGTGAATTTAGGACGGGAAAAATCGACATGTCTATTTTTGCTCATCTTCAATTGAAATCTGGCATTTCCTTCCATTGTGCGTGGAGGCATCACAGGACAGTAGCATGGGCAGGTCCTGGGACTCTGTCACCATGGAATCACAGATGTTTTCTAATCGCACCACAGTTGGTGAAGACACTTTGAAAATCATTTGTGTTCATCAGGACTTGAAAACTCTGGTGGTCATCAGGCCACTACTGGACCTGGCTGATGAACACGTTCATAAATACTTGCCTAACACACATGGCAATTGTGTTGCGATATAATTTGTTTCCTCTTTCATCCTGGGCATTTTACTTTAGGCCTTTAACAACATCACTCTGAGAAGGGTCCATGGGCCCCACCAGACCCAGCACTGCCCGGGGCACCTCCTGCCCCCAGAGTCCCCGGCCAGCCAGCCCTCCTGACGTCCCCGTCCCACGCCTGCATGCCCCGTGTCGCCTTCCTCTTCAGGGCAGCCACATGCTGCCATCTGCTAGGGTTGGCCCACATGGCACCCTGGTGCTGTTGGTCCCTGCTTCTTGTCCTTCTGTTCCTTCTCGTCCCTCTGTCCATGGACGGTGGACACCCCACCCCAAATGATGACTGGCACCAGGTTGGTGGCAGAGCACCGAACAGGGAGTCTCAGAGCTAGAGGCAAGAGCATCTGTGGTTTCCATGTCAGGCCCAAGGAATGTTTAAAAACAAGCCACTCTTTGAATAGATGCAGGAGCACGAGGGACATTGCAAAGTTGGAAAGAAAATGTGCTGGGAAGTTTCTCTCCCACCCTGTCCCTGGGCCTCAAATGTTACCTACCAGATTCTCCCTCCTTCCAGAGCCTTCCAGCACACTTAAGCCAAAAGGGAATGTGTCTTCTATGCCTGCCTTTATTTTTTAAATAGTGGTATAATAGGCACTTCCTCTGCCACTGGCTTTTTTATTGAACAATATTGTCTTGCAAATTGCTCCTTATCCACATAGAAGTAGCTTCCTCCCTGTTCTTTTTCCTTTATTTCTCCAGATCATTTCCAGGCAGTCCTCTGAAAAACAATGAATGTCTTTCCACAGAAACAGGAACACCCAGACATAGCCAGACATTTCAGGATAGTTCTAGCATTCCTTTACTCACCTCCACAGTTGCAGGGACACTGAGTTCAATAGTTTGTATTCCTCTTCAGATGGATTTGCATTTCCAAGGGGCTTCATAGGACTCTGGTAACTTAACCCAAAAAATGACTGCATGGTGGAATTTTGGGCAGGAATGTCAGAGGTAGATTGGTCTTTTAGTTGAGGACTTTCTCTGTGTGATCACCAGGTCCAGGTGTTAGAGCACCCTTATCTCTGTTTATTCAGAGAACAACCTTGCCTTCCCAAGCCCACCTTGGGCTCTTGGTAATAAATGCCACTCTCCTAATACAGGACCCCCTGCAACGAGCCAGGTCTGCTTCACGGCTTCCATCTCTGAGGAGTCAGGCAGTCGGGCAGCCAATGGCCAGGGACACCTCAGTAAGATGTGCAGATGTTCCAGCAGGTCAGAGCTCCCTGGGGTGGGCTTCCCTCTCCCCACCAGGTTGTGGGGCTGGGTGGGAAGGGAGAGTTCTCATGGCCAAGTCAAGGAGGTGGTTGAGGGTCAAGACTGCCAGGTCATCTGTGAACTGACTCTCAACTTCTCTGGGATTCCTTTTCCTGCTTTGGGAAAAGCCTGCATCAGCTTGTCACTCGGACAAAACTGGTACCCACTCAAAACACTCAATACAGGGTCTGGCACCTAGTAAGTGTCCGGTGAATACACGCAAGTTCTCTAGGCACCGAGGACACAGCAGTGAGCAAAAGCAACTTCCTGCCCCCTGGACCCTGCCTGTGGAGAGGAACCTGCTAGACGCGAGCAGTGCTGTGATCCACGGTGCTGCCAGGGAGAGGGTAAGGCCGGGTGAGGGGGCAGAGGGAGCGGTGGGGACTGATCGGCAGGTTAGGAAGGGAGCACTGGAGCAGAGAACAGAAGGCAGTGGTAATTATAGGGACTGGGGTTACCTTATTTTGATGCGGCTCCTGCATGTTCCCAGAGCACTTTCCGGGTCACCTAGTCCTTGGGAGACCGAGTCGGTTCCCATCCCCATTGCTCAGGAGGCCCCACCCTCCGCAAACAGCTGTGGGACAAACACATTTCTGGTGGTGAAGTTAGTGGGGCGTGTGGACACGGGGTCCCCGGTCCTGGAACATGTTCGGATGGAAGAGGTTTCTGGCTTGGCACTTTCCTGCCTTGCTCTCTGCATCACACTTCCGCACCACCGCAGAAGCATGATCAAGATCTGCCTCCTACACACCCCTCTCTGTGCGGCAGGAGCAATTGTTCTCGGGGAAACTGGCCCACTGCTTCGCAACGTGACGTGGCGAGGCCGGCCCAGCAGGGACCAGAATAGAAGGGCTAAATTTAAACCCCGTCTGGAGGCTTCAGGGAGCCAGGGGCCGGGCCCTCCAGGTGGACAGCGCGGGCCCTCCCACCGCCACGCCCCCCGCGTGCCCTCCCGCAGTGGAAACTGTTCCAGTCCTGGCCGCTGAGACCTGGTTCCCTCCCAGGGAAAGAGTGTCGCACCGCAGTGGCAGGATCTGCTCTGGAATTTCCCTGCAGCCATGAAACACCCTGCTGGCGGAGCTGCTCCGACGGGGACACGCCTAGAGCCTGCTGGTGCCCAACCCAGAGGGGACACACCCGGAGACACACATGTAAACAGAAACAGAACAAGGCTCGGGAAACCCTCCCTGACACAGGCCCTGGGACCCTCGGGGACCCCCTGCGGTCCCAGCTCTGTCTCTTCCCTGTGCCTGGTGAGCGAACCAGCTCCTTGTCCCGACCCGTTTTCACCTCTGCAATGTTAAGATAGATCTTGGAAAAGTCAAAATAGAACAGAACTTCAGAGGAATTATCCTAGAAAGTTCTCCGATCATTTCAAAGACGTTGCTTTCATTGCTCAAAATATTTTTAAATTCTTCGAAAAAAATTCCTCTCAGAAACAGCTTTGGCACATACAAGTCTGCCTCCTTACATTTCCAGACGTTTCCTTTTTGCCTAGAGTGAGCCCTACCCTTGGTCCCAAGACACTCTGTGCTGGTTCCAAATATTGAATTCAAGATTCCTGCAAGGACGGTGAGAAGGGTCTGGCAGCTGCTGTCACTAGGGCCAAACCCACCTGATGGCCACGGCTGGCCCCAGAAGGGGACAACTGACCCGGAAGGGCACGTTCCGTTCTCTAAACTCAGTCAGGAGCAGGTCCCGCTAGAGCCTTACGCAGCTGGACGCTCAGACACACACAGGCACACACACACACACACACACAGGCGCACACACACACACAGGCACACACACACACACAGGCACACACACACACACACACACAGGCACACACACACACACAGGCGCGCGCGCGCACACACACACACACAGGCACACACACGCACACACACACACAAACACAGGCACACACACACACACGCACACACACAGCCAATGGAAACTTCAGGTTCAGCCACAACCTCCCTGGGCAGCAGTGTGGGAGGACCCCAACATGGACCTCCCTTGCTTTTGTGCACCTTCAAACTAGAGGGCAGGGACTGTCACTGATGCTGTGGGAGGGTCCTAGCTCTGCAGTCCTGCCACGCAGGCTCTGTGAGTAGAGTGCTAAGGGGACACACCCAATACACTGGGTTGCCTGGCAACAGGGCAGCCTCATGCAGGGGTGGACACCCACGTTGGGACGACACACTCATACTGCTTGGGCAGGGGCAGGACCGCCGGAAGCAGCTGCCCGGTGCAAATGTGTCCATTGGGAAAAGCCCCCACTCAGAAGCGGCTGGCACCTAAGGAGCCCACTCATCCACCCCCCCAGGCGCTTACCCGGATTGGGACTGTGTCCAGGCAGGCCCCAACCTCCGAGTGGCTCCTCAGCAAGACACGCTCTCTTCTGAGTGGTCAGTCTGGTCTCCTCGCCTCCTTTTGTTTCCTCTTGGAAAATCTTTGGCTTTTCAATTTTAATCAGCCAGTGACCAACAGTCTATTTCTGTATCTTCTGAGTACTAGCCAAAGATTGTTCTTTTGAAATGTCCACAGTGACTTACAAATCATGCCTCTGACCTTTGTTTTCTAATTCAACCATGCAAACACTGAACGCCCAACTGGAACACTGGGAGGACTTTTTTCTTTTTCTCTCTCTTTCTTTCTTTCTTTCTTTCTTTCTTTCTTTTTTTTTAGAGAAGGGGACTCCCCGTGTTGCTCAGGCTGGCCTTGCACTCCTGGGCTCAAGCCATCTCCAGAGTAGCTGGGCCTCCAGGCGCACACCAGCGATTTTCAAAATTCACCGACAAACCGTGCTTGAGATCTTCCTCAACCTCTGAGTGCAGGAGGAAGGCGAGCTTCCCAACTTTGCAGCAATTCTCAGAATTGTAACTTGGTAAACAGAAAACAATGATCCCACAACCACAGAGTCCTGACAGTGTGGGGCAAACCTGGGCCGCGCCCCTCACTTCTTAGGGATGGGGAAACCGAGGACTTGACCCAGGCCTGGTTTCCATACTGTGACCTCCCCTGGGATCAGGCAGGACTCCCTGTGTGGGGCTCGGACTGCCTGTCTCTGGCAGGGCTGGGCCTTGGTGGTTCAGGGACTTCCTGCTGTGTGGACTGTGTAGGGGGAAATATTTCTTTTCCTCACCCATCGCTAGGTTCGCGGCTCAGGCCCCTATAACGAAGGACAGATGAGCAAGAGATAAACACACAGGTTTATTTAATATAAGTTTTATGAGACACAGGAGCCTTTGTAAATGAAGACCAGAAGCAACAGGGCGCCTTGTATTTTGCGTGCCAGGTTCCATGGTGAAGTGGACAGCCGTGGACGAGCGTGGCTGGCTAAACAAGTGTGATCTCATGGTGACAAACCGAGGGATACTCAGCAAGACCTGTTTGCTCAGA
Source organism: Eulemur rufifrons (assembly GCF_041146395.1). NCBI lineage: Eukaryota > Metazoa > Chordata > Mammalia > Primates > Lemuridae > Eulemur > Eulemur rufifrons. The sequence continues at coordinate 7,598,567 of NC_090983.1, forward strand.
GTCTTGTGTGTGTCCCTGTGTCCTCAGAGATGAGGATGTTCCTTTCCTCCAGGTGTGCAGGGCACCGCTAGAATGAGGGTCTTATCGCCTGCTCCGGGGGAGAAGGGTGAGGGGCAGGAGAGAGAGGCCTTTCTGCTTCTGGGGTTTTCTCACATGCCAGGATGTGATATTTGGGGGTGCTGTGTCCTCAAGTCCGTGGGTTCTGTCCCCTTCTCAGGATGTTCCAGACACTGTGTCGGTTGGGGATTAACCTGGGTTCCCCAGCCATGGCAGGTCTCTCCTCCCCACCAGCCCACAGGACTGACCTGGGGATCTCTGTAGATCTACACATGGCTCTGGCCAGGTCCTCACTGCCTCCGTTCCCTGCTCCCTCCCTCCCTGGCCTCCTTCCCCAACCTGGAGCAGCTGCCCTTTGAACCGGGGCTCTGTCAACCCTCATGCAAATATATCAGCTATATCAGCCTCTTTTATTTTAATTAATTAATTAATTAATTATTTTAGTGATTAGGTCTGGTTCTGTCACCCAGGCTGGAGTGCATCATGGCACACTGCAGCCCCCAATTCCTGGGCTCAAGGGAGGCTCCTGCCTCAGCCTATGGTGTAGTTGGGACTACAGGTGTCAGCCACCAGGCCCAGCTTACATCAGCCTGGTGAAGGTCCTCTTTATTCTGTGCTTTTCCCCTTTTCTTCTCTCATGTTTCTGCCCTTCGATGCCTCCTCTGGCCTGGCCACACTCAGCCCCTCTTCCCAAAAATCAAATTCCCTCCCTCCCTCAAAATTCCATATTATTCTCTAGCCTGGGCAACAGAGCGAGACTCTGTCTCAGAAAAAAAAAAAATTCTATACTATTCCTGGACAGGTTAGTATTTCTTCAGTCCTGTCATCCCAGGGAGGCTGGGGGGATCCCGTGAGCCCAGGAGCTTGGGCTTCAGTGAGCTATGAGAGAGCCACTGCACTCCGGCCTGGGCAACAGAGTGAGACCCTGTCTCTTTACAGAAAGAAAATTTCCTATTCTTACTGCTTTTACCTGAAAAGATTAGTCACAGCCCAAACCTCACTGCATTTAAATTTTTAAATGACAAAGTTCTCTATGTGAAAAACCACAAACAAAACAAACTTGAAAATATATATTCTGGAAAAATGTGGCAGACAGAGGCCAGGATCTGTCATATGCAAGGGCTTTGTACAGTGTGGGGCACCTGAGAAAAGGGTGGAGGTTGTGAGCTGGCAGATTAATCGACAATGAATGGTTCGTAAGGGAAGAAAATCTTCAACCTCCTTAATACTCAAAGCAAAGCAAAATACAACCACTTAGGATGATGTTTCCCTCATCACGTTACCTGTCAGAGTAGAAGGGAATACCCTACTGGGCAGGGGCTTTCTCACTAGTTACTTCTAGGAATGCACAAGAATTGGAAGACCCTTTGGGGAGAAAATTAAGCCTTAAACCTTCCAATATCTTTGGACCTGTCAATTTCATATTCAATATTTAGGGTGTCCAACAGGTAGCTACAAAAACTGCAGTACTATGGCTAAAACAAAAAGAAAAAAAGCATTTAAAAATGTTTCCTCTCTTTCTTCACTGTACACCCAATTCTCCTGGGCCTGCTTTATGTTAAGTCTACTTATGTTCTGCACATGCTGTGGCAGAATGTTGTTTTGTATTTTAGTGTCTTAACAAGACGTGCAGTTGATGAGAAATACCCTGCGCTGGGTGGGTCTGGGGCTTCACCCCGCCCCCTCGCTGGCCCTGTGATGTGGAAAGGGTCCTCCCCCGCCCCCCCCAAGGTTCCCGCCCTGAGGCGTGGGGGCCTGGGCGGGTGAGAGGCTGGCAGGAGGAGCAGAGGGAGACTGGGCCGCCTGGGGGGTGGGTTGCAGGTGCCCCGAGCCCCGGTGCTGAGCTGATGTCTGGGGAGAGAAAGTCCCTTAGGACAGGATGGGTGGACAGGCTGTCAGGGCTCCCGCCACCACCGACCCTGCTGTCACCATGGAGCTGGGCTGTCCAGGGCATTCCCAGGGCACAGGTCTCTTGGGACCTGTGGGAGACCCCATTGCCACAAGGAAAGGCGACCCGGAGAACACCCTTGTATAGAGAAGCTACTGCGTGGCTGGAGCTTTCCTTTGTCAGTTCACTGAATTCACTCCTTCTACTTCCTTCCTCTAGTGCCCTGTCCCGCTCTTCTCTCCCCAGCAGGACAGCTTCATCCTCAAGGTGGCCATGGAAGCAGGTTTACCCTGGCCTAGGCTCCCACCTGCTCCGCTCAGCACTCCCTGCCCCGTAACCCCTGCAGTGGCCTTTTGGGACCAGCCAGGAGCGCGTGGCAAAGTTCAGCTTTCCAGCTTCTGAGAACCGTCTTCACTCCTTGGCTTGTAGCCACTTCCTGCATCTGCGAAACACATCACTCCAACCTCCACTTCTGCCGTCCCATTTCTTCTCTCTGACTCTAAGCCTCCAGCCTCCTCTTACAAGGACCCCTGTGACCACATCGGGCCCACCCACATCATTCAGGATAATCCCCCCACCTCAAGATACCTAATCACATCTGCACAGTTCCTTTTACCACATAAAGTAACATTCATAGGTTCTGGGAATTACGACGGTGGATGGACATCTTTGAGGGGGCCGTTAAGCAGCCTCCCTCCAGTGTAAACCGTTGTAATGAACACATATGTATCTACCACTAAGATTAAAGACATGCTAACATTTTGCTTTATTTTACTCAATATTTATTTATTTAGAGCCAGAGTCTCGCTCTGGTGCCCAGGCTAGAGTGCCGTGCCATCGGCCTAGCTCACAGCAACCTCAAACTCCTGGGCTCAGGGATCCTCCTGTCTCAGCTGGAGACTATAGGTGAGAGTCACCTCACCTGCCTAATTTTTTGTTTTTTTAGTAAAGGTGGGGTCTTGCTATTGCTCAGACTGGTCTCCAGTTCCTGGGCTCCAGTGGTCCTCCTGCCTCAGCCTCCCAGAGTGGTAGGATTACAGGGGTGACCACCTTGCCTGGCCAATAAATATCTTTGTACTTGTTTTCTTGAACACCTGTTCCAAAGACCTCAGTTGGGGACATCCAGGAGCACATGTACACACTTTCAGCATTACTGGGTAATGCTAAGAGGTCCCAAAGTACCTCCTAATGACAACGTTTAGCAGTACTTATTTCCCCCTTTTTTTTTGAGATGGGGTCTTACTGTCACCTGGGCTACAGTGCCGTGGCATCAGCTTAGCTCACAGCAACCTCAAACTCCTGGGCTGAAGCGATCCTCCTGCCTCAGCCTCCCGAGTAGCTGGGACTACAGGCGCACACCACCACGCTGGCTAATTTTTCTATTTTTAGTAGAGACGGGGTCTTGCTCTTGCTCAGGCTGTTCTCAAACTCCTGAGCTCAAGTGATCCTCCCGCCTCGGCCTCCTAGAGTGCTAGGATTATAGGCGTGAGCCACTGCACCCGGCCATTTCCCCACACCTTTACTAGCATCTGGTAGTTTTAGATTCACTATTTTTTTAAAAATATATTTTAAACCATATTTTCTAGTCAATCTGTTCTGCTCTCAATCTTTTCTTGAACATTTATGCAGCAGGGACCTTTCCTCCATCTTGACCCTGAATGACAAATCCACCCAGGAATTTCTGTGCTCCTCCACGGACCCCTCCCTGACTTCCCTCTCTGCGGCCCATGCTCAGTTTCATCGTTGCCAGCTCTAGAGGAGCTTTATAGGGTTCTGCAGCTCTCTGCTCTTCCCACAGAATGCCCTGGAATGTGCAGTGATTTTCCCAGGGGAGGTATAAAGTCTGCGTTACTGTCCTGTATCCTAAATGAATTAGGCAACTCTAAGCCTGATGAAGTAAGTCAATCCACTCTAGAATTATGCAGTTCTGGATTTTTCCTGCCGCCGAGGGTGTTCTGGAGTACACTGCCAATGAGCTGAAAACTGTATCCTGGAACGTGCAGGATGGAGGAGTAAATCCAAAATTGGTGAGCCTTTTTCCCAGGGCAAGCCTCGTTTCTTTACCAGCCTGTGGCTTTTAGACACTAAATCCCCTTCCGTTTTAGGTTTTTATTTTTTTTATTGTTAAATTTTTAAAACTTTATTTATTTATTTATTTCATAGAGACAGGGTCTCCACATGTCCAGGTTGGTCTTGAACTCTTGGCCTCAAGCAATCCTCCCACTTAGGCCTCCCGAAGTGCTGGAATTACAGGCATGAGCCATAGCACCTGGCTGTGTTAGGTTTTTAACTCCTTTTAAAATCCAACTATAGTGATGGGCTAAATAGTTTGGGCTCCTGCAACACAGGGGCCATCTCTGAGTTACTGGCCTTGGTGATGACCCGTTTCCATCCTGCTGCTCCCTAAACAAACTGCAGTGGCATCATCCTCACGCATACACGTTAAGCCAGAGATTGCTCAGCTATCTGGTTCCAAACTGATAGTTTTCTGAGCTTTGCATACATCTTTAGCTGTATATACCTATTTTGTATATTCCCTGTATCCCTGGAAGAGATGGAGCCTGGAGGATTGCTTCCCATGGGGGAACAACCACCTGCGTCAAGATGAGCCTGGGTGCTGCTGGCAGAGTCACCTGTAACCTCCTGCTGCTGACAAGGACAAGTGGGATGCAAGGGGTCCTTGCCCTTGTGCATTCGAGCATTTGGAATGAATCCTTTGCTCGGTGCTAGGCATGAGATGGGCACTTTATCCCTTTCCCATAAACCAATGGTTTATGATTCTAATGCTCAGCGTTGCACCGTTGGACGACCATTCCCGGGGTCGTCTCCCTGAGACAGGGAGATGAGGGGTTCACAGAGACCAGCATGGCATGAGGCCCCTTTGGGTCCCATGGTGTTACAGCAAGTGTTACAGCGAGTGGTCCCGAAGACAAACCGAGTGGCACACGGAGAATCGGAGAATGGGAGAATCAAGGTTTATTCACCGGCGGGCTCAGAGGGGTCTCGACACCAAATTCTGAACCCCGTGCACCCAATTTTTCCCACTTTTATTAAATTGGGGTGATCCAAGGGGTGGGGTCTCAGGTGACTAAAGCCTGCCAGGTAATAGGTTAGTTGATGTGTCAGGTAATAGGTTAGTATTATGTTGATGCACCAGGTAATAGAGTAGTTGATGCACCAGGTAATAGGTTTAGTGTTATGCTGATGCACCAGGTAATAGGTTTAGTGTTATGCTGATGCACCAGGTAATAGGTTTAGTGTTATGCTGATGTGCCAGGTAATAGATGAGTTGATGGGCCAGGTGTTAGGTTAGTATTATGCTGATGTGGGTCTTCCGTGAGGGGTGGGGGTATCAGGTGGCTGCTGTAGTAGGTAATAGATGGGGGTTTTCCTTATCAATGGGTCACCTTTGCCATCTAAAGGGTACACAAAACTCCATTTCAATGGTCCGGTAGAAGCCACTTTCAGAGAATAACCCAGACCAGCAGAGCCCAGGTGAATGCCAGCCCTGATTGTCCTCCTTCCAACAAAGACTGCAGGAAGCTCAAAATGGCTGAGAAAGATGCCAGGAGGCAGAGTGACAAGCCAATCACAGCGGAAGTCACCCAGAAACCCAGAAAAACGAATGTGTCCTAATGGAGCTCGGAGGCCGTTGTGGGCGGCCACCAAGGCGAATCATCCTGACGGGTGTGCAGGCTGGGCTGTCCACGGCTCACAGCCAGGGCTGAGAGGCTCACGGTCACCCCGCTGCAGGCACCAGGCTCCTCTCTCCAGGTTTTGTAGATTCTTGAATTCTCTCTGGCTGGGGAATTTGATAAATCGTGTGAAGTTTTTTAAAAGGAGCGAGGTGAAGTTTTGTTTTGTTTTTCTTCCTGGTAGAACAGTTTAAATTCTGTCCTGAATTAAGGGCTCACTTAACTCCTAATTACTTGATTAGAAATTAAAACATTGTTTCTTCAAGATTTACTCAAACCACAGTTTTCATTCCTCAAAAACAACATCCTTCTATTAGCTTCTTAAGTCACACGCACCGTAGTTGACCTGTCGACTCTTCATAGTTTCCTGCCACACATTTCTCAATGACTGTGGGACAGACTGTCCCTACTGAGAGTTTTCGGCAGGCGCAGGTGGGCCTGGTGCCTCCATTCCACTGCGGTGGTCGCTGTGCTGGGCCTCCTCATGCTGAGAAGTTGGCTAAGTCCAGTGCAAGAAGCAAGGTGTAGGTGTCCCATGCTTTCACTTGTGTGCATTTCTGGCGTTGTGTCTAACGATGTACGTAATTTTACTACGGTGAGCGGGAGCTGGCTCTCATCCCTAGCCAACTGTGCACACTTCTTTTTCTTTTTCTTTGAGACAGGGTCTCACTCTGGCCTATGTTACAGTGCAGTGTCGTCAGCATTGCTCACTGCAACCTCAAATTCCTGGGATCAAGCGATCCTCCTGCCACAACCTTGCAAGTAACTGGGACTACAGCACATGTTATCACACCTGGCTAATTTTTGAATTTTTTTGTAGAGATAGTGTTACCAAAAACTCAGCATTTGTCCACGAGGCCAAAGAAGAATGAGGACAAGCACTTTGAGGAGGAAGGAAAGAGAGTTTACTTTGCTGGCAAAAGAGGAAAAATGCCAGACCTTCTCGTCTCAAAATCCAAATTTTTCCTGAACATTCACAGAAACACGGAGCTTTTAAAGGATGGGTTCTCAGCTTCAGGAAATTACTGTTGAACTACAGTAGATAATTCTGACCATCCCATCTCCTGAAGACAATCTGGTGACCTCCACGCAGGACCTACCTTTACCAGGTCGGGCTGGGCCATCTCTGTTGCACAAATAAAGACTTTCCCTGCCCCTCCCAACCACTGGCCTGAGGCAGGGATGCAGGCTTTAGACAGAGAATATATTTTTTCTATTCTTCTTTTTTCTTTTTTTGGCCTCACCAAACCATCCAAGACAGAAAATATTGTTGACATTTTTTTTTCCAGGCCATTCCCTCTGTTACAAATTCTCCACTCTCAATTTCCCTTCCATATCTATGGGCGGAGGGGTGACTACTCTGTTACAACAGGGTCTTGTTATATTCTCAGGCTGGTCTTGAACTCCTGGCCTCAAGCAGTCCTCCCGCCTTGGCCTCCCAAAGTGCTGGGATTGCAGGTGTGAGCCACCTCGCCTGGCCTGAATTTCTTCCTCCCTCCACATTGACTGATATCATGTTGGTAGCTTGGAATCAGCCATAAGTATTTACACCATAAAAATTGGCAAAAACTACAAACATCAAAAAGAGTTACCTGTGCAGAGTAGAGCTGGAGAGCAGCGGTATCTGAGTGAATTTTTTTTTTCTTTTTGAAATTTTTATGTGCATAACAACTAGTTTTTCAAAGGAGAACTTTCTTTCTTTGTTTTTTAAGAACAAAGGAAAGACTTCCTGCAGTGTTTATTAATCCCTCACCATCAGCTGGAAACTGCCTGGGGCCAAGCTGTCTGGTTGAGGAAGAGATCAGAGCCTAGAGAGGTGTCCTGGCAGGGGTCCCAGTGGGGCAACGTCCTGGGACTGGAGCTGGGGGCTGGGCTCAGGGAGGGCCCTGAGGACATGCACAGTGCAGCAGGCAGTCCTTTGAGAACCTCCTTCTGGAGCCAAGTCTGAGAGCAGAGCTTAAGTAATGCCAAGTACCTGGCCAAGAGCTCAGGCCAAAGTTGGAGTTGCCATATCTCAAGGATCAAACAGAAAAATGAGTGTGAAGAGAGGATACCAAAAATGGTGTGGATCTAGGAAAGATGGAGGGAGGGGGAGAGTTGATACAAGGGGCATGTTTCACAGATTACTTTAATTTTTAGATTACGAGATTGAGGGATGGTTTTTTTGGCCATTCCTAAGACCACTTCTCCTGCAGCTTAAGATAAGAGGGGGTATCAGCTCTGCCCAGGAGGAAGGAGCGGTGTGAAACTAGGGCACCGGGGAAACAAATATAAACAGGTGCCCCGACGCTGGGGAGCAGGCTCCCACAACCCCCCGGGGAGAGGCTGCAACCTGCAGTAAACAAGTTCTGGGGAATGAAGTAAAACTCCAGTTGGATTTCAGGAACCTTGTCATATTGCAAAAAGAACTCTTGGGGGTCCTGGTCAGTGTCGAGGGGTGGGCTGGGGGTGCCTGTTAGGGGATTTTGGAGTGGCTTAGAAGTTCTGAGTGGACATAAAGGACGCCCAGGTGCAGGATGAGCCACAGCCAGGAAACTCATCCAAGATGCAGCACGTTGCAGGACCTGGCGTGCAGCCCTGTGGAAGGCTGCCAGGCCCCACACATGGGGGCACATGGGGTAGCATCGCCTCCACCTTGGAGGCTGGGTGCCAGGAGAAGGAAACTCTCCAGGAAACTGGACACAAGGTGACCACACATTTGCCTAGGATGGCAGGATGGGGGTGGGGGATGGGGAGGTAGAGGGTGGGGAGGTGGCACAGATGGGGAGCAGAAGGGTCCTGCTTCCATGGCTACCACCTAGTGACAGTCTGCGCCCTCAAGGGCTCTCAGACACTCCCAAACCACACCTGACAGTGTGGGCAGCACCCCCTGGAGGTCTTGCCCAGTGAGGCTGCAACTAGTTGTGCAGGAATTGAATAGCCTGATTTATAAAGAGCTGGGCGTGGTGCTGAGCAGCAGGGTTAATAGGCCACACCTTGGTCCTTCTCCTTTTTAACTTGCTGCTAAAGTCCTTCAATTTTCAGATAAATTAGATGCATAAATCTCTAATCACTGGCACAGGATGTTCCTTATCTCCTTCCATATTGCAGAGACTTGACTATGATAAACCACAAACAACCTTAAAATACTGCTGAACCTATTGATTAATTACAGTCAGCCCCCAAAGCCTCAAATCAATGACAGGTAAACTAAGTCAGTTTCTGCTGACATTTGCTCTCAACATGTTGAATGTTGAGTTCACGTGAACATCACTAAATCATGAGATCCTACAGATTCAGCTACTTGGGAACATATTTTAAGCTAACACATTCCCAAAAGCCTGTCAGGAAGCCAGCAACTGCCCACAAGACAGCAGAGGAAGGTCTGCCCGGCCTCGATCATTCATTTCACAAACACTGAGACTCCTGGCTGCTGTATTTTATGCTCAGCTCCAAGGATGCGAAGAGAGGACAGATCCTGTGTAGAGGAAAGGATGGGCCTGTGACTGCCACAGCACCACCAGGCTGTCAGCCCCCAAGGACTGCCCAGTGCTGTATTTGTGACTGTATCTCTTGCACCTAACAGGAGGCCTAGCGCTTAGTAGGTTCCCTATAAAAACTTAGTGATAGATGAATAATACAACATAATGCCTCTGCTAAGAGAGATCTGGGAGTTCAGGGAGAAAGCAGTTCATTCTGATCTGGGATTAAAGAAGGCTTTGCAGAAGAGGTGACAGGTCCTAGCTAGTATTTGAAATGTAGGAGTCAATGGGCAGAGAAGGGAGAAGGACAGTCCAGAAGGGGGGTGAGTGGGAGGGTGTGACATGTCAGAGATCAGACCAGAAAGAAGCAGGATGAAGGATCTTGAATTGCAGATGGGTCCAGGTGTTACAGACTCACTGCTCTGTTCATGGTTTCTACACAGGTACTGTCCACATGACAAATGCCTCTTAGAATCAGGAGCCAGGTTCTCTCTTTAGAAACATTAATTTCCGTTTGTCAAATAGTAAAACCATGCTGCGTTTCCTTTCTCACCTTGACTTCTGGGAAACTCCTGAAGTACTGGGTCCCTTACATTTTTTTTTATATCCCCTAATAGCCCCAAGCAGGACTTTTCATCCAGTAGGTCCTGTATTAGTTCTCTGTTGCTGCATAACAATATAACCACAAACATAGCAGGTTAAAACAATGCACGTTTATTACCTTACAGTTTCTCATAGAAGTCTGGGCATGGCTCAGCTAGGTTCTCTGCAAGGCTGCAATCAAGGTGTTGGCCAGGATGGGGGTCTCATCTGAGGCTTGACTGGGGAAAGATCCTCTTACATGCTCATTGGTTGTTGACACAATGCAGTTCCGTCCAGGTTGCTGGCTGAGGGCTTCAGTTTCTTGCTTGGTGTTGGCTGGTACTAGAGTATCTCACGCATGGCCCTCCTCATAGGCAAGCTGTCAACATGGCAGCTTGCTTCTGAAAAGCCAGCAAGGGAGGAGGTATCCTAGCAAAACTGTCCTTACAATTTTATATAACATATGTACACAAACATCCCATCACCTCTGTGGTATATTACTAGCTAGAAGCGGGTCACAGGCGTCGCCCACATCAAGACGAGGGGGTCTCACAAGGGCACGAAGACCAGGAAAAGCATCTTGAGACCATCTTAGTGTCAGTCGGCCACAGGTTCTCATCCGATATGAGCTGCAAGTTAATTTAACTACTCCTTTTGGCAACTGAAGTTATCACTGTTCCATGGATGTACCTACTGCCTCCCCAAGAAGACAGTGAAGTGAGTTCTCTTCCTGCTAAGATTGTCTGTGCCCTCCCCGCAGCATCTGCTACAGGGCTGGGCACAGACCAGTGAGTCAATAAATATGAGATGAAGAAATGTTATAGGATACACATAAATGCTGGAAGGACCCGGAGCTCTCTACCACCATGATGATTATCTGAGTGTCATAAATGTCCCAGTTGACAGTTGTAATTAAAAAAAAAAAAGAAGCCCATAAAACAATTGTAACAGCCACAAAGAGGGAACCGGGGCAGACATCACCGTTATGAATGTGTGTTATGCTAGAAAAATGTCTCTTAAACCCCAGCACCTATTGTTTTCCTCCTACTTTACAGATGAGCAATGCTCATAAACACTGCTTCCCAATTCTGCTTGTGCAAAATTTCACAACGACAGTTTAAGAGCGCGGGCTCTGGGGCCAGGCTGCCTGGTTGGCATCAGGCAGAGCCTCTTCCTGTGTGACCCTGGACAGGTTGCCTAACTTCTTGTGCCTGTTTCCACAGCTATAAAATGAAGATGAGAATGGTGCCTCCCAGGGTGGTTATGTGGGTTAAATGAATTAATAAATGTAAGCAGCCTGGCAAGTTAGCAAATACTAAATAAGCTTTTGATAGCAGTCATTACTGGAAGTTTCGTTCTACTTTTAGAACCCACCAAGATCAAAGCATCCTCTGTTTCGGCTCTCCTGAACCCTTCAGCCATTAAAGGGACGAGAAAGCACTCTGACCCCCAGGGAAGTTCTGGAACATCTATGTTGGGGGGTGGTGATGGAAGGAATAATGGTTCGGGCCAGGGCTTAAAATCCCTGGCCTGAGCAAGAACACAGAGAGTGAAGGGTAGTCGGTGGGTAGGACAGCTGAGGACGAAGGAACAGCACACAGGATGTTAGTGATACAGTCACCTCATCTCTGAGTGACAGAACCTGTGAGGTTTGCCTCCTTGTGGGAATCACGTCTGTGACCCATCACACCAAGCATCTGCCAACAGGTTCTCTTTCTACCCTGCCGTCCCAAGGCCGACCCTTGCCAGGAAGGACAGGTAGAAACCGTCTGGCTTACCACAGGAGCCACCGGTATTGACTAGATCTTAACCAATGACTCATACCTGTGCAGGGTACAGGGCGAAGAAAGGAGAAGCCAGAATGCTATCATTTGGGAACCGCATGGCATCCTGTTCACCGGTCTTTTTAGGTGGGGCTAAGGAGGCCCCACTCGTCCCACTGGTCCAGTCAATGTTAGGTGGTGGTACTGGGTGAGGCACTGCACACACTGAGGGCCTCAGGCGCCATGCCATGGAGGGCAGCAGGTATCTCAGTTAAATTTCCTTTATGGGAGGGGCTCTGCCTCTGCTTCTGGAACCTCCCACCAACTCCACAGGGCAAAGGGCATCTGAGTTATCCTGTGAAGAGCTGTGAACCTAGTTGTCCCAGAACAAGGCTTTCTCATCCTGGGATGGTTGGGTGGGGGGGTAGGGGGTGGTGGTGTCCAGCCTCAGAGAGCAAATAAGAGCGCTCAGAGGGGAGGGGGCCAAGACACAGGGTCACCTGAGAGAGCAGGCAAGGCTGACAAAGGCCTCCTCCGAAAGGACCCCTCCAAAGCAGCCTGCGGGCTCCCCGTTGCTGCTTAGGCCAGGGAGCTGGCTCTCTAAGGGCCGACGGGGCTCTCCCTCTCACCCCGCACAGCAAGAGCTCTGGGCCTCCGCGGACCTGAGTGTCCCTCCCCCTCCGTCCTCCTCCCACCCGCACCCCCAGGTCTTCTGCCATCTACAGGCAGGCATGGCCGCCTCCTGCCGGCTGCGGGAAGGGGGCCTGCTTGGGGTTCCAAACCCACCGGGAGGCAGACACCCTTTTAATCTAGGACCCCTTCCTCTGCCCAGACTCTCCCCTTACCCTCGCACCCCAGCCCGTAGGCCCCCTGCGAGTCTGGCGTCTCCTGCAGAGCTTAGCAAGCCTCACTCAGAAGCAAACACAGCGTTTCTTACACTTTCCCCGCCAACATGGCCGGTTAATAGCTGGGAGGCTCCCAGGCGCGCACAGTCGCAGTGCACAGAGACACACAAACTGAATTCAACTGAGAGCCGATAGGACCAGGCCGCGGACGCACAGTTCCTACGGGGCAAATGGGGACCCAAGTTGGGGACGCGGGGCTCCAGGACTGCCCTCACTCTCTGTAATGTTTTCCCCGCCCCCCGTCCCCGCCCCGCGCATTTCTCCAGGGTTAATTTTCGGCATATCTCCCCTTCCTGACAGCGGGGAGCAGGGAGTCGTCCCCCGAGTTCTGTCACTTTCTGCCTGAGTGTGTGCCCATTTTTCCCGCGGGGGCGGGAGCCGTTTCTGCCCAGGAGCTGCCCGTGCGCCGGGGACGCACCGTGACCTCCTGGCCGCGTGCGCGCGGGTTCCCCACTGCGGCCGGCCAGGCCTCCTACCGCCCGGGCTCCGCCTGCCCCTTGGGGGAAACGTGAGGCCCTTCGCAACCCGAGGCAGAAGCGACCGCCGTACCCCGGACGTACAGACCCCGGGAGGGGCTCGGGGCGCGGACAGCGCCTTTGCGAAGCGCCGAGGCGCGCGGGCCGGGGTGACGGTCAACTTTGCGCACCAGTGTGGGGCTCGGAGGTCGCAACCGTGAAGGCGGGGATGGGGGGGACCGAGCGGCACGTCTGGGGAGGGTTCGGCTTCCCGAAAAGGGACTCGGAGGCCTGCCGGGGGCGCCACCTGCGCCAGGGCGCGGGAGGCCGGGGCCGGAGAGGCGGCTCCTCCACGTTCCAGTTGAGCCCTGGAAAAACCCCGGCGCTCAGGGCAGAGGCGGGCCAGGGACAGCGGGAACAAAGGCGGCCCGCGGCCGGATGCAGTCATGGAAAAACACATCGGGGCGCCGGGGCGGGCAGGGAAGGGGCGGCGCGCGCCCCGCAGCCGTACCACTCCAGCCGGCCGGACTGGGCGGGGCTGCTCTGGGCCCCCGCCCTGGAGCGCGCCTCGCGGAGCAGGAAAAATGCCGGGCAGGGAGGGGTGCTGGCCCCGGGACTGGGGCCCAGAAGCCCCCACGTCCCGGATGTCGCACACCGAGTGCTCCCGGCCGCAACGGGCTGGCGGCAGGGGCCGGCACACGCGGAGCACACGCAGCGCTGCGCACAGCCACCTGGCTGGCGAATGCAGCTGCGGCAGCTGGTGACGGCTAGCACTCAGGGGGCGCGCACAGACCTCGGCACTGCTGCGGACGCGTGCGCACCCGTCCCAGCACGCACACGATCCCTTGCACGCACGTGCGCCTGGACACGCGGGCTCCCCGCATCTCCCAGGGCGGAGGGAAGGAACCAGTCAGACGCAGGGGGGCCGAATTAGATGCTCGTTAGGGAGGGTCCCCGGGGCTAGATACGCAACCTCAGAAGCTGGGGACGGGGCCTTTGAAGAAGCCACGGTTAGGCCCGCCCCCGTTTTACAGGTGCGGGGACCGGGCCTCCCGGGGCTGAGGTGCCCAGGTCCCGCCCCAGGGCTAGAGTTTCCCTCCCCTGCAGGATGCTGCCCGCCCTAACCTGATCTTGTAAACCTGGCTGGAGTCGGGGAGGCGGCACGATGTTTTTTTTTTTTTTCTATAGAAAAGGAAAGTGTTGGCGCAGGTTGGACCCAGTGACTCCTGAGGCCTTTTCCAGTTCTAACTCTTCGTGAAGAAGGAACTGGGCCCAGAGGCCATAAAAGGAGTTGGTAGGAGCTGAGAAAAAAACCTTGGTGCCTGTTTTGGCCTCAACCACAGGCTCTTCCTGGTTCAAACGTCCCATTGTTTGTGCTGCTGCCTGCCATGTCGCGGGACAAAGCTCCGGACCCCGCGGGGTCCCTGGGGTGGGGAAGGGATATAGAGGAGGTCCCAGGCTCTGCTCTGATGGGGGGGGGGGGCTGCCGGGATGGGAGGCCGGTGGGGGTCCCTGGAGGCTAGAGGGCAGTTAAGCAGGAGCCCTGGCTTCAGAAAAGTTCAAACTGAAGAAGGGACCGCCTTTAAGAGGCCTGCTGCTGGAACTGTCGCCGGAACACAGAAGGGAACACAGTTGTGGTAGTGGTGCTGGCCGCGGCTCAGAACATAAGGTCCGCAGAGGCACGGGTACCAGCGACGCAGCAGGGTCAAATGAGCTGGTATCTACTTGTGGTGCCCTTGGGAAGTGGCCTTGGAATCAGATGGCCCAGCAGGCCTCTCCCTACCCTGCGCTGACCCAACGTCTTTGGGCCTCACATTTCTCATCTGTAAAATGGGAACAAGAGCTCCTCCACAGGGCTGTTTTGGGAATTGAAAGTGGGTATAAGTCCACCTTCCATCCTGCCTTCCCTCCCAGTGGGACAGGGATGAGCTCCTACCTCCACTCAGCATCTTCCCCTTCTTTGCCACTTCTCAAAGTCCCTGGCGCCTCCCCCACCCTCCGCCCCCGGACTCCTTCAAAGTCCTGGTTTGTGGCCAGCAGGTGGGGTCCAGTGGGAGGAAGGCTGGGGGAGCAGCGCCCCCTGGCGGCCAGATGCGGGAGGGCCTGGTCAGTCCCTGGAGACAAGCTAACCTGGTTAGTGCCTGATGGTAGCTGGCACGTTACAGCCTCCCAGGGGCTGACCGTGGGGCTCCACTTATGGAGGATTCCTTTCTGACTCAGTTTCCCCGTTGACCAAACAGAAAAAATGCTGCTTCTCCACAGCAGCGTCTCCTCTGCCTTCTCATAGCTGAGCTTCTTTGGCCTCAACAGGCTTCTCTCACTTCTGCTTGGGAGGAGTCAACGAACTTGGTGTTTATACTGTGCTTTACAATCTTCAGAGCCCTGTGACACGCATTACTTGTCCCGAGGTGTGCTGATGCTGGGCGGTGGCCGCGCTAAATGGAAAGAGGACCGTGGTTGAGAGCTCGGCTCCAGCCCTGTGGGCTGGTTTGGATTCTGCCTCTTGCTTCCAGCTGCGTAACCAGGGCGATGTTCAAAACATTGAAGAACCAGTAGGACAGGCATCAGCCAATCAGAACAGACCCTGCTGTAGATGCCAGGTACAGCCAAAGCCCTGTGTACCTGCTGAAGGTTCTGGAATAATCCCAGCCTCGCTGTGCCTGGGTTTCCCCAAATGCGGTGTGGGGATGGTGCTCGTCATAGCAATGCCTCATAGGGCTTTTGAAGCCTACTTAAGTCCATGCTTGTAAGGGATTGCCAAGCCAGAGCCTGCACATGGATAGCGCCCAACAAGTATTACTTCTGGTCCCGCCTCCCCTACTCTCAGACTCATTGACTCAGGGTGATTGTCACTTATAGGGAAGACTCCCCAGCTGAACCCACTGTGCGCACCCCAAGCTCACCTCCTGCCTCTCGCCTCCCTCTGGACTCCTCCTTTCCTCTCCATTCTTTCTTGAGCGGCCTCATGTGTGCTGAGGCACCCACAAACCCCTGTGTGGCTGAATGTCTCCTCTCTGATTATTCTGGTCCTGACCCTTATACCCAGACCTCTCCTCCCAGCTGTCCCCTGAAATCCCCCCTCCCCACCCCAGCCAGACACATCCCACAGCCCATCTCCCCAGAGCCTGCCTGTCCCTCGGCCAACCACCTACCTTAGAAATGCCAGAGCCATCCTGTCCCTGCCTCCCTGTCCCCAGGGCAGCTGCTTCCCTCCTCTCTGAGCTCTAGAGGGCACCTCGCACCGTCTCTTGCCCCCATTACGGTACCCTCCTATTGGGCCACAGCCTCTGGCTGCCCACACTGCATGTATCCTCCTAAAACACGGGCTGCAATACTCCCCACTTCGGAAGCCTCGAATGCCCCCTCCTGGCCTACCCAGTCTAGCTCCCAGTTTTGTAATCACACTAGTTAACGTGTATTGCGTGCTCCTGACATTTATACTGCACCTGGCACTCTACCAAGTAAGCGCTGTAATTGTGCGATCTCATTTAATCTTCCCACAGCCCTGGCTGTACAGGTATTATTATCCGCACTGTGTAGAGGAGCCTCCCTTTCAACAGGGAGGCTCAGAGATTTAAGTAACTTGCCCAAGGTCACTCAGCCAGTGGGAGGCAAAGTCAGAGATCAGACTCAAGCAGCCTAATTCCAGAGTCTTGCTGTTTAGCCATCTGAGGGGACACCCCCCCGCAGAGCCTCCTTCTGTCTTTCTTGGAATCTCTACCTCCTCATTTTGCTGGACTCTGGGGCTGGCTGCTTCAGACCACTGGCCTCCACCCTGACACCTGCCTCCTCCTTTCAGCCTTGTCTTAGCCTGGAATGTAGCTTCTCTTTCCCCCAGTCAAAATCCGCCTCCATCCCAGCTGGGTTCAAGACCGCCTCTCTTTTACTGCCCCCCATACACACACTTCCTGCTGCCTGTGCCTGATTTCTCTGAGGCCCTTACATTATTCTACCCTCTAGAAGTGCTTCTTTTTTTTTTTGAGACAAGGCCTCGCTCTCTCGCCCAGGCTAGAGTATAGTGGCATGATCATAGCTCACTGCAACCTCAATGTCCTGGGCTCAAGTGATCCTCCTGCCTCAGCTTCCCGAGTATCTAGGATACAGCACATGCCACCACCACACCTGGCTAATTTTTAAATTTTTTTGTAGAGACAGGGTCTTGCTACGATGCCCAGGCTGGTCTCAAACTCTTAGGCTCAGGCAATCCTCCCACCTCCGCCTCTCAAAGTGCTGGATTATAGGTGTGAGCCACTGTGCCTGGCCATAGAAGTGCTGCTTAAACTTTACCATGCATCAGAATTTCTCGGGGATCTTGTTAAATTACAGATTCTGATTCAGTAGGCCTGGGTGGGGCCTTGGATTCTGCATTTCCTACAAGCTCCCTGGTGGTGTTGATGCTGGTCTGAGGACCACACTTTGAGAAGCAAGAGTCCAGAAGATCACTGCAGAAACAGAAGTGCCAACTCATAGATTTGTGAATGTTCACTGAGCACCCATTCAGTGCAAGGCAGTGTGGGGATCCAAGTCCAAGTGCTGGACTTCAGCCCCTAAACAGCAGGCAGGTTATTGTACAAATGCAGATTAAAACTAACAGCCCAGGCTGGGCGTGGTGGCTCACGTCTATAATCCTAGCACTCTGGGAGGCTGAGGCGGGAGGATCACTCGAGGTCAGGAGTTAGAGACCAGCCTGAGCCAGATCGAGACCCCGTCTCTACTAAAAATAGAAAGAAATTATATGGACAGCTAAAAATAGATATATAGAAAAATTAGCCGGGCATGGTGGCACATGCCTGTAGTCCCAGCTACTCGGGCGACTGAGGCAGTAGGATCACTTAAGCCCAGGAATTTGAGGTTGCTGTGAGCTAGGCTGACGCCACAGCTCTCTAGCCCGGGCAACAGAGCGAGACTCTGTCTCCAAAAAATAAATAAATAAAAATAAAAATAACAGCCCAGTCACAGAACACTTTCAGAAATGCTTCCAGAAATGCTCATGTGCCAGACAGTAGGTGGTACATGTGATGAATTCACTTTCTGTCTGACAGCCAGTGATGCTTTAACCAGGTAAAGATGCCATGGCTGTCCTGATTAAAACTAATGGCTCCCACCTCACTCAAGTAAAAGCTGGATTCTTCTAGATTCTTCTTCAAGGCTCTGCATCATCTGGACCTGCTCTGACCTCATTGCCCGTAACTCAGCTTCATCCAGATTTAACCTTTTGTTCTCTCGAACTCAGTGCCCCAGCTTCCTTCCCACCTGAGAGCCTTTGAACTTGCCTGGTCAATCTCTGTCCTTCAAGTTATACAGTGCAGGTGTGGGAAACCTTTTCTTGTTGGAAGGCGGCATTAATTCAGCTGTAATTGAACAAGGCCGTGTTCAAGAAACTTCAATTAGATATACTTAAAAATGTACCTTATTTTGTAAAAACTTAACTACCGTGTACTTAATTTCAAAAAATGAAAACTGTTAATTTTAAAGTTAACTAACCTTTTAATGACTTTGCTATGTCTGCTTTTTGTTGGAAAGCATTTGAATGTCTGGTTGCAGCATGGAGGTCCACAGTTTCAGCTGATCTTCTAGATGGGCACCAGTCATCTGTGACCTTAAGGGTGTCTTGATTTGGGTTGGGTAGGAGAATGTAGATTCACAGAAATAAGTGGTTGAAAAGCAAGAAAGCATTTGCTGCATTTTTCCATATTTCAATTGGATCTTTGTTAGCCTCAATGACTTTAAAATGTTATCTACTGAGAGCTCAATTCCAGTAGCTCTTTCTTTAGGTTCCTTGGTGATATCAACTAGGTGAGGCTGAAATGCTAATCTGAATGTGATTTCGTGATTCTCAAAGCCAGTGAAACTTTCATTGTGTTCTCCAGTTAATAGGTCTATAACAGCCACGTATTCATCGAATGATGTGCATATTTCATCCTTCTCATCAAGGACCTTTGCTAACTGGGGAAAATGTTCATTTGAAATTTCCTTTTGAAGAAGTGTTTATTTTTTATCTTTGTTTATTTATTTATTTTTTTGAGACAGAGTCTCCCTCTGTTGCCCCGGCTAGAGTGCTGTGGCGTCAGCCTAGTTCACAGCAACCTCAAACTCTGGGGCTCAAGCAATCTTCCTGCCTCAGCCTCCCGAGTAGCTGGAACTACAGGCATGCACCACCATGCCCAGCTAATTTTTTCTGTATATATTTTTAGCTGTCCAGCTAATTTCTTTCTATTTTTAGTAGAGACGGGGGTTTCACTCTTGCTCAGGCTGGTCTTGAACTCCTGACCTTGAGTGATCCTCCCGTCTTGGCCTCCCAGAGTGTTAGGATTACAGGCGTGAGCCACCGCACCTGGCCTGAAGAAGAAGTGTTTTGAAAAAGGATAGCTGGTTTTACCTTTCAAAGAAATATTCATCGTTTTGATTTGACATGATATCACGCAGAAATGTTGCATTCCTATAGAAAGCTTCTTTCGATAATTCAGGCCGGGAGCAATGACTCATGCCTGAATCCTAATACTCTGGGAGGCCAAGGTGGGAGGAATGCTTGAGCTCAGGAGTTCAAGACCAGCCTGAGCAAGACGATACCCTGTCTCTACAAAAAATGGAAAAATAGCCGGATGTGGTGTTGCATGCTTGTAGTCTCAGCTACTTGGGAAGCTGGTGCCTTGAGGGGGAGTTTGAGGTTGCAGTGAGCTATTATGACACCACGGCACTCTAGCCCAGGCAACAGGAGCAAGACTCTGTCTCACAAAAAAAAAAAATAATAATTCACATTGCTGATTCTATTCTTCATAAAATTTAACTATCTGTTCTTGCAGAGATAAAATTTTGGCTAACACCTGTCCCTGTGATAGCCAACACACTTTAGAATGATATGGCAAATCCACGCTGAATACCTCGTCATTCAACTTTAGGATGTTACCAAACTGACAATGCCATGTTGCATTTGCACAAAATTAACAATACTTATAACTTGTTACAAAGTGTCACTTAAAATAGTAGCTTTAGCACAGATATTTTGCTGATGCAAGATAAATGAAAAGAAATGAGAGCATCTGGATCTGTTAATACTTTTTTTTATCTGTGCAATAAACCCTTCATGTTTTCCTATCATGGAAGGCTCATCATCTCTACATACACTCACTAAATTTACCAAATTCAGTCCCATTTCATGACATTTATCTGGAAAGTTGTTGAAGATATCTATTCCCTGTGTTCTGTTCCCAACAGTGCCCAAAGTAAGTAACTTTTAGTTACTCACTAAAAGAAAATCTTCTGTTATGACCCAAATGAAGTATAAAACCTGCGCCAAGTCAGTCATATTTAGTATCAGTTGATTCATCCAAGGCGATTGAATAATACATATTTTCCTTTTGAAGTACTACATGAAGTTGTTCTGTTACGTCAAAGGCTATTTATGCTGCCAATCAGTTATGGTTCTCCTTGAAAGAGGCAGTTGTTTGTACTTTGAAATGTTATAGGGCTCTAAGCATCCTTCATCTTTGACAATGCATTCGTTCACAATTTCTACGTCACAGGGTGGCTGCCCTTTCCCTCTGAGTGTATAAGCTACGTTATAAGTTGCTTCAGTGTCATTATTTCTAGGTCTTATTGCTGCTTGAAAGAACTGTCTTTGCTTTTGCTTTTCATCTTTTAATTTCTGCAATACAACCTTTGCGCCTCACCCTCTAATTTAAAATATTTGTGGTCCTTATGAGTGTTATAATGCTGATGAGCATTGATTTCTTTAATGTTGATACTGCAGAATCACAAAGCAAGCAAATCATCTTATCTTTAGCAGAAACAAGATTATTGCAATTCCTAATCTTCATTAAAAAATCTGTTTTTTTCCTTCATTGTTCTTTTGGTCTTCTTTGCCATGATGGGCTGTTAAGCAGACAGAATTAAAAAATATTGTTGAACTGTGCAGCTATTCACAAATTCCACTTCAAACAGAAACACTGTTGTCAAAAGCTGATAACAGACTGGCATACTCCACCCTGTAAACTCTTGCCAACCAGCTTCATGCGGTAATGGCACCAGTCAGGCGGGGGAACTTAAAACTAAATCATAAGTGCAGTAGCCATCATTTAAACCCGTTGGGCGCACTAATGTTCTAATTGTGCTACTCAAGCTGGGAGGATTATTTCATTGAAATTTATTTTATTCTTTGGTATTTTAAATTTATTCATTTTAAAAATAAAATAAAAATTTACAAGATAAACAAAATGTATTAATAAAAATGAAAAGACTTCTTCTGTATCTGTAGTACCAGGTATTCCATAGGCTGAGGCAGAAGGATTGCTTGAGCTCAGGACTTTGAGGTTGCTGTGACCTAGGCTGACACCACAGCACTCTAGCCCGGGCAACAGAGACTATGTATCAAAAAATAATAATAATTAAATTAAAATGTAAAAGATCAATAAAAATGAAAGGACTTGTTCTGTACCTGTAGTTCCAGGTATTCCACAGGCTGAGGCAGGAGGATCACTTGAACCCAGGAGTCGGGGGTTACAGTGATCTATGATGATGCCACTACACTCCAGCCTGGGTGACAGAGTGAGGCCTCATCTATAAAAAATGTAAAAAATAAATTAAAACAAAAGAGGCTGATATATTTGCGTGAGGGTCCACAGAGCCCCAGTTCAAAGGGCAGCTGCTCCAGGTTGGGGAAGGAGGCCAGGGAGGGAGGGAGCAGGGAACGGAGGCAGTGAGGACCTGGCCAGAGCCATGTGTAGATCTGCAGAGGTCCCCAGGTCAGTCCTGTGGGCTGGTGGGGAGGAGAGACCTGCCATGGCTGGGGAATCCAGGTTAATCCCAAACCAACACAGTGTCTGGAACATCCTGAGAAGGGGACAGAACCCACGGACTTGAGGACACAGCACCCCCAAATATCACATCCTGGCATGTGAGAAAACCCCACAAGCAGAAAGGCCTCTCTCCCCTGCCCCTCACCCTTCTCCCCCGAAGCAGGCGATAAGACCCTCATTCTAGCGGTGCCCTGCACACCTGGAGGAAAGGAACATCCTCATCTCTGAGGACACAGGGACACACACAAGACTCTGAGCAAACAGGTCTTGCTGAGTATCCCTCGGTTTGTCACCATGAGATCACACTTGTTTAGCCAGCCACTCTCGTCCACGGCTGTCCACTTCACCATGGAACCTGGCACGCAAAATACAAGGCGCCCTGTTGCTTCTGGTCTTCATTTACAAAGGCTCCTGTGTCTCATAAAACTTACATTAAATAAACCTGTGTGTTTATCTCTTGCTCATCTGTCCTTCGTTATAGGGGCCTGAGCCACGAACCTAGCGATGGGTGAGGAAAAGAAATATTTCCCCCTACACAGTCCACACAGCAGGAAGTCCCCGGACCACCGAGGCCCAGCCCTGCCAGAGACAGGCAGTCTGAGCCCCACACAGGGAGTCCTGCCTGATCCCAGGGGAGGTCACAGTGTGGAAACCAGGCCTGGGTCAAGTTTCCCCATCCCTAAGAAGTGAGGGGCGCGGCCCAGGAGTCTTTGCCTGTGGTTTGCCCCACACTGTCAGGACTCTGTGGTTGTGGGATCATTGTTTTCCGTTTACCAAGTTAGAATTCTGAGAACTGATGCAAAGTTGGGAAGCAACCAGTTTGTCGGTGAATTTTGAAAATCGCTGGTGTGCGCTGGAGGCCCAGATACTCGGGAGATGGCTTGAGCACAGGAGTTCAAGGCCAGCCTGAGCAACACGGGGAGTCCCCTTCTCTAAAAAAAAAAAAGAAAGAAAGAAAGAAAGAGAGAGAGAGAAAGAAAAAGAAAAGAAAATAGTCCTCCCAGTGTTCCAGTTGGGCGTTCAGTGTTTGCATGGTTGAATTTGAAAACAAAGGTCAGAGGCATGATTTGTAAGTCACTGTGGACATTTCAAAAGGACAATCTTTGGCTAATACTCAGAAGTTACAGAAATAGACTGTTGGTCACCGGCTGATTAAAATTGAAAAGCCAAAGATTTTCCAAGAGGAAACAATAGGAGGCGAGGAGACCAGACTGACCACTCAGAAGAGAGCGTGTCTTGCTGAGGAGCCACTCGGAGGTTGGGGCCTGCCTGGACACGGTCCCAATCCCGGTAAGCGCCTGGGGGGGCGGATGAGTGGGCTCCTTAGGTGCCAGCCGCTTCTGAGTGGGGGCTTTTCCCAATGGACACATTTGCACCGGGCAGCTGCTTCCGGCGGTCCTGCCCCTGCCCAAGCAGTATGAGTGTGTCGTCCCAACGTGGGTGTCCACCCCTGCATGACGCTGCCCTGTTGCCAGGCAACCCAGTGTATTGGGTGTGTCCCCTTAGCACTCAGTCTACTCATAGAGCCTGCGTGGCAGGACTGCAGAGCTAGGACCCTCCCACAGCATCAGTGACAGTCCCTGCCCACTAGTCTGAAGGTGCACAAAAGCAAGGGAGGTCCATGTTGGGGTCCTCCCACACTGCTGCCCAGGGAGGTTGTGGCTGAACCTGAAGTTTCCATTGGCTGTGTGTGTGCGTGTGTGTGTGTGTGCCTGTGTGTGTGTGTGCGTGCCTGTGTGTGTGTGTGCCTGCGTGTGTGTGTGCGTGTGTGCGTGTGTTTGTGTGTGTGTGTGTGAGCGTGCAGCTGTGTAAGGCTCTAGCAGGACCTGCTCCTGATTGAGTTTAGAGAACGGAACGTGCCCTTCCGGGTCAGTTGTCCCCTTCTGGGGCCAGCCGTGGCCATCAGGTGGGTTTGGCCCTAGTGACAGCAGCTGCCAGACCCTTCTCACCGTCCTTGCAGGAATCTTGAATTCAATATTTGGAGCCAGCACAGAGTGTCTTGGGACCAAGGGTAGGGCTCACTCTAGGCAAAAAGGAAACGTCTGGAAATGTAAGGAGGCAGACTTGTATGTGCCAAAGCTGTTTCTGAGAGGAATTTTTTTCGAAGAATTTAAAAATATTTTGAGCAATGAAAGCAACGTCTTTGAAATCATCGAGAACTTTCTAGGATAATTCCTCTGAAGTTCTGTTCTATTTTGACTTTTCCAAGATCTATCTTAACATTGCAGAGGTGAAAACGGGTCGGGACAAGGAGCTGGTTCGCTCACCAGGCACAGGGAGGAGACAGAGCTGGGACCGCAGGGGGTCCCCGAGGGTCCCAGGGCCTGTGTCAGGGAGGGTTTCCCGAGCCTTGTTCTGTTTCTGTTTACATGTGTGTCTCCGGGCGTGTCCCCTCTGGGTTGGGCACCAGCAGGCTCTAGGCGTGTCCCCGTCGGAGCAGCTCCGCCAGCAGGGTGTTTCATGGCTGCAGGGAAATTCCAGAGCAGATCCTGCCACTGCGGTGAGACACTCTTTCCCTGGGAGGGAACCAGGTCTCAGCGGCCAGGACTGGAACAGTTTCCACTGCGGGAGGGCACGCGGGGGGCGTGGCGGTGGGAGGGCCCGCGCTGTCCACCTGGAGGGCCCGGCCCCTGGCTCCCTGAAGCCTCCAGACGGGGTTTAAATTTAGCCCTTCTATTCTGGTCCCTGCTGGGCCGGCGTCGCCACGTCACGTTGCGAAGCAGTGGGCCAGTTTCCCCGAGAACAATTGCTCCTGCCGCACAGAGAGGGGTGTGTAGGAGGCAGATCTTGATCATGCTTCTGCGGTGGTGCGGAAGTGTGATGCAGAGAGCAATGCAGGAAAGTGCCAAGCCAGAAACCTCTTCCATCCGAACATGTTCCAGGACCGGGGACCCCGTGTCCAACGCCCCACTAACTTCACCAGAAATGTGTTTGTCCCCCAGCTGTTTGCGGAGGGTGGGGCCTCCTGAGCAATGGGGATGGGAACCGACTCGGTCTCCCAAGGACTAAGTGACCCGGAAAGTGCTCTGGG
The DNA here is from genome assembly GCF_041146395.1 of Eulemur rufifrons. Classification (NCBI taxonomy): domain Eukaryota; kingdom Metazoa; phylum Chordata; class Mammalia; order Primates; family Lemuridae; genus Eulemur; species Eulemur rufifrons. The sequence goes on from NC_090983.1 coordinate 7,623,199, forward strand.
AACATGCAGGAGCCGCATCAAAATAAGGTAACCCCAGTCCCTATAATTACCACTGCCTTCTGTTCTCTGCTCCAGTGCTCCCTTCCTAACCTGCCGATCAGTCCCCACCGCTCCCTCTGCCCCCTCACCCGGCCTTACACTCTCCCTGGCAGCAGCATGGATCACAGCACTGCTCGTGTCTAGCAGGTTCCTCTCCACAGGCAGGGTCCAGGGGGCAGGAAGCTGCTTTTGCTCACTGCTGTGTCCTCGGTGCCTAGAGAACTTGCGTGTACTCACTGGACACTTACTAGGTGCCAGACACTGTATTGAGTGTTTCGAGTGGGTACCAGTTTTGTCCAAGTGACAAGCCTATGCAGGCTTTTCCCAAAGCAGGAAAAGGAATCCCAGAGAAGTTGAGAGCCAGTTCACAGTTGACCCTGGCAGTCTTGACCCTCAACCACCTCCTTGACTTGGCCATGAGAACTCTCCCTTCCCACCCAGCCCCACAACCTGGTCGGGAGAGGGAAGCCCACCCCAGGGAGCTCTGACCTGCTGGAACATCTCCGCATCTTACTGAGGTGTCCCTGGCCATTGGCTGCCCATCCGCCTGACTCCTCAGAGATGGAAGCCGTGAAGCAGACCTGGCTCGTTGCAGGGGGTCCTGTATTAGGAGAGTGGTATTTATTATCAAGAGCCCAAGGTGGGCTTGGGAAGGCAAGGTTGTTCTCTGAATAGACAGAGATAAAAGGGTGCTCTAACACCTGGACCTGGTGATCACACAGAGAAAGTCCTCAACTAAAAGACCAATCTACCTCTGACATTCCTGCCCAAAATTCCACCATGCAGTCATTTTTTGGGTTAAGGTACCAGAGTCCTATGAAGCCCCTTGGAAATGCAAATCCATCTGAAGAGGAATATAAACTATTGAACTCAGTGTCCCTGCAACTGTGGAGGTGAGTAAAGGAATGCTAGAACTATCCTGAAATGTCTGGCTATGTCTGGGTGTTCCTGTTTCTGTGGAAAGACATTCATTGTTTTTCAGAGGACTGCCTGGAAATGATCTGAGAGAAATAAAGGAAAAAGAACAGGGAGGAAGCTACTTCTATGTGGATAAGGAGCAATTTGCAAGACAATATTGTTCAATAAAAAAGCCAGTGGCAGAGGAAGTGCCTATTATACCACTATTTAAAAAATAAAGGCAGGCATAGAAGACACATTCCCTTTTGGCTTAAGTGTGCTGGAAGGCTCTGGAAGGAGGGAGAATCTGGTAGGTAACATTTGAGGCCCAGAGATAGGGTGGGAGAGAAACTTCCCAGCACATTTTCTTTCCAACATTGCAATGTCCCTCGTGCTCCTGCATCTATTCAAAGAGTGGCTTGTTTTTAAACATTCCTTGGGCCTGACATTGAAACCACAGATGCTCTTGCCTCTAGCTCTGAGACTCCCTGTTCGGTGCTCTGCCACCAACCTGGTGCCAGTCATCATTGGGGGTGGGGTGTCCACCGTCCATGGACAGAGGGACGAGAAGGAACAGAAGGACAAGAAGCAGGGACCAACAGCACCAGGGTGCCATGTGGGCCAACCCTAGCAGATGGCAGCATGTGGCTGCCCTGAAGAGGAAGGGGACACGGGGCACACAGGCGTGGGACGGGGACGTCAGGAGGGCTGGCTGGCCGGGGACTCTGAGGGCAGGAGGTGCCCCGGGCAGTGCTGGGTCTGGTGGGGCCCATGGACCCTTCTCAGAGTGATGTTGTTAAAGGCCTAAAGTAAAATGCCCAGGATGAAAGAGGAAACAAATTATATCGCAACACAATTGCCATGTGTGTTAGGCAAGTATTTATGAACGTGTTCATCAGCCAGGTCCAGTAGTGGCCTGATGACCACCAGAGTTTTCAAGTCCTGATGAACACAAATGATTTTCAAAGCGTCTTCACCAACTGTGGTGCCATTAGAAAACATCTGTGATTCCATGGTGACAGAGTCCCAGGATCCGCCCCTGCTACTGTCCTGTGATGCCTCCACGCACAATGGAAGGAAATGCCAGATTTCAACTGAAGATGAGCAAAAATAGACATGTCGATTTTTCCCGTCCTAAATTCACCGAATCCTTAACTGTAGGCTACGAACCCCACGAGTGAAGGTTGGAGGGGGCACCTATGGGGGAGAGAGGGTGGATTTCTAGACATCGCCCCAAACCTTCCACGTTCCTTTGGAAGACCCAGAAGGAGGAGGAGGGATGGCGCCGGGCATGGGGGAGGCCTGGGGACTGTCCAGCTACCGCCCGGACACTCTGCCCTGGCTGGAAGCCGGTCTGGAGTCTGCGTGGATGGACGCTCCAGCCGCTGCCTCCAGGCCTGCCAGTGACAACGGAAATGTGGGGCGCAGGTAGCCTGGCCGGGAGGAGCGGTCAGGGGGCCCCCACGTCTCCAGCTCCCCTCCCAGACGCCCCAGTTCCTTCCCTTCAGGGGAGACCCTGCCTGAGTCTCTCGCAGCCAGAAAGTACCCTTGGGCCCTCCCTGTCCCTCCAGAGGGTGGTTCCCTTCACCTTGACCGCGGGCGACAAGGACATGGGGTGCAGCCTGGGGCCTCTGCCCTGCTTTCACCTTCTCGGGAGCTGAGTCTGAACCCGGACACAGGGAGCCCAGATCTCTGCTCCAGCCGGATGGGTCCATATCAGAGCCGTGGGCTTGGCGTGTTTTCCCAGTCTGTTTGCTTGATTTGTTTTAACACTTGTTTAACCAAAATGTTTAAACATACATGAAAGTAGAAAAAAAATAGTAAATAGGCCGGGCGCAGTGGCTCACGCCTGTAATCCTAGCACTCTGGGAGGCCGAGGTGGGTCGATCGTTTGAGCTCAGGAGTTCGAGACCAGCCTCAGCAAGAGTGAGACCCCATCTCTACTAAAAATAGAAAGAAATTATATGGACAGCTAAAAATATATATAGAAAAAATTAGCCGGGCATGGTGGCGCATGCCTGTAGTCCCAGCTACTCGGGAGGCTGAGACAGGAGGATCGCTTGAGCTCAGGAGTTTGAGGTTGCTGTGAGCTAGGCTAACGCCACGGCACTCACTCTAGCCTGGGCAACAGAGTGAGACTCTGTCTCAAAATAAATAAATAAATAAATAAATAAAAATAAAAATAAAAATAAATAGTAAATAGCCCCTCACCCAGATTCTACAAATCTCAGCCTCTGTCACAGTGGCTTTCTTGTCCCTTCAGCATATAATTAGTGGTGCCTCTTTCCCCCCAGAAGGGCCGGTCTGAACCACTGAGTGCAATATTTGGCCCTAGACAGGATCCTGCACTGGAGGACAATAATTGCTTTCGAGGACATCTTTGGGTCAGTTGATAAAATTGGGACATAAACAGTGAAGCAGAGCTGCTGTGGTGGCTCAGGCCTGTGGTCCCAGCTGGTCAGGAGGCCCAGGCAGGGGGATCCCTGGAGCCCAGCAGGTGGGGGCTGCCGTGAGCTGTGATCGGGCCACTGCACTCCAGTCTGGGCAGCAGAGCAGCACCCTGTCTTCCAGCACACACACAATCCAAACCAGCCCAGCAGATACAAGTCTCACGTCAAAGTTAAACTAGAGAAGTGAATAAAAAGAAATGTGGTTTTGTGAGAATCTCCCTGTTCTTTGAGAATACACAGTGAATATTTAGTAACATGTGCCAGATAGTACAAACAACTTTCAAATGTTTCAGAAAAAAATATGTCTGTCTGTGTTTGCATCCATGGATGTGTAAACATGCATATCGAAGTGTGTAGTCTCATGAAATTGAAAGGTGCCAGGGAAAATGTTCAAAAGGTGAATCTGAGTAAAGAATACAGGAATGTTCTTGTACTATTTGCATTCTTGCAACTTTTCTATCAGTTTCAATTATTTCTAGAAATATCTACAAATAATTAAGGAAATCAATGAGGAGCACTAGTCCAAACAATGAATGGCCCGACCACACTATAAAATTCATCTAAAATGTGCAATGCAGGCTAGACCTGGAGATGGGCCCTGTGATTTTGGGCTTCAGGACTTCAGGGTCTCACAAGCCAGTGTCCTCTCAATACACATATTTGCATCTCTTGGAAAGGCTGCAGGGAATATAAACTAGAAGCTATTATTGTTTTAGAGACAGGGTCTGGCTTTGCCACCCAGGCTGGACTGCAGTGGCATGATCATAGTCACTGTGACCTCAAACTCCTGGGCTCAGGGATCCTCCTGTCTCAGCCTCCCAAGTAGTGGGACTCCAGGTGGACACCACCATTCCTGGCTAATGTACTTTATTATTTGAAGATATGGGCTCTTGCTATGTTGCCCAGGATGGCCTGGAACTCCTGGCCTCGAGGACTCCTCCCGCCTCAGACAAAGGGATTATAGGCAGGAGTGACCTCACCACCTGGCCTGGGCAGCTGAAGCAAGGACTGCATGCACAGCCCTGTGTAGGGACAGTCGGAGGCAGCCACAGCTGGGTTGCTCCTGCCCTCCAGAGGCTGCTTGTGGGCAAGTGGGTGGCGTCTGGGGACCCTCCTGACCGGATGCAGCTCTGCAGCCCCAAGTTCAGTGCTTGTGGGCTGGCCGACAGCAGTCTCCTGCCTGGGGCATCTGTGCACGTCATGGACGGAGCTGCTGCCCAGCGGAATGACCCAGAACAAGAGCCCTTGCCCATCACCTCAGCTTTTCATAATGGCCCAGGGTCCCTGAGATTCTCACGACCAAGAAAAAGATAGGCTGGGCGTGGTGGCTCACGCCTGTAATCCTTTCACTCTGGGAGGCCGAGGTGGGTGGATTGTTTGAGCTCAGGAGTTCGAGACCAGCCTGAGCAAGAGCGAGACCCCATCTCTACTAAAAATACAAAGAAATTATATGGACAGCTAAAAATATATATAGAAAAAATTAGCCGGGCATGGTGGTGCATGCCTGTAGTCCCAACTACTCGGGAGGCTGAGACAGGAGGATCCCTTGAGCTCAGGAGTTTGAGGTTGCTGTGAGCTAGGCTGTTGCCACGGCACTCATTCTAGCCTGGGCAACAAAGTGAGACTCTGTCTCAAAAAAAAAAAAAAAAAAAAAAGATGACGTCTTTTCTTATTCAATTCTGGGTTGGAACTTACCATATCTTCTCTGATCACCCAATGTCTCCTCTCTACATCAATTAGTGTGCACCCTCCTCCTGCAATCCTCCTGCACCCTGAAACCACGTGCAGAACGACAGCATCCCTGGGTAACATCTACTAACACTGTGTGCATCATTTTTCTTCCCAGGCACCCAAGGAGGTAAGTACTATTATCGCATCTACACGGCTTAGAAAAGGAGAACTAAGGTCACCAAGCTAGAAAGTGGGAGCTGGGCTTCCAGCACAGGCGGGATAGGACACGTGCAAGGTGCCCTGCTCCAGAGGACCTGGAAGCCCAGAGGTGGCAAAGCCCACTCTGGAAAGGAGACACGGGTGGGGCACAGTCCGAGGTTTAGGAATCTCCCTGAGTGTCCAGGGGGTCCAGAGCATGGACTTAGGAAGCAAGGTTCAAACCCCAGCTTAGCTGGTCACTAACTGGGTGACTTTGGGCAAACTCCTTGACCTTTCTGTACCTGGGTGTCCTCCTCTGTAAAACAGGGGTAATAATAGAGCCTCACGGGGTAGCTGTGAGGATTAGTGAGTTACATACACAGAGTTAAGGACAGCACTGACTGTTTTGGGAAAGGTGCCACCTTCTGTGCATCCCTCTCTTAAAACCACCAGGTGGCCTGGGGGACTCCCACAGTGGCTGAAATCACTTAATGAGTTTAGCCAATAGAGGGTTGATTAATCAAGCAGTTATCACTTTAAAAGAAAGTGCAAAAGGTTATAAAGGAGAAAGGACAGATCAATGGGAAAAGTATTCAGAAAGCCTGTGGGGCTGTGTGGTCCTTTCAACTGCAAAGAGAAAGGTTTGCGGGACACTGGGTGCCCTGCAAGGTGGTCTGGTCTCCTTGGGGGTGGCAGAAGCTGGGAGGTGAGAAGCTAAACAGCTGGCTTTTGCATTTTACTCTTACAAGGCTCAGCATTTCTCAAAAAAGTTTTTTTAAAGCATGTACTACCATTGGGCTTTCAAAAAGTATCAAAATTTGAACGAAAGGTCATTGTCAAATACTTTACTTTTCTCAAATAGGAGTCAGCCCACGGAATATTTGGCTAAGTGGGTTTATAATTAACACAGGAAGGGTTTTCCTGAAACTTTAACTTGAGGGCTTGAAATTTCCAGCAAGGCCAACAGGAAGGGGACATCCTCAGCGGTGTCTTTAGCTAAGAAGGTTCCTCGTGCCCTGGCGGACTTAAGGTGACCTCTGCAGCCGGCCCTGCCAACAGTAATTTATCAGCAACGGGAAGAGCCACCGCCCAGCCCTGCTCCTGAGCTGCCTGTGACAGGAGCAGGGGTACGGGCTGGACTAGATGCTTGGCCACCCAGAACTGCTGGGCTCCAGCACCCCAGTGTCCCCTCCTCCAGGCCACACTGTTGAGTGCACTGGACTCAAATGTTCCCTGTGTAATGATGGGGAGGAGGCTCCCGTTACAATGCAGATTCCGGTTCAGTAGGTCTGGGGTGAGGCCTGAGACTCTGCATTTCTAACCAGCTCCCAGGGAGGAAGACGCTGGGGCCCAGGGGCCTCACCTGAGTGGTGAGGGGCAGGAGTGCATGACCTGGAGGCCCCTGCCCTCTGCCCTCCTGACCTTGCTGCTGCAAATTTCCCTGGTCTGTCTGTGTCCATCAGAAATGTGGCTGCCAGACAGTTCCTGGTGCCGTTAGTGTGGGCTGGACCATCCCATCCCTTGTTCCTGGTGGATATTGTTGTCACTAGAGGCAAGATGGGCACGGTTTGGGGACAGCTTCATCATGCCAGGGGTGTAGACCCCCAGAGTGAGCTCTCTCATCTCAGGTGAGCCTGGCCCCAGAAGTGGTCTTGGTGGGGAGGAGGGGGCAGAGGGCTTCCCTCCCGCCCCACCCCTGCCTTCCATGGAGAGCCTCAGCTGCCCAATCAAGTAACCGTTTCTCAACCTGCCCATCAAACCAGTTTCCCCAGGTCCTTTCCAACTGGTTTCTACTACTGGGTGTGCCTCCCCCATATGGCTGTGCAAGGAAAGCCGTCTGTCAAGAATTGAAACATGGGAATCAGTGTTGTTGAAGTTACGTGGGGTATCACAGGTAGACAAAGTCCCAGGGTTCATTAGCACCCAGAAGAAATTTGGAGGTCCACAAAACTACAAAATCCTAAATCTCTAAGGTGGAAAATTCGCTACCTCTATTCCTCTATAGGAGGACGCAATTGTAATTTCTAGTTTTATACAGTAGCACCCCTCATGTAGCCCAGAATCATTTGGAAGATTCTGGAATAAGGGGCAGTATGCTCACTAAGTAGCCAGTAGGGAGTTCAGCATCCGCCAGCCTTTGTTGCTCCATACTAATGCAGGGCAAGAGAGCCTTCTCCCTCCTGTCCGGAGCGTCGCTACTGTGAGTCTGAGAGAAGCTGGCCGCAGACAGAGGAGCAGGAGGAGAGGCACACACGCTCACTGCGTGCACAGGGGCAGCACGGGACGGCAAAGGAGCACCCAGCAGCCAGTGGGATTTAGAAGCAAATGCATCCTCTTCACAGGGGAAAGGGAGTGGGATGTAGGCGATGTTTAGGAAGAGTAACTGATTTTTCGGGGAGATGAATGGGCCTGAAGAAAGGACGAGAGCCTGGGACAAAGTGCACCTGAGCTCCAGGTGTGCTGCCATTCTCTTCTGCCTTCCTGCCACACGCCGCAATGTCCCCTGGCTGATGCGATGTGTGGGGAAGGGATTCGGGACAACTGAGTATCTTCTCTAGGATCCTGGCTTTAGGTAGAGGTTGGAATTCAGAGGAAGCCCTTCCTTGCATTGCTGCTCACAGCCGCTCTCACCCTGACATCCAAAGCCGCAATAGTTTGGGGTGTCATTTTCTGAGCTTCAACATTAACAAGTGGACATTTGTAGCAGGCACTTTTCTAAGTCCCTCAAATGTATTAGGTCATTTAATTCATCAACCCTATGAGAGTCATGAAGGGAGTCGGAATGTGCCTTCCTAGTATATGCCAGTTCAAAAACATCATTTTTCTGTGATGAGACTTTGGCATAAGGATTATTTTGAGCTGAAGAACATTGTGAAGGAGCAGACAGACGTAAGCAAAGCGTTCTGCTCTCCCTCTACCTGCCTGAGAGCAGGGCCTACATTTCCCTCAGTGGGGGGCTCCTCTCTGCTTCTCCCGCACCAGCACGAAGAGAACAAACCCTGTCACCAGCGCGAGCACTGAGATTAGTTGCTCATACACAGAGACCTTTGCTAAAGAACCCTTATCTTCCATTAGTTTCTCCCCTATATTTAGCTTTTCCTAGTTACAGCCCCTCGAAGCCTCAACTTCTAGTGTTGTCACATCTCCACAGAGTCACTGTGCTTTGTTAAAACGGTATATAAGTCTGTGGGTCTAACCATCCGTACACATAATGAAAAAAGCCTTTTCTCCTGTTTTCTGAGTTTTGCCAGGCTCGAAATCACTCCCTGACATCACAGGTATCAGTACCTTCCCCTTAAGAGTGTTTCTGAGGCATATCTGTTGTGGCGGGGGGGACTGAGGAGGAGCTCACAGCCTGGCCTGTGTGTAGAAAAATTTCTCACACAAAGGTTAGGATATAAAGAAGTAAAACGTTTATTTACTTTCTGAAGAAAGAAAGAAACAAAGAAGGAAAGAGACAGAAGGGAGCTGGTGTGGCATCTAAAATGAGGAGAGACAATGCTGAGGCCATGTGGCGGCCTGCCTGCCGTTTTTAAAGAGTAAAAATGGGTTTTTTCCTTGCTGTAGGCTGATAACAGAGGTGGCTGTGGAGAGGCTGTGTTTCCTTTTTTTTATTGTTTTGTCTTTTCTCTGTGAGGCCAAGTTTATCAAAGTCCTTGGAATTAGGTCCTGGGAGGGTTGGGAGGGAGTTTGTACCTCTGTTGTTCACTCAGGGCTCTTCAAGACTGTGAAACTGACTCTTAGAGAAAAGAAGTTCGGCTTGAAGACAGAGTTGAGTCCCAGGTGTTTATCAAACAAAAGGGTAATTGTGCTGTGAGTTTTCTCTTCAAAGGGGAAATTATGTGTTGTGAGTTGATTCCTCTTACTTCTTGCTTGATAGTTTATTTTCCTCTTTTCGGTATTAGTAAGACCACCTTTCAACATCTAACAGTGGAATATTATTCCGCCACAAAAAGGAATGACATATCAATATACGCTACAACGCTGATGAGCTTTCAAACATTACGCTAAGGGAAAGAAGCCAGGCACAGACGACCACATGTTGTATGATTCCATTTAGCTGAAGCGTCTAGAATAGGCAAAGCCATAGAGACAGAAAGTAGATTCCTGGTTGTCAGGAGCTGGGGGAGGGGTGGCTGAAGAGTGACTACTAATGAATAGGGAGTTTCTCTTTGGGCTCAAGGAACTGTTGTGGAATTAATGGTCATGGTTGTTCAAATTTAGCAATATATTGACAACTGCTGAATTGTATTTGTAAAGGGGTGAATTTTACAGTATGTGACTTACATCTCAAAAATTAAAATAAAAAATGTTAACGGCTTTTGAGGACTCTCAATAATCTGGCTTAATAAGAATATTTAGTAATTTTGGCCGGGCGTGGTGGCTCACGCCTGTGATCCTAGCATGTGGGAGGCCGAGGCGGGTGGATCATTTGAGCTCAGGAGTTCGAGACCAGCCTGAGCAAGAGCGAGACCTTATCTCTACTAAAAATAGAAAGAAGTTATCTGGCCAACTAAAAATGTATATAAAAAATTAGCCAGGTGTGGTGGTGCATGCCTGTAGTCCCAGCTACTCGGGAGGCTGAGGCAGGAGGATCACTTGAGCCCAGGAGTTTGAGGTTGCTGTGAGCTAGGCTGACGCCACCGCACTCACTCTAGCCCGGGCAACAGAGTGAGACTCTATCTCAAAAAAAAAAAAAAAAAAAAAGAATATTTAGTAATTTAGTAAACCAAGGACGGAATGAGAAATCTCCATGGTCGGCTCCTTTCTGTTCTCAGCTCCTCTCACTCTGCCCCTCAGCTCCCTGGTCTCAGAACATACTGGGCTCAGCTGAAGCATCACTGCCTCCAGGAAGGCGCCCTGGCCTTCTGCCGAGTTAGGTCCACCGCCACCTTGTGTAGCACCCCATGGTAACACTCAGCACCCTGGTAATGTGCTCAGGGTCTGGCTTCCTCACTGAACTCTATGCTCCATGAGGGCAGGGATGGGCTGGATCATTCACTGCTCTGTCCCCTGCCGCCATCACCAAAACAAAGGAGGCACTTACAAATGCACCGGACAGGGAACATAGGGAGCAAGGGGACCAGATGCAGAGAGAGTCTTGTGGGTGGCAGAGGCCCTGCTGCTTCCCCAGGGGTTCTTCCCTGTCAGGGTGGCAGCTGAAGCCAAGCCCCATCGTTCATTTCTCATCACAGATGACAAGGGGACCTTCCTGAGTCCGTTTCATGTGAGCCTTTTACTATTTACTCCAGACAGTGCACGTGCCTCATGCGGCAAGCACGCAGCTGACTTGCCCCCGATGTGAATGTTAGAACTTCTCTTTCTCCGACTAAAAGTTTTGAGCGGTCTTGGATGTTGTTTGGGGGGACCAGGCACAGCTGGCATCTGCATGGAACTATGTCAATGTGTCCTCAGGGGCGATCAGCTGTCGATCCTGTTCTCTCCTTCACACAGAATAACAGCCCAAAATACTTGCTGCCGCTTTAGTATTAAGCACCTCCTATGGTCTAGGCACTTTACAAATATTGTCTCTAACCATCCCCCCACCCTGCCAGACAGATTCTTATCCACACTTTACAGATGGACAAGGTCAGGAGACGAGTATCTTGGCAAAGCCACAAGCTAGTAAGCGGTAAAGTACTTTCTAGTACTAAATGCAGGAAGAGGTAATTACCTAGAAAGGTGTTTACAGTCACTGGAACTTTTTAGATTTCATAGGAACATTTCAAAATGTTTGTTGGGAATTTGTTATTTAATAAACAGAGGAAACAAGACAGGATATCTCTGTATATGAGACCTGAAATCATATTCTGCTTCCATTTCCTATTTTTTCCACTTCTAAAATTAACAGAGGCTAGGCAAGGTGGCTCCAACCTGTAATCCTAGCACTTTGGGAGGCCGAAGGGGGAGGATCTCTTGGGGCCAGGAGTTTTAAACCAGCCTGAGCAACATAGCTAAACCCCCGTGCTACAGAAAATAAAAAAATTAGCCAACCATGGGTGGTGAGTGCCTGTAGTCCCAGCTAGTCCAGAGGCTGAGGCAGGAGGATCAATTTAGCCTAGGAGTTTAAGGTTGCAATGAGCTATGGTGATGCCACTGCACTCTAGCCCAGGTTACTAAGTAAGACCTACTCAAAAAAAGAAATAAAAATAAAAGAGCATTAGGGTTTCCTTATATTAATGAAGTAATAATGAATAAATGCATGTAAGTTATTTTACTTGAAGAAAAGAGAAACCAAAAATAAACTGCAATAAAATAAACTCTTCAAAAGGCAGGCTGCTTTACATGTGTAAACTAAAAATGAGATATTAATAGAAAGAGTCTTAATAAACAGGTGAGTCTATAAAGGTTTGTTAATAGGAGAGAGGGACCTGTTATGAATGACAATCTCACCACACAAGAGTGTAAGGCTGGTGGCAGGCACCCCTCCCCTCACTAATGGAAAAAGAAGAAGTCCACGAGACCTGCCAAGGACAATGCCTGCAAGGCCCAGCTAAGTTAAAGGACAACCACACCTGGATGGTTACCCTGATAAGAGTCTGGGTTCCTAGAGTCCACACATACGCCAAGCACCTACCATTTATCAGTAATGCTGGGTGTTGGGATCCCCAACTGTTAAAAGAAGTAACAATTCACAATTGTAAAGACGTGGAAACAACCCAAGTGCCCATCAATACATGAGTATGTTAATAAAATGTGGTATATGCATACCATGGAGTACTACTCAGATACAAGAAACAATGGTGATATAGCACCTCTCGTATTTTCCTGGACAGAGCTGGAACCCATTCTACTAAGTGAAGTATCACAAGAATGGAAAAACAAGCACCACATGTACTCACCATCAAATTGGCATTAACTGATCAACACTTAAGTGCACATATAGTAATAATATTCATCAGGTGTCGGGCAGATGGGAGGCAGGGAGGAGAGGATGGGTATATACACACCTAATGGATATAGTGCACATGGTCTGGGGGATGGACACTCTTGAAGCTCTGACTTGGGTTGGGCAAAGGCAATATACATATCCTAAACATTTGTACCCCCGTAATATGCTGAAATAAAAAAAATAAAAAAAAAAAAAGAAGGAAGTATAGATGTAAGTAACAGATCCTATGGACGGGGAGGACTTTGAGATTGAGGTTGCAAGTCAGACAGCTCAACTTGGGTAGAAGATCTCTGTTCCACTATTTGGTCATGAACTTGCGCAAAACTCATAACCTTAAATCCCAGCTACTTCAGGTGTAAGCAAGGAATGACCCCTCTCTGCCCTTTCTACCTTGAACTGACCCCAGTCTCACCTGTGCAAATGCTGGTACCTCATAGCCTCAAAGGAGTTGGGGAAACTACAGTAAGGCGATAATGAGCTGAGACCGTGCTAGGGACTGCTAAGACCCAGTAGGGAAAAAAGGAGGAGGGAATAAGGAGACTTTTCTTCCCAAGCCCCGGGCCTTATCACAGCAGCTATGGGAATTCTCCTGGATCACTAGACACTAACATTCTAGAGCCAGGGTGCTTCCCACACATCACCTAGTGCAGTCTCCCACCGCTGGGGACCAAGTTCTCCCCAGACACAACAGAAAAAAACCCGCAGACCCTGGGTCTTCCCAGCCTGCTGAGCCTTTTCCATTGGCCCAACCACAGCTCCCCCGAGAATCACAACCTGCTGTAGTTTGCATGTAAAAAACATGAACCGAACTTCATAACGCACAGAAAAACACTGGCAGGAATCATGCCAGTTTATCAGATAGCGGTTGTCTTGGAAAGTGGGTTTATTTTTCCTTTCACGTTACGTTAAGTACTTTCGTACTTAACGTGTTTCAGTTTCTCCACCTGTACCTAGTTATTAAAATTAAAGCACTTAAAACAGGGCTGGCATATCGTAGGAGTGAACGCCAGCCATCACTCTAAAAATTTCTACCAAGGTCATGTATTATTTCCTGGTTAAAAATATTTTTAAACGTTTTACTGATCGTTGCTCGGAGCGAACATCTTAATGGAAAACTGTTCATTTATTTTGCCTCCCCAAACTTGAATAGCAAGTTTCAAACTATGGGATTAATTTGAAGAGGGGTATGCCTTTACTTTTTCCATCAAAATCTTAGAATCAAAACCTACAGGCACTTTCCAAGGGCTACATCGCCGGCTTCTGTGCTTAAGCCCCCAGATCCAGTAAAGACTTTGGGCAGTGAGAGCCTCGGGCCTTCCCGGAGGCGAACTCTCCCATCCGCGGAGGGGAAGCGCACCCAGGGGAACCATCAGGATGCGCCGGAGAAAATAAACGCCCCCTCCTCTCACGCGGCCGGGAGTACCGCGCCTGCGCCTTGCGCGCCCGCCGCGCCCCGGCCCGCGAGGCCTCGCCCTTGAGGGACTATGAGGCGAGGGAAGGAGCGCGCGGTTCGGGGGAGTCCGGCTCTGGCCTTAAGAGTCCGCTCCAGGCCCCTCCAGACCACGAGCCGCTCCTCAACCTCTCGCCGCGCTCCATGTTTTCCCTCCAGCCCTTTGTGCCCCGGCGCGCGACGGACGGAACGCGGGAACGCGCGCCCCGCTGTGCGCCTGCGCAAGGGGGCGGGCCGCACGCCCCGTCCCGTCACGAGTGGGCGCGGTTCCCGACCGCTCCGCCCCCGGGCCGCCATTTCGTGCTCTCGCACCTCGCCTGGCGTCTGCGTGATGGACGCACGGAAGCCGGGCCCACAAAGGCCCGAACTCAGGGGCTGCGCCGGGTCCACGTCCTCACGCTGCAGGCCGAGCGAAGATGGCGCCTAGAGCCTGTGGCAGTGCCCAAGTATGAGGGAAAATAGGCGCCTCTTCTTTCTCCTCCGGATGGCCCTGGGAGCTGGCCCCAGGTGTGTGCACGTCTTCATGTGTGCAGGACCCTGGGGCGTACATCTTTCCGTATTTGCACACCCTCGTTAGCGTGCATTCACCCTCGCTGTGCACCCAGATGCGTGTTGCACTCTCCCGCATGCGTAAACCCGTGGGTTTCCACTTATTCGTGTGTGGACGACCTCGAGGATGTCCCCAACCCGCTTATTTCCGCATTTGTGTTTGCACTGACTGGCCGTTCTCGCAGGTCTGTGTGGGCAGACTGGGTGTGTTTATGGGGGCCGTCGATGTGCACAGATTCGCAGATGTGCACAGACCAGGAGCGTAAGGCTCGCCTCCGCAGTGTGTGGCCTGCTCCACCTATCCCATTTCTGGCCTGTTTTGGATTCATTTGTTCTTGCCCAGTTCACATGCAAAGGATAACCCACCTGCCGGCCACCGTATGCAATTCTTAGTCTTCGCTTTGTTTTTTTCTTCCTGACTCTGGTCTTCTGCCATCCACCCAACTGACCCAACTTTGCACTATGGTCACATAGCGACAGTGACTTGGAGAGTGTTGCCAGTGGGGGAAACATCAAGAATTAGGTGGTTAGGGGACATCATGATGGATCTGGCTTGCCAAGTCAGGAAAAGCGTCCTGGGGATAGCCGGGAGGCGAGGCCAGTGTGCTTGGCCAGGGCCTGGGATACAGGGATCAGGGTCCAGGCCCAGGACAGTGCAGGCGTAAGGACTATTTTGATCTCCAGGCATTTAATGGCCTGGAGAGTGAGAGGACAGGGGTTCCAAGCAGAAGGGTTGGTGATGGAGAGGAGGGTCTGTGGGAAAGGGGAAAGGGGACCTGTTTGTGGTGCCCAGGGGCAGAAGAGGGGCAAAGAGCTGAAGTGAGGGCTCAGCAGGGACTGGCCTCCCCAGGGAGGAGTGGGGAGGAGGAACACTTGGTGTGGACAGTGTTTTGGGGTTCACTGCTCCTCTGCCTTCTATACTGAGCACATGCCTCTAGTCTCCAGCCCTGCACCACCTCTGGCAGTGGGGATGCAGGGAGACAGGGCCAGTGGAGGACAGGCTGGCTCAGAGGGCCGGTCAAGTAAAGGAGACAGGCCTGGCCTTAGAGGTGGAGTGACTACAGAAGCGCCTGGGTGGCCCTCCTTTGCCTTCCCTAAGTCATTCCTGTAACTTTCATATTGTTATAGCAAGTGTTACAGCGGGTGGTCCTGTGGACAAACTGAGCGGCACAGGGAGAGTAGGAGAATCAAAGTTTATTCGCCGGCTCAGAGGGGTCTCACCACCAAATCCTGAGCCCTGTTTACCCGATTTTCCCCACTTTTATTAAATTGGGGTGGTCCGAGGGGTAGGGTCTCAGGTGGCCAATGCACTGCCAGGTAATAGGTTATTTGATGTGCCAGGTAATAGGTTTGGTGTTATGCTGATGCACCAGGTGATAGGTTAGTTGAGTGCCAGGTAATAGGTTCAGTACTATGCTGATGCACCAGGTAATAGGTTTAGTGTTATGCTGATGCACCAGGTGATAGGTTAGTTGATGTGCCAGGTAATAGGTTAGTATAATGCTGATGCAGGTATTCCCTGAGGGGTGGGGTCTCAGGTGGCTGATATGCCAAGTAATAGATGGGGGTTTTCCTTATCAAGATGGGATGGCTATTCTCCTGTTATGCTCCTCAAAATCCATCTCCTGTCACATGCCTCTGCCATTCCTGTTGAGAGCCCCTCTCCACAGGCCCCCAATATGTCACGGAGCCCAGAGCCCATTTGAACATGTCTCATGAGGGAGCATGGCCCACTTTGCGGGACATCATTTCATGTAGGCCAGATCTTGTCCATCTGAAGCGAAGACTTTTTTTCTGTCTCCCCAAAGATGCTTTCTGAGCACATGTTGTATGTGAGGCCTGTGTCCAGTCCAGGGATAGAGCGGCCATGGACACAGGTCCTGCCTCTAAGGAGCTTAGGGATCCGAGTTGCAGGACTTCAGGGTCCAAAAGACGCCAAACAGCTTCTTGATGCTTGACATGGTGATGCTGAAAGTCTGTGCACCTTGGCCTGCCTTCACTGTCCCGGACCCCAGGCATCTCCACTAGACCAGGAGAGGGGGCAGGGATTGCATGGTGGCATCTCCTGACCCTTCCCCCTCTACACACTCCCCCTTCCAAGGGGTGGCACTGTTTCCGTGTCTCTGAGGTGTGGGCATGGTCCCCAGCCCATGCTGCCAGGGGTCAGAGGGAGCTGACCACCCTGCCAGGGGCACCAGCTGGGTTTCTCCTCCTAAGGGGGCTGTGGGCACAGGGGAGGCCTCAGCACCAGGCCTGGGCAGTCCTGGAGGCCTGTGAGACAGGTTGTTCCTGTGTCACTCAGGCATCAGAACCGGTTGTGCCACTTTAATCCACCAGCAAGGCCAAAGGCGGGAGCCCCCAGGAGACTGAGCCTGAGATATGATCTAAATCAAGTCTGCATAACCTGGAAGTAGGTGAAGCGGTCTCACCTCCTCTCCTGCTGAACAGGCAGATCTCATGCTCTTCCCAAAAGCCCCCAGGACCTGGATGATGTCATTGTCCCTTAAGGGCCATTCTCAAAAGCACAAGGCTCCAGGTGCAGTTCCCTTTCCCGCCCTGCCCCTGAGCATGGGCCAGAGCTGCCCCCTCTGAATGCTATGCTGGGCATGGGGCCTCTGCCCAGGAAACACCTGGTGCGGAATTTTTCTGCCTCCCAGAGTAAACCACAGGCACCTAGAAGCTGCCACTCTCAGTGGCTTCTGACCTCCAACGGGGCCACATTTAAAAGAGGAGGGATCTCTGGAGAAATGAGACTGTGCACAAGAAGAAATGCCACCGTGTGCCTGCTGACTCCCGCAGGGGTCTGTGGGCTTGTTTGGGGCCTGTGTAAATAATTCATGGAAAACTCCAGAATGAATGCAGGCCACGGGAGGCTGGTGGCAGGTTATAAAATGATTCCTTCAGGTTATAAAGAGAAGGCAGGCTATAAAATGATTCCCCTCTGAGCAGTGGCTGGGGGTCAGAGTCCCTCGGTCACACCCAGGGAATAAGACTTTGCTCTGGGCTCCCAGGGAGGCACCTGCTGGGCTGAGCATGCTCAGTGGCCTCTACTGAGTGGGTGGGATTCTCCAGGGAGATGATCTTCCAGGCCACCCAGAGATCCAGCTCCTAGTCTCTGGGTGTGGTGGTTCTGAGATCTCAAAGCCAGTATTGTGGTTGTCCCCATGTGTCCTGCTCTCCCTCCTCAGCCCTGGGAGCAAGGCAGCCCCCTGCCCAAGCAGCTTGTTTTAAAGGAGTGTGTGGGGGGGAAGGTTTCCTGGGGCTCTGGCCAGGCCAGGCAGCACAGCAGGAGGCCCAGCTGCATGGCCCACACCCCACTTCCCTCTCCCAGCTGACTTCCTAGTCCTGGGGCCAGTCCCCCACCCAGGCCTGAGGGCGGGTCCTCCCGGGTCCAACCTCCCAGCCTGGGTTGCCTGGGAGGCCGCCTGGGCGGGGAGAGATGGAGGAGGGAGCAAGCCACTGCCCAGAGGCTGTGCCGGCCCCCAAGGCACAAACATTTCCTTATGTGGTGGCTCTGAGAGCCTGCCCTGGAGAGGCCCTGGGGGCTGCTGGGGCCTGCAGGACACGCCCTGGCTGATGACAGAAGTAAGGCCCCTGCCTGACAGTCTCTGTCTCCTCTGGACAAGGCAAAGAGGAAAGGCCCCGGACCCAGCTGTTTGTGCCCTGGAGTAGCCCATGTTCCCCTAGGAGAGGGTCTCAGCTGGACTCTGTCCCCAACTTGCTCCTGTGTTTGTGGGGGTGCCCCTGAGTTGGGGAGTTCAGGCAGGGACCCAGGCCTGGTGAGGAGGGGGAAGGGTGGGCTGCCAGGCCCCTTCCTTTCCCGTGGGGTCCCTTGCCCCTCCTGACACCCCCCACCCAACAGACACAATGTGGCACTGTGTGTTTTCGGCTGCCTTGGGAGCTATATTTGGCAGTGACTCATGGGAGTGACTGCATCCCTGGAGATGCCCTTCCTTTCTGTTCCCAGGCCTGCTGCAGGCTCTGGCCCTCCATGACAAGGGCCGTGGAGACACAGGGAGACACGCTGCCTGCCCCCACTGCAAGGCAGGTCTCCATGTCCCTGCACTCGCTGGGGCGGGAGGACAGTGACCTGGTGGACAGTGACCTGGTGGGCACCCCCACGGCCAGAGCCTAAGGAGCGCGCCCAGCTCTGATCCCTCCACCACCCGAGGTCCTGGGTCGTGTACTCCGACCCCTGAACTGCCGTACAGTTTTGGGCCAGTGTCTCCCTTTCCAATATTACAGCCTTTAAGCAGAACCTAGAGGGCATAGCTGTAACTTTACAGAGTTTTCACAAAGCTGGCTCCTTGCTGCATGTGGCAGTAGCGCCATGCCCTGGGATGGGCCCTTGGTGGGACCTGCTCGTGGGGCCAAGACTGGCTGTAGGGAGAGAGGATGCCAGAGTGTGCCCCTTGCTTGGCTTTCTCAGCGAGCGAGACCTGGCCTTGGGGCTCTCCCCTGTCCCCAGGCTAAGACTAAAATCAGGTCATAGCAGGTGCCTTAAGGCCCTGGGGCTTCCGGGTGCTGTGGCTCAGCTGGGCCCCCCACCGAGCTGCACAGCTGTGGGGCAGCCAGAGCACAGCTCAAGGTTAATGTATGTTTGCAGACTGACTCCTGATGGCTAGGAGGCGGGGAGCCAGCCCAGGCCAGCGGCTGGCAGACCTTCCATGTCACCTTGGACACTTGCTCTTCCTGTCCCGCAGACCTCTCAGCCCAGCCCATAGGCTGCGGATCTGAGGGCGGCTTCCCGGAGCTCTGGCCCCCGAGGCTGCCTCGGGTAGACTTGGAGGCTGGACGGCCCCAGGCCTGGCCTGAAGGTGCGGAAAGGCAGGTGGAGAGGGAGGTCCACAGTCTTCCCGAGAAGGCCCTGGGGCCTCTGTGCGGAGGTTTTCCTCCCCTGGGGGGTTTATGACACGAGGAGCACCTGCTCCCTCCCTAGGGCCCCCTGTTATTAGCCAGGGAGCCTGAACCAGGGTCCTGGCATGGGGAGGTGGCAGAGGGTGGCAGAGAGGCAGGCCCACTGGCGGTTGCCGCATGCCACTGCAGGATCATTGTGACAGAGAGGAAACCCCGGAAACCAACAAGGTCAGTGCAGGGCAACGGAAAGGAAGAGAAAACCCACCCAAGACTGAGGGGAAAGGAAGGCTCCGGAGCGAGGCCCCTGTGAGTGCAGCCTTCCTGGCCTGCGTGGGGCAAGGTCTGTCGGGTCAACAGAGGCCAGTGGTGTCCTAGCAGATGGCGGCTGGCTCAGCCCAGCTCCAGGATGACACCAGCTCGGCCCCCACACCGCAGGGCTCCCAGGCCTGAGAAGGCCCCTGCTCAGAGGTGCCAAGGAGGGCAGGGCCCCACAGCCACGCTCCTCCCTCCTGTCCCCTGGCCCCCACCCCCAGCAATGCAGGTTCACTCCATCACCGCCATGGCCACTCTGCTGGCTCCAAGGGGAGGCAGGGGCCCAGCCCGCCCTGCTCCCTCCCAGGGAGCTGCCTCCTGGGCCCAGCCCTCAGGCTGGGGACCCTGGTTCCTGCCCCAGGCCCTGCAGAGCCCCTGGACCACACCTGCGTCCTGCTCTGGCCAGCCGTGTGTGTTGGGACAGAGCCCTGGCCCCGTTCTTGGAGAGAGCCTGTTTGTCCCTGGCTGGCTGAGGACCTCAGGCAGGTCACTCTGCTGGCCAGCCCTCAGTCCTCGGGTCCCAGCTCTGGCGGCCAGTGTGTCACTGTTGAGATTCTGAGACAGTGGCCTTCTGAGCCCACAGGGCCGGGCAGGAAGGGCAGGGAGTGAAGACCAGAGCCTGGGTGATAAATGCACATGTGGCCCCACATGCAAATCAGCCAGTGCCTGTTCCTTCTCTTGTGACAAGGCCCAGCCACACCCAGATGTCCCAAAGAGTCCCGATGGCCTGGCACCTCGTTGAACTGGGAGAGAGGGGTGGGCTGGACACCCAGAGGGGCACAGGGCCTTGACCTGCCGGGACCTGGGTGCAGCCTGAAGTCGCTCTCCCTCCTCTGAGCTTCTGCCTCTTCTGAAGTCACACAGTGTCAGTGGTGTCTGTCCCCAGGGTCCGGCTGGGGGCTCATGGAGCTGCAGGTCTTGAGGACCTGCTGGGCCCCACAGCACAGACGCCGTGGATTTTGGAGTGGGCTAGGCCAGGCCCGCTGGCTCTTTCTTGCATGAGAAACCCCAAGTGGGAGGGAGCCAAGCTTGGGACCCTGCCTCAAAGGATGCTGGGCAGGGTGGCAACAGCACTGGGGGAGGGGTGGCCATTCCCTGGGGCTGTGGCCAGCAGGCAGCTGGGCCACTGGGGCCCTGGGGAGGCCCAGATGTTGTCTCTTTCAGCTCACTGCTTCCCAGAGTGTGAGGAGGAGTCTGGGGAGGCCTCAGGGAGGAGCTAACAGGGCCCCTGGGGCTTAGTGAGGAGTACTCTGTAGGGCAATGGGCCATCTGTCCCCCAGGTCCTGGCCCCGGGCTGCAGGAGGGGCTTCCAGCACCAGCAGGCAGGGCTGCCTCCTGGGGCCCGGCTCCTCCAGGAGGGACTCCAAGGGGTACTGGTGGGGGCCGAGTGGATTGAGGAGACCGGTCCAGAGCCCCCTGCCCAGGACGAGCCTCAGGTGAACCCTGGGAATTTGCGGGGGAAACACCAGGCCTGGAAGGGAGGGTCCGGGCCCCAGGGCAGATGTGGCCGGAGGGTCCCTGCTCCCACCCAAAGCTGCTTTCCCCTGCGTACTGGGGGACACCAAACACACCCTAGAGAGGGACCCACCAGACAGTTTCAAAGCCCTTCAGACCCTGCGCAGGGACAGAGGTCCCCATTTTCAAGAAGCCCTTGTTCTCCACAGAAATCAATGAAGCCTGTTTCTGGAGGGTCCTTGGAATCTCCCCTAAGAGCTGGTGGGAGCCTCAGAGGACAGGGGCCTGGGGGCAGGGGCTGCAGCCCTAGGACCCCTGGTCTGGAGGGTCAGGGCCCTTCCTCAGTCCTCGAACCTGTTCCCTGAAAGGCACAGTCCCTCCTGAAGCACTGACCTTGGCTACTGCCCCCCAGGGCTCTGCCCTCTGAGAGCCCCCACCCTGGGCTACTCTCCCCTTCCCCACCCATCCTCTAGTCTCCCCCTCTCTCCATCCAGGTCCCAGAGAAAAGAGCCCCCAACCCCCTGGTGGCATCCCAGTAGCAGCAGATCCCCATCCTGGTCCCCAGTGAGGAAGCAGGGGTGTGACAGAGCCCTCCCAGCCAGGGCCTGCACTGTGCCTGGCTCGCCCCCATTCATGCCCCATGGTGGCTCCTTCCCAATGCCCTGGCCTCCCTCCCTCCCAGCTCCCTGTCTTCACAGGCACCTTCTTGAAAGAGAGGACTCCCACGTCCTCTTGCTCCTGCCTGGCCCATTCCCAGCCCCACTCTGCCCATCTCCCGGCTCGGCACCACGTCCTTCTACCCCCTCTTCCCTGCTCCCTCGAGTGCCCGATTCACGGGTGTCTACCTCTCTGCCCTCCTGTATTCCTTGTGGGTCCCTCTACCCACCTGGGCCTTTTGTTTTGAGACTGGGTGTCACTCTGTCACCGAGGCTGGAGTGCAGTGGTAGGATCATAGCTCACTGCAGCCTTGAACTCCCAGACTCAAGGGATCGTCGCGCCTCAGCCTCCAGAGTGGCTGGGAGGACAGGTGTGAGCCACCCCACCCGCCCCCCACCTGGGCCTTGATGCTGGCTTTCTCCCTCTGAGAGTGGAGGGGGAGGTTGGGGACAGGGCACTGGCATCAGACATCCCAGATCCAAGGAGAGTTCACTACGTACCGCCTGGGTGGCCTTGGGCAGGTTCCTTCCCTCTCTGTGCCCTGGTTTTCTTAGCTGTAAAATGAGGCTGCTGACATGGAAGTGACCTCCCGGGTCCTGCGGGGATTCAGAAGCACAGGCTCGGGCAGTTTACGCACACAGAGGAGCTGGCAGGAGCCCCGGTTCCGAGCTCTGCCCGGTGGCCTCTGGCACCGGTCTGAGTGACAGCAAAGGGCCAGACAGCCAAGGCTGGGTCTGCAGAGCGCTTCACAGGGCGTTAGGCCTTTGGGCTGATCCGGGCATCGCAGAGGCCTGAGCACATTACTCTTCCTGAGCAAGGGGTGGGCACATCTCAGGGGGCTCGGCCGTTTGCATAGAACACCACTGTGTCTGAGCCGCCCCTCTGCCAAGGAGGACAAATCCCCCAGCCACACACCACCCTGGGCCGCCCTCCCGGAACCCTGGGGCACGAGGGCTGGGGGCTTCTAGCAGTGGGTTAACTCCTGGCCTGGCTCCTGGAAGGGACACTTCATCAGCCAGGCAACCCCTCTGGACTCCTGGCCTTGCCTTGGGCCTCAGAGCAGCCAGCACCCCTCCCCTCACCGGACCCCCCCCAACCGTCTGACCAAAGGGGACAGGGGCTCCCCCAGGTGGCCAAATGTGCCAAGGCCAGAAGTTGGGGCATGCTGCAAAGACTCCCTTCAAACATCTTGCTCCTTCAGCCCCAGAAATACATGTGCCTGGTCAGGCCAGGTGTTGTGACGTGGGATTTGGAAAATCCTGTATGTGTACTGGCATCTGCATAAAAGAAGTTCCTGTGCAGTCCAGGTATTGGGAAGTCTTGGCAGGCAGTGGGGAACTGCTTGTAACCATTCTAAATGCTGCAGGGTTAGGATGACACAGTCTGCCATGTGTCCTGGGTCACAGGACACAGAGACATCAGGACAGGAAGCAGTGCAGAGGTCCAGCTAGAAGCCAGAAATGCTCCAGTACTCGCCATCATTTATTACATGTCCTCTGTGTGCATGTCACCATGCTCTAGGCTTTCTACCCCTCCTTTCATTTACTTCTCAACAACAACCTAGAAGGTAGGCACTCATATCCCCATTTAGCAGATGAGAAAACTGAGGCTCAGTGAGGTAAAACCCCTCGCATAGAGTCACACAGCTAGGTGAAGGCTGAATTTGAACCCAGACATGTCTGACTGCATGTTCCTTGGTCTTTTTCAAGGCTGCCTTTGCACAGGAAGAGAATCTGGCCAAATAACTGGAAGAGCCGTGAATATACTGATGAGATGCTCATGAATGAGGATGTACAACTCCTTACCCATGGAGCATGCACGGTGTGTGCTCTGAGAAAGCAAGTAGAACTTCGACAGGCCCGTTACACAGGCACAGTGGATACACACACGGGAGAGGAAGGGAGAAACCCAGCTTCCCTCCAACACGCACACGCAGGCCCCCGGGTGGCCTGACACCTGCCAACAGCGATATACGTGAAGAGCACTTAGCGCTTGGGTGCTGGTCCTTCTAGAGCACGGACGCCGAGGCACCACTGAGTGCACTGAGAGCCAGAAAGGTCCAGTGAGAGGCTGGCAGCCCACTGTCTGCTTCCTGCGAAGCTGAGCGTTCTCAGACCCAGACGGGTTCCTCGTGACAGCCACACACAAGCAGGGGACGCATACATGAACGTGGGCTCATTCACACTCAGCTCCACCCACACATGCGTCTTCCAAAGACAGAACCTGCTGCTGCCATCTGTTCTGTGTAGACGCAGTTGCACACTTGGTCTCCTGGGCACACGGTTCAGCTCACACTGACAAGAACACACACACACACACACACACACGCACACTGAGAAGGTGTTCTCAGATGGGGAAGCAAGGTGGCGCTGCCTGAGGAGCTGAAAATCCCTGCAGCCCCACAGACACGTGGGCCTACACCCTGGGACAACCCCTGGGTGGCCCACTGTCCTCAGGTGGCTGCCTCCCGGGGGCCCAGGCCCTGACAGTCCTGTGCCCTCCGATTAAAGGCTGGGCCAAGGCCTGGAATGCCCGTGGCCACCACCAGGGGGCGCACGAGCATTAACTAATCCCTTCAGACCAGCCTCCCCTCCAAACCCTCCTCATTCATTCATTCCTGGACATGTATTAAGCAGCATTTGTGTCAGGTGCTGGGACACAGAGAAGAAAGGTGGGGGAGAGGAGGGGACGGCGGTTAGGCCAAGGGACAAGGTGTGTGCCTACTACAGTTCTGTGGGACTGGAGGTTAGATTTGGGGAGACGTTGTTGGGAGGAAGGGCTGGGTCAAAAATAACAGCTAGCGGGTGGAGGGGGAAAAAAAAAAAGAAAAAAGAACAGCTAGAATGTGCTAACTGTCAGCTGTGTTCCTAGCTGTTGTAGATTTTTGACATGCGTTAACTCCTTTAATCCACGACTGTATGGACTGGGTAGTCTAGAGTAACTTCCATCATTCTGCTTTTATTATTGGTGTAGTAAAGCAGACATAATGACAGTCACTGCCTCACCGGGTTGTTGTAAGGATTAAACAGGTCAGTAGGAGTATGAGTAAAGCGGTCAGAACTCTGCCCAGTGTTCTCGTCATCCCCATTTTACAGATGGGGAACCCGAGGCACAGTTAGCAAGGACGTTTAGCAAGGAGTAAGAATCAATCGTGAGCAGGCTGGTTCCAGAGTATGGGCTTGCCCAGTTACCAGCCCACTGGTATGCCCAGTCAGGGGGTCCTGGGGGCAGTGGGTGGGGAGCCACTAGGTAATTTTATCAGGAAAGGGACAAGATCTAGTTTGCATTTCATGCTGGCCCAGGCTTCTATTCGTACAAGCACTATATTGGTCTCTCTCATGAGGCCTGGCACCCTTGCCCTGGCCTGTGGGGAGGGATCAGGGGCTCACCCACTCTCTGTGGCTGCCGGTCCCCCAGCATTGCATTGCGCAGAGTGGTAACATGCACCCCCCCCCTTAGGCTTTGCCCTCCAAAAGCCTCCTCCTCGGCAGGATCCCATTGAGTCCTCTCAGCAACCTGGGAGATCGGCCCTGTTATCTCAGTCTCACAAATGCAGGAGCCACACGGGGGGTAAGGGGCTTGCCTCAGAGCAGCCCTCTTCCAGAATTTTTGCTGCAAATCCTGGGCTCCTACTCCTCCCCCCACCCCCCATTCTCTGCACCGGTAGGGCCCTTGGTGCCATCTGGGAGATGGAGGTAGCTGTCCTTTGCCAGTTAAGATCTTTGTGCAGGCTTAGGGATGAGGCTGGGCGGGCACATGGTTCGGAGTCACCAGCACTAGAAGGGGCAGAACCTGGGTCCAGCTTCAGTCCCTGCTGGAGAGAAGAAGGGAGGGGACGAGGCAGCTGTGTGGGGCACAGAGCCTCCCGAAGGGTCGGGGTAGAGTGGGACGTGTCTGGGCAGGCGAGTGGGGACAAAGAGGGCGCCAGCACACCTGGCGGCCAGGCAGCCCGCGCCCGCCAGCCCAGATTCAAAGTGGAGCTGAGGCTGTGATTGGTGGCCGAGTCCTGAGCCCCACCCCTTCTCTCACCTCCCAGGCAGCTGGGAGAGAGGGATTGAGCGGAGAGGGCCCCTCATCCTGTCCTTAACCAGGAGCGGCGCCCTGGCTGCTGGTGAACTCCGTTAACTCCCTCTTGTGCTAGTTCCGCACGCGGCGGCCCTGTCTGGCATTCTGGGGCCGTCACGAGTGCCAGTGACGCCCACAGCGCCGGGTTCCCGCCATGCAGGCAGTCCTCCCCTGAGCCATCTTTCAGCCTGCGGCCTCCTCCACTCGCTCGCCTTATCCCTAGCCCGTCGTCTCTTAGTGTCCCCGGTTCTCTCCCCTAGTCCTGCCACCGTGCTGCACCAAGCCCCCTGGGCCTAGTCCTTAGCGCACCCTGCCCCTCCCCCACCCGTTGGCCTTGTCCCAGGGCGGTGGCTCAGGTCCCGGTGGCCCAGCCCCAGGGATCCTGCGCGCAGCCAGGTCAGGGCGGCGGTCGGGGGTTCAGTGGACAGGCTCCCGGGCTCGGCGGCGCGGGGATCGGCAGGAACCGGCTCCGGGTCTGCGCCCCGCCCGGGCACAGATCCGGGGGGCGCGGGCGGGTGGTGGCCGGTGCCCGGGCTCCGGTTTCTTCCGTGAGGGGCGGGGCAGGCGCCGGGGCCTCGCTGAGGCCAAGGTCAATCCTGGCCCGGTCTGGACCCTCCCCTGTCCCTGGCCGCCAATCACTGCCTGGCCGGGCCCGGCCCTGTCCTTTGTTCCCGTTGGCTCTGGCCACCCCTAGGGAATTGCTCTGGCCTTGGGACTTCCGGCCGGCGTGAGCCAGGCCGTGTGCAGGAGTGCCTGTGGGGCCCCGCCCCTGCTCCCCCAAGGGCTCCGGGCCAGCTGCCAAACAGAGGCCTGCTGGTGGCCTTGCACACTCTTGTTCCCGTGGCATCCCCAGGGCCCCGGAGGGCTTGGTGAAGGCCCCAGAAAAGCACTCCGGTGAGGCTGGACTTTGACCGTGGGCCGGGGCTCCGGATGACCCCGGACCTGGGCAGTGGTCCAGCCTGGGCCCCACCTTTCCCTCCCGTGGTTCTCCTCACTCTCAGCCTCTAGGCTTTGCTGTGGCTGCCGCCCCTGCCTGCTGCCTCTCAGACACAGCCCCCTAAACAAGTCTGGGCCTTCCTTCCAGACCCATTTCCGGAGTGCATCCTCTGTGACGCCCTCCCCACCCTGCAGTGGTCTCCTGTGGGCCGGGTCTGGGCTTCGCCGGCAGAGAGCCCCTGTGGAACTCAGAGACTCAGGTATGCCAGCGCCTGGCCTGGCGGCCGGACACACAGGGTCTCCTGTGGTCTATACTCAGGGGGCAGCCACAGCCCTCATCCCAGACAGGGACCTCAGGGCCTAATCCTGGTTCCGTATGAGACTGAGTGGAGGCTTTGACACTCAATGGATCGAATCGGAGATGCAGTTTTGTCATCTGTGAAATGGGAACGATTATAGTACCAGTGTCAACTTTTTTTTTTTTTTTTTTTTTGAGACAGGTTCTCTCTTTGTTGCCCAGGCATGAGGGCAGTGGCGTGATCGTAGTTCACAGCAACCTCAAACTCCTGGGCTCAAGCAATCTTCCTGCCTCAGCCTCCCGAGTAGCTGGGACGACGGGTGGCACCACCAGGCCTCGCTAATTTTTTCTATTTTTGTAGAATCGGGGTCTGGCTGTTACTCAGCCTGATCTCGACCTCCTGACCTGAAGGGATCCTCTTTTCTTGGCTCCCGAAGTGTTGGGATTCCAGGCGTGGGGCTCCCGTGGGCCACTGCGGGAGCCGTGTCAACTTTGCATCCCAGGTCAGGCCTACTGTGAGGACTGAAGGGGCTTAACCCTCAGAAGAACAGTGAGGCCCAGGCAGGAGCCACGTGCCCACGCAGGCCACACTCCTGCCACCTCCTAATTCCCCACTCCAGGGGACACTCCTTTTGCTCTCCCTCCCCCTCCTTGGAGTCCCCTCCCTTGACTGCTGAGCTTGTCCTCAGGACTCCAGCCTGAGCACCCTCCCCCTTCCTCCCCACCTCCTGTGAGCTCCTGTGAGCCACCCTCAGACCTGCCTGCTCCGCCCCCACTGCCCTCCCAGGCCCCTTGGAGACATTCCCCAAGCATCTCAAACCCTTTGTCTCAAACTCAGGGTCCTCATCCCCCCCTCACCTGCCACCCCTGTGCCTATTTCCGTGCAGGACTCACCATTCTCACCATTGCCCCGCCCAGAGAGACCTGGGTGTCATCCCCCCTCACCCCACCATACACGGTGACCAAGTCTGTGACCCAGGCCTGGCCGGCCCTCTCTCCCTGGGCCAGTGCCTTGGCCCCCCCCTTCTACTTCTTGCTTGGTGTTGGAATCTGCCTCCTCACCCTCAGCGTCCCAGTCTGCAGGGCCCACTGCCCTCGGCATCCAGTCCCAGCCCTGCCATCTGGCCCTGCCTGTCTTCCTGTCTCAACCACGGGCACACAGAGGGACTTCAGCTGCAGCCCTTGACGCAGGCTAGGAGGCTGCCAGTGGGTCCACCTTTCCAGGGCCCCTGATAGGAGCAGTGCCAGGCACTGGGGGCAGTGAGAGGAACAGCTGAGGCCAGGGAGCATCCTGGCTCCGCAAACAGGCTCTGCAAACAGCACAGGAGGTCTGAGTGCTGGATCTGTGCTTGCCTACTGTGTGACTTTGGCTTGGTTACTCAGCCTCTCTGGGTGTCATGGTGTCTCAGATGGATTTAACATCACGGCCTGGAGGAGAAATTAGGACCCAGGGCCCACAATGGGCAGGGGCTGCCTCCCCTTGGGGGATGCCCCAGGGCCCAGCTTTTGAATCACCTGGGGGGAGGATCAGGGCCTGAGAGGGAGGAGCCAGTTGGGAGGCTTTGAGGGGGGCAGAGGGGACTAGAGGGAGGGGGAGAGGGGAGGCTGACAAAAGAGCCCAGCTGCTGTTTGCACACAAGCCCCAAGTTGATAATGAGTGGAGGGGCAGGGGCGGGGTGGGGAAATGGCTTGGCAGGAGCCTCTGCCAGCTGAGGAGTCTGCCCAGAGTGGGGCCCCTCCCTGAGCCGCCCCTACTCTTGGCTCTCACTCCCCAGGCCCAGCTCATAAATCTGCTCCCAGGGCTGTGGCAGGGCAGGGCAAGGGGGCCCAGGCCGGCGATCTGGCCCCCCAGGCCCAAGACTCACGTCCTCCTCCTCAGGCCCCAGGCGTGGGGAGAGCAGCCTTGGAGACTGGTGCAGGACCGGCCTGAGCCTAGGGGAACCCATGTCCCCCAGGAGCTCACGGCAGGCCCAGGCTCCATCTCCGAGCACCTGGCCAGAGTGACAGCCCTCAGAGAGCCTCCAAGCGAGGAAGGCGGCAGGCTCCCAGGTCTGAGGCCTCAAGGAGACCTCGGGCCCCCAGCCTCCCCCACAGGAGCACAGCGTAGACCCAGGGCTGTCGGGGGGAGGTCGGGCGGCTCCTGTCAGCCCCTTGGCCCAGGCCAGGCCAGGAGGCCCTGGGCAGCCGGTGGACAGGATGCAGGTGAACACGGCAAGGAGGACAGCCGGGTTGTCAGGAGTGGGAACCCCACCGCCGTTTGCTCACCGCCACCTGGAGAGTCATGGAAGGGCTTCCCCTTCTCTGGCCCCAGGCCCTGCTCCGTGGGTCCTTGTCAGTGCCCTGACCTGCAGGGTCTGACTCGCCTGTTGGCATGGCCTTGCCACCCCTCCACCCCCGGGTAAGGATGTGCCCGATGGCCACAGCCACCTCCTGCCATGTGGGCTGTGGGCGCAGCTGACAGGCTGTGCGTGTGCAGAGCGCGAGCTCGGACCGGGACTGCCAGGTGCCAGCCTAGCAACGGCTCCCAGGGGCCCTGAGAGGCGGCGCCAGGACGGGACGGCTGCTCTGTACCCTCCCTGCCACCGCTGCCTCCTGTCTCCCTGCTGCTGGAGCTCCCTGCCCACACCTGCTCCAGAGGAGGGTCAGCCTCGCCCTGGGCACCAACGACAGAGGCGGGGCGATATGATGATCTGTCTCCCGGGTTTGCTGGGAGCGTGGATGAAGTAGCGCAGGTGGAAGCTGTCCTGAAAGGGAGCTGTTGTGACTAGTGGGGAGGAACGATGGCTTGGAAGGGGGCGGAGTGTGGCCGGAGGTGGGCACCCTTGCTCACTGCCCTCCTGGGGCCTGGGGAGCGGTGGCGCCTACAGCGAGGATGTTGATGGGCCCCTGGCTGGGGCCAGAAGCAGGATGTGTTCTGGAGCCCAAGTGTGGGCAAGGAGCTGAAGGGAGGGGCTTGGCCAGAGCGGGCACGTGAGTGGGCAGGAAAGAGGGGGCTGGAGCAATGGCCAGCAGAGGCAAACCACCCTGAGGACCTCCGGGACCCCCGCGAAAGGCCTGTGTACCACCAGGGAAAAGGCAGGTGGGTCAGGGAGTCAGCACCCCTCCAGGTTCTAGGTGGTGAGCGGGACTTACATGCAAAGGATGCTGGAGTGGAGAAAAATCAAGTCATACTCCTCCCAGCCCCGAGCACACGTGGACACGTCCCCGTGTTGCCGAGCCCGGATGAGTGTGTGCTCAGGACGTTTTCCCTGGGCTTGATTTCACGAGTGGGCACAGGGCCCAGCCTCAGTGGGGGGCTTCAGGGACAGTGGGCCCTAAGGATGGAGCGTGCCTACATAGGACCTGGAAGCCAGTGCCAGGGAGGCCAGCCCAGTGCCATCCCGAGAGGGGACCAAGCTGGCCGGGGACCAAAAAGGCCCTGTCCGGCCCACACTCTGAGGACACAAAGCAGGCATTGATGGCACAAGAAGTGCCCAGAGGCCACTGCAGCTGGTGCAGCATGGACATCGCTGGGCTTTGGAAGGGGGAGTCAGGATGACCCTGCAGCCCCAGGCCACCGTCAGGCAGGCTCAGAACCCAGAGTCGGGAGCGTCTGTGATCAGCACCAATGCCCTGGGCATCCTTAACCTCAGGTGCTTCTCTGCAGCAGCCTGGGTGCCTGAGTGGGCACCACGGGTCCTCCCTCCCCGGGTGTTGGCAGGAGGCAGAGGACCCCCCCCATCAATTCAGCCCCCACGGTAGGCAGTCTCCACCCTGCTCAGCCTTCTTCAGTGACCCTTCCCCCACCAGGCAGGACTGGGGCACCTGTGCCTGGCCCACCTGAGGCTCTGGCCCTGCTTCTCAACACTGCCCCCTACGGACCCCTTGCTTACCCCATGTGCTCCCACTTGCCCCTCTGTTTCTCTGCTCTTGTGCGCTGATCCCATTGGGCCCTCTCCTTCCTCACCCAGCTTGTTGCCTGCCTGTCCATTGGCTTACCTACCCCTTGAACCTGAGCTCAGTCTTGCTTCCTCCGTGCAGCCCTCAGGGATTCCTCTAAGCCGACTTGGGCCCCACCTAGAGTCTTACTTCATTTTCCCCCTGCAGTCCTCCAGTGTAGGGTGTAGTCATCATCTCAATTATCATGCCAGACTATGACTCCCACCTGCACAGCTCCTTAGGGCATGGAACTCAGCTTAATGCTTTCCCCACTGTGTCCTCCTAGGCACGGACTAAACATCTGTGGCCGGGGGACAATTTTTTTTTTTTTTTTTTTTTTTTTTTTTGAGACAGAGTCTCACTCTGTTGCCCGGGCTAGAGTGAGTGCCGTGGCGTCAGCCTAGCTCACAGCAACCTCAAACTCCTGGGCTTAAGCGATCCTACTGCCTCAGCCTCCCGAGTAGCTGGGACTACAGGCATGCGCCACCATGCCCGGCTAATTTTTTGTATATATATATTTTAGTTGTCCATATAATTTCTTTCTATTTTTAGTAGAGACGGGGTCTCACTCTTGTTCAGGCTGGTCTTGAACTCCTGACCTCGAGCGATCCGCCCGCCTCGGCCTCCCAGAGTGCTAGGATTACAGGCGTGAGCCACCGCGCCCGGCCCCGGGGGACAATTTTTCCCTCGCAGTCTCCCTATGATTTCCACGTGGGCTGTCCACGAACACAGGCTCGGGTAAAAGAGACCCTGCAGCTTCCCAAGCCTAGCTCAACTCCATTCACACCCCACAGGGCCAAGCCCAGGTGGACAGAGGTGTACACGGACACGCACACTCACAGAGACATGCACCCCCACAAACACGCGGAGGAACATGCACACAGACACGTGCACACTCAGACAAGCACAGATGCAGACGTGCATACATGAACACACCTGCACACACTGAGACAGCCATGCATACACTGACAAATACACAGGTGTGCACACAGATGCATGCACACCACATGCACACATAAACCCACTCACAGACAGGCACACACTCACAGACACAGGGAACACACATGCACACACAGGCACCCACGGGGGCACACCCAGCCAGGCCTTAGGTGCAGGACAAGGACCTGCTGATCCAGGCCCCAGGCGGCCACCGCCTCCTGCGAGGAGCCCCCAGGCCAGCAGAGGGCGCGCGAGGCCCCTTCCCTCTGGCCCGGCCACAGGCGGGGAGAGAGAGCACGTGGTCGCCTCCTGCCCTTCCAAGGCAGGTCCCTTTTGTTCCCCCGGGAGGAGGCGACTGTGCCTGGGGACTGCCTGTCACAGAGTCCTGCAGTTCCTGCTCATCTCAGGTTGTGCTGATCTCGGCCGGCAATGAGCCTGCGGGGGCCGTGGGGCCACGAGCGGGCCCAGGCTCAGGCAGGTGGGCCGGCAGCCAGTGGGAGGACAGAGAGGCCGCCGGTCGCCCCAGTGCAGCCCTCAAATCCTGGCAAGCCCCCACCCTCCCAGGCCTGCAGCCCAAGTTGGGCCTCAAGTGCTTGCCCTCTCCCCTGCCCCATGTCCCTCCAAGAGCTTGTTAATGTGTGTGTGTTGTCCCCTGGGAAGGGCCTCCCCAGTGCTGAAATGGGAGCAGAGAACAGGAAAGGCAAGCCCCTCAATCCTCCCTTCTTGCCAGAGCGCAGCTCTCCCGCCCCACCTCGCTGCTGTGAGGTCTTTGATTTCTTAACCACAGAAGCCCCCCGGCCCTCAACATCCCACCCTGGAGTGGTGGAGGCTGTGCATGGGAGTCATTCAAGACCTACCTCTGGTACTTACAGGTTAAGAGTCTTGGGTGAGTGATTTAACCTTCCAAGCCTGAGTTTTCTCATCTGTAAAATGGGCATCCTCAACAGTCCCTGCCTTGCAGGTGGATTGGAGGGAATCAAGGCAGTGCACGCAGAGCCCTGGTTTGGGACTGGCCCATGGCGAGTGGCAGTTGGCTGCCGTCCCTGTTGTGGTTGCTGTGTGCTGCAGCCTTTGGTGGCTGAGCCTTGAGGACAGTGTTTGGACTCTAGTAGAGACCCAGGTAAGATGTCCTCAGTCCGCCCTGGTACATGAATGGGATGGGGGTGTCAGCCCAGGAATGCCACACCTGTGCCATCAGGAAGCAGGGAGCAGCAGGGAGGCCAACATGTCCTGCAACATGGGGACAGGAAGGCCCTGGCCTGAGCCTCATGATGGCTGAGGGCCCTGGGAAGGTGACCTGAGGACAGGGCTTGGAGCCTTCAGGGCAGAGCTGGGTGACCTCAGAGTTAATACCCCCAACCCCACTGCCACAGTTTCTTGAAAAGCAACAACCATGAGCTTTGAATACCAAGAAGGGACATTACCAACAATTATAAATTGTGGCTTGCTTTGTCACGCAGATGGGACACGTGTCCCGGGAAAGCGCGGCTGCTCCCATTCTGTTCTGCAGCGCAGCTCAGCTCTGGGCCCGCCCTGAGCTTCGGAGCTTCAGGTGCTGGGCTCACAGGAAGGCTCCCAGGCTCAGAGGGCAGCCTGCTTTGGGGGGTCTCCCCTCTGCATTTCCCTGGGCATCTGGGAGGCCCTCAGGGTCCCAGGCCTTCCCCAGGGAGCCCCTTCTGGTGGCCAGGCTAGGTGGCGAGCTCTTGCCAGCTGCTTGGTCTTCTGTGGGGGACCGGTCCAGGCCTAGCCACAGAATGTCCAGATCGATGTCCCAGTAAAGGGCCAGGGAGGGGGCTGGGAGCGGCAGTGTTCCCAGCTCCTGCGGCTTGTTCCTGGGAGCGTGGGACCACACTTCCACAAGGCACAGCAGCATGCTGGCACTCCCAGGGACATTCCTGTCTGTCACGGGAGGAGAGGCCCAATCTGAATTATTTGGTGTAGGTGCCATCGTGGAGCAGGGGCCACGCAGAGAGGCGGCAGATTTTTCACTCATCCTCAAATACTGGAGTGAACTTTACAATGTTTTGGAACGTACTCGCAAAAGGCCAGAGAATGACACTGAGGAAATGGAAAGTGGGATGGAGGTGACATGGGAGAAGGGGTGGGTCACCAAGCTGTGTCTGGGTGGGGTGGGCGGGAAGGGCTCTGAGAGTGGGGCAGCCACTCACGCAGCCAGGATGGGGCAAAGCCAGGCCCTCTGCCAGCCTCCATTTCCTCTTCTGTAAAATGGGCGCACCTGCCTTGATTGGTGTGAGGCTTCAATGACATACCCTGTGAGTTAAGTGTTCTGGGTATAAGGGCTCTAGTTTTTTTTGTTACCATTTCTAAAAATTACCACTTTAATTAATTCAGACCTCAGTCCTGAAGTTTACAGAAATACCTAAAGGACATTAGGGGGAAAAAAATCCCTGAAGAAGTTAGGCTACGGAAACAGGGCAGGAAGGAAGAGGACGGCAGGAGCAGCGCTGGCCCTGGCACCCTCACCTGCCATGGCGTGAGGCTGAGCCCATCCACCCACCAACTGTAAGCGGAGCTGAAGCAAAACACCCCTGGAACTTGGGCTGTGCAAATAGGTGCACACACGCGGATGGATGCAGGGAAGAGGGCCAGGAAATGGCACAGTCAGGCAGAGGATTTCTGGGGACACCAATGGGGGCATGTGCACAGGAGTCAAAAACTGGTGGTCCCCCTGGTCAGGGGTGGTGGCATCTGTCTGTGTACACTGCACACTCACCTCTCCCAGCTTCCTTACCTCGGCTCACACCTGGGCTCCACAGGCCTTGGGGACAGGCCTGAGACATCAAGAGACATTCCCCACCCTCTCCTTGCCAGGTAGGAGCCTGCTGGGGTGGCCAGACCTGTGTGGGTCCCAGGAGCCTGGTCCTCTGGCACAGCTCCTGGGGAGGACGGGGAGGCCCCTTCAAACCCCCTGCTGTGTACCAGCAAAGGGTATAAGTGCCTGATCTGCTGTGTAGTAGCAAATGATATAAGATGTAGCAATGAGTGGAAGTGACAGGGGACAGGAAGAATAGTCCATTCAGAAACAGCAAAAGAGGTAGGCCAATAACTCCACAATGTTCAGGTGCCCATCTCTGTCCAGAAGTGGGGTGGGAGAGGGGTAGACTCGAAGGCTCCATGGG
This sequence comes from Eulemur rufifrons, assembly GCF_041146395.1. NCBI lineage: Eukaryota > Metazoa > Chordata > Mammalia > Primates > Lemuridae > Eulemur > Eulemur rufifrons. The sequence continues at coordinate 7,657,922 of NC_090983.1, forward strand.
ACCATGGAAGGACAGTGACTGCTCCCTGCAAAAGCCGACCATAGCCGTGCAGCTGCAAAAGCCGTGGAGTACCAGGCAGCTCAACTGGGAAGGACAGGCAGGCTATCCTGCTCCAGGGCAGGAGCCCTCAAGCGGCATGGAGTCCCTCTGATGTACTAATCCCCAAGTGTGTGGCCCAGCCAGCGGACCCTGGAACTGGTGGTGGGAGATGGGGTCACTTGCTGGGGACTAGGGGATGCCGTGGGAGAGGGACCGGGCGGCCCAGGTGCGCGAGTCTTGGCCTCGTGACCTCATCGCTCCTCGTGGGGTGCCATCCACTAGCACTGGCACAATTCTTGGTTGGAGGTGACCAGGCGCCAGTGGGGGAACACTGCCTGGAAAACCCACCGGGGCAAGCGTGGCCCAGCACCCCGCGTCCCCTTACCCCTCGCTGGCAGCCGTCTTGCGGGGAGGGGGAGAAAGGGGGGCGCTGGGCGGGAAGCTTTGTCGCGCTTTGGTTTTCCGGGTCAGCAGCCCCAGCAAAACAGCGGCGGGAGCGCGCGTCCCCATCGCGCTCGTACTCCTCTCCACCGCGCTCTTGGCGCCGCGGCGTGGGTACCCGGCAACCTCAGGCCTTGAATGACAGCGCGGGTGGCGACTGCGCCGCGCCGGACAGGCAGAGGCTCTGTTGCTTTAAGCACGCTTCTCCATTGTTCGGAATCGAGCCAATCAGCGAGCGTCCGCTTCCTGCGTTCACCCAATAGCGTTCGGGAAATGGAGGCCGAGCACCGCCCACTAATCTATAGGACTTGTTCTGGCTGCTGTGAAAAGCCATCTTTGCATTGTCCCGGGTCGGGCCTCCTACTGGCCACGGCCACCTCCCCGCGCCCCTCCGCCGCGGACTCCGGCAGCTTTATCGCCAGAGTCCCCGAGCCCGCGCTTGCTTTTCTGTCCCCTGCATCACCGGCGTGCCCCACGATGTCAGACGCAGCCGTGGACACCAGCTCCGAGATCACCACCGAGGTGAGGCTGGACGCCGCCCGCCCCCTCGGGGACCGCGCGGCAGCTGGGCTGCCCTGGGGTCAATGCTGCGCCCTCCCTGGGGAGCCCGCCTGCCCCCAGCGCGGTGCCGCCAGCCTACCCACTCGTTAGGGTGTGAATTCGTACGCGGGTGGAGAAAGATTTCTCAACACAAAGATTAGGATAGTTGTAAGTAAAAAGTTTATTTTACCTTAAAGATTAGATAGTTTTAAAGAAAGAAAGTTTATTTTATTTCCCAAAGATGGGAAGGGCTCGACACACGAGAAAGCGGTGTCGGCCCTGGAATAAGGGAGTTAATGTTTCTATTAGGCGGTAAAGACAAAGAAAAAATAGTTATGGCTGTCAGCTGATAACAAAAACAGGTATGAAGCAGCAGTGTTTCCTTCTTCCCTTTTTTTCTTTTTGGCGAGGCCAGCATGTCAGAGTCCTTGTAAATGTATTTCTGGCAAGAACCGAGGCAGAAAGCTGCACCCCTACTGTCTGTTCAGGGCTCTTCAAGGATATTGAAAAAACTCTCTAAAACAATTTAAGCCACAGGTGCTTGATCAAACAAAGGGGCAGTTGTGCTGTGATCTTTCTCTTCAAAGGGATCATTATGTGTTGTGAGTTTATTCCTCTTATTTTTCTGTTTGATAGTTTGTCTTTCTTTGTTAGGTAGTTTATTAATGAGGCCATCCTTTCATCTTTGTTTAAAATTAAAATTATTTATTAATGAATGCAGAAACTGGAAAATTGGGACGGAGGTCTGGTCTCCTGTAACTTTCCCACTGGCTTAGGGAGGTAGAGATGTCCCTATGGAGAGTCCTTTTGAGGGTCATGAAGGGGGAGGGGTTGAAAACATATGATCTTAAAAGGGAGATTAGAAGCAGAATGGGGGTTTCACTGGAGAGAAACAGGGCTTGAATTTGGTTTTGTATGAATGTTATCAGATAGAATGTTGGCTCCTAAAATGAGTATCAAAAGCAGTGCTTTAGGGGCCCCAAGAAAGCTGTTAACTAAGAAAACTAAGGCCACACTTGGGGAGAAGAGTTTACAGTTCTGATTATTAGGGTTCCCAGCATGAGCAAAGGACAGATGGGGCCTGCTATGTAAGCTGGGATGTGGTGACATTCATAGAGTGACAAGAGAAGTATAAAGAGGAAGAAAAGGGCGATAAGAAGCCATATATACCACAGCATATTATTAAAGCTCATGGTTTTAAGGCTTTTGTTGAGTGAATCTGAGCCTAGTATCTGTGATGGGCTGGCAGGTGTAGGCCGGTGGATTTTCAGGGGGTTTGCAGTGTGTGGAAGCAGGTTTTTTTTTTTTTTTTTTGAGACACAGTCTCACTTTGTTGCCCAGGCTAGAGTGAGTGCCGTGGCGTCAGCCTAGCTCACAGCAACCTCAAACTCCTGGGCTCAAGCGATCCTCCTGCCTCAGCCTCCCGAGTAGCTGGGACTACAGGCATGCGCCACTATGCCCGGCTAATTTTTCTATATATATATTTTTAGTTGTCCATATAATTTCTTTCTATTTTTAGTAGAGACGGGGTCTCGCTCTTGCTCAGGCTGGTCTCTAACTCCTGACCTTGAGCGATCCACCCGCCTCGGCCTCCCAGAGTGCTAGGATTACAGGCGTGAGCCACCGTGCCCGGCCAAGGAAGCAGGTGTTTTTGGAGGATCAGCAGGTTTGAGTTGGGAGAGATAAATCCAAGATGGGACCCCCTGGAAGCTCAGCTGTAGTGTGAGTAGTGAGAATGATTTAAAAGGACCTTTCTGTGAAGGGTGGAAGGGGCCTAGTGTGTACTGGGGGATCCTTAAGTAAAACCCAGTCTCCAGACTGTAAGTGTTGCGTCCCTAAAAAATTAAGAAGTTGAGATTGAGGATGGTTATAGTGAGTTTTACTGCTGCAGGTAGGAGTCAAGTGGGGGCGTGGTGAGGAAACTGAGGTGAAAGGGGACAGGAGAACAGAATGCCCGTGTATAAGTTTAAAGGGGCTAAGGAACAAAGACACCCTAGAGGGGAGATGTAGAGTCTGAACTAATTTCCATCTCTGGAAATTGACCCTTGCAATCAATCTCACATGCTCATCTCTTTTGAGATAGTCCCTGGGCTTACAGGGAGGATTTTTTAGTAGCAGGGCTTTGGCAGTGAATAACAGGTTTGAGCTTGGTGGGATTTAGTAGTTTTAGATCTTGGAGATATCAGGTAAATTTGCTATTTACTCAATGGCTGTCATGATTCTGGAAAACAAAGTGTGAAAAGGGCGCTGGAATTAGCAAGAATGTGTCCAGGGTCATGAGTGAACAGTATAATGTAGTGGAATGTAAGAAAAATTTAGTACCTTGAATAGGGGAACAAATGACTCTTAGCAACTGTATGAGAAATTTTTTGACCAAATTAAATAATTTAGCATAAAACACTTGTCACAAAACAGGATCACAGGTTACCATAAAATTATAGTCATTTATCTAGCTACACTGATAATCAAAAGATTTTAAGAGGCAAAAAAAAAAAGTTTTCTCTTTGATAGAGACTCACCTTCCCAGTCATAAGAACCTAGTATAGACAAGCTGGAATACAAGTCAGTAAGGAGACAAACTGAATCTTCTTCAATTTTAAATGAGTTTTTAAAATGTTTACATTGTTTTTGGAACTGGCTGCTCCAAGCAAGTAACCTTGTATTAGTGAACTTTATCTCAGCACCAGTAACTTAGCAACTGAAGTTTTAAGCAGGCAGAAGAGAAAATAGCTTAACAAACTCTTCATTTTAACCTTATCGTGGCAGATGGACCATTTGAGCTCTGAACTTTTTGATGTAATTTGTCTTTTAGTTAAAACTTGTGCACAAGGATTGGCCATAACCAGCTGGAGCGATAGAAAGCATGGCATGTCTTTGAACCTTTCCATTTATACAAATACTTATAAATGGAAAAGCACCATAAACCAACTGAGGTGTCCAAAGGGGTCATTATCCTTGTCTTTCATGATTTTTGAAGGATTTGTTTTTCCCTTTTCTTTAAAAGCAGCAGCCAAACTGTAGTCTAGGGTTTAGCGTAGTGGATCAGAGTATGGCAATTGTAGGTGGGACTCAACAGTGTTTCACCATTGAGTCATTTTTACCCTCTTACATGTCTCAGTTTCTCTTTTCGGGGATCTGTTACTTCTAAGAGGGCTCAAAACACTGAGTGTTCAGCTCTTATGTTTCCTGGGCAAGCCTTCTTTTAATTTTGTTGAGGGGGGTTCCCTATCATAGGGCCACTCATGCCACCGAGATTCACCCCAGGCAACTCCCACTCAAGGCCCCCCACCCCTGCTACCCCTCTGTCACCCAGGGATGGCTTTTGGCTGGGAGGAGTAGAGTGCTCTTTCTCTTTGGAGCAGAGGAACTCAGTTTCTCATTTATCTACAAACAGAACAGTTCATTTTCTTCTTTTGCAAATGCACAAAAAAGCCATTTGAGATTAATTTTGGGATAAAAAGGCAATGGAGAAGATCCTTTAGAAGCCATATATACCACAGGATATTATTAAAGCCACAGGTGCTTGAATAAAAATTAGGATCCCAAATAACAAATTCCTAGGACAAGAACCAATAGTTCAGAATAAAGCAAGGACCATCAACTCTTTAAAATTTTTTAGGCAACATAAAAGTAAAAGCCAAAATATCAAAGGTGAGGTTAAAAAATTAACTTATTTGTAGGCATTGAGCTACTACGTTCTTGGGTTTAGTTTGCAGAGTTGTAGCAAACATAAGCATTGCTGACCATATAAGCTAAAGGACTTAGAGACTTTTGTTGTGTCATGATATTTTAGTCTTTTTAATAATTTGTCCTGTGGCTGCTAAATTCTCTGTTTTTAATCTCCTTTTGTACAAACCCCATAACTGAGAACAGAAACCTTTGTTGTTTTAACCAGAAATTTCCCTTTTAATTATAGTCACTTGATCACATAAAAAATTTCTTTATACATTCCCCTCTATGAACCATATCTCGATTGGCATGGACCACCCACAGCATACTTAAGCTTTCTGTTTTGTTTAACCTTCTTACCAAAATTATATTTCTACCTGCGTTGCCTTTCTACATCTCCCCCTCCTACTTTACTAGTCACTCTCCAGCCTGCTCTCACTTTTTCCCTAAATTTATATTTTGAAAGCACAGAGTTAGGACTTAGGCCTAGATAAAGGAAAAAAAAGGTTGTATGTAAAGTCTCAGTTAATACTGTTTCCATGAGCCTGAGATAGGAAGCCTGAGGTGTTAAAAAAGTTAGGTGTTTAACTTTACCAAAAGATCTTTTTATAGTAGAGGGGTAATTGGGAAGCATTAAAAAGGAATGAGCGAAGACTAGATCTCCCAGTGAGCAGAGGGGCTGTAAAGTACACACAGGTTTGTATTTTCCTTCCATTCTGACGATGGAGGTAGGGGAGGAAAATAGAGGCCCCCAAAATTCAGGAAGAGCACAGTAAGTGGCTCCAGTGTCTATTAAAATCAGTTTGCTTACCTGTGACAGAGAGAGTGTTACCCAAGGCTCTGCCATGTCGATGTTGTGAAGTTGGTTGTGAAGCCGGGGTCTGTCCGTTAGACTGAAGCAATCCCAGAAGACACGTGGGTGTGGACGATGTCGGCTCAGGGGGGCCCACCAGTTCTGGAAGGTGAGTGCAGTCCCCTGTTTTAAGGAGAGCGCACTCCTGCTTCTAGTGCCCCTCCCTTTTGCAGAGAGGGCAGGGTCCCAGCGGAGGCCTCCTGTGGCCTGTCTTATTCCAGTGACCTAGCTGGCTGCAGCAAACGCAGGGCTTGGTTCCTGGAGAAAGGCATGGTCCTGGTGTCTTCTTGCCTGAGCCTCCAGGGTAACTCTGTCTCTGAAAAGCTCGTTCCACGGTGGTAGCCACCATTGGGAAAACTTCTTTCTGCTCTCGGGGCCTGCTGCTGGTCCCGCTTTCTCTTTTCCTCCTCTTTTCATCTCTGTTATCAAAGACCGGGTTTAAAAGTTCTGCTTGTGAAATATGAGGTCCCTTTTCAAGTTTTTGGCATTTTCGCTGAATATCAGGGGCTGACTGGGAGATAAAGTGTATTGCTAGGATTGTCCCTCTCTGGTGTCAGGGTCTAAATTAGTGAAGAGCGAGTGGCTTCAGACAGTCGTGACAGATAAAGGGCTGGACTTTTATCTTGGCTTTGAGTAATTTACAATGCTCTGTGTCCAGTCAGCCTCCCAGGAGAGGGAGCTGGTGTACAGGTGGGGACGGAGTTTGGAACAACAGCCAGAGTGAGTGCGGCCAGGTGAGAGTGGTGGAGGTGGAGAAGAAGAAGGAGGGGGAGCTGAAAGGGAAACTTCATCTGGAAGGTGAAGACATTGGGTGAGGCCGGGCTCACGCCTGTAATCTTAGCATTCTGGGAGGCCGAGGCTGGAGGATCGCTCGAGGTCAGGAGTTCCAGACCAGCCTGAGCAAGAGCGAGACCCGTCTCTACTAAAAATAGAAAGAAATTACCTGGACAACTAAAAATATATAGAAAAAATTAGCCAGGCATGGTGGCACATGCCTGTAGTCCCAGCTACTCGGGAGGCTGAGGCAGGAGGATTGCTTGAGCCCAGGAGTTTGAGGTTGCTGTGAGCTAGGCTGACGCCACAGCACTCTTTCCAGGGCAACAGAGCGAGACTCTGTCTCCAAAAAGAAAAAAAAAAAAAAAAAAGAAGAAAAGAGAAAAAGACAGTGGGAGAGATGCAGGAGTAAGAAGTATGTGGCAGGCAGAATGAAGATTGAGGAAGTTTAGCAAGTTCAAGGAAAGCCCGACAGTAGAGGATTTCAGAGCCCTTGCCAAGCCAGCACCAATAGAAGGTTGAGTGGCAGAAGAGTACTATGATTAAGAAATCCATTTTGGGGCCAAATCTCTTGGTCATTTAATTTACATCTCAATGAGGAGTCTTTGGATAGAGCTGAACGTTGCCCAAAATAAAAGAAAAGGACTTTTTAGAGATGGTCATATGTCAATAGCAAAAAAGGTCTGAGGGGGTATTCCTGACTCAGATGACCTTTGGAGCTCTGCTCAGACATCAGGCATCCCTGACTTTGAGTTAGACTAAAACCTGGAGATCTGGCCAGAAAACAGGCGTCCCTGAGTTCTGACCAAGACCCAGAGTTCTTCCTCATGGCCAGGCTTCCCTGGGTCTGGGTGAACACCCATGAGGGCGGTTAGGAGGCATACGGCCCTCCAAAGCACCCCCACCTGGGAAAGGGTGGTTAGGAAGCGCACTTCCACCGCACTCTCGCAAGTGGTAGAACTGGTGCTGGGTTTCCCTTTTCTACCAAACCTAGACAAAAGCTACTACTTCCAACCTCAAGCATAGACCGCTTCCAGAGACAATAGACTCACCAAATTCTGAACGAGAGCACTGAGAATGGAACCCTGGGAGCTGTGCAGCAGGGGAGGCTGCAGCCTCGGGACAGAAGCAGAATAGTGAGCTCCTTGTATGGAGGCAGAGAAGTGACTTGACTTCCACGTACCAGAGGTAGGAAAATGCAGTCCCTGCTTGGGCCACCAAAATGTTAGGGTGTGAATTTGTACGTGGGTGGAGAAAGATTTCTCAACATAAAGATTAGGATAGTTTTAAGTAAAAGGTTTATTTTACTTTAAAGACTAGAATAGTTTTACAGAAAGAAAGTTTACTTCCCAAAGGTGGGAAGGGTGCGACAGGCGAGAAAGAAAGAAGTGCTGACCCTGGGAGAGGGGTTTGGAGTTTTAACCAGGAGGATAAAAAGAAAGAAAAAATAGTTATGGCTGTCAGCCGATAACAGAAACAGGTGTGGAGTGGCTGTGTTTGCTTTTTCCCTTTTTTCTCCTTTTTGGAGTGGCCGGCTTGTCAGAGGCCTTGGGAATGCGGTTCTGGCAGGAACTGAGCGGGCGGAGAGCTCGCACCCCTACTGTCTGTTCATAGCCCCGGCACCAGGAGGGTTCTGGAGTCAGCCATACAGGGACAAAAAGTGCGAAGGTGCCAATTCTGAGAACTCTCCACCCTTTCTCGGAAAAATCGTGAATATCCCACCCCCAGCTTAGCGTAAAATTGGGGAACCAACATAAAAAGGAGAAATTTCATTATGTTCAGGATCTCCTCCAAGCCCAGAGCAGAGAGCAGACCCGTTTCTTCCCAGAACGTGCTGTTGCTTTGTAAAGCTTCCTTCTACCGTACAGTAAAGCTGCTTGTGCGCGTATGTGACTGACCTGTCATTGACTTGCTACCCGTACCCATTCATCGGCCCTGGGAACCAAAGACCAGGAATACCGAGTCAGACTTGACAGCAAGGCCAGCACTGCCCATGGCGCCACGTCCCCAGGCCCAGGGATGCGTTTAGTGGCCCTGGGCCATGTGCTCCTTGTGTGTGGTGTGTGCAGAGGCCCGCACAGAGCCAGCCAGGTGGTGGCTGTGGGCTTGCATGTTGTGGCCTCCCCACCTCCACCCACTCCCTGGGGTCTTGGCCGCCAGGTGGCGGGAGTGGGCGGCTCCGGGCCTGGGGGCCAGAATGGCCAGAAGGAACGCAGTGAGAGGTGGCCCAGGGCCACTCATTGGGCACTGGCCGAGTGGCTCCCTGAGCTTGGGCCGCTGGACGCCAGTTTGTGTTGTCAGATGACTCGGGCTCTCCAGGGGGAAAAAGTTACGGGGCTTTGGGGTATTGGGAGTTGCCCTGCCTTTGGGGTCCGCCCCGAGGCGAAGTCTGAGGGACACTGAGCGGCTGTGCGGATGGCGAGAGGTCGAGGGGGGCAGTCGGTAGGTCCAGGCAGCGGCAGGCCCTCGGCCTAGGGCACATTGCCTGAGGCTGCGCCCATTTCCAGGCAACGGTTTGCGTCCTCCTGGGACAGCAGGATATGGGGGATCCGCGCGGGTTGGGTTTCTTCGGAGACCTGCGCTTGCCAGGGCCTGGACTTAGAGCCAGGCTGTAAAGGACTCCGGCTGGCAAGGTGGCCTCCCATTCCCGTCCCAGGCTAGGCCACCAGTAAGAGTTCTCCCGCCGTGCCAGGCCCCTCCCTCCATTCCCTTATTTCTGGAGCATACCTGCTGCCTTCCAAGAAGGGTTTGTGGGGGCGGAGCTCCCTCTGGGTGGAAACAGTCTGTGACGGGGCGAGTGTTCTGCGGCTCGGCCCGTTTGCCCAGCCTGACGGGTTTGGGGCTGTGGTGTCACATGGCTCCTTTCCTAAGAAGGATGAGGGGTTAGCGGGAGCCCCGTGTGGGCCCGTTCTGGTTTGCGTTTGAGCGTGGGGAAATCGTAGGGATCTGACCGCAAACTCCGATATCTCTGCAGCCCTCCTCCCACTCCTGCAGCCGCGGGAGCACGTGCCTCTTGGCTCTGGATGCGCACATCGGCCCCGCGTCTCTAGCTCTCAGCCCCTTTGCCTGCCCCGGGCTGCTCGGAAGACTTACTGGTTCCCTCTTCCCTTTTGAAGGACTTAAAGGAGAAGAAGGAAGTTGTGGAGGAGGCAGAGAATGGACGAGACGCCCCTGCTAATGGGAACGCTGTGAGTGGCCACCTTGCTGGCGAGCCCTGGCAGCTCCCGTCCCAAGAAGTTTTTCCTGGTCTGATTTTGGGTTTAGCCCAGGGCGGGAAGGGAGGCCAAGGCCCTGGGCAGTTCCCGTGTCAGGGTTGCCCCTGGACCCTGGTTGGAAGGTGCTCTAGAAGCATCAGGCAGCCTCTGAAGGGAGGGGTGAGGGGGTCGGAGCGCAGCTGTGTCCTCTAGCCCTGGGCCAGCTGGTTAACTGCTGGGTGTGTGTTCTGTCGAGGAGAACGAGGAAAATGGGGAGCAGGAGGCTGACAATGAGGTAGATGAAGAAGAGGAAGAAGGTGGGGAGGAAGAGGAGGAAAAGGAAGAAGGTGATGGTGAGTAGCCTTGTCTGGCAGGAGGGGAAGGGATTGCGGGTTCCTTGGGGACAGTGGCCTTGCACCTGTGGAGTCAGGGCCTTCCTTGTTTCGGGCTGGTGACATGGAGCTGTGCCACTCACACTCCGTCTACACACTTGCTCTCCTCCTGGGCCCTTTGTGCAGCTTTGAAAGCCCCTGACTACTGATGTGCTGGCCTGGCCTCTGCCCATGCAGCCGCTTGGGCCCGACACCGTGACAAGTACATGAGTGGGTGTGGGTCCCCGACCTGCCCAGTTTGTGGGGCAGCAGCGGCGAGTCCAGGGACATTCCACCCTGACATATCTGTTACTGGGAGATTCCCCAAGGAACCACGGTAGGAGGGCAGTGTGGTGTTTACCTGGTCCTTGGTTCTCTTCAGGTGAGGAAGAGGATGGAGATGAAGATGAGGAAGCTGAGGCCTCCACGGGCAAACGGGCAGCTGAAGATGATGAGGTAGGGTCTGGCTTAGGGGTGGGGAACCTGCAGCCTTGAGGCCACATGTGGCCTTCTAGGTCCTTGGGTGCAGCCTTTTGACTGAACCCTAATTTTACAGAACAAATCCTTTTATTTTTATTAATACATTTTTGTTCATCTTCTAGATTTTTATTTTATTTTTGAAATGAATTTTTAAAATTCATTTATAATGAATTCATTTTAAAATGAATTTTTTTTGTATTTAAAATACCAAAGAATAATATAAATTTCAACAAAATAATCCTCCTAGCTTGACTGGCACAATAAGAACATTCGTAGCCGCAAGGGCTAAATTGACGGCTGCTATGCTCAGGATTTAGTTCCAAGTTCCTCTGCCTGACTGGTGCCGTTACAGCATGTGGCTGATTGGTGAGAGTGTATGGGGGTTGAGTGTGCCACTCTGTTACCAGCTTTTGATGGCAGTGTACTTACTGTGTGGCTATAGGTTATTCAGTATGAAATGTCCGATTTCCTTAAGTACTAAGTTTTACAGTTGATATCTGACATTTCACTTCGACACTTCTTGTTTTATTTTTATTGTGAAGGTACATCCTCAGTCTTGCAAACACATGTTTTGGCTTGTGATTATCTTTCAAATTTTTTTTTTTAGAGCAATTTTTGTGAAACCATGGATAAGTCAAAAATTCGTATTATTTTTGAATATGAGTTTCGTCATGGAACCAATGCTTCGCAGACAGCTCGAAATATCAACGAAGTGTTTGGGAAGGACGTGGCTAATGAACGCACAGTACGTCGATGGTTTGAGAAGTTCCGTTGTGGTGATTTTAATCTTGAAAATGAGCCACGTGGGCGACCTGAGACCAAGGTGGATAATGATGAGCTGAAAGCGGTAGTGGAAGCGAATCCATCTCAGCCTACACGTGAATTAGCAGCAAGGTTTGATGTTAGTATCCCAACAATATTGGACCATTTAAAACAAATCGGCAAGGTAAAGAAGCTGAATAGATGGGTTCCCCATGAATTAAATGAGCGTCAGAAGAGAAATCGTCTTGAAGCTTGCCTTTCTTTGCTGTCACGACATAAAGGTGAACCATTTCTACACCGTATTGTTACGTGTGATGAAAAATGGATTCTTTTTGACAATCGAAAGCGTTCAGCACGATGGTTGGATAAAGATGAAGTGCCAAAACACAGTGCAAAACTGAGTATTCATCAGAAAAAGCTAATGGTGTCTGTTTGGTGGTCCAGCGCTGGTCTTATCCACTACAGCTTCATGAAACCTGGTCAATTGATTACAGCGGATGTCTACTGCAACCAATTGGATGAAATGATGAAGATGCTTGCAATTAAGCAGCCGAGATTGGTCGATAGAGACAGGCCAATCCTCTTGCAAGACAACGCTCGACCACATGTCACACAAGCAACGCTGCTTAAACTACAGGAGCTGGACTTGGAAACTCTCTGTCATCCATCGTATTCACCAGACCTTGCACCAACTGACTACCACTTTTTCCAGGCTTTGGACCGATACTTGGAAGGAAAAATATTCAATTCTCAACAAGCTGTGGAAAATGCCTTTCGAGATTTCATTGCTACTTGCTCTCCAGGCTTCTTTGCTGCTGGCATAAACAAACTACCGTTAAGATGGCAAAACTGTGTCGATAGTTTAGGTGCATACTTTGATTAATTGTACTGCTCCTAGTTTGAGATATAATAAACTGCACTTTTTTTTTTTTTTTTTGAGACAGAGTCTCACTTTGTTGCCCAGGCTAGAGTGAGTGCCGTGGCGTCAGCTTAGCTCACAGCAACCTCAGACTCCTAGGCTTAAGCGATCCTACTGCCTCAGCCTCCCGAGTAGCTGGGACTACAGGCATGCGCCACTATGCCCGGCTAATTTTTCTATATATATTTTTAGTTGTCCATATAATTTCTTTCTATTTTTAGTAGAGACGGGGTCTCGCTCTTGCTCAGGCTGGTCTCGAACTCCTGACCTTGAGCAATCCACCCGCCTCGGCCTCCCAGAGTGCTAGGATTATAGGCGTGAGCCACCGCGCCCGGCCTAAACTGCACTTTTGATTTGAAATCAGACATGCATAATGACCTAAAATATTTGAAGTGGAATTTGTGAATAATTATACAGATGGACAGTTTTTTTTGTGTGTGTGTGTGTGTGTTTTGAGACAGAGTCTCGCTCTGTAGCCCTGAGTAGAGTGCAGTGGTGTCATCTTAGCTCACTGCAACCTCACGCTCCTACACTCAAGGGATCCTCCTATATCAGCCTCCCAATCAGCTGGAACTACAGGTGCGTGGCATGACACCTAATTTTTCTATTTTTCTATTTTTAGTAGAGATGGGGTCTCGCTCTTTCTCAGGCTGGTCTTGAACTCCTGAGCTCAAGCAATCCTCCTGCGTCAGCCTCCCAGAGTTGCTAGGATTACAGGTGTGAGCCACCGTGCCCAGCCTCATGACAGTATTTTTAAATTCTGTCTGCTTAACAGCTTATCATGTCAAAGACGGTCAAGAGAATGCTTGAAGAAAGAAAACAGATTTTTTAATGAGGATTGGGAATTGCAATATTATCTTGTTTCTGCTAAAGATAAAATTGCTTGCTTTGTGATACTGCAATATCGATGTTAAAGTTAATATTCATCAGCATTATAACACTCAGAAGAACGACAAATATTTTAAATTAGAGAAAGAGCTGTGAAAGGGCATATTGCAGAAATTGAAAGATGAAAAGCAAAAGCAAAGACAGTTCTTTCAAGCAGCAATAAGATCTGGAAATAATGCCACTGAAGCAACTTATAAAGTAGTTTATATACTCCAGTAAAAAGGGAAGCCATTCAGTGATAATAGAAATTGTGGAAGAATGCATTGTTGAAGTTGTAGGATACTTAGAGTCCGATGATATTTAAGTACAAACAACTGCCTCTTTCAAGGAGAACCATAACTGATTGGCAGCATGAATTAGCCCTTGACTTAATAGAACAACTTCATGCAGTACTTCAAAAGGAAAAAATACATTATGCAATCGCTTGGATGAATCAACTGATACTACAGACTCAGCACAGGTTTTATACTTCATTCAGCTCATAACAGAAGATTTTGTTTGCTATGAAGAGTTACTCACTTTGGGTACTCTTGGGAACAGGACATGGTGAATAGATATCTTCAACAACTTTCCAGATAAATGTCATGAAGTTGGACTGAATTTGGTAAATTTAGTGAGTGTACAAATGGTGCATCTTCCGTGACAGGAAAACATGAGGGTTTATTGCACAGATAAAAAAAAGTATTAACAGATCCAGATGCTCTCATTTCTTTTCGTTGTATCTTGCATCAGCAAAATCTCTGCTAAAGCTACTAGTTTAAGTGACAGTTTGCAACAAGTTATAAGTATTGTTAACTATATTTGTGCAAATGCAACATGGCATCATCAGTTTCATAACATGCTAGAGTTGAACAATGAGTTGAACAATGAACATTCAGTGTGGATTTGCGGTGTTAAAGTGTGTTGGCTCTCCCAGGGACAGGTGTCAGCCAAAATTTTATCTCTGCAAGAACAGATAGTTAAATTTGATGAAGAACAGAATCAGCAATGTGAGTTATTGAAAGAAGATTTCAATAGGAATGCAGCATTTCTCTGTGATATCATGTCAAATCAAAACAACTTGAATATTTTTTTGCAAGGTAAAACTAAGTCTACACATGATATGTAGCAAAAAATCCAAGCATTTTGAAAAAAGGTATCCTTTTTCGAAACACTTCTTCAAAAGGAAATTTCAGATGAACATTTTCACCAGTTAGCAAAGGTCATTGATGAGCAGGATGATATACAGGCATCATTTGAAGAATATGTAGCTGTAACAGACCTGTTAATACAGACCTGAGAATACAATGAAAGGTTCCCTGACTTGGAGAATCGTGATATCACACACAAATTAGCATTTCAGCCTCACCTTGATGTCACCAAAGCACCTAAAGAACTACAGATGGAATTGATTGAGCTCTCAGTAGATGACATTTTAAAGTCATTGTTTGAGGCTAAGAAAGATCCAGTTGAAATATGGAAAGATGCAGTAGAATACTCACACCTTCAGCTACATGCCTGAAAAACGCTTTCTTGCTTTCCAACCACTTATTGCCGCAAATCTACATTCTCCTACCTGACCCAAATCAAGACACCTTTAAGGTCACAGATGACTGGTGCCATCTAGAGGATCAACCGAAACTGTGGACCTGCATGCTGCACCAGATATTCAAATGCTTTCCAACAAAAAGCAGATACAACAAAGTCATTAAAAGGTTAGTTAACTTTAAAATTAACAAATAGTTCTCAGTTTTTGAAATTATTAAGTATATAGTAGTTAGATTTTTATAAAATAATGTACATTTTAAAGTATATGTAGTTGAAGTTTCTTGATCATGGCCTTATTTTATTACAGCTAAGTTAATGCAGCTTCCAACATGGAAAGGTTCCCACCCCTGGGCCAGGGGTTTTTTCCAGCTTCGGATCTGACTGTAGAGTCACTACCCTGGAAAGCCAGGCTGGAGGCTTCTCTTTCAGAGATGCCACACGCGTGGTCAGCGTGCAGACGGTGGCCACTGACTGTTGAGGAGAGACGCTGCCCTTCCGTGGGCCAGACAGACAGAATGTGCCATGGCCCCTGGGCAGCAGCTGGGCTGGGTGTTGGTGCTTGGTCTCTTGGGATGGGGGAGCTGGTGGCTCCTTGGAAACAGATTGTTGAGGGACCTGGATAGCACCCTGCAGTGACAGGGCACTATTAGGAGGGAGGAGCCTGGGGGAGGCCTGGGTAGACTGCATCACCTATGTTTGAGACCCAGTCACCAACCCCTGAGTCCTGAGCCACCGCCACTGGCTGGCCCGGGCCAACTCTCTGGCCCAAATTTAGGTGACTGCTTTACCTTTGCACATCTGATGGTCTTTCCACTCCTGTCCTGTCTTGTTCCTCACCTTTCTCCGCTTCAGGTTGGAACCTTATCCTCTGTCCTCCGTGACTGATGTCTCCTGCCTCCGTTTACCTGTGTATTTGTCACTTCCATGCTCTTGCAGTTCACCCTCAGTGGGCAGGGCTGGGGCCTGTTTCCTGCAGAGGCCCTCGAATTATTTTGAACAAGTGGCCTCTCATTTTAGTATTGTGGCCCAGAAATTATGTAGCCCATTTGCTCACCGGGCACCGAAGACAGGGCCAGGCGCTCGATGTCAGAGGCTGACAAGGGATTCTCAGTGCTGAGGCGTCTGGCAGCTCTGAAAGGGCAGCAGATGTCCACTGTCCTGTGAGAATGTTGTGCTGAGCGCCTGCCGTGTGCCAGTGAGGGTGGCGGTGTGGGCCGGGCTGCTACAGCGGCCCCTTTAGGGGGTTTGCCCCGGAATGCGGTTGGAAATAGGACAAAGCCCGGCGGTCCAGGGGCCTCCCAGGCCGGAGTGGGGAGAGAGGGGGCACTGAAAGGGGGGCCCTGCCCACGGCACAGGCCTGGAGCCCGTTTCCTGCGCATAAATAGTTCCTGGCCAGTTGCCTTGGGAACCAGACTCAATTGACTAACGTCACCGGGCCAGCCATTGCGTAGCAACCAGATGGAGCTCCCAGGTGCTGAGGTCACCGTTGCCGTGGGGGAGCTGGGGGTGGGGTGGGGTGGGGTGGTGGTGGGGTGTCCACCTACTCTCTTTGCCCCAGCCCTGGCCAGGAGCTGCTCTTCCCTGGCAGGAAAAGGCTCCGCCTGGCCCACTGCAGCCCAGACACCCTCCTGGCCCTTGGGCTGGCCAGGCTGCTGTGGCCAGAGAAAGCCCCATTGTGGCCGAGTGCACCCGGCAGCCAGGGGCATTTTTCTGACAGAGAGGCCTTTGTCCACCCTCACCCCATCTGAATTTTTCTGTTCCAGCCTCGTTTGCTCACAGGGCCCCAACCTGGGTTCCTGCTCTGGTAACAGGAGCAGGTGGCAGCATGGGGCGTTTTCATTCCCCTCCTTCTAGTCACCCAGGACATCTCTGAGCTTGGCCACCTGCCTTGAGGGAGGAGACACTGGTCCTGCTCACTCCACTCTGCTCCCTTCTCTGGTTTCCCTCCTCCCTTGTGTCCCTCCCCTGGCTTTTGTGCTGTGTCACATTTTCCTCCACTGCTTCGTGGGGAGAGGGAGTGGGGTCGCTGGGGCAGCCTGCACTGACCACACCAAGTGTCTGATGTGGGCCTTGTTCTTAGGGTGTCCCTGTCTCTGTTCGCCTGTTCCCACCACAGCAGAATGTGAAGTGCTGCAGCCAGAAAGCCTCGGCTTGGAGACAAAGGCCCAGGACCTCACGCAGGGGCCAAGCAATCTGCCACCTTTGTCTGGCTGGGGTAACCCTAACCATCTCTTCTTGGAGGACCTTGCTTGTCTTGTTCAGACTCGGTGTGTTGGAGCCCATTTGTGGGAGGTGTTTTTCCTCACCAAAGACTGCATTTTGGAAATTACTAGTAACATACAGGAGGTTAGTAGCAAAACCAGATTTTGGGGTGAATCCTGTTTCCTCACTGGTTGACATTTAAAATTCAGAGATGCAAAGGAATAGTTTTCAGTCGGCAGGGGTGCGGGGTGTGGGGGTGGTGTACTGAAAGACCTGGATGCCTCGGTTCTTTCCAAAGCACAGAGTTAATGGCTAATTTCTTTCTATTTTTAGTAGAGACAGGATCTCGCTCTTGCTCAGGCTGGTCTCGAACTCCTGAGCTTCAGCAATCCTCTCGCCTTGGCCTCCCAGAGTGCTAGGATTACAGGTGTGAGCCACCACACCCGGCCTCTTCTCTCTTTTAAGGTCTGACTTGATTGCTTCTCTGGAAGTTCCCTGAAGACTGGGCTCTAAATCACCAATCTCGCTCTTCTGAATTCTTTGCATTCGTGACATGGAGACAGTTCACATTGCACCTACAGAAGGTGGCAGGTCCTGGAGGAAAGAGGGTATACACACCTGGTTCATCTGGGCACCGCCTTGGGGCCTGGCCTCACTCTTCCTCATGCAAGCCGTCTGCAGGGTGGGGGCGGCAAACACCTGCCTCTAGGGGCTAGGCTGGTGACATCATTCACTGACATGGGCCAGGTAGGCTGTGGTGGACAGTGAGCATGTGCACCCTAAAGCACCCTGAAGAAATGAGGGCCCTAGATTTTTCCAGAGAAGCAGAAATCCCTACTTTTATGTAAAATCTCCTGTTGTAAAAGTGTTAGCAATTAATTTATAATTTGAGAAACAATATAGGTCGAATAAATCAGTGGGCTGGTTTCACCGCCAGGGCTCCCATCTGGAGACTGCGGGAGTGAGTGAGGGATACGTGAGCTTCGCTCACACCACCAGATGGGGCACAGTGGCCAGAGGGTGGGCTGGGGGCTTCTGAAGCAGGTGGCTGTCCCGTTGCTGCAATCAAGGCCTGCCCGTGCTAGTGCCTTCACAGTGCATGTCGTCGCAGACAGGGGCAAATACCAGGAAAGAGACCGGGTCTCTGGTGAGCAACTCACCTGGGTTTGTCTGGGGTTTTCCAGTTTTAAATGTGAAAGTCCCACATCCTAGAACCCCCTTAGTCAGAGGCAAACTAGAGGGTTGGTCACCCTACCTGGATCCCTGCTCCCAGGGTGTCCCCAGCCCACTGGAGGATAATAATGGCAGCGGAAGTGTGTGGGTGTGTTAAGTGCCAGACACTGCGTATGGCCTGTGTTGTTTCCCTTATGTCTGGAACATTGCGGTGTGGGTTTATTCTCCATTCTGCAGCTGAGGAGGCTCAGAGTGAAGTGACTTGCCCGGGGCAGCGCTGGTGCTGGGGTGGAACCCGTGTTGGTCTGCGGAGTCGCTCTCAAGCTCCCCACCCTCTCCGGCCACAGCCGGGGCCCTGGAGAAGAAGCTTACCTGGGTGGAAGTCCTGTCTGGATGGGGTTTTGCAGGTCTGAGACCCCTACTCTGGCCCCCAGGCTCTTCTCTGTGCGCTTCTGCCCCCAGCCCCTGAACGGGACCACCCAGAAGCCCTTAGGGCACAGTTTCCACAACACCCTGACACTCTGGTCCTCTCACCCTGGTGCTCTCTGCATGGACAAGGGAGGAGGCTGGCGCTTAGAAAATAAACGCTCGCTGGTGATTTATTGCTCGGGATGGGGGAGCCATCCTGGGCAGGGGTGGGCAAGGGCCCGAGCCAGTCCTTTGGGGGTCCCTGCGTGGGAGTCTAATCACAGTTGGGGCCAGCATGGGCCGGGCGTGGGGTGAGGTGACTGATCAGGTAGCGCACGGCCGAGCGGATCCCCTCCACGGTCCTCCGCTCCACCGTCTCTAGCACATGGGTGACGGAGCGCAGGGCGGAGCCAGTCCCTGAAGCCAGCCCGGAGGAGAAGGCTGAGCTGGCGCTGCCCAGGATGCTGGAGACGGAGCGCAGGCTGGGCCCCGTGCTGTGCAGTATGTCTGCCACGGTGCTGCGGTCAGAGGCCAGCAAGCCCATGGCTGTGCCCATGCCCATGGTGGTCTCGGACCACACCAGGATGTCTGCCAGGGAGCTGATGGAGCCCTCGCCCCCGCCCAGCAAGCTGCTCATGGAGCGCATGTAGCCGTTCTCCTCGCTGGCCATGTACATGTTGGGGTCCAGGGGCATCCCCTCCAGGGCCATCTCGTTGGGGCCAGGCAATAGGGGGACGCCGTCTCCTGGGGAGGGAGAGTAAGATCGAGCCTGTGGCTCTCTTGAGCCATCCACCACATCCTCCCCTGTCACCACGTGGGACTCATCTGACGGCAAAGCTTTGGTGTCCAAGTGTAAGGCCTTTGTACCCTCAGCTTTCTCCTCAACGGGCTTGATGGTGCTGGTGGCCTGAGGGTGACCCTTTGTGTCTACAGGGGGCTTACCAGTGTCATTCATGGTGGGTGGAAGTTCTGCGTTCCGGGTGGAATGTTCCTCAGCACGTGGGGCAGGGGGAGCTAATTCCGGCTCCTGGCTGGAAATACTCTCCACCTGTGGTGTGTTGTCCTCACTCAGGCAGTGACTTGGGAACGTCCCCAGACTCTGCGTTTCCCTTGCCTCTTGAACCAGCCTGTCCCATGAAAGGTTCTGGAGGCTCATGGACATTTGCGGGGCACCTGGGTCTCGTCTGGGGAGCAAAAGTGTGATCCCTTTGGTCGTCTCTTGGCTGTCACTGGGATCAACTGCATCCTCGTCTCTGTCCCCAGATGTTGACTTGGCCTCGGAGGTAGCTGTCTCGAAGGAGTGGTGATCTGCATCCTGCCGTTCAGCGGATGTTGCAGGGCCGCCCACCACCACTGGGACATCTGCAGGGAGGGGGACCTGACCTTGGGACGCCCCTATCGGGCTGTCCGTAGACCTGCTGTTGGACAGGGAGGCCTCGGGGGAGCCATGTGTGGGGTTGCTGGTGGCTCCGCCCTCTCCCGAGGGCTCGGTGGTCATCTATGCCCTTTGGCACGTGTGGTGGTTCGAGGCAGTGACCGTAGCCCAGCTGGGCTGGGTTGTCCAGGTGGTGAGGTCACAGGGGGATGTTGACGGCTGGTGATGTCACAGGCAACTGTAGAGCAAGGTCCTGAGCACCTGCAGTGGCCAAGTAGGTGGGGTGAGGATACAGGACAATTTGTCGCTGGGTTCGCAGGTCCATAGGGAAAGAAAGACATGTCTTGGGAAAGGGTGGAGGTGTGTATACAGGTGCAGGTGCAGCCAGAGGGCCGGGGGAGTCATGATGGCTGTGACTTTGATGAATGAGAAGGGGATGCAGATGTTGGCTGAGGACCATTGTCTAGAAGGAACCCCTCTTGGCACCTCTCTGTCTGCACTCGTGCCTCAGGACCCCGATTTAGCCATTCTTTCTGCAAGGAATCTAGATTTCTAGCAGTGGCGAGTAGGAATAAGCAAAGGCCAAGGGCCTGGGCAGCTGCTAGCCCTGGCCGTCTTTGGCTGTGGGGTTAGCCCTTTTGACACAGGACAGATGGTCTCTATCTTCTCCCTGCTCAACTGGGCTGGGAGGGCAGAGAACAGCAAAAGATCCGCAAGCCCCTTGAGTATTCCTTGGAACGGTGTAGACTGGATAAACCTACTTGTGCTTACAGTCCTTGTTAAGAAGGTGACTGGAGTGGAAGGTTCCGGTCTGTTGTGTCTGTGCCTCTCCGGGGTTATCAGCTAACACTTAGTGACTGCTTCTCACGGGCAAGAGAAGGAGCTAAGCATCCTCCCAGGGACCCCTCGTCTTGAGGTGGGTGTGGGTCTATGAGGATACCCATGTCACACATGGGGAAGCTGAGCCTCAGAGGGAACAAGTGACTTATTCAAAGTCACAGTCCTAATAAGCACGGAATCCAGAATTTGAATCCTGTCGGGCTTTAGAACTCAAGCTCCCCAGCACTCTCCAACGCACAGGCGGGATATTAAACATACCGAGTGACTGGCACGGCGAGAACACATTTCCCGGCCTCCCTTGCAGGTAGGTAAGAGCATGCAGCCGCGTTCTGGCCAGAGGCCTGCTGTCAGAGCTGGTGCACACACCAGCGTAACGACAGGTGCCAGCTCCGGGGGGTACGATCATCGGTATCGTCACAGGCAGAGAAAATCTGCAGCCCCCCCGCCCCGCTTTCTCCTGTGCTGCCTCTCCTGGTCGCCCTCCCCTCGCCTCCTCATGTCCCTCTGGCCAGCCTGGGTCTTGACCCTCCAAGGTGACATCCTTTCTTCTGAGCCCCAGTCTCAATGCTCGCTAGGTATTTATTCTCCCTGTGGGGACCCCGCTGCCATCCCAAAGGTCACAGGGCAAACCCACTTTGCTGGAGGGGAGGGACCAATTGGTGCCACCTGTGCCTTGGGAAGGAATTCCGGAGGCTGCTGGCTGCTCCTCCTGTGGTTGCCTTTCTTCCTTAGTGTCAAAACAATTGTTAAATAAACATTACAGGGGGCTACTGTGTTGGATTAAGCTCCTGCACTAGGTCCCAACAGACCAGACTAAAAATCTCAGTGGAGTCACCCATGCTGAGGTTCCACATCACCAAACTGAGTTGTCTCAACTTCTGAGAAATTGGGAGAAAGAGACAACAGCCAGTTTCCCGAACAGGCCGGTTCCAGCCCTCCACAGGCGTGACAACGAAGTCCCCTCTGTTTTCATCTTTAACCTGAAGGAAACAATCAGTTTTCTTTCGTTCTGTTTCCCCACCCCACCTTACAAGGAAAGTAGCCTTGAAATGACCAATCCACTTTCTGTTCTTGTTTCCGCTTTCTTCACCCCTTTTTCTGTCTATAAAGCTAAGCTTTGCTGCTTGACTCATTGGAGCACATTCTATTTCATGGAAGGAACTGTTGTCTGATACCAGAATCACAAATAAAGCCAATCGAGATCTTTAAATTTGTTGTAATTTCATCTTTTGACACTTAGTGTCGGAACCCCAGTTTTATTCAGGGTGGCTATGTGCTCAGCTAAAACAACACGTTTTCCGGCCTCCCTTGAAGATAGGTGAGAGCACGTGACCACGTTCTGGTCAATGAGAAGTAAGCAGAACGTATTTGTTGGAACTTTGTAAAGGATCCTTCAAAGAGCTGAACACCTGTTTGCTCTTCTGCCTTCATGCCATCCTGCTGTCAGGAGTGTGAAGGCTGGAGCAGCAGCAGCCGTCTTGGTCCATGAGGTAATCTTGAGGGTGAACGGTACACACCAAGGTGGTGGGGCACAAAGATGGAAGGAACCTAGGTCCATGGTTGGAGGCATCATACCAGCCACCAGACCAGACTATCGCCAACCTCCAGAATTGTTTTATGTGAGGGAAAATAATCCCATATGTGCTCAAACTATTGTTATTTCTGGTTTTCTATTGCATGCAGCTAAACTTAATCCTCACCCAATTCTGGCAATTATAAAATCTCTGTCAGGTGGTGGTTCTGTGTTTGCTTGATCATCTTCCAGTCCTAAACAGTCAAAAGCAGTGTATTGCATTGAGTGCCAGTATGCCTGACACCGCACAAGTGTTATTTGCACACTTTTTGGGTGGGGAAACCGAGATGTAGCGAAGCCAGGTGCACAGCAGGCTCAATGGTGTCTGCCTGACTCCAAAGCCCCCACCTCACATGCTGTCCCCGCTTCTAATTAGAAAGTTCTTTCCCCCCATGTTTATTAACGAAATAAAAACTGTATGTATTTAAAGTGTATGACTTAGTGTCTTGATATCCATTTGATTGTGAAATAATTGCTACAATCAAGCTAATTAACATATCCACCATTACCTCACACAGTTAGCATTTATTTATTTATTCATTTATTTATTGTTAGAGATAGGCTCTTGCTCTGCTGCCGAGGCTGGAGCGCAGTGGTGTCATCGTAGCTCACTGCAGCCTTGAATTCCTGGGCTCAAGTGATCCTCCTGCCTCAGCCTCCCTCCCAAGTAGCTAGGACTACAGGTGTACACCACCATGCCTGGCTAATTATTTCATTTTTATTTATTTTATATTTTGTAGATATGGGGTTGCCTAGGCTGGTCTCGAACTCCTGGCCTCAAGTGATTCTCCCACCTCAATCTCCCAAAGTTCTGGGATTACAGGCATGACCTACCATGCCTGGCCTTCTTCCTTTTTTTTTTTTTTTTTTTTTTATGTGTGTGTAGTGAGACTAGTTAGAAAGTTCTTGATGTCACCTCATGTGGCCCACTAAAACTATCAGGTGCTCTTCATAGGCACTGAGGCCAAACTCCCTTTCCTCACCTATTTGGAATTCAATTTTTGATTCTACCTGTTACACTTTACATTTACCCTTGTTACGTTTCATATTCCTTGAAAATCTGTGCCAAAGTTTGGGCATGGTGGCTCACACCTGTAATCCTAGCACTTAGGGAGGTTGAGATGGGAGGATTGCTTGAGGCCAGAATCTTGAGGCCAGTCTGGGCAACACAGCAAGACCCCATCTATACAAAAAACTAAAGGTTCTTCCACCTTAGCCCCCTTTCCTCAGGGTTACTGCTCTAAGGGAGAGTTACTCAGCCTTAGCCCTAGATCTGTGGTTTTTAGCCCCTTAGGGTCAGAGGGAAAGATTTGGAGAAGCGATGAAAACTATGTCCCCCCCCCCAAAAAAAATGCACTTGCACAGTCTCCCTGAGCCCCACCTCTAAGAATGGAACTGTCTTTGGTTATTTGTATTCCAGGGGCCTGTGGACCCCTGGAACTCACCCGCTGTGTGGCTTGTAGTCAAGCAGGGTCAGGGACAGGTGGAGGGGATGGTGGCAGGGATGGAGCCCAGGCGGAGCAGCACCAAGGCAGCAGGAGGTGGCCCCTGGGGGGAAGGTGTGGGAACACCTGGCTAAATCCGGGAAGACCAGCTCTGGAAGGAGGAGCAGGAGGTCACGTTTCCTCCTGAAGGCCACCAGAGCGGTGGAGGGTTCTGGGCATAAGAGAAAGGCATGGAGGAAGCCTCAAGAAGCACGGCCCCTTAAGAGCCTGCCTGCTATATTGCCACTGTGATGCGCAGTGCGTTTTGCACATGTTCCCCAGAAAGACAGGCCCTGTCTTCCAGGACAAAACAGGAAGAGCAGAGTCAAGAAGTTCAGTCACGGCCGGGCGCGGTGGCTCACGCCTGTAATCCTAGCACTCTGGGAGGCCGAGGTGGGTGGATCGTTTGAGCGCAGGAGTTCGAGACCAGCCTGAGCAAGAGCGAGACCCCATCTCTACTAAAAATAGAAAGAAATTATATGGACAGCTAAAAATATATATAGAAAAAATTAGCCGGGCATGGTGGTGCATGCCTGTAGTCCCAGCTACTCGGGAGGCTGAGACAGGAGGATTGCTTGAGCTCAGGAGTTTGAGGTTGCTGTGAGCTAGGCTGACGCCATGGCACTCACTCTAGCCTGGGCAACAGAGTGAGACTCTGTCTCAAAAAAAAAAAAAAAAAAAAGTTCAGTCACGTTTGGAGTGACTAGAGCAATAAATAAGTTCTGACCTGTCCAAATCGGGAGTGTGTTTGTGGGGGCTGGTCAGCAAAGAGCTCAGGAGAGGAGGAGTTGGGAGCCAGCATTGTTGGGGGAGAGAGCATTCTCCCCAGCATGTCCCCTGGAGGGGACGGACCCTCAGCTTGCAGAGACCAGCCCTAGGGTGCCCACTCACCCTCAGCCAGCCACCTTGTTTGTCCTTTGCCTTCTGTAGTGGATTGAATTGTGCCCTTAAAAGACATGTGCACCTGGAACCTGAGAGTGTGACTTTATTTGGACTAAGGGTCTTTGCAGATGTAATTAAGGTAAGGATCTTGAGAGGAGATTATCTGGATTTAGGGTGGGCCCTAAGCCCAATGACTGGAGTCCTTGTGAGAGAAAGGGGAAGGAGGTCTGTGAGTGAGGGACAGAGGGGAAGGCCACATGAAGACAGGCAGAGACGGGAGAGAGGCACCTATCTGTAAGCCAGGGAATGCCCGGGGCTGCTGGCAGCCCCCAGAAGCTTGGAGGCAGGCCCAGAACAAACTGTCCCTTAGAGCCTCCAGAAGGAACCACCCTGCTCACACCTCGATTCCCAACTTCTGGTCTCCAGAACTGTGAGGGAATAAAGCCATCACGGTTGTGGTAGTTCGTTGTGGCAGCCCCAGGAAACTAACATCGCTTCCGTGACGATCATAGGTGTTGAAAAAGGATCTTATGTTCAAATAAATTTGGGAAATGCTGTGTTAAACTATAGATTTCTTTGCTGAGGAACTTCTCAGAGCCTTTAATAGGCTAAAAAGCTTTATGAATTCCCAAGGGGGAAGGTCAGTACAGAACGCAATATTTCTGAAACTTATTTAACCAAGGAACCGCTATGTATTAGTCAGCTCGGGCTGCCATAACAGAATACCACAGACTGGGTGGCTTAACCAACAGAATTTTATCTTCTCACAGTTCTGGAGGCTGGAAGTCCAAGATCAAGGTGCCATCGGGGTTGGTTCTGGTGAGGCTTCTCGTCCTGGCTTGCAGACAGCTGCCTTCTCACTGTGTCCTTACATGGTCTTTGTCCTGTGCACGTGCATTCCTGATGTCTCCTCTTCTTGTGAGGATACCAGTTCTATGGGATTAATGCCCCATAAAATTATGACCTCATTCAACCTTAATTATCTCCTTAAAGACCCTGTCTCTAAATATAGTCACACTGGGGGTTAAAGCTTCAACATGGGAATTGGGGGTGGGGATCGTGAGTCAGTCCATAACACGTTACTTCATGGGTCTGATATCCCCCCAGAAACACCTGGGGAAATGCATATTTAACTGCCTTGAACTTGATCCCAGGGGATTGGGAGGGCACTGTTAGTTGGCAGGTGCCTGCCATCCATCCCTGCCTGTGTAAGGATGTCCTTGGAAGTGGCAGGAGAGGAGAAAGCACATGGTAGATGGTTTTTTTTTTTTTTTAGACAAAGTCTCACTCTGTTGCCTGGGCTAGAGTACCGTGGCGTCAGCCTAGCTCACAGCAACCTCAAACTCCTGGGCTCAAGTGATCCTCCTGCCTCAGCCTCCCGAGTAGCTGGGACTATAGGCATGCGCCACCATGCCCGGCTAATTTTTTATATATATATATATTTTTAGTTGTCCATATAATTTCTTTCTATTTTTTTTAGTAGAGACGGGGTCTCGCTCTTGCTCAGGCTGGTCTTGAACTCCTGAGCTCAAACGATCCGCCTGCCTCGGCCTCCCAGAGTGCTAGGATTACAGGCGTGAGCCACTACACCCAGCTGGTAGATGTTTTTTCAAAAGCCCACAGTATTTCACAGCTCCTCCTGTCAAAAGATAGAGTCTGTTTTCTCTGCTCCCTGAATCAGGCTTGGCCACGTGACTTGATTTGGTCAAAGGGACAGTAGGAAACACGATATAAGCAGAGGCATAGAAAGCATTTGTGCACTAGGGCTCAGCCTCTCTTGCTCCTTTTGGAGCCCAGCTGCCAAGTGAAGAAGCCTGACCTCCTGGATGATGAGATTAACATGGTTCAGTTTGCCCTCATCACCCCAGACAAATGCAGACGCTTGAGTGAGGCCCTCTGGGACTTGGACCAACCAGCCCCAACCCCCCTAGCCACCTACCCCCTCCCAGCCCCTGGGAGCCAAGTGAGACCAGCAGAAAAATCACCCACCTGAGCCCAACCCAAAGATAATAATAGTTGCTTTACACCTGTGGTCCCCAACCCCCCCCCCCCCCGGGCCTGGGCGTGGTACCGGTCTGTGGCCTGTTAGAAAATGGACTGAGAATCACCGCCTGAGCTCCGCACCGCCCCCACCACGCACGACACCCCCACCCCACCCCCGGTCCATGGAAAAATTGTCTTCCATGAAACCGGTCCCTGGTGCAAAAAAGGTTGGGGCCCGCTGCTTTTACATCACTCAGTTTGGAGGTGATTTGTTAGTAGTAAGGGCTGATACCAAGCATCATAGAAAAGGCTTGTGATTATCACTGCTTTATACGGAATGGTCTCAGCTGCTCCCATCTGTACCGAGCTAACCTTTTCAGTGTTACTGGAGAAACATTCTTTGCCACCAGTCTTGCTATTAAAGTTTCCCAGCCTCTTAAAGTCATCAGCATGATGCATATCGGGTGAAAAGTCTTAAACTGATACCCCACAAAAACAGGATGTGAGTTTTATTAGGTCAGCCCCTGAAGTCACCCACAGACGGCTACAGAGGAAATCCAAAACATGTTTAAATGATGGAATGTGTTAAACGTGTGAAACTTGACCTGGCTTGAATACTCCTGAATATTCCACTGGAAGGAGCTGGTGAAACACTCAGGTTTTATTGGGAAAGAAATTTCCTTTAGAGAAATGGTACTATCTTCTGACGACCAAACTGAGGTGACTGTCTTGGTGGTAGGGTTGGGCAGGGGCAGTGGCAGGGGCAGGGGCAGGAGAAGCGGGGAGAGCCCTGGCTATGGGGGGGGGGCCCTCCCGGCCGACCCAGCTCTCTGCTGCCCCCCGGTGCTGGTTCCACGGCATTGCGGCAGACTGCGGTCTGATTTTGTGGGAGGGCTAATCTCTCCCAGGGTTTGAGTCTGAGCCCCTGGACCCCAAGTGGGCAGTGAGCAGGAGGCTTGTGCTCTGCAGCTCACTCCCAACCCACCCCAAAAGCTGCCCATTCACTGTCACGCCACAAGGTGTCCAATGACAGGAGAGCATGGATCATTAGCAACCACTGCCTCTCCTGGAGCAATTTCATATTGGGAGTCCTATTAAGGTCCTATTAGATAGACAGAAGGCCATTCAAATCCCACATTAAACGTGAGTTCCACGTACAGCAATTAGATGAGAGTTGACTTGCATTGCAGTTGAGGGTTTTGTTTTTGTTTTGGGGTGTTTTTTTTTTGGTGGTCAAATACATATAATCTAAAATTTAACCATTTTAAAGTATATAATTCAGCGGTATTATGTACATTTGCAATGTCATGGGACCATCACCACTGTTTAGTTCCAGTTTTCATCCCCTCAAAGGGCAACCCATGCCCATTAAGCAGTCACTGCATTTGACTTTTTGACATAAGGTTACACTTTCTAGACATTTAAACATTTATTAACTCTGATATCACATTTTCATTTTTCTAGTTGGAACCAACTGACTTTTAAAAGTCACACATATTCTCACAAGACCTTCAAAGCTGCCAGGCTTGGGTCAGTGCCTGGAGTTTCCGGGTATAAGGAGGCCACGAGGGCCTGTGCACTCCCTCTGCCCCGCCCCGGGCCCCGCTGCCGTCCTCAGCGTTCCTGCTTCTCCACACTGCCACGACCAGCGATTCTCTTCAGTATACCTGCACAGCACAACTGGTTTTCCAAAATATAAAAGCCTTACTGGTTATTACAGATAAGTTGGAAAGTGCACATGAGCATAAAGGGGAACCAACCCCCTCCATCCTACCACCTCGAGATAGCCACTGTTAACATTTGGGTGTATTTTTCTCCTCAATGCCCTTCTCCAGGCAAAAATTACCACCCAAATTACCAAACTTCAGCCAATATATATATATATATACAAGATATATTTGTATTTACAAAATTGAGATCCTGTAGTATTGCAGTTTTAAACTTTGCTTATGTTCACTTACGTAAAATGGCATTTTGAGCAATTTCCTGTATCCTTAAATATAATTATAATAGCTGCATACATTTAAATTTAATGTGATTTAAAATACAATTTTAAATTTAATAGCTGCCTTCCCATCATATAGACACACCACACTTTATTTAAGCAATCACCTATGGTAGAATGCTTTTTAGCCGGTTTTCAGTAGGTGATGCTGTGGTAACAAAGTATCTCAACATCTCATGGCTTGCAATGATAAAGGCTTATTTCTCGCCTGTTTTACATTTCTTTTCCAGACTGGCCATGGCCTTTCCCTTTGGCTGTGGGTAAGCTGTGGTTGTATTAATAATTCTTCCTTCTAGAATGCAAGTCACAGGAACAGCCTGCACCTGGGACACAGTCTCATGGTGGAAGACAAGAGCAAGGGAGCAGGTGGAAGAAATAAGCAATGTCTCTTAGCTTCTGCTCTGACGGGCCACTGCTTGTGTCCACACATGTGCCCTTGGCAAAGGCAGCTACAGAATCGAGCCCAGAGTCAGTGGGGCTGGATGGACACTCCTTCCCCAGAAGGGAGAAGCTGCATCATCCCCTTTCAGGACCCGGGAGTGAATCACTAAGAACAATAATACAACCTTCCACCATATTTCCATGATTAAACTATTAGGAAAGAGCTATTGATTTCTCTTTCTCAATGTCATTACATCTCCTATTGTTTTTTAATTAAATTTTTATTTTATTAAGCTTTTACAGGTAACATTTTTGATTGATTTATTATTATTTTTTAGAGACAGGGTCCCACTCCGTCACCCAGGCTGGAGTGCAGTGCCAGGATCATGGCTCACTGCAGCCTCAAACTCCTGGGATCAAGGGGTCCTCCTGCCTCAGCCTCCCAAGTAGCTGAGTAGCCTGTGCCTGGCCCAGGTAATGTTTTTCAAAATCAAATAATTCTATAAGGCTTATAGGGTTAGGCACGGTGGCTCATGCCTGTAATCCTAGCACTCTGGGAGGCTGAGGTGGGAGAATCGCTTAAGCCCAGGAGTTTGAGGTTGCTGTGAGCTAGGCTGATGCCACGGCACTCTAGCCCAGGTGACAGTGAGACTCCGTCTCACAAAAAAAAAAAAAAAAAAAAAAAAATTCTATAAGGCTTATAATCAGTAGCTTCCTTCCACCCAAATTGCCACATCTCAACCAATTGATAAACAACTTTTATTCGGTCCTACTACGTGTCAGAAAATGGAATTATGCTAAACAATTTCCCCAACTTATCTCACTTAATTCTTACAACTACCCCAGGAGGAAAATGTATTATTTCTCTCTCTACTAGAGATGAAATTTAGGCTGAAGAAGTGATTTCTTGCCAGCAGGGGGCAGCCTTGGGATTGGAGCCCACGTTACCCGACTCCAGACCCGACTCCAGCGAGACAAAAAGTCTGCATGCGCAGTTCTCAAAGTGTGGTCCTCAACCAGCAGCCTGGCATCGCCTGGGAATCTGCTCGACATGCGACATGCGTGCTCTCTGGGCCGCCCAGCCTTACTCACTCGGAAACTCCGGGGGTGGGCGCAGCAATCTGGGTTGCCATCAGCAATGAGGCGACTGTGATGACGCTAGAGATTGCCGCCCGTGCTCTGCTAGGCAGCATGCTCCTCCTTCTGTGAGAGCTGGAAGGCACCTTGTGCCCTGTGCCCCACCCCCACTCCGCTTCAGTGACTGCCCTGGTGGGAGGGTGTCCCGTCTGCCTGCCGGACACAGAAGAGAGCCAGTGGAGGTGCCGCCCACTGCAGCTTCGGGGGAGCACCCCCTCCCCGCCCCCCACCACCGCTGCCAGTCTGCAGTACAGCCACAGGGTGCCCAGTGCAGGAGGGCGGAGCCCCTCAATCACAGTGAGTGGGTCCCTGGGCTGCAGATGGGGGGCTGTGAGCTGGAGAATTTGGGGAAAGGAGGAGGAGGAGGAGGAAGAATGAGAGAGGGGAAAGCCTCAAGTCAGAGGGGGGTTTCTAGACTAGAAGAGGAAGGGCCTGGGGTCCAGAGTTTAGGGAAAGGGTCCCAGATCCAGGGGAGAATCAGCGCCCAGGGTCAGCAGGGAAACCCCTAGGACTGTGTCTCCAAGGGATTTTTCTGGGCACACTGCTTTTGCCCCCACAGTAGAATGTCTTAGAAACACAGCAGGTGGCTGGGCACGGTGGCTCATGCCTGTAATCCTAGCACTCTGGAAGGCGGGAGGATAGCCTGAGGTCAGGAGTTCCAGACCAGCATCAGCAAGAGCTAGACCCCTGTCTCTACTAAAAATAGAAAGCAATTAGCCTGGTGTTGGCCTGCACCTGTAGTCCCAGCTACTCAGAGGCTGAGGCAGGAGGATCACTTGAGCCCAGGAGTTTGAGGTTGCTGTGAGCTAGGCTGATGCTGCGGCACTCTAGCCTGGGTGACAGAGTGAGACTCTTGTCTCCAAAGAAAGACTCAAGTATTCTGTACCACTTAAAATGTGCTCAGGCCACCATACGATGTGTCACAGGCTGGGGGGCTCAAACAACAGAAATTAATTTTGTCACCATTCTAGAGGCCAGAAGTCCAAGACGAAGGTGTCAGCAGGGCTGGTTTCTCCTCAGGCCTCTCTCCTTGGCTGGTAGACGGCGTCTTCTCCCTGAGTCGCTGCATGGCTGTCCCTCTGTGTGTGTTTGTGTCCTACTCTTGTATTCTTACAAGGACACCAGTCTCATCTGTTAGGGCCCACGCCCATCACCTCATTTAACCTTAATCACCTCTTTAAAAACCCTATGTCCAAATGCAGTCATCATACTCGCTGAGGGTTAGGACTTCGGCTTATAAATTTTGGGAGGCAAAATAGACACACTTAAGAAATGGACAATATGGTGTACAATTTTAATTGCTAACCTATGTGCTATAGACAAAAAAATATGACAGCATGTAAGAAATGACTACACATGGGGATGCTGACTAAAATATGGTAAAATAATATTTTGAATATTTAACCAGGTTTAAACTGAGTGCAGGAAATCTTCAGGTGCCAGGAATAGAAAGGGAACATAAAATGAGAGACGTTAGTGGGAGAAGTTCAAATAGCTCATGGAGTTTATGAGCCGGATCTTGGCCTTCAAGGCTTTGGGCAAGGTTCTGAAGTTACACAGGGAGCAGAAGAAATTAGCTTAACTGGTGAATCCCAGGCGGGCAGGAGAGTCAAATGCAAGGCCTCTCTGAGAGATTGCTTCTGTGATTTCAGAGCAAGAGGCCCCCATGGAGAGCAAACCCCCCTGAAGCTGAGCTCACAAAGGGTCAAAAGCAAGAAAAGCAGCAGTTAGAAGGAAATAGAGGTTGCTGCGAGCTAGGCTGACGCCACGGCACCCTGGCCTGGGCAACAGAGTGAGATCTCTTTCAAAAAAAAGAAGAAGGAAATAGGAAGATTAGCCTCCCAAGAATAGGATTAACAGAAACATTTAAAAAATACTCTAATGAAAACTGTTTAAGGTATTCACAGAAAGAAAGACACTTTGGGAGGCCAAGGCAGGAGGGTCACTTGAGCCCAGGCGTTTGAGGCTGCGCTGAGGTATGGTGATCCCCCACTGCCCTCGTGCCCAGGCAACAGAGCGAGATCCTGGACCCTGCCTCCAAGAAGAAAAAAAAAAAAAAAAAACAGAAAAAAGAAAGGACTATAAATCATTAAGGCAAGGGCAGAATAAAATGAAAAAAGGACAGGCAGATTTAGAACAAAATCAAGTAAAAGTTATAGCTATAAAAAATACAGTTACGGAAAAGAAAATAAAAACTTCACTGGTTCAGTAGCCATTAAATTCCAGAGGGAGAGAATAAGAGAATGAGGGAGAGTTCAGGTTTGAGGAGCTAGAAATGGGGAAATCTGTAATAAATAAATAAAAATAAATATTGAGTAATTAAAACAAGAAAAGAAAAAGATCAATCTGGACTTTAATACAACCACTTAAATAGAACTAATACAGCACTTGCTACATGCCAGGCATTTTTCTAAGCACTTTATGTATATTAACTTATTTCCTAGAAAATAATAACACAAAAGATAGGAGCATTGGCATTAAAATGTTCTAAGTTCCTTATATGATTTGAGAAAAATATAAAGATTTTATTTTTCAATATTATTAGTTCCTTATATATCAAGAAGAATAAACTTTGAACTCTAATTGATTTCTTTTCTTTTCTTGTTTTGAGACAGGGTCTCTGTCATCTGGGCTAGAGTACAGTGGTGTCATCACAGCTCACTGCAACCTCAGACTCCTGGACTCAAGCGATTCTCCTGCCTCAGCCTCCCGAGGAGCTGGGACTACAGGTGTGTGCCACCACACCCAGCTAATTTTTCTATTTTTAGTAGAGATGGGATCTCATTCTTGCTCAGGCTCGTCTCAAACTCCTATGCTCAAGTGATCCTCCCACCTTGGCCTCCCAAAGTGCTAGGATTGCAGGGGGGAGCCACCATGCCTGGCCTTGATTCCTTGATGGTTGCTGCACCTCTTTCTGCCCCTTGCCTTCTGGGCACTTGGCAGTATCACATTTCCTGGCCTTCTAACAATTGATTAGGTAGGGCCATGGGACTGGTTCTGGCCAATGAGCAGAGGGATTTGAGCAACTTCCAGGCCTTAACTGCCAGTGTGATACCCTCCAGAACTCTGGCAGAGTGATGTTCAAGGTGGGGGTTGCTCCATCAGCATCAGTTGATGAGTGACACAGATGAGAATACCCCTCTCGTCTCTCTGAGAGACCCTGAGAAAGAAAGAAATTTTTATTGTGTTCAGGGTTGGTCTAAAAGTTTCACAGTGTTACCATTGATTCATGCTCCCTGTGCCTTTCAGCTTTGCCATTCTCAGGCTGAGACTTCTCCAGATCACTTCAGGTTCCATGATGGCTGCTGGAGCTCCAGCCATCACATCCATATTGCAGAAAGGAATTAGGAGATGGAGGCTAAGGAGAAGGTAAATATAGCTCCCACAGGCTGTCTATCCCTACCCCCAATTTTTAAGAGGTGAAGTCTCCCTATGTTGCGCAGGATGGAGTGCAGTGGCTATTAACAGTGGCTATTTATAGCTCACTATGGCCGCAAACTCCTGAGCTCAAGCAATTCTCCTGCCTCGGTCTCCCAAGTAGCTGAGCGTCCCTCTCTTAAGGAGTTTTCTCGCGAGTCCCACTCAACAACTTTTCAGCGGCCTCCGCTCGTTGGGAAACGTAGTCATTTGGCTGGATTCATGCTGGGTAAAGGGTCACTTGCAGAAACAAACGCACGCGTTAGGATCTGTCGGCGAAGAGAGAGGCAGACGGGACGCAGCCCGGGGGCAGCTGCGGTCTCTGCCGCGGGCCCCGCGAGCAGCCACAGCGACGGCGTGTTTGTTTGTTTAATTTTAATGCAATCAATACACGCGCGTGGTCTGAGAGATCTAGCCGTGTGGCCGACACCACATGCCTCCCCTCGCCCCGCGGCCGCCCGACCTCAGAGCCATCTCCTGACTCTCCACCGAGCCCCGCCACTCCCGTGATGCGGCCTGCGGCTCCTGTCCCCCTGCCCACAGCCGTGGCTTTTCTGGCTTTCAGTGAGTCTCTAGAGATGCTGCCTCAGGGCCTCCCCCTGCCGCCTGCTGTTCTTTCTAGAACATTCTTCCTCCGCTCGTCAGAGGCCAATGGAGCTGCAGTTCCAAGCCGCTCGCTTCAGTTCCACCTCACTCGGGCGGGCGAGGCTTTCTCCTCAGGCCGCGGCCAGTGGGAGGCCCCGGGTCCTCCCGCTTCCAGGCGTTGTCCCGCCACGGCTGCACCGCCAGCCGCCGAGGGACGCGCCGGGGCAGCCCGGGGCCCTTAGGAAGGCGGGGCGAGACCCCGACCCACGCAAGGATGGGCTGAGGAGCCGGGCAGTCATTCACTCGCTCATTTATTCGTCACGTGTCAGGCGCCGCCCCTGCGGGTGGGCGTGGTGCTGGGGAGACGCACAGACTGCGACGGGCCTGTTCTCCTGGAACTCACCGGCCGGAGGGGCAAGACAGACAGTAAACAACAAAATGAATTAACAATAAGATCGGTCCACACCACGGTAAGTTCCCAAGAGACATAAATAGAAGTAGTTACGGAAGGTTTTGAGTGGGGATGTCAGAATGCCAGGCAAAGAGCCAGGGGGAGGGACTTCCGGCAGGGCAAACAGCACGTGCAAAGGCCCTGAGGCGGCAGAGAGTGGTCTGGCGGGAACACAGGGAAGGAGAAGGGCAGCAGAGGTGGGCAGGGCTGGACACAGGCCGAGTGGAGCGTTTTTTTTTTAATTCTGAGAGCGCTGGGAGGACTTCAGCAGGCGGGGGCGTGATCTGGTCTGACTTATGAGAGAGCGGGTCATGTGATCTGGGCTTCATGAGGCTTTGAGTGGTTTCTGTGATTTTCCACTTACAGTGTGGCCTTGGGATAGTTTTGTGGGGGTTATTTTTGGTTCTCTGGTCATTTTGGTCAAACCAACAGCAGGATGTACTTTCCGAGTGTGGAGCAGCAGGGCATGTTTCTGCAGATGTCCCCTGTGACCTCAGCGAGAGACGCTCACGCCCCCGGAATGGCGGACTCTAGGCCCGACACATCACCGGGCAGCTCGCAGGCCTGCCTTCCACTAGGGCTGGATCAGTCAGGGCTGTGCAGAGGGCCAGAACCAGCTGGAGACACACCCACCCACACGTGTGTATGTACATGGATGTGCGTCTAATTTGTTTTAAAGTATTGGCTCATGCAACCGTGGGGGCTGGCAAATCTGAAATTTGTAGGGCGGGCCGGCGGCTGGAGACTCGCGGGGAGCTGGTGCTGCGGTCTGGCGGCAGAATTTCTCCTCCAGGAAGCCTCAGTTCCTGCTCTGGAGGCTTCAGCTGATTGGGCGAGGCTCACCCCCCTTCTCGAGGGTAATTTCCTTGACATAAAGTCAACTCTTTGTCTACAAAATACCTTCACGGCAGCAGCTAGACTAGCGTTAGAGTTAATGCCTGGGTACTATAGCCTAGCCAAGTTGGCACGTAACGCTAACTATCTCAGTAAAGTATATACAAAATGAAATCAAAGTCTTTATTCTTTGATCAACTCATGAAATCTTTGGGCCAGCTTGAGGTTCTCTTGTTCTGTTGTTCTGGGCGACTGTGTGTGTGACCATTGGGACATTAACACCGACCACGACCCTTGGCTTGCCAATGAGGACATTTGACTGAGGTTGAACGGCCTGAATTTGTGAAAGAATAAAATTCTGGGTATCTGTTTCCCCACCTGGGCTTGGAGTCTGGTGTGGGGACCGTGTTGAGCCCAAAGCTTTCCTCTCTGCTATTTGACTCTTGGCCTGTGCTCAGAGTGACAGCCAGTAGCCAGTTCATGGCCAAAATGACCGAGGCCTTGCTGGGCAGGAGATACCTCACCATGCTGGTCCCTTTTCTTCCTTCCCCTTGGCATGGGCTGAATTGTATCCCACCAAAATTCAGGTATAGGCTGGGCACGGTGGCTCACGCCTATAATCCTAGCACTCTGGGAGGCCAAGGCAGGAGGATCGCTTGAGCTCAGGAGTTCGAGACCAGCCTGAGCAAGAGCAAGAGCGAGACCCCGTCTCTACTAAAAAACAGAAAAATTATCTGGGCATGGTGGTGTGCACCTGTAGTCCCGCTTACTTGGGAGGCTGAGGCAGGAGGATCACCTGAGCCCAGGAGTTTGAGGTTGCTGTGAGCTAGGCTGACACCATGGCATTCTAGCCTGGGCAACAGAGGGAGACTCCATCTCAAAAAAAACAAAGAAAGAAAAGCAAAATTCATGTGTTGAAGTGCTAACCCCCAGTGCCTTGGAATGTGGCTGTATTTGAAGACAGGGCCTTTAAAGAGGTAATTAAGGAAAATGAGGTTATAGGGCTGGGCCCTGATCCAATATGACTCGTCCTTATACGAAGAAGAAGGCAGGACACAAATAGGCGCACGCGTGGAGGAAAGACCATGCGAGGACACAGGGTGAAGACGGCCACCTGCAAGCCAAGAAGAGGTCTCGGGAGAAACAAACCTGCGACACCTTGATCTTGCACTTCCAGTGTCCAGAACTATGAGAAAGTAAAGTCCTATTGCTGAACCCACCCGTCTGTGGCATTTTGTTAGGGCAGCCCCAGCAGACTGACACACCCCTTCTCGGGGGCCCCAAGGGTTGTTCCTGCTTCGCTCTCGTCAAGTCTTGGCTGTGCAGTCTTTGCCTTCTCTTAATCAGATAATTCAAGACCACAGTCGAGGGGTCTGACCCTTCCCACAGAGTCTGCTGAACTCTGCCCCCCACACCCCTCCGTAACTTCTTCTTTCTCCGTCTTGGTGGTTTGTGTGGTCGGATGAAGCCCAACTGTGGGGACGGGCAAAATACGGTGAAGGGAGCTGAGCACGTCCCACACGGCTTGACTCTGGGGTAAAGGGCGGCGACGGGGCTTGGCTAATTAATGGTCCTTGCCACTGTTCCCAGGCCTGAAGGCGTGTGTGCATGTGTTAGCATGTGTGCAAATCACGTTGCGCTGATGCCAGGCGTGCTGGGTGAGCTGGGCCTGGCTCTGACGTCAGGACAGCGCTTCTGGCCAGGGTTCCCACAGACGGGGCTCAGAGGGACACCGTGGGTTGAAGGACCTTGACCTCCTGCCCAAGGAGGATGGTTGCTTTCGCTTGGGTTCTCTCAAAAAGCAGACCTAGGGGCAAGAATTGGATGAAGTCGGTTATTTGATGTGTAATCCCAGAAAGCGTGGTGAGGGAGTGGAGGCAACAAAGACAGGAACAGAATTACGGTGTGTATTGACAGGCACGTTAGGGCTGTGACCAACTGGCCCCACTGGGGACCTTCTGAGAAACCACGTGGAACAGGACTCGGAGTTGTCCCAGCGAGGGGTGAGGAAGCTGTGGTGTGTTAGTTATCTGCTTTTAAAAACAGCTTTATTGAGATATAATTCACATGCCATATATAATTCACATTCGTGCATTTGATAGTGTACAATTCAATGGTTTTTAGTATATTCATAGATATGTACAGCCATTACCACAGTCGAATTTAGAACATATTTGTCACCTCAAAAAGAAACCCCGGACTCGTTAGCTATCACCTCCTATCCATCCCTGCCTCAGCCCCAAGCGACCACTTACCTACTTTCTGTCTCTACAGATTTTCCTGTTCTGACTTTCCTATGAACGGAACCATATAATCCGTGAGCTTTTGTGACCGGCTTCTTTCACTTTCCAACTTATAGCATGTGTTAGTACTTTGTTCCTTTTCGTGGCTAAATAATATTCCTTTGTATGGCTATGTCACATTTTATTTATCCATTTAGCCATTGATGGATATTTGAATTGTTTCAGCTTTTTAGCTGTTATGAATAATGCTGCTGTAAACATTCATGTACAGTTTTTGTATGGACATATGTTTTCATCTCCCTTGGGTATTTATCCAGGAGTAGAATCACTGGATCATATGGTAACTCTATAATGGTTTGAGGAATTCCCAGCCTGTTTTCCCAAGTGGCTACACCACTTTACATTCCTACCAGTAGTGTATGAGGGTATTAGTTATCTACTGCTGCATAACAAATTACCCCAAAACTTGTCAGCTTAAGAAAATTAACATGTATTATCTCATATCATTTCTGTGGGTCAGGAATGTGGGAGCTACTGAGCTGGCTCAGGGTCACTTAGGAGGCTAGAATCATCTTGAAGACTTGAGTAGACATCTTGAGAACATATGTCTATACAAAAACATGCACATGAATGTTTTGGGGCTGGAGGATCTGTTTCCAGCATGGCTGGCTCACTGGCTGGCAAGTTAGTGCTAGTTTTTGGCAGGAGTCCTTAGCTGCTCACCGGGTAGACCTTTCTGGAGAGCTGTTTGAGTGTCCTCACAACATGGCAGCTGCTTCCATAAGAGCAAATGATTTAAAAGAAAGTAGTGCAGAAGCTGCAATGCTTTTATTTTTAAAATATTTTTAAATTGTGGCAAAATACACATAACACAGATTTTACCATCTGAACCATTTTTAAGCATACAATCAGTGGCATTAAGTACACTCACTTTGTTATGCTACTATCACTGCTATCCATCCACAGAACTCTTTTCATCTCGCACAACTGGAACTCTGTACCCAGTAAACAACCTCCCCTGTGCCCATGGTCCCTCCTCCAGCCGCTGGCAACATCATTCAACTTTCTGTCTCTATGATTCTGACTACTCTTGGTACCTCATGTAAGTGGAATCATACAGTGTGTGTCCTTTTGTGACTTATTTTACTTCGCATAATGTCCTCAAGCTTCATTCACATTGTAGCATGTGTCAGAATCTCCTTCCTTTTTAAGGTAGAATATTATTCCATTGAATGTGTATACCACATCTTACTTACCCATCCATCTGCCAATGGACACCTGAGTTGTTTCCACCTTTTTGGCTTTTCTGAAAGATGCTGCTGTGAACATGGGTATACAAATATCTCTTTGCATGTTTGCTTTCAAATCTTCCAGGTATATACCAAGAAGTGGAATTG
Organism: Eulemur rufifrons; assembly: GCF_041146395.1. Classification (NCBI taxonomy): domain Eukaryota; kingdom Metazoa; phylum Chordata; class Mammalia; order Primates; family Lemuridae; genus Eulemur; species Eulemur rufifrons. The sequence goes on from NC_090983.1 coordinate 7,696,749, forward strand.
ATGGATCATACGGTAGTGATTCTATTTTTAACTTTTTGAGGAACCGCCATGCTGTTTTCCATTTTGGTGGTACCATTTTACATTCCCACTGACAGGCACAAGGGTTCCAATTTATCCACATCCCCAACGCTTGTTTTCTGTTTCTTTTTTTAAATAGTAGTGAGTGTGAGGTGGTATCTCATGGTGGTTTTGATTTGCATTTCCCTAATGATTAGCGATATTGAGCCTTTTTTCATGTGTTTACTGCCCATTTAGATACCTTCTTTGGCGAAATGTCTATTCAAATCCTTTGCCCATTTTTTAATTGGCTTGTTTCCACAATGCTTTTATGGTGTACCCTTGGATGGTAGGCACTGTCATTTCGACAGTATCCTACAGGATGGTTCAGTGTGCGAGGCAACTGAACAAGAGCGTGAATGCCAGAATGTGGGGCTCACTGGGGGCCATCGTGGATGCCAATGTGCTAAAGAACACTCTTGGGCAGAGAGAGGAGCTGTCAGCACGGACAGCCCATGTCTGTGAATGTCTATGGCCTCTCACTGAGAGGCCACCACCACCCAATGCTTATCCTGGTGCCAATATCCATCCCCCCCTTGCCTGGGTGTACCCCGCCCTTGCTCAGTTTCCAGACCTATGGTTGGAACTTAGTTCTTTTTTTTTTTTTTTTTTTTTTTGAGACAAAGTCTTACTTTATTGCCCTGGCTAGAGTGCTGTGGCATCAGCCTAGCTCACAGCAACCTCACACTCCTGGGCTCAAGCTATCCCCCTGCCTCAGCCTCCTGAGTAGCTGGGACTACAGGCGTGCACTACTATACCCGGCTAATTTTTTCTATTTTTCTCTCTTTTTTTTTTTTTTTGAGACAGAGTCTCACTTTGTTGCTCAGGCTAGAGTGAGTGCCGTGGCGTCAGCCTAGCTCACAGCAACCTCAAACTCCTGAGCTCAAGCGATCCTCCTGCCTCAGCCTCCCGAGTAGCTGGGACTACAGGCATGTGCCACTATGCCCGGCTAATTTTTCTATATATATATTTTTAGTTGTCCATATAATTTCTTTCTATTTTTAGTAGAGACGGGGTCTCGCTCTTGCTCAGGCTGGTCTCGAACTCCTGACCTTGAGCGATCCACCCGCCTCGGCCTCCCTGAGTGCTAGGATTACAGGCGTGAGCCACCGCGCCCGGCCTAATTTTTTCTATTTTTAGTAGAGATGGGGTCTCACTCTTGCTCAGGCTGGTCTTGAACTCCTGACCTCAAGTGATCCTCCCACCTCGGCCTCCACGAGTGCTAGGATTACAGGTGTGAGCCACCACACCTGGCCCGAACTTAGTTCTTATCTAGTCCTCACTTAGTGGTCGGTCCACAGCTATTTCTGCAGACTCCCCAGGACTTCTTTAACTACAGCTGACCCCTGAACAACAGGGGGGTTAGGGATGCTGACTCCAATGCAGTAAAAAATCTAGCTATAACTTTAGACTTCCTCAAAACTTTACTAAAAGCCTACTGTTGCCCAGACACCCTACTGACACTATAAACAATCCATTAACACATATTTTGCATGTTATATGTATTATATATTCTTATAATAAAGTAAACTAGAGAAAAGAAAATGTTATTAAGAAAATCAAAAGGAAGAGCAAAGATATAATATTTACTATTCACTAAGCGGCAGTAGATCATCATAAAGGTCTCCATCCTCCCCACCTTCACACCGAGCAGACTGAGGAGGGCACAGAGGGCTGCTCTTGCTGTCTCGGGGGTGGCAGAGGTGGAAGACAATCTGCAGGTAAGTGGACCCATGCAATTCAAACCCCGGTTGTTCAAGAGGTAACTGCACTTACTTAATTGGTTTTATTCTTTGTTTTCTGATTACAGAAACAATACACGTTGCTGAAAATACAAACACAAAAATGTATTTCTTAGAAAGTGAAAGTCCCTTGTAATCTCACTCTCTGGCCACGATCACTGTTGCCTGTTTCACAATTGTTCTTCAACAATTTTCTATGCATAAAAGCCCATCCTGTGATTTACGTGTCTAGGATCCAACCCTCCATGTCGATACATTCCTTACAGGTTCCTCTTGGCCACACACCTGGCCTGGACGCCTTGCCAGGCCGGCCTGTGTGGGTCAGCCTCCACCTCTCACACGCCTGCACGGCACTCCGTAGCTTTGGTGTCTCATCATTGCCCGTGCTCTACTGCTGGAGATAGCAGGTGCCTTTGGGGTCTGAGTCTCCTCCCCTTGGCCTGATTCTGATTTCAGCGGCATCTAGGGAGGAAGGATCCCAACCCAGGCTCATGCCTTGCATATTCCACTGGTTGCCCTTGGACCTTGTCTGACACACAGGAGTCCCCGGGACCCCTGTACAAACACAGCCAGAAAGTTACATTCCCAGAGGAAGCCAATTACCCACCAATTATCTGATGCGTCAGGCAAATGATTCTGGGAGGCATGCAGGCCACTGTGCTTTCAGAAGCTAAGACAAAAGTCTCAAGGGGGCTCGGACAAGGACAATCAGGTGGTTTACAATTTTTCATTGCCGCGAACAATGCTATCACTAGTACCACTCATCTCTATGTATTCAGGTTACTGTTCTTTTCCATAAATTCCGAGGGGTAAAGTTTCAGGGCCAAAGGGATAGACATCTTTACTTTGGTAGCCATTGCTAAACTTGTCCTCCAGAAATGGTGACATCCCCGTTCACAGTGAGGGAGGATGTTTCCCTCTAACTGGGAGCCTGGTGCTGTGAGGAGGGTGTTCATGCAGGGGATGGGGACAGCCCAGAGCAAGGCTTCAGAGTGAGTGGGGAGGGTGTCTACATAGGGGCAGTGATGGCGGCAATGGAAAATCGGTTACATACTGAGGGGATCGGCCCGAGAAGGAAATACACTGAAAACAACGGAAGGCAAGTTTCTTCCTCTCAGGGAGGTGTAGTCAGATGGATGCTGTGGTGTCAGATTGGAATTAGAGGCACTGATGTCAGTGCATGTTTTTCAATATTTGTAGGTATAAAAGTAAGCATCAATATAAATGTGTATACACATAGCATATGTGTTTGTGTGCATGCATGTATTTGTGTTTCTACCTGCATGTATGCCCTGGTTCTGCCCACGAGGAAGGCCAGCAGCCACGAGCACACCTAGCACCCAGACCTTGGCTTCTGAATGGCATTCTCCCCTAAACGGAGCCAAGGCTTCTTGGAAAATGGCTTATTCCAGCCTGGCCCAGGCAAATACAAGATGAGCCTGGAATACCTTATTGTGCCAGAAAATACAAAAATATTTATGATGATGACATGTCAAAAGGATACAGGAGCCAGCTTGAAGGGGCTCCCACATTCGAACATCAACATAAATAATAATAATGAATTGTTATCCGTTGAGTAGAATAAGAAATCCTGGGTCCACGTGGATGTAAATAGTGGTAAGAGAAAGTTTTTCCTTATAGTCAACGTCAGCTAAGAAATGATGGGACGATGAGGTTTAGAATCACCATTTGGCAACCACCATAGTGATCATTAATTCATCCCAGAATCATAAACAGATGCTAAAATTAGTGGGTAAAATTTGATGAGAAGTGGGATATTTACATAATCTCAGAGTACCTCCCCACAACATGCCTACTAGTCCCCAAAGGAAAAGCGTAGCTCTTTGGAGGAGAAAGCCGCAGGTACCACATCAGCCAAGGGAATACAGTTAATGCGTTCAGTGATGGGACAATCCAAACTGTGAGCGGCTTCATAGGATGGAATGAAAAGAACACATCCCCAGGGTCCCAGGCCTGTCCCCTCCCAGTGCTGGCTCTTGCTCTGCCTGCCCTTCCTCCCTGCAGAGAGGCCTCACCTGAGACGAGTCTCCCCCCAACCTTGCTGCTCAGGGAAGAGCGAAGCCTGGAGCAGGGCGGAGGGCCCAGGGTCCTCCTGGTGTCCCCTGTGAGGCTGGGACCTTTCCTGCGGCTGGGGCTTGGCCAGGGTCTGACCGAGTGCCGTTCTGCCCTAATAAAGGCCTGCCGGGGCCAGCTCGCTCTTCCCTCCTTGTTTATGGTGCTCCACACAAACACACTTGAGAGCCTTCTGGGAACACGAGTGGCCAAAGGCAGGATCCTAGCGAGACCGCCGCAGAAGGCAAGGACGCCCAGCAACTGCCAGTGCAGCCTGGCTCTGGCCTGCTGCCCCCCAGTCCTCCAGCGCCTCTCTCCACACCACTCCTCTCAGGGGCTAAATCAGAGACCGATAGGATATTTTCTCTTGCTGCCTTGGAGAAAAAATATTAAAAATCACTTCCTTTTTGTACCAAGCTCAAGTGAAACATGCACTTACTCTTCATTTATTTGAAAAATAGTTATAGGTGCCTGCTAAGTGCCCTTTGGGTACTCTAATCCTCATGATAACCCTATGCAGTAGGTACTGTTGTCACCCCTATTTTTCAAATGAGGAAACTGAGGCATAGCAAGTCTAAGCAGGATGCCCCCTAACAGCCTGCCATCCTAAGAACGAAGGGCATTAAAACTTCTGTTCCTGGAAACACATCTCACAGCCTCTCTGAACTGCAGCCACATGATGAAGCCTCTTGGAAGGCTCCAGGTTCCATTAATAACTAGGGAACTCTTGAATTTCTACCAAAAGTTCCAAAGCAACTTAACTACTAATGATAGCTCCCTCAGGAAAGGCGCTCAGTGGGACTTGCTGGTCCCCCCAGAGTAGCTGCCCTTGAGCCAGAAGGTGCCAGGATAGCCCATGGAAGGTGCCAGGCTAGCCTATGGAAGGTGCCAGGCTAGCCCCTGGAAGGTGCCAGGTTAGCCCATGGAAGGTGCCAGGCTAGCCCATGGAAGTTTCCAGCCTGGCCCCTGGAAGGTGCCAGGTTAGCCCATGGAAGGTGCCAGGCTAGCCCATGGAAGTTTCCAGCCTGGCCCCTGGAAGGTGCCAGGTTAGCCCATGGAACGTGCCAGCCTAGCCCATGGAAGTTTCCAGCCTGGCCCCTGGAAGGTGCCAGGTTAGCCCATGGAAGGTGCCAGGCTAGCCTATGGAAGGTGCTGCCCACAAAGCAGTTTAGGGGCAGTTAAGAACAGCACCAAGGCAGGGCAGTTTTGGGAGCAAACCTAACTCAATGAGGGAAAGGTAACATGGGCTTCAGAAGGGGGCCTATGCCAGACATGTCTATAAAAGTCCTGCTCTCTGAGGGGTAAATACGTCCATGGACTTTTCTTTTCTTTTTTTTTTTTGAAGTCTAGACTCTTGAAATTTGACCTTCTTTACACATGGGGGAACTTGAGTCAGAACTGTGGAGTAAAAGGTGGAAAGCTTTTTACGCAGATAAATTTAAGTTCGAATCCCAGCTCCGGCACTGGTTAGCTGTGGGATGTTGGGCAAGTTACTAACATCAGGCCGGTCCCTCCACTGTACGCTCTCGGTGACTCCTCCGCTCCCTTCCCTGGTCTGATGGTCGCTACTGACACGCCCAGCACAAGGGTGATTCAGTCACCTCATGATTCGTGATTCGGTCTTTGTCCCTAAGAATACTGCAGCCTTAGAAAGACTCATTCCACATTTGTCACTACTGTCAGGCTCTTTGATTTATTGTCTCCACTTTATGCAATAATGTTATTTCCTTTGTAATTCTGAGTCTCCTCGCACTTGGAGGACCTACTGGCCGTGGCAGCAGCTTGCCTTGGAAACAGGCAGTAATGGGGAAGAACTGTCAAACCAACTAACCGTGGTCTGCTTTTTATTATCATGATGTGCCCGTGATTCTAAACAATGTCAGTGATAAAATATTACTTGCTCCTGCCCGGCCGCCTGCTCCCTTAATACCCCAACCCCCCAGCCCCACACGCCTCTGCCTGTTGGCCAGGTGGAATTAATGACTTTTATAGAACGCTTTGAAACAAACCCAGAACTGAAGTATTAAATATTTAGTGGTGACGGGCATTATGTCTGCTACTGACTCTCATAGTCTGGAAAAATTGTGTGATATAGGAATCCTTTGTGCTATTCTTTCAACTTTTATATAGGTCTGAAATTATGCTAATATAAAAAGTTGAAAAGAAAAACAAAAACACTAAGCCAGACATAGCGATTGCACTGGACTAATTAAGTTCCTGAGCCCTGATACCAGTCACCTGTTAAGGGGATGAGCTTTTGTCTGAAAACTAACTTTGTTCATAACTAAGAGCATTTGTAAATGGAAAGACCCTAGGGGAGCTTCTATAGTGCACATCAGTGTGGCCTGTTAGCTGGGAAGGCTGGGTGGACGTTTTGGGGGCCTTTACTTAGGTGCCAGGAGCTGGTGCCAGGAGCACCCTGTGGGCACCCAGTAACAGCTGGGCCCAGTCCCAGGGTGACGTGAGGATACATAGACTCAGGACAAGAGAGACCCAGGCTTTTTCTGGCCCTCTTATCGTGTGACCTGACCATGTCCTCCCTTTGGCCACAAGTAGAGGAGGTCAGGGCCCCAGGGCACAGGCCAAGCCCTGGAGGAGGTGGCTGACTGCCTGTGCCCAGCACCCTGCCTGAAGCCTGTGGCTGTCTCTGGGATAGCTCAGAAATAGGGCTCACGGCCGCCAGGTGGCAAGGGGCTGGACAGATGGTCCCGAGTGGCCCTCTCCATGGGCAGGAAAGGTAGAGGTGACAGTGCCTGGAGGTCTCCCCAGGTGCTGGTCCCTGCACTGCGACAGGCGCCTACAAGTCTGTGTTCTTCCTTCCACTGGGGCTCAGCTCTCCTGCCCTGGGTTGCTGGGGACCTCGCCCTTCCAACCCTGCTAAGCACAGCTCCCACTCCAGCCCTGACTCCTGGCAGCTTTCCAGTACCTTCCAGACAATTCCAATCATAGATCTGGCCACTGTTTCTTGAGCATATCAACCCTGTACAAGTGCTTTAACCCATATTATCTGGCTTAATCCTGGCAGCTCGGGAAGCAGGGATGACCACACAAGCCACGAGGCTCACTGAGGTGCAATCCTAGCCCCCAAGATGGGGACCCCACCACCTGGGGGGCTCAGACCTTCCTCCTCTCTCTCCTGACCACGGCCTGGCCTGGGCCCAGTGAGCAGAGCAGGTGACGGGCTCTCTGTCCCAGGCAGGTGCCCACATGAACATGGTGACTCTCCCCTGCGTTGGACATTTGCTGTTCCCAGCTCTCCATGTTTGTCCGATGAAGCCCAATGACAGCGAGTCCTGGGCTGTCCTCACTGCCCTGGCTGCCCAGTGCCTTGGTGTCCCCGAATTCATCTCACCCTCCTTATGTCCTCTCTACAGGCAGTAAGGTGGGGTGAGGCTGGGGGCCTTCTGGGGGAACGAGGGGTGTACCAGGAGCTGCTGGTCAGCCCGAGGCTAACGAGGCATCCCCCTATGTGGCTCTCAGGGAGTCAGCAGGGTGAGGAGGGACTGAGGGGCTACTCGGGTGCCATGAGCGCTGCACGCCCAGGACCTGGGAGGTATCTCAGCGGCTCCGGAGGCCCAGCAGTCCTCCCTCAGTGTATTTGCTGCCGTGCGGAGTTGGGGCCTTGGCCCCCGGGTCTGAGCAGGTGTCCACCCACCAAGCTCAAGAGCTGCATGTGTACACCCAGAAAACCTGGGGAAGCCACCCCAGGATGGAGCAGGGGGTAGCAGGATGTCACTGGGCTCTGATGGGACACTCTGCTGTGGTGGTCTTGAGCTCAAGCCCAAAGGCCAGGGCGCCCATGGCCTTCTGGACAGTGCTGGGGTGGGGGTTATGGCTGTGATGGCCACTGGGCCTCTCCTTTTGGGGGGTACCCTTTAATCTGAGGTCCTTGATGTCTATTAATGTGGTATGAATTATACAGCCGGCTGGCGGGAGCCATTCTGCCTCTGTAAGGCAGGGATGGGCTCTGAGCACCTCCGAAGTGTCCACAGTGGGGTTAAGGCACTCAGTGTGTGCAGAGAGGCATGTGTGTGCACACGTGTGAGCACACGCATGTGCGTGTGTGTTCCAGAGAAGCAGTGGTCAATAATGCTCATCACTTGCTAAGAGCAGTCTGTGACACCACAGTGGGCTCTGTTTCCCTATGACACTGCCCCTTGTCACTCACCTAATGTGGCAGCAGCTACATTTTGAAGGCTCTTCCCAGGCTAGTTCATCAAGGGCTGAGTAGTTAACTTTCGGGACACCCCAGAATCCTTTCTCTCCAGGCCCTGGGGACCACGTACCCAAGCACATCCCACAGCCTCCCCACACCCGGCCTGTGTTTACATGTGGGGTTCCTGGGAAGGCTGGCCTGGTGGAGGCTCAAGGGTCTAACTCTGCCCTCCCCCGACCCAGCCCAGACAGTGACTCATGGGGGAGGGACAGGAGTCCTGGGAGAGGAGGGTGGCTCCTCCAGTTGCCATTAAATGGTGATGATCCCACCTGACTTTTCTTGCATGCTGGCCCCGTGCCAGCCCCTGTGCTGACTCTTTATGCTCCGCATCTCACTTCACCCTTAAAGGTAGTGGCAACAGTGGTTAGCCCACCCATTCTACAGGAAGGGGAAGTGAGGCAGAATCCCACGGCTCACAGTAGCCTTGGGTCCTGGGGCTTTGTTGTTAACCCCTCCCTGTGCTCCTCAAAGTGTGATTCTGGGACATGGGAGTCTCAGAAGGGCACCTGTCACGCATGACAATTTCTGGGCCGAGCCCAGACTAAGGGAATCAAACTCTGGGAAGAAGCCTAGGAGGCGGCATTTCAGCCGGCAAATCCCTGTTTCTATGGTCCTGGCAAGTTCCTGGTGAAATAACTGCCAGGTAAGGAGCTGACCCGCAGGATGTGAGGGCAGGGAAGGCACCCCCTGCCGGGTTTGCAGGGGGACAGTCTAGGGGAGCAGGAGCCTGGGGCCAGGCACTCTTGGCTCCTCCCTCGGTTCCCTCCCTCCCTCCCTGTCTCCCCTTGGCAGGGTGAAGGGCAGGGGGCATGTGAATGGCTAAGGGGGAGGGTACTGGGGCTGAGTGAACATAGTGAGGAAAGGGGGACCACGCGGGTGGAAAGTGGGGGGTCCAACACCAAGCTAGATTTAGGCGTGTTCTTTTTCAAAAGGAAGTGGGGACCCCACGCCAGGGTTTCCAGCAGAGAAGTGACGTTGTTGAGGGCTCAGGAGGGAGAATGGAGGCTCCCTCCGCAGTCCCGGGAGGGGAGAGCACCTGGACTCGGACTGGAGGACGGGAGCGAGCGGCGGCCGAGCCTGCGGAGCTGCAATCCTGGGCGGGCGGAAGGGGAAGGGTGGTGCCCGGGGGGATGAGCCCCTTTGGCGCCGGTTGACCTCAAGGGCTGGTGGGACGTTCTTGGAGGTCTGTGCAGTGTGAAGCAGGAGGAGATAGGGATCAGAGGGACTCCGAGACAAGCGGTTATGCTAAAAGTCAGGACGCAAGGGCGGGTACAGCGTGCGAGCCCGGTCACTCGGGCTTCACCTCTGCGACTCTAAGGCACAGTTTTCTCAACTGTAAAATGGGTTGTTGTGAGGGTTCCGTGAGATAAAGGTGCTCCTGGAAGCGCCACATCAAACCACCGCCGTCGTCTGGCTGGGTGCGGGGGTCCGAGGTGAGCGAGTCCGGGGTCCCGCGTCCCGCGGGCTGCGGGGGCGGCGCTGCCCCCTGGCGGCGTTCCCGGCCCGCGAACGGGCGGTGACGGGGCGGGCTGCTGGGGCTGGTCGCCGTCAGTCCGTCAGTCGCCTGGCTCCTGGCGACGCGTCTGCTGGGCCGTCGGTTGGTGGGTGACGGCGCCCCAGGGACTCGCGGGCCGCAGACAGCATGGTGGGTGTGCGCGATGCGGACGCGGGCAAGGGCGCGGCGGGAAGAGGGCGCGGGCAGGGAGGTCCCAGGGCGGGAGGGGCCGGAGGGTCCCGTCTGGGCGCCCCCCGGGGGCCTCTCAGCGTCTCCGACCGTGTCTGTCCTTTTGCTCCAGCGCGGTAACCCTTGCTCCAAAGTAGGGCGTCTCCCTGGAACCCGGGCCGGCGCCTGCGCGTTCGCAGCTCCTCCGCGGGGCTCCCGCACCAGGCGCTGGGGTGAGGGTGCACAGGAGGAAAGTCAGGGGAGCCCAATAGAGAGGAGAGGGCCCCAGAACTGGCAGTGCCAAGGGCATCAAATATTAGACTTTGAATATTGTAGGTGTCAGAAAACAGAAGCAGGAACCAACTTTTGGATCAAGCGTGTCTAGTTTTTAGCCTTTTCACTCGCACACCTGATCCCCACAGTGACTCTGTGCGCATGGCAAGGGGGTGATAACCGTGCCCTGCGGCGTGCCAGGCAGGCCCCGGGTGAATACCTTTCATGGATTAAACTCCCTGGATCCCCTAATAAGGAAACAGCCTTAAAGTGGTTACCTCACCAAAGGTCACACAGCCCGGAACAGGGGAGGCTGGATTTGAATCCAGGCAGTTGCTTCCAAAGCCTTTGCCCTTAAAGACCACGTGATGTCCCACATCCTGCCCATTTTACAGATGCCCAAACTGAGTGCCTCTCCTCACGTCCATGTCTGGGAAGGGGAGGCCCCCAGGGGGAGACTGCTGATGGCAAAGCCTGTGCTCCAGGGGACTCGTCATTTCTTCAAAGGTTTCAGGTCATGAAATTTAAAATCGAGGTCGTACATTTGGTCATTTTTAAGATGTACATTTCTACATCTCTGAAATTGTAATGCACCTTACAATGGATGGAAGAGGATTTTTCTTTCTCAGTGCTACATAAAATAAGTCATTTTAGGTCGGTGGCATCTTGGTTTGATGAGTTAGGACAGGCCCTGGATTCCCTGATTGACTTCCTGGGCATCTCTCCCCTCTGTTCCAGACTCCTCTCTGCCTCAATTGCTCTGTCCTCCCCAGAGACCTGTCCCCTGGGGACGCAAGGAGCCTCATGCCCTGCAATGTCAGTGTAGCCAGGGCAGGCTTCCACCCGGAGGACTTGAACCTGACTGATGAGGCGCTGAGACTCAAGTACCTGGGGCCCCAGCAGACGGAGCTGTTCCTGCCCATCTGTGCCACTTACCTGCTGATCTTCGTGGTGGGCACCGTGGGCAACGGGCTGACCTGCACAGTCATCCTGCGCCACAAGGCCATGCGCACGCCCACCAACTACTACCTCCTCAGCCTGGCCGTGTCGGACCTGCTGGTGCTGCTGGTGGGCCTGCCCCTGGAGCTCTACGAGATGTGGCACAACTACCCCTTCCTGCTGGGCACTGGCGGCTGCTACTTCCGCACGATGCTTTTTGAGACAGTCTGCCTGACCTCCGTGCTCAACGTCACTGCCTTGAGCGTGGAGCGCTACATGGCCGTGGTGCACCCGCTCCAGGCTAGGTCCATGGTGACACGGGCCCACGTGCGCCGGGTGCTTGTGATGGTCTGGGGGCTAGCCGTGCTCTGCTCTCTACCTAACGCCAGCCTGCACGGCATCCGGCAGCTGCACGTGCCCTGCCGGGGCACAGTGCCCAACACGGCCATGTGCACACTGGTCCGCCCACGGGCCCTCTACAACCTGGTGGTGCAGACCACTGCGCTGCTCTTCTTCTGCCTGCCCATGGCCACCATCAGCGTGCTGTACCTGCTCATCGGGCTGCGGCTGCGGCAGGAGAGGCTGCTGCTCAGGCAGGAGGCCAAGGGCAGGCGTGCTGCAGTGGCCAGGTCCAGCCACACCCACAGGCTCCAGCTGCCGGATAGGGGCCGGAGACAGGTGACCAAGATGCTGTGTAAGTGTCCCTGCTGGGAAGACCCAGGCACTGGGTATGAGGCTGGGGCTCCCAGGCCTGGGGGAAGGGGCTGAGTGTCTGACTTAGGTTTGGAGGAACTCCCCTAGCCTGTGTGTGAGAGTGTGCGTGTGTCCATATGTATGCCTGTGTACTCTTTAGATTACCCTGCTAGAAACTTACACCAAAGATACACATTAAAGGCTCATGGTAGGAGTAATTTGTGGGGTCTAGCACAAAATGAAAATTCTGTGTCCTTGTTCAAAAATTGTCAAGAATATCAAGACGGCAACAGTAGAGCATTAAACTGAGCCTGGGGCCCTTCTAAGCTGGGGCCCTGTGCACACAGGTTGCGCGCCCATGAGCCAGCCCTGGCTCCTGGAACCAAAACACAGAAAGGTCAGGGTCACGTTCATGCGTGTGGATGGGCTCCAGGCTGACAGAAACAGGGCTGTGGAGCCGGCAGGTCTCTCGTCTTGGTTCCTGTACATGCCTCAGCAGCCTGTGAGGCACGGCCATTGGCACGTGCTCCCCTGTCCTGAGGAACTGCCCACTTCCCTTAGTGGCTATTGAAAGTCCCAGGGAAGAGTTCTGACTGGTGGGGCTTGGGTCATAGCTGACCCGTGAGCCAGAGTGGCAGGTGGGATGCTAAGGTACAACACAGCCCTAGTGGAACCACACAGTGGGATCTGGGGGGAGCAAAGTCCCCAAAAGAGGGGAGGGAGATCCGAGAGGGGCAAGACGTTGAGTCTCCACTGTGCTGTCTGTGGTTCTCTGGGAACCACAGGAGTGAGTGAGTGTCTAAATAGGCTCATCAGGAGGTGTGTTTGTGAGGGCTGTCGCACAGAGCACAGAAAAATCTGGCCAGGAGTGTGGACTGGGGCAGTCCAGGGCTAGCCTGGCTGGGTTGCCTCCCAGCTCCTCGCTGTGAGGTCTGCACTATGACCAACTGCCCCGCCTGCCCCACCTCAGGCTCCTGCCACCGCCCCCCTTCCCCAGAACATGTGCAGAGTCTGCAGCAGGTGCTCAGCTGGGAAGGGTCCCCCGGAAGGTGGGCTTTCTGCTTGCTGCCCTGGGACCGCTGGCCTTCTCCCCTCCCTCCGTCTCTCCCTCCTTCCCTTATGCTCACTTTCCCAGGGCCTGCTGTGCACACGGCCATGTGCCTGGGACGTTATAAGCAGTGTCCTGTTTGAAATACAGGATTATGAGGAAAACCACGCTACGGTTTGATGAGGAAGACACTGTCCCTGGAAAGCTAACGAGTCAGAGAAGCAAGAAATGCAAGAAACAAGAAACAAAAATCAAGGCCAGCCCAGTGGCTAAGATCGAAGGAAGGGCAATGGGTGGGTCAGACCAGGGCAGGAAAGAATTTGAGAGAAACAGTGAAGGCTTGGCCAGCCTGTCCTACATTTTTTGGGTTGGGGGAGGGGAGATGACAAGAAAAGTAGGAGAAATGGACTTCCTGGGGTGATTGTTAAAAAAGTTTTTTTAAAAAGAAAAGGGTTAGTCAGTGCAGGGCAAGACATTCACCTGGGCACTGGGGAGCTGGGGCCGGAGCTGGGAAGGCCCGGGGCCAAGGCAGCCCCATGCGTGTGCGGTGGGGTGTGTGAGCATGGGCGCACGTGTGTGTGTGTGTGTGTGTGTGTGTGTGTTGCTCTCTGCCCCCACAACCTCGCTGTCTGCTGCTCTCTGAGCACATGCCCCATTCTCCTGCTTCTCTGTCTGGCGCATCAGCAAGCACAGTCCCCAGTGGGCACCCAGGGTGGCCCTTGCCCCCAGCCTGTCTTCCTCCTAGTTCAGCAGCCACAGCCAAGCATTAGCAATTCCAAATCCCAGGGTGAGGGAAGCTGATTGGACCAGCTGGGCTCAGGTGCATACACTTGGTCCAATGTGGCCAGAGGCAGGGACATGACCCAGTCAGTGACAGTGGGGAGGGCAGCCTCTCTGAAAGGGGTGTGGCCAGAACATGCAGATTTCCAGAAACTTCCAGCTGGGCGATGGGTGTGGCTGGCCTGTGGGTTCGGAGAGAAGGTGAGACTGGTGACCAAACTGAAGCCCAGGAGGGCTGCTGAGATGGCTTCTTCTCTGCCTCCGCAGTTGTGCTTGTCGTGGTGTTTGGCATCTGCTGGGCCCCATTCCATGCTGACCGCCTCATGTGGAGCTTCGTGTCCCACTGGACAGACGGTCTGCTCCTGGCCTTCCAGTACGTGCACGTCGTCTCCGGCGTCTTCTTCTACATCAGCTCGGCCGCCAACCCCGTGCTCTACAGCCTCATGTCCAGCCGCTTCCGAGACACCTTCCAGGAAGCCCTGTGCCTGGGGACACGGTGCCGCCACCACAGACCCCGACACAGCTCCCACAGCCTCAGCAGGGTGACCACAGGCAGCACCCTGTGTGACTTGGGCTCCCCGGGCAGCAGGGCCCACCCCCTGGCTGAGAACGGTGGCCCAAAGGGACAGTGAGAGACTGATCCCTCCTGAGTGGAGCCTCAAAGTGGCTTCACCTGGAGGGGCCAGAGGACCACACGGAGTCCTAGGAGACGCAGCTGCCTTCCTCTGCAGGGATGTCCACATGTCCTGTCCCCCTGTGTGTCCCGTCCCCAATTCAGCCTAGAATCTCTGACCAGCACCTCAGTGACTACTGGCCCCACCCATGTATTTGAGATTTGAGGGGAACAGCAAGAGAAAGGACCAGTCCCTGATTATTGAGGGCCCACAGGGCGCCAGGCACCGTATCATGTGCTTTTGATCCCTGCGGACCCCCAGACCCCAGTCCAAGTCCTTCCCCTACAGAAGCATCGCAGTTAGCTGGGCTCCGCAGTCATCCTGGGGACTCCCCCGCCAATTTCTGAAGTGTTTCCTCCGGGCCCTGGCTTTCTTCTCGTTTCTTATGGAGCTTCTGCAGGTTCTGGCAGGGGTGCCCAGGGATCCAGAACACCTGGTTCCAATCTCAGCCCTGCAGCCACCACCTTGCGTCCAGCAAATCCGCCCACCTTTCTAGGCCTTGGTTCCTTGCTTGCAAAATGAATGGGGCGCTTTCTACAGGGTCACGCTTTGGCACTTTGTGGTTTTCTGTGTGTGTGCACACAAGTCACTGCTTGTGACGAAACCAACTGATACCCTCAGATTGACAGGGCGGAAATTCTTCTCTGCATCCTTGTCACCCCAACCGCTACTTCCTCCCTGACCTCCACACAACCCCCAGAACCCGTGCCGTTCTTTCCTTGTCCTAGAGCAGGCGGGTGGGGCCAGGGTGGGAGCACCCTCCCCGCGCTCACCTGCACACAGGCTGGAGGCCCAGTGAGCAGAGCACTGGACCTGACTGGCCAGAGGGTTTCTGGGGACAAGAGACACGGGCAGCCAAGGGCAAGGCCCTGTGGGCCTTGTGGGGACAGTTCTGCTGGGCTCAATGAGGTGAGAAAAGGGACAGGGACAAGTATCTCCTGAAACCGAGTCCCATCCCAGATCCCTGTGGACCAAATCAGTGCTCAGTCAGGACTGAATCAATAGGTTCCCTTGCCAGGAGCTGGGGGAGGGGAGAGTGGGGAGATGTCTGATGCACGCACAGTTTCAGTTTTGCAAGATAAAAAAGTTCTGGAGATCTGTTGCACAGCAATGTGAATATACTTAGTAATAGTGAACTGTATACCTAAATGGTTAAGATGGCATGTATTTTACTATGATTTTTAAAAGATTTTTTACTATGATTTTAAAGGAAAAGAAAAAATTAAAACCTCTGCCGAGGTACCACTGTACACATGTTGGCATGTTTCCTTCCAATATTTTATATGGTTGTGCTTCTAGTCTATACACAATTTTGTATCTGGCCTTGTTCCCAGCAGATGTTCTATCCAGGTTCAAGGTTGTGCTCAGTTTACTTGCAGGCTCCTCTCTGATGGCCTTGGCCAGCCCTGGTTGAGTCCCCTGGGCCTCGCACAAGCCACAGCGGGGTGAGTTCCCAGATGCTGGCCCAGGAAGGCCGTGATCCCTCCTGCCTACTGAGCTCAGAAGAGGCTGGCAAGGTCCCTGGCTGTCAAGGAAAGAGGAGCCCTCCTGCCTGCAGGGCCGGCTGCCGGACGAGCTTGAGACTAGTAGGCACCAAAGAAGGGGAGCACGGGGGCTTTGGGACAGAGAGCAGTACAGGCTGGGTGGGGAGTGGGGGGGCACCGTGGACAATGGGAGATGTGAGGACCTCATGGAGGCCAGAGCATGGATCAGGGAGCTGAAGGGGAGGCTGGTTGCGGGAGGGGGGTTTCCTCAGTGGGTGGCCCTGGGCCTGTCCTGACTGAGTGTGCACAGTCTGAGCCCCAAGTGGGCCTTGGGGAGGGGAGGGACAGGAGGGGTCCTGCAGAGAAAGGGGCCCATGAAAAGAGGCTGTACAGAGCTGTGAGTGCCTGGGGGCTGCCCCTGAGACGAGCTCCCAGGGAGCCCTGGGGTGGCATAGGGGAAGCCACGAGACCCCAAACTTCAGGTGGACTCTGAAGTTGTTCCCAAAGACCAACTCTGAACTCCCGGGGGCCTCTCTTAGGCGACAGTAGGAGGTGACTCACGCTCTTGAGGTGCCTTGGGCAGCGAAGGGCCTGCTATGTGCCGGCGGTGCTGGGTAGACTGGGAAGGTGGGCGTGAACTGGAAGGGTGCTCCTTAGTGTGAACACGACGTATGTCTCAGAGTGTCTCCACGCTTGTCAGCAGACAGGTCCCATTTGTCACAGGATACCAGTTACCACAGAAAATGGCAGCAGCAGCCCTGAGCTCAGCCCTTGAGAAATAGGGACGGAAATGGAAAGTTAGCAGCAAGACCCAGCTGGGGCTCCCCATCGCTGCCTGTCAAGGACCTGGTGACAGCCCTGAAGCTGCACCCCTGCCCCCCCGCCCTCTTAGGAGGTGTCGCTCGCCTTCTGCACTGGCCGCGCTGGGGCTGCATTCTCCTGGGAACCCAGAGCTACTCACAGGCCAGGTACCACTTCCTGAGGGTCGACAGTCTGGAGACCTTCCTTCACCTGGCTCTGGGCCCCTTGGTGGCATCCTCACTCCCAGTGTCTCTGGAGTTTTTCCATTTCTGAAAGTGTGAACTCTTGCCCACGACGGCCTTGTTCCTGCTCTGTTACTCTGTTGCTCCCATGACAAATTTATTCTTTAACCTCATCTGCACTTTTGGGTTCTAGACTGCTCTTCCTCCCAATCCATCAGCCGCCTCTGAGCTTCACCTCCTTTCTGATCCCACCGCCCATCACATCCACTCTTCTCTGCCAGTATTCCTCAAGGCCAGGGTGAAGACACTGGAACAAGCCTTTCCTTCTCAGAAAGAGGCTTAATTTCTTTGGAAATTCAAAGTCCAGGATTAGTCTCATCAACAAACAAAGCTGCATCTGCCCACTCTTCCTCTGTCAAGTAGCTACTCAGGGAAGGTGGAGTGTGTAGCTCTTTACGTTCTCTGCGTAGTCAGATGGTATTTCCAAATCAATCCTGACATCAGGGAAACCATCTCATTTTTGTATACTTCTCAGGGTTTCCCCACTTTCCCTATTCTTGTCATCTAATGGATCTATCAAGTTTTCTTTATTCCAAGATTTCCTTGCAGAGAGGAGTTGCCTTTTGGGGAGGGGGCGCACCCTAGCATTTGAACTCCTTTCCCATTTGTGCAGAACCCCTCACTATGTGACTTGGTGGGAAACCAAGCCCAGGTTCCCACTACAGAAGCTGAAGGAGTTCTGGATCCTCTCCACTGATGCCGCCCACCATGCGGCAGATGACAAACCCAGCCAGCTGCATGACCCAACATGGGATTTGTATCTGCAGAAAGTGACATTAAGACACACAACAATAGGGATAGGTGTGTCCAGGGGAAACAGCATTCTACCCAGCCTTTCTTGGGTTCTGCCCTTTTTCTCAGCCAGGTTTGCCAGCCTTCCTGATGATATTCTGAGATACTGGGAGCTTTTCAACAAAGTCCTTTTCTGCTTAAGTTGGCCGGAGTCATTTGCAACCAAGAAACTCCAACAGATCCATCTGTCCACTGGTTTGAAGGTTACACTTTCTGTTTGTTCTACTAGTGGTTATCTTTACATGCCTCTAAGATGAGCAGATAATATCACTGATTTTTTTAAAACCTGAAACTATTGTCTGTAATACTTGATGATTATTTTCTCTTTCTCTCTCTCTCTCTCTCTCTCTCTCTGTTTCTAAAAGGCAGAAAAAATGAGGACAGATTTACAGAATGTGATCCCAGAAACAGCCTTACACATTTCTAACAGCCTAAACCTCTTCAGCACAACAAAAGAACTTCAATGTGCTTCCACTGACGAAGCCACAGAGCAGAGAGGTGGTGAGCAAGGACTCCGGAGTCAGGCTGCCCAGGCGTGGCTCCAGGCTCAGCTGCTCACTAATTATCCTTACAAGTCAGAATGGCCTGAGGCCAAAGTCAGACTGGACCGAGAGGTACTGACATTTCTAAAGAAAGAATGTGCAATCCACCTGCACACAAATAAGAGACTCAGAGTCAAACACTGACAGCAGCATCCTTCCAAATAGTGTCCACATTTCTAAATCTACAAGGTTGAGTCTGAGGATGGTAGTGACTCTCTAAGGCTTTGTCCTTGTGTAGCCTGTTTAAGGCAACAGCCCAACTTCACGCTCTTTCATGCTTCTGCACAGGGCAGGGCAGGAACAGAGGCCAAGGCCCAGGTGGGGGACAGTGGGGATTCAGGGAAGGCTGAACCTGGCTAGGGACGTGTGTCCTGGTTCAGAAGAGGTGGGATTAGACTGGAGGACCTGAAAGCTGTAGCCACATTCCATGGAACATCTACAAGAGTTTCTGGGATCTTTTAATCTAATATTCAAGCCCCTTTATTAGCTCTGAGCAATGTGAACATCATTCAGCTAACATCTATTGAGCACCAACCATGTGCCGGGCACTGTACAACGCTAGGTGGTGTGGGGGATGCAGATACACATACTGGCATGTAAGCACCCCGACAGCTAGAACTCGAGCACAGAAAAGAGGCACCTCTCTCAGGGGAGGGAAGATTTCCAGGAGGAGGCAGTGCTGCTCAAGACTCATAAAGGCCCAGGAGAGGGGTCCGATTGGCCTCGGAGCTTTGGCTGGGGCAAGTGGAGCATCCTTACAGACAGTTCCACCGAAACTGAATCCAGGGGAGGAGGGGGGAATGAGAGCTGTCAGGAGACAGAATGAACACATGAAAGCAAAGCCCACCGTGGTCCAATTTCATTACTGCCATCCTCCGGGCTTCCTCGGCTGCCCCTCCTGGAACTTGGACTGAGAACCTTCCTCCAGTCCTCCCCCCTGTCTGGCTCACCTCCGCTAGACATGCTCAGACAGGATTTCTTTTGTTTCCATTTTAGGAAATTTGAAACAAATGAAAAGTACAAAAAACAAAAATAATTACGTCTATTCCCAGCACCCAAATTAACCTCTGTTAACATCTTGATGATTTGATTCCTATACTTTTTCTTTGTATTACCCACCTCCAATTTAACAAATAATAGATTGTTTCCAACCATTTGCTTTGCAAAACAACATTGCAGAAAACTATCCAGTAGAAGGCTGATGGTTATCATGGATGGATGAAGCCGACAACACTCAAACTGATCAATCTTAACACCACTGAGATTGGGACCACCAGATGTGAGGTGGTTGAGTGCCTCCTAGAGGGATGCAACAGAACTACATGGCACCAACAGGAAGTCTTGCAAAGACATTGAACCTGAATCTAACCAAGCCTCCAGATATAACTACCAGCTTACAAAAACACTGAGGATGAAGGAATATGTTAAAAACTGCACACAAAGTGTCAGCCACGTCAAGATTAAGGTCAGTTCTATAAGATAAATGACTCAGTGTCTTCAACAAATAAAAGGCATTTTTTAAAAAGGTTCTTTATTAAAGATTTTTTTTTTATTTTATCTTGTTATGGGGGATACAGAATTGCAGGTTACATATGTTGCTCCTGTACCGCCTTTCCCCCCAAGTCAGAGCTCCAGGCGTGTCTGTTCCCCAGGTCGTGTGCATTGCACCCATCATGTAGGTATATATCCCTCCCTTCCCCACCCCCCCTTCCCGAGTCAGCACCTTCAAGTGTTACCATTCCCCAAACGGTGCGCAATGCACTCATTGTGTAGGCATACCCCCATCCCCTCCCCCACCCCCCACCTCAGTCTGATATCCAATTGGTGTCGTTCCCAGATTTGTATTTAGGTGATGATCAGGGATTTATTAAAGATTTTAAAAGACTTAAGACATATCAACCAAATCTAACACGTAGAGATTTCTGAATCCTAATTCAAACAAACCAACAATTTTTTTTTTTTTTTTTTTTTTTTGAGACAGAGTGTCGCTTTGTTGCCCAGGCTAGAGTGAGTGCCGTGGCGTCAGCCTAGCTCACAGCAACCTCAAACGCCTGGGCTTAAGCAATCCTACTGCCTCAGCCTCCCGAGTAGCTGGGACTACAGGCATGCGCCACCATGCCCGGCTAATTTTTTTTTCTATATATATTTTAGTTGGCCAGATAATTTCTTTCTATTTTTAGTAGAGACGAGGTCTCGCTCATTGCTCAGGCTGGTCTCGAACTCCTGACCTTGAGCGATCCACCCGCCTCAGCCTCCCAGAGTGCTAGGATTACAGGTGTGAGCCACCGCGCCCGGCCACAAACCAACAATTAAAAAACATTTCTAAGACAGAAAATTGAACTCAGACTTGATATTAGATGATATGAAGGGCTGTATCTTCTGGAGGTACATAATGAAGTATTTACAGATAAAATGATATAATGCTTGGAATTCACATTAAAATAAAAAAGAAAAAAAGAGAGGAGGAAGTGAGGGGGAAGAGGAAATAAAATGGGGCAGGTAATAGATGATGGATGAAAAAAGAATGGCAAAAATATTGAAGCTTTGAAGCTGAGTGATGGGCAAAAGGGGATCATTATATATTCTTTCTACTTCATGTATGTTTGAAAATTTCCATGAGAAAAAAATTTTTTACATTTGCAATAAAGCTTGGCATGGTGGCACACTCCTGTAGTCCCAGCTACTTGACAGGCAGAAGCAGGAGCATCACTTGAGCCCAGGAGTTCCAACCCAGCCTGGGCAACATAGTAAGACTGTTTCAAGAAAAAAAAATTTTTGGAATAAAGATTCACAAATATGTCTTTCTGTCAGTCTGACTGTTTCTCTAGGTTAGATACCTACAAGTGGAATTCCTAAAGTAAAGAATGAGAATTTTTACCTTTGCTGGAAACCACCAAATTTCTCTCCAAGTGTTTGTAACAATTTGCCTTTTCACCAGTTTTCTCACAATCCCCAAACACTTGTTTTAATTTCTGTCAATCTGATGGATAAAAAATAACATCTGACTATTATTTGAAGTTGCATTTCCCTGATGATTGTATTTGAGCATCTCTTCATATCTATATTTGCTACTTAAATTCCCTTTGGGTCGGGGACAGTGGCTCACGCCTATAATCCCAGCACTTTGGGAGGCCAAGGCAGGAGGATCGCTTGAGGCCAGAGTTTAAGTATGCCTGGACAACATAGCAAGATACCGTCTCTACAAAAAAAATAGAAAAATTAACCAGGTGTGGTGGTGCGTACCTGTAGTCTCAGCTACTTGGGAGGCTGAGCCAAGAGGTTGGCTTCAGCCTGGGAATTGGAGGTTGCAGTGAGCTGCAATCACACCACTGCATACCAGTCTGGGTGACAGAGGTAGACACACACACACACACACACACACGCACTCTGAAAATTGCTTTTCACAACCTTCAACTGTTTTTATTTTTTTTTCTCGTTGACTTGCTTATCTTTCACATTCTGATGGTAGATTTATGTTATATATGTTACAAATATTTCTTTCTGATTTGTTCCTTATTTTTTTTTTTTTTTGAGACAGAGTCTCACTCTGTTGCCCGTGCTAGAGTGAGTGCCGTGGTGTCAGTCTAGCTCACAGCAACCTCAAACTCCTGGGCTTAAGCGATCCTACTGCCTCAGCCTCCCGAGTAGCTGGGACTACAGGCATGCGCCACCATGCCCAGCTAATTTTTTTTGTATATATATATTTTAGTTGTCCATATAATTTCTTTCTATTTTTAGTAGAGACGGGGTCTCACTCTTGCTCAGGCTAGTCTCGAACTCCTGACCTTGAGCAATCCACCCGCCTCGGCCTCCCAGAGTGCTAGGATTACAGGCGTGAGCCACCGCACCCGGCCTGTTCCTTATATTTTAAATTTGTTTAGAGAGACTCCTGCATCCACAAATTGTAAATTGTATGGTCAATCTAGCACCATTTCATTCATAGCGGAGAAAATATTTTTTCTCACCCATCGAAAGGGTTCTGGCTGACACCCCTATTATGACAGATATCAACAAGAGAAAGGCATAACAAATTTATTTAACTAAAGTTTTATGTGACACAAGATCCTTCAGAAATGACCCTCCCAGTGAGCTAGGGAAAACTGTATTTTTCTGCTAAGTTTGATGAAAGAAGTGGATAATTGTGGAGAAATGTGAATGTTTCCGGGGAGAAAGGCAGCAGTAGATCACAGTGACCTGGCTTCTGCAGTTTTTTCAATTGCCAAGGTGCCATATTTTGGCATATTTATGGATTTTGCTCCTTGTGTCTTAAGAATAACATTCATATCCTAAGTTCTTGTTACTGATTTTTTTTTTTCTTGAGATAGTGTCTCGCTCTGTCACCCAGGCTGGAGTGCAGTGGCAGGATCATAACTTAGTGTAGCCTCAAACTCCTGGGCTCAAGCGATCCTCCTACAGCAGCCTCCCAAGTAGCTGGGACTACAGGCATGAGCCACCATGTCTGGCTAAGTTTTTTTCATTTTTTATAGAGGTGGGGTCTTGCTATGTTGCCCAGGCTGGCCTTGAACTCCTGGCCTCAAACAATCCTCCTGCCCTGGCCTCCTAGGGCTGGGATTACATGAGCCACAATGCCCAGCCTTGTTACTTATTTTAATATGAATATTTAATTTTTATCATCAAATGTTTACGTTCCATTTTTGCAGATAAGCTTTCTTAAGTTTCCTATCTAAAATGGTATGATGTTTTTCTTCCTTTAGTCTGTTAGTTTGACATATTTCCTTACTTTGAAACCTTGAAACCTTTCCTTACCTTGAAACCATATTTCCTTACCTTACCTGCATTTATTCAGGTATAAATCCTACTTGGTCAATTTTCTTTTACTATACTGATTCATTTCACTAATATTTTATTTGGACCTTATTTGGACCTGTTCATAAATGAAATGGGCTTTTGTTTTCTTTTGTTCGATTGTTCTTGATGAGTTTTCTTAAAACATTTGGGCTAGTCTTGATCATTGGTCAATGATAAGTTGATCAATGATAAGTTAGATCATTGGTCCCAAACCTTTTTGGCACCAAGGACCGGTTTCGTGGAAGACAATTTTGCCATGGATGGTGGAGGTTGGTTTTGGGATGATTCCAGTGCATGACATTAGCATGCACTTTTTTTCTATTATTATTACATTGTAATATATAATGAAATAATTATACAACTCACCATAATGCAGAATCAGTGGGAGCCCTGAGCTGTTTTCCTGCAACTAGATGGTCCCATCTAGGAGTGATGGGAGACAGTGACTTACCTGACAGGAGATGGAGCTCAAGCAGTGATGTGAGCTATGGGGAGCCCCAGCAGCTGTAAATACAGATGAAGCTTCTCTTGGCCGGGCGGGGTGGCTCACGCCTGTAATCCTAGCACTCTGGGAGGCCGAGGCGGGTGGATTGTTTGAGCTCAGGAGTTCAAGACCAGCCTGAGCAAGAGCCAGACCCTGTCTCTACTAAAAAAAAATAGAAAGAAATTATATGGACAACTAAAAATATATATAGAAAAAATTAGCCAGGCATAGTGGCGCATGCCTGTAGTCCCAGCTATTCAAGAGGCTGAGGCAGGAGGATTGCTCAAGCCCAGGAGTTTGAGGTTGCTGTGAGCTAGGCAGATGCCACAGAACTCTAGCCTGAGCAACAGAGTGAGACTCTGTCAAAAAAAAAAAAAAAGCTTCTCTTGCTCCCCTGTGCTCACCTCCTGCTGTGCACCTGGTTCAGACCAGGCCACAGTACCAGTCTGTGGCCTGGGTGCTGGGGACCCACAGAGTTAGATAAAATTTGGTGAGGTACCAAATCTAAAAAATGTAGGCAAATTTTTCTTTCTACTCTGCTTCCTTTCCACTTTGGGTCTTTCTGAAGCTAGAATCAGGCCAGGGCTCCTTAGAAACACCCCTCTCTATGTCCCAAACACACACATTTTTCAAGTTCCAATGTGGGGCTAACTTCTAGGATTTCTAGCCTACTACTGGGCCTCCTGGTGCTAATGGTCATGGGTCCTTGTGAGAGCACATGTTAATGATGGTATAGCTCAAAGCAGGAGATGGTATTAAGTGATTGAGAATGAAAATCAATGGACTTGGACCCTTAACCCCTGATTTTCAATTTGCTTAAACATAAAATGAAACTATTAATAACATCTAAGTCACAAGTTTGAGAAGTCCATGATAAAATGTCTGAAAAAGCAAACAGTATGCTGTGTGGCACAAAATATGCATTAATGTATTTTAGCCATAACCATTATTATTTAATACTATCACTAATTGCTTTGATGGCAGCTTCAGACGCAGGTCACCAGCGAGGCGAGGCGCCAGGGATCCAGAGCCTGACGCTCAAGTCTCACTCCCCAAATCTCACTCCCGGGGTTCTAGACCACGCTCTACTTCGTGTTACCCTCAGGGGGTCGTCTCCATGCCTCCTTCCTGCTGCAAATGACAAAGGCACTAACACATTCCCCACTGAGCGGTAAGGAGCTTAACCGGGCTAAGATCTAAGGGCTTAGAAGCCACCCTGGCACCGGGGCCCTTAATGAATGGCTGTTTTTATGACCGCTGTTTACTTTACTACAGCCCCACTGGCAAGAGAGGTTCAGGACATGTGATCGCCCACCAGCTCCCCGAACTTTGCCAAGCCCGCGCCTGCTCCCCGGGCAAGCTAACGAGGCCCGTGGGACCCGAGCGATCTCTCGCGCGACCTCCCGCGCCAGACTAACATATCCACCACGCGCGCAGGCGCAGCACGTGCTGCCCAGCTCTTGGCCCCGCCCCCAGGCCCGCGCACCGCCCGCTCCTCCCGGGGTCGCGGCTCGGGATTGGCACAGGGGTGGCGCGAGCTCTGGTTGGCCGAGACGGAGTCACGAGGGCGCCTTGGCTTTATTGGCCGTTTCCCTCCTGGGTCTCGGGTCTTCGGGAGTATCCGGGAGAGCGCGCTCGGCGTGTCCGCCCTAGCGGCGAGACTCGGGTCCTTTGGAGCTTCCCGCCCGAGTTCCTCGCACGTGGTGGCCCGCAGGGGGCACCCTCGGGGCTCTTGTCAGGCTCTGGGGCGGGGGGGGGCCTACTCCAACGACAACCTTAATAGAACTCGTTGGGGTTCTATATAGGGACACGCTGTGCAGATTAACTTGGGGAGTGGTGGTGATAGATTCCGGCTTGGGACTTAAATTCTGATGAGGGTTGTGATGGGAGCAGCTCCAGTTTACACCGCCGAGTTCTCTGGCTGGAGAGGTACAGGCTCTTGAATTGTAGGTACTGTTTTTGTCCCCATATGGGGGCTTTCTTTTGGCCCTGTGTGCTTCTATTCGAGCAGTCTGTAGTGGAATTAATTTTTTTAAAAGTCAAAGATATTTGAAAACACGTGAGGAAAGGAGCAGAATGAGAGGAGAAGGGAGGAATTCCACCTTTATTTTCTTGACTTTCTAGATTGTGGCAAAAGAGGAGGTATGGGAGACACGACTTACACAACGGACACCTAAATTTACCTTGTTTTTCTATTTTCATCTTCACTGGTGTGAGTAAAAGTTTCCAAGTGAAATAAAAAGTTAGGATGAGGCTTAACGCATTTTTGCAGATGCAGACTTACTATTGCAAATACTAGAGACAAACGTGCATGGCATAGAATGTCGAAGGCCCTGTGATATGCCTAATAATCTTGTCCATTTTAAGCAGGGAAAAAAAAATCAAGGTGAACTGAAGAAAATGAGTCTTTCTCCAAAGGAGATAGAAGATGGAGAAGATGAGATGACAGAAGATAAGGACAATGGTTGTAGAGATGAGGTAATTATATGTAAGGTGTTGAGCAGAATAACTTTTATTAATGTCAGCAATCAAAATCTAGAGTAAAGCCATTAAACTGCATTGTATATTCTCAAGAGTGGTATTGTGAACACTTGCCAACTAGTTTTGCAAGTCCACCCTAAACTTAATACCAAAATCTGACAAGGTTATTTTGAGAAAAGGAAATTACAGACCACTCTCTCTCATGAGCATAGATACCAAAATTCCAAATAAAATTTTAGCAAATGGAATATTAACGTTATGTAAAAAGAGTAATATGTCATAATGCCTTGTGACCAAGTGCAGCTTATTTTGGGACTGCAAAGGTGTTTTATGTTTGGAAAGTGATACTGGTTGTCTAGAAATACTGATTTAAAAGAAAATCTCGATTCTTAACATTGATTCATTAAAATCCATTACTTTGTGTACCTGCTAAATATGTTTCCATATTTATTCTTTTGACAAATATTTAAGTTCCTACTATGTCCACTTCCAGCTGGGAGCCTCTGCATTGGTATTTGAATATAGATAGGTTTAAGTTGAGTCCTGAAAAAACTGAGGTGGATGAGAGGGTATACAGCTAACGAATATTGAGTACTTCATAGGTGCAGTCACTGTGCCAGAGCTTTATGCGTTTGTCCCATTTCATCCTCACAGCTATCATGTTAGGTAGGCATCATTAGCTCCATGTTATACATGGGAAAGCAGATTTAACCATTAACTAATTTGCTCATGGTTTCGTAACTGATAAGTCACAGAGCCAGGATTATACATAGGTCTGCTGACTCCACAGCCCCTACTCCTCTTCCCCCAAGCAACTTGTTCTGAGAGTCAGGTGCATTTACATATTGTCCATTTTGAGCAGCTAGTTGTGTAATAGAAACTTTCTTCAACACTATTCAGTCTAGTAGTTGTTTTAATTAATCGAATGTAAAAGTGGGTTTTAGCTGCACTTTTCACACACAAAAGGTTAACTGTGTGACATGATGGGTATGTTAAGTTTGGGTCAAGTTATGCTTGACTATAGTAACCATTCACTATGTATATCAAAACATCATGTATACCTTAAATATATACAGTTTTTAAAAAGTAAAAATGAGGAATCATAAAAATTATATAAACTTTTGATTTTAATTTAAAATAATTTAAATGTATATTCATTTGCTGATCTTTTGATGTGATACCAAGGCCTTGTCTATGGCTTTGGGTTCATGTTGGAGTAGCTTATCTTCCTTGCATAAAATACACCCATAATGCATTTTCTGTAATTTATAGTTTCTTTAAAGCAAAGCAAAACTTTAAATATCCTATTAAAGCAATATGAATATAGATTCCTACAGTATTGTAATTTTTCCATATATATGTGTGTGTGCATATATATACACACACATACACACACACATATATATATTTGGGAATGGAGTCTTTTTTTTTTTTTTTTTTTTTTTTGAGACAGAGTCTCACTCTGTTGCCCAGGCTAGAATGAGTGCCGTGGCGTCAGCCTAGCTCACAGCAACCTCAAACTCCTAAGCTCAAGTGATCCTCCTGTCTCAGCCTCCCGAGTAGCTGGGACTACAGGCATGCACCACCATGCCCGGCTAATTTTTTCTATATATATATTTTTAGCTGTCCATATCATTTCTTTCTATTTTTTTAGTAGAGATGGGGTCTTGCTCTTGCTCAGGCTGGTCTTGAACTCCTGAGCTCAAACGATCCGCCCACCTCGGCCTCCCAGAGTGCTAGGATTACAGGCGTGAGCCACTGCGCCCGGCCGGGAATGGAGTCTTGACATGTTTCCCAGGCTGGTCTTGAACTCCTGGATTCAAGCAATCCTCCCACCTCAGCCTTCTGAGTAGCTGGGACTCCAGGCCCATCTAATTTTTCCCATTCTTTATGGTTGCTCATCCACGCCTAATTTGTCTGCAGTTTTTTAAGCTTTATCAGGTACTTCCAAAGCATCCAACTTTGTTTTCATAGACTCAATAACTTACATTTTGCATTGTTTTTATTGGTTGATAGGAAGTTTATTTGATTCTGCAACTCCAAATTCTGAAACTCCCAAATACAGCAGTGATACACAGGTTTGATTCTTATTAAAGATACAGTTCAGCTCAGGGGAAGAGAAATGCTCAGGTTAGTAGGAGTACCACAGAGTGGCCCACCAGCCACTCATATTTGGCATCTCATGAACATCAAATGAGTAAATTGTATTTGGAATTGAGACTGTTATCGAATCCAGCCAGTGGCTTAACTTGACATAGTTAAGAGAGCATTTACTGAACTGGTTGAGCATACTTATCCAAAATGGTTGGGGCCAGAAGTGTTTCAGCTTTTGGAATTTTGGGGGGTTTGGAATATTTGCATACCCTTAATGAGATATCTTGGAGATAGGATCCAAGTCTAAACATGAAATTCATTTATGTTTCCTATACACCTTATACACATAGCCTGAGGATAATTTCATTTTCCGTTGGGGATGCTAAATAAAATGTGTTGTCCACTTGCATTTTTATTCCAATCTGTCACATGAGGTCAGGTGTAGGATTTTCCAGTTTTGGTGTCATGTTGCTTTAAAAATTTTGAATTTTGAAGCATTTCGGATTTTCAGATTAGGGATGCTCAACCTATACTATGATGTCAGTAATACACTGCATTAGTTTTCTGTACCAGTCAGAGCCAAGAAATTCTTGGTGAATGCAACTCTTGTTTTGGAACCTAAATTGTGTTAGCCTGGAGGAAAACAGGTGTAATCGCAGTATATTTTCCTTAAGCTGATATGCATGTGATGTGGTTTGGGACTGTTCACAATGGTAACGTGGTCATTCCTCTTTAAAATGTGGTGCCTACAGTGGTTTGCTCTGATTGGTACAGCATATAGTAGTACTATCACAGTTGGATTAACTTTTAGGGTAACCATAACTTTGTTTTGAGGCAGAGTTGCTCTGTCGCCTGGCTTAGAGTGCAGTGGTGTCATCATAGCTCCTTGGATCAGAGGCCCACCCCCGAGGCCAGGTCATGTAGCAGTCATGGTAATGTCAGTGTGCTCCTGGGCCACCTGCCCTACCTGGTTGGGGGCTGGGGGTGTCCCACGCAGTAGGAGTCCCACCAGCCAGCACCATAGTTTGAAGGGCTTGGTGCAAAATGAAAATGCAGGGCTCTGGTTAGTTGAACAAGTACTAAGACCTCAGGATGGGGCTGGGCACGGTGGCTCACGCCTGTAATCTGAGCACTCTGGGAGACAAGGTGGGAGGATCGCTTGAGTTTGGGAGTCCAAGACCAGCCTGAGCAAAAGCGAAACCCCATCTCTACTAACTAAAAATGGAAAAATTATCAAAGTGTGGTGGTGAACACCTGTAGTCCCAGCTACTGAGGAGGCGAAGGCAAGAGGCTCGCTTGAGCCCACGAGTTGGAGGTTGCAGTGAGCGATCATGACACCACCGCACTTTACCCGGGCAACAGAGTGAGACTCTGTCTCGAAAAAACCCCCCAAAAACTAAGACCTTGAGATAGTGACGGCAGAACATTAAACCAAGCCCAGAGCCTTTCTAGGTGCAGGTCACATGCCCATGAAGCCCGCCCTGCTGCCATCTGAGACTGGGGCACCCAGGAAAGCGGTTGGGTGGCAGAGCCCTTCACCAGGCGCCCCTCGCAGGCTGCGCCAGACTGGCCTGCCTCGGCGCTGCCACCTGCTGGCCAACTGAGGCCGCTGCCCCTCAGGTCACACCAGCCCCAGCACCCTGCTGATGGTGGCAGCACTTAACAGTTGTGGTTGAACCACTCTGTGCTTTATAAACCACAAGGTAGAGGTGATGGCCACCTGCTGCTGACAAGGAAATGAATGAAGGATTTGGGTTTTCTGGCTGCAGTGGCTATCGGGTGGCCTCCCATGACCCTTCTCTGCTCCCCAGGCCCTCCCTGATCATTCTCTGGCTTCCTGTCTCCCTCCCACCCCAGGGCCTGTGGGCAGGGCAGGTGGCCCAGGAGCACACTGACATTACCATGACTGCTACATGACCTGGCTGCACGGGTGGGCCTGTGATCCAAGGACAGTGGAGGGGACTCCTCTGTGGCTGGGGGCTTCTGGGAAAGATGTTTTCTAGCTCCCTCTGGACTCTAAGATATGTAGACATGAGATTTATTGCTTGAACCACAGCAGGAGGTGTTTTGCCACCATGACGAAAGCTGGCCTGAGATGAAGCTGACGTAGAGCAGCAGGAAAGACAGACAGGAAGGTGGCTCCAGGATGGCATCTGGGAGTTGCTGGATCCAGCCAGGCCTGAAGGGCTGGACTTTGCAGGGCTGTGAGCCGTGGAAGCCCCTCGACTATTTAAGTCATTGTAAAGTGAAACAGAATATGGAAGTGGATATAACAGATGAGCAATAGCAGGAGGCATTTCCGGACGAATAGCACTGACTCCCAAGACAGAGGATCTGAGGGGAGCTCTTTCTTCCTAGATGCCCTGTCTCCCCTGGACAGTAGCCACAGCCCCAAGCTCACCCTCCAATCCAGCCTCTCTGAACCATCCATCTTCACAAAATACGAGATAGGACCTTGTCATTCTCTGGCCTGCACCTGTTAGGCGGCCCCCACTGTGCTTCAGATACAATGCCAAAGTCCCTCAACCCACTAGCTGTCTCTCTGGCCCAATTTGTCACCTCTTCCTCTCCCCTCAGTGCGATTGATCAATAGTCTTCAAGCCCCTCAGTCATCCTTGAGTGCTTGAGGGCACCCATCCTCTCTCCAGGGCCTTTGCACATGCTGTTCTGCCTGCCCAGGGCACTCCCTGTCCCCCACCTGGCTGACAGACCCACGGCCCTACTGGGCTCACCCTGAATGGCATTTCCTCAACAAGCCTCTCACTAACTCTCAAGTTCACTCCAGAAATGCTTCCTGAGCTCCTGCCCTGTGCCAGGCACCAGGCTAGGCCCCAGCACTGCACAGGAGCTCTGGAGATACTGGTGATCTACGCTCACACTCATGTCCTTAGAGGAAGGGAAATGAGACCTGGCCCTGGAAGTGTGGCTGGGTGAATCTGAAGATTTAAAAGAAAGCCATCCAGGCTGGGGAGCAGAGAGTCAGGGCAGAGCTGGGAGGGGAGCGAATTGTCTTGGCAGGGTGGAGGTGGTAAGAACGGTGAGGATTCTGGATGTACTGTGAATTTAGAGTCAACTGGCATTCCATGTTTGCCAAGCTACCTTCTGATTCAGCTTCCACTGGAGGTCTGCAAATAATCCAGTCCCCGTCTGGTGAGAGCTATATTTCTCCTTGAAGGTTAATACATTTTTAATATAGAATTTTTATTACAATGTAATTCACATACCATAATAGTCACCCTTTTAAAGGGTAAAATTTAGCATTTTTTTTTTGGTATATTCACAAAGTTGTGCAACCATCACAACTAATTCTAGAACATTTTTAACACCTCAGAAAAAGACCCATACCCATTGACAGTCACTCCCTATTGCCCCCTTCCTCCAGACCCTGGAAACTACTAATCTGCCCTCTATCTCTATGGATTTGCTGGTTCTGAATATTTCATATAAATGGAAGCATAAAATATGAGGTATTTGCATCTGGCTTCTTTCATTTAGCATGTTTCCAAAGTTCGCCCATGTTGTAGCACGGATCAGTACTTTTCATTGCTATATAATATTCCATTGTAATATACCACATTTTGTTTATCCATTCATCAGATGATAGATGTTTAAGTTGTTTACTTTTGGTCCATTATAAATAGTGCTGCTATGAATATTTGTGAGCAAGTTTTTGTATGAACATGTGCTTTCATTTCTCTTGGCTACATTCCTAGGAGTAGATTGCTGGATTATAAGGTAACTATGTTTAACCATTTGAGGCACTGCCAGACTGTTTTGCAACGCAGCTGCACCATTTTGCATTCCCACCAGCAGTGTACAGGAGTTCCAATTTTTCTACATCCTCATCAATACTTGCTATTTTCTGACTTTTTAAAATTTTATCCATCATAATGGGTGTGAAGATGTATCTTATTGTGGTTTAGATTTGTGTTTCCTGATGGCTAATGGTGTTGAGCATCTTTTCTTGTGCTTATTCACTATCTGTATGTCTTCTTTGGAGAAATGCCTATTCAAATCCTTTGCCCATTTTTAAAATTTTTTTTTTTTTTTTTGACAGATTCTCACTCTGTTGTCCGGGCTAGAGTGCCGTGGCGTCAGCCTAGCTCACAGCAACCTCAAACTCCTGGGCTCAAGTGATTCTTCTGCCTCAGCCTCCCGAGTAGCTGGGACTACAGGCATGCGCCACCAGGCCTGGCTAATTATTTCTATATATTTTTAGTTGTCCAGCTAATTTCTTTCTATTTTTTTAGTAGAGACGGGGTCTTGTTCTTGCTCAGGCTGGTCTCGAACTCCTGAGCTCAAACGATCCACCCGCCTCAACCTCCCAGAGTGCTAGGATTACAGGCGTGAGCCACCGTGCCTGGCCTAAAATGGTTTTTTTTGTCATTAAGGTGTAGGAGTTCTTTATATATTCTGGATATTAACTCCTTATCAGGTATATGATTTGCAGATATTTTCTCCCAATCTGTAGATTATCTTTTCACTTTCTTGATAGTGTCCTTTGCAACAAAAGTATTTTATTTTGATTTAGTCCAATGTACCTTTTATTTTCTTTTGTTGCCTGTGCTTTGGTGTTATATTTAGGAAACCATTGCCTAATACAAGGTCAGGAAGATTTATGCCTATGTTTTCTTCTAAGAGTTGTAGTTTTAACTTGCACATCTAGGATGTTGATCCATTTTGAGTTAATTTTTGTATATGGTGTGAGATAGGGGTTCAGTTTTATTCTCTTACATGTGGATATCAGTTGTCCCAGCATCATGTGTTGAAGAGAGTGTTCTGGCTGGGCACAGTGGCTCATGCCTGTAGTCCTAGCTTCCTGGGAGGCCGAGGCGGGAGGATAGCTGCAGCTCAGGGGTTCGACACCAGCCTGAGCACAGTGAGACCCCCGTCTCTAAAAAATAAAAAATTTAAAAAGAGAGAGTGTTCTTTCCCCATTGAATTGTTCTGGCAAATTTGTCAAAATCAACTGATCATAAATGTGTAGATTTATTTTTGGACATTCACTTCTATTCCATTTATCTATATGTCTTTCCATATAGCCTTATGCCAGTACTAGACTGTCTTGATTACTGTAGCTCTGTAGTAAGTTTTGAAATCAGAAAGTGTGTTCTCGGTCAGGTGCAGTGGCTCATGTCTGTAATCCTAGCACTCTGGGAGGCCGAGGCGGGAGGATTGCTTGAGGTGAGGAGTTTGAGACCAGGCTGAGCAAGAGCAAGACCCCATCTCTACTAAAAATAGAAAAATTAGCTGGGCGTCATGGCATGCGCCCATAGTCCCAGCTACTGAGACATGAGGATTGCTTGAACCCAGGAGTTTGAGGCTCAGTGAGCTATGATGACACCACTGCAGTCTAGCCTGGGGCGACAGAGCAAGACTCTGTCTCAAAAAAAAAAAAAAAAAGAAAAAAAGAAAAGAAAAGAAAAGAAAAGAAAATGTGTTCTTCAACTGTATTCTTTTTTGAGATTGTTTTGGCTATTCAGGGTCTCTTGAATTTTTATATAAACTTAGCTTATCAATTTCTACAAAAATAGGCAGCTGAAATTTTGATAGGGATTGTACAGAATCTCTCAATCAATTTGGAGAGTATTGCCATCTTAACAAAATTAAGTCTTCTGACCCATGAATGTGAGATGTATTCCCACTTAGTAGGTATTTTTTTTCTACTCTCCCCATCCCTTGCCTAATCTTATTAGGTCTTTAATTTCTTTCTGTATTGTTTTGTATTTTTCAGTGTTTAAGTCTTACACTTCTTTTGTTAAACTTACTAACAGGCCAGATGTGGTGGCACATGCCTGTAGTCCCAGCTACTCAGAGGCTGAGGCCCGGGGGAAAAAACCAGATGTGGTGGCATCTTCCTTTAATACTAGCTACTTGAGAGGCTGAGGTCAGAGATCATTTGAGTCCAGGAGTTCAAGACCAGCCTGGGCAACATAGCAAGAGCTCATCTCTAAAAAAAATAAGATTGAAAAAAAATTTTTAAACAGGGTCTCACTATGCTGCCCAGGCTGGAATGCAGCGGGATCTAGCACACTACAGTCTCCAGCTCCTGGGCTCAAGTGATCTTCCGGCCTCAGCCTCAGGGTCTCAAAAAGGTATTTGTATACTTATGTTCATAGCAGCATTATTCACAATAGCCAAAAGGTGGAAGTAACCTAAGTGTCCACAATGAATGAATGGATAAACACAGTGGAAGTCATTCAGCCTTAAAAAGAAGGGAAATCTGACACATGCTACAACATCGATGAGCCTTGAAGACACTATGCTAAGTGAAATAAGCCAGTCACAAAAAAGACAAATACCGTATTATTTCACTTGTAGGAGATATCTAGAGTAGTCAAACTCATAGAAACAGAAAGTAAAATGGTGGTTGCATTTTACCATCCACCAGGACTGGGAGATAGGAGGTGTTGTTTGATGGGTGCAGAGTTTCAGTTTTACAAGATGAAAAAGTTCTGGAGATTGGTCGCACAGCAGTGTTAATATACTTAACACTACGGAACTGTACACTTAAAAATGGTTAAGTTGGTACATTTTATGTGTATTTTATCACAATTTTTAAATAAATACATTCAATAAACCAAAAATATGAAAGGATAGTCAGTAAAAATTCTCTTTTGCACCTTGTGTCCCATTTTCCTGGTTCCTACTCCTCTACCCTGCACAGGGAACTACTTTCAGAAATGTGTTAACCAAAAGCTAGGGACAGTGTGCACCTGTGTGCCCAGCTACTCGGGAGGCTGAAGCAGGGGGATTGCATGAGGCCAGGAGTTCGAGGCTGTAGTGTGCTATGATTGCACCTGTGAATAGCCACTGCACTCCATCCTGGACAACATATCAAGACCTGTCTGTGCAAAATAAACAAACAAATAAAAATTTAAAATGGGCTGGGCGCGGTGGCTCACGCCTGTAATCCTAGCACTCTGGGAGGCCGAGGCGGGAGGATTGCTCGAGGTCAGGAGTTTGAGACCAGCCTGAGCAAGAGCGAGACCCCATCTCTACTAAAAATAGAAAGAAATGATTTGGACAGCTAAAAAAATATATATATAGAAAAAATTAGCCAGGCCTGGTGGTGCATGCCTGTAGTCCCAGCTACTCGGGAGGCTGAGGCAGGAGGATCGCTTGAGCCCAGGAGTGTGAGGTTGCTGTGAGCTAGGCTGATGCCACAGCACTCTAGCCTGGGCAACAGAGTGAGACTCTGTCTCAACAACAACAAAAAAAGAAAATATGTTAACCATAAAGGACAAAGCCACATAATCATCTCAATAGATGTTGAAAAAACATTTCACAAAAGCCAGCACCCTTTCATGATAACAAGAAACAACACCGAACAAAAGAGAATAGCTCTTCCTCAATCTGATAAAAGGTATCTGCTACCAAATCCACAGCCAGCATCGTAGCCAATGGTGAAAGACTGAAAGCTTTTCCCTTTAAGATCAGGAACAAGGCACAGATGTCCATTCTCACCACTTCTATTCAAATTGTGCTGGGGCCATCCAGGGCAATTAAGCAAGGAAAACTAAATAAAAGGCATCCAGATTGGAAAAAGATGAAGTAAAACTATCTGTGTGCAGATGATATTATCTTCTATATAGAAAATCCAGCAGATTCACAAAAAGCTATAGCTAATAAAAGGTTAAGCAAGGTTTTAGGATACAAAATCAATATGCAAAAAATCAAGCATATTTCTATTCAATAGCAATAAATAATAAAACATGGAATTAAGAAAACAATTCCATTTACAATAGCATTGAAAAGACTGAGCAGGAACAGAGGCTGAGGCCTAGGTGGGGGATGGGGGATTCATGAAAGACAGTATGTGGCTAGGCCAGGGTTCCCCAGCTCAGGCAAGGTGGCCATAGGCTGGGGTTAGACTTGGGGGCCTGGAAGCAACTGCCGTGTTCTCTGTAGTATCTAGGATCTCACGGTCTCTGGAATGCCCATTAGAGTTATTCTGAAGTCCCTCCAACAACTCTAGGCCTGGTAAGAATCATTCATTAAATCAGCATTTATTGAGCACCAGCTGTTTGCTGACATTGTGCATAGCTTAGTGTCAAGAGTGTGAATTCCACATGACCTCAAGAAGCTCCCAGTTGAATGGGGAGACAGACACAGTATGCTCATCCAAGAGCATTGTGACAGCTGGTGCTTTCAGAGCATGGAGGAGAACCTGACCCAGACTGAGGACAACAAAGAGGACTCCTGGAAAAAAGGGCTCAGTCCTGAAGGATGACCAGGAAGCTGGGGGTGGGGGTGGTCATCTCAGGCAGGGAAGGAGCAGAAGAGGAGGTGCAGGAGGGACAGAGCCCAGAGGGACCACTGGGGGAAAACCCATCGTCCAGATGACCTGGAGCCTGGAGGTCACTGGAGGGCACAAGATGGGGACTAGGGTGTGATAAGTGAGGCAGGTGCCTGGTGCACAGATTTTAAGGCCAAGATCTCAGAAATCAATATAATATTTTAATGTAATATTTTAAAATCAATATTAAGGCAAGAAAATCCATCATGAACAAAGTATCAAATTTTAAATAAGGACAGGATCAATAACAGCCCTGTGTAAGCCATAGTGGAGCCTGAAGCAAAAGAAACAGCAGTAATAGTGATCCTGTGTTCATTTTTAAAATTCTGATTTTTTTGTTCAACATGGATTTAATTCCCCAGTAATTGAAAAACGTTGCACTGCAATAGTTCTCTCATGGCTGAGTTTGTTGTGTCCCTTAAGAGGTGGGGCCTGAGGCAAGTGCCTTGCCCTGCCTTAGTCGCTGTCTGCAGAAGGAATGGGCTAAGGCACTTGGACTTTCTCAGGATGGCTGTGAGAAGTCATGGAAAGCTCCTAACCAGAAGAATGTGCCTGTATCTGTTGATGAGAAAAACTGGTTTGGCTACAGCGTGGCAGATTAAGAGATGGGGCGAGACTGGTGTCAGGGAGGCTGATTCACAATTGCTGCATGAATCCAGGCAGAACTGAGGAAGGCTTGCAGCGAGAGGGGCAGAGGACAGAGTAGTGGGACGTGGTGGAAGGACTCCAAACGCGCTTGGAGCCCAGGCCTTGGGAAGCCTGGCTGTGGGAGCTGAGGGAGAGGGTGGAGTCTAGACAATGCTATGGTCTGAATGTTGGTGTCCCCCCAAATTCACATGTTGAAACCTAATGTCAGTGCAACAATATTAAGGGGTGGGGCCTTTCGGGGTGATTAGCTCACAGGGGCTTTGCCCTCATGAATGGAATTAGTGCCCTTACACAGAGGCTTGAGGGAGCCTGTTTGCCACGTAAAGACGGCAGAAAGGCACTATGAGATTGAGCCCTCACAGACACTGACTCTGCCGGTGCCCTGATCTTGGATTTCCAGCCTCAGAACTGTGAGCAATATGTTTCTGTTTGTAAATCACCCAGTCTAAGATATTTTGTTACAGCAGCCCAAATGGACTAAGATAGATCACATCGCCGCTCTTGGCTAGGAAAGCTGGTATTGAGGTAGGAAAGATGGCAGTTCAGGGATAGAGGAAGTAAAGTCAAAGCGGGACACTCTGAATTTGAAGATTTACGGGGCACCAAAGGGAGACATCTGCCAGGCTGCCGGGTTAATGAGTCTGGAGCCCAGGAAGAAAGTTGCTACTGGAGAGACCCTGATTTGGGTGCCATCAGATGGATTCAGCCACTGGTGGGTGGACCCACCGGGAGCTGCAGCTGCTATCAGAGAAGCTGCTCCCAGCAGAGGGCAGGAGGTGGGTGTGTGTACAGATGGTAGTTGAGGCCCCAGGGCAAAGGGGTTTGTTCAGGGAATGTCCAGGGAGGAGAAAGCGGGAAAAACTCCCCTTTTAGAAAGGAAGAAGGTAGGCAGAGGAAGGAGGCCAGGGGACAGTGGTGTCAGGGAGGCAGGGGAGAAGTTCCAAGGAGGGTGTGGTCAGGAGAGAGAAGCTGCGGAAGGGGCAAGAGAGATAAAGTCTACAGAGCGTCCTTTGGGCTAGCAGCAAAGAGGGTGTCTACAGAGGGTGGGACTGGAGGTCCCCCTTGGGGGTTGGGACATTGACAGCAACTGTCAATTCTCCCTGGAGCTTGCTCCTGCAAAGGGCAATGGAGGGAAGGAGGTGTTGGCATGGCAGGTGGCTTCGGAGGAGATCACTGGTTTGGGACCCTGGGAGGTGGCCAGGAGGGGTTCCCTGGTCCAAGGTAAGGGGTGTTTTAGAGAAAGATTCTGGTTTCCCTGGGGCCTTGGGCTAGGGTGGGGGAAGCTAAGGCTGCCTGGGGCTGTGTGCCAATCAGAGGGTGGGATCCCTGAGGGAGGTGTCTTTGCTGTGTAGGAAAGGATAAATACCTGTCGACAGGGAGGGCAGGGGAGGAGTGAGGGCCCCGGAAAAAAGAGGCTTGGAATAGACGCTGGGGAGATGGCAATGAGAGCCTGTCAGGAGCTCCTGGAAGATTGTCTCAGCTGGTGGCTGGGGCTGCCACCAGGGCAGCTGCCAAGGGCAGGGCAGTGGAGACCCAGACCTGTGTCATCCCAGGTCTCTCTCCAGTGAGGCCCATCCTCCAGGATGGGGATGGGAGAGCTGACCATGGCCTGGACTGGGAGGTGCTGCAGGAAAATTGGGGTGAGGATCTGGGGCTTGCTACAGTCTCCTCCAGCAGGCTCAGGGGCGACTGGTGAGCTAAGGGGCTGACTCCTCCCTCTGATTAGCAGGTGAAGCTTCCTGGGCCACCTGAGATACTTTGGGGAGACAAAGGCTGGGTTCTTTGGCTCTGGCTCCTGAGCCCTGGAGGCACACATTGAGTCCAGCAGGGGAAGATTGGCTAGCACACCCAGCAAGGCCTGGCAAGGGAAGAAAAGCTTAGGATCCCCCTTTGGCATCTGGCTGAAAGTTCTGGACAACATCTGAAGGCCTCAGGGAACCCAAAGGACAGAATTGGGCTGGGTTGGCAACGGGAACTTGGTTCTGTCCATCACCACAGCAACACCCAGGCCTGGAGCTCTGGAGACAGGTAGAGGCTGCAAAGCCCACCGATGCTGCCTGCTCGGCCTACATTGCGGGGGGCTTGCCCTGTAGGCTTTGTCAGCTGCATGCTGGCTGGATCTCAGGAGCAAGAGCAGCGGGGGAGACACAGGAACAGGATACTGGCCACCTCCCACCCCTCTGCGTCGGGCAGCTTCTCTGGTAGTAGCCCAGCCTCTTCCTCACGGGTCCACCTTCACTGGAAGAGCCTGGGGCGGTGGGGCGCCTGAGGGTGGCAGCAGCTTCCTGCTCTCACCTCATCTCCCATTTGGCTTCTTAGTAATTCCATCAACCATGTCACCAAGTCCCTGCATTAAACTCCGTTTTATTTTTTATTTATTTTACACAGGGCACCTGGTGCGCGTGTGCGGACACCCCAAAAACTCCGTTTTAAATACCTGATGTGATTTTATTTGCTGGTTGAAGCCTGAGACATTCAGTTCCTAGAGGCCTGGATTTGGGAAATGGAGTAAATCCTCTGAAGCCCTGCAGACCCCTCCTGTGGGCTTTTGGACCTCTGCATGGGTGCAAGGTTCACTGTGGCCGACTGGGTCTTGGGGTCCAGAAGTGCCCATGGATGCCCCAAGTGGGCACCTCAGTGTGTGGACAGGTGTGGTGGTTAGTGGGGGCCAGCCAGGCAGCGGGCAGAGTCAGGCCAGATCCATGCAGGTCTGCAGAGGTGGCTAGCGCTGCTCAAGGCAGTGCCCTGGGGCTTCTGGGTTGGTGTCAGGGACTAGTCAAACTCCCCAGAGAATTAGAGCCATGACCTTGGGGATGGGGTAGTGTTACCCTCCCCACCAGCCATTTCCTCCTCTGCAAAAAGTACAGTGTTAAAGGCATTGCATATAAGTAACTGTTCCATTTTTGTTTTTTTTTCTTTTTTTGGAGACACGGTCTTGATCTGTCACCTGGGCTAGAGTGCAGTGGCGTCATCATAGCTCACTGGAACCTCCAACTCCCTGGGCTCAAGCCACCCTCCTGCCTTAGCCCCCTGAGTAGCTGGGACTATAGTCCCAAACCACCATGCCCAGCTAATTTTTCTATTTTTTGTAGAGACAAGGTCTCACTCTTGCTCACACTGGTCTTGAATTCCTGGCTTCAAGTGATCCTCCCACCTTGGCCTCCCAAAGTGCTAGGATTACAGGGACAAGCCACCGTGCCCAGCCTGGAAAAACATATTCTAATATCCAAATGACTGATTTGCAAATAAACTTTTGTTGCGTCATTAAAAAAAAAAGGTACAGTGCTGTCTTGGAGCTCTGGGGGCAGCAGATAACCCCAGCCAGTCAGAGCAGGTAGGGTCACTCTTGGCTAGAACTGTCACCAAAAACTTCAAAAGGCAGCACTTGGGAGAACATCTATCAAAATGTAAAAGGCCTTTGACCTAGCTGTTCTACATTGCAGTATTCTACAGATATGATTTGTACATGTATAAAATAAAGTACGTAAAAAAGGCTATTTGCAGCCAGGCACAGTAGCTCAAGGCTGTAATCCTAGTCAGGAGTTTGAGAGCAACCTGGGCAACATGGTGAAAACCCGCCTTTACAAAAAATAGAAAAATTAGGTGATGGCTAATAACAGGTGGCACGTTCCTGTAGTCCCAGCTAATTGGGAGGCTGAGGCAGGAAGGCAGCTTGAGTCTAGGCGTTCAAGACTGCAGTGAGCTATGATCATGCCATTGCACTCCAGTCTGGGCAACAGAGCAAGATCCTGTCTCTTAAAAAAAAAAACAACAAAAACCAAAATTGCTATAGCAGTTTATAATAGCCAAACATAGGAAACAACCCTAAATGTCCAGCAATGGTGACTGGTTAAATAAATTGTGATCCTTTCACATAAGGAGCACCATGTAGCTATTAAAAAGAATGAAGCAGCTCTACATGTGCTGACACAGAATGAGTTACAAGATAAATGTAGTCAATAAAAAAAAGAGAGTTCAGAATAGCATACCTAGTATGACAGCATTTGTATTAAATATAATAAATATACCTGTCTATTTGCAAGTGCGTTGATTGCATCTGGAAGGAAACACAAGAGACTGCTGCAGGCACTACCCTG
This sequence comes from Eulemur rufifrons, assembly GCF_041146395.1. NCBI lineage: Eukaryota > Metazoa > Chordata > Mammalia > Primates > Lemuridae > Eulemur > Eulemur rufifrons. The sequence continues at coordinate 7,737,680 of NC_090983.1, forward strand.
GAACGGGGAGGCTACAGGACAGCAAGGGAAGACTTAGTGTACTGTGCATCTTTTTGAATGTTTTGAATTTTGTACTGTGTATGCCTTACAATTCAATAAATAAATAATTCATGTTTTCTTTTTTTTCCTTTTTCTTTTGTTTTCCTAAAAGTAACCTGGGAAAATAATTCATGTTTTCAAAACTAAAAAAAAAAAAAAAAAAGCATTTGGAAACAAACAAGCTCCTTACCCACCCTTCCCATTCTGGTCTTGTGTTCCTGGTTAGCTACAGGGTGGGGATGGGGGACAGCATTCGGACCCTGGTGGCAAGAGAATAAAGCTGCAGGTAGCCTTACTTAAGTTTCTGGGCATTTGGGCAGCCCACCTGTGGTTGCCTCTCCGGGATCTCAGATCTAGAGCCCCAGAGGACGTGGATCTGATCTATCTTTGCCTCACTCTTAGTACTTGGGCATACCCTTGGAAAAAGGAACAGGAATTACTGCCTTTATTTAATAGATGAAAAACACTGAGGCCCAAGGTCACGTAGGGAGGAAGTAATATTTCATGTTTGCCCACCCATTATATGCTGGGGCAGGTTCAGATTTTATAATTTCCACTCATCCAAGGACTGAGGCATTTGGACTTTGTTAGGGATGTCCACCCTGAAGAGCATTATGTTGTTCAAAGCAGTAATCTGTTTTCCCTCTTCTTACTGTAGGCAATTTACTTCATCTGCAGTTTATTTACCTTTTAATTCAGTCCTTTGGAGTTTAAGACTGTGTCCCTGCCTTCTCTCCTGCCTGTGTTCACCAAACTCCTATCCAGCCTTCCTTCCCTTTCCTCTTAGAAGACAGCTTTTTCTTCCCAAAGAAGAGACCAAGAGACAGGAATTACCTTAATTCTCACACCTAGGCACTGTCTGGGCACATGGGAGGCTCTTACAGAGCCAGCCAGACAGTAAGTCCTTCCCCAGAGCCTGCACTCTGGCATACACTTAGGCCACTAGTTTCCCAGGTGCCCACTCTTACCTTTAGTCTCAAATTGGTATGGACCAGGAAGTGGCCCCTCCCTCACTCAAGCTGGTCTCGCCACCCCCCATTTCTTTTCTGGCCTTCTAAGTCTCCCTCTACTGGCTCATTCCCCATAGGCTGTAATAATATTCATCTCCCCCCCCACCTCCAAGCTGCTTATGTGCCCTCAAAAAAAAAAATACATGCAGTATCTCCCTTAGTATGCATAACTCAAGAGGCAAGTACTGTTATCATTCTCACATTACAGATAAACTGGGATGACAGAGCGGGGTCTCAATTTAAATCCTACCTCCTCCACTTACTAGCTACGTGACCCTGGACAAGTTAATTTACCTCTATGCCCCAGTGATAACTTTTTCACAAGGTTATTTTGAAAAGCAAATAAATTTATAAAGAACTGGAATAGTGCCTGGCACTTAATAAGCATTATGTAAGTCTTAGCTATTGCTGTTTTGCCCCCTGACTCCAGAGCAATGCCACGTGAACTATATGGGCTTTCCCTACTGCTGCTTCTACCTAAATTACACTTCTCATTCATTTAACAGATAATTTTCACTCTTCTGTGTGGCAGGCAATGCTTTAGGCAGCAGCAATACCTCAGAAAACAGTCTGTGTTCTCAAGGCTGGGTGGGGGCAGACAGTAAACATTGAAGAAAAATATCAGGTAGTGCTAAGTACCTGCAGAGGACTGAATTAGGGTGGTGTGATGGCGAGTCTCTCTGGGAGGCATTTTTCACTGGAGAGTTGGGGAAGGCTCAAGAAGAGCTGAGATATGAATGAGAAAGTAGCCAGCCATGCCCCTATTACCAGAACTCATTCCAGTCACTTGAGCACATCCACTGCTCATCTCTCCAGCCTCTATGAACGCCCTAAGCCTGCTCTGATTGAAAATAGATGGTCTTATTCCACCATGTCTTGGTGTGGTGTTCTTTCTGTCCTCATCCTCAAGAAAAGTATCCCCTTGGCCCCCATCCAGTCGAGTTCAAAGTGTGAACGTCCTCCGGGGGCTCTCCACAGACCATCAGAAAACAGGGTGGGGCCCACAAAACTGGTCTCAGCCTCCTGCCATGATCAAGGCGCCCCACTGGGTAGCTGTGGGTTTCCTATGCTCAGTCTCAGGAGTGTGCTAGTAAGAATTGCAAAATAACTTGATTGCTCATAAGAATCCCCTGTGGCCTTGTTAAAATACAAAATCCTGGGCCCCAACACAGACCTCTTTAATTTGAATCTCCAGAGGTGATACCTAGCTAAAGGTATCCTGGTTCTGTAGGAACCATTAGGTACCAGATGCCCAGGATATATCCCAGGCAGGCTTTAAAATGAAGGAAGGTGCTCTGGTTTGCTAAGTGTCGCACCAGTTAAGTTCCACCCATATGGTAACTCACTGAGTAACTGGCAAAAGCGTAATGCAAAGATAATCTTCAGCGCCTGCGTCATCGAAGGAACCTTTCCTTTGGCTCTCTTGACCTACCCCTGAGCCACCTGGTGACACTGACTTCGCAGGCACATTTTAATGGGTGCAATAGTCCCAAATAACAAAGAGGGAACTTGTGAGTGGCCGAAGGCCCGGCTCTGCGGTCAGTCTGCCCAAGTCCCTCTCCCATCCCCACAGTCGCAATACCCTGTGACCGTCAGACGCTTACTTCTCCGAGGCTGTTACCCGTTAGGAGGAAGACCCACCCCATGAGGTTGGTTACTCTGGCATTAAAGGGGATGTTTGTGTCCTACTCACAGTAAACCTCACGAATATACGCGACTGCCTTTATTTACGGCTCTCAGGAGGCTGCTTCAGGCACGTGGCCCGGGAGCGAATCACTGCAGCCAGGGGGATGACTTTGGCCCCAACCTCGTCGGCCGCCAGGGCCAAGGTGTGCCTCCGAAGGGGCCACCGTGAACTTTGCGGTTCCTGAAGTTCCGGCGCTCGCGGGCTCATCAGCGGGAAAACCGGCCGAACTCCTTTCTCCAGGGCCTCCAGGAGGATTAGCGTGGAGTGCCGGGGCCGCGCGTGGGGTCTCTGAGGAATTCCAAGGCCGCCGGGAGTCTACAGGACCAGACCACCACATTCGGGACCAAAGGTCCCCGCACTCCCCTCACACCCCACGCTCAGAATTCCCATCTCACCCCGCAGGCCGGGACCCGCGCGCCCGCCGCCCAATCAGCGCCCGCCGCCCAATCAGCGCCCGCCTGGCACAAAGCGAGTCCCGCCCCAGGGCGCCGCCGCCGAGCCCTCCCCCTCCCCCGCCTGTCTCGGCCCGCCCACTCCCGCCCGCGCCCCGCCCCGCGCCGTTCTAGGTTAGAGGCTCGCAATTGGCTCCTGGGGACGGGCGCGGGCTCTGGTTGGTCGAAGCGGAGTCACGAGGGCGCCGTCGTCGCCTTTCCAGAGGCGATTACTGGGCAGGCTCAGTCTTTCGCCTCAGTCTCGAGCTCTAGCTGGCAGCTAGGCGTACGTGCTCCGGGATCGTCTGTACCCGTGGCCGCCGTCGACGTCGCTTAGTTCTTCTAGGTTTGTCTCCGCCACTTGCCCGATACATACTCCGCCGTCATAAGTCGCCATCATGGTGAAGCTCGCAAAGGTAAGAGGCCTTGCGCACAAGCACGGACATCTAGGCCTGCATTTCGAGGGGCGCGCGCGCGGCGCCGCGGGGAGGAAGGCCTGCGCGCAGTCCCGGGCGCGTTCGAGGGCGCCATGCTGCGGGGAAGTCTCGCGCGACAAGCGGGGAGTTCTCGCGGCTTTTGGCTACTTGGTGGCGAGGTGGAGAGCTTTGGCAGGTGCGGGGGGTGGTGAAAGCGGTGGGGAAAGACTTAGGCGAGGAAGGGGCGCTGGGCCTCGGGGCGGGCAGGATGAGGCCGAACTCCTGCGACTAACAGGAGCTGGGCCCCGCCTCCTGACGCACGTGTCCCGGAGTGCGGCCCACCACGTGCGCCCAGCCGCGTGGGTCCCAGAGTCTCGGAAGAGACTGGTGTCCTAAGGCGGGAAACGGTGGGATGGGCCCTAATGGGAGGCTCAGTGGCCTCCTGGACCTTTCCGCCCGGGCCAGGCCAGCGGACACGTGGCGGGCCCTTAAAGGAGGCTTTGCCGCGTACTTTTTGCACCGAGCTGTGCGCACATGGTGGCCTACCGTGTACCCCCACGTGGCCCCCCCCCCCCCAGGGTCTGGAAGGGGCGGGGTTGTCTCGTTGGGAAAGGAAAACTTAGTAAGACCAAAGGCAATTGTTTTTAAAAGGCGATTTAAAAAGAAAAAGTGTCTTAAAGACCTTCAGCCTTAATTTGGATTCAGACGAGGGTGGTAGAATAAGGTGCCAGAATTTACTGAAGGACTGTGAATAGTTCGCTGGAAAAATAGTCCAGTTGCAGGCCACTGGTTATTAATGATTGTGCTTGATGTGCTTAACTAAGGCAACAGGAAGAGAAATTATTTCAGGTTGCCTTCTTATCTTGAAGTTTGGTTTTCTGTTTGTAAAACCTGACAGGAAAAACACTGTGGGAATTTGAGGATTCCCCCTTCTTGCATATCAAGAGTAGTCTTTGTTGTGCTATTTAGCATTATGAAAAATGGATTCTGAGAAAGGAGATTATTGCATTTTACTATGTAGAATGATGGTAAAATATGTATAGCTTGAAAAGTTGATGGGAGTGCAGTGTTCTACTTGTGTCCATTTTTTAGGCAGGTAAAAATCAAGGTGACTCCAAGAAAATGGCTCCTCCCCCGAAGGAAGTAGAAGAAGATAGTGAAGATGAGGAAATGTCCGAAGATGAAGATGATGACAGCAGTGAAGAAGAAGAGGTAATTATATCCATCTTAATGCAGAGTTGTGTTGAAATTACAAAATGGAGAGTTAAAACAATGTCATTTGGGTATTTGAATGAGTTTGAAACACATGAGATCGGGAGTTTCCTTGTCATATGCCCTCTGCAGGGCTTGACCTGTGATAAGTTGTGTTAAATTGTTACATTATCCAGTTTCAACATGTTATTGTTAGCCCTGTGGGCCAGAGAGGAAAAGGTATATGTTATAAAGTAAGTGGCAGAGCTGAACGTTGTATTCAGATCTGAGGATGACCTTATCAGATTCTTTTCCTATCCTCCAATCAAGATTAATTGGTCTCTATTCCACTGTATATAAGCTTAGTAACGCTAATCACTGTTATAATTATTTCTGGTATAGATTAGCACTCCTGGCTATCGTTTGCTCACTATAAAGACAACTGATCACTTAAATGTGCTCACTTTTCTTGTTTAGAGTTTAATAAAAGTTTTACTCTTCCACATATTACCTGGTAAAACTAGTAATCCTAAAGCAGATTTGAATAGGACTTAAATGTAGATGAATGGTGGTTTTTATCAGGCTAACATGCTCACTGTTTGATATGCTATAATTTGGCAGGGTTTATTCAGCCTGGCTATTTGAACTTCATTTTACTTTGAGTCCTAAGAATTGAGCATTTGTTGGGTCTGTCACCACACTTAGGAACCCCAAATGATTTATTAACAGTCAACACAGCCTTCTGTGTGTAAGGTTTTGAATAATATTCACATATTTTTCATCCTTAAGCTACATTTATGGTTGATGCTATTCTCATTTTCAGATGAGAACGTTGAGGTTTAAAAAAGTGTAAGGTAGAAGAATTTCACAGGTATTTTAAATGTTCAGAAAGTTTATTTATGCTTGGGTATTTTACCTGATAGAACTATGACTTTACGGACATAAAACAAGGCTCTGGAGTTTCATATGCTATCATGTACCTAATGCCTGTGGCACTGAGGCAGTGCCAGAATCTAACACTCGTTGGGACCATGGCTATCTTTTGGAGTGGGTGGTGGGCAGACTTATATTGGTTTTTTAAAAAAATTATTATTTTTTTTTGTTCTCAAGGTTATCATCCCTCAGAAGAAAGGCAAGAAGGCTACTGCAACCCCAGCAAAGAAGGTGGTGGTTTCTCCCACAAAAAAGGTTGCAGTTGCCACACCTGCGAAGAAAGCAGCTGTCACCCCAGGCAAAAAGGCAGCAGCCACACAGGCCAAGAAGATGGTTACACAAGCCAAAGCAGTTGTGACACCTGGCAAAAAGGGAGCCACACCAGGCAAAGCACTGGTAGCAACCCCTGGTAAGAAGGGAGCTGCCACCCCAGCCAAGGGGGCAAAGAACGGCAAGAATGCCAAGAAGGAAGACAGTGATGATGAGGAGGAGGATGACAGCGAGGACGACGATGAGGATGAAGAGGAGGATGAAGATGAGGAGGATGAATTTGAACCAACGGTGATTAAAGCAGCAGCTGCTGCCCCTGTCTCAGAGGAGGAGGAGGATGAGGATGATGAAGATGAAGAGGATGAGGATGAGGATGAAGAAGATGGTAAGGCATTCTCTTGGTAGGTACTAAGATATCGTGAGATGAGGTTTTGGAAGCAACACTACATACACTTTCTATGACAACCTGGAGATTAGATGAGGATCCTTCTGGAGACACTCTGGGTTATTGTGTGCCAAGCTCTACTACCAGTGAATGATTTTCTGCCCCTGAGGAAATGCTTATCCCTCTCTGAGCATTTTTCATAATATAGGCTTTTGCTGCCAAGTGATCTATTAACTCTTGCCATAACTAAAAACTAAGCATGGTGGGAAGACTGCATTTCCTTTAGGTCTTCTCAGAACTGATGTTGACTTTTGGAGATTTCTCTTAAAGGTTTTGACTGGGTGGCTTCTCTTTCAGACTCTGAAGAAGAAGCTATGGAGACCACACCAGCCAAAGGAAAGAAAACTGTAAAAGCTGTTCCTGTGAAAGCTAAGAGCGTGGCTGAGGATGAAGATGAAGAGGAGGAAGATGAGGATGAGGATGACGATGATGAGGAAGATGATGAAGAGGATGAGGAAGATGATGAAGAGGAAGAGGAGGAGGAGGAGGAAGGTAATTAGATTCAATTCTGAGGTACATTGACCTGAGTTACATTTAAAGGGAGTATTTAGGTATATGTAGCTACTCATCGGTGACATATTGTTTGAAATCTTGTCCAGAGCCTGTCAAAGAAGCGCCTGGAAAACGAAAGAAGGAAATGACCAAACAGAAAGCAGCTCCTGAAGCCAAGAAACAGAAAGTGGAAGGTAACTAGCAGAATTAGGGGGTGTGAGAGGAGATAAAGTCAAATTAGCACAAATGATGAATGACAAAGGGACTTAATACTGAAACCTGATGTTACGCTGTAACATGCTGATGTGCTATACATAGAAGTTTTGTACTAGAAATTTTGTGCCATGCCTTACAAATAGATTGATATTTCAATTTTTTGTGTAGGCACAGAACCAACTACATCTTTCAATCTCTTTATTGGAAACCTGAACTCTAACAAATCTGCTCCCGAATTAAAAACTGGTATCAGTGATGTTTTTGCTAAAAATGATCTTGCTGTTGTGGATGTCAGAATTGGTATGACTAGGTGAGTGCTTCACTGCATGTTACAAATGAAGTCTGCTAATGCTTTTCTCCTCCCCTGTTAGAACTGTTACCTTAGCCTTTATAGGGATTTGGTGTTTATACTCTTGCAAATACCTAATCTATTAGACCTGAATAGTCAGCATAGTAAGTGCTTTTATTCAGACAGGATTTTCCTTTCTTAGTGGTTTATGTAGGTTCTTTTGTTAGCTACTACTATTGGTATAAGCAATTTAGCTGATAATGAAGACCTCAAAGGGGAACTTGCATGTCCTGTCTTGGTATCATATAGACCTTGTTCTATAGCCACAATTTGCACAGCCTTAAGTTTATTTTGTTAATAATAAATACTGTAGGTGCTTTTTTGATCTTTATAATGTCACATTTGCCCAGAATACATGTGTAGCTTTTGACTTGTTTCACCTGTAATTTTGCCCTCCTCTTCACCTTAAAGAAAATTTGGCTATGTGGATTTTGAATCTGCTGAAGACCTGGAAAAAGCCTTGGAGCTCACTGGTTTGAAAGTCTTTGGCAATGAAATTAAACTAGAGAAACCAAAAGGGAAAGACAGTAAGAAAGGTATGTAAGGCTTTGGGAGATTGTGCTCCTAATGTATCTAGGAAGTTGTAGTCTAATGTAGGGAAAATGCTTTGTAACTTTTCTCCTGTGGTTTGTATTAATGTGAGAACTGAATTAGTAAAGTGTTCACAACACTACTTGGCAGTGCTTGCTGGTATTGTAATATGAATTCCTGAATCAGGCCAGCAAGAATACTTACTTAGAAAAAGGATTATTAGATTCACCTAAATTAATATACAGGAGCCTTTCTTCACTGAAACTATATTTGGTCCCTAATTACTCCCTTTGAATCCTTTATTTTCCTCTATACACTTCTGTTTTAAAGTGGTATGTTCCTAGTTTTTAAAATTCAGAGATAATGAGCATCTACTTTAGATGGTGTTTGACATCAGCTGTGACAATGTGGAGGGGACCCACTTGTATTTTGCAATGTCTGTGTCTTCATACTTAGCACAGAGCCTTTTACATCACAGGATCTCACATTATTTGTTGAATAGAACTGCCTTTGTTTTTTGTTTTTTTTCCCTCTTTGGTCTTGTAGGCCATGCAGCTCATTTTTGTGTTTGTTTTTTTTTAATCTAGATCGAGATGCCAGAACACTTTTGGCGAAAAATCTTCCTTATAAAGTGACTCAGGATGAGTTGAAAGAAGTGTTTGAAGATGCTATGGAGATCAGATTAGTCAGCAAGGATGGGAAGAGTAAAGGGTATGTTTTATCTATTGAAATGTAAGAGTTTTATTAAAATTAAGGCACTTCTCTGCTTTTTTAAAGCAGTGTTGGTCCAATTTTGCTAGGTGTGTGATCTCTGATAGTTTAACCTCTGAACCTGTGCCTCAGTTTCCCTTCTGTGCAGCAAGGATAACATACCTGATTTATAGGGTGATTTTGAAAGATGAGCTGATACATATAAAGGAATAAGGAATGTGCCTCACTTATAAGTGCTTTGGAAGTGCCAGGTACTGCAGTGAGGTGAGGTTAATAGGAAAAGATTTTTTTTTTTTTTTTTTTGAGACAGAGTCTCGCTTTGTTGCCCGGGCTAGAGTGAGTGCCGTGGCGTCAGCCTAGCTTACAGCAACCTCAAACTCCTGGGCTTAAGCGATCCTACTGCCTCAGCCTCCCGAGTAGCTGGGACTACAGGCATGCGCCACCATGCCTGGCTAATTTTTTCTATATATATTTTAGTTGGCCAGATAATTTCTTTCTATTTTTAGTAGAGACGGGGTCTCGCTCTTGCTCAGGCTGGGAAAAGATTTTTTGAGACAGAGTCTTATTGTCACCCTGGGTGGAGTGCAGTGGCATCATGATAGCTCACTGCAACCTCAAACTTCTGGGCTCAAGTGGTCCTCATGCTTCAGCCTCCCAAGTAGCTGGGACTATCAGTGTGTGCCACAACGCTGACTCTAATTTTTCTATTTTTAGTAGAGATAGGGTTTTGCTCTTGGTCAGACTGGTCTCAGAACTCCTGAGCTAAAGCAGTCCTCCCATCTTGGCCTCTCGGAGTGCTGGGATTACAGGCGTGAGCCACTGTGCCAGGTCCGAGAAGATTTTTCTAACAATATTTGTTAAACTTTGTAGTGGGAGGTAAGAGGGAAGCTCAAGTTTTAATTGAAAAGTGGAAGATAGGAGAAACTTTGAATGTTTCAATGAGCATAAAGCTAAAGGTATTTATTTTACTCAGAGCTGAAGCAAGGTCTGTTAGGTTAAAACATTGGTGTTCTTTCCCCCTGCCCATTGCAGGATTGCTTATATTGAATTTAAGACAGAAGCTGATGCAGAGAAAACCTTTGAAGAAAAGCAGGGAACAGAAATCGATGGGCGATCCATTTCCCTCTACTACACTGGAGAGAAAGGTCAAAGTCAAGACTATAGAGGTGGAAAGAATAGCACCTGGAGTGGTAAGAATTTATAGGCTTGTTACATGGTTTCCAGCATTGATGGGGGGAAATCTTTTGTATCTTTGTACTTCATAAGTTTAAGTACTGATTATAATCAGTAAAGATTAATTAATTTGATGCAGATTAAGGAAGTTGTACCCCTAGTCATGTCCTTAGTTGTAATAGTAATCTCCAGTCCCTTGAATGAGAGCTGAAATCCTTTTGCGTTGGAACATGGTAAGCGAATCTGCTTCCTTTTTTATGCTTTAAATCAGCAGTCCCCAACCTTTTTGGCACTAGGGACCAGTTTCATGGAAGACAATTTTTCCACTGAGGGGGTGGTGGGCAGGCAGAACTCAGGTGGTGACGTGTGTGCTCTGAACTCTGATTACTGTTGTAGGGAGATGTAGACTAGTAGTCAACCTACACATAAAGAACAATAAGTAAGACATTACAGTACATGAAAGGTCCTCAACGTGTTAAGCAATAGAAGCAGGATTTATTTTGGCTTTCATCAATATTGGCATGTTAACTTCCCAAGCACTGAAGTTCTTCAGAAGTGTGACTAAGGCTAGGAACCACTGCTTCAGAGTCAGACTGTGGGCATCTCTTTATTTGCAGGTGAGTCAAAAACTCTGGTTTTAAGCAACCTCTCCTACAGTGCAACAGAAGAAACTCTTCAAGAAGTATTTGAGAAGGCAACTTTGATCAAAGTGCCCCAAAACCAAAATGGCAAATCTAAAGGGTAAAATAATTAATATCTTTATACTGTCACCTGTGGGCTATTAGGAGTGTGTTGAATTGTTCTAGCTATGCAGATCAGTGTAAAGCAGCATTTAATACCTGCTTTGGGGAAAGATTTGGTGGTATCATAGGGTAGTGGGAGAGCCATGTGCTTGGTCATTTATTTGAGGTCTTAACTTTTCATCCTCAGGTATGCATTTATAGAATTTGCTTCATTTGAAGATGCTAAAGAAGCTTTAAATTCTTGTAATAAAAGGGAAATTGAGGGCAGAGCAATCAGGCTGGAGTTGCAAGCACCCAGGGGATCGCCTAATGCCAGAAGTCGTAAGTTCCTATTGGCAGGGTACTGTGGTTGGGGGTGGAACTCTCAGTGCTTTGCTTGAACTTGTTTATGTCAGTGTTTACTTTGACTACAGGTCCCATTTTTCTTCTGTTGCTACTGAGTGAAAGATAACTGGATATGATGACTGATTACCTGAGAAATAATTGATGAAATTTCAAGAAAATTCCTCTAGATAGTCAAGTTCTGATCCAGCTTTGTCAACTCAGCAGCAAATTGGCCTGTGATTTACTGCCCTAGATGGTGGGCAGCACTCCCATTTGGGTTGCTTCTCCCACTTTCCATAAAAGATCTGGGGCAGGATGTCAACTAGGCAGTGGTAATGAAAAAGGGCTGTTGATACGAGCCCTTTAATTAAGCACTAGTTGGCTAAGGTGCTTTTAACTGCTTTCTCCACTAAGGCAAGCATTCTTGGCCAGTAGTCGTACTAGGCATTGTGCAAATTCAGTGTCATTATGAATTGTGACATAGTAAAAAGGCTCAATTTTTATTTTTCTTCCCCAGAGCCATCCAAAACTCTGTTTGTCAAAGGTCTGTCTGAGGATACCACCGAAGAGACATTGAAGGAGTCATTTGACGGCTCTATTCGTGCAAGGATAGTCACTGATAGGGAAACCGGATCCTCCAAAGGGTAAGGTGCAGTGGGTGTGCAGCGTTGCCTCCACTCCCAGGGTCTTTGTGCTGTGTGGGGCTCTCAGCTCTCAAGTGTCTTCTCATTGAGCTCCGTTCTGTCTCTCGGTGGCAGTTTATGGATTCGCACGAGAAGAAGAAGAATTCACAGAACTTAGCGTTATTCTACCTTCTTTTTTATGGAGGTATATTTGGCTGTTTTGTGAGACATTCTGGGGTTTAGGCAGTCACTTAAACCAGTTAAAAATTTCCATAGAGAGCTACTCTTGTCACTTGGGCTTTTCCTAATTAAGCAAGGCTGCTTTCTATGGAACAGCTATCCAACATGTGACGTTCGTTAACTTGGCAGTTGTTCAGTATGTGCTTGCTTTATAATGGGTGATTTCATTTGGTTTTTTAGGTTTGGTTTTGTAGACTTCAACAGTGAGGAAGATGCCAAAGCGGCAAAGGAGGCCATGGAAGATGGTGAAATTGATGGAAACAAAGTTACCTTGGATTGGGCCAAGCCGAAGGGTGAAGGTGGCTTTGGGGGTCGTGGTGGAGGCAGAGGAGGCTTTGGAGGCAGAGGTGGTGGCAGAGGAGGCCGAGGCGGATTTGGTGGCAGAGGCCGGGGAGGCTTTGGAGGTAAGGCATGGGGGTGACCTCAGCATCTGTACTGAAACACCATGTGGCATGTGCACTTCAGGCCCTGTGCTGTTGTTAGGCAGGGTACCTGATCACTTGGGAGGAGAATGTGGGCTGCTTTGTACCTGCTCTTTAACGCTGTCTTGCCTTCTTGCAGGCCGAGGAGGCTTCCGAGGTGGAAGAGGAGGGGGAGGAGACCACAAGCCACAAGGAAAGAAGACGAAGTTTGAATAGTTTCTTCTGTCCCTCTGTCTTTCCCTCTTCCATTTGAAAGAAAGGACTCTGGGGTTTTTACTCTGTTACGTGATCAATGACAGAGCCTTCTGAGGACATTCCAAGACAGTATACAGTCCTGTGGTCTACTTGGAAATCCGTATAGATAACATTTCAAGAGCGATACCCTGTTGGTTTTGACTGGATATTCATATAAACTTTTTAAAGAGATGAGTGATAGAGCTAACCCTTATCTGTAAGTTTTGAATTTATATTGTTTGATCCCATGTACAAAACCATTTTTTCCTACAAATAGTTTGTTTTTGTTTTGTTTTTCTGTTTTTTTTTTTTTTTTTTGCATTGAGGGGTTGTAAAGGAAGGCAGAATGTTTTATCATGATTTTTGCTTCAGCTTTAGGACAAATTAAAAGTCAATTCTGGTTGCCAGACTTGTTACTTCCTAAAGAGTTTCTCCTGGAATGTCACTGATGGCAGTCACTGAAGAGCATGACAAAGCCAGCTCGGTCACTCAGTTCCACCCATCCTGATGGAAATGATCAATGTGTTGGTTTCCAGTATCCCAACCCCCAATTTGGGTGGAATGGCTGGGGGAGTGACATGGAAGGTGTGTCGGAAGGCTTCTGTGGCTTGTAGCAGGCCTGAGGATTGTGTACTGAATGAGAGCTCTGAGAGAGGCATTGGCACACGTTAGTTAGGTTTCCTAAGATACGGTGTTGGAGCATCGATTCTAGAATGACAATGCGTAGAATTTATGCTAGATGAATAGACCAGTGGAACTTTGGGACTGTTGACTTAGGGACGAGGGGGCACCAATAAGTGACCCCCAAAAAAGCCTTTAGTTTTGCACTATGTATATTGTTCATTCTGTCTGATCTTACTGAACACTCCCCCCCCCCATTTAATAAAAGTCAAAAGATCACATTAGAGGTTTAGGTCAAGGGATTACCAGCATTTTGACAAATGTAGTTGAAACACAGTTCCCAAAACAAACCTAGGCATCCATGTCCAAAGACTGTTTTAATCAGACAAGTGAAGTCAATAAAAGGTTACGTGGTGAAATTCAGTGACTTTAGAAGGCAACCTGGAGACGGTAAGTATGTGGCTTTGTGTTTGCCCTGGTTGACTTTCTGTGTTGGAGTGGGGAAATCTGAGAGCCTTGTGCTCATCATCACCACCTGTCCTGTTCCAAGTACTGGGGTGAGAAGGGGACGTGTTATATGGCCCTCATGCTCTGGAGGGGAAGATGGCCAGTGAATGGGGTGCAACTGTGAAGAAAAAGTGGCAGGGTCTCTTGTCAGGCCAAGGACAAAGGCTTTTGGCAGCCTAAATTCTAGAAAGATGAATTAAAAGCTTCAAGTTGATTGAAGCCCATCAAGGATGCAATGGATTAAGTCTATTAGCTCAAATTATAGCCGGGCTGGTTAGTGCAAGCACATGTGTGAATTTACATTGGCAACACGTCAGTCTGTCCCAGACGACTCGTTCAAGAAAGGCTCTGAAAAGGTTGGCTTCTACGTCTCCTAGAATCCATCAAATGGTGATTCTAGCCCCGCCCCCCCCATTACCCTGCAATCTTCTCCCAAGCACATACATGCTGTGGGTGGTTTCTCAATCTTCGGCAGGCCCATGGGTTTAAGTGAACAAGATGTCAGCCATTTAGCCATCTCGGAACACAGTTCAGTTCTCGCCTAGCTGGGCTGCAGCACAGCCGCTGCTCGTTCTGCACTTACGTGGCTTCGCAGAGCCTGTGGGGAGCGCGTTTTTGATGGGTTCCCCGGCTACGTGGCAGGTAAGGCTCGAACTTAGCCCACCTGCAGGAAGAAGTTCATGGCCCCCAGGCTTGAACAAGGGTTCGCACTTGAAGTGTTACAGGCCTGGACCCACTGTCATCACAGCCGTTACTGCTGCTCAGTGAGTTAGCCCTTGCTGCTGTCAGCGCTCAGTGTGCCCTTCTGTAAGCCTGCCGTGGGGCAAGGCGGGGAATTCAGGTTCCTGCCTCCTGACTGTTATTCTGTTCCTGTTCCTCAAGGGAAGGAAAGTCGAAATGGTCCAGCCCTGTTAATTATCGGTGTTCCAGTCAGGCGTGTGCTGATTTCCTGGAGAGTGAAGATGAGGATGCAGGGCGGTTACCCTGCAGGCAGAAAGACGCCGGGGCTTACAGTTAGGGACTGGAATCCTGCAATCGCAGGCTTCCCTGGTGCCCGTGTCTAGTTTCCGATTTGGTGGGTTTCGCAGCCATTTTAGAAAAGTGATCGGTTCTCTTCAGCAAATGGTTGTTGCCACAAGTGTCATTCTTCCAGCAGGTGGCAGCATGAGACCACAAGGACATGGGAACTCCCGACCAGGAAGGTTGGGAGGGAAGCCTGGAGATGACCTGGCTCCGGGCCAGCGAGTCTCCAAACTTGCCTTCAGGTTGTGGGTGCAACCCGGAGTCTGCAGGGAGTGTTCTCAGCACACCTTGAGAGGTGCTCCAGGACCCCCAGAGAAACTGTTACTGAAAGCTTGTCTTGTAATCTTTCTCTGACTCACCCCATTATTTCCTTGTACCTCAGTCTCTACCTCCTCTCAGCCTAAAAAAGTACCAAAACCCTTCTCACCCGAAAAGCCTGTCCCCTGATCCTGCCACCCCACACAGCTGTCCCCTTTTCCCTTGTTGCCAGACTTTGAGAATGACCACACTCTAGCCTCCTGGCAGTGTGGTTTCTATCCTCCCGCCCCCATCGGGTGCCAAGACTAAAAGCTACCAAACCCAGTGGTTGGTCTTCCTCAATTCACCTGCCTCCCTGCAGCAGCTGACAGCTGATTCCTCCTTCCTGCCTGAACTCCTCCTCCACTCCTGAAAACGCAGGCAGACACATTACAGGGGTGACTCCGTGACACCAGGCTGACTTGGAGAGGAAGCAAAAGAACAAATCCCCAGGGATTAGAGCCCTTCAACAGGCAAGTTCCATACAATTAAGAGATGGGAGCCAATAGCTGTCCGCATTGATCAGGTAACCAGCCCAGGAACAGGGCAGTGAGAGGCCAGGAGGGTTGCTCTGTTGCTGACCCTTCTACATGGAAACGTGAAAAGGGCACACGTGTTCCCACCAGCCTGAGGGGAGGGGCTTGGTTTTGTTCACTATGCTGTCCCAAGAGCCTAGACGAGTGCCTGCCACACAGTAGGTACTCAGCAACTTATGAAGAACCCTGGGAAACACCTTCCCCTGACTTGGGGTCTGGTAGCAGCAGGAAGGTATCTTTGGGCCAGGCTTTCTTAACGTATTTTTTAAAGTTCTTAATATTTTAGTGCCAAAGGTTCTTTTGGGGGTCTGATGAAGCCTTTGAACCCTTCTCAGAATAATGTTTTCAAAATCGTTTTTAAAATAGAAAAGGAATAGGAGGGAGATGGATTGCATTGAAATAAAGTTATTAAAATACTTGAGCATAACTTTTGTGATAGAATTATAGATGTGTTCATTAATGGATTAGAAAGCAGTTACATGAAAAACACAGTTTACACTGGGAAGTTTGGTTCTGGTAGTGATGGGGTGGCTTAGAACAGACAAACCCTCCTGTTGCTGACTGTTATAAACTCTGAGCAAAATATTAAAAAATCAGCTTTTGGAGTGTTGGAGGACAGACAATACCAGAGAGAAAGTGGAGCAGCTGCCATCCTTGAAAGAAGGTGAGCACACTGGGTGAGACCCAGGAGGAGTAACCAGCACGGCCCCTCGGGCATCCCCCGGCTTGCATGATTCCTGGGGGACAGAGAAGAAAGTGGAAGTGTTACTGTACTGAGGAATCAGGTTTGGAGTGTGAGTCTGGGAATTTTGGGAAATCATGAAAATGAGAAAGACAGAAGAGAAAGCCATAAAATCTGCATACAAATGGCCTTCAAATTCTTGCCTGATTCCTAAATTGTGCACGTGCAGGGCAACTTCCAGTGAGCCCAGGGGAAAACAATGACTGAAAGGTTCAAGAATTGGCTGAAGGTTTCAGCAGCCGCCTGGTGCTAGAGAAGCAGTTTGGGGTTCAAGTTCTGCCCAGTTAAAGGGGCTTGATAAACAAACACCTCAAGCTTTTCACTGAAAAGGCCATACTTTAGAAGTAAGAGCCACATTCCAGGCCTAAGGACTAAGACAAAAATGCAAAACCAAAACAGAGTCACTCTATTAAGCCTAAAACTAAGCCCCCACATAGTCAAGGTGATCTGTCAATAATTTAACTGCCTATTAAAACAAAATTCAACAATGTCGAAAGGAAGATGACAGAATCCAGACTCTATCAGATACAATGTCCAGTAAGCGAAAACTTATTGGACATGCAATGAAATAGGAAAATGTAGTCCACAATTAAGAGGAAAAAAAGTCGACACAACTCCTATGTTGAAATTTTTAGGCAAGGACTTTAATCATTATAAATATGTTAAAGAATTTATAGGAAAAGATGTATATATTGAATGAAAAATGGGAAATTTCTGCAGAGATATGGAAACTCTAAATAAAGAACCAAATGGAAATTCTAGAACTGAAAAATAGAACACCTGAAAAATTCACTAGAAGGGTTTATCAGCAGAAGAAAGGATCAGTGAACTAGAAGGTGGAGCAATAGAAATTATCCAAACAGAAGCTAAAAGAGAAAAAGATTGGGAAAAAAGTGAACAGAGCCTCAATGACAATATCAAGTTGTCTAATGTGTATAACTGAGTCCAAGGAGAGGAGAGGTTGAGGCAGAAAAAAACTCCAAAAAATAATGGCCAAGAAATTTTTGAATTTTGTATGGTAAGGTATGGAAAGAGGGGGAAAAAAATTTCTAAATTTGATGAAAAACAACCCACAGATCCAAGAAGAAGGCCATGTCTCAGTCCATCATAAATGAATTGTTGAAAACCAGAAATAAAGAAAAATGTTAAAACAGCCAAACAAAAAGATCTATTGCATGCAAAGGAACATTTACAATAATGATGGCTAAATTCTCATCAGGAAAAACACAGAGTAAGAGTGGATGAGGCCGGGCGAGGTGGCTCACGCCTGGCCGAGGAGGACCGATTGTTTGAGCTCAGGAATTCGAGACTAGCCTGAGCAAGAGCAAGATCCCATCTTTACAAAAAAAAAAAAAAAGAAAAGAAAAAAGAAAGAAATTAGCTGGACAACTAAAAATATACATAGAAAGAATTAGCTGGGCATGGTGGCGCATGCCTGTAGTCCCAGCTACTTGAGAGACTGAGGCCGTAGGATCACTTGAGCCCAGGAGTTTGAGGTTGCTGTGAGCTAGGCTGACGCCACAGCATTCACTCTAGCCCGGGCAACAAAGCGAGACTCTTTCTCATAAAAAAAAAAAAAAAAAAAAAAAAAAAAAAGACAACGGATGAATCCTTAAAGTGCTAAAAGAAGCCACGTGTGGTGGCTCATGTCTGTATTCCCAGGGACTTGGAGGCTGAGGCAGGAGGATCGTTTGAGGCGAAGAGTTCAAGACTAGCCTGGACACAGACCCTGTCTCTACAAAAAACAAATTAAAAATATTGATCAGGCGCCTGTAGTCGCAGCTACTCCAGAGGCTGAAGTATGAAGATCACTTGAGCCCAGGAGTCAGAGGTTACGGTGAGCTATGATCTGGCCACTGCACTCCAGCCTGGGTGACAGCAAGACCCTGTCTCTAAAAGAAATAAATTAATAAAAATGAAAAAAATTATCAGGGCACGGTGGCATGCGCCTGTAATCCCAGCTGCTCGGGAGGCTGAGGTGGGAAGCTTGCTTGAGCCCAGGAGTTCAAGGCTACAGTGAGCAATGATCATGCCACTGCAGTCTAGCCTAAACGACATAGAGAGACCCAGTCTCAAATAGAAAATATAAATAAAGTGCTTAAAGAAAAATGTCAATCTGGAACTCTATATTTATAAACTATTCTTCAAAAATGAAGGAGAAACAAGTCATTTTAAAATGAACTTGCAGTTTAAGAAATGCTAAAGGAAGGTTTTCAGGCTGAAGGGAAATGGTATCAGATGGAGAGCTATATCCAAAGGAAGAAATAAAGAGCACTGAAAATGGTAAATAATATTTTCTTTAAACCACTACTGTCTAAAGCAAAAATAATACATGTATTATGGAATTTTAATGTATGTAAAAGTAAAATATATGTCAAAGACAACACAAACTGCGGAAAGCAAATGAACAGCATTATATGGCTTTAAGATTTTTATATTGCACTTAAAGTAGTGTTATGTTAATTGAAGGTACACTGTGATAAGTTCCAGATGCATATTGTAATCCCTATAATAACCATTAAATAAAATAATACAAAGAGATATAGCTGAAAGAGCAATAGAGGTTATGGAATACTAATTACAGTGAAATGGAATACTAAAAAATATGCAACCCAAAATAAGACAGGATAGATAAACAAGGATTAGATGGAGCACTAGAAAACAAATAGCAAGATGATAGACTTAAACTCAACCATATCAATAATTACACTAGGTGAAAACAGCCAAACAATTAAAACTAAACAATTAAAAGGAAGAGCTCATCAAACTGGATAAAAAAGTATAAGAACAGGCTGGTCCGATGGTAGTGGGTTATCAGAACTTATTAACATTAGTGTCACTAAAGTTGGTATTCAACCCCCCACTGCTAAATTTGACTGGCTTTTAAAAAAAATTAAAAAAAAAAAAAGTATAAGAACTAACTACATGATATGTACAAGAGATGTACATTAAGTATAAAGAAAAAGGTTGAAGTAAAAGGATGGAAAAGATAGACCACGCAAACACGAAGTGCATAAGAAATCTGTTGTGGCTATATTAATATCAGAGAAAGTCGATTTCAAAATAATGAGTATAACCAAAGATAAAAAGTGACATTTCATAATGAAAAAAAGCTCAATTTATCAGAAAGATATAGCAATCCTAAATGTGTATGCAAATAATAACAGTTTTACTATCCGTGAAACCAAAAATTGATAGAGCTAAATAAAGGGAGAGAGAAACATTTTCAATTACAGTTGGAGATTTTTAACACCCTTCATTTAGTAAGAGATAAAGGAAGTAGAGAAATATCAGTAATGATACAGAAGAATTGAAAACTGTCAATCAATTAGACCTAACAACTGAAAATGTATTCTTTTCAAGTGCACATGGAACATTAATCAAAATCTTGAGTCAATTTTAAGGAAGAAATAATACCAATCTTACAAAAACTATTTCAGAAAATAGAGAAGGAGAGAACGTTTTCCAGTTTGTTTTATGAACACTGATACCAACATAGGACAAGGCCATTATAAGAAAAAAAAGACCAGTATTTTTCATGAACATAAACATAAAATTTTTTAAAAATCAGCCAGAAGCTATTATAGTGAGCTATGATCACTCCACTGCACTCCAGCCTGGGTGACAGAGTGAGACCCTGTCTCTATATAAAAAAAAAAAATAATTAAAAATACATAGGCCGGGCGCGGTGGCTCACGCCTGTGATCCTAGCACTCTGGGAGGCCGAGGTGGGCGGATCGTTTGAGCTCAGGAGTTCGAGACCAGCCTGAGCAAGAGCGAGACCCCATCTCTACTAAAAATAGAAAGAAATTATATGGACAGCTAAAAATATATATATAGAAAAAATTAGCCGGGCATGGTGGTGCATGCCTGTAGTCCCAGCTACTCGGGAGGCTGAGACAGGAGGATCGCTTGAGCTCAGGAGTTTGAGGTTGCTGTGAGCTAGGCTGACGCCACGGCACTCACTCTAGCCTGGGCAACAGAGTGAGACTCTGTCTCAAAAAAAAAAAAAAAAAAAAAAAAAAAAATACATAAATAAAACCACGATGAAATACCACTCTATACCCACCAGAATACCTAAAATTAGTTATACCGACAATGCCAAAGTATCAAGGATGTAGAGCAACGATAACTCTCCTGTATTGTTGGTAGAGTGTGAGATGGTACAGCCATTCAGAAAGTAGGGACTGTTTGTTATAAAGTTAAACATACACCTACCCTGACAGTTTATGAGAGAACAAACTTAAACATATACCTATCCTGTGGCTCAGCAATTCCACTCCTAAATATTTTCTCAGGAAAAATTAAAACATATGTCCACAAAAAGACTTGTATGAGTATGTTTGTAGCAGCTTTATTGACAGTAGCCAAAAACTGGAAAGAACTCAAATGTCCGTGAAGAGGAGACTGTATGAATAAACTGTAATATATTATCGCAATGGAATACTATTTAGTAATAAAAAATACTACTTATTTATTCAACAACATGGATGAGTCCAAAATATCACGTGGTGTGACAGAAGCCAGAATTAATAAGCAAAGCTAAACACCAGTCATAGAAATCAAAAAAGTTGGTTGTCTCTGGGAGTGGGATGGGAAAAGCTGCTCAGGGAATTTTGGGGGGTGATCGAAATATTCATGTCTCAAAAAGGGGCGGTGATTACATAGATGTGTGCAATTGTCAAAACTAATCAAACCGTATGCTTGTGATTTGTGCATTTTATTGAATATAAATTATTAATACATATCAACTTAAAAAATATATAAGCGAATTAAAATGAAAATTTGTTTTTTAAAGACATAACAGTGTGAAAGCTGTTGTGACTTAATATGAATAAAAACAAACTGTAGGGTGATCTTTGACAAGGCAATATCATATAATTTTATACATCACATTGATTTCAAGTTTTCCTTTTGGTAGTATAAATCCAGAAAATCTTGATTTGCAAATATATATTGATGCAAATAGAATCTAAGCCTCCAGGACTTGCTTTACTAGGTGAAGATAGGCTTTTCTTTCTTTCTTTTTTTTAAGACAAGGTCTTGCTCTGTTGCCTAGGCTGGTTTTGAACTTCTCGGCTTAAGCCATCCTTGCACCTCAGCCTCCCAAGTAGCTGGGACTACAGGTGCGTGACACTGCACTCAGCTCCAAGATAGGCTTTTTTCAAAGAACATAACAATTATTTTAGTTAAACTCTACTTATTTTATTTATTTATTTTTTTTGAGACAGGGTCTCACTCTGTTGCCCAGGCTAGAGTGCCATGGCATCAGCTCAGCTCACAGCAACCTCAAACTCCTGGGCTCAAGCAATCCTTCTGTCTCAGCCTCCTGAGTAGCTGGGACTGCAGGCATGCGCCACCATACCCGGCTAATTATATATATATATATATATATATATATGTGTGTGTGTGTGTGTGTGTGTATATTTAGCTGTCCATATAATTTCCTTCTATTTTTAGTAGAGATGTGGTCTTGCTCTTGCTCAGGCTGGTCTCGAACTCCTGAGCTCAAACAATCCGCCAGCCTCGGCCTCCCTGAGTGCTAGGATTGATTACAGGCGTGAGCCACCGCACCCGGCCATAAACTCCTCTTGTAGTAAGTATTTTTGTCCTAAGAACAATGAGTTAGTTCATCTTTAGCTAGGTCACAATTCAGGTGCACATTATATCAGAAAGAAAAGAATTATGTATCCATGGTTCAACTTTAATGCCCTCAAGATCAAAATAACTTTTGCAAGAGTTATTAAGTATTTCCAGGTGTTGGCAAATTTCTCTTTGCAAATATACTGATAGAGAATTTTGTGTCTCTGCTCTGTTCTGAGGAAGCACTCGCTGTAAGTCGATTATTTGCAAGGACATTACCTCTATTCTCCCATAGCAGCAGCTCAACCTAGAAAGCTTGTGAATTTTCAAGGCGGAGCATCATAAATGGTGACTTCAGGACCTTGAATAGGAAAACTTATTTCACTCATATGGTTAAAAATATCTACCGTATAAGCCAATGCAAGGATAAAATCTCTTCCTTCAAAGTGTTTCCAGAAGTAGGCTTTCCTTTTCTTTCAGAAAAAGTGAGATTTCTGCTGTTTGTTCTGTTTGAATAAACACTTCAGGACTCATTCTCTGAAAGCTAGTGACAAGCACTTCACACACTGCCATTTCCTGATAAACTCTTTCAAATGCAATGACTGAGAGACCTGCTTCTGATAAAGTTGATGACTTTTACCAATGTTGGCAGAACATTTTTCAGACATGTTGGGAAAGTCTTTGTAAAACGCATTGAGTGATGAGGACCTGGGAGAGTCCTTTTTCACCAAAGTTGCAAAATCAGCTTTGCAAGAGGTCCATCTGTGCACAATGACACTTTTCTTTCCAGGCAAAGTTTTGTTTGGCAAAACGTCTTTTTACCACTGCCCAAATGTCCATAGCCTTTGTGGTTTGCAACGATGACTCACGATTGGGTAGCGGTGGTCAGCGTCGGTGCACACGGAGTGAACAAAAGCAAGGAGGCACTTGCCTTGAGAGATGGCCGTGGTTGCACCAAGTCGCACGCTCCAGGGGAACGGCGAGGCTGCTGCTTCCTTTCGACAACCGCTTCAAAATGTTAACAGGAATGTCGTTTATTCCAGAACATATTATGATATGATATTCTGATATCATTTGATAGGGGAACTATTTACAGTGTTTTCTTCTGATCCAAGCCAGAAAGTAACTCCGTAATTTCTGTTCACTTGACCTTGTGCTCTGACATGTCTCCCTAACAATGTGGGAGTCTTTTGTTTGGCACTCTGGTCAGCATGTAATCATATTGTGAAACAGCAAACCAAGTAAGTGTTCCAGTTTTTTTTGAATTGAGCTTTCCTTATAATAAAACAAAACAAAACAACCCTTGTGTCTCTAAATGCATTTTCAAGAGGGACCCTTTAGGCCGGGCACGGTGGCTCACGCCTGTAATCCTAGCACTCTGGGAGGCCCAGGTGGGCGGATCGTTTGAGCTCAGGAGTTCGAGACCAGCCTGAGCAAGAGCGAGACCCCATCTCTACTAAAAATAGAAAGAAATTATATGGACAGCTAAAAATATATATAGAAAAAATTAGCCGGGCATGGTGGTGCATGCCTGTAGTCCCAGCTACTCGGGAGGCTGAGACAGGAGGATCCCTTGAGCTCAGGAGTTTGAGGTTGCTGTGAGCTAGGCTGACGCCACGGCACTCACTCTAGCCTGGGCAACAGAGTGAGACTCTGTCTCAAAAAAAAAAAAAAAAAAAAGAGGGACCCTTTAGTTTTGCTGGTTTCATTCTTCCATTCACAAGAATTTTTCAGCACAAAAAACCACCGTAGCTTTTGTGTCCTGTCATGTTCATTACTAAAAGTGAAACTAATAATACATAGTCTTTTTCATATGTCTCTTTCTTCAATACTACAACTGTAACGTGGTGTGACAGTATCTGTGATTTCTTTTGGTGACTATGATGGTCTTTTGATATGTCAGTTTGCCTAAGCAATAGTCCCTAGTTCTTCAATCAAACAGTGATTGGGTTCCTGTGAAGGTATTTTGCAGATGGGATGAAAGTCCATAGTCAGGTGACTTTAAGTAAGAGGGATTATCATAGGTCATCTGGGTGGGCGGGATTCAAACACGACAGAGGCCTTAAGAGCAGAGCGGAGGATTCCCCGAAGACCCGCTGCCTGCGAGCTTCAGCTCCTGCCAGAGAGTTCCAGCCTGCCTGCCCTGACAGCCTGCCACATGGATTTGGACTCACCAGTGCCTGCAACTGCGTAAGCCAATACTTTGCCATAAATGTAATATATACAGTTGTTCGTCATTATTCATGGATTTCATACAATATTAGCAAATTCACCTCTGCTAAAATATACTGGTAATCCCCAAATTAATACTCGTGGCACTTTTGTGGTCATTCATGAACATGCACAGAGCGGCAAAAAATGTGACTCGTCTGATGGGCACAGTCCCAGCTGAGATGGAACAAGGTCACTCTCTGCCTTCAGCTCTCATATTATAAACAAGTGTCCTTTCTGTGGTCTATTTAGTGCCGTGTTTTTTGCATTTTGTGCTTTTTGTTGATGATTTCCCTGTTTAATGTGGCCTCTGAGTGAAGTGCTCAAGAACTGTCTGGCGTTCTTGACAGTGCAAGACGCTGTGATGTGTCGTAGGAGAAAATGCTCCTGTTAGATAAGCTTTGTTATCAGGTTCAGGTGTGAGTTGTAGTGCTGTTGGCCATGCGTTCAATGTTAACAAATCAATGCTCTGTATCAGATAAGATGTCTTTAAACAGAAACAAACATAAAACAAGGTTGTATGTTGATCAGTTGATCAACCATCCCAGAAAATGAGATTGGTCTACCCAGCCAGGTTCATCACAAAGGTGGATCGCTAATCCCTGTGACAGAATCCACCATCCCGTCTGTGCCCCCACACCAAGTGCCCCTCAGCTGAAGGTCCTGGGCCATGAGGACTTCCTCCTTCATCATCCTCAGACCATGGGCTGGGCCTTGATCTTTCCTGCCTGGGCTCACATTTTACCTCCAATTGCTGATGCCTCCTTGAGCGAGCGCAGCTCCACTGGCCCTACGATTTCGCCCTTGAACGTCACTCTTGTTTCCATTTTGTGGGTGAAACTGAGCTTCACAGGGCGACTAGACTAGCACAGTGCTTTTTCCAGGCCCAGGGACCCTGTCTTGCCTTAGTCACTCTCAGATTTCAGCTTTGCCAGATCTTTCGCCTCAACATCTCCACTGCTTTGGGTAGGACGTGGCCGTCCTTACACTCAGGGTGTGGTCCATCCTGGGATGATCCGGCCCCAGTCCCTGGTGTGAGCATGGAGGATTCACACATATTTCCTAGAATCCATGGTTCCCACCTCAGGCTCTTGCCTGGAGAGATGCTATTACACCACTGGCATGACCCCTGCCCTTCCCCTCTGCATACGATCACATTTTCACACCCCTTTCCAACGCTACAACAACACATGTCCCAGGACATGGAACCGGGGAATTATCAGATAGAGACCTTTAGTTATGACCCCCCCCCCAAGTGGACATGGTTCTCTGCAGAGGCCTCCTTCATGATCTAGATCATCTTGGAGCATCTTGGCACCTGCCCACGAGCCCAGGAAAGTCTGTGATAGATCTGGGTGCCCTTCCTGTCTTGGCACTTGCACTGTTGCTGTGAGAATCTGAGGAGAGCTCTGGGCCCTCTCCAGGAAAAGCCACAGGTCCGTACACAGAATCTTGCAAGCGACTTCAAGAGACTCGTGAGCCCCAAGTCTTTCTCTCAGCCTCTTCCCCTGTGTCAAACATCACTGGGTCAGGCACAGTCAAGGAAAAAGGTGAAGGATTCCAGCTCTACTACTCTCATAAATGTTCTGGGACCGCAGGGGTCGCAAGGCTAGGGGCAGGGCCCTGGCCCTGGAGAAGGTCGTACAGCACGCTGGAGACTTGTAACAGCCTCCCTGGGAGAAAGTAGGGACAGGACTAAGGCCGGTTCTGCTCCTACCTGGGAGTTAGCCAAGCTTGAGATGAAGGGCACAGTCCTTCTGACTCCCACATCTGCCCAAGGCTTGTGACACCAGCTGCAACGAGTTCAGCCAGGTGTCCCGTTGCAGGGAACAGTCCCCACAAGACTGCCTTCACTTTAGATGCTACCCACAAATTCAGGGTCCCCAGCACTACCTTTACTTTAGATCAGCTGCCTACAGTAATTGCGGTCTCAGGTTTGATAATTCGCTAGAATGACTCACAGAACTCACTGAAAATTATTTAATTCCTCGTTGTGTTTATTATAGGGAAAGGATAGAATTGGAACCAGCCAAAGGGAGAGACACGTAGGGCAGAGTCCAGGGAGGGTCTCGATGGGGAGTCATCTCCTCCCTGTGGAGTCATCTCCTCCCTGTGGAGTCACAGACGGCCTTACCTCTGCTGGCCATGACAGGTGGCAGTACGCACAGAGTGTTGCCAACCAGGGAAGCCTACCCCAGCTTTGATGGCTGGAATTTGTACTGCAGTTCCCTTACGTGGGCATGATTGATTGAATCATTGCCCACACGGTTGAACTCAATCTCCAGTTTGCCCCCCACCTCCCACCCCAGAGGTTGACCTGATGTCTCTGGCCCCAAGGCCCACTGTGAGTCACTTTGTTAGAACAAACTATCAGGTATGATCCGAGGGGCCCATTGTGAGAAATGAAGACACTCCTATTACTTGGAGAATTCCGAGGGCTTCTAGGTTATCTCCCAGGAGCCCGGACAAAGGGACAAAGGCCAGATCTCCCTCTGGGGAGGCCGAATTGCTTAGTACACAGCTCCTGACCTCAGCCCTCTGCCCCTCAAGCTGGGCACTCGCCCCAATTCTGACTGTGCATTCCACTTTGTGAGGGACCCTGCAAGTCTCCCTCAGCCTGGGGACTGGCAATGGGGAAATGCTGAGGCGGGCGGCTGGCCGCAGGGCCTGGCTCAGGGTGCACAGGAAGGCATCTGTGCGGCCCTCCCGTGAGCCCCCGGGCCCTCCTCTGCACAACCCCCTGATCTCCAGGCTTTCGGCACAAACCCTGCCACTTCCTGCAGTATCTGTGCATGAACCCGGACTCCTGCCTGGTCGAGTGCAGGAGAGCAAACAGTGGCTTGTCTCAGTGCCTCTTGAAAAGGAGGCTGGAGGGTGGCCACCTGCAGAACCCCTGCCTGTGGCTCCCGTCCCAGGCACTGTGTGGAAGTGGCCATCATGGGCCACCTCCTGTCTGGCCTGAACGCCTGCGTGATGTGGACAGAGGATGCAGTGAGTGGTTCAGAGTTGGGAGGACAGAGCAGACAACCAAGAGTGACCAGGAGTTCTCCGTGCCTCCTGACTCTAGACCAGCGGTCCCCAACTTTTTTGGTACCAGGGACTGGTTTCATGGAAGGCATTTTTCCAGGGACAGAGGGTGGGGGGGGGGATGGTTTCAGGATGATTCAAGTGCATTACACTTATTGTGCACTTTATTTCTATTATTATTACATTTAACATATAATGAAATAATTGCACAACTCACCACAATGCAGAATCCAGTGCCGCTGTTGATCTGACAGGAGGCGGAGCTCAGGCGGTGCTGTGAGGGTGGGTAGCGGCTGCAAATACAGGAAAGCTTCCCTGGCTGGCCTGCCGCTCCCCTGCTGTGCAGCCCAGGGGTTGGGGACCGCAGCTCTAGACTGACGGGGGTCCAGGCAGATTGCGGAGGCTGGAGGAGTGCATGGGGACAGCGCTCTGAGGGACTTTGGCTGTGAGGTCAGAAAAAAGATGGCAAGGTGGAAGAGGTTCGTGGGATTGAAAGACTTTTTCGTCTTTGTTTGTTATAATGTGTGAAGGACTTGAGCCCATTTAAGAGGCCCTGGAGAGGGGTCAGTGCAGCGGCGGATGTTGACCACAGAAGAGAGAAAGAGGTTCTGAGGAGCTCGGGAAGGGGGGGCTCTGAGACTCAGGTGGAGGGACGCCCCCGAGATGAGGGGGAGTGGGTCTTCCACTTTAAACGAGGTGCTCCTCTCGCAGTCCCTCCAGGTCCTCTGTGAATTAAAAGGCAAGGTCGTGGATGAAAAGAGGAGAGATGTTAGAGTCAAAGGTTTGAGAAGAGCGTGCAGGGGTGGGGAACCTGCGGCCTTCCAGGTCCTTCAGTGCCGCCTTTTGACTGAATCCAAATTTTACAGAGCAAATCCTTTTATTAAAAGGGGTGCAGCAGAGAAAGAGGAAGTTTTTCTTGCCTCCCTTGGTGCTTAGAAAGGAACAATCTTGAAATCAGAAGGCCAAGATGGAATTGTGTTGGGACCATGGGATGACCATTTGCCTAGAAAAAAATTGAATTTTTTCATGTCTTATATTAAAATAAACTTCAGGTGGATCAAAGGTATTAATGTGAAAAGTGAAATATAAAAGTACTGGAAGAAAATATGGGAGAATTTATTTTATAATCTCAAAGTTGGAAAGGACTTTCTAAGAATGATATTGAACCTAGAAGCTATAAAAGAAAAGATACATAATTTACATAAAATATTACTGTATGGTAGAAGATTGTGAAGAAAGTCAAAGGACACATGACAAATGGAAAAATATTTGTACTGCATATCAGATAAATTTCTTCAATGAAACCCTTCTACAAATCAATAAGAAAAAGACAAATAAGCCAATAGGAAAATGGACAACAGGGCTGGGCGCAGTGGCGCACGCCTGTAGTCCCAGGACTCTGGGAGGCTGAGGCGGGAGGATCGCTTGAGCCCAGGAGTTTGAGGCTCAGTGAGCTATGATGATGCCACTGCACTCTAGCCGGGGTGACAGAGTGAGACTCTGTTTCCAAAAAGAAAAAAAAAAAAAAGAAAGAAAGAAAAACAAAGGAAAATGGACAACAGATACGAACAAGCTGTGAAGCGGGTTCACTGTGCACAGGTTACCACTTGTCTGAATCCGGCTGGACAGAACACACACACGGGAGTTACACAAAGCAGGTTTATTACTTACACATAGTCGGCAAGGTACAGGATTCACTGACAGCCCATCCCCCAAGGCTCAGGAAAGCCATCCAGGGCTGACAGAGTTTCAACTGTGTGGGCCCCACATCCACCATGGATAAGGGACCCCAAAAAGCACCCTGCCCTGACTTATGCCCCACGAGTCACCGGCCTGTGGTGCTGAAGGACCTTGTGGTTTTAAGGGGGAACTGGAACAGAGCCTGAGCTGTTCTGGCCAGCTGCCCTTTGTCCCCAGATGTTGCATTCGACAGTTACTCCTGACGGCTGCCAGTGAGAAAGGGAGAGGTCTGCGTCGGTCCAAGGCTACCCAGAGAACTGTCCTGCACGAACCTTTCTCAGCAGAGGAAATACAAATGAAAAGATGTTAACCTCACTCAGAGTAAGAGAAATGCAAATTAAAACAATAGCACTATGTACCTTTTCTTACCTATTATTAATACATTGGTGAAAATCCCCAGGTTTGCTGACACACTGTTGGCAAGCGTGTGGGATGGGGGGTCCCCCGAGAGTTGCCGTGGGGCATGCTGTTTGGCACAGTTTTCAGGGAGAGTGAGTTGGCAGTAGCCGTCTCTCTGTTGTGGGCTGAGTTGTGTCCCCTGCAAAATTCCTAGGTTGAAGCACTAACGGCCAATACCTCAGAAAGTGACTGTATTTGGAGACAGGGTCTTTAAAGAGGTGAGGTAAAATGAGGCCGGTAGGGTGGGCCCTTATCCAATACGACTGGTGTCTTTATACGAAGAGGAAATTTGGACACAGGCCTGTCCAGAGGGATGGTGTGAAGGCGCAGGGAGAAGACGACCATTTACAAGGGAAGGAGAGAGGCCTCAGAAGAAATCACCCCGCCAACACCTTGATCTCAGACTTCCCGCCGCTAGACAGTGAGGAAATAAATTTCTGTTGTTTAAGCCACCCAGTCTGTGGTACTTTGTTATGGCAGCTCTGGCAAACCAGTACACCATCAAAATTTAAATTGACCTAGAAATCCCACTTCTAGTCATGTGTGCTACAGAATGGCACGTGTGTTCACAGCATGCGGAAGGATATGCAAGTGGTATTGTTTGTATCGGTTAGGGCTCAACCAGGAAAGCAGAAGCCAATCTAGGTATTTCATGTAGAAAGAGATTTAATACAGAGAATTAGGGATTTGCAGAAGCACTGGAAGGGCTGGGAGAGGAAAGGTCAGGAAGGTTCTAGAAGTGAGGGGTTGGATGGCAGGCAAGGTGCCACTGATGATCCTCGGTGCTGGCAAGACCAAAGCAGAGGACCCCCAGGAGGACGCCCGGAGCTGCTGGAAGCTGTCACCAAGGATCTCAGCTGCTCAGGGCACTGCAGTGAGGGTCGTGCAGAGCGCTGCCCGGAAGCCCAGGAAAGAGGTCGGTTGATGATTTTCACTGTTTACCTGTAGCTGCCGCTGGAGAGCAACGGCTTCTACTTCCTTCTGCCTTCTAAATCCCATGAGGGTGACCCTCGTGGGCAGAATTCAGCCTGGAACATCCTGGAAAGGGATTCTGGAAATGCAGGGACATGTAGGAGGGGATGGGAGTGACGTTAGGTTGACATCAATGTTGCATCAGCACCGTCGGTCCACAGGGGCTGCTTAAAGGCATCACAGTTCGTTCATAGGTGGCGCAGCAGCAGCTTCCAGTGGAATGGGGCAGCTCCACGTGTCCGGATGCAGAATGATCTTGCAGAGTCACTTTTAAGGGAAAAAGCAAAATACAGCGTGCCTGGTATGCTTCCCTTTGTGTGAAATACACAGAGGGCCGTGGCTGCATGCACGCTGGGTGTGCGTGGACACCCTGAGCGCGTCCACAGACAGGGAATGTGGCGGCTGCGGTGGGGGGAGGGGGGAGGGGAATGTTCTTTACTATATTCTCTCCTGTAATTTGGTTCGATGTGCAGGTACATACTCAAAAAGCAAGTAAAATAGTGAAAAGGCAAATGACCAAACCAACCCACCACCGTTCCCCCAGAGGTCGCATGGGAGCAAGAAGGCACCTGTGCGTGGACAAGGGTGTCTGGATGTGTGGAGGGGCCCAGCCGTGGCTGGACCCAGGTCCACAGTGGTCCCTTCTGCAGGGTTGTGTGGCTGTTTTATGCCCAGGGACTCTCAGCAGTGCTGGTGGCCTAACGGGTGGCCCCCAAATCTGACGAGGCCCAGAAAGGTCATGAGGACAGAGCCCTGACCAAGGGACAAAGCAGTCCCTGTCAGCCTAGATGACAGCATTTGCCCCCCAGCCCCTGGGGATGGGGGAGCAGGACCAA
Organism: Eulemur rufifrons; assembly: GCF_041146395.1. NCBI lineage: Eukaryota > Metazoa > Chordata > Mammalia > Primates > Lemuridae > Eulemur > Eulemur rufifrons. Next base: position 7,768,654 of record NC_090983.1, read on the forward strand.
GAAACAACACCAAGGTCTTCGAAAGAACAAGAGCCAGGCCTGGGACTGGGGGCTCTGCAGGCGGGCCGGTTTTCCTGCAGCACCAATGAGGTGGGGCTGGCCCTCCTGTGGCTGAGGAATGTGGCTGGGGACAAGTCCTCATTCATGCCCCTGAGAAGGCGGCTGGTGCCTGGCCAGGCTGCAGGCGCTGAAGCCCAGAGCCGCCTTCTCCCCCCGCCCCCGATTTCAGTCCAGACGGCCCTTATGAGCTCGTGCTCTTTCCCTGCTACCTCTTGTTTTTTAATTTTAAAAAATGTGCCTAGGCCGGGCGCGGTGGCTCACGCCTGTAATCCTAGCACTCTGGGAGGCCGAGGCGGGTGGATTGCTCAAGGTCAGGAGTTCGAGACCAGCCTGAGCGAGACCCCGTCTCTACTAAAAATAGAAAGACATTATATGGACAACTTAAAATCTATATAGAAAAAATTAGCCGGGCATAGTGGCGCATGCCTGTAGTCCCAGCTACTTGGGAGACTGAGGCAGTAGGATCGCTTAAGCCCAGGAGTCTGAGGTTGCTGTGAGCTAAGCTGACGCCACGGCACTCACTCTAGCCTGGGCAACAAAGTGAGACTCTGTCTCAACAACAAAAAAAAAAAAAAAAAAAAATGTACCTGGAAATTGTTTTGATGTCTGGCTTTAGACATACCTGTTCTAACTAGCACACCGGGCCATTCCCAGTGACCTGGCTCCACCCGGTTTTTCTTTTAGGTTGGCTTATCTTTTTCTGGCTATCTAATTACTTTATCATTTCACTTCTACGTATTCCTTTTTCCTTGAATTTTCTATGTCTTTTCACATTTTCAATCCTCGGGTACTTTAGCTGCGTTATAATTTATCCTTTCAATTCCTGGGCATCTGGTTCGCTCAGCTGCGCGGAGGATGGTGGGGTTGAGGGAACTCGACGCTTCCCCCAACACAGCTGGAAGGACTCGGGGTCTCCAATCCTGACATGGGGGGGCTGACCTCACAGGACTGGGGGTGGTGACGACAGATCCGCCCTCCCCACCCCACCCCTGGCCTCTCTCACCTATAATTCCTCTGGCTTTCCGCCCGGACGCCACATCACCTCGTGGGTCCAGAGCCCACGGGCTTTTACAGCACAAAGGATTGAAATGTGAATATAGTTGTATCTATTCTATTTCTTTAAAATTTTTTTTTATTTTTAATCATTATGGGTACATAATAGTTGTATATATTTATGGGGTACCTGTGATGTTTTGATACAGGCATACAATGTGTAATGATCAGGGTGATTGGGGAATCTATCACCTCAAGCATTTATCATTTCTCTGTGTTAGGAACATTTTAGTTCCACTCCTATAGCTATTTTAAAGTGTCTTTTTCTCTGTGACTTCTTCCATTGCTTTATGCAGAGAGCAATGACATAATCATCTATAGTCCCCACTGCTTTTGTGACTTCATTATTATTATTATTATTATTATTTATGTTTAGCCCTTTAATGTCTCTGGCTCTTATTCTGTTATGTGCTATTTTTATTTTCCAAATAATCATGTGTCTTAGAACCATTTATTGAATGAACAGTCTCTTGTCTACTAATTTGCAATTCTTGCTTTGTTAGTTATGACGTTCCTGATTATCCCAGGGTCAATTTCTGTACTATTAAGTATCATTAATCTGACATGTATTGTTGTACCAGACAATATTAGTTTAACTACTGCAGTAGTTCGTTTGTAATGGGTTTTTAATCTGGTAAGGCTAATTTCTTTCCTTTTCAAATGTTCTTAGCTAGCCTTGATTGTTTATCCTTTCGAGTGGCTTGTAAAAAGGTTTTGTCAAGTTCTTCAAAAGAATAAAAAAGTAAAACAGAATCTAGGATAGACTTGTGTTAAAAGCTAAAATTTAGATTTCCATCCTGAAACATGTTGTTCCAAAGTTTTATATCACTAAGAAAAAATTTTATGTTTCTTTGTATACCTCTTATATTTATTAATATTATTAAGGTTATTCCTAATAATTTTCATGATTGTATTTCTACACGCTAGCAATGAACAATCAGAAATTGAAAATTGTAAAGCCGTACAAAAAAATTCATACTTTTACAATAGCATCAAAAATTTTAAATACTCTGGGGATTAATTTTTTTTTTTTTTTGAGACAAAGTCTTGCTCTGTTGCCTGGGCTAGAGTCCCGTGGCATCAGCCCAGCTCACAGCAACCTCAAACTCCTGGGTTCAAGCGATCCTTCTGCCTCAGCCTCCTGAGTAGCTGGGACCACAGGCATACGCCACCATGCCCGGCTAATTTTTTTCTGTATATATTTTTAGTTGTCCAGCTAATTTCTTTCTATTTTTTTTTTTTTTTTAGGAGAGGCTGGGTCTCACTCTTGCTCAGGCTGGTCTCAAACTCCTGAGCTCAAACAATCCTCCCGCCTTGGCCTCCCAGAGTGCTAGGATTACAGGCGTGAGCCACCGTGCCCGGCCGTGGGGATTAATTTGACAAAAGATTTGCAAGACCCGTCCACTGAAAATTTTAACAACTGCTGAAAGATATTAAATGGATACACACACACATATACACCTGAGCATAACTTAATGACGGGGACATGTTCTGAGAAATGTGTAGTTAGGCGGTTTCATCTTTGCTGAACGTCACGGAGTGCGCTCACACAAACCTGGAGGGCGCAGCCCACTGCTCCTCGGCTGCAAACCGAACCGCACGTTACTGTACTGAATACAGCAGGCAACTGTAGCACAGTGGGGTTTTCGCATCTAAACACATCTAAACAGAAAAGGTACAGTAAAAATATGGTATAAAAGATAAAAAAAATGGTACACTTGTACAGGGCACTTACCATGAATGGACCCTCCAGGACTGGAAGTCGCTCTGGGTGAGTCAATGAGTGGTGAGTGAATGTTAAGGCCCAGGACGGTGCTGTACACTGCTGTAGACTTCATAAACACCATACACTTAAGCTACACTAAATGTATAAAAAATATTTTTCTAAAAAATATATTTTTCTTTCTTCAATAATAAGTTAACTGTAGCTTACTCTAACTTTTTTACTTTACAAAATTTTTAATGTTTAAAACTTTTTGACTCTTTGGTGGCAACACTTAGCTTAAAACACAAACACATTGTACAGCTGTACAAAAATATTTTGTTTTATATCCTTATTCTATAAGCTTTTTCTATTTTTAAAATTACAAATTTTTTTTTTCTTTTTAGGCTTTCTTGTTAAAAACTAAGACACAAACTCACACATTAGCCCAGGCCTGCAAAGGGTCGGGGTTATAAATATCACTGTCTTTACCTCCACATCTTATCCCACTGGGAGGTCTTGAGGGGCAGTAACATGCATGAGCTGGCATCCGCTATGATAACAATGACTTCTGCAATACCTCCTGAAGGACCTGTCTGAGGTTGTTTCACAGTTAAATTTTTTTTTTTTAATAAGTAGAAGGAGTACATGCTAAAATAACAATAAAATATAGTATAGTAAATATAACATTATAATTAATAATATAATTATAATAATGAACATAATTATATCAAAAATTTTGAGTTTTTTACAGCTTTGTTCAAGTGTAACTGACATACAATAAATTTCAGATATTCAGAGTGTGCAATTAGGTGAGTATTGACATTCGCAATACACCCATGAAAGCATCACCACAGGCAAGACTGCAAACATATCCACCACCACTAGGTGTCCTCACGATCCTTTCCTTCTCCGCTTCCCTGCTTTGTCCCGCGGCCGCCACTGTGTTGCTTTCTGTCACTAGGGATCACTTTGCATTTTCGTGAATGTACAGATACCTGTTTGAGTTTCTGCTTTCAATTCTTTTGGGCATTTACGCCAAAGTGGAATTGCTGGATTAGGTGGTCATCCTATGTTTAACTTTCTGAGGAACTGCCAAGCTGTTTTCCACAGTGGCTGTACCGTTTCATATTCCCACCAGCGTTCCGGTGTCTCCACATCCTTGCCGATACTTGTTATTTTCCACTTTTAAAAAAAGTATTTCTTACAGAAATTTCCAAAAATTCAGAATAGTAGGAAAAGTAGTGTAAAAAACCCACATATATTCTCATACAGTATTTAAGTTGTTATGAACATATATCCATTCTTGTTCCTTCTATACCTCTACTCATTTTCCTCACGGGATCATTTTGACGCAAACCACATACATCCTGTCCTTTCATTTGTAATTACCTCAAAACGTATATCTAAAAGAAAACTTTTTTTAAAAAGAAACAATCACTGGACCGTTTTGACACCTAAAGATCAACAATCACTTTCAATAACATTAAATAGCCAGTCAGTATTCAAATTTACTTGTTTCATAAAATCATTTTACAGCTATTTTTCCTGGAATTACAAACCAAAATCATCTACATCCTAATGGTATCTCATTATCATTCTGATTTGCATTTCCCCAGTGACTAGTGATGTTAAGCATTTTTTCATCTGCTTAGCGGCCATTTGTCAGTCCTTTGCATATAGAACTGTACTTTTTTCTTTTTTTAATATTATTTTTGTTTTTCTTTTTGCCTCTAAACATTATGCTGTAAGATGAACCTATTGCGCCACCACGCCCTGCTAATTTTTTTGTTTTTAGTAGAGATGGGGTCTGGCTCTTGCTCAGGCTGGTATTGAACTCCTGACCTCAAATGATCCTCCTGTAACCTCGGCCTCCCAGAGTGTTAGGATTATAGGCGTGAGCCACTGCGCCCGGCTGGAACTATATTTTTGATGTGCTACTAAATTGGATTCTCTAATATTTCATTTAGCATTTTTCCATCTAGTGGGCCCTGATAATTGATAATCTGCTCCCAAAGTCCTGACTCACACAAATTGTGGGATAACTACTTACTAGTGTTTTAAACTCTTCAGTTTGGGGATAATCTGTTATGCAGCAATAGATAACTAACCCAGGCTTTGGGCTGGGAAAGCAGGCCTCCCCCACGTGCAAAAAAAATAGAAACTCCCACTCCTTTTCTTCTTCCCTGGGTTCCTCCTTCCTTCTCTCCAAATCTGGGGTTCAAGCTCCATCTCCAGATTTGCACAGACCTGAAAGCTCATGGAAAATGATGTGAACTCTATGTAAAATTAGGTTTCAGCCACAAATGAACTTTCTTGTGGATTTGGTGGGCAGGGAATAGAAGCCACATTACAAGAAAGGTCAAGAGAAAAACAACCTTTTTGTGAGGAAGGGGTTGGGGGAGGCTGCAGGCTCATGGGGGCCCAAGGCTGGGAAGCATCAGACCCCAAATACTGTGGGAGGGTCCCCTCCCCCTCTCAGCCTGGGCTTCTGTGGCTGCATCTCCTCCCACTCCTCCCTGGCGGCCATCCTTCCCTCGCTTCCCCTCCACTGGAACCCTGTCCTGGCCGGTGAGACAAGTAGGACTAAGCCTGCCCCTGGCGGTGCCGATTAGAGGACTCCATTCCCCTTGCCATGGCCACTGGTTCCGGCTTGTGCACGTGACCCAACCCAGTCAAACTGGAGCCCTCCTTTGAAGTTTTTTACCAGGTATATAAAAAAGACACTCCTGTTTTTTTTTTTTTTTTTTTCCTTTTGGGATTGTGGGTTGTAAAGACAATGTAAGTCTAGGCTGCCTGGAACCACCTTTCCCCTCACCTGGAGAAAGCCCAGTAGAGAATCGAGTCAACTCAGAGAAAAGAAGACCTAACAAACAAAGAACAATCGTTTAAGTACCTGGACCCAGCCATGCCTAAAGCCTTAAGGATTTCAGTTATAAAAGTTCTAGTTTTCTTGAGCTAGTTTGGGTCCCAGAGATCATTCTGAAAAGAGAAGGTTGACTCTGCTCTTGACAGGGGGACTATTGATCAATACAATTTAGGGACAAATGGGACACCAAGTACCTGGGAGCTACGAGAGCAGGAGACCAAGGAGGGTTCTGGCTGTGTGCAGTTTGCGGAATCAGGGTAATTTAGCTATGCTCTATTTGCTGGGTTTGGGGTCAGGGTTATATTAACTTCATAAAATGAATTGGAGAGGCTGGTGCAGTGGCTCACATCTGTAATCCTAGAACTCTGGAAGGCCGAGGCGGAAGGATTACTTGAGACCAGGAGTTTGAGACCAGCCTGAGCAAGTGGGAGACCCCGTCTCTACCAAAAATAGAAAAAATTAGCTGGGCGTGGTGGCGCGTGCCTGTAGTACCAGCTACTCTACTCGGAGGCTGAGACAGGATTATCACTTGAGCCCGGGAGTATGAGGTTGCTGTGAGCTACGATGACCCCCCTGCACTCTACCCGGGATGACAAATCGAGACTCTGTCTCAAAAAAAAAAAAACAAAAAACAAAAAACCAAACAAACAAACAAAAAGATTTGGTGAGCTTGTCATTCATTTCCAAGTTGTTTCTTGGGAGTCTGAGAGAACTTACTACCCAAATGGTCTCCAGAGACTCTGGGAAGGTGACTCTTTGATAACTCTGTCTAATTCTTCCTCGCCTATGCATAGGAGTTTTCTTTTTTCTTTATCATTCTATTCCTTTGTTTATTAATGTGAACTATCCATTTCAATAAGATTTAAAATCTATTCACATATTCATATAAGAATTATAATTCTTATAATTTTACATTTCAATTTGCTTTAATTACCTCAACTTGCTAATTATACTTGTATAATTATATTTTCTCTCCTTTTCTTCTGTTAACTTGGCATAAATCTAGTTATTTCAATGCATTTTTTTTAAAGAATCAACTTCTGGATTTATTTATCAATTTTACTGCTTTCAACTTCATTAAATTTGACTTTCATCTTTCTTATGTCCTTTTTCTGGCTTTGATTTAGTCTGTTTTAAAGATCTTTTCCTGAGATGTTGAGTTAAAACATGAGTTCATTTGTTTGTATTCTTTTTTTCTTACAATAATGAATGCATTTAAAGTTGTTAAGTTTCACAATGTCCAGCAGCTAAAGCTTTAGGCCTAACACATAACACCCCTTGAAGTCATAGTGACCTAAATGGACATTGTCCCCTTAAACATAATTATGTCATATTCCTGATTTCAAAACAATTAGCCATTATAGTTTTTATTTTCTCTTTGACTCAACAGTTAATTTAAGAAAGGGGTGGACACTGTGGGTCACGCCTGCAATCCTAGCACTCCAGGAAGCCGAGGCAGGAGGATCATTTGAGCTCAGGAGTTCAAGACCAGCCTGAGCAAGGGCGAGACCCCCGTTTCTACCAAAAACAGAAAAAATTAGCCGGGTGTGGTGGCGGACGCCTGTAATCCCAGCTACTTGGGAGGCTGAGGCAGAAGGATCTCTTGAGCCCTGGAGTCTGAGGTGGTAGTGAGCTGTGATGATGCCACTGCACTCCACCTGGGGTGCAAGACTCTGTCTCAAAAAAAAAAAAAAAAAAAAAAGAGAGTCTAGGATTGTTGACACTGTTCTTTTTTTTTTTTTTTTGAGACAGAGTCTCACTCTGTTGCCCAGGCTAGAGTGAGTGCCGTGGCGTCAGCCTAGCTCACAGCAACCTCAAACTCCTGAGCTCGAGCGATCCTCTGTCTCAGCCTCCCGAGTAGTTGGGACTACAGGCATGTGCCACCATGCCCGGCTAATTTTTTCTATATATATTTTTAGCTGTCCATATAATTTCTTTCTATTTTTAGTAGAGATGGGGTCTCGCTCTTGCTCAGGCTGGTCTCGAACTCCTGAGCTCAAACGATCCGCCCACCTCAGCCTCCCAGAGTGCTAGGATTACAGGCGTGAGCCACCGCGCCCGGCCACACTGTTCTTGTTTGGTTTACTTTTGTGGGTAATTTCTGGTTTATCGTGCATCATGGACATAGAGTTTGGCCTAATTTCCGCCTTGGGGGATAGTTGATGTTTTCTGTCTTTCTAATACGTGCAGGTGGTAACTGTTTCATGTACAAAAAGAAGATACAAGCTGTGCGTGGTGCAGAGTTTGATAAAGATCTTTGATTCAATCTTACTCATGGTCGTGTTTGCTGGGACTTTGGTGTCTGACCTTTGTGAGCTAAAACTCTTCTAGACTGATTAAATATTAAATAGTATGTTGAAGACTCTCACTGCATTTGTGTTTCTGGCAATATCTCTTTGTACTGTTAACATTTTTGCTGAGCGTTTTGGTTCCTTCTTTCTTACACAACATCCATTTATTTTGTCACAGTTCTGTGGGTCAGAAGGCCAGTGCAGCATGGCTGGGTTCTCCATGCTAGATGAAATCAACATGTTGGCTGTATCCTCCTCTGGAACTTGGGGTCCTCTTCCAAGCTCACTTCTGCCACTGGCTGAATCCAGTTCCTGGTAGTCGTAGGTCTGAAGTTGCCATTTCCTGGCTGGCTGCCAGCCAGGAGCTGATCTCAGCTTCTATTCCTTGTCATTTGGCCCCTCCGTCTTCAAGTCAGCAATGGCATATGGAATTCTTCTGCTTCGGGTCTCTCGGTCTTCTCCTTCTGCCACCAGCTGGAGAAAGCTCTCTCCTTTTAAGAGCTCATGGGACTAGCTCAGACCCACCCAGATTATCTCTCTATTTTAAGGCCAACTGTGCCATATAACGTAAGCTAATTACAGGAGTGATCATGCATCGTGTACATAGTTTTTGGGAAGCAGGACATCTTGGGGGGGATGCTGGGTTTACTGAGATGCACAATGGCTCACATGTCCTTATTATAAAAGGTCCATTTTATCAGCCACCCTCTATTTTTTAAGTGTGAAACAACATGGCTCCAAAGTATATAAAACAAAATCTAGAAAGAAACGTCCGACTAAGCCTGCATGAGCATGAGCTGAATCTGCCCTTCCAATCAGCAGCTGCTCTTATCTGATTGCAGGCAGCTATGGTGGACGGGCAGCTGTGTCCAGACCTGCCCCGAAGTCCTCCACACCCTACACAGGTGCTCGGTGTGGTGGTTAACGTGCAGCTTTTGCGGCCAGGCTGCCTGAGAGCATTCTCAGCCATCTCTTCCCAGCCAGGCTGCCCAGGTTAGTGGGTGGCTGTTTTAATTTTCTGTCCTGGATCAGCCACTGAGTGTGACCAGCCCCAGGTGGCAGGCATTCTTGGACTATCACTCCTGTGAGCAAGCAAATCCCCTTGAAGGTTTCAGCCAGCTTGAACTGACTTTTATGTCACTTGAAACTAAACATCCTGACCAATGTTGGCTTCATATATTAGCTTTCATAAAAATGCATTAGTGTTATTTGTCTATGAGATTGGATTGCAACACTTAACAACATCAAACTATTTCCTGGTATGCAAGGCCTTGTTCTGACCTCACCAGGCCTGGGAGGATGGGTGGCTGCAGCAATTTCTGTCCACCTGAAGGGCTGCACTCACCTCCTTGGCGAGTAAAACGCGACTATTCCTCCGTCCCTGATCCAGGCTCCTAAGGGACCCTGGCCAGCACCAAAAGCCACCTCACTCCCTCCAAGGCTGCTACGTCTGTCCAGATGTTGGCATACTTCTATCTCCTAAACTTCAGGTCTCAGCTCAGCCATAGATGCTTGTGGTAGAAAGTCTTCCTTCCACAGATAAGCCGAAAGAAAAGAACAGGAAACCGCGGGAATCTCACTCACAATGAACAATTCCTGTTAACAGTTTGGTGTGGAGCGTTCCTGGATCGAGGCACACAAAACGGGTGCCTTCGGGTACAAGCACTGCAAGTTCCAGATTTCGCATGCCCACTGCGTATCATCCCACCTCACCCCACCCCCAGTGTCACGATGTCCCAGGTGGTCAGTTGGGGGCGCTCCCTGCCCTCTCCTGGGATTGCACAGGCCGGGGACTCCTCCCGCCCTCCGCCTGCCCTCCTTTGCTCCCCGCGGGGCCCCGCCCTGCCCGCGGCCTTCGAGCGGGTCTGAGGGGTCTGCCGCGCCCGCGCCCCCATACCTGCCGGGTCCCCGCGGGCAGGTCCCGCCCGGAGATGCCCTCTCGGGGCACGCACCCCGCAGCGCGGCGACCGCCGCCTCCTCTGCAGGCCCCCGGGATCAGCAGATGCCACCACCAACATACACGCTGGGATCACCCCCAGCCCTAGACGGCCGAGCGCGACCGTCTCCAGCACAGCCCGGGGCCAGTTCCGCGATGGGCCCTCGGCCACCGGCGCCACCCGGCAGCTCCAATCTGCCCCGCGATGACGGGCCGCTGGGGGGCAGAGCGAGCCAGGCGGGCCGCGCGAGGCTGCCCAGCCTGGGACCGGGGCAAGAATTCCGGGCATTCCTGCTGGATTCAGAAGCCCCGGGGAAAACAAAGGGCCAGGTGACTTGTGCCAGGTCAACTGCTGCATGCTGGGCCAGTAAATCCCTGCCCCGCCGGCAGCTCCCAACCGGGTGCTCGCCCGAGTCACCTGGCGAGCTGCAAAAACACCTCGGCTCCCTCCCAACCCTACTGTTTTGAATCCAACCTCTTGGGTTGGGGCCTGGACCAAATATTTCCTCAAAGCTCTCTGGGGTGGGGGCTTTACAGACGGGCAGGGTCGCTGAACCCTCCCAGGGAGGATTGAACTCTATGGTTTGGCCTATAAGTGAGTGTAAAATTTATTCCAAGATTCAAGTTTTGTATTAGAAATGTGTGCAAAAGTTGTATTCTACTTCATCATGTATCTGTGCTCGTTTAGTATAAATGCAATTGATAAAAGATAATTTTCAGAAAAAGGTAAATTCATGACTCGCATACAGATATAAAACTGAGCATATGTTAATTATTTTACTCACAGGAGGGGCGAGGCAGATGCTATAACCAGTTCAAAGGAGGTATCAAAAAGCACAAATTTATATGGAGTGAAGGAATTGAATTACAAATGGAGGCAAACTGGTTTTTCCAAGGGAAGGGGGAGTCAATGGAGCTCCACCTGACAAGACAGTTTGCAAAGCCCTCAGAACCGGCAGCTTAAAAAGAGGTGCAAAATAGCTCAAGCACAAAGAACTCCTCGAGGGCTGTGCTTTAGACCAGAGGTCCCCAACCTTTTTGGCTCCTGGGACAGTTTTCATGAAAGACAATTTTTCCACAGACTGGGTAGGGGGTGGGATGGCTTCGGGATGATTCAAGCGCATTACATTTATTATGCACTTTATTTCTATTACTATTACATTATAATATATAATGAAATAATTATACAACTCACCATAGGTTGGGGACCCCTGCTTTAGACAATGCATAGTGTTTCACTGGAACAGAAAAGTTTTTCTTCACAATAGTTTAAACAACGATTTGGGGAAATTTACTTCTTACAGTGCTAATAGTGCTGGGCTCCCCACCAAAACACCAAAATTTCAGTCACTCGTCGAACATAACATTTCCCCATTCCCTGGGCTTTTGGACAAAAATAACAAAACACATATTTGCTACTAAGTTACTATAAGCAAAAAAGGAGGCTGGAAGCTCTTGGGAAACAGTAAGGTGTGGGAGTTAGGAGCCAAGAGCACACAGTTCAGATCCTGCCTGTCACACAATAGCTGTGGGATCCTTCTCTTGGGGGCCTCCCTTTCTTTCTTTGCACTTGGTGCATAGCAGGATTCCAGAGGCTTCCCCCAGCTCCTTCTCAGTTTGGGTGCACAGAGCAAGTCACCTAAGAACAGGCTTTCTTTGAGAAGAGTAGAATTCTTTGAGTGGTCTCCTTTAGTTATGTAAATGTGGCCAAGGAGGCACCTATTGCCCCGAGGGAAGAGTGGAACAGGACTTATTCTAAGCCTGACAAAGACAGCCCCTTTTCAAGGCCCCTTGGAGTGCAGAGCTGTTTGCAGGGGAGAAGACCAACCATTTTGCAAAGCCAGGGCCTTTGAAGAGGAAAGAGTTAAGACTCATCCCTCCCAAACTACTCCCCCAAATCAGGCTGGGGACCTAACTACAATTATCTGTCTGGAAAGGCCTGGAAAATTGCTTCAGTAGGCCATGGAGAACCTGAGTGAGTTTGTGGTTCCCTAGCAGACTGTGTAGCTGACTGGGACCCACAGGACCCAGCACCCCTAGCATGCTGCTGCTCTTTGGGGACAGATCACTGAGCTTGTGAGGGTGACTGAGAGAAGGATAACTTTCTGAAGCACGGGCTCCACTGCAGCCTGTGCAGCAAGGGTAGCGCCTGCCTAAGAAACCACGGGCCTGTGCAGGCCTCGTGTTCAACAGTGCCACTGTGTGGAGAGAGAGAGGGAACAGCTGGAGATGACTGTTCAGACTTTCTAGAGCATTGGCCCCAAACTTTTTGACAACAGGGGCTAGTTTCATGGAAAACAATTTTTCCACAGCAGGTGTGGGGTGGGGGGCAGACACCTAACAGGCATCGCCCTGTGGGTTGGGGACCACAGTTCTAGAAAACACCCTTTGGACTAGGGAAACCCCTGAGGTTCTTGGTCAGTTTGAGAGTGGGTGGGGTCCAAGAGGATAACCTTGGATTTTTCTGCCAATAAGGGTACATGAGGGATTTGAGCAATCAATGAGAAAAATTAAAATGTAACCATATTTGCACTCTGAGTTACACTGATTACACATAAGTGCTTACCACAGTGCCAGGCATATCGAAAGAGCTCCATAAAATGGTAATTGTTACGTCATTACCAGGAAGCAAGACTGTAAAACCTGAATCTTCCAGAATGACCTTTGAATCCACTGGGCCCAGCTGGAGCCACCAGGAGTGAACGGAGGAAGGTTGCAGGGGCCTAAAAACCACTGGTCTCTTTGTGCCCTCAGATTGTCTGCACACATCCAGCACCCCTGCTCCTTGTCCCTGGACCCTCTGCTCTTAGGATCAGGTCCAAACACCCTCCTGAACCCAGAAGGCCTGAGAACAGCCCTGCCTGTCTCCCAGCCTCCCTTCCCTACTCTCAGATCAGAATGCACCCACCTCCCTCCCTCCAGCCCTCTGTATAAGCTGTTCCTTCTGCCTGGTCCTCCAGGGACAGCTGAACCCACTGCTGCCTCTGGGCCTCCACCTGGGCCTATGTTCAGTAGCCCTTCCACCTCTGTCTCCTGGGTGTCCCTTGGCTGTCCCCTTCATCACTGGACTGTGACCTCTGGGGAAACAGAGGGCCCAGGCCCCTCTGCTGTCTGTAGCCCATGGCAGGGCCTGGCTTCTGTGGGTGAGTGATAAACAAACGGGGCCCCTCAGAAGCGCCCTGCACTTGGTTTCATGCTCTCCTATTGTAATCTTAAAATTCTTAATACCTTTTTAGAATCAGGGTCCTGCATTTTCATTTTGCACTGAGCTCTGCAAATTATGTCAACTAAGAGGCAACTGTGGGAAGACTGTGCTGGGGAGGGGAAAATAGCAGCAGCATCATCCCCTCCTTCTTCCCCAGGGCTTGGACCAGGCAGCTGGGCCCAGGATGGGCGTGCTCCCGACCCACCTCTGGGATGCCCCTGAGCTGGGTGCATGCAGGGACCAGCTGGCTTGCTCACTGCCACCCCAGTGATGCTCAGCCAGGGGTAGCTGCCCACCCCCCACCGGAGGTAAGCAGCTCAGGCCAAGGGCCCTGGCACAGGACAGTAACCCCCACCCCCAGGGAGGCTGTTTTCAATGCTTCCAAGTTGACTGCAAGGGAAGTCAGGGAGCCCACCAACCCCTGTAGCACCCCACAGAATCCCACCCACTGAAATATTAGCCTTGTGGCCAACTCTGGCCTTGTCCTTGGCAGGGGTGGGAAGGCATCGGTCCATGCTTGAGCCAGAGCTCAGCTGTCCACCAGCACACAGGCAGCAGCTGGGTACCCTGTTAGCTCACAGATCTCTCTTGCCATACCCCTGTCCCCACTGTAATCCTAGCACTCACCTCCCTCTCAGTCCCTTCAAGGCGTCCTTTTGCACCCACCAGCCAAGAACAAGGAACAAGCTGTGTCTTCAGAAACCTCTGGCAACCGGGGCCCCAGGCAGGGCCTCTGATGGAGCTGGCAACAGGAAGTTTCACACCAGAAAAAAAACCAGTCCCATTTTATTGAGAAAATAGTCGATCCCTCTGTCCTTACCAGGTGACTCCAGCCTGAGGTAGGAGGTGGCATCTTTCTGCACCCACCCCATGGGCCCCGATCCATCCCTTCACAGGGGCAAATGCTGGTCTGTCAGACTCTGGAGAAGCGGGTAGGCAGGCTCCGGAGAGGGCTGTCAAGGGCCCGGGTGCCGGGGGCGGCTGGAGTGAGGGAGAGGAAGGGGTGGGCCGGGAGAACACCATCACCTCCTGAGGCCTGGAGCCTTCTCCCTCCAAATTCTTCATAAATAAAACTTCACAGTAATAGAGGAATGTCCACTTCCAGGGCCAAGCTGGCTGCTGTCCAGTCAGGGAGCCAGGCCTCGGTAGGGCTGCAGGAGGGACCTTGGCTCCGGCTGGGATCGGACAGCATCGGGATGTCGGGGGCCAGGGGCGCCACTCTTTTGCCCTGTGTCGGGGGGGTGGGGGTCGGGGTGGGATGGGTGACCCACGTGGAGGTTCTGAGGAGCGCTGAGGTAGTTAGAGTGGCTGGTTGCGCTTCCAGACCTTAGAGGACGCAGCTAGGAGTGCAGCCCCCAGGAACAGAGAGCCTGCTGAGGTGCCCTTGAGACTCCGGGACATGGACTGCAGGGGACACCTGTGAGCCTGCACAGGGTTGAGCTTCTCCTGAAAGGGCCACTTGGTCCCTGGGGAGACTGAGGCATTTCACAGAGGGAGACTCTTCCCTGTGAAGACAAGGGCAGCCCCAGACCCCCGGGCCAGGCCTAGCCTGGGTACCTGAGCACAGGGTTCCTTCAGAGGCCACCAGGGCCTCACACTGGGTCAGAGGGAGCCAGGCAACAGACCCTGGTCAGGAGGGCTGCCAGGGCCCATGTCCTCACTCCTTGGCGGACCTCCGGCTGGCAGCTCCAACCGTTCCTGGGCCTCGATTTCTGGAAAGTATCTGCACAGAGAGGCCCGTCTCTGGCTACCTGCACCCCACCACACCCAGTGGCACGTAGGCCCCAACCCCTCCGCCGCCCTGCAGGGACTAAAGGCTATGCCTGGGCACTGCGGCTTCAGCCCTAATACCCTGGGGACTCAGAAGTGCGTGCCCTGGCCTGTCCTGCTGGCCTGGCCGGTGTCAGAGTACCTGGAGCTTGCGGGAACAGGTGAGGTTGCTGTGCACCAGCCCCCACATGGCCAGCAGCTCGGGGGGCATCAGCTTGTGCACAACGAGCATGGAGCGGAAAAAGCACGGCTCCTTGTTCATGCGGCTGTTGCGGTTCCGAGAGATGCCAAAAGTCTTGAAGCCCTCGTGGGCCGTGGGCCGCACGCCCAACACCTCCAGGCACATGCCCAGGAAGACATCGTCGATGGGGTAGAGCTCTACGGCTTCACAGGCGTGGTGCAGGCGCCGGGCCAGGCCGCCGGCCATGAGGAAGCCACCTCCACCTGCATAGGGCGGGTAGCTGACCTTGCCGTACAGGGCCCCGGGGATGTAGTACTTGTTATCCTTCCTGCGGATGGGCCGAGCGTGCTGCAGGACATCACCCACGAACAGGTTTTCCTGTGGCTGCCGGTCAGCCAGAAATTCAAGCAGGTTGGTGGGGTTGACAAACACGTCATCGTCACCTTTGAAGACGAAGGGCACGTTGGGGCAGTAGATGTCAAGCCACTTGAGGAAGTGGATCTCCTTGAGGGTCAAGTTGAAGAAGGTGTCGAGAAAGTCCCACTGCAGGATGTCTCCGTAGAGGCGGTCCTCATAGGCCAGCAGCTGCTGGTAGTGGGTCCGCTCCTCCTGCTTGGAGGCCGTGCCCAGCAGGAACAGCGTGCGCACGGCGCCCCGGCCCGCGCCTGCTGACTCCTGCTCGTGGCCCCAGGTCTGGCGGATGGCCTCTCGGCGGTCGTGCTGTGTGATGACTGACTTGACAACCACCAGCAGGTAGACATCGTCCCTGCACTTCTCTGGGTGGTTCAGCAGCATGGGGAAGTATCGGCAGTGACGATACAAGAGAAACTGCTGGAATTGCGGCTCCAGGCTCTGGAACCAGGGCTGGTGGGTCAAGTTGATATTGGCTGAGCAGTTAGTGGTGGTCACGTCCCAGGCCTGGGGACCCCGAGAGGCTGTGGGAGTGGGGGTGGCCACATCCTTCTCATTCTTCCAGAAGCTGTTGGAGTTCAGCAACTGTCCGCTGCCCTTCTGTGGCTCGGGGGTGGGAGGCGGGGGCTCCTGCAGAAACTGACTGGGGGTCAGACTGCGCTGGAACACCGTCACGGCCACAAGCAGGGCCAGGGCCAGGCACACACTCCTGTAGATGGTTTTCTTCCTATGGGAGGAGAGAGGGGAACAGTACAGATGAAAGGATGAGCCCAGGACTCTCCTAGCTGCCCTCCTACGGAGGCTGGCTGGTCCCAGATGGGCAAGACCACCTGGGGCACAGATTCAAGTCCCAGAGCCCCTGAGTAGCCAGAGGAGGGTCCTGCTTCCCCCTCCACTCTGACCCCCTCCCAAGGAGCACTGTGGAATCAGGCCCTGCCACTTACATGCTGAATGACTTAGAGTGGGTCTCGACCTCTCCAAGCTGAGATTTCTTCCCCGGAGTGAGGCTAAAACACAGGACTGGAGTGCTATATAAAGCACCAAGCAGGCAGTGGGCACCAGTCACCTCACCCAGAGGACCTTTGGTGGACACCTCTGCCCTGCTCCCCGCCCCTGGCACCTTACTGGCTTTCATTTCCCTGTATAACCCCAGTAACTGCAGGCAGCATTATCATTAGGTGACTGAGCCAGGGTCACTGGGAGGGGCAGAGGCGGGGCCCTCTCTACAGTCAGCAACACCGCCGTGGGGAGTGACTGGAGCTCAGGACCTGAGCCTGTCCTCTTCCCTCATGTCCATGTGACCCAGCAAGCTGCCCTATGGTTGAGAGAGGCCTACAAATGGAGTGGGCACCTGCCAGATGACCCCTGCCCCTCACCACTACCTTAACACCCTCCCACCACTTAACATCACAAAAGGACACATCGGGTCAGGCTCCACTGCCCTGGGAGGGGACACATTCAGAGCCCCAGCTCTCAGGGAGCCTCTTGGCCCCGGTATCCACCCCACACCCATTGCAGAAGCAGAAATTAGAGCTCTTTGCTGGGAGCACTGCCGGCCCAGCCCTCCTCCGGCAGGACCCCTCTCCTCAGCTCACTCTCTGGGAGCTGCAGTCTCCCCTGTG
The DNA here is from genome assembly GCF_041146395.1 of Eulemur rufifrons. Taxonomy (NCBI): domain Eukaryota; kingdom Metazoa; phylum Chordata; class Mammalia; order Primates; family Lemuridae; genus Eulemur; species Eulemur rufifrons. Next base: position 7,785,754 of record NC_090983.1, read on the forward strand.
AAGACAGGGGCTGAGAGCTCCCGGGAAAAGGCAGGTCAGCAGAGTGGCCTTTGAGGGCCCAGGGCTGGCCTAGCAGGGAGATGGCGCTGACCTCCAAGCCAGGAGGAGCAGGGTGGCAGGGAGACAGGGAGCCCAGGGAGACGTGTGGGGTGGCCTCAGCCTGGCGGATGGCAGGTCCAGGCACCCAGGGTGAATGCCGGCTGAGCCCCACAGTGACATTTTTTCTAAGGGGTCCTAAGGTTTCCTGGGCAGGGGCTGCAGGAAGTCAGGGTGACCTCAGGTATGCGCTGGGGGTGTGACCCAAGGCCCGACCCTCCCAGGGAGGGGAGCTGAGTACCCCGGATCTAGCCCTCCAGCCCTGGGGGGTCCAGAGAAGTCTCTTGCCCCAGTTTGGGAGGCCAGGCCCAGGAAGGTGGGGGGGTGCCCCCCGGGGGCTGCAGGCGCGCTCCACCTGCGCTTGCCCACTCCATTTGCAAGAGAAAAGCCCCGCAGGGGGAGAGGGGCCGGGGCTGGCGGAAGTCTGAGCTCCGGGGAAGTAGAGCCCCAGGGGAGGGGAGAGGGTCGCCCGGCACAGGAGGCCCCCAGGGGTCCGAGAGTTCGGCCGGAATGGGGTTGGTACGCGGCTGCCGGAGAGACCTCGAGTCCCCGCCGCCGGGTCCTGGAGCGGAATCCGGGGGCGGCGGGGCCGGGGCTGGAGAGCGAGCCCAGCCCGCCGCGAGGCATCTCCTGCGGCCGCCGCGCGAGCCCGTCCGGCCCGGGAAACTGAGGCCGGTCCCGCACACCGGGCATCTCCGTCCCGTCCCGGCCCCCTCCGGCCCCCGGCCCCCCACTCACCACAGAGACATGGCGGCCCGGGCCGGCGGCGGAGCGGGGCGCGCGGCTCGCAGCTCTGGGGCCGCGGCTCTGGACGGCCGGCGGGCGGGCGGGCGGGGGCGGAGGCCGGGCCGCGCCCCCGCCGCCACTTTCCTCTTCCCGGCGGCGGGAGGAGGGGCCGACAGGGGCGGCGGCGGCCCAGGTGCCTTAACCCCTTCGGCGCCCCCGGCCCTGCCAGCGGCCGACGGCCGGGACCACCCCATTTCTCCGAGGCGCCACCCGCGGCTCCGTCGGCCAGCCGGGCGCGACCGCGAGCGGCCGAGGCGGGACTTCGGAGACCACGAGGGTCGCCTCCAACCCCGGGAACGCCTGTCCCCTGCGGAGCCTCCCCGGGGGCGCGGGCCCCTCCCGGACGCGTGCTTAGCCTGGACACCCGTTCACCCTCCACGCCCCGCGGGGCGCCCCAGGCCCCGCCATTTCCCTCTGGGCCCATTCCGGACTTTTTCTTGGGGGCCGCAGGCAGACAGCGGACAGGGGTTCCTTCTTCCCCTCTGCTTCTTTCCCTTTTCCCCTCCCCAGGCAGACCCCACGACGACCACCACCACCAGGCCACTAGGAGAAGAGGCTGGAGGAGGATAGGCTCCCCGTTAGGACCCCGGCCCAGGCCGTGTCTCTGGAAGCCGCCTCTGTACCCCTGGGCTGTCCCCTCCCCACCTCTGGGGTCCCCCCTCCCGCTGAGGGCTCCCCAGCACCTCCAAGGGAAGGTCTGTTTGCCCAGCCTGTTTGTCTGCCTCAGCCCCATCTTCCTTTTCATCCACCAAAAAATATTTCATTTAAAGCCCTTTTTGTCCCCAAGCCTTTATTAATCTGCTGGTGTGTGCCAGGTCCACCTACTGTGGGGAGTGGGCTGCACCTGGACATGGAACATGGAGGGGGCACCCTTGACTCAACCAGGGTCCCATCCAGGGGACTGTGAGTCTCTCCAACAGGTAAAAGCCTTCACTCGTCCTGCTGTCACTCAGGTTGTTTGTTCTGGTCTTGTTCCGCATTGAAGTCACAGTGCTGAGCATACAGAAGGACCTAAAAAAAATGCCCAAGGAGTTGAAAGAGAAGCATCTTATGGTCCAATCATAACAGCTAACCCATTCACCGAGTGGTTACAATATGCCAAGCCTGATTCTAGGTCCGTGCATGAATGACTCGTGTAATCCTAGAGGCGCGTACTATTATTATTCCTGCCTTACAAAGGAGGAAATGGAGGTGTAGAGGGGACAGCCCAGTGAGCTCAGTGCGAAACTAGCCCATGGTTGGCCAGCAAATCCAAGAGGCCTGCCTGGTGCGGAGGTGGGCCCTGGGCCCTTCCTCAAGCCCTTTTCCCAGGGACAGCTGTGACAGGGAGCCACCTTCCTGCCCTGGGGCACACAGGGTGGGCAGGAGGCCCCAGCTGGGCCCTAAGCTCCTGAGCAGGAAGTGAGGAGCCCCTTCAGCCCTTTCCTTAGGTTTGAGGGCCCCTCGGAGGGGAAGAAAAACTTAAGGTGCAATAGAATGTTCTGGGATGTTGTAAGCACCAATCAGGGAATGTGAAGGGCCTTCCAGTCAGAATTCCTGAGGAGAACCCTGGGGCCAGAGCCCTTTGCAATGGCCCTCCTGAAGTCCCAGAGCAGGCAGGAGGCCTGACCTGCAGCCCAAAGCCCCTGCTGGCCTGGCTGCCTGCCACTGAGGGCCACCCACAGCCCGTGCGGCTCCCACTGTCCCCTCCATCCCAGCTGGTCCTTGGACACTCATCCTCACGCTTCACTCCACTGCCCAGGCTTCTGCAGTGGGGCCTTGAGGAAGGGCTATGGAGGCCCCCCAGGCTCTGCTCGAGGGGCCCTGCTGAGAAGAGCCCACCTGGCCTCACCACTGACCTCTCACCTGAGTGCTGCGGGGTCTCCTCAGGTGCCTGGTGAGGGACAGACACAGCTGTCCCTAGGAAGGGGTTTTGAGCCTGTGTTTAGGGACTGGAAGGGTGGGGGTTGGGTCAGGGCCCTGCATTTCCTGGATGTCACTAGGGGCAGGTGGCTTGCCCCCTTGAGACCTCAGTTTCCTGCCAACACAGGGTTATGTGAGATGACGCACGCGAAGTGCACACACCAGTGTCCCCTTCGCGGTGAGCATCGTGGCCGGCTGCTGATAATATTATCATCAGTATTTGTCCCACCCCACCGGGCCCCAGAACTACAAGGGCTCAGGGAGGTGGTGATGGAAGGGAGCTGCCAAGGTCAGGGAGTGTTTGCCAGTGGAATCTGGTCAATTGAGATGAACAGGTTGTCATCGTGGAATCATCTGATCTGTGCCGAGGTAGAACTCAGAATGGGAAAATGAATGACAACGTGAGTCCCCGGTGGTGGGTCAGGGTGGGGAGTGTGGAGGCCTGGCCAGGCTCTGGCTGGCACAGTGGCCCCCCACCGCCACCCCATCCAGCCGGTGCCACGTGTCCCAGCCCCTGAGGGCAGAGCCCCAGCAGATTCCTGGGGGTGGTCTCCAGACACAGCCGGGAAGGTTGAGCAAGGCCAGCAGGAAGGATGGTCAGTCTGTGTGGGATCCGCCCCTGCCCCCCACGCCCGTGCTGCTGGCGGGGCCCAGAGTGGGTGGAAGTTACAGATCAGGAGATCACAGATCGGAGGTTGGAGGGGGCTGGGATGGATGAGCTAGCTGGGTAGACTGCAGGAGGTGGGTTCTGTGTCACTCTCTGAGCACCTCAGGTTGCTGCCCTGGAAGGGGGAACTCAATGAGCTGGGATGTGGGAGGACACCAAAAAGTACCCCCTTCCCCCACCTTGCCCCTGCCCACCCCCTCAACCCTGCTGGTAACCACCGAGGCCCAGGCTTTGACCCAGGGGCAAGGGCCTGCAGAGACCTGGGCGGGTGGTGGGGCGGGGAGTCCCCTGACCAGCCGGAGGTTGCACTGGGACAAGGGTGGGGGCTGACTTGGGACACCTGCAAGCAGACTATGAGGAACTGCTGAGCACCTTGCAGAGAGGCGGCCGTCCTCAGAGGGGGAGAGCAGTGCTGGCTGTAATCACTTCGGCACCACTGTGGGACGCTCATGAGCGTGTGCATTAATTTTAGTGTTTGAAGGACCCTGAGCAGAAGTCTACACTCCAGGGGCGGCCACAGCCAGTGCTTCAAATGTGGCTGTCTACACTTGCAGCAGAGGGTCTGTGAATTAGCACTGAAGGGTCCGAGGTCATTGTTCTTTAGGGAAAGGAGTGTCGCTGGAGATACGTGCCTGGCGAGAAACACTGCAAGTCCCCTCTGCCTGTGCCTGAATGAGCCCAGCAACCCAGCAGGGCAGCCCTGGGTCTACAACTTTCTCTAGTGGTCCTGGGCCCTCCCACATAATAATCTGACTGGAGTCCATGGTCAGCATGTCCTTGAATTCGCCCTGAGAGATTTCCTGAAAGAGCAGAGTGCGGCTGTCCCCGAGCGTGTGGCAGAGGTGGGATGTCTGTTTTTGTGCTTTGTGCTAAAGGCTGTTTTCAGGGAGGTGGAGACTTGACTTCGTTGTAACATATCACCTGACGAGGAAGTGTGGGAATGAGACCCACCATTCTCAACTACCTCTCAACTACTGCTGGCCCTCCGAGGCCACCAGTATCCCCTGCAGAGAACCCAGCCCACCGTGCTGGGCAGCGCTGGAAGTCAAGGAAGGCACTGCGCAAACTGGTGCTGGGGCAGAGACAGGGCAGGGCCTGGAGCCAGGGAAACGGGTGGAGAATGCAAGGGGGGATGAGCTCTCCCTTTAAGGGGTGGGAGGAGGGTCTGGGGAGAAGGAAGGACCATGGCTTCACAGCCTGGGTGGGCTGGTTTGGAGTCTGGGAAGTCCCCTCACCCAAGGGAAGACTGGACCCAAAGGAAGGCCAGATCGCAAGGAGCTGAGCTGAAAATGGGAGGAAGTTACAACAGGCTCCATGCAGGTCCTTATACAAGCGACAGGCTGGCAGCATCCAGCATCCAGTTGCAGAGAACCCTGAGAACAACGACCAAGAAGACAGCATTGCCCAAGCAGGGAAGGTGTTTTAAAATGCTGATTCCAAGGCCTGCCTTTGAGAAGCTGCGGAGCCGGGGAGACTGTATTCCCTCAAGGTTTCCCGGCGATTCTGATATGTAGGCAGGTTTGGGAACCACTGGTCTCAAGCACTCCAGCTCCAGCTCTCTTGGTCGGCCTCGAGCAAGGGCCAGAGGAGGGACACGTCTTCCTGTGAGCCTGGGAGGAAGAGGACAGATGGGGAAGCAGGTCTGGAGGAAATTGGGGCCAGAGTGTGGGAGAGTTGGGGAAGTTCAACTTTCGCACAGAAGTAAGTGACAGCTGAGGAAGCAGAAGTGGGTTTAGGAACTTGAGAAGAGTGGGAGAGGGGTCACAGGCCCCATGTGGGATCGGAGACAGTCAGGGAGGGACAGAGAGGCATGTGGAGGGCCAGACAAAGGGTGAGTCTGGCACCCTGAAGATCCAGGTGTGTGGCTCAAGACAGGGGTGGCCCAGGACTCTTCTGGTTACGAGTGACAGCAACCCAACTCATAGTAGCTCAAGCAAAAGGAATTTGTTAGCTCGTGTAACAGGACCCCCCCCCCCCCAGCTGCCCATCCCTGACGCTTTCCACAGGCTTCTTCCATGAGGTGTAGGAGAAAGACAGGCTTATTGGTGGCCTCAGGCACTTATCACCTTGTCTGGGGACCCCAGAGGAAAGTGAGGTTTTTTTCCCTCTCTCAGCCTCCATATGTGAAATTCCAGGGAAGGACTCTCACTGGTCTCACTTCAGTCATGTCCCCAAACCTGGGTCAGTGATCACGTCTCGGGAGATTGGGGTACCATGATTGGCCAGATCTGGCTCATATACCCCTTTCTGTGGTTGAGGCAGGGTCCTGAGATTAGCAGCCCCGAGGGAACAGTCTAGAAGGGCAGATCCCTCCAAGAAAGCTGCTGTTATCAAGAAAACCCAGCACCAGAGGATCACTCAGCAGCCACAGAGATGGGGCCAGGCCTCCCACTCAGGCCAAGTCCCTGGGACTCTCAAGTCATCCTCCAAAACCCCTCAGGCTGAGAGCCGCAGAAGGCAGAAGAAAGGGATGGTACGATGTGGGAAATGGCTCCACGTTTTCCTGACCAGCCCTTCTTTCTGGGGTGGGGAGGAGCCCCCAGGCTGGTCAGCGGGCGGTGGGCACAGCTCCTTCTGGGCTGGGCAGCTCTCTGGCCTCTCCTGTGCCTGGGCACTCGCCGGCTGTCTGGGGGCAGCCGAGGCCACCCATAGCTTTGTGGGCAGGGGAGCCAGTCAGGTGGGGCGGAGCTAGGCCGCCAGAGAGGGAAGCCGGAGTTCCAAGAGGCCCAGGAACAGAAGTCCCGCAGAGAGGGCTCGGAAGGCATGGAAGGAACAGGCAGTGGGCTGCACCCCAGACCCTGCTGGCAGGGGTGTTGGTGGCCACACTCATGTAGACACACACATACACAACCAAATGCACACTCACACCCAGACACACGCACAGAATCACACAGGCATACGTGCAACCCAGACCCAGACGCATAAACACATACACCCAGGGACATGCATACACATAGACACACACACACACATTCAGATACAAACAACACCTGTCGGCCAGACACACAGACACACTCACACAGCAGTATGCACAGGACACACACAACAGTCATACATACACACTCATACACACCTGAGATACATGCGCGCGCACACACACACACCCATCCCCCCGCCCCCACACACACCCATGGCCTTTCCAGATGGGAGGGACCTCCCTCGCCCAGCTCATCGGCTACCAGTGAAACCCCATCTGGCAGGCCCTTGGGAGTAGCCCAGGACCAGGCAAGTCCTTCTTGCATCCATGAACAGCCTGCTTTGATCCTTCCCCAGGTCCTCAAGTCTGTGCCCACCTCAACCTCCAGGGCCCTCTGGGCATTCCCCACAGCCCTGGAACGCTGCCTGTGTCTGCCCCTCCGCCAGCAGCCCCGGCCTTCTCTCTCTCACCACGATCCGGCTTCATTCTGCTACAATGGGCTGCCCCCACCCCTTCTTTTAGATAGAGTGAACTCCTGCTCATCTCTCAAAACCCATCTCAAATGACCCCTCCCTTGAAGTAGGTGCTCCGTCCCTTGGCTGGCATCACCCTGCACGAGTCCTGTCTGTCCCTCGTCCACCTATCCCACCACACGGGAACAACTGAGAGCAGGGACGGGGCTTTCCGTTTTCCTGGTTGGCAGCACGTGGGATGGGTGGCACTGATGCCTGTTGGTTGAACAGCTGAGGGAATGAATTGCCAGCATTGGCCACCTGGTGGAGACCGTGGCAGGGAGGAGGGGCAGTCTTGCCACGGCCATACTCAGAGGATGACAGGGTGTGCCCACCCCAGGCGGCCTTGGACAGCCCAGGCAGACCTGCAAGCCCCAGCCCCAGCCCCAGCACACACGCTCAGACTCACACTGCCATACACTGACACGCGGGTGGGCACTGTGCCCCTCGTCCTGGACAGCTGGGCCCAGGCTGCACCCTCCCCCCAGGCCACCAATGACTCACATCCCGCCCGCCAGGCAGCCAGCGCTGGTACACACAGCTTCCTTTCAGCCCCTCGGCCTCAAACACTAGCTTAGTCTTCCCTCCCTGGCACCCCCTTCCCGCTGAGCCGGCCTACCCTCCCAGGCTGGCAGCGCGGCCCCACGCTGAGGCCACACCGAGGCCTCCTTCCTCTCCAGGGCACAGGGCTCCCTGTCTCTCGTCACCCGGCTCCTGTCCAAGCCACCCTGAATGGCTGCCTTTTCATGGGCGAGAGCCTGGCCAGGTGTGTCTGGGCAGCCCTGCTCCCACCATGCCCTGCTGCCTGGAGAGAGTCCACTGAGGGGTGGGCTGGAGAGCTGGAGGGACCCAAAGTGATTCCAGAAGTCCTTCCCAGGCCCTGGTCAAAGGCGTCCTCACACATGGGGACTCCTCTTCACACACGTCCTTCTGTCTGCCTCCCTGGCAACCCTAAATAGCCTGGCCAGACACAGGTTTTTATGAGCCCCATTTTACAGAGGAGAAAACTGAGGCTCAGAGAAAAGTCAGCCAGCTGGTGGGTGGTGGGGTTAATAATGCGGCCTCGTGGGCACCTGTAGCAGGGTGCACAGGTGGGCACCACACGACGATGATCACATGTCAGTGCTGGGGTTTGTACGCAGCACCCCTCCCCTTCTTTTAGTGGAGACCTCACTAGTCTCTGGGGTGTCCTCTCGACCAGGCTGGACCGCTGGGAGGACCTTACACCCCTCCCGCCCCAACGAGACGGGCCTGCGACCTGAGCCGGGCCAATCAGGGCTCTTCCCTGATTTCCAAAGTGGAACTGGTCTCCGATCATCAGGCTTTTGAGGGTGTGACTGAACATGCTGGGGAAAAGTGCCCCACACCGCGGGGAAAGAATAGAACACACAACGCGAAACAGAGAAACGGGAGTCTGAACAGGGCTGGAATCCTGCGGTGGACACATTCATGCCCATCCTCAAAGATGCCCACACCCCAATCCCTGGAACCTCTGACGATGTTAGGTTACAGGGCAAAAGGGCCTTTGCCCATGTAAGTAAGGCCACGAACCTTAAAATTGGGAGATTATTCTGAATTATCCAAGTGGGTGCAGTCTAATCACACGAGCCCCTAAAAGCAAGGAACTTTCTCTGGCTGGAAGCAGAAGAGATGCAGCAAAAGGGAAAGTCAGAGAAATCCCAAGCACAAGAAGGCTTCGGCTGCCTTTACTGGTTCTGAAACGTAGGGAGAACATGCTGTCCGGAGACCAGAGAGAGGCCCCGAGGAGCCAAGGGCAGCCCCCAGCCGACACCAGCAAGGGAACAGGAAGCTTTAGTCCTACAACCTCAAAGAACTGGATTCCGCCAGCACCCAGGGAGCCTGGGAGCGGGTCTCCTGGGACTCCCAGTAAGCGCCTAGCTGGCAGATCCGTTATAACTAGCCAAGCCAACCTAGACTTCTGACCTGCCGAAACTGGGAGGTGACAAACATGTGCTGTTTTAAGCTGCTGTGTTTGTGGCGATTTGGTACAGCAGCACTAGAGGCTACCGTAGGTCCCGAGAACTGGTGACACCCTGCCTCCCCTGGTTTGGTTCCAGCAGCCAATAATTTTTCATTTGTGGTTTTTGTCAACAACTAAAGATTCCAGACTGATGCTGTTATTGTGATCTGTCTCGTTCTCTGTCTCCCACAAACAGCCTGTCCTCACAGCCAGGGAGGAGACAGGGGCTCCCAGCACTGGGGGACAGCTCTTTGTCCCAGCCACCACCGCACAGCCTGAGCACAGCAAAGGCTGTGGGAGGGACAAGCCCTCTTGGAGCCTTTGAAGCTTCGATGTGGTTCCTCCAGAAGGCCCAGACCTGCCCCTTCCTCACCAAGACGGACCCCTCCCTCAGCCCCAGCAAGTGTGAGCTCACTGGGGAGGGAGCCAGCGCCTGGGAGCCGGGAGAAGCGACTGGTCTGAGAAGGCGCTATGGTGGCTTGGTCAAAGCGTGCAAAGGTCAGCAGGGTCAACAGACAGAAAATCATGAGGAGGAAGATTGGCAGACGACAGGACAGAAAAGGCTGGTGTCTTCACCGCGTGCAGAGATCCCTGGACAGAAAAACAAGAAAACCCCAGGGGAGAAATGGGGCCGTGAGCTCACAGAGATGTAAAGCCAGCTCACAGACAGGTGAGGGGAATCAAGAGGAGGTAGAAAGGAAGGAAGGGGTTGGGGGAAGGGGCTGGGGGAAGGGGAGAGAAAGGAAAGGAGAGAAACTCGATCTGCACGATGGCGGGACGCAGCATCCCAGCCCTGGTCGTCCTCCCGCCCCAGACCTGCCTCCTTCTGGGCCATCTCAAGGCACCTTCAGCTCTTCTTCAGCACCCTGGAGCCATGGCCCCCCCCCCCCCCCCCGCCCCGCCCCGTCTCTAGTCTTCCCATGTCGAGGGCCTTTGCTCCGCCCTTCAAGAGCACTGATTGAACGACGAGGGCGTACAGGCCTAGTGCCAGGCGCTGGGATGGCATGAACGGTTCTTAGATACAATACTGAAAGCATGGCTCATAAATGAGCAAAATATGTAAACTAGACACCATCAAAATTAAGGACTTTTGCTCCTTGAAAGACATTTGGAAAAGAATGAAACGATAAGCCACAGACTGGGAGACACTATTTGCAAAGCACACGTCTGATAAAGGACCAGTGTGAAAAATATATAAATAACTCTCAAATGTAATAAGAAAACAAACAACCCTATGGAAAAAATGAGCAAAAGATTTGAACGGACATCTCACCACAGAAGATATTTGGATGGCAAATGCTCACGTGAAAAGATGCCCAACATCCTTAGTCATTAGGGAAATCTGAATTAAAACCCCGGTGAGAAACCAGTACACATGTATTAGAGGATCTGAATTAAAAAGCCTGACCATATCAAGTGTTGACAAGGAGGTGGAGCAACTAGAACTCCCACACACTGCTGGTGGGAATGTACGCCAACTGTGGAGACCAGCTGGACAGTTTCTCAATAAGTTAAACATACAGTTAACACGTGATCCGGCCATTCTACTCCTAAGTATTTGCCAAAGACAAACAAAATGCATGTCCACACAAAGGTGTGTACGTCAATGTTCATAGCAGCTTCATTTGTAGTAGCCAAATACACTGACGGGGCACATCTGTACAGCGGAATACTACTCGTAAGGAAAACGACTAAGTCATTGGCCCATGCCACAACAGGGATGACCTTGAAATAATTATTCTGAATGAAAGAAGCCAGACAAAAATGAGTACCCACTGCATGATTATATGATATGTATAAAATTGTAGAAAACGCAAATCTATCATGCCAGAAAGATGAGAGAGCTGGGAGGAAGCAGTTGGAGGCTTGAGGAAACTGCTGGGAGTGGTGTTCACTACGTTGATTGTGGCGTTGGTTTCACAGGCATTTACACGCATATTAAAATTTATCACATATGCCTTAAACACATAGAGTTGTTTGCTGTCAATTAACCTCAATTAAAGCTATATTATAGCTCAATTAAAGCTATAAAAAGAATAAGACAACGACTAGCACACATATGCTGCCCTGGGAGAGTTTGTGGTTTGCGGAGGAGGCAGCAAGGCCCAGCAGGGGTGCAGCCAAGAGTGACCCCGAGTGTGGGCAGCTCAGGTTGAGAGCCCCCGAGTTAAGACCTGAGCCCTGGTCCTCAAGGTGTGGCCAGGCAGCATCGATATCACCAAGGCTCCTTGGAGATGCCAGCGCCCAGGCCCCCTTGGCCCTGCCCAGGGGACTCACACACATTTGAGTTTGAGCAGGTGTCAGGCCCCACAGGACAAGTGGGAACAACCCCAGGCCTTCCAGGCCCCCTCAGAGCTCCCCAGCAAGGACTGCACAGTGTGTCTGTGCTGCGACAGGGACGTGAAAGACCTGGGAGAGCTGGAGGTGGGGGGCGGGCAGCAAAGGCCTTCTGAGGGGCTGAGGTCCCAGCAGAGGCCCTAAGTGGGGCGGGGTGGGTGGGGCGAGTGTGCAGAGACCCACAGCGCACGGGGGCGGGCTGGGGAGGTGGAGGCAGAGGTTGGAGCCATGAGAAACTCACCCTGCCTCCCCTGGGGGCTAAGCCCTCCCCAGCGGCCTGCACAGGTCTCAGCTTGGCCCCAACGTCCCAGCCCCCATTGCTCGGTTGCTGGGCTTCCTTCCCGCCCCTCAGGGTCTGAGTCGGGGCAGGGGCCTTGCTTTGTCGCCACTCTGCCTCAGGGCCTGGCCCCTGGCACAGAGCAGCGACTCAGAAACAGGGATTCACTGCTCAGAAAAGTGACAACACAGACACACAATATGGTACACACTTCAGGGGGCCCAGCTCCTGCCCCACTGGGACACCTAATTAAAACTCTCTGGGCAGACGTGCCAGGCTGCCCTGGCACTGTGGGACATCAGCCCCGGAGATAAGTGACCATATGTTCCTTTCTGCTGCTGGGAGGTGAGAAGTGCCAGGCAGTAAAGGCACCAGGCAACAACCAGCAGTGAGAGGTGAGCAGGTGCCACAGAGGCTGGGGGTGGCTCTCGGCCACTCCGGCATTGCCAGGAGAAGTAAAAATGTTATGGCCAGTGGGCACAGACAAAGCGACGCCACGTGTAGAGGAAGGTGTCAGGCGGCTCCCACCTCTGGGGCCTCCCGGTGGCGCCGAGGGCCTCGGCTGCACAGTGGGTGGAAAGAAGCTTCCAGGCCAGCCTTGGGGTCTGGGAAGGCCTGGGAAGGAGGCCTGGTGAGGATCTTCTGCCCCCATGAGCTAAGCCTGCTTTGGGAGGGAAAAACCCCACACCCAGTCCTGCGTGACCAAGGAGACTTCCAGCAGGACAGCGAGAGCTGAGCGTCCCTGTAGGCAGCGAGGCCTGGGCGTGCCCACTTCCAGAGGAGACGTCACAGGGCCAGGGAGGCCATGTCTCCACGGCTACCCCCACCCACTTCTGAGCGTCGGCGCCTCTCCCCGCCCTGCCCTCCTCTCCCATGTGAAGCGTGAAGCGGCGGGGAGACGCAGATGGAATCATTCCTCCTGGAGTTGACGTTCATCCCCACCTGCGAGCTTCCTGTCTCGGACTGCGTCTCGGGCCATGTTGCTCCAGTCATGGATCAACATTCTGAATTGCAGTTTGGCTTTCCTCCTGAAATCATATTGTTTTAAGGCCAGGTTTAGACTCGTGATGCCATCTTGCTTCCGAGAACTTATGGAGCCAGAGGCACCAGGACAGAAGGAAGAGCAGAGGCTCAGACCCTCCCGTTGCTGGCTGGAGTCCCTGTGCTCTCCCCTTTCCTCTCGCTGCTGTCGGGCTGGAACACAGCTGGGAGGCTGCCGGGAGCCCTGGGTATGAGAGGGCGCTGGCGGGTCTAAGAGGGCCATCGATGGGCTGACGGGCAGGAGTGTTAAGGGGCATTTTCAGAGCCAGAGGACCCAAGATTCTGAAGAGTGGGCCTGGGATCTGTCCTTAACATGGGAGGGTGACGACAGGCATGGGGGTGGCCACTGATTATGGATGTAGGAGGACCAACAGAAGAGGAAAGAAAAACCCAAAGCTGGGTTTGGTCTGAGACAGTAGGAGCCCCATGAAATAGGAGGGAGCTGGGGCTTATGGGGACAGGCCTCAGTGACAAAACTAGAGCCCGTTTTAGGGGTGACAGGCTCCAGCTTTTGCTGTGTCTCCACTGCTCTGCAAGGCTATGAGGTTTGACGCTGGATCTGCTTTGGGGTCTGAGCCCCGCAGACCAGCTGGGGTGTGGCCGGGGCAGAGGGGCCTGCTGCAGGGGCCTGGGCCCAGAGACAGAGCTGGGAGGCCAGAGCCGCCCCGGGTGGGCCACAAACCTCAGCCAAGGCATTTCAGCGCTGGCCTGTCCCCACCTTGAGCCACTGTCACGGAGCCTCACATTCCAGCAGTAAAATTTTTCATCTGCCAAACCATCGTGCAGAAAACACCGGTAGTATATTGCATCCCTGGGCCAGATTGAGTTTTGAGTTTTATCTAGCAAGTTCAATGACCTTGAACTTTTAGGTCCAGTTTGTTCGGCCTGCTGCTGCTTGTGTCTTATGGTGACCTTAAAATCCTCAGCGGGAAACTTGAGCCTCACGCAGTGGGTCTCCCTCACCAGCAGAGCGAAGAGCTGATCCTGGACCTTGAGCCAGGCACTGCCACTGTCATTGTTCCACCTTTATTCTCTTGCTAGATTCCCCAACCATGGGCCACATTGTCACCTTTTCATCCCTTCATAGTCTTGCATTTCTACACAACACAGACGGAACCCTGACCATTTTGAAATTAAAATGGAGGTGGAAACATCCTAAGGATGAAGGATGGAGTGGTCTTGAACTTCATGAAAGAAGTGTTTGCTGCTAGAGCGTCAGAGGGACCGAGCTAATGATGGTTTCCCTGTGAGGACCTGAGCCACGGGCGTCCACCCACACTTCCCAGGGGAGTGCTGGGCCTGGGCAGACAGTGGGGCGCAGGAGGGTAGAGTGCGTGTGTGTCGGGGGGCAGTTGAACGATGAAAATTTTGAGAACCAGAGTTACAGACTATGATTTAAGGTGGGTTTGAAGGAAGATGGGGAAGGATGTGGCATGTGGCCTCGAGCGGCAATCCCAAGTTAAGTGATTGGGGTTAGTGTTTTAGTTACAAACCTTTTGGTTGCCAGCAAGGGACACCCAATCTGAGGTATAATTTTTAAAAAGACAGGGACTTATTATCTCAGATAAGCAGAACAGGGCAGGTGTTGCTGGAAACAGTCGCAACCAGAGACTCCCCCTGGCAGTGTCCCCCTCTGTGCAGCACCCCAACAGCTGACCACTCTGGAATCCCAGGCACACATCACACGACCCCCACAGGTGGGCTCAGTACAGCACCAGGATGCCTTAGGGCCCAACCTCCAGGTGGTGTGTGACGCCACCCTCCAGCCCTCGTCTCAATGGCACCCACCCTGTGGCCCCTGGGAGTGCCATGTTGGTGCAGCCCCCTTGCCAGCTGTAGTCCTGTTCTCCTTGAAGTCTTTCTGTTGAGAATGGCCCTTCCTTCCCTTCTTCCCCTCTCTCCCATTGCCTGGGCCTCCCTCTCACCTCTGCGGGGAGGAAGGTCTGGCCCTGCCTGGCTCTGCCTCCTCTGCTGTGACGGGGGCGCTCGTCGAGGGGTCTCCGAGTACCCCCAGCCTCCCTGCCCCTGGATACGAATGTGGCACAGTCACACAGCGATTCAGACTCTCCTCCTCACTATTTCCAGGGTCCCCAGCAGGGGTTTTCACAAACGCTCAGAACCTTTCTCTCCTCTTTGCCTAGTTTTTGTGTGTTTTTCCGCCTGACCACCACTCCACACCCTTGTGGAGTCCTGGCCACTGCTGGGGGGTCTCCTGCTGGTGCTGACTCCCTGCCCAGGGCCTGTGCCCCACTGTCTGCCCAAACCCAACACTCCCCTCTCCTCTGCCCCACTCTGCTGGGGCCACTCGGGCCTTGGCTAAGGTGCTCTGTGCACAGAAACTGGCCCTCCCCCTGGGCTCCCACGCTGGGCTGCCACACAGCCCCAGACGGGCAGGGATTCCAATGCAGACCCCAGCTGGGATCCCGATGCAGGGCCACGAGTCCCTCCCCAGGCCCTGGGGCCCTCTAACCACACTGCTCCCCTGGTGCAGTCCTTAGAGACTGGTCTTTGGCTCGGAACAGTGCTGGTGGCCCCTGCTTTATGTCCCAGCCCTATTCACCCCCACTCTTCTTGCCTTTGGCTCAGGCTCTACCCCTGCCTCCCGCCAACAAACCAGGGGCCCCAGGCCTGCCCCTGTGGGCCCGTAAGTCATTGGGACCCTCTGCCTAGTTTCTCCTTTGGAGATGCGGTTGCCCAGGTTTAGGCCGGGGCTGGTACAGCTCGGGGACCTGCTAGTCCAGGGGGGCACCCCACACTTGGCTCCTTTTCAGCCTGGTCGGTGCTGCCCACCCTAGGCTGTTTAAGAACCAGATCACAAAGTCCTGAGATGCCAATTGTGTACCTAGTGAACTCTTCACTCCCAGGAAGTGGTGACTCATTGCTGACGACTGACGACTAAGGGCAGCTCTATGCCGCAAGCACTCAGGGCAGACGCTTCTGAGAGGCACACGGGGCAGTGGGAGCGGGAGCAGTGGCAGTGTGCCAAGCGGGAAAGTGTCAAAGGATCACCTGGAGCAACTGGGCGAAACCCTCAGTTATCACAGAACCTGGGGAGAGAGCTCCGGCTTGATCTTGGAAGCTGAACCGATGCTGGTGCTTTGGGCCAGCACCAGAGAGCTGAGGACATGTGGAAAGAGATGTGGGCAGAGATAGCCACCACCTGTCTGCTGCACGTGCCACCCTTGGCTTTGCCATTCTAGGGGGCACACACTGCCCTGCTCCTTCCAACTTCCCCTGGCATAGTCCCTGGTCCAGCCGACATCCTGCCGCCAAGGCTGCACCATCTCGCGTTGCTCCTGCCACAGTGATGAGCTGGGAAATGGTTAACAACTGGCCCTCTGGGGGATACAAGTTGTAGTGTTTGCCAGTTTCTGTGGTGTGAATGCTCCCAGCACGGCCAGCTTCAGGCTACCAAAATGAGGTCACTGAACACAGAGTTGGGAAGAGAGGCATGGGAGCCTTCATTTTATCATATTTCCTCTGCACAGATACAGCAGATGCAAATAACCTCCAGAACAGGCACTAATAAACGCAGCAAAATAATTAGGAAAGGATGAGTTTTGAATATTTATTACCTTTGTTTTTAATAGAAACCATTGAATTGCAAGTTTATATAAGTTTTGGTAATGGTATGTTTAAAATCAGCTCAAAGAATTCCCGAAAAGTTAGCCATCAGCTCTTTCGAGCTGGCCCAAGCTGGCTCGGCCACAACACTGCCTGCTGCCCAGTGCAGAGGAGGGCCTGGAGGACCCGTGCTCCCCAGCACCCTCGAGATCACGGCTGCCCAGCCTGAGCTCCAGCCTCCCGCTCAGAGCTCCGGCCATCAACCTGCACCTCCCTCTCCAGGACACCTCTGGCCTCAGAGCCACCGGCACCCACCGCTCTGCTGCAGGCTGACCTCTGGCAACGCTCTGAGGAAACTGCTCTCAAAGGTGGCTTCTGGCATCATCTCCTCCATCTCCTCCGCAGCCTGACCATGGCGACCACCCTCCATGCTCTGCTTTCCTCCCTGGGTTCCAGGGCCCGAGTCCTGGGTCCTCCGTGTACTCCCTGGAAACTCTCCCGCACCAGCACCAGCCTCCCTTCTTTCCTGTGCCCCGTCTCTGTCCTGGGCTTCTTATTTCTCTAGTCCACTCCTCTGAGATCCCCTCCCCCCCCCACCAGGCTTCACTTGACACTTTAAGGAGATGACTCTGGATGGGTTTCTCTAGGCCTGACTGTTTCCTAATTCTGCAACCACCTGCTGGAAATCTGCCCACGGCTTCGATCTGGGGCTGGTGCTCTGGTCTGGGCTGTGGCCACCTGCAAAGGCCAGGAATCCTCCCTAGAAGATGGATGGCAACTTGAGGGCCAGTGGGCCCGTGTCTCCACATCTCAACACACAGCAGCCCCAAAGGATATATCTGTTTAATTGAATTTACATGGGGAGGTTATACTGCAGTGGAAAAACCACCCTGAAAGATTTAGCTCTGAAAAGTAAGTTCTGAACATCTACATGGTAGATGGTTGCAGTACTGCCCCGTGTTCCTTCAGCTTCCCTGCGTCCACGTCCCTCCACACAGACCTGGGCCCTGGCCCTGTGATCTGCATTGCCCAGCGGGAGAACAATAAACATGATGCGAGTAGAGACTGGAATTGCACTCGGGCTTGACCTCTCTCACGGCCACGGGCACCCTGAGGCCCCCTGCGAACGAGCCCAGCCGGCCTGCTGGAAGATGTGTGGCCTCACTGCAGAACCCGGGCTCAGCCAACAGCCAGTGCCAGACCCGAGGGAGCCCGCACCCTCCTCTGACCACAGATGCGGAACGGAGTCCAGCCCAGCCCAGCCCCCACTGTGGACCCACGTCATGGTAAGGCTTATAAATAAATTGCTGTTTTAGGCCACTAAGTTTCAGAAGTAGTCTGTCACATGCAAAAGCTAAGTGAATCCCTCATCCGTACACAGCGTTTGGGGAGATGAGGAATGGTCAGGCCCACAGGCTGTGTGGTCAGGGACACAGGGAGGGCCAGGAGGGTACCCAAGATTACGGTGAGAGGGTGAGGCATTCACCTTGCACACAAAATTTAAGGTGGTATCCTAAAACTCTGTAATCAAGATAAATACTGTAATATTTTAATGCAGTATTTTAAAAAATCAAATTGGCAAACTATAGCCCATGTGCCAGCTGCCTATTTTTGCAATAAAGTCTTATTGGAATCGTTGCTGGGATTAGGGTTAGGCAAGCCAGGTAGAGTCATCCAAGTACAGGGTCAGATTTGTTTTATTAAAAAGTTTGATTTAAAAAATCATGGATTTGTTTTTTGCATTAACCTTATTTGTTCATTTTTTTTTTTTTTAGCTCTTGATTTGGGTCAAATCCTTCCCAACCTGCTGACTGGTCCCTGATATCCGACTGGATTGCAAACCTCTAACTGCCTCTTACATCCCCGCCAAGGCCCCAGTGTGACCTTGCTGGGCAGTTACACCTGCTGAGAACAAGGCCAATGAGCTCACGCACCACCCGAAAGAAATCAGAGGTGTGAGGTGACCGGAGAGCTGGGACCAGTGTCCAGGGCCAGAGGTGCCTGGTCCCCCTGAAGGCTCACCATGTTCCACAAGTTCCCAAGACTCCTCTTTGTGGCGTCCCTTGATAGTTCTCCTGGGCAAATTTTAGGAGCTCTCTGATTAGATCTCCAGATCACTTTTAAAAATGTTTTGGTTTATTTGTGTATTTGATTTTTTCCCTCTCGATTGTGTTCATGTCCAACTTCAGTTAACTCACTGAAGCCAGTGATGGCTGGACTATTGATGAATAAGCTGTTGGGTGTTTTATAAAGTATATCTCTAGCCTTTGGCCTTGGAATGTGGAAGCATGTGCCTGGGAGTAGACTCTCCCAGGGGTGCGGTGCAGAGGCCTGGGTGGTATTTACAGAACTTTCTCTGGAAAAACCACCCAGCCGTCACCTGGTAATCTCAGTGTATTTTGACCCTAAATTGGATACTCCTCTCTTCTCTAAAAAACTATCTTTTCTTCTCCTAAAATGACCAGACATTTACAAATCAGACTTCAGCTCTTTGGTAGCTTGAGGGAGAAAGTGCCGTTGCCTTTGTACCAGGGAGACTCTGGGCTGAAACTGATGACTCTCCCACCCCCACCGGGTTTCTGCGGCTCCCATGCCAAGGCAGGGAAAGGCGGTGCCAGGCTGCGGCATCTGAGGAATCTGCAGGGGAGAAGATTTATTGGTGGGGCCGGGATAGATTTTTCCATTACGCTCCTTTGCTGTTCATTTGCAACCACGCTACACCTTTTCAAAGTTTCACCATAAAGTGATTCCATTTTGGGGACCTACTTTTCCTCTCTGGCCTCACTGACAACACCAGCCACTGAAAAACACAGTGCTTATCCTTTATGAACGACCAGTGGGACCACAGAGATGTCCCTACTGAAGGGCCTGGCCAGGGCAGATCAAGTGCCTCGGGGAGAGCATGCAACTTTGTTTTCATTTCCCTTCACGCACACACAGAGGACCGTCCAAATGTGGATTAATTTTATTTGACTTTATGGCTTGGGTAGCATTCAGGACACCTGTGCCGTGCTGGCCTGAAGGCAAACATCCTTCCCCTGTCCTAAGACGTGGCCCTGATGACACCTACAGCCGTCCCGGCAGCGTGGGGTCGTTTTGCCAGGGCGGCTGTTTGAGTTTATGGTCCCAACGGAGGGAGGGAAGCAGAGGGCATTCCCTGGTCAAACTGCTTGACTTTCCAAGGCCTTTAAAACACGTGTGCAGAAGCGCGGGGCTGCTTTGAAGAGACCAGAACACACCAAATTCTTTATCACATTTTAAAAGAGGAAGAAAATACAAAATCTGTTGCTGAGGCACATGGCTTGAGAATGAGCATCCCTTATTCTAAATTCCTTCTGTTTCCAAGCAGTTGGTCCGAGTGAGGAGAGCCGGTGTCCGCCAAGGCCTCCCTGGTCTGCAGTCTCGGAAAAGGCCCCACTTTGGGCTGAGCTCTCATGGCTCGGGTTCCTCCTCACCAGCCTGCGAGACGGAACCGGCCCGCTGGCCTGGTCACTGGTCCGGCCTTCCACCCTGTCTGCCCGGCCGGGGCTGCCGAATCCACAGCCTTCTGCTCCCGGGGCCAGAAGGTCTCCCGAGGGTGAAGGCCATCCGTCCCCTCCTCTGAGCGTGAAGGGTGAACAGGAAACTCCCCCTCCAGGAGGGCAGTAGCAGGCTCTCCCCAGCCCTCCTCTCGGGGCTCTGCCCTGAGGCTCCCCCACTGCCCAGGGGCTGGTAGACAACTGTCCCTTCACATCCGTCACCTGCAGCTGCCACCCGGCTCAGAATGGGAAGCTGTGGTCCTCAGGCAACGACGGTGACACCCGGGGAAAGGCGCCATCCTCACTTCCTGTAGGACTGGCTGCCTAGAGAGAAAAGCCAGAGCGAGATGCCAGCACCCAGCGGCCCTGCACAGAGCCCCTCTGTCCCGTCCCACAGAACCCTTCTTTCACCGGCTCATGTACAACGCAGTGAAGAGAACACTCCCTCCCACAGGTCACCTGCTTTGTGGCTGGGACACTTGTTTGGCCACACTCTTTCCTCACAGGAAGCAGGCTGCTCAGTGTGGGTCGCTCAGTGACACAGGACACATGACATCCTCCGCTTGCTGAGCTCCCCACACCAGCCCGGGTCACGTCACGCTGTTGGCTGCGGGCTCCCCTGGCCCGGTGCTCTCCGGACCCTCCCTGTACCCGCCGCACTTCCTCTGGGCCCCGCCAGTGTGTTTCCCAGCGGGAAGAGGGGGGCCGGTACCCACACTTCTGGCCCAGCGGGGCCCCAGCTGACCAGAGTGCCAGGGTCAGGAAGGTGGGGGGGCAGTCACAGAACCGCATATCCTGAGGGTGACTGATTTTGCGCTGCCTGATGTTCTTTTGTTCTGTCCTTTTGTTTTCCCTCATTTTCAGTAAAGCCCTTTAGAAAGGCCCAGCCCAGGGGAGGGAGGGGTGTCAATTGGCCAGGCTGGAAGGGCAGAGAGAGAGAGGGAGACAGGGAAGTGGTCCTTACAGTGAGCAAAAGGGTGAGAGGGAGGCCCCAGGGGCAGAGTAGGGACCCTTGGGCGCTCCTCACACTCAGGCCCTTCTGTCAGCCCCTCATCTAGCCAGCGAGCAGCCTCCTGCTTCTGTTTGACTCAGAGGACACCTGACCAGCAGCTGGGCCCAGCAGGGACAGAGGACAGGTCGGAGTTGCAAGGACAACCCTGGTGCAGTGGGGACAGGTCAGGGCTGACTCTGCACACCCCACAGAGGGGGAAGTGATCTCTCAGCGATGCTGCCTGGAGGTCTCACTTCCCAGCTGGTGTATGGACCGCTGGGGCCGATGGCAATTTAATAAGGGGAAGATTAATGAACCGGTCCCGGGCAAAGGAAGCCACCGGCTGGGGCCTGGTCCTGTGGAGCAGGGAAGCAGGCCTTGCCATCTGCCGCTGGGCACACACAGGAGGGGCCCAGGCCCACATGTGGCAACAAAATGCCCTTCCCTCCGGGGTGGCCAGTGGCCCGGCTCCCACGCCAGCCGGGACCCAGTTTGACTTACTGTGCAGGCCCCTCGTGGAGGAGGCCATGGAGCTGGAGCGGCTGGCCTGCTGGGGGCCACAGGAGGAGAATTGAGGAGCCAGAGCTGACAGCTTTGCCTTGGGGGGGTTCCGGTCCACGATCTCTGGAGTCGGGGGCGTCCGAGGTTTGCAGGTGAACGCCGATGTAACTTCCCTAGAACAAAACATGCAACCTAGAGTCGCAGCTACTACACGGTTAGAGACCACAGCAGGAGGGAGAACGACCCCCCTGACACTGGCAGATGCCAGGCAGGCACTGTCCCAGGCACGGGTGGGGTGGGAAAAACGGGCACCAATGGGAGAAAATTCCTGCCCCACGGAGCTCTCAGCCCTGCTTCACTTCTCTCCAGCAAGTTCCCTGGCACTTTGGGAGCCTCAGCTTCCCCACGTGTGCAATGTCCACAGAACAAACAGCTGTGACCATGTGGTGAGGCCGCACGCTGGGCCCCGCCGTGAGCACCACAGGTGGGGGTTATGATCTGGGGGACTGGGACCTGCGAGGAAACAGCGGGATTTTTGGTTTGATTTGTTTCTAATATGCCCGCCCTATTTTTTTTAGCATTGAGAATACATCACTTTAATAATTATAAAATAATTATAAATAATTATAAATAAAATAATAATTATAAAAATAATACTTAAAACATCTGAAAAGTCTCCAAATTCAAATTAGGAGGTCTTCGAACCAGGTTCAAAACAACAAGGGGATTCAGCCCTATTAAATAAAACATTAAAAAAAAATTGCAGGCCGGGCGCGGTGGCTCACGCCTGTAATCCTAGCACTCTTGGAGGCCGAGGCGGGAGGATCGCTCAAGGTCAGGAGTTTGAGACCAGCCTGAGCAAGATTGAGACCCCCCCCCATCTCTACTAAAAATAGAAAGAAATGATCTGGACAGCTAAAGATATATACAGAAAAAAATATTAGCTAGGCATGGTGGTGCATGCCTGTAGTCCCAGCTACTCGGGAGGCTGAGGCAGGAGGATTGCTTGAGCCCAGGAGTTTGAGGTTGCTGTGAGCTAGGCTGACGCCACGGCACTCTAGCCAGGGCAACAGAGTGAGACTCTGTCTCAAAACAAAACAAAAAAAAAAAAAAAAAAGAAAGAAAAAGAAAAAAATTGCAACATTAAGTAAAGTTTATTTTTGTATTGCTCATAATACTACCCCCCAATATTTTCCATGTTATGCCTTTCACAGACAGGGTTGTGCTCACGGCAGTTATGGTGACATGCTGCTGTGACTGCTATATTTTATGAGCATATTCCCGTATCTCTCCATAGGTCTGCGTAGCCTGTCATTATGACTTATAGTAGTTGTGTACTATTTCTTCTGATTGACATACTCTAATTTATTAAGTTTATATTCTGCTCTCCTTTCACTCATGGGTAAAGCTCCCGTGTGCTAAGGAGTGTGTGAGACACTTGGGATCAAAGATCGAGGTGCAAGTTCAGGTCTGAGGAAATTCACAGATAAGCGGGGCTATCTGAGCAGGGAACAAGGTTGTGAAATAGACGAATGCGTTGCTGATGCTTTTCTTACACATATAAAGGAGCTTTTTATATGGTCTAGTGAGAGGGTTTCCTTCCTTTTTAAAACTGATAAGTGGCCGGGCGTGGTGGCTCACGCCTGTAATCCTAGCACGCTGGGAGGCCGAGGTGGGCGGATCGTTTGAGCTCAGGAGTTCGAGACCAGCCTGAGCAAGAGCGAGACCCCATCTCTACTAAAAAAATAGAAAGAAATTATATGGACAGCTAAAAATATATATAGAAAAAATTAGCCGGGCATGGTGGTGCATGCCTGTAGTCCCAGCTACTCGGGAGGCTGAGACAGGAGGATCCCTTGAGCTCAGGAGTTTGAGGTTGCTGTGAGCTAGGCTGACGCCACGGCACTCACTCTAGCCTGGGCAACAGAGTGAGACTCTGTCTCAAAAAAAAAAAAAAAAAAAAAAAAAAAAAAAAAAACTGATAAGTGATTGTACATATTTACGGGGTATAGGGTGATATTTTGATACATGTATACAATGTGTAACGATCAAATGAGGTGGTTTTCTTTTTAATATTATTTGGTTAAAATGGTTTTTTATTTTGCTATTCTAGTTTTGCTATTTTGTCATTGTAACAGTTAACAAATTTTAAATTGTGGCAAAATAGACATAATATATATACCATCTTAATCATTTTAAAGTGTAGCCCTACCATATTTCAAGAAGGAACAACAGAGAAGCTAGTACAGACTGTTCACGAGGACAATGGCAACTGTGACTGGCAGTGAGCGGGAAGGGCAGGAGTCAGTGCCGGGTTAGCTGGGCACGTCCCCATCACGTGGTCTGGGAAGCCGCCCTCACAGGCATGCAGGGACCGCGTGGGTCCAGGAGGGACAGCTGGCTTCGCATACGTGCCTTAAAGCCCATGGGCAGCAAGGTCAAATTTAGAGCCAGGGGTCAGCTGTGGTGAGTCAGCAAGAAACAAAAGGAAACAAGGCTTGGGCAGGAATCTACTGTGTCCCAGCCCGAGGATAACCAGAAAGGGGCACCAACCTTCTGGAGGGCAATTTGGCAGTGTGTACCAAGGCCTTTATGTGATGGTTATTTCTATGTGTCTACTTGCCTGGGCCACAGTACTCAGATATTTGGTTAAACATTATTCTAGATGTTTCCAGGAAATTATCTTTTGGATGAGATTGACATATAAATCTGTGGACTTTGAGCAAAGCAGACTGCCCCCCATAACGTGTGTGGGCCTCATCCAATCAGGCGAAGGTCTGAACAGGAAAAGACTGACCTTTCTTGCAAGAAGGGAATTCCGCCAGCAGACGGCCTTTGGACTTGAACTGCAATTCTTTCCTGACTCTCCAGGCTGCTGGCCCACCGTATCAGATTTTGGACTCGCCAAGCCTCTATGATCATGTCAATTCCTTAAAATAAATCTCTCTCTGTATATACATATGCACGTCTTGCTGGTTCTGTTTCTCTGGAGGACCCTTAGTGACACACTTTAAAAGCCAGCCTCCCCTTTCCCCTCCTGGGATGTGGCCTTTGTTGGGTCAAGGTAATGATTTTGCTGGGAACGAGCATCCTCAGA
This sequence comes from Eulemur rufifrons, assembly GCF_041146395.1. Lineage (NCBI taxonomy): Eukaryota > Metazoa > Chordata > Mammalia > Primates > Lemuridae > Eulemur > Eulemur rufifrons. The sequence goes on from NC_090983.1 coordinate 7,809,941, forward strand.
TGCGTCCCCGTTGGCACAGGAGAAGGTGGCCCTCGGCAGAGCACCAGGGAGTGGCCCCTTGGCCTGGCAGAGCCCACCCTCAGGCGTCCCCCCAGACCACCTTGGGGGCTGCTACAGGAGGTGGTTATGTTGACCAAGGAGGCTGGCTGGGCCACTGTCACTGGTCCCTGCAGGGGCTATGAAAGGACACTGTGGGAGGAAGGGGCGCGTGGCTGTTGGGAAGGGTCAGCTGAGCCCCAGGTGGCCTCAGGCTCCTCCATCCCCCAGCGAGGTGCGCTCAGCCGGAAGCCGGAGCCAGGAAATGGCGCTGGCTGGGCAGGAGATGAGGGCAGACGGGCAGTGCAGAGAAAGCACGTGGGAAGGAAGTCCAGGACGGTAGTCACCTGTGACTTGGGGAAAGTCAGTTGACGCAGAAACACAAGGCACTGGAAAGAAGGGTAAACTCTGGTCTATGTGCAAACTGGGAGGCGCCCTGAAAGACAGGCAATTACTTATTAGCACAGCCCGGCCCTTAGATGATTTCAGCCCATCAATAGGGACATTGTGTTGGATGGGAAGAGCAATAAAAGCCTCTGGAGAGACTTAGCCTCTGCTAGTGTCAGAATGCTGCTGAGTCATGATCCTCTCGCTCAGCATCTCCCAGGCAGCGGCTCCTGTGTCCTTCCAGCGTGCACTGAGGCCCAGACAAAAGCACTCAGGGGTCCCCTAAGTGGACTCTGCTCTCCAGGTTCATAACTGGCCCTCAGTCATTGCCGCAGATCTTTCATCTGGGTTACAACAAACCCCAGAGAGGGGCGGAGGTGGGAAACTGCGGACAAAGGCAGATATAAAGCAGGTACACAAACAGTTCATGTGTGTGTACACAGACACTCACAGCTCTCCTATCCTCATTTCCCTGCATCCTTGTTCTTAATTTGCTGTTTTTTTTTTTTAGCTGGATGCACTTTACGTGTCATTGTAAGCTGCTATGTATCCTTAGGAGACAAACGTGAGTGGAAAAAGCACTTATGTAGACATACATAAAGTCTCTTTCTTCTTATTTTTACTAATCCACGATACTCGCAAAAGCATCACTTCCTGTCCGTGGCAGGGCAGGATTGTGGATGCCATTTGCTTCTGATCCTGCCCTGGGACGGGACACGAGGGCCGCGTCAGGGGAACCCACTGCCCGGCCTACTGCCCGGCCTGTGCTCCGGCCACCTGGAGGCAGCTTCCAGGCGAACACCCTCCCCCGGCTGGGGCTGCTCTGGGAGTCACAGGGCCACGCTGAGCTGGACCGACAGGCCACAGGGCAGGCCAGGGGACAGTCAAGGCAGCACTGCCGTCACCACCACATTCCCAGGTGCAAGTCAGCCCTCGCCCGCCGTCCCGCCGTGCCACCGTCCCGCCGTCGGGACTGACACATTCCATGGGAGCATCTCAGCTCTTTGAGGGACAAATGCACTTTTTCCTTGAAAAACACATTTTTAACACCTCGTCCTCAGGGTCTTTCCCCGGCTACTCAACGCTGAGGATTCTAAGAAGAGGACAGGGAAAAAGGAAAGGAAAACTTCGCCATGAGGGAGGGTGGGTGGTGGAGCAGCCAGGACACCAGCAGCCCCTGACGTGGGTGCCAAGCAGCCAGACCATCGTCGGTCCACGTTCACCCAGACCCCGGCCCACGGGCTTTCCACTCCCACCCAACTCTTTCTGGTCCTCACCTGAAAGACCAAGACAGCAGAGCCGGGGGGAAGCTGAGGGGACAAACGTGCCCCACCAAAGCCACACAGATAGCCACTCTTTCTTCCTTTCTCCTACTTACTCATCAACAAGTACTGTGACAGCCTGCTCTGGGCCAGGTGTGGGGACACGGGACAGACGCCTGGGGTGGAGCCTATCTCTGAGCACGGGGGAGGCAGTCATGACCATGTGATAGCTCAGTGGGACCTTGGCCCTTTGGAAGGGGACTGAGGCTGCTGTGAGCCCGGCAGCAGAGTGTGACCTGCACCTTGGGGTCAGGCGGGAGGAAGGAACACTCTGGTGAGATCTCAAGCGGGGCTGAAGTCACTCTGGCAGAGGAGGTTGGGGGAGCAAAGAATGTTCCGGGCAGGGGTCAGGTAGCCAGGCGGGGAGAAGGGAGAGACAGAACAATATGCACTTCTCCCTCTGTCCATCCTCCTCTTCCTCACACAGAACCCCGACACTTAAAATAAGAGTTGATCAGACTTTGTTCTCTTAAAAATAAATAAATAATAACATAAGAGTTGAATTCAGTGGCTGACACTACGGCGAGAAAACCCCTGGGTTTTGCCCCAAGGGGGCATTTGTGCCCAAAAGAAGCTTGATGTAAGGAGGGGACATTTCCAGGAAGAGAGGGGTCCCTTTGAGGCCCCTGCCTATTATGAAAACAGTTATTTCTGGGGAGGGAGGGCTGTCCCCAGGGACAAGCCTCAGCGAGGAATTCCGCATTTATAGGAAGAAAAAGAAGAAGCCCAGCCCAGAAGGGCAGGTTTGGCCTGGCTGAACCTCGGGAGAGGAGCCAGTCGGCCCAGGGGGCTCTGGTTCGCCTCTTGGAGGTCTCTAGTTTTTGAGCCCCCATATCAGGAGTGTACTGAGAGCTAGAGGACCCCCGACCAGCAGGCAAGCTCCCCTTCAGCCACTGAGAGAGGAGAGGAGGTCCAGGTAGGGGAGGTGGGAGGTGGGTCCCCAGGTCCCCAGGCTGGTCAGCAGTTGGGCTGGAGGCGCCCAGATCGGACCCCCAGGCTGCCCTCTCCACCTGCCCACCCCAGGCTGGCTCACCCTGCCCCCTTCTTTCCCCTGCTTCTTAGGGACAGCTGGGACACCCGACCCTCCCTAGCCCAGGTCCTCACGTCCTTCCTGGAGTTCCAACTGCCCCACCCCAAGGAGGATGCTGGGCTTTGTGGACTGCTCAGAGGGATGGGGCTCAGCGCTCTCTGGGCAACCCCTGCATTCTCTTCCCTGCCTCTTTCTCTGACCTTCTCCACTGGTGGCTGCAGGCTCTGCGGGTCTTCCTGCCTGTTCCCCCGTGGCCTCTTGAACTGAGCTGAACATGGCTCTAGCCCCAGATTTTAGTCAGGAGGTCGGCTTCTCCACCTTGAGAGTACCCTGCTTGCAGGGCACTGAGTGGCCAGTAGGAAGGGGGTAGGGACAGCTGGTGTCCCGGAGGCCGGGGACAGGCTGGGTTTGAGACCTGGGCTGGGCCCCTCTCCCAGAGCAGGTGTCCTTAGATCCAAAAGAAGAGATTGGAAAGGTCCTTTCCAGATTCCCAAGATCCCCTAGTGTGTGCTCATGGGGTGTACAGAAAGAGGGAACACCTTTTTTTTCTGCTTGGGGGCCCAGTTTCTCTTTTAGGAAGCTGACTCCTGAGCCCAACCATTTACTAAGCTCCTTCTCCATCCTTCTGTCCTCCAGCCCACCTCCTCCAAATGCAAATAGCCAAGACAGGACACCGCCCCCAAGTCATCCTATCACACCTCCCTAGGACGTGTCCACCTGGCCTTTTTTTTTTTTTTTTTTGAGACAGGGTCTCACTGTCACCAGTGCTAGAGTGCAGTGGCATCATCACAGCTCACTGTAACCTCTAATTGCAGGACTCAAGTGATCCTCCTGCCTCAGCCTCCCGAGTAGCTGGGACTATGGGCGTGCACCACCATGCCCGGCTAATTTTTCTATTTGTTTGTAGAGACCAGGGTCTCACTCTTGCTCAGGCTGGTCTTGAACTCCTGGCCTCAAGCAATTCTCCCGGTTCCACCTCCCAAAGTGCTAGGACTATAGGTGTGAGCCACTGTACCTGGCCTCTGGCCATTCTTAAAACTAGTCCCTTGGGCATGTTTATGAGTGTCCTCTCTTTCCAGTCTGAGCACAGATGTCTATCAGGCAGCAGGTCCCCTCCCCTTGGGTTACCAGGTGTGGCGGCTGTGGGGGACCCACCCCCAGAGCCCTCTGGCAGAGTAGGGGACGAGGCCTTGGTCACCCCTACCTGGTGGCCTCTCCACTGCCGGGGTCCTGAGGCACCTCCCTTGGCTGGCTGGGAGCCCCCATTGCGGGCAAGCGAGGCTCTTCCTGACGTCCCGCTGGCAACCACTCTCCCGGCTTGGCGTCGAAGGCTGCTGGGGAGGAGAGAGAGTTCAGCCCACATCTGCTCCGGAGCCTCTCCAAGGATGCTCTTTCCTGGGCTGGGCCGTAAAGCCAAGAAAATCACACACCCCAGGCCAGTCCATGGCGGCTCCCTGGCGCCTGTGGCTGGGGGGACTTGTTTACTGTCGTGCAGCCTGGGAACTTGCCGGGCAGGGGGCGCAGCACAGGGAGGCGCAGACCACCCTCCACCCTGTCCAGCCTCCCTGGCTCCTATCAGCCGTGTTCTCAGCCCACAGAACGTGGAACTGTCCCCCTGGGCCGCCACTGGCTCAGCACCTCCACATGAGCTCGAGAGGCATTTGTTTATCTGAAACCTGAAGGTAATTGGGTGTCCGGTAGTTTAATTTGCTAAATCCAACAACCCCAGAGGTGGGGCTCCTTCAGGCTGAACCCCGCCGTGCACCCACGGGCCGGGAGGTGCCCTCACCCCCACGAGCAGTGTTTTGGCTGCGGCTGCGGCTGAGGCCTGGGCCCTTCCCAGGGGAGCAGACAGAGAGGCCCCGACGGCAGGCCCGGGAACGTGGCTCGGCCTGTTTCCGTGCTTTAGATGCCATGTGCCCCTTTCTGCAGCCCAACTTCCCTCTGGTTCTGCAGCCACAGGGGTCCATGTCACCGTAGGAGTGTGACAGAGTCTGGATTCACTGCTCCCTTAGCCCACGCTCTTTTCGGCTCTTTCATTTTAGAAATATCTCTGCTACCTTTGCAACTCGATCTCTGTTTTGTCTTAAATATAAAGGAATCTTCCCTGCAGGTGTCCCTAAACCCATAGCAAGAAGCTTTGATAATCCTCTTTTGACCCAAACAAGAATCTATTTCTGACATGGAACCCAGCGGGTGGCAGGACAGCCTCCACCTGGAACTGGGTCTTGGAGCTAGAGTTTCAGGACAGCTCGCAGTACTCGTCTGTGCCGTCTGCTTAGGGGGCTTATACCAGGCCCAGGAGACAACGCGTAGGAATCTAAAATAATACTTGAGAGGGACACGGGTGCTGGGACACACAGGAACCCATCACAACTCCGGGGGTCACGAAGCTGGCATCGGGCAGGCAAGTCCTCCAGGACCAGGGACTTGCCAGGGCAGGTGAGGGTGGGACGGGGTGGCCAGGAGAGAGAAGGAACTTGCCTGTGAGGTCGTCTTGGTTCGGTCACCCCCTCCCGCTCCCCCTGCCCACGACAGACAGACTTTCAGAGGCCCCACCAAGGAGCCAGGCTGGGAGCGCTGTGGGCGCCCTGGGGGCTTCCCGGGGCTTATCTGTGAGCCCATTCAGTCAGGGCTGGGCATTTTCACTCCCGGATCTGGAAAATCACAAGGCATGTGATTTTGATCTTCAAGATAGTCTTGGTTGATGGGGAAATGAGAATAGCTTTCCTCAGGCCAAAGTCTTGCCAAATTCTAGCTGTATTCTTGGCCTTTTCCCTTGGGGACTATTTCCTCCTGGCTCTGCGGGGCTGAGTCCTTTGCAAAAAAGAATGTACCTTCTGGCCCTGCACCCCTGATCAAGCAGTTTGAGGATCCCACACGCTCCTCGCCACGAGTCCCCCCACAGCGCTGACCGGATGCCTGGTGCCAGGGGTCCTACGGAAGAAACTCCACGTGGAGGCGGTGGTTGCCAGGGGGTCTCTGGTGGGGCGGCAAGGAGGCCTGTGGGGGCAGCAGCTTTGTGGGGCCCAAATTGGGGCCCTGAACCGGCTGGGCAGGGTGAGCGAGAGAACGGAGTGGAGGGCGGTGGGGGAGGAATGAGCTAGAAAGCATGGCGGCCCAGGGTGCCGCCGGCCAGCCCAGCGCTGCCCTCCCCCTCCCTCTGCTGAGCCCAGACAGGGCACCTGGTGGAGGCCTGTTTGCCATCTGTGCCTCCTCCCTCGGACAGAGGCGGTGAGAGGAGGGAGAGGGGTCAGGGAGGCCAACTCGGGAGACAGCAGCTGGCCATGGCCACGGTGAGCAAGGCCAAGGGTGGCTGTGGACAGGCCCATCTGAGGGGTAGAAGGACAAAGAGAATCTGCACCAGGCATGGGGCAAAGGCTGACTAGAAGACCCAGAAAGACTTAACCCGGAGGCTTGGTTTCTCCAAAGGGAGAACTTTTGTCAAGTCAAAGGATTTTCAAGGACTAAGAGTGCTGGCCCGAGGCTCAGAGCAACCTGGCAGGTGGGGGAGGGCAGGGCCCAGGGTTAGTGTCCTGGGCCCCAGCCGGGCTGAGCCAATAGAAGCGGGAGTGAGGAAGAGTCACTTGGAACATGGTTTCGGTGTTCAAGCTGGCTAACAAGGTGCACACACAGTGAGATTTGGGAAGGGCGCTGCCCTGGCTCCTGCTCCCCCATCCTAGGTTACAGGGAGAGGCACTGGCAAGAGCTCGTGACCTCCAAGGCTGAGTCCCCAGTGGGTGCCCACCCAGTTCATGCAAGGAGCCAGAATTTGCTGGGCCCCAGACTTGGTCAGGGCTAACATCAATTGTTCTTGAAAGAACACCAACATCAATATTGCCAGCAAGAGCAGCTGTCACTACTCAGCCATTTCTATCCATGACAACCTCAATGCCTCCACCCTACAGGTAATGGCCCGATGAAGCTTTCCCACGGATATGACCGTACCCACAACCAGGGCAAAGAGAAAGAGCCACGCTGGTGGCCATTTTGGTGAAGCGAAGATGTCACTGCTAAGTTACTCTCAACGCAATGCAGACTACCCTTTAGGAAGTCCGGGCTGCAGAACTTAAGATCATTTTTAACTCAACGGCATTTGGTTGAACTGGCAAAAATAGTTAGATCACCCAAGACCTCCACTGTGGCAGTAGAAATCTCTGGATAAATTATCGAGCTATTCACCTTTTATTGAAGGGATATTAATATTTATAGCTCTAATAAAAATGATGTAAAATAACTGCTGATCAAAGTTGGCAAAACCTCTGAAACTGGTCATATTCAAGAGACCCTCCCCAAGTCCCAAGTAACCTGGCCCTGGCTCTGTAGCCACCTGCTGCTCTGAACCTGGGCTGGGAAGCATTTGGATCCAATTGTGAGCAGATTATACGAGTTCTCAGATGTTTCTCATACTGGAATCTGATCCGCTCCTCTGTTGTTTTTCCTATTTGAATGGAAATTAGAGTCTTATCTGGCCTGCTCATAATCCTTTTAATTTCCTTTCAAAAATTAAAAAAAAATACTTAGTACATTTCTGATTCAAAGGATATATATTTTTTCTGGCATCTAAAAAACACTTTTATCTCCCATCAGTCTCTGGTTAACTGGACTGGATGTTTCAAAATGCATTTTGGGTCTGAGTTGTTTGTGCCCCTAGTTGCACAGTTCTGACTTGGTCCAGCCTTCTCTAATAACACACGGCTGAGCTCAGCCCCAGAATTTGGGGTATGAGAGCCTTGGTCATCGATCTACCTCATCCTGAGATTCCTTCTCCGAAGTTTCACATGAACCCAGCTGTCCCCAGTGACAGATCTCGCCCCAGCAGCTCCCAGATGTGGGCAGCAGGCAGCACTCTGAGCGGGGGCCGTGTAGGACAAGCCAGCGTCGGGCCTGGCGGTGGGCTCAGGGGTCTGTCAGCCTCTGTGACACAGGCTGTGGCTCAGACCAGAGGGCTTCCCCGGAGCCGGGACCTGTCTGCAACAAAGATTCTAGACATCGCCAGTCCCAGAAGCGCCCAGCTGGCGGCCAAGGTTCTTACATGAGGAGGAAGCGCAGGCCTCAGAAGCGCCGGGCTCGCCCTCCTCGTGGACGGCCCGCCGAGCGTGTGGGCAGCCGTTTCTGGCACGTCGGGCCGTCTGGGGAGAAATGAGATGGTCTTCCAACCTGGAGGAAAACATGAGAAACAGCAATAAATATAGATTGCCGGGAGGTATGTGACTGCTGGCTGTCATGAAGCATCACAAACACAGGAGGTAGCCGTGCCTGGAATTCTTTTGTTAAGCCGATTTTAGGAGATACTGCATTTTTTTAGGCTAGCCGTGGTGGCTCACGCCTGTAATCCTAGCACTTGGGGAGGCCAAGGTGGGAGGAGCCCATGAGTTCGAGAACAGCTTGGGCAACATAGCGAGACCTCATCTTTACGAAAAATAGAAAAATTCGCCAGGCGTGGTGGCGTGTGCCTATCATCTCAGCTACTTGGGAGGCTGAGGTGGGAGGATCGCTTGAGCCCAGGAGTTGGAAATTACAGTGAGCTATGATCACGCCACTGCCCTCCAGCCTGGGCGACCGAGTGAGACCCTGTCTCAAAAATAAATAAATTAATTAAATAAACCTTTTTAAGGGTATTGGTGGAAACTGAGAGGCTGACCCTGTGAAGTAGTAGCCTTACTTCACCTCTGTGAATTCACAGGGACACAGGCTTAGTGTGTTTCTAACAAACACTTATGTTATATGGCTTTGGGTGACATAGGACCATGACATTTCAACCAAACAACATAAGGCACACATCTGGTTTTCTCCAAGGATGAAGCAGATGAATGAAGGGATGAATCCAGTCAGAGAAGACAATGTACATATTAGCATGGCAAGAGCTGGGGAAGAACTACACCCGGGAAGAATTTATTTTCTTATAACACTACCTAAATGACGCATGCGGAACGAGGCCTCTGCATGGCTGAACGTGGCACCCGAGCTGGTGGAGACTTGTTCGTCCAGCAGACAAGCCCTGGGGCCAGGAGTGAGATACAGCGGCCTGGGCAACTCATGGCAGGGGGCAGGCAGGGATTTGGGCAGGCTCCTCAGGCAGCCTTGACGACAGTCCCCGAGGAAGGCTCTCCAGTTGTGCATGCGGCAACAGGGCACTTGGTCCTCTTTCAACAAGGAGCTATTGGCCACCTACTCCGGCAAGGGCTTGGTGGGGGACACATGATGACAAGCATGTGCCTGTCTAGGGTCAGACTCTGCAAAATGGCTGTTCTTGAATGTCAGTTTCATATGGTTCAACCCAATAGTAAAGACAAGGAGACACTTAAGCACCCTGAGGGGCAGGGAAGGCTTCCCCAGGTGGGCACTCAGCCCTGAACTCTGAGATGGAGTTTGCCAGGGGCCAGAGGAGGGAAAGTTTTCCAGCAGAGGTTTAACACCATGAGCAAGGCGAAGAGGATAAAAAGATATCTGTGTGTGAGTGTGTGTATACAGTGTGTATATTTATGCTGCATTGTTACAGAAAAATTTAAAGCACAAGACACAGATGACCTGCCTCCACCCCACCTAGAAGGCAGTGGTGTGGAGGTGGCAGGGTGTCCTGGGGAGCTCTGACCCCTGGGTGCGGGTCAACTGAGAAGGACCCTGTAGGCCAGGCCAGGGATTTAGACTTGATCCCCAAGGAAAATGGGGAGTCAAAGAAATGTCATTCCCTGCTAGAAAAATATTCTGTCCATAATCATGGAGGGTGGACAGGGCCAGGGAGAACCCTTAGGAGACGACCCCGACCGGGAGAGAAAGAGATGGCTCTGGCAGAGCCCGAGGGCCTGTCTGGGGGTATTTATGCCATGCCCTGAAGCAGGGGGGCTCAGAAGACAGCCGTGTTGATCTAGGAAACGCTGAACTGGGTGCTATGGGGACACATCTGGGGTAGATTTGGGTGACATCTGTGTGTAGAGGAAACCAGAGAACAGGCAGGATGGGATGAGGGCCTTGGATGGGGCCTCCAGAACACAGGATTTTGGGAGGAGAAGGGGGAAGGGGGGAGGGCCAGCGCACGGGGACTGGGGTGGGACAGCTGCCAGGAGGTCGGCAATGGCCACGGCAAGAGTGGGTACCATGGGCTTGAGTGTCCTCAGGTGTTGGAAACTAGAAGGTCACCTGTGACCTTGGTCGTGGTGCCCTCTGGAAGTCCCTGCCTGCCTGCGCAGGGCTGTGGACAGGGAGGAGGGAGCAGGGAAATAGGCAGAGGGGGCAGAAGGCGAGGGAAGCAGAGCCCGGGATGCTGAGAGACCTGAGGAAGGCAGGAGGGGAGGGTGAAGACAGAGCAAAGAGGTGTTCAGTGACGGGACAGAGATGGGGGCAGCAGGGACCTGGGACCCATGGAGGGTAGGTATGGGTGGGAAGAAAACACCAGGGAGGCGCAGCTGACACTGGGCTGAGGGAGGGCGGCAGGGCCCCCACCGCACAGGGAAATGTCTTGGTGTTTACCTGCAACCTTTCTTTTCTTGATTATAACACCAGTAAGTGTTTATCATGAAAAATTAGGTAATTATATAGAATATACAGAATGACCTGCCTTCCCAATACCCAAGCATGACCACCTAACATTTGATATCTTTTTTTTTTGAGACAGAGTCTCCCTCTGTTGCCCGGGCTAGAGTGCCATGGTGTCAGCCTAGCTCACAGCAACCTCAAACTCCTGGGCTCAAGCGATCCTCCTGCCTCAGCCTCCCAAGTAGCTGGGACTATAGGCATGCGCCACCATGCCTGGCTCATTTTTCTATGAATATTTTTTAGCTGTTCATATAATTTGTGTCTATTTTTAGTAGAGACGGGGTCTCGCTCTTGCTCAGGCTGGTCTCGAACTCCTGAGCTCAAACAATCCGCCCGCCTTGGCCTCCCAGAGTGCTGGGATTACAGGCATGAGCCACCGCGCCCGGCTGATATCTTTTAAATCTTTTTAAAAATACAAATATATACTTAAAAAATACTAACTTGGAATCACTAAAAATAGGCAGCATGGCTATATTCATACCATTTTACAATTTGCTTTTTCATTTAGTAATGTTTTGTGAGGCTCTTCCCATGTCATTAAATATTCCTCTAAAACATTTTCAATACTGTTTTGTGTGGATATATCATAATTTATGTAACCAGCCTCCTACTTTGGGCATGTAATTTCTGATTTTATAAATAATATTGCAATAAATACTCTTGTATATGTATCTGTGAACATCTGATTACTTCTCAGAATAAAATCCTAGCAGTGGAATTACTGACTCCAAAAGTACTACTATCTTGAATGTGTGCAATATATATTGTCCCCAAGAGCGATAAGATTCTAGATTTTGGCCGGGCGTGGTGGCTCATGCCTGTAATTCTAGCCCTCTGGGAGGCCGAGGTGGGTGGATCACTCGAGGTCAGGAGTTCGAGACCAGCCTGAGCAAGAGTGAGACCTCGTCTCTACTAAAAATAGAAAGAAATTATCTGGCCAACTAAAAATATATATAGAAAAAATTAGCTGGGCATGGTGGTGCATGCCTATAGTCCCAGCTACTCGGGAGGCTGAGGCAAAAGCATTGCTTAAGCCCAGGAGTTTGAGGTTGCTGTGAGCTAGGCTGATGCCATAGCACTCACTCTAGCCTGGGCAACAAAGTGAGACTCTGTCTCAAAAAAAAAAAAAGGATTCTAGATTTATCTACACTACTGGCATGTGGGTTACCTGAGGGTGTTGGTTGTAAATGGAGAGTCATACAAGCTTTTTTTGTTGTTGTTAGGAATATTTATGTAATTTATGTACTAAGTTGTTTATCAAGCAAGTAACTCCAAATTAGTATAAACAAACGTCAAAAATGGCAGAATGGCTAAATAAATTGTGGTATGTCAATATAATATAAATCATTAAATCATCTTTCAAAGGCTGTTTAATAATGCAACAGAAAACTGACTGAAATCAAATGGTAAATATATATATGCACACAAACACTAAAAGGTTTCTATTTTTCTAAAAATATTTGTAGAAAAAAACAAAAAACTAAAACTAATACACTAAAATGATCATTGTAATTCTCTCTGGCTATTAGAATAAATAATTTTTATTTTCTTTATGCTTATTTGATACATTAATTAGAATGTTTGGGACTACAAGTAAAAAAAAAAAAATTCAACTCAACTGGCTTAAACCATAAGGGAAATGTATCATCTAACGTAAAGAGGATCCCAGAGGTAGGGCACTGACAGGGTGGTGGATTCCCCCCTGAACGACTTCACTACTGATCCAGGCTCTCCCCACTGGGTGACTCCGTACTCCTCTGTGGTTTTGCTTTTGTTCTTAGGATTTTCCCTTGTGTACAGAGGATGACTGCAGCATCTCCACGCACTGTATCCCAAACAATATTCAGAGACCAAAAGGGGAAAAGAAAGGATATTCTTTTCTCAAGCCCTTCATAAAAATAAGGAAAAACCGCAGATTCCATGGCCAGAACGAACTGCACGTCCATTTCAAAAATCATCATTGACAAGAGGAATTACATTTAAAACATTGTCCTAAGTTAATCAAATCCAACCCGTAGGGTTGAGGTGTCCTGACCTTGCCTGAAGAACATGCCCACCCAATACCTCAAACCTCTCAGGTGTCTGTTAGCAAGGAATAGTATCCAACAAGACCTAAATAAATGGGGCATTATTCTGTACTTATGCTCAGGGTGACTGTACTAGTTTCTTATTGCTGACGTTAACAAAGCGCCACAATCTTAGAGACTTAAACCACCACAAACTTGTATCTTAGTGATGGAGGTCAGGTGCTTAAAATGGGTCCACAGGGTTGCATTCCCTCTGGAAGCTCTAGCAGAGACTTCCTTTTCTTGCCTTTTTCGGGTTCTTGAGGGGGTCTGCATTCCATGGCTCATGGCCCTGCGTCACTCTGCCTTCTGATGCGGCTGTCACATCTCTTGTTTCTGACACTCCTGCCTCCCTTTTATAAAGACCCCTAGAATTACTTTGGGCCCAACCGGATAATCCTGGATAATCTCCCCGTTTCTAGATCCTTAACTTCATCACATCAGCAAAGGCCCTTTTGCCATGTCAGGTAACTTAGTCACAGGCTGGTGGGGATTGGGATGTGGACATCCTTGAGGGACCATTATTCTGTCTTACACGGAATTTACACGACCTAATACTGCACTCTGACTTAACAATGCAAAGGTGTCAATTATCTCTAAAATGTTATGTAAATATACTGCAATACCAATCAAAACCCTAGAAGGATTTTTTTTTTTAGGAAGGCAACAGATTTATTTTTAAATGAATATGGAAAAATAAAGGTCCATACGTAGCTAAATCAACTCTGAAAAAGAAGGCCGAAGGAGTGGGGGATTATTCTATGCAATATTTAGATATGCTAAAAGCCTCTGCAATGAACACCGGTGTGGGAATAGGCAAGTACACAGTGTTTCAAAATAGAAAACTTGGAAAACTGGATGGGATATATAATTAGTGGCACCACAAATCGGTGGAGAGATCACAAACTGTTTATAGGTGGTACAGAGACCAGCTCTCTCCATGGAGCAAAGTAAGCCAGGAATCCTATCCTAGGTCACGTAGAGGCGACCCCCGTGACTCTTGGGGGGATACTGGCCAAGAATCCCAGCGTGCAGACTTTTTAGAGGTGAGTTCAAGATGTGGAGACAAAACTATAAATCCTGCACGTTAACGTTCCGTGCCCTGCAGAGAGCCCCTGCACTCCGTCCAGTACTTACCCTGTCACACCGACTAGCTCTTTCCCCACTACACAGCTTGCTCTGTGTGCTTCTCAGGGTGGGAATCACAGTTTTTTTTTTTTTTGCATTCCCAGCAATTAGCATAGAAGTGATAAAAATGTTTGTTGAAACCACCTGATGGAGGGAGGGGGTGTGGGGCAGCTGCATCATTACAGCGGGAAGGTCCGTAGTTTCAGGAAAATGAGGTGCCCTCATTACTTGGCAGGATTGCCACAGCCAGTAATCACGATGAGACCATCTCCCAAATCAGGGGAGAGCCAGACGTGCTCCCAGCCACGGAAAAATGTCAAATTTCTCTCTACGAAGTAGAACATTTGACCCAAGAATTAACTGTGCCCATCAGTTAGATCTTATATTTATTAGACTCCCTTTATCCTTATCTCTGATTAAAATGTCCTTGTGTCATTGTTGCTTCTCTGAGAAGCCAGGGTTTTAATTACCTTAAAAAATAATTTTAAACAATGACTCAGTGTCTTCTTTCCCATGTCAAGCAAGGTGAATTTTATTAGTTCCTGTCATGTCACTGCCTTCCATTCAAAAGATACTACATTTATCAGCTGGATTTACTAGTAGTTGACACCTGGCTATATTCTAAATCAAAACAAAACACCACCAAATCCCTCAGATATAAATAACATTTTGGGGACAATTAGGGAATATTGATATATACTATATAGTATTGTTAATGTTAACTTTCTTAGGTTTGATGTGCATATGTTCAAGAATATTTCTATTCTTAGGAGATGCACATTGAAAGTCTGCAACCTTCTTTTAGAAAGTGCAGCAAAAAAAATGTATATTCCTATAATTTATACATTATACACAAAGAAGAGCAAGAGAGTGCATAAATGTTAACAATCGGAAGCTCTTCATTATAATAGTTTTTCAACTTTTCTGTAAATTAAAAAATATTGGCAGCAGGTTTAAGAGAGAAAAGGGCATGATACTAGTTTGTATATCAGTAATCAAAAATAAAAACCTAGTGGCCAAGCACAGTGGTTCACACCTGTAATCCTAGCCCTCTGGGAGGCCGAGGTGGGAGGATCACTTTGAGCTCAGGAGCTGGAGACCAGCCTGAGCAAGAGCAAGATTCCATCTCTACTAAAAGTTGAAAAAATTGGCTGGGCGTGGTGGCTCGCACCTGTAGTCCCAGCTACTCGGGAGGCTGAGGCAGAAGGATTGCTTGAGTCCAGGAGTTTGAGGTTGCTGTGAGCTAGGCTGATGCCACGGCACTCTAGCCCAGGTGACAGAGGGAGACTGTCTCAAAAACAAGATAAAACTAAACCAAACCAAATCAAAGAAAAAAAACTCTAGAAACATAAGCCTATCACAACTAATTATGAAATCAAATCAAATAGATCTCAGAGCACTGATCCATGGCACAGGCCTTTAAATATTTACAGGTCAAATCCCAGGTGGGCAAGAGCTAGGTGCCGGGCACAATGGTGGGAGGGCCTCCACGGCACTGATCCATGGCACAGGCCTTTAAATATTTACAGGTCAAATCCCAGACGGGCAAGAGCTAGGTGCCGGGCACAATGGTGGGATGGCATCCATGGCCCGGGGCTCCCTGAGGGCAGGCATTGCTGAGTCCCCAGTGTCTGGTGGTTCCTTACAAAATTACAGTAGAGTAAAACTGGAAATAACCAGACTGCCCAGCTATAGGGAATAACTAAGTAAAAATTAGTATATCCACTTAAAATACTACATACCTACTATTTGTTGAATGAATAGATGTAGGCTGTTAGCCTGCTCTCTGTAACATTTCTCTGTAGAATTCTCTCTAGACAGGAAAGGAGAAGCACCCAGACTACAGAAGAGGCTCCTCTCCTGCCCACTGGACTACCCGGCCTGGGGCTTCCCGACAGCCCACGGGGGCCCAGGCGCCCAGGGAGACAGAGGCTCTGGGGAACCAGACTAAAGTTTTATTTATGTAAATGGGGCA
Source organism: Eulemur rufifrons (assembly GCF_041146395.1). Taxonomy (NCBI): domain Eukaryota; kingdom Metazoa; phylum Chordata; class Mammalia; order Primates; family Lemuridae; genus Eulemur; species Eulemur rufifrons. Next base: position 7,825,421 of record NC_090983.1, read on the forward strand.
GGAGCAAGGTTATGGAGAAAGAATAAGGCTTGGCAGCTAAAACTGCATACAGTTGCTATAAAGAGTCACCCAATATACATTGACTTGGAGTCTTAACTGTGACACTCCAGTCCCAACAAAGGGCCTGGTACCACGGCGAGAGGCTGCAGAATAGACATGACGAAGTCCTCTCTGGGCAGAGCCACCGTTCCTTTCCAGGCCTTTCCTTTGAAATTACACTGGCCAACACTTGTCTTCTAAAGTGGCCCTGGAGATGCTGTAATCCAACCACTTCTCTTTCTGCAACAAGAAATCTAGGAGGAAGGAAGGAGGGCTAAACACTCTCTCCCTCCAAAAATCCCAAAAAGATAAATAAAGAGAAAAATGCTTTTCAATATGAACACTTTATTTTGAACTTTTAAAATACATACATCTTATACTGCAGTTACTCAAAATGAAGCTTTAGAAAATAAATTCCCGCCTCCTTTAGCCCGGACTTACACTGGGTACCCGTTCCTGTGGCCACCAGGGGTGACGGGCCGGCGCAGGGGCTCGTCCACGCTCCACTGCACGCTGGCCAGCCCCTTCCGCCTCACCTTCCCCGTGTTGGTCATGATCTGGTGGAAGGAAGAGGAAATGGGCATCAAGAAATCATCGACCTGAGAGCTGACCTTGAAGTCCAATTTAATATTGATACATTGAATAAATTAATCCAGAGTGATAAGAAGCCTTGCAAATGAATGAGGAAGGATCATGTCACAGACATTCAGGCAAATGGAAATTTGAGGGGAAAATCCTTTTAGTTTGCATATTATACCATTTAGCAGCATAAGTTTTTAAAAAAATCAAACCATAGGGAAAGGAAGAAAGCAGCTGACTACAGTAACTTATGACATCTCTGGAAAGGACTGGACTTTTGAGAGTGAGGGAAAAAAGACAGAGATTTGATGTCATAAAAAACAAACATTTCCACATTTGTAGTATATTAAAAATAAGCCATAACAACAGACAAACAACAAACTGGGAAGAGATATTTGAAGCAAATTTAACAGATAAAACGTTAAAATTTTCATTAGATACGGAGCTCCTATAAATCAGGAAGTGAAACACTAAGTTGATAATTGGGCAAAGAATTCAAATGGCCATGTCACAAAATAGAAAGTATTACCAGAAATAGAAGGAAAAACGATCAACTTTACTAGTAGTAAGAAACTACAACTTTACAAAGAAAGGTATCGCTCTTCAACTATTATATGAATGATAATTAAGGGCAATTAAAGAAATGCTCCCAGCCGGGCGTGGTGGCTCACGCCTGTAATCCTAGCACTTTGGAAGGCCGAGGCAGGAGGATCGCTCGAGGTAGGAGTTCAAGACCAGCCTGAGCAAGAGTGAGACCCCTGTCTCTACTAAAAATAGAAGGAAATTATCTGGACAACTAAAAATATATATAGAAAAAATTAGCCAGACATGGTGGCACATGTCTGTAGTCCCTGCTACTCGGGAGGCTGAGGCAGGAGGATTGCTTGAGCCCAGGAGTTTGAGGTTGCTGTGAGCTAGGCTGACGCCACGGCACCCTAGCCTGGGTAACAGAGTGAGACTCTGTCTCAAAAAAAAAAAAAGAAATGTTCCCATTTATTGCTGGCAAGAATTTAAATGTTAGTGGCACTGAAATTTAAGAAAATTCTTTTGGAAAACAATTTGGCATTTTATATCAAGAGTATTAAAAATGTTCATATTCTTGGGTGTAAATACTAGTCAAAGAATCCAAAACATGGAAAATGTTTAATAAACTAGATTGTTCATTATAAAATCATTATACAGTAAAACTGGAACAATCTGTCTAGTATTAGGGGAATAATTAAGTAAAATATGGTATATTCATTTGACATAATATATGGCTAATTACATTGATAAAGAATGGATAGAACAGTATTTATTTGAAACATTAATTAAAAATCAGCTTATAATAATGTGCATAAACAATACTTTCAATTATGCCAAAAGTACACAGAAAGTCTGCAGGGAAATGAACCCTAAAATGATTATGGCTACATAATCATAATGATAGTGGCCATATAATATAGAACAGTAAAACTGAGAGTAATTTTCTTTTCTACTTTTCAAGTTTTCTGTGATACAGTAGAAATTATGTCAATAATTAAGAAAAAATTATTTAGAAATCACTGTAAAGCTGGTGAAATCTGAATACAGTCTGGATTGTACCAATATCGGCTTCCTGGTTTCGGCATTATGCTCCCCGTGGCGGAAGCTGTCACCACTGGGGAGACCGGGTGGAGGGTGCGTGGGAACTGTGGAAGTGTCTGCGCTACTTTCTTAAATCTGTTTGAGGAGACGTGAGAGCATCAAGTCTACTACTTTTGCAACTTCCTCTGAACCTATAATTACTTCAAAATAAAAAGTAAAAAAAAGTTTTTTGAAAATTGAAATTCTATTTTTGATTTCTTGATTTCTACTGTAAAATTCTTTGGGTTTATCTAGTATTTGAGGTAGGGAGAAGGGAAAAAAGGGCCATTGCCTGTGGGAACCGGTGGGCCTCACCTGAGCCCTGGGACATTCCCAGCAAGGGGAGTGGGCAGGTGAGGTCAAAACCTGCCTTGACTGGGGGTGGCGGATGGCAGGGAGGCCAGCGGGCAATGCAAGGGTTCTTTCCAGTCTGCAGCTGGCCCTCGCACCCCTCCTCATGCCTTCCTGGAGCAGAGAGAACACACCACTATTCTAGAGTGTTTCAGACCCTGTCAGCTATACCATCTCCTCAAAACTTCAGAGGCCTGGGAAGTAACTTAAGGTGGGTCTTCTTCCCGTGCAGTGCATGGAGAAACTGAGTCTGGTGCGTGGGCCGGCATTGTCTGGTCTGTTGTGAAAATGCCTGAGCAAGGCCCTTGGTGAAGCAGGTTCAGTGTGCAGGCCCAGCAGTGCAGCTTCTGGCCCGTTCTTGCTGGCCTCTGCCCACCAGCCCCTCTCTGGGCCCCTCAATTACAAAGGAGCCTTTTTGGGCTGGCAGGGTCTTAAAGGACACCGCGTCCAGCAAGCTGCTGAGGCAGAGCTGTTTATACTGACTGAGTTGTGCAGAAATGCTGCAGGGGTTTCAGGAGAGAGGGGAGAGAGGGCTCCTGGCATCCGACTCTACTCATCCGGAGGAACTCAGCTTCTATCTGTGTTACAGAAGGAGATTTTGCTTGAAAGAAGGTTCTGCTATTATAAAATGCAGCATATTAAACCACAATAAAAAATGCAGGCCGGGCGAGGTGACTCACACCTGTAATCCTAGCACTGTGGGAGGCTGAGGCGGGTGGATTGCTTGAGGTCAGAAGATCGAGATTAGCCTGAACAAGAGTGAGACCCCATCTCTATAAAAATAGAAAAAATTAGCTAGGCATGGTGGCACGTGCCTGTAGTCCCAGCTACTCGGGAGGCTGAGGCAGGATGATCGCTTGAGCCCAGGAGTTTGAGGTTGCAGTGAGCTGTGATGATGCCACTGCACTCTAGCCCGGGTGAGCGAGACTCTGTCTAAAAAAAAAAGCCTGGGGTCCAACCCCCTCCTCCTGGGATTTTCAGCTGGACTGATAAGGCAGAACTCTCTGCTATTTGCAGCTGAGCCCATCCTAACTGATAAAGGAAGGGTAACAGAGACAACAACAATTATCTCTGCCTGGGTAGAATTATGGTTGTTCTGTTATTTTTTACTTTTAAGTAATAAGCATACTTTTCTTTGTAATTAGAAAAAAGAATAAGAGAAACAAATGGAAAAAGAAAAGGATTCAGAGTATTTTGGGGTTTGGGATTTTTCTCTACTTGTTTAGTTGTGTTTTCATGCACAAGAATGTGGACATTGAGTTAGTTCCAACTAATCTCCACTATGTAGTGGGTACTGACTCTTCAACTATTACAGTCAGGCAGAGCAGGAATAATTGATTGAAACGTGATTAGGAAATGCCCTAAAGTAGAGGCAAATTTAAAAAAGAATTTAAAAGTAACAATTGGAAACCAAGGCCCTTCCTCCTCTGGTTTTGGTTTTTGCTGTGAACAGAGACAAGCGGGAGGCCTTAGGCCAGCCACAAGGTGCCTCATGCTTCTGCCCCTAGGCAGAGTGGACAGGGGACAGTAGGATCCCAGGGCCCACCGTGTCTCCAGGTGCATGCCTGGGCCTGCTCCCAGTATAGGAGGGCTTTGGCCCTGCCCCATGACATGACACAAAGCATAGGCTGGGTGAGTCTCCATTAGCACGTGAGTTCTGTCCAAGTGGGAAAGTTTCCATGGCCCAGACTCCTGCTTCAGAACCACTGAAGGGTAAAATAAAAATGCAGACTCCTGGAGCCACCGCCAGAGCCTCAGATTCTCTGGAGGTGGGGCCAGGAACCTGCACTTTACCAAGCCCTTTTGGTGAATCTTAGGAAAACTAAGTGAATGTGGGTGTCCTCACTTGACAGAAGGGGAAGAAGGTGTGGAAAGGAGCAACTGGCATTCATAACAGGCATTCTCTCAAAACAGAGTCTGTGTTTAACAAGTAGATCACATGGCTTGAGACCAGGAGTTCGAGATGAGCCTGGGCAACACAGCAAGACCCTGTCTCTACAAAACAAATAGAAAAATTAGCCAGGCATGGTGGCATACACCTGTAGTCCCAGCTACTTGGGAGGCTGAGGCAGGAGGATCACCTGAGCCCAGGAGTTCAAGGTTACAATGAGCTACGATCATGCCACTGCACTCCAGCCTGGGCGACAGAGTGAGACTCTGTCTCTAAAAAAAATAGATCATTTAGTAATTATGAACACTTTAGGAATTATGAACACAGTTGGAGCTCTCAACTTTCAAATGCAGAATCCACTTTCCCTGAAATCACCAGTGCTGCTGGAAGGCAGCCCGGCTTGGTGGGAAAGGGCAAGCGAGCCCCAGTAACACTTGGGAAAGCTACTCAACCTCTCCCAGCCTTGGCCCCCTCATCTACAAAATGCAGATACTAGCAGAATTTGCCCCCTAAGTTTGTTGGGAGGATTAAGTTAACTGGAATCAGACGTGTGAGCAGTCTGTACAGGGCCTAGCCCGTGGCCATGTGCCTGATTAATTTAAGACCTGCCTATTTCTGTTGTTAAAAGTCACTTTAAAATAAAAACAAAAAACTGGGATTCTATGATTTTATTCTAAAATCTACATCCCTTTAGCCCAAGAGATGAAGCTATTTAAATCAGGGCATTGTTTTTAGGAAGAATTGTTGGTTACTCGGCACAGTATGGATGACACTAGGAAATTCACAGACTCAAGGCAGGAGAAGCAGGAGGCAAGTATCAGTCTGGCGCGGCTGACGTTCACAGCCTCAGGAAGAGCTCAGCACGCGGCGTCACCAGAATTATGGGTAGACAACACATTCCATGTGCCCACTGCCATTCTCCTGCAAGCCTAGGAAGAATGACTTGTTCTCTTGTCACTAGCTTTCTGAGTTCTCCATGGTCTCCAGCATTTTGCTCAGCCTGGACTCTGCAGTGCAGAGGAACTATGTGTGTAGACTCGGAGGGCGAGGACGGGCAGCGTGGCCCTGCAGGGAAGGTGGCTGGAAACGCCCAGCAGGGGTGAGCTACTGGGTCCAGAATCCTGGGGACAGTTTCCTCCACCCCCGAACACCTGGACAGGCTGCTCCAGCTGTATCTCCACCCTCACCCCCAAGCTGCTGGTTAGTTTTGAAATCAGGTGTGTACAACAACCGAGTCCTGGGATCACGGTCAGGAGGTCTGGGGCGGGGCCGAGACTCTGGGTTTAACCCACATTCGGGGGTCTGGGACTCACTCCGGCTCCTGCCAGCCCACTGACCACTCCCAGCTGTTACTGACACCACTCTGCAAGAGGTGTCTTATCTGTTTTGTGCTTTCTCTTGTAAACTTCTTGAAAGTAACAGCTGTGTCTTAAGCTTCTACGACATTCTGCTGTGTTAGGCAAATGGCACAGGTTCAATAAAAACTTTTCAAATATAATTTCCTGATAGAATGTTTCAAAAAGCAGTATCTTTAGACTCATCTTGAAAACTCTGCAACGGTCCCAGAACTCCAGCAAGAGAGGCCTGAGGCCTGAGTTTCAGGCGCATATTCCCCAGTGGAACGTCTTCTGTCTTGGTCAGATTCCCCACGCACAAAAAAGTTACAAAGATGTGAACTTAAAGGCCAGCAAGGACGTGGCAAGGCGAGACCCCTCTCTTTGGAAACCCGTGACCCAGCACACAGGGGCTGGCAGGCTGGCAATTTTGGGTCACGAGATTGGGTGACCAAGGAGGCGAAGGCAGTGCTGGGGACGTGCATCCGACCTCAGTGTCGGTGTTAAGCTTTCCCATGAAACTTACAGATGTTTACGAGACCCTGTGTGGCCTGGTGCGGTGCACTGAATGGTGGCCCCCAAAAGATGGTTCACAGCCTGAACCTGGAACCTGTGAATGTGACCTTATTTTGAAAAGACTCTTTGTAGATTTAATTAGGGATCCTTGAGATGGAGAGATCATCCTGGGTTATCCAGGCAGGCCCTAAAGCCAGTGACAAGTGTCTTTACAAAGGACAGAAGAGGAGAACACTGAGAGAAGAGAAGCCACGTGCAGGCGGGTCAGAGATGGAAGTGCTGCAGCCACAAGCCAACGACTCCTGGAGCCAGCGGACGCTGGAAGGGGCAGGAGGGATTGATTCTCCCCTGCTAGAGTCTCTGGAGGGAGCACCGCCCCGCCGACACCTTGATTTTGGACTCTGCCCTCCAAAACTGCAAGAGAATAAGTTTCTGTTGTTTTAAGCCCCTAGTTTGTGGTCCTTTGTTACTGAGCCACGGGAGACGAAGGCACTCGGCTGTCCTGTCTATGCAGACGCTGTCTGTGCTGCCTTCTCACAACTCACGTCTCCACCCAACAGCCCCAACACCACTGGGACAAGCAAGCACGCGTGGAGTTTCTCTTATGTTAGATCAAAAATATTTCCTGTGATGAACGGATCGCACATATACGTCCAGGAGGTTTAGAACTGCCCATTATGGGAAAATGATACCATTTCAGATGGCACTACCCCAGGGTGACTGACTGATTTGAGGGCACTGTCCCTTTGTGCCTCACCAATTTGCATGATGAAACTTTCGTTGCTGTTGTTAAAACTCTTTCCCATATCAACAGGAGGCCTCACCCACAGCATCTCTCCGTGTAGAGGCACCATACACGATCAACTGAGGGCTGGATTCAGGGTTCTGTCTGGCCCGGCTGCAAATGACCATCCTTGAGGACGTTTCTGTGTGTGTGTGGCTGCGCCTGGGACTGCGAGGCAGGGGCACTCGCACCGCAGGCTCGAGGCATCACCGCCTGCCCTCCCGAGGAGCCCCACCAACCTGCCTCCTCTGCTCTCATCGCCTGCCCATGAAGCAGAGCGTCTTGCAGATGCTTCTATCCTGTTAAACAGAGCGCAATCTCTCGGACAAAGCCAGCCTTCTTCCAACGGGAAACAAAGGCCTAGTCATGGCTTGAGACGTCCATCAACAGCCTGGAACCTTGGACTGCCTCACTTCTGACCTTTACGGGCACCTCCCCACTTGACCTAATGTAAATAGAGCCTCCATGGTCCATTAGGCCCCTTTGATCCTTGAGACTGTCTAAGGACAATGGCGGGGTCCTGCCCAGCAGCTGCATCCATGGCTGGGGGTCGTGGTTCCCTGCCCCATCCCCCTTCTGTCACCTCCCCATCCCCCTTCCTTCTCTTGCTCCTACAGTCTATTCTCGGCAAAGCAGCAGAGTAAAAATGTGTGTTTATATTAAAACATAAGTCAAACCGAGTCACTGCCTTGTTCTCAACCTCCTGTGGTTTCCTAGCTCTTATAGAGTAAGATCCACACAGCCCCACAATCTGGCCTTTGGCTGTCCCTCCAACCTCAAGTTCCACCAGCGTGCACTGCCCAACAGCCCGGAGCCCCTGGAAGTTCCGCAGATGATGAGGAAGGGACGAAGGCCAGGTGACCAGGGGCCCAGTGTCCAGGGCATGTGGGAAGGCCTGGCTGGGGGTGGCAATGGAAACAGGCAGGTGTGCTCTGCTGCCACCTGCTCCCATAAAGGCTCAGGCCACCCGCACACACCATCTTCCCCTTCCCAAGTCTCCGCTTTGCCAGTCAACTGTTGAGAGAGAGACTGGCTCCCTCCTCCCCTCCACCGTCAGCCTAATTAGATTTTGAGGTCCATGTTACTGACCCAGCTTCACCCGCCAGCTTCAAAGCTCTAGGGGCCCCTTTCCATGACCATGACCTTTACACTATGTGCCCGACACAGGGCGTCAGCCTGGGCAGGGCCTCAGCCCTTACAATTGCCCCTCTCTTCCGAAACTTCAGACACCAGCACCGGCCTGCCCATCGAGACACCTGCAGGCCCTGGCACTGCCACCGTCTCCTGGGCGAGCGGCAGCTCCCTCCTGACTCATGCCCTGCCCTGTATAGCTGGGGGGTCAGAATCCAGGGGCTCTCGGTTCTCCTCAGGCTCCCCTGACTGTTCTCGGGGCTCCCTTCCTTCTTCCCCTCCTGACGTGCTGGAACATCCTTCTGTGCTTGGCCCCTCACTGGCTCCCTCTCCACACTCTACTGCCGTGGGCAACCTCATGGGCTCTGGTGGTTTCAGCTACCAGCTCTGTGCCAATGCCTGTCCCATCCTCCCTTCTAGCAGACAAGGCACACGGACACTAAACAGCGGCGGGTAGGCGCCTACTCCTAAGGCCAGGCAGACCTTCAGATGCTATGGCGGCTCCTGACACATCCCTGCTGGTCTACTTTCCCCCAGCCCCCTCCGTACACCTGCAGGCCTGTCTGTGACAGGCGGCTAGGGCCACCGAGACCAAGTTGGCTAGCACGGACCTTCTCATAAACACGTCCATCAATGTCCATCTAACCTCTCTATGTCAGGACCCCCTTCATGTGGCACTTACTCCCAGGTACTCCGTGGTCAGAAGCTTCTCGCCTGAGAGTTCTCCAAGCTGGGGCTGGATCAGTTCATCTTTGTCCAGGTCGGCTTCCATGGTGTCATGGTCCTCCTATTTCAAAGGAGACACGGGGTGAATGCTCTGGACACCCGGCCACAAGCTCCCCGGTGGCAGCATCCAGAATGTGCAGCTGCCATGGAACAAGAAGGCCTCAGCTGACCACAGCAACTCGCAGGCTTACGTTCCAAAGGGTCTTGGGGCCGCCAGCCCTCTGCTCACCTCTCTGTGAGGATGAGAGGGAGGATGCCACCAAACCTGTCCTCAAAGCTGGGTGCCTAGGGAACACTTCTTGGCTATAAGTGTGTGGAGGTTCTGTAACACTCTTAAGTTTCTCCTAATCACAGTTCTCAGAATTCTCTCTCTGAGGTGAAGGTACCACATGAACAGCCAAAGCAGTCAGCCTACAAATAACTATTAAATATTAAGCATCTTCACATGCACAAGGAGGCAGGAAACCATCTATGGCCGGGTGTGGTGGCTCACGCCTATAATCCTAGCACTCTGGAAGGCCGAGGCGGGAGGATAGCTTGAGGTCAGGAGTTCGAGACCAGCCTGGGCAAGAGCGAGACCCTGTCTCTACTAAAAGTAGAAAGAAATTAGCTGGACAGCTAAAAATATATAGAAAAAAATTAGCCGGGCATGGTAGCACATGCCTGTAGTCTCAGCTATTCGGAAGGATGAGGCAGAAGGATCGCTTGAACCCAGGAGTTTGAGGTTGCTGTGAGCTAGGCTGATGCCACGACACTTTAGCCCAGGCAACAGAGTGAGACTCTGTCTAAAAAAAAAAAAAAAAAAAAAAAAACCATCTATGATAGGTTTGCTCTTCTCAAGTAGTTGACAGTCACTAAGTAAGAAGGCTCAGCAAAAAGGGAAGTGTCGTTCTGCTTCTGGGAAGACGGAGTGAACGTGCCTTCCCTGTTCCTCCCACTAAGCACAGCTAAAAACACTGGACACTCCCTGCTAAACAAACACAAGAAGATCCCGAAAGATGCAGAAAAGAAGGTAGACCAGCTAGGGATGTTGGGACTCAAGGAACAGGACAGGTGGTGAGTTGCCTTACCTATGCTAGACTTGGAGCCGAAGAAGCCAGCAACCTAGAAATGTCAACAGCGAAGACAAAAAAAAAAAAAAAAAGTCCCCCGAAAGCCTGCTTCCTTTAGCCAAAGGACAGGAAAGGGGGAGCCTAGCAGGACAGAAAATTTTTAGAAAATAACCAAACACCACAGAAAACATCGTAACCCCCTCCCAGCCCTGCCAGCAAGGGCCTTGGGAGCCTTGGCTTTTACCCTCACCAGGCCCTGATGAGGCGCCCAACACTCCCAGGAGGTGACACCAGAGAAGACCAATAGGGAGAAATTCCATCCCCGCTGGGTGGTACCCAGGCCCGAGCCCGTGGTGTGAGTAGAGACCGCCGTGTGGGAGCTGGACTCCCACCCCACTGGGCAGTGCCCACGGCCCTCCCCTCCCTGCCGGGTGGAGTCACAAAAGGCCGAGCAGGGAGCAGGGAGCGGGCATCCCTATCATTCTGGTCAGGGAGGCACGAATGCAGGCCAGTGGGATCCAGAACTCTCCACCTGCCCTGCAGTAATGGGGAACCTCTCCCAGTCTGGTGTCAACAGTGCCAGTGTGGAACCTGGAATTCTATTAATACCCTCTCTGTATTGAGGGGTAATGAGGAGTCCCTGCTTCCTCTGACAGAGTACTGTTAGAAGAAACCAGCTAAAATAGAAGATTTAAATAAGATCCAAAGTCTCGTAACATAATACCCAAAATGCCCAAGTTTATTTTTTAAATTTTTTTTATTTATTGATTTTTTTTTTTTGAGACAGAGTCTCGCTTTGTTGCCTGGGCTAGAGTGAGTGCCGTGGCGCCAGCCTAGCTCACAGCAACCTCAAACTCTTGGGCTCAAACAATCCTCCTGCCTCAGCCTCCCAAGTAGCTGGGACTACAGGCATGCGCCACCATGCCCAGCTAATTTTTTCTATATATATTTTTAGTTATCCAAATAATTTCTTTCTATTTTTAGTAGAGATGGGGTCTTGCTCTTGCTCAGGCTGGTCTCGAACTCCTGACCTCGAGTGATCCACCCACCTTGGCCTCCCAGAGTGCTAGGATTACAGGTGTGAGCCACCGTGCCCGGCCTATTTATTGAGGCTTATTTATTATTTTTTTTGAGACAGAATCTCACTCTGTTGCCCAGGGTAGAGTTGCAGTGGTGTCACCACAGCTCACTGCAACCTCAAACTCCTGGGCTGCTGAAATGATCCTCCTGCCTCAGCCTCCCGAGAAGCTGGGACTACAGGTGCGTACCACACGCCCTATAATTTTTTTTCTATATTTAGTTGCCCAGCTAATTTTTTCTGCTTTTAGTAGAGACAGGGTCTCACTCTTGCTCCGGCTGGTCTTGAACTCCTGAGCTCAAATGATCCTCCTGCCTCAGCCTCCCAGAGTGCTAGAATTACAGGTGTGAGCTACTTCACCTGGCCAAGTTTAAATTTAAAAACCACTTACCATATCAAGAACCAGGGCAATCTTAAACCGCATGAAAACAGATACTCAGTAGATGCTAACATCTAGATGACAGAGATGTTAGAATTACCTGACATAGATTTTAAAGCAGCCATCATAAGAATGCTTCATCTTGAAACAAATTAAAAAACAGAAAGTCTCAAGAACACAGAAAAAGGAGAGAAAAACAAACCCAAAGCAAGCAAAAGGAAGGGAATAACAAAAACAGCAGAATCAATGAAAAAGAAAACAGAAAAACAATAGAGAAAAATTCATGAAACAAAGAGTTGGTTCTTTGAAAAAGATCAATAAAATTGGCAAACCTCTAGCACAACTGACCATGAAAAAGACAGACGTCACAAACTACCAATATCATGAATGAAACAGGAAACATCATGCAGACCCTGCAGACATCAAAAGGATAATAAGGGATTACTACGAACAGCTCTACACATATAAATTTGATACCTTGGATGAAAAACCAAACTATCACAAGCCCCTCAGTAGGAGATACATAATGTGAATAGTCCTATAACTATTAAGGAAATTAAATTCATAATCTTAAAACTCCCATAAAAGTAATCTCTAGGCCCATGTGGTTTCACTGGAGAATTCTATCAAGCTTTTAAAAAATAATACCAATTCAGAAAAGAGAAGGAGAAAGAACTCTTCCTTATTCATGTGATGAAGTTAGTATTACTCTGGTACCAAAACCAGACAAAGATAGTGCCAAAAAAAGAAAAATGCAACTCTCCCTCATCAATCCTTAACAAACAGAATAGAGCTATATGTTATTATAAAAGAATTATATACCATAGCCAAGTTGGTTTGTTCCAGTGATGCAGGACTGGTTCAACATTTAAAACTGAATCATTATAATCCACCATTAACAAGCTTATGCAGGGAAAAAAACTACACAATCATATTAATGGATGAATAAAAAGCATCTGACAAAATTCAACACCCATTGTGGCAAAAACTCTCATGGAAAACTAGAAATAGAGGGGAACTTGATAAAGAGCAGCTACAAAAACACCCTACAGCTAACATTCTACTCAATAGTGAAAGACTAGATGCTTCCCCCCGAAGACTGGGAACAAGGCAAGGATTTCTGCTCTCACTACCTTTATTCAACATAGTGCTGGTCGTTCTAACCAGACCAAAAAGGCCAGAAAAGGAAATAAAAGGCATACAGATCAGAAAGGAAGAAATAGAACTGTCCCTATTTGCAGATGTCTACTGCAGATTGTCTATGTTGAAAATCACAAGGAATCTACCAAAACCATAAAACTCTCCAGGAACTAGTGAAGGAGTTCACAAAGGTCACAGGATACAAGATAAACATATAAAAATAAATTTCTATATGCTAGCAAAATGAGTATGTGAACACTGAAATTAAAAATGTAATACAATTTACAATTGCTTTAAAAAAAGAAAGAAAATACTTAGGTATAAATCTAACAAAACGTACAAGATTTGTATGCTGAGAACTACAAAATTCTAATGGAAGCAATGAAAGAAGATCTAAATAAATGTAGAAACATACCTCTCTTATGAATTAAAGACTCGACATAGTTAAAATATCAGTTTTCCCCATATTGACATACAGGTTTAATATAATTTCTATCAAAATCCCAGCATGAGTTTTTGTAGTTATATACAAGATTATTTTAAAATTTATATGAAGAGGGCAAAGGAACTAGAATATGCTAAGACAATTTTGAAAAAGAAGAACAATATGGGAGGACTCAGTCTATCTGATTCTAAGACTTACTAACAGCTATAGGAATGCAGATTGTGCGCCACTGGCAGAGCGGTAGACGCATGGATCAATGGAATGGAACAGAGAACTCCAAGAGAGACCTACAGGAAGATGCCCGGAGGATTTCTGACATGGTACAAAAGCAATTCAATGAGGAAGGATGGCCTTTTTAACAAATGGTGCAGGGCCAACTAGACAGCCATAGGAAAGAAACTGAACCTCAACCTAATTCTTATGCCTTATACAAAAATTAACTCAAAATGGATCATGGACTTAAATGTTAGGAAAAACAGGAAAAGATCTTCAGGATCCAGGCCTAGGCGAAGAGTTCTTAGAACTGATACCAAAAGCACAATCCATACATACAAAAAAATTTGATAAACTGGATTTTATCAAAAGTTTAAAAAACTTACTCCATGAAAGCCCCTGTTAAGAGTATGACAAGAAAAGCTACAGACCGGGAGAAAATATCTGGAAACCACATATTTAACAGAGGACTAGTATCTAAAATATATATATTCATAGAACTCTCAAAACTCAACAGTAAAAAACCCAAACACTCCACTCTAATTAGAAAATGGGCAAAAGACATGAAGAGGCATTTCACTGAAGAGGATATACAGATGGCAATAAGCACATAAAAAGATATTCAATATCAATACCCATTAGGAAAATGCAAATTAAAACCACAGTGAGATATCACTATGTGCCTAGGAGAATGGCAAAAATAAAAACCGTGACACCATCAATCGCTGGCAAGGATGCAGAGAAACGGGTACACTCATATGTTGCTGATGGAAATATAAAATAATTCAGGACCTCTGGAAAACAGTTTGGCAGTTGCTTAAAAAACTAAACATGCAACTACATACAATCCAGCAATTACATTGCTGGGCATTTATCCCAGAGAAATAAAAACTTACTGGCATACAAAAATCTGTACATGAACGTTTCTAGCAGCTTTACTCGTAATAGGCAAAAACTGGAAACAACAGACACCGTCCAGCAAGAGAATGGTTAAACACACTGCGGTACCTCCATGCCACAAAATACACTCAGGAAGACAAAGGAATGAACTGCTGATGGACACAAATCTGGATGAATCTCTAGAGAATTGTGTGAAAAAAGCCAATCCTCAGTGGCTGGATACTATATGATTTCATTTATATAACATTCTTGAAATGACAGAATTATGGACATGGAGAACAGATTAGTGGTTGCCAGGGGCCACAGAAGAAATGGGGGTGGGAGGGAGGGAGGTGTAGCTATAAAAGGGATCCTTGTGGTGACGGAAATGTTCTGGATCTTGACTGCATCAGTGTCAATATTCTGGTTGTGATATTGTACTATAGTTTTGCAAGATGTTACCATTGGAGGAACTGGGTAAAGGGTACACAGGATTTTTCTGTACTATTTCTAACAACTGCATGTGAATCTACAATTATCTCAGACAGTTTTCAAATTAAAAAAGAGTTAAAAACAAAAATATAGCATATATGGGGTGTCACAAAGCTGTGTATAACCAAATGCCAGCTGAGCAGCATACACGGTAACACTGAGCCTTCCTTCAGAGCTAGCCCATCCTCTGCACGTTAAATTGGACAGCCAGCCCTTCTGCCACGGAGTGTTAGCTAAGAAAGCAGGGAGCTGCCAGAAGGAGAACAGGGAAGGAGGGGCCCTGGAGGAAGGTGGCAGCCAAGTGCTGGTATGGTCTCTGGGATGGTGACAACGGTCCCTGAGATGATCTAACCAAGCCTGCCCTTGATTCCTTGCCCGCCAACAACCTGCGACTGTCATTTGGCTCTCTATGTGTGCCAACAGGAAGAGAGAGCTCTATTCTGCAAAACGAGTACCCTGTTCTCATTTCAGACTAATTTCTAGTCATTCTGGATGTCTCGGTCTTTGGTGAATTTGATTTATCTGAGTCAGTTTCCAAGGGATATGAAGGCTCAAACGCCTGGGCCTGGGAGGCTGGCAGCTGGGCCCTGGACTGGGAGGCTGCGTGTCCTAGGGCTGCCTTTGGGTAGGGCCGGTGCAGAGGGGAGTGGCCCCTGCTTCTTTAGACTCTCTTTGGCACACAGGCTGTCAGTGCCACCCACCATCACTAGATGGTGTCACCCTGGGCTAGGCTGTCTTAAGAAAAGGGAATTTGACTTATTCTATATAGTCCCTAAAGGCAGGCCAGAATCAGCAGAATGAGAGGCAGGTTCCAGATCAATCTACACAGCCTGGTCTAACAGTCAGCACCGTCTTACTCACGGATGGGCTGCTGCAGAGATACTATGCTCACTGCCTCGCATCTGGGGGCATTTATGTGATGCCCCCTTACCATAGGTCCATTAAGGAACCCACCCCACATTCCCAGTCCTTTATACATCCACAATGGCTCAGTGTGGATTCATTTTATTATGCCTATTTTCCTGCTGTGGAAACTGAGGTCCAGGGAAGTGACAAGTCCCAGGTCTTTCTGAACTCGGCCCCTGGGCCCTAGAGGAGAAGGCTGTTCTGAGGAGGCATAGGTGGGACTGCCCCAGGCCTGGGGCCTGGCTGAGATTGAGCTCGGCAGGCAGGGTACAGAGGGAGTGCAGGCGGGAGTCTTTCTGGAGCCCACCTCCATGTCTCCATGGCGATCTAAGCCCTGGTTGGGACTCATGCTCCACAGCCAGGGCAGCCGCCTTGTCCTGCTGCTTCTCCTGAGGTCACAGCTCTGCCAAGTGCTGGCGACCTGCTACCCTGAAATATCCCTTGGAGTTCCTTGAAGGTAACCTATATGAGGCCCTACCCCGAGGTCAACCCTGGGATGGTCAATCTCATGTAAGATTTATGCTGTTGGTTTGGCTTAGAGTTTAGTTTACCAAAATAGCAACATCTTAGTGATCAAAGGGTGTATACATGTTATGCGATTATTTTAGGAAGACGACCGCTCCTTGTGAACCAGGGCAGCGGGCTCTGTGGTCTGCGTGAGTGGCAGCCCTGGAGCAGGGTTTCATCCCTTCTACAGGGAACTGAGCCCTGGAGGCCAGGGCTGGAAATGGGCAAACCAATCATAGTTTATTGGAAGTATTGGTGATACACCACTTCCCTGGCAGCAGGGAATAGAAACTTAAGAAACAAAGCAAACGTCCACATTCCTCTTCAGTGAGAAACAAACAGTCAATGGCTAACTGTAATCAATGCTAGCAAAAGTATTTCTGTACCCAGGATAACAAGTACATATGTAAGACCCATTCATTTGCAAATCAACCTCTATACATACAAACTAGCAAACAACACAATCTCAATCACAAAGTTAGTAAGAGATTCACTTAATATTTAAATATTTATTGTTCCATTTTGCTATTTTAAAACAGTGTTGAAGTTGTGTTTTGTTTTTATTTTTTATTTTTTTGCTTTTTATTTTTGAGAAAGAGTCTCTTTCTGTCACCCAGGCTAGAGTGCAGTAGCACAATCATTGCTCACTGCAGTCTCCAACTCCTGGCCTCATGCAATCCTCCTCCCTAAGCCTCTGGAGTAGCTGGGACTACAGGCGTGCACCACCATGCCCGGCTAATTTTTAAATTTTTGGTAGGAACAGGGGCTTGCTATGTTGCCCAGGCTGGTCTTGAATAACTGACCTCAAGTGATCCTCCCACCTTGGCCTCCCAGAGACCTGGGATTATAGGCATGAGCTACCATGCCTGGCATGATAAGGTTTCTAATTCCATGTTGCAACTATGTGAATATGAAGCTGTTTTTTTTTTTTTTTTTTTTTGAGACAGAGTCTCACTCTGTTGCCCGGGCTAGAGTGCCATGGCGTCAGCCTAGCTCACAGCAACCTCAAACTTTTGGGCTCAAGCGATCCTACTGCCTCAGCCTCCCGAGGAGCTGGGACTACAGGCATGCGCCACCATGCCCGGCTAATTTTTTCTATATATATTTTTAGCTGTCCATATAATTTCTTTCTATTTTTAGTAGAGACGGGGTCTCGCTCTTGCTCAGGCTGGTCTTGAAATCCTGAGCTCAAACGATCCTCCCGCCTCGGCCTCCCAGAGTGCTAGGGTTACAAGTGTGAGCCACCGCGACCAGCTGAAGCTGTTTTTTATTAAAAGTACTTTATAGGCTGGGTCCGGTGGCTCACGCCTATAATCCTAGCACTCTGGGAGGCCAAGGCGGGAGGATCGCTTGAGGTCAGGAGTTTGAGATCAGCCTGAGCAAGAGTGAGACCCCGTCTACTAAAAATAGAAAAAAATTAGCCGGGTGTGATGGTGCACGCCTGTAGTCTTAGCTACTCAGGTGGCTGAAGTAGCAAGATTGCTTGATCCCAGGAGTTTGAGGTTGCTGTGAGCTAGGCTGGCACCATGGCACTCTAGGCTGGGCTACAGAGTGAAACTCTGTCTCAAAAAAAAAAAAATAAAATAAAATAAAAAATAAAAAAACTACTTTATAATTAAATTCTTTGAAAATTAATGGGCCTTTCTTAATTTCTAAAAACACAGGACAGTTTCTGCATTTGGTACTTAATATATGCAACCCACTAATAAACATTAACTTGAATTGCAGCTTACTAATGTGAGTTTGGGGCCAGAGGAAGAACCGGAGCCGCACAGTTGACCTGCTCACAACATGAACTATTTGCTTCCTCACCTCAGTTTCTCTAGCACATGCTTTAATGTAAAATGCATAGATGTAAGCAAACTGATGTGCAAATGAGCATTAAACTGATAGTTCTTGGTAAAAAAGCTTGGGACTGAGGTTCTAATTTGGACAGACATGATTCTTGGCAGTGTCTCAGTGTCTCCATCTAGTGAATGGGATTACCTGGCTGCTTCGTTTAACATCATGACTTACTAATTGAAGACATTTCTTAAGTTCTTTGATTTTGAGAAGACGTGATACGGTGTAGATATAGACAAGTCACAGTCGCGTTTCTGAGAAGTACTAACACATCAGTGAAAAGGAAGCAGGGGCAGCACCAGGACTGCAGAACGGGGAAGAGCAAGAGTAAAGTGAGCTGTGCTGGTGGGGATGGAAAGTCAACCTAACAAAGTCGCCGGAGCTTCATTAATCCGTTTCCAGCAACACTTGGGAGGCTACAGCGGGCAGAGACTCGGGAAGGCAGAGGGTACTTCTAGATGCGGTGGGAAATGTAAGCAGAGAGCCTGCCAGAAATGATGCTTGCTGATAGCGGGCGCTTGGTCCACTTTTGCAGTCAGTGCCAAGTGGATTAAAACAACTCTGCGGATGTATGAGGACTTTTTGAAACGGGCAAACCGAGAGGTGAGGGCCAGGAGGCACCCTGACGATGACAGCTCAGGCTGTCTGCTTGCGGGGGGCAACTGCTTTCCTTCATTTCTCCCCCAGTTTAGGTGGAAGAATCTTACCCACCTCACTCAAGCGCCAGCAGCCGAGTGCGGCCATGCTCCGGTGCCGGGTGCCCGCGCACAATCTGCGCCGGCCACAGCGCTAACCTGTGTGAGGCGCTCGGGATTCCAATCCAGCAACATACTTTAGAATCTACTTGGTGCAGTAAGGGAGTGATGGATAAGGAAATGCTTCAAGACTAAATGCCTCCTTAGGGCGGGTCTTAAATACCATTGTTGGAGGAATTTTACTAAAATTACTGGTCTTTATGTACTTTAACAGACTGCATCAGATTACTAATGTTAGAGCTCAGTGATAAGTGATTACTTCAAGAAATTAAGAATGCCTCATAAAAAAGGCACTTGAGCTGAGATGAATTTAGATGTTCTAAATGAAGCTTCCCTATAGCAGCTTGGTGACCTTTTGACACTACAAGATTCTTAACTGGAGGCTTTAGATACATAATACTCCAGACAAACCAGATTCTAAGCAATTGGCCTGAAAACAGAACTAAGGTTGACCACTCAATGCATTTGAAAACTCAGATTCCTACAGATACGATGCAGAGAGCAGAACGTATTCAAGTGGTTTTACATATGACAAGTGAAAGTATCCAGTGTGTTTTCCACTTGAAAGAGTTACAAAACTTCTACAAGCAGTTTAAATTTGAGACACCTTCTCAGAACACTGAATTGTAAATCTTACTCTTTTCAAAAATAAGGGAAAAACACTCCACCTGGGAGAGCAAGGGTGGACTGAGGTGACCAGGCCAGGGTGTGTGTGTGTGTGTGTGTGTTTAGTCCACACATCTCCCGAGTGGAATGGGCCTGTCTGTGTGTGCAGCTTTCTTCCTGAGCATGCGCCCAGCACTGCAGGTGGAAGCAGGTTCCAGATCCTTGAGGGCGTAGGGAGAAATGGCTTTCTGCATCAACGTCACTCACGAAATGCATCCCAGGGTATGACAGCCGCTCTAACAACACACCAGTTCCTTAAATAACCATGTGACCGAAACCAGAGAGCTCTAACACCCTTTACTTCCCTAATTCTTCCAGTCTCTTGTGTTCACTGCTCAGTTTGCATAAACTTTTTCTGAAGTCTAAAAATAGCAAGAGATACGGAGATGATGATGGCAAAGTTGCCCTAGAAAAACAGGGCTTATCACTATATTTAATGTACAGAGTCAGAGGAGCCCTGGAGGCTCGAGAGGACTGGAAGTGACAGGCAGGAAACAGCTTTGCGGAGATCAGAGGAGGAACCGGCATCACGGCAGCACCACAGACACCACACCCACAGGGGGATGAGGGTAACTTAGGTACCGCTCCTTCTAAGCAGGGGCTCAGATGAGTGTGCTCAGGAGACAAGGGGCGAAGAGGAACAAAAGTCCTAGAGACCAAGTCAAGTGTGTCCCCTCCCCAACCTGGAGTCGGTAAGGATGGGGCTAGCTAACAGGAAACCACCACACCAGAACTGGAAACATACCCCGGCACCATGAAGGATTTTCTCACACGTCAGCAGGAATGTCGTAAAGAAAAAGCTATTGTTCAATACATTGTGTATGTTCTGAAATATGTTTAGATGAAACTACAAGTTCTTGAAGAAAAAAAATCAGAAAAAACTCATAGGCTGCTGATACCAGAAGTCTTCTCTGGGCCGGGCCTGGCTCCAGGATGCCTCCCACCCCTCCTGTCCCCCACTGAGGGGGCTCAACTCCTCTGCCGGCTGCTTTCCACCCCAGCTCCATCTGGCTGCCCACTGGCCTTTGCCCTCCTGTGCTCTGGCCAGAAAACACACAGGGAAACTCCATTCCAGCAGACTCTGGTTTGCATCAAGCCAGTCACATCCTCCAGATCACGGGGATGACGTCACAAAGCTAACAGGCATTGAGACCGGGCTGCCCTTGACCTGGATTATTTCCTTGGGTCCTCACAACCGCCTGATGAAAAGGCTATTGATATTCTCACTTACAGATGAGAACACTGAGGCTTTCGGGGTAACTAACTTGCCCAGGGCCACACAGCGAAGTGTGGGGTAGGACTCAAACCCAGGCTGTCGGCTACTGAACGCTTTTTTGGTATTCAGATTCGACACTCACAGCTGGACATTCAGCAGGTATTAATCAGGCAGCTGTAATTTTCTAGGGTCTTTGGTGGGTACAGAGAGGCTTCTGTGCTTGGCCCTGTCTGTTCCCTGTTGGACTCAGAATGAGGACAGGGACAGCATGCTGATCAAATGCACACATGACACGGGACAAGAATTTGACCCGAGATCCCTGTGAGCTGCAACAATCAGCTGATCTGCCGAGAAGCTACCTACCAGCGATACAGACAGTGTCCTAGCCTGGGCAGTACCACCTCCCCCCTCCTTTTCTGGGTTAGCCCTATTCTGTGTAGCTTCAGAAGGACCAACCAGTGGATACTGTATGGGAAGAAAGGAAAGAAGAAAACTATCATTTTTTGGTAACCATATGGGCTACAAATTAACTCACTAATCTCAACATCTCTGTTATGCTTATTTATCCCTATTTTTACAGAGGAAGAAACAAAGCTAGTAATGTAAATAAAAATATAAAGGTAGACTGGAGTCTTATTCAGTGGGGCTTTGAAGACCACTACTAGCAACTGAAGATTTTAACAGGTGATGGGGAGCAGATAAATGTTTTTTAAAAGGGATCGTGTGAATGTGTGATAGGTTCAGCTCCTCTGGGGAGCAATTTGGCAGTATTTAGTAAGGACGGGACCCTCGTGCCCCTCGAATCGGCAACTCCACGTCTAGGGGTGAATTATGGAGAAGCACCCACACATGCACGAGGAAACACGGAAGCTCTTTGTGGTTTATTCTTACAATGAAATACCACACAAGCAGTTAAATGGGTGAACTAAGGCGGTATGCATGGTATGAGTAAATCTCTAACACATAATGTTGAATGAAAAAAGCAAGTTGGTAAACAATTCATTTATACAATATTAAGCCATTTATGTAAAATTAAAAACCATAAAACAATAGTACGGATTGTTTGTGGAAACAAAGACAGTGATGAAGGCCCAGAATCATCTGCGGAATTTATACACCAACTTCAGGACAGTGGTTAATTCCGGGGAGGCGAGGAGAGGAGAGAGATGAAGGGATAGAGTCACAGCTGTCTGTTCTATTATTTTCTGTACTTTCTAAAAAGTTTAAAATGTTCCCTAATTTAAAAATTAAGCGATCATGTCCCCATGTGATCTAAGCCCTGCTTTAAGAAGATGGTCTGGCGGCCACATGCGGGCCAAGCTGGGAAGGGAAGAGGCTGAAGGCTGGGAAGTTAGTTCAGAGAGGGGAACGCGGCTTCCGCTAGGATGTGGAGCAGAAAAGGAAATGAAGGGGGAGATGAAAGTGGCTTCAGAATGAAGAGACACAGCGTATAGAAACCATCTGGAAGATGGTGACAAAGGATGAGGGAGCGAAGGATCACAGATCGCTCAGCGGTTTAAGGAGGGCCTGGAACCACCAGGTGATTTACGGGCCTCCTGGTATTTGTCAATGGCCACATCTGAGTACCTTCCCCAGCTGTGAGAAGCTGGGCTGAGCACTGCTCCAGTTCATGGTAGTTAGTGATTGGCCCATTTAGAGAAACTCGGGCTTGAAACTCAGGCTTGTACATGGCAGAGTCAGGGTCCAAACAGGGCCCCTGACCCTGAGATGGGAGATGCTTGCTAGGGCCAAATGCCTCCTCAGTCTAGAAGTTCATGAGCTCCACGAGGCTGCCTGGTCCCAGTGCCTTCAGGCTCCCTTCAAGTCCCAGGAATAGCCAGGCCCAGTCAATGACTCACTGAATTCATGTGGCACTCTTACTTCTCATTGTATGTAAATCAGTAAATTGGCACTCTGATCACTTACAGATGCTTAATACCTTCTAACACTTAACCTCTACAGCTTCCCACCTCTCTCAGGCTAGAAGCTAAGGTCCTTCCCAAGGCCCTAGGTGATCTGACCCCATATCCTATGGCCTCGTTGTTCTTAGAAGGTCCCCGTGCACGTCTGCCTCAGAGCCTCGACAGAGGGCTCTCCCGGCTCCACGAGGCTGACTCCCTCACATCCTTCCTGCTGTGTGGATCTTCAAAGCATTTACCACCACTGGACACATAATCTTTCTACTTGCTTATTTACGGCCAGCTTTCTCCCCACAGAATGTCTATTTTGCTTACTGCTATATCCTGGGGCCTGACAACTTCTGGTAATAGGACTGTGAATAGGCCAGGCAAGTCCCCTCTACAGAAATCAAGTGTAAACTGTGACATGTTTTCTAAAAATAATCATTTCAGTACACTGGAAAATGACCAAGGGCAGGCAACAGCTTGAGAGGTGCTTGCTCACTGGGGAAGTGCTACCTCCTTGAGTAAGCATGGTGCAGTCCCAGCCTCCGAGCCTGGGGAGTTCCCACCTATTTCAGGCAGTGAAAGCCCTGAAGGTGTGGACTCAAAGTGTGGCTTGGTGGAGAGCAAGTGGCAGGCAGGGCAGCCACAAACTGAAGGGGGATATCTGCAAGCAGGAGAGCTACAGAAGCACCGAGACGTACAATCCCCACACATCTCTGACTGACTGCTGCATTATAGGTATGTGCAGAAAACTCCAGGGAACCCAGAGAAAATTAAAAGTCTCAGGAAACTTGCAGATTTTCTGTTCTCGTAATGCATTCCTCAACTCACATACACTCAAGTGGCAGAAAGTAGAAATCTTATTGGCTGAGGTCTCCGACCTCAATCTCCACCCAGGTCTCTGACTGGCAAACTATGCATGTGAGACCCCTGGGACTGGGGAAAATAATACTGAGTGACACTGGTGGCTGCGCACCACAGGGGAGGTAGAGTTCTCAGTTTAAGAGCAGGCAGGTTTACTACTTACTAAAACAAACAAAACCAACAACCCTCAGACAAACAAAACAATCCAGCACCCCTACAGCACATTATCTACAGTGCTAGTTGTCAACCAAAGGCTTTGCTAGACATGGCAAAGAAACAGAAGAGTGTGACCCATACCTGGGGAGAAAAAAGTAGTCAAAGAAACTGACTTTGAGTGGGTCCAGATGTTAGTTAGTAAACAAAGACTTCAAAGCAGCCATTATAGGCCGGGGCGTGGTGGCTCATGCCTTTAATTCTAGCACTCTGGGAGGCCAAGGTGGGAGGATAGCTTGGGCTCAGGAGTTCGAGACCAGCCTGAGCAAGAGCAAGATCCTGTCTCTACTAAAAATAGAAAAAATTAGCCAGGCATGGTAGTGCGTGCCTGTGGTCCCAGATACTCGGGAGGCTGAGGCAGGAGGATCGCTTGAGTCCAGGAGTGTGAGGTTGCTGTGAGCTAGGCTGACGCCATGGCTCTCGCCTGGGCAACAGAGTGAGACTCTGTCTCAAAAAAAAAAACAAAAAAAAAACCACAACAAAAAAAAGCAGCTATTATAAATATGCTCAAGGAATTGAAGGAGAATGTGCTTGAGAGTTAAAGGAAAATATACTAAAAATGAGTAAAAAGCAGGAAATCTCAACAGAGAAATATACACTAGAACCAAATGGGAACTCTAGAGCTGCAAAGTGAGATAACTGAAATGAAGAGTTGAACAGATGGGCTCAAGAACAGGTAAGGGATGGCAGAAGAATCAGTTAACTGGAAGATGATCAAGAGAAAATATCTGGCTTAAAGAACAGAGAGAACAAACACTGAAGAAAAATGAAGAAAGCCTCAGAGATCTGCTAGACAATACCAATATTCTAACGTCTGTGCAAAGGGACTTCTGGGAGGAGAGGTGAGAAAGAAAGGGGCAGAAAAAATATTTGAGTAAGTAATGGCTGAACACTACCCAAATTTAGTGAAAAGATGTAACTTACAAATCCAAGAACTTCATGAACCCTAGAAAAGATAAACATACACAAAAAACTCATACCTAAGCACATCATAGTCAAATTGCTGAGAGCCAAAGAAAAAATCTTTAGGAGCAAGGGAAAAACAACCCATCACATACAAGGGAGCAATGACAAATGATGCAGATGCCATTAACAGCTGGCTTCTCATCAGGAACAATGGAAGCCAGAGGACAACAGAATGACATATTCAGAACGCTGGGGGGAAATCTGTTGACCAAGAATTCTATATTCAGTGAAACTATACTTCAAACATGAAGCCAGCAATTCCAGATTTAAAAAACTGAGACCTGCATTACAGAGCACTGGAAATGGTAAATGTGTGGGCTCATGCCTGTAATCCCCACATTTTGGGAGGCCAAAGCAGGAGGATCACTCAAGGCCAGGAGTTTGAAATCAGCCTGGGCAACACAGCAAGATCTCACATCTACAACAAATGAAAAAAATTAGCCGTGTGTGGTGGTGCGCACCTGTAGTCCCAGCTACTCGTGAGGCTGAGGCGGGAGGATCGCTTGAGCCCAGGAGGTGGAGGCTGCAGTGAGCTATGGCCGTGCCACTGCGCTCCAGCCTGGGCAACAGAGCAGAATCCTGTCTTGAAAAAAAAACCCAAAATAGATGACCCAAAAACTGACAGAATTAAAAAGTTGAAAGGGAAAATAGGCAAATCTACAATTTAATTAGAGATTTCTATATTTCTTTCTCAGTAATTAGGAGAGCAAATAGACAGAAAAATCAGTAAGGATATAGCATAGTCACAGCCAAATAATAGGTGCTTGATAAATATTTGTTAAATAGATGAATTCTAGCCAAGTCAGTTTTTGTAAGGTTCCCAGAGCTTGATCCGCTTGGGTGAACTGGAAGAAACAAAAAAGCTATTATACCACTGCCTGAACATACACTGCACACACCAGGCACCCTGCTGGGGATGCTGCATGGATTACTTCACTCAGTCCTTACCACACTACTATTTGATTGTTAGGAAAATAGTGATAAATTTTCTGAAATTAAGACCTAAGGCTAGACCCTGGTAAAGCTAGGATAGATTTAGTATAAGATTCAGACTGAAAAGCCACTTGGCTGTTCCCATTTGGTAAGGTTCAGCATAAACATCAATTTTGATTGCTAAAATGCTAACTTCAATTGGAAAGAACATGTTAGTTTTTTGTCAAAAATTTTTTGTGTGTGTGTGAAACTACAAAAGCCTATTTTGTTTTATACACAAAAGCTACCTCAAGCTGGTCTGTTCTGAGATGCATGTGCCTGCGGCAGACAGCCACAGGCTTCTCCGTCCCAGCAAGCACACCTTCCGCAGCGTGGCTTGGCCACTCTTCCCAGGAGGGATGAAGTCTATTTTTCTAGCTGCTTGAGTCTAAACTGGCCTTGTGGTTTTGACCAGTAGGATGTGGCAGAAGTTGAGGCCCTGAGAATTCTGGAGCCTCAGCCTCAAGAGGCCTAGAAGCTTTCACCTTTACCGTTATGGAACTCGGAGAAGCCCAGCAAACTCACTGGAGGAGAGAGGCCATGTGGAGGAGAATGGAGATGCCCCTCTGACAGCCAGACAGCCAGACCATAAGTGATGCAACTTTGGACCTTCCGGCCCAGCTGACATCCAGCCAAATGCAGCCACATGAGTCCAGGTGAAACCAGCAGAGGACCTGACCAGCCAACCCACAGAATCGGGAGGAAAATATTGTTGTTTTTAAGCCACTAAGATTTGGGGTTAGCAAAGGTTAACCAACATGCTCACAAATATAACATGGAGCAAACGAGCCAGATCATGAGTGTATCACACCGTATGATTCCATTTATGTTAATTTCAGCAAAAGGGCAAGAACTTGAGGGGTGGGTGGGTGCCTG
Source organism: Eulemur rufifrons (assembly GCF_041146395.1). NCBI lineage: Eukaryota > Metazoa > Chordata > Mammalia > Primates > Lemuridae > Eulemur > Eulemur rufifrons. The sequence goes on from NC_090983.1 coordinate 7,851,742, forward strand.
AGTTACACAAGTGTATGTATCTTGCAAAAAGTCTCCAGGGCTTGGATCAGGTGAATCTGCCTTATTACACTTGTCTGGAGGGATCTCCACACAGAAACCACCAGAACCCCCGCACGGTGTTCCATCTGGAGCATGTGGTCAGTCAGGGAACATCTGCTCAACAGCTGGTACGTGCCAGGTGCCGTGCTAGGCAGTGGAGACCCTCTGGAGGACAAAAGCGATACTGCCCCTGTCCTGGTGGCACTCACAGTTCACTAACACAGAATAAGACGCAGCGTGAATAGCAGCTAAAATATGAATCAACCGTGAAAGACAATATGAACATAAATATGAGCGAGTAGCACAAATCCGGCTGCTAGATGAATGGCATAGGGAATTCTCTGTGGCGGCTCTCCCCACACAACATTAACTTTCACTTCTGTCTTTTTCTATTTCAAGTGCTCTCACTCTGCTTTTCCCTTTAAAGATCTGACTTACATTTACCTGACTGCCCTTAGCAGCAGGTCATGGCTTCACTTTAACACGCCACGCGCAACAACTGCTTAACTGTCAGTTCTGCAGTCCTGGTCAGTCTACGAAACTAAGTGTGGTGCTTTGCTCACTTGGCTATTAACAGAAAATTGCTTCTATTTCTATGTTTTCTGTAACAGACATACTCAATGTTTTACATAACATATGTGGCACACAGAATTTAGATACAAAATGGCCCAATTTGAATAAAAACCACCCTGGGCCCTTACAACCAAGTTGCAGTGATGCAAGCAAGGCCCTCGGTTACTGCCCAGGGCAGAGACACCTTGACTTCTGAAGGTGGAGGGGACGCAGGCCACACCCTAATTTTTCTCCAGTCATATTCCCAGATCAAGACACTAAGCGTTTCATCTTTGAATGAAAAGTCACAGTGACTGGATAGAGAGAAACATGTTTATTTATTAAACAAAAATTGTAAAATGAAATAAGGCAGAATGCACTTGAGTATTAATCAAATAATCAAAAACTAGAAATATGCTTCACTACATAATATATACTATGATGTTATTCCAAAAATCTGAGATAACAGGAAAATCCATGCAGTACTTGGTAGAATTTTTTAAAAATTAGATAAGAGAGAAGACAAGTTTATTGTAGAGCACTAGTTGACCTTTTCTGCATCTGTTTCCATGGAAACAGATGTCAGACAAACAGGGTTTGCAAATGCCTAGGAACCATGAGGTGTCTACAGGCCCTCACCTTGTTTTGAGCTGATGTCTATTTCCATGGAAACCAGAGTGGAAATGAGGGCAGCAGCCATGAGTCAGCCTGTTGGGTGGTTCGTCCCAGCCAGGGTCTGAGAGCACAGGAGCCGCCTTACAGAAATAAACGAATTGAGAAGCTGAAAAGGTACCAGGAAAAAGCAAAAGGCTTAGTTGGGAAACACTGGTTTCTTTATTGACTTGGTTAAATAGTGGAAAGACCCGGCAAGTAGGACAGGCATGAGACAGACACTTCTTTGCTAATTAGGTAACAAGGAATTAAAAGCATAGCCTGCCCCATGCCAAGCAAGCTGGCCACAAGGGGTGACCCATCAGAGGTGACACATGGAGGGCAGCTAGCCGTTGGCTCTTTGGACACACGCCCTGAAGCAGCTTCAAGTGGGTCAACAGTCTCACAGATTATGCACGGAGGCAGCTTGAGGAGGCGGGAAGTCCAAACCCTCAACAATGTGCCTTTGCCTGTGGAACGAAAGGTCACTTGGGGGAAGCCTGGTTCTATGCCTCATCGTTTTCTGTTCTGCCACGTCACTCTACCTGCCTCCTCACGTGCATAAAATCCAATTTCTCCATGCACACGATCTGCCCCCATCCGCAAGCCTGTGTTCCCTGTTTTTGTTAACAGCATCACCATCCTCCCAGCTACTAGGGTCCCATCTTCAGTTCCTAACTCCACGCCCGGTGAGTTCCAGCTCCAGTGGGCCCAGCACCACTGCCACTCATGCCTGCGGGCTCTCACGCCAGCCTGGGGCTAAATCTCAGTCCCACCAATTACTGCCCCGGGACCTTGAATAAATTTCTGAACCTCTCTCGACTTTGGTTTTCTCTTCCATAAAATGGGGCTAATAATAAATAGCACCTACTTGGCAGAGGGTCGTGAAGAGTGAGAGAGAGAGCGTCAGGAAAGCTCTTGGCCTGTGCCCGCACACGGAAGCACTCAGCAAATACGGGCTGTGTCGTCATGCTAAGCTCTCTGGTCCCCAGTTAACTTGAACGCTGATGGCAGAGCAGGCTTCTGAGGGCACGGCTGTGCTCACACCTCTCCCGGCTCACTAACCTTCAGCGGGGCTCCGTTTTCTGCAGTCTGGCTCCAACTCACCCTCCCGGCTCTGTCTCCCACTCCCCTTCACGCTCCCTGAGCTGTGGCCGAAGTGACGCTCCCTTGGTCGGCATCAGACGGGTGCTGTTGGCGCCCGCCATTCCTCAGCGGGAGGCTTACCTGCTCTGCAGTTCCCATCTGGAACCTGTGCTCTAACACCTCTCATACTTGCTAAGTTTCTTCCCTTAGTTTTTAATAAAGGTGGGGCCAGGCTGTGGAAGCCATGTGTTTAAACCATGTTTTTCATTTTCCCTATTCTGATGCTTTGATATCCGGGGCCTACTGACCTTGGAGGGACTGCCCCTGCCAGGGCCAGCCAATTCCCAGAAATACCGAACAATGTGCCCCTGCATGTGCTTTTCAAATATAAACCAACTGATCCAGAGCTCACACCCCAATCACCTCTCACAATCCTGGCCACTATCCCCTTGCCCTAATCACCCCAGAGCCAGGTGTCAGACAGCTAGGGACAGTCCCTATGCCCAGAGCGCACTGAAATTATCCAAACCTGACAATCCTAAGCCTGCGTAACCTGCCTTGCCCTTTCTTTCCTGCAGAAACCACAACAAGGGCTCTTGCCCCTGTGTGCCTCCCGTGCCACTGCCTCCTGACCGACCTCAGTTCTTCCCCGTGTGGCCCACGGGGTGGCACACCCCTGCCTCTTGGGCACTGTGAGTAACAAACTATCTTTTCCATGGCAATCATCCCTGGAGCTGTTTGTCTTACTGAACCTCAAATCTTCTATTAATACACTACATTTTAAAACACCTGTGAGGCCATGTCCTTGTCTAAGGCTCCTCTATGGTGCCCGCGGTTCCACCAGGGCCAGCGCACGAGGGCAGGCCTGGTGCAGACACCAGTATGTCATGTGGCTGCTGTGCAGCCAGGTGTGGTGGGCCTGGAGCAGATGCCAGCGGAGATCCTGAGGAGGACGAGGATGATGATGCTTTAAAATGTCCCACATATTGTGCCAAATGCTTTGATATGTTTATCTTGTAGTGATGCCAGAACACCTGGGGATGTTAGAAAAGCCCCGGATTCAGTTCTGCTGCCCCACCTGGCCTTTGTGTGGATACTAATGTTTACACCCAGGGGCCATGTGTCGGTCAAGTACATCTAAAGGGAGCATCACATTTAGTTCTATCTTGAAAATTAATGATATAAAATTTTTTTAAAAAAGAAAAAGACCCAGTTTTCTGCTTTCTATCTTGATTTAGGAAATATGGTTTTTATAAAAAGTCTGGCCGTCCTGTGCCACAGTCAACCACGCAAGATGGGCACTGGCTCTGAGCTTCCTGCAGCACCCAGACGACAAACCGCAGGCCCACCCGCCAGCCATGCCCTCCTTCCCGACCCGACCAGCTTCATTTCCTCAGGAGCACATGTGTGTGTGCCAGTGGGCCAGGAGGAATGGCTGGGAGCGGAAGAACAGATAAGACGAAGGAGAAAGATTTGGCCGCCTGGCTGTCCTAGAGAGGCCAGATGTAAGTGGTGTAATTAAAAACAGTTTTCAGAGCACCGCTAAGTTGACAACAGGATGCAATTTTCATTCCAAGCCTGTCCTGAGTGCCTCCTAGTCTCCTGCCAAGCTAGGCCAAGGTAAGAGCATCTTGAATACTGATGGAGAGTTCAATGTTTCCTAAAGGAAGAAAGGGCACTTCAACAACACGGCTTGTCACCAGGCCTAGAAGAACGAGCCCTTAAAGCAAGACAGATGGAGCAGAGCTGTTCCCAGGCAAAACCACGATGGAGCAGGGAGAACACCAGGGCAGGGGACGGAAGGCCAAGGGCATCCTGTGGTCTGCATGGTGTCCTCTGGAGAAGCACCACTGGAGGAACCTCATGGCCCAGCCCCAGCCCCCTGCCTCAGGCCAGGTGCCACAGAGCTCCATACCTGTGCTTAGGACACCTGCAGTGCCGGTCAAGAAGGGAAGGAAGAACACGAAGACTGTAAAACTCTTGCTCTGTCTTAAGCTTCACTGTCGCTACCCCTGTTGTCCAAGACTCGTTGCCCAGATCCTTTGTGTGGGTACCTGTCCTGTGTTGTTGTCATTTTCTATTGTCTCCTTGCCTGGGTTCTTAATCCTCACCTGGAGGGGCTCCTTAGTCATGACTGCTTGTACAGCTTGCTCGTTCCTAGCTTACTAGCCTGCCTTCTTGGACTTAACTTCATGCCTTTAAGACTTATAAAAATTTCAAGTGCCTATCTAGCTAATTCTAATTTCACTTTGTTGGATCTGTTGTGCAATGTGTCATTACAATTCCATTATAACACCAACCAATACAACCAACAGCCACACTTTTCTATTTCTTGTCTTGAATTCTAAAACAAAGTGTTAATTTGGCCATTACACTGTCCCAACTCTCTATCAAATAGTTTCTTCAAATGATTCACATTTGAATTCATTCATATTTGAATTAATCATTTTCCAAATGATTTTGGGTGTGAAAAAGGTAAATGGCAGTGACTCAAGTCATATGTACTGGGTATTTAAACTAGATTTGAAGCACAGTATAAAAAGGCCTTAAAACAATGGAGACATGCTGTGCTCACGGAATGAAGCACTCAAATTGTACAGATATCAATTCTCCTCAAACTGACCTACAGATTTACTGCAGTCCCCATTAAAATGCCAACTGTGGCGGGAGGAATATAGGGAGGGAGGGAAAGTTTTCTGACTCATAGAAGGGAGGAAGCTATTTCAAATAAAACTTCAAATAAAAAATAAATATGATGAAAGCTATCTTTACCTTAAGTTTTATAGATGTCAGTGATTTACCTTATGTAACTTAGGTAACATAACACTTTGAATATTATGACAGTTAAGTTGGAGTGCAAATGTCAGCTAAATTGGAGTACAATTTTGAGACCACTCATTCAGAATTTAATGAAAAAGGATCTGAATATTTAAACAAGATGTGAGTTCTTAAAATGTGAAAAATTGACAATTTGTTTGTTATAACTTTTCAAGCTAGAAATTAACAATGCACTAAAGCTACATGATGGGTATCTGGGAATTCTCTGCACTACTTTTTCTATAAATCTAAAATTATCCTCTCCCTGCCCCACAAAATTTTTTAAAACACAGGCACTGAAGAACGTTGCAGGGCGAGTTATCGTATTGCCTTGGCTAGAGAAACATACACAATAGCCTTGTATAGCTGACATTGCTGAATGCCTGCTGGATAAAAAGTTAGCAAAAGAAATCACAGTTGTGCCACTTTCCAATGAAACAATAGCCTGTTGAATTAAAGATTAAGCTGCAAACATGAATGCTGAGTTAATATCGCACGGGCAGAATTATGCCTGGACTTGCTATTTGCTTGTATTTATCCAGTATCGACAGTAACTAATCATCAAGGATGTTTTTTTATGTAAATACTTGGCAACAAAAGACAAGTGATGCTGGCAGAAATACCATATTTAAAGTGTTGGATACCTTTGTTGACTTTCATGGTTTATCCTGAAAAATCTATTGACACTTGCACTGATGGTACAAAAACAATGGTAAAACCAGTGGTGCCTTAGTACAAACCAAGGCAGTAGCACCAAACTCTACCAGTAGTCACTATATTTCACTGCTATCACAGACAGACAGATAGATAATAGCTAGACAGAAGACAGGCAGATAGAGTTTCATTTAAGAATGTTCTTGATGAAGCAGCAGGAATTAATTTTATTAAATTCCAACCCTTGTAGCCCATCTTTTTAATAATCTGTGTAAAAAAATGGGTCTACAGATAAAGCGCTTCTGCTATACTAAAGCATGATGGTCATCCTGAGGAATAGCACTTGTTATATTATTTGAGTTGCAAGCCACTTTTCTCAAGGAACATTTTTATTTGAAAGAATGACTAGGCCGGGAGCAGTGGCTCATGCCTGTAATCCTAACCCTAACCCTAACCCTAGGAAGCCAAGGTGGGAGGATTTCTTGAGCTCAGGAGTCTAAGACCAGCCTGAACAAGAGTGAGACCTTGTCTCTACAAAAAATAGAAAAATTAGCCGGGTATGGTGGTAAGTGCCTGTAATCCTAGCTACTCAGGAGGCTGAGGCAGGAGGATTGCTTGAGGCCAAGAGTTTAATGTTGCTGTGAGCTATGATGATGCCACTGCACTCTAGCCTGGGAGACAGAGTGAGACTCTGTCTCAAAAAAAAAAAAGAAAAAGAAAAAAGAATGACTGCCAGACAGATAAACTATGATGGTGGTTCTTCAGACTTGGGTATATGGCAGACATTTTTGTGAAAATTAATGAAGTGAAGCTGTCACTTCAAGGGAAACAATTAACAGTATTTGTTAACAATAATACAATTTGAACTTTCAAGAGAAAACAAGAATTTTGAGAAACCTATATCTGCCATTGTGAGCTTGATAGCTTTCCAATACCTAAAGACTTTCTGATGTGACTGGCGGTGACACTGACTAATGTAATTTTTTTGATGTCATATAATGAAATGGGTGAACATTTGGAAAAACTGCAAAACATGGTAAACCAATATTTTCCAAATGATCAATTCATAACCATATAAAATCAATCCTGCGTAGGTAAAAGAGCTATTGAAAGGGCAAAGTAGGCAGAATGCCAGCAGAATTGTGAAGTAAGAAATTCTGAAAATCCACTCCTCCATAAAAACAATGAGAACACTGGCAAAAATTTTCAAAATCAGCTTTTTTAATTTATTTTGAAATTTTCGTTTCAATTTTCTCTGGAAATAAACTAAGGCTTGCAACAATCTGAGGAGTGTTTATTCAAGAAAAACAGCTAGCTCTCGGTAAGACTAGTGAATGTTATGGCCTTTAAACTTGCCCTTTTCCATCCCTGCTCTCTAGCTCCACAGTGCCATGAAAACCAAACAGCCTGGTAATCAAGGTAAAAACAAGCAGCCTAGCAGTCACTGCAGGGGGAAGAACAGGTTTTGAGCTTCCCCAAAACACAATTCTTAGGTAACTGTCATTATTTGACCCGTCTGGTAATTACCTGGAAACCCCTTTCCCAGGGCTTGTCCTCATCTGACCCGAGACCTTGCTCAAGACAACAGACTTCTCCCCAGGAGCTCTGTCAAAAACACATTTCTAAATAATCAATGGCTCAAAGAAGAAATGACAAAGAAAATTAGCAAATACTTTGAAATGAAGGAAAATGAAAATGCATCCTACCAAAACTTACGGGATGTTGCAAAAGCAGTGCTCAGAGGGAAATTCATAACCACAAATGCCTACATTAAAAAAGAAGAAAGATCTTAAATCAATAATCTGACTTTAAACCTTAAGGAACCAGAAAAATAAAAGCATATTAAGTCTAAAGCTAGCAGAAGGAAGGAAATAGTAAACATCGGAACAGAGATAAATGAAATAGAGACTAGAAAAGCAATAGAGAGCATCAATAAAACCAAAAATTGATTCTCTGAAAAGAACAACATTGGCAAACCGTTAGCTAGACTAACCAAGAGAAAGAGAGGACTTAAATTACTAAAACCTTGGATGAAAGATAGGACATCACTACTGACTTTACAGAAATACAAAGGATCCTAAGAGAATACTACGAACAATAGTACACCAACAAATTAGGTAATGTAGATGAAATAGGAAAATTCCTAGAAAGATACAAATTACAGAAACTACCTCAAGAGGAAATAAAAAATCTGAATACAAAGACTTATAACAAGTAAAGGGATCAAATTAATAATAAAAAACATCCCACAAAGCAAAGTCCAGGTCCAGATGCCTTCACTGGTAAATTCTATCAAATGTTTAAAGAAGAATTAACACCAAGCCTTCACAAAATCTTCCAAAAAACAGAAGAGGAGAGAATACTTCCTAACTAACATTATGAGGCTAGTATTACCCTGATACCAAAACCAGACAAGGATATCACAAGAGAAATCAAACTATGGACTGATATCCCTTACTAATATAGGCACAAAAATCCTCAACAAAATACTAACGAACCAAATCCAGCAACATACAAAAAAGATTATAAATCATGATGAAGAGGGATTTACCCCCAAAATGCAAGTGTGGCTCAAAATACAAAAATCAATCAATGTAATACACCATATTAATAGTATGAAAGAAAAAAACCCAAACAAATGATCATCTCAATTGATGCAGAAAAAGTATTTGACAAAATCCAACACTCAGCAAACTAGGAACAGAAGAGAACTTTCTCAACCAGACAATGAACATCTATGAAAAACTCACAGCTAACATCATACTGGATAGGGAAAGGCTGAAAATTCCCTGTAAGATCAGGAACAAGATAAAAGAGGCCCACTCTCATCACTTCTATTCAACATTATGTTACAAGCTCTAGCCAGGGCAATTAGACAAGGAAAGGAATAAAAGATATCTAGATTGAAAAAGAAGTAAAATCTCCCCATTCTCAGATGACATGGTCATGTGTATATAGAAAATACTAAGGAATCTACACACACACAAAAACAAACAAACAAACAAACAAACAAAAACCCAAACCCACAAAAAGCAAACAAAAAACTCTTAGAGCCAATAAGTAAGGTTATAGGATATAAGTAGATCCATATACTAAAATCAATTGTATTTATATACACTAGCAACAATCAGAAAACTAAATGAACAAAATGTAAAATAAACCAATAGATTTTAATTAACACAATAAAAATTTTTTGATATGATTTTTTTTAATTAAAAAAATTTTTTTTTGTAGAGATGGGGGTCTTACTCTGTTGCCCAGGCTGGTCTTGAACTTCTGGCTTCAAGCAATTCTCCTGCCTCAGCCTCCTAAAGTGCTGGGATTATAGGCATGAGTTACCAGACTCAGCATGATATGGTTTTTAATTCCACATTGCAACTTGCTTGTTTATTTTTCTTTTTTGAGATAGAGTCTTGCTCTGTTGCCCAGGCTAGAGTAAAATGGTGTCATCATAGCTCACTGTGACTTCAAATTCCTGGGCTGAAGTGATCCTCCTGCCTCAGCCTCCCAAGTACCTGGGACTACAAGTACATGCCACCACACCCGGTTAATTTTTAAATTTTTTGTAACAATGAGGTCTCACTATGTTGCCCAGGCTGGTCTTAAACTCCTGGCCTCAAGTGATCCTCCCACCTTGGTCTCCCAAAGTGCTAGGATTACAGGTCTGAGCCACTGTATCTGGCCTGCAACTAACTTTTAATAAACTGTTACTTGTCCAGTTTTGAATGAATATCAAAGAAAAATATTTATCCACAAGGTCTACGAAAATACTTCACTCCTGCCCAAATACATAAATGTGTGAGGCCAGATTTTCTTTATATCCATCAATCAGAATAACATATTACAACAAATAGAACCCAGAGACAGATTTGAGAATCCAACTGTCTTTTTAAAATCCAGACGCTAAAGAGATTTGTAAAAATAAAACACAATGCTATTCTTCTTAATAATTTTTTTGTTTTGAAAAATAATTCTTTTTCATAAAAATATCTTATTTATATTAACATGTAATAGGTTTATTGTCATTTTAAAATTAATAAATATTTTAATATTTATTTTAACATTTTATCAGTTTTAAGTTCTTATTTGGCAAACTTTGATAAACAAAATACACATAAACAAAAGTTCTTTGGAATCTTTAATACTTTTTAAGAATGTAAAAACGTCCTGAAACCAAAAATTTGAGAATAGTCACTTCAAACCTTACATAAACATCTATTTTTTTCTTTCCTATGTATAAAACATTTAATAATTAAAACTTATATGAAAGAAATCTTAGAAGAAAATCTAGGAGATGACAGGTAAAATTTAGGGAAACATTTTTTTTTTTTTTTGAGAGATGTGGTCTTGCTACGTATTTCCCAGGCAGGGACTCCTGGCTTCAAGTGATCCTCCCACCTCAGCCTCCTGAGTAGCTGGGGACCACAGTCATGAGCCACTGTGCCTGGCTGGGAAAACCATAATCAGGACAGACAAGCTAGGAGCTATAAAGAAAAAGCCAATATATTTCGCTTTTAACATTTTAAAAAAGATTTTTAGCAAAGAGATTATAAAAATAAATCAATAATAAAAGATATCTTTAAAATACTTGTAATGAGGGTGACATCTGTCATATGGAGGGAATTCTAGTACAAACAGACATGGAAATAAACACAACTGAAAAAATAAAGAAAGGATATAAATGGGAAATTTATAGCACAGCAAATCCGAATAGTCAATAAAAGAAACACAAAGATGCTCATACTCACAATTTGTCAAGGAAATGGAAGATTAAAATAACAATGAGACAGTACTTTGCCACTATTAGATTGGCAAAAAAGTTTTTAGAAAAGAGTAATATAACCTATTGCTGGTGGAGATGGAAGGGAGAGGCTCCTTCATGCTCTGCAAGTGGCATCTGAATTAATTAGCCTTTTAAAAAAGCAGTCTGGAAAAATCTATTACAATTAAAAACACACATACACTTCAACTCATCAGGAAAAGCCCATATGATAAAAACTTTGGTAAATAAGGCTATTTGTACAAAGATGTTCACTGCAGCATTATTTAAAGTAGCAAAAATCTGTAAAATTGTATATCCATGGCATTAAAAAGCATCAATTTGCTATCCTGGCCAATTCAGAAGGATTTCCAAAAAACATTAACAAGAGAAAAAGGCAACATTGTGTATAAGTGTGTGTGTGTTTCTACCTCTATCTATATGGTATCTCAATTTGTAAAGCAAATAATGTCAAAAGCATACATGGACATGTGTGCAGTACATATATGTGTACTCTATGTGTGAATCTTCTAAGTATGAAAGCACAAGCACGTACTAGGTTGTTCCCGTGGGTTTCCTGGGGGGGGTGCTTAGTGGGTGCAGGGGAGGAGTAAAGGATAAAGCTCAGGCTGTGCCGTCTGCCCCAGAAGAGGCCTCCCCTGCTTCCCTTCCTCAGCCCACCCCACTCCCGTTCACCCCAAGCCGGGCACAGTCTTGCTCAGGACAGCTGTCTCCCAGTAGTCCCAGAGCACTTGGAATTTCTGCAGCACTTCCTCTATCTATCCCCTTTAGGAACCTTTAATTACATATTTGTTTTCTATTATTTCTGCATGTCTGACAAGAGACAACACAGGGTAGAGGTCAGGAGCATGGACTGGTGAGTCAGACCACCTGGGTTTGAATCTCAGCTCCGTCACTCACTTATTAACTGAGTGAACTTGGCAAGTGACCTATTTTCTCTCCATCTCCTCATCCGTGAAATGTGAAAAATAGGCCGGGCGCGGTGGCTCACGCCTGTAATCCTAGCACTCTGGGAGGCCGAGGCGGGAGGATCGTTTGAGCTCAGGAGTTCGAGACCAGCCTGAGCAAGAGGGAGTCCCCATCTCTACTAAAAATAGAAATGGACAACTAAAAATATATATAGAAAAAATTAGCTGGGCATGGTGGCGCATGCCTGTAGTCCCAGCTACTCGGGAGGCTGAGGCAGGAGGATCACTTGAGCCCAGGAGTTTGAGGTTGCTGTGAGCTAGGCTGATGCCACAGCACTCTAGCCCGGGAGTGAGACTCTGTCTCAAAAAAAAAAAAGAGAGAAACGTGAAAAATAGTAGCACCTACCACAGGGCTGCCGTGAGGAGCAGACGAGTGAACACATGCGAGGCACCTAGAGCAGTGCCTGGCACACAGCGATGCCACGCGGGTGGGAGCTGCTGCCCTCAGGATGACTGTGATCTCACCCAGCTAGACTGGAAACTCTCGGAGATGTTTTAAACGTGGACACTCTTTTAGATTTCTTTTGCATCCTTTCCCCATAATTTCCTAGAATAGTGTGATTCCAAGGTCCTCAAATATTCAGTGAATAAATAAATGAACAACTCTTATTTGAGAAGTTCGTACAGAAGGAAATTGCTGAGCATGTGATTGTCACTTATGTGGCAACCAGCACGTAAATGTCCATGGCTGACTATACCTGGCACTTAATCCTATTTTGTTAAGAGGGGAGAATATCTGTCTTAATATTAGTCTTCTAGAATAGCACAGGAAGGCCTTTCATCTCCACTTAACAAAGCTACTTGTCAGACACAAAGAAACTCGCCTTAATATATAATAAGGAAACCTGAGCCGACTGGGGTGAGAACATCGCAACCAGGCTCCTGAGCCTTGCGATTTACCATCAGCGCTTTTGTAACATACTACATGTATTTAATACAAAAATAAATTGCATTAGGTAACACATTTCTTCAGAGTGCTAAAGGAGATGTGTTTGAACCCTTAAATAGCAGTTGTCCTTGTCCATTCTCTTGGGTGTATCTAATGATGCTTTTATTTCTCTGGAGGTTTAAATGGGTCTGGGGTCTTCAAGGTGGGACAAGAGAGTATAAGAAGCAATTTAGCAAATAATGAAAACACTTGTCCTCCCAATGCCATCCTTTCTCCTCCTGCCTTGAATGTTCAACCTGTCCCTTTCAACTGGAGCCTTCCCATCAGCATTTTAAAATGCTTAGGTTTCTTCCATCTTAAAACAAAACAAAACAAAACAAAACTGCCCCCTTCGGCCACCATTACTCTTCTCCTACGCATGGCTAAATCGTGGGAGGAGCGGTATGCACCATTTTCTCACTTCCCCCCTTTCCTCAAGCCACTCCACTTCAGCTGTTGCTCTATCAGTCCACAAAAATGCGCAGCAAGTGACTTCCACGCCACTCAGTGTCCTGTTCTCACGCCCGCCTCTCTGATCAAGACCTCTCTCCACTTCTCACCCACATTTCCTCATTCCTATGCCCCTCTTGCAGTTGCTAATGTCAACAAAGAGGGAGTAACTTTCCACACCTTTCTGCTACATACACATATATATAATTCATAGGCATGTGTGTTTATATGTTTGCTTTTTCTGAAATACCGTTCACATTACTTTATGATTTCCTTTGATATTATATCCTAGGTAGTCTATAAATCAGAAGATATATTTCTAGCTCTACCTTTAAAATTTTAATATATAAATATATATTCAGACATAACTGAGTTTTAACACCTTAGATCAAGTCATTACATTTTTAGAAATTAGAGAGAAAAACTAGATTTTGCCCTGGGGGGGTCCTCTTGAGAGTTTCCAGCGGAGCAGGACCGGTAGTGGTGGAAGTTTCAAGTGCACAGACTTCAGCTAAAGGCAAGGGAAGGCGAGTACGACTTACTCTGGCCTCGGGCCCCCCTCCACTGGAGCCATTCTACCGTTAGAGTCACTAAACAGCTAACCGAAAATAATTGTTTCATTATCTGTGTTTTGGGTCTAAATATGAACTTTAAAAATATTTTACACTGCTGAGCAAGATAAGGTGTAACCCTACCACCTTGAAAATAACTGCTGTCTCCTTCAGAGCTATCACCTTGGGAGGTGATAACCACATGTCAATAACAGTGCTACTACTCAAAGGATTCTTACAAATTTTCCTTTAGCCTAAGATCTGCCACTTTCTTTCTTCCCTCCAATTTTAAAAGACAGCTATAAAAATAACGCCTGCCCTTGGTAAAAGCTGAGTAAAGTCCAGACCAGCTCCACGGTCGCCGGGACAGCCCTGGCCAACACTCGCAGGGGGCTGTGAGGATCTTTAGGGAGGCACAGCCCGTGATCTGACCTGAGTCTACCAGGAAGAGTCATGTTTTGGCCCATTTGACAGACCCTTCCTTAAAGCTTCCCAACGAAACCTCTTCTAGGAATTGTAAAAAGGAAATCAAAGTCTCAGGGCCACCCCCTCAACTCCTTACACAAAAGAGAAGGTAAAAGCCTCAGGTACCTGTGAAGAACAGGTCCCACAGATCATTCGTTTAGGAAATTTCTTGCTAACCTCCCATAAGTAAGGACATGCAAACTATACCCATGTCTAGCACCTAAGACTAAAGCCTGTTTGATTCCACACTAATAATGAATTACAAGTTTATCTTACAGGAAACAGAACTAGAGACAAGACAGAATCAGACATTCTTCCACCTACCCAGGACATCCACATACTGGATGCTTCCTTCACTCCCTTGTTTTATGTGAAATGTATTATAGATTTCCTGGGGCTCACAAGAATATAAACACGACCGCATCAATCCCCTTCCTACCTCCCTGCCTTTTTCCTTCCCTTAAATAAGATGATTTCCTAAAATGCTTAAGGTTCCAACCTCCTTTGAAAAACAGCCACAGGTTGTCTGCTGTTCGTGTTTTTCCCAGGTGCATCGTCAAAGTCTTGGCTTAATAAACCTCCACTGATTGAGATTTTTTTCCTCATTTATTTGGGTCCACAGAATCTTCTGAAAATTCTAGTTATCACAACAAATATTTTCAAACATCAACCTCATAAAAGAAAAATCTGTACACAGTAGCAAAAAGTCCAGAAAATTAAAAAAAGACCTCTATATTTGTTCACTTATAGTAGACTATAATTGCTTCCAAAGGGAAATTTCCAAAAGTTCAATTCCCATCATTAGCCAGAATAGTTGAACCAAATGAATTTTCCCTTGCAAGACAAAAACAAATGAATTAACAGCAAAAACACGTCAAAACAAAACAAAAACCAAAGCAAACTGAAAAATCCACAAGGATGACACAGGAAGAGGGAAAAACAGAACTTGAGAGTAATTTTTGGACACAATGACAAAAAGCTATTGAAACCAAATAATTAAAACATTAACTCAAACGATAATTGAGAACAGTATTGAAAAGCCATGCACACATGTGACTTAGGACAGTCAAGGTAAGACTGCCCGAGTTGCCGAGCTGGCCTCCATCCCGGGGGTTGGCAAACCATGGCCCCTGGGTCAAAATGCCTGTTTTTGTAAGGCCTGTGAGCTAAGAACAATAGTTTTCCATAGTTTTCTGGGAACATAGCCCGTTCATCCATTTACGTACTGTGGATAGCTACTTTGTGTCACAGCGGCAGAAGTGAGTAGCTGAAACAGAGACCGAGAGGCCTGCAAGGCCTAAAATATTCACTGTCTTCCCCTTTACAGAAACAGTCTGCCGACCTCTGCTCTAAACCGGATTGTACCCCCATCAGCTCTGTGTAACTCGGGCTGGTGTTTTTCCCCTCTGGATCCACCTTTGTAAACAAAGGGGCCTGGAGAAGATGACAGCCAGGACCTCTGTCTGCAGGTCAGTTCTGCACGTGTCCGACACGGCAGGAGGAGCCGGCGGGGGCGCCCACTGTCGCCACCTGCAGCCCAGGATGGAAAGGGCAGGCAGGCAGAGCGGCGGCCGCTGAGGAACCCTCGTGTCACGGATCCCAGCACGTCCTCTTTGGTAGGAGCTGTTAAGTAACCATCCCCCCAACCGGTGCTATCAATGATACAAAACCTGGCTTCTACACATTTTTTAAATCGATATACCAAAACTCCAAATAAAACTACATCTTCCAGCATCCACTTTCAGGGTGAATGCTCTCGCTGCACCACAGGAGAATCTATCCCGCAGCAGCCACCGCAGGAGTCGCCCAGAATTGAGGGAAGGCAAATCATGTATTACCAGACAACAGGTCTGTTCTGTTCTTTCTGGGTCTCCGAAGGAAAAGCAACACAATAGCTTGTCATCTGAGAACTCATCTATAGTTCCAGAGCCGCCACTCTTTACATCATTTCACAGAGACTCACGTGCATTAACTCTTGAACCTTAACGCTCTAAAACACCAGGCAAGTGGAGTTTTCACATCTGAGGAAACCCATATCAAAAAGATGCAAATAACAGAGTACAATGATTAGGGCTGACAGCTCTGAACCAAACCCAGGACCTCTCCCCCCAGAGATTCTCGCCATGAGCTTCCACGCCCACGACAGGTAGAGGCTCGCGCCCCTTCAGAGCAAAAAACTCACGCTGAAGAACTGTTATCTTTCGACTTCCTATAAAACCCAAATGATATGCAGTGCTGCAACTCTGTTTTCTGCAGTGAACTCGCTGAAGTGTGCGGGCTTCAAACACGGCCACTAAGTCGTCCCGCCAACCCCTCTACCCTTCTGTAGTTCCTATTAGTCCCTTCTGCAGAGTCTACCTCCATCCCCCAGTCTAGAGTGGCCTTATGCTGTCCCTTGAGCAGAATGTGGCAGAAGTGGTGTTCTGCGACTTCTGGGCCCAGAGAGGATTAGAAGCTTTCACTTTTTCCCTCTTGGAGCCCAGCCACCAGCCTACAAGGAGGCCCGGGCTAGCCTACGGAGGGAGAGGGCTCTGGGGGTGACAGCCAGCCTGGACCCTGAAGCAGCACTGCCCAGCGGAGCTTTAGGCAACCCACAGAACTATGAGAATAATGTGGCAGGAATTAAAAATCTCCACTCTGGACTAACTTGTCAAGGCAAGGAAGAGACTCAGGAATAGCTTGGTATGAGTTTTCTATGTGGTGTGAAAAGCGTCCAACTTACTTCATCGTCTTCATCTTCATCATCATCAGATTCAAGAACACCATCTGGTAGCTCTTCTATAAGAAAAAAAAAAAATCAATGAATAACCAAGAAACATGGAGGGAGCCTTGGTCAAGGCAATCCCGTGGCTACCGCAGAGATAGGCAAACACCATCGTGACAATGAGGTTACAGCAAAATGACCTCACTCCTCACCGTTCCTGGTCACGACTACTCCAGCCTTAGTTTGGTATCAACCTTAGTGATTTTAAATAGTACATCTCTCCATTTTTATCGGAACACATTTACAGTGGCATGGGAAAAATCAAAAGCCAACACAATTTGAGGGGAATTTTGGGGCAGGAAAGTAAACAAATATCTATTTCTAGGCATCGTGTTAGATGCTGCCACACGTGTCATTTCACCTAATCTTGACAGAGATTTTACTGACTGTTATCCCCCATTTTACAGATAACACGTGGAGGCACAGTGAGGATAAGGCACCTGTTCATGGTCACACTCCTAGAGAGCGGCAGAGAGCTGAGATTCAAGCCAGGTCTATCTCTAAACCGGAAGATTTTATTCCATGGGGGCAGGGGTGGTGGTCAGGGCAGGAAGGGCTCCTGAAGGCTGGGGTCCACTGCTACATCCGTCAAGAGTTTATAAAGGAGCAGCAAGTTAGCAACACAATGGAGTCACAGAAAGAATGAGCCCGTTTCCTTATGTGTCAAATGGGGATCACACCACCTACTTCTCAGAGTGGCTGGGAGGACTTGACAATACACCAGAACTAGAGCCCTGGCCCAGGCCGGGGAAAGCAGGCAGCACAGAGATGTAAGTTACTTTCTCCTCCACGGAGCCTTCCCTGATGCGCGCGGAGCAGTCATCTGCCCCTCCCCTGAACACTCAGCATGTTATCTAGGACTCCGGATAGCGCACACCACTTTGGGGTGATCACTGCTTACTGATGAATGAATGGCCACTGACAAGTCTGGGTCTCTCTCTCACCCACTTACTGGACTGTGAGTCCCTGGGGACAGGGCATCAGACTTACTCATCCATCCCTACATCCCTATTGCATCTTCCTTACCACTTGTTTCTTGAACAAATGACATAAAGGTGAAGAAAGCCTGAAAGAAGAAAGGAGATCAAACAGAAAGTAGGAGAAAAGAAAGAACCAAAGGCCATTCTTGAAGAGATTGCCCAGCACACTTATAGAGGCGGCAGGCGGATGCACCTAAATCCACTCGAACACCCAATCTTTTCTTCAGAGGGAATATGTAGAAACCCCAGGACACCCCACATCTTTGACCCAGCCCTCATGCTAAGGGAAGGACTGCACTGACTTCACTGGACCAAGGCCAGTGGGACATTTAAGTGCCCTGCCTGGCCAGGGCTTGCATGACTCCATGCCCATCACTGGCTGCCCACTGTCACGGAATGCTCTCTCTGCAGACATGAGGATATTATGCCATTCTGCATTTTGGCTGAAGTTTAATTACCTAACTTCCATTCCCTACCTATGAACAGCATACTCCTTTCTACCTTCAGGAAGTGCCTTTCAAAATGGTGGTACTGCTATATCCACTAATTATAAACCTCTCATTTTAAAATATGGAAATCCCTTTTTTAGACTCTTGGCCATTTCGTGAGGCCATAGACAGCCTAGCCATACTCCTTTTTCTCTGCCTCGTCTGCCCAGCTCCCATTCCCCAACCCCATAATCTGTTCGCCTGTTGGCTCAGATTCACCCCACTACCCAGAATAATCCAGTCCAGTGCAGGACCTTATAGACCTCAGCTCCTCCTCTCAGGGACGACTGTCTCCCATACGTTCCCTGAGCTGGTGCCCACCCCACGAGGTGCCCTCGCTCCAACAACTAACAGGGCATGGTACTGGAGTGGCCCTAGAGCTCCTTCCTGAGGGCCTGGCCGGGCATCTGCTCCGCCTTGCTCCTGCCTGGTGACCTGGCTGTGCCTCTGTCCTCTCTTCAGTGACCAGCTAGTGTCCGTTGGTTCCCTTCGCTGAGGGCTGGAGTTGTGGCCCATGCCTGGGTGAGGGGACAAACCTCCCACTCCACAGCAGAGTTGCTGTCGGCAGCTTACTCTGCATTGTCAATGTCACCAGCTGGAACTTTCCTTTAGGCTTCACCAGAGTAGTCCTTCCCCGCCTGTGGGATTATGTTTCTAAAATATACTTGAATTTTTATACTTGAAGACCGTAAAACTTTATAGAAAAAATAGTGCTAGAGGACTGACATTGGGCTTGAACGTGTGAAGACCCACAGAGATGTTTTTACATTCACCAAAATAAAACAAGGAAGTCAATGCTCTAAATAAAGATGGTGGCAATGCCATTTCACATATCTTAAGAACTGGTAAACTGCAACAATTCACACTCTGGTATTAATTTCCACTTGAGGATGAAGACTGGAGGGAAGCTCTCCACGTGCTCCCTCTCCCAGGTTTCATTTTGATTTGATGCTGGTGACACATGTCCTAATGTGTGTGTGTGTGTGTGTGTGTGTGTCTGTCTGTCTGATGATCCTCCATCTGTGTTCAATGACTTTTGAATTTTGTTTCAAAGTAGCAGGCTCCTGGGTAATCACCTCTGGGGCGCTGCCACTGTCCCATGGATAAAGAATAACTTAGGTACTTGAGACGGAAAAAGAACTACTTTAAGCCCTCTTCATTTACACAGGAACCCACCGAGTGGAGTAGGCATTTTCCCAGTCTTCCAGAATACTCAAGGTTATAAAGCCTTAGCTCTGCCCATTATAACTTCTGCCAAAGCACATCTCTCACAAAAGTGTAAACTGTCTCCTTCCTCAGCACACTCTAGCAAGCTGGTCCAAGGGCCAAAGTTATGTAAGAGAAAGAGATGTTTCTTGGGCCTGCATCCTGCTTCTAGGCTGCCAGGAAGGAGGGAAGACTGGCAAGGAAATGCACGTGGATGTGTCTCAATGGAGTGAAGCACACAGGCAGCCTTGAAGAAGATTCCCAGCCTGAACTTGACCCTGAAGCTGCAGAGCCCCCTGGCCTGGGAGGGAGGTTCTGCGTAGCTAAGGATGATGGAGCAGATAGGCAGCAACTCCCCGCCCAAACTGCAGCCCACCAGGAGAAGGCAGGGGGCAATGTCAGCCAGGACTGAGGTTCAGCTTTTATTTCATTTCTTTTAATATGCCAGAATAGGGGCTCAGCAACAAAATGAAGTTATTGTGGGAAATAAAGTCCTACTCTTTGCCCACCTGAATTTGGGATGAATTGCACCTGCTCCGTAAAATCCAGAGAGGAGGATGTTCAGATGGAAACGGGTAGACAGCCTCAAAGGGAGCAAAGATTCCAAGGCCGCCTGGCGGCTGTCCCCAGCCTGCAGACCAGCAACCCCTTGGGCACCTGTTTCTGAGCCCAGGCAGTGATACTACACATTGCAATCACGTGGGAGCTTTAAAAACTCCCCCAGAGATTCTGATTTAATCAGTGTGGGGCACTGCATGAGGATTTCACATGTCCCCAGGTGACTGCCCTGTGCAGACAGGCTGTGAGACATGAGCTGGAGGAAAGGTCACCTGGGGCTTCTGGCATTGCCCTTTTGCTTGGGTTTGGTCATGCTGCTGACTTGTGAGGAGAGGTCAGGAGACTCATTCTTTACCTTTTGTTCATGAGCTGAACAGGATCTGTGCACTTGGACTTGCAGTGATGTGGACAGCTGGGTGTCAGGGAAGGGCACGTAGAGAGGCCCAAGTGACAAACCCGGCCCGGATGTTGGCAGTGCCAAGTGCCTCTGCTATCTGAATGGTGTCAGGATCCAAAGAAAGAGCCAAGAGCTTCCCGACCACCCCTGCCCCATCTGAGGCTTCCCTGCCTGTCCTCTCCTGCTTACTATGGGATGCGGGTTGTTATGGTAATGGTGGAGGCTAGATAGAAAGGGGATCACACTGCCTCCTTCCACACAGCGGGCAACATAAATTTTTCTGGAGCGAATGAATAAATGTGGAGGATGACGACCTTTTCCACGGTGGTGCTGGAAAGACTGGCACCCGTTTTCATTACCTGACTCCAGGACCCTGGGAAAGTCACCCTAACACTGTGGCACGATTTAGGAGAGGAAGGGAGGGGCTGCGTAAAGAGAACTTACAAGGTTAGGGAAGGGTTTCTGTAATTGCTTTTAAATTCTTTTTGTTGACTATATCCCTAAAGTGTGATAAGATATTGTTAATCTTTGGACAATCTGTCCTTGACTACCTGGATGAACTTTTGTTTGTGGGTTCACTTGGGTCTCCTCAGCTCCCTAAAGGCTTCTTGAATGAATGCCGAAGATGACAAGCCCCTGCAAAGGAAGTCCGTGTGTCTTTCTGGTACATGCGAACGATTCAAAAGAGAGACCCTAGATTCTTGCATAAAACTGACCGGAATTAAGCTGCTTGATGATAAATTCTATCTGGCGGATCATTTCGGCATTGCCTTCTTTGATGAAGCAGCGTAGGATGTCCTCCATTCCCTAGAAGGATTGGAGAGAGCAACGGTTAACACTTCAGTGTTTCTGGGGAAACTACTTTTCAATAAGGTAGTTTCATCTAATCAAAAAATGACTTTTTGGGGGAGGGAGAGGATAGGTACAATAAAAATCCTTTGCTTAGCACTAAACATTCTTTTTGTTCTTTTTATAATTCATAGTGAAATTATTTTCTTCTTAGTTGACTATCTGACTTAATTATAAGACATTTAACAAAAAAACTATTGTAAAATTTTACTGCATAATATTGCCTTTAGTTTTGGCAATATGTTGTTTTGGGAGTTGGTTTCTTTCCTGTGTTTTCCCTAAGTTTATACACTGCCTTCTGGATTTTAGGGCCAAATATATCTTTGAAAAGTGAAACCGTATGTTTAAGAGAAGTAAATGAACAACAGAATCTCTCTTGAAACAGATATCATTCTTTTTCTATCAAAAAAATTATAAAGTCACTATACTATGCATTATTTTCTTTATTACAATACAATGACACCAGAATTTTCAATATTGGCTAATAGAATTCCAGGGCAATACAGAGGTAAGATACTGACTTAAACAGTATCTAATTCCCCTCCCTCCCTTTTCCTTGTAGGATTTGAATGAGTATGTACAGCTGGAGCTGATGAGGCCTTCTTGCCACCACGAAGGGAAAATGTGTCTAATAATGAACTCAAAACAGAGGAAGCAGAGTCCAGAGGTGCTGATAGAGAAATGGATCCAGTGACATGTGAACCCTGAGCGAACTGTGCCTGAAGCTTATCCTGGACTTTTAGGTACATGACCCAGCAAGTTCCCTTTTTATGTAGGCCTGTTTGGAATCAATAGCTCTGAGTGAATCAAAGAAGTGCCAAATACTGCTCTGAACATGCTGAGTTCTCATCAACCAAAGCAGAGCATGACCTTCTGGAAAGGTTAAATCAAGATTGTAACTAGGATTATAATCCCAGCTCCCCATGAATTTGATGTGTGATCTTACTCAAATTACTTGACTTCTCCCAGCCAGTTTCCTCAACTACAAATGAGGGTGACAACTCAAGTTGACATGAGATTTTTAAAAGACAAAACATATAATTGGGTGTTGGTTATGTAGATGTATACATTTTTATCAAAACGCATTGAACTGTGTGTGGAAAGCCTGTGGATTTCACTGTTTGTAAATTCTACCTAAAAAAACAGCACCTAGTCCAATAGCTGGCATGTAAAGATGCTCAAAAAATGGACAAGATTGCACTTGCTGTGGCTGGTAGGGCTCAGGACAGAGGACTGTTAGCTGAAGCCAAGGGAAGAAGAAACGAGGTTCCCCGGTCGCAGCAGAGTGAGAAGAGCAGAGGATTAGGACAGAATTTAGGGAACAGTAACACTGAACTGGGCGGCAGAGACAGGTGAGCCCACAGAGGAGACGGTGAAGGAGAGGTCTGGCAGGGAGGAAGAACTCTGCAAAGGTGTCCCTGAGTCCAGGGAGGACTTTTCAAAGAGGGCATGGTCGGCAGGACCCAGCCTCCTGGGGGTCCAGTCAGACACCCGGCCTGAGCTTGTCTTACCAAAGAGACAGCCCTCAAGCAATGACTGCCTTGCCCTGCCCTACCAGGAGAGCTGAACTTTATGTCTCTGTCTCATAAACGGATCTCCCCTGTTCTCATCCCCCCGGAGGTAAGGACCAGGGGAAGGCGAACATTACGGAGAGAAGCAGTGTGGGAAACCCTCAAGTGCCAAAGATCACAGTCACCACTGACCAGTTGAGGAATGTCAGTGTCATGAACATTTTCACAAGTGGAATGAGACCAATCATTCACTCAGGCTCTCTTCTATCTTTTCTTCCCAGATGTTACTTTTGCAAGTGATTATCTGCTCACATATTTAAAGATCTTCTTATCTCCTTTGCTCTCTTTCATATATCTCTAGCTTGGTGGTTTTTTTTTTTTTTTAGACAGAGTCTTGCTCTGTTGTCCCAGCTAGAGTGCCGTGGCATCAGCCCAGCTCACAGCACCCTCAAACTCCTGGGCTCAAGTGATTCTCCTGCCTCAGCCTCCCCAGAAGCTGGAACTACAGCACCGGCTATTTTTTTTTTGTATTTTTAATAGAGACAGGGTCTTGGTTTTGCTCCAGCTTTTCTCAAACTCCTGAGATCAAGCAATCCTCCCTACCTTGGCCTCCCAGAGTGCTAGGATACAGGCGTGAGCCACCAGGCCCGGCCTCTAGCTCAGTTATCACTTGGGGAAAAGAATCATAAACTCCTCCTTCTCTGTAACAAGGAGGGTTATTTGAGAAAGCTTTCTTAATAGACAATTCTCCAGTGAGAAATATCACTTATTTTTTAAAAATCAGATATATTAGGTAATGTTTAATCTAAATTAAAGAAATAAGTCATAAAAATAACCACATTTTATCCTGAAAGTAATACCTTGTCATTTCAGATAATCCAGGCCAAATAACAACGCCCAGCCATGTGGAAAAGCTAATAAAAGGGACTCGGGTATCAGCCGGAAGCAGTAGATGGAAAACACGCAGTGTGCAAAATGTCAGTAAATAAGGAACTCAGGCTCCTGCCAGCCAGCTCTGCTTAAAGACCATCGTAAAGGTGACCATACAGAAACTGTATTTGTATTTATAGTGTTTCAGGAAAGAAAACAATCTGTCCTATCTGGATGTCTTGGCAGGTTAGAGCCCCAGGTCTGGCGTGGTGCTGCAGCACAGGCGTGGCGAGCCCCTCGCTGGCCACGCGGCCCGGGCAGAGGATTTCACCCTCAAGCCTCAACTTCATCGGCAGCAAAATGGGCACGAGCAGTCACTGCTTCAGGGGGACCTTGAGGGGGTTTGATGAGGTAAAGCCCCTCACTGAGCCTGACAACAGGCCCCGAAAACTGCACAGGCCAACTGTCATCACGCTCAACAATTCAACTCTGGACTCTGTTTTGTTCCAGCCCAAACAGTCTAATCTTCACTCACTAAAGGTCATCAAGGGAAATTTCCCCTTAGAAATTCATATAGCTATTTCAGGGGAATATAAACATCTTCCTCTAATTATGGAAGTTATAGAAGTTCTCTGTAGAAAACTTATAAACTACATAAAAGCATAAAAATTACTCACAAGCCCCTACCCAGAGATGATTGTGAACATTTTGAAGTATTTCCTTCCATTTATGTACATTATTTTACATAACTGAGGTCATATTGATCATGTTTCTTATTTTTTAACTTAACTCTATGATCATTATCATGTGTCAGTAAAAACCTTATGAACATTTTCATAGCAGCCAACATCTCTCAATGCTTACTATGTGGCGGGCACTGTTCTAAACACTGTGTACGTTCTCACAATCCTATGAGTTCGGTACTACAACACCCCTGTCTGACAGATGGAAAAACGGCTACACTGAGCGGTTCCGTCACTAGCCCAGTGACACACTTCGAGGAAGTGGCAGAGCAAGATTCACACCCAGGAGTGAACCCAGTGGGCCGAGGAGGTGCCACTCTACCCACTTCCCCCTCCTGCCTCTGTTTGGACTTAATCACTCCCCTAATGTTGGGCATTTACATTGTTTCCGGTGTTCCACTATGATCAATAATGATGTAATGAACATTTTGGTACGTAAATCTTTGTTCATGTTTTGTGGGGAGCTCCAGAAGTAGAATTACTGGGCCAAGAATAGGAATATTTTTGAGGATTTTTATATATATTGCCAAATTGTTTTTTAGAAATACTGTATCAATTTATAATCTTCTCAGTAAAATTTCCACACTAATTAAGAAAGGCCCATAGCTAATGGGTGTCAGGGAATACAGCGACTGGGCTGACCATCTGGGATGGACAACTGCGATGCCTGTGTCTGCCGCGCCTTTAACCCCAGCTTTTCCACACGGTGTTAATTTACTAACATCTCAAGATGGTAGTGCCTGGCTGCAGGCACACGACCTGGACCATGCCAAGCAAACGCACTCACGTGAGCCCGGCTCAGAAGTGGGCAATGTAAAGGACCGGGCACGGGGGGATACACGTTATTTTGGTGGGAGGTGGGTAGTAGCGGCCCTCGGCCCCCCGGGGAGAGCGGAGGCAGAGTTTCTGGCAAGCACAAGCTGTGGCCTCAGGGTCACTGTGGCTGCAGCGGTGTCACTGGAGCAGCCCTGTGGAGTGCTTGCGCCTTCCTCTAGGCTGGGCGGCTTCTAATGCCCACTCCCTGCCTCTTTTTTTTCTTTTTTTAGTTTTTTAATTTTCTTCTTCCACCCTCAAGGGATCAGCTCCCTGGCTCTTCCAGAGATTCTGAGGGCCTTTATAACCAGCAGAGTATCTGGTCTGCCCAGGGCAGAATGTGTGCTGGGGTTCAGGTAGCAGGGCAGAGCCCTACTGTTGCTCATTACTCTAGCCCTCGTTGCAGGAGGCCTGCGGGGTGGGTTTAAGGCAGCCCTATTTATCTGATTTCTTCTCCAGCCCCAGACCTTGGCAACCTCTTAAAGTTCAAATGGGCCTCAGGGGACTCATTTGTCTTTTTCCCCTTTTTTTCTGGTATTATCTTAAGACCACTATAATAGCATTTGGTACTAATATAATTTTTATGTATAGTCTCTGTCATTTTCTAAAAGCACATAAATGTTTTACATAATTGCAAGAACAGAATTCTTATAATGATATATTCTGCTTTCATCCCTCATTATACAGTACAATGAAATTTTCCATACTGCCTCATACTGCTTTTCCTAATTATTTTCAGTAGCTATTAATATATTGAGCAAAAGAACCATAATTTCATTAGCAATTCCTCTATACTAAACATTTATGTTACTTCCAGTTTTTCACTCATAAAAATACTGAAATGAGGCTGGGTGCATTGGCTCAAGCCTATAATCTCAGTGCTTTGGGAGGCTGAGGCGGGAGGTTCATCTGAGGCCAAGAGTTCAAGGCTAGCCTGGGTAACATAGCAAGACCCTATCTCTAAAAAAAAAAAAAAAAAAATTAAAAAATTAGCTGGGTGGGGTGGCGTATACCTATAGACCCAGCTATTCAGGAGGCTGAGGTGGGAGGATTGCTTGAGCTTAGGAGTTTGAGGCTATAGTGAGCTACACTTACACCACTGCACTCCAGCCTGGGTGACAGAGTGAGACCTTGTCTCAAGACAAAAAAAGTTGAAATGAGCATTGTCATACATAGACCTCTTCTCTGTATCAACAACCAAGAGAAAATTAATGCGGCCAAAAGATGGACATTTTAGTGGTTTTTCATTTATACTGTCAAACTGCTTTTGCAGAAGGTCTATGCTGACACATAGCACAAATACCAGCAGGGTCTGAGGACATCAGGTCTGCCTCTACTTCCCTAGCATTGTGCATGAGCAGATGTTAGGGGTAACATCTGATGTTACAGATGTGGGTAATGTTTTCCTCATTGTCTTATTTCCTTTATTATTTGGCATTTCCAGCCTCCCTTGCAACTAGGGTGCAGGAACATGACCTAGATTCTGCCAAGCAAATGCACCCATGTGAGATTCTTAAGCAAAAAGAATGTAATAGCTTTATCAATCTAGAAACTTCTTCAAGGATAAAAGTGAAATGAGAGAAATCTCAGGATTTTAGGGGAACCTTATTGTGGACACACCATCCCTTAGAAGCCACTCTTATAAATAGTTTAATAGGCAACTGCCTAGGTGATGTGTCTAAAAGCTTCCTCTGTTCAAGTTCAAAGGGGATCCCTCCATAGCTCATGTCTTTGATTCCTGTTAAAATGCCAGAGGGAAGCTTGTTTTATTTATATCATTTTATAAGTGACCCAAGTTTTCTTTTTAAAAGTCAAAAAATGCACAGGCTGTCTGGAAACCTATGCCAGAAACCATAAAGGAAAATATTAATAGATTTGACTATAATTAAACCTGCTGTATGACCAAAAATACTATAATTTTAAAAGACAAATAAAAATTGGGAAAATATTTGTCATATTTGTCAAATGATTTATAGCCCCTAATTTCCCTAATGATATCTCCTTTGATCCATAGGACACATAGGAGGGTGTGGCAGTGCCCCCAGGTGGCCCCAATGACCCCAACCCCTGCTACTCATGCTGTCGTGCAGTCCCCTTACCCCCACTGTACAGGCTGGTCTGCTGACCAACAGAATAAAAGTGAGGGTATGTCACTTCTGAGAGTAGGTTCCAACGGATGCTGTGGCCTCTGTCTTGCTCACATTTTCTCTCTCTGGGATCACTCAGCTGCCATGTCGGGAGAAGGCCTGTGGCGCGGCCCATGCGGGAGGAAATGAGGTCCTCAGCCAACAGCCAGAAAGGAACTGAGGCCTCCTGCCGAAAGCCACGTGCGTGAGTTGGGAAGCAGATTCTCCAGCCCACGCCCTGCTTTGGCTGTCCTGGCTTAAGTCTTTTTTTTTTTTTTTGAGACAGAGTCTCACTCTGTTGCCCGGGCTAGAGTGAGTGCCGTGGCGTCAGCCTAGCTCACAGCAACCTCAAACTCCTGAGCTCAAGCGATCCTCCTGCCTCAGCCTCCCGAGTAGCTGGGACTACAGGCATGCACCACCATGCCCGGCTAATTTTTTCTATATATATTTTTAGCTGTCCATATAATTTCTTTGTATTTTTAGTAGAGATGGGGTCTCGCTCTTGCTCAGGCTGGTCTCGAACTCCTGAGCTCAAACGATCCGCCCACCTCGGCCTTCCAGAGTGCTAGGATTACAGGCGTGAGCCACCGCACCCGGCCCTGGCTTAAGTCTTGACTATGACCTGAAGGATTCTTAGTTAGCAATCTGCTCTTGAACTTCTGTCCCACAGAAACCGTGAAATACAGTCATGTGATGCTTAATGACATGACACGTTCCAGGAAATTTGCTGTTAGACAATTTCATCATTGTGGGAACATCACAGAGTGCACTTACACAAACCTGTGTCCCTAAACACAGCTAAACATAGAAAAAGTACAGTAAAAACATGCTATTATAATCTCATGAGACCACTGTCACAGATGCAGCCCACCATTACCGAAACATGGTTAGGTGGTGCACAAGTTTAATTAAAAAAATTTTTAAGCCACTAAGCTTTGGGGTAATTGGTTATGTTGCAATAGATAACTAATAACTAATACAAGTGTGTGTCATCTAATTTCCAAACATTTGGGGTTTTCCTAAATACCTTACTGTTAGGTTTATATCTTTCACCAAATTTCTTCATTATCCAGCCTTTTTTTGGGCCCCATTTTCTCACCTTCCTCTCCTTCCAGAAGTCCTATTAGGTATCTGTTAGACCTCCTGATGTCGTCACACAGGTCTCTGAAGCCCCATGTCTTTCTTCCATCTCTTTCTCCCTGTGACTCTCCCAGACTGCCACTCCCTCCCACCTTCTCCGCCCATGCCCTGATGTCTTTCCTCCATGCTGCACTGCACTCTTTTCAATTTGATGTCACCTCCATTCTGTCATTCTCTTCGGCCTACATGTTTTTTTCCTGTTCTTTGCCTTGCTTGACAATCCCTGTCTTTCACCTAAAAGACCATAATGCAGAATTTAATCCAGTTTATTTTCCCCTGTTCTTCAGTGAAAAAGCTGATTTTTTTTATTTAAAAACAGTAGGCAATTAAGGTCTATTGTTTAGCATGATCACATAGAATGGTTCTTAAATGAGTTTTTAGCTCTGGAGTAAATGTTGACATAATTTACATGACCAATTAGATTTAGCAATTCTTCTAAGTAAGCAAAACCAATTGGAAGAATGTTTTGTTGGTCTCAACCAGAATTTAGCCGTGTTTTCACTGTGGAAATTAGTTAATCTCTTTACCACAGCATACAGTACCCACACTGCTAACCGGGTTTCACATGGTGTAAGGAAAAAGAACAAAACTCCAGCAGTTTTGCTGATTAGATAGATCTACAAACATTTGTCCTTTCAAAATAAAAGATACTGATCACCTAGGGCTTGTTTTTTACTTCAAATATAAGCACTAATATGAACACATTAAATACTGAATTCACAATTTATCAACCAAACCAAGTAGTGAGCAGTTTTATAATCTTTTCTAGTTTTTCTGCTCCATTTGGTTGCTATCAGAATGTCCACAATTTTGCAGAAACAAGCCTACTGGGAACTCTCTAACACTGTGGTTCTTAACCACTTAGGAGTTAGGGATCTCCTTGAGAATCTGATTAATGCTGCAGACTCTCTCCCCAGAAAATTGCAAATACATATTTTGCATAAAATGTCAGGGAGTTCATTAATGATCTGAAGCCCTTCTATGGAGCCCAACTGAGGAGGTCCTTCCTCTCTAACAGTTCTGAATTGCCTGTAATCCTAGCACTCTGGGAGGCTGAGGCAGGAGAACCCTTGAGCCTGGGAGTTTAAAATCACAGTGAGCCATGATGACGCCACTGCACTCTATCCAGGGCGACAGAGTGAGGGTCTGTCTCAAAGAAAAAAAGTTCTGAATTATGGCACGATGGAGGCTCACACATTTCTTGAGCACATTTTCTTACCATTGCTCTTGCTTCCTCACGAATGGATGGAATAGAAAGGATGCTGTACAGAGCTCCGTTCACATACGGCTGTATCTTTAAGGGAGGAAAAAAAACAGACATTTGTAAGTTTTCAAATACTGTGCAACTCGATTATCACACACCACACAGGAGAACAATCTGGCTAATGAGGAGTGGGCGTTCCTGTCCTCACAGCTGTCCTGGGCTCCAGGATGCAGGTTTCCAAATGGCAGACACATCCATCTGCATGTCCCAGTGACAGATACAATAAAGAGTCCCAAAACCAAATGCAGCACTCCCTCCCGCAGCTTACTCCTGCTACATTTCATTGCTTAATTAAAGTCATCTCTAACCCCTGACCGCCCAGGCTAGAA
Organism: Eulemur rufifrons; assembly: GCF_041146395.1. Lineage (NCBI taxonomy): Eukaryota > Metazoa > Chordata > Mammalia > Primates > Lemuridae > Eulemur > Eulemur rufifrons. Next base: position 7,881,721 of record NC_090983.1, read on the forward strand.
ACTTGAGTCACCATTGAGTCCCCTCTGTTCACACCTCCTGTGCTTGGTCTTCAAGCACCCTTGATAGGAACACCTCTTTTCCATAACCACTGCTGCTGGCCTTGTACAAACATCATCGTCTATGACTTAGGCTACATCACATCTCCAATCAGTCTCTCTACCGTCAATGTTCATCCTTTAATCCAACCATCATATCATTGCCAAAATGCTACAACATGGGCCAAATCATGCATCTCTCCACCTTGGAAGCCATCCATAGAGCCCACCTGGGAAGGCCCAATTCTTGTGCACAGCACCCAGGCTCCTTCAAGAGCTGGCCTCAGCCAGAGGGAGTGTTGATACTGAGGCGGGAGTGTTGGGGGTTGGACCATAAGGAGAATGAGTACCACAGGAGAGGGCCTGGCATGGGCCAGTGAGGCCAGGGTGCCCATAGGAGAAGGCGAAGGAAAAGCTTCCTGCTTCTGAGTTCTAAAATTTTAAAAATTATAAAAGATTTCAAGTGACTTATAAAAATACCTGGAGGAGTTGGACACAGTAGCACATGCCTAAAATTTCAGCTACTTGGGAGGCTGCGGTAGGAGGACCGCTTGAGCCCAGGGGTTCAAGACCAGGCTGGGCAACATAGTGAGAACCTGTCTCAAAAAAGAAAACAAAACAAAAAACCCCCAAAGACCCAGAGGTGGGAGAATATATACAACTTTGCAGATGCTGTAACTATCCTAGGCCAGCCATGCACTTGTAGGGTCACAGGTGCCAAGTGCCCAGAGCAGCCCCAAGCCCAGGGCCAGCAGTGCTGGCAGCGTACCTCATGGTTCTCATGGCCAAGCAGATCCGAAAGGACTTTGAGCACGAGGCCTGCCACCTCGGCACACATGTTCTTCCCTGTAGGAAACAAACCAAAACAAACATGACACGTTTAAACTCAGCAGCACAGTTTTAGGTCAGGCAGACTTGGGTACAGATCTTGGCTCCTCTGCTTATGAGCTATGTGACCCTGGGTGAGTCACTTAAGCAACCTGGGCCTCAGTTTCCTCCTCTTTAAAATAGGGATCATTATTAATACTTACCCCAAAGGGTGATGTAGAGGTAAGTAAGCTAATGTATGTAAAGGACTTAGGATAGCACAGAACCCAAGTGCTCAGGAAATGGTGGTGGCTATCACCAGCCAGAGCACAGAGCCATTCACTGTAGTGAAAGTACATGGTACAGAGCAAGGTTCTACCTCCCAAGTGTATGCACCACTAGCCTACAAATCATACAAGTATTTTAGTCATTCCAAACATCATCATAAACACTGCAAATAAATTGATAATGAAAGAAAGCTGACAAATGTATTAAAAGCTAGAACCTTTTGCATATGCTATTTTTTAAAACAGAAGACTAAAAAACATTTGCTCAGTCAGTATCACAGTTATGAGGTTCAGATTACAAAGCATCTGAAGGTGAAGATGCTTCCAACAAATACCCTGGAGCCGGCTATTGACCCAGGTAAGCTTTTTCTCTAAACTCCGGGACTGCTCAGACTGGAGGTGGCCACAGCCTGGACTTGGCACTTCTTCTAAAGGAGCCTCTCTCGTCTCAGGTAACAGAGACTTTCAATGGGACATACTTCAGAAAAGCTACAATCACCCTTTACTGATTGCGTAAAGGACCTGTGATGCCCACAGGAGCACCCCATCTCCAGAGGTGAAGGGGAGACGACTGAATACGAGCAGGAAGCCCAGTTTATCATCACTGCTCCTGCCACCGACACAGTCCTGTAGGATCCTGGGAACATACTTCTCTCTCTTCAAAGAAGGGGATCATAATTCTTAACTTCTTACATTCCAATAATGCAATGAAGATGAAGAAAAATGTAAACGAATTTAGTTTCCTCTTAATGTGGGCACTACACAGATATAAGACATTCTTTCCAAGAGCAGAATGGTATTTTGGTTTCAGGGATTGAACAACTTTACACCTGGTTGGAGATGCTTCCCACTCTTTTTTCTCTTTTCAGTTTTCTATGAGGAGACTCAGAGCAAAGCATGCAGGCTCATTGGTAACCCAGATTCGAGGGCCAGGATCTTGTCCCCTCTCCTAGCAGAATGGGGGCAGGGCTGTGAGACCTGCACTCCGGAGGCAGAGGTTCATGAGCAAAGCCACCGAGTACTCCAGTGTGTAGTCAGACAGGCAATCGGGCTCCTTCAGAATATCAATCAGCCAGAAGATGAGGCCGTCTTGAATCATCGCTGTCTGCAGTGGGCGCCTAGGACAAAATAGCCTAAGGTAAATTAAAACGGGCAAGAAACTTTTCATATAAGAATATATAGTAATGTGGCCAGGTGTGGTGGCTCACACCTGTAATCTTAGCACTTTGGGAGGCTGAGGCCGGAGGATCACTTAAGGCCAGGAGTTCAAGTCCAGCCTGAGCAACATAGTGAGACTACAAAAAATAGAAAAATCAGCTGGACATGGTGGTACATGCCTGTAGTCCCAGCTACCTGGGAGGCTGAGGCAGAAGGATCGCTTGAGCCCTGAAATCTGAGGTTACAGTGAGCTATGATGACGCCACTGAACGCTAGCCCAGGTGACAGAGCGAGATCCTGTCTCAAAAAAAAAAAAAAAAAACAAAGAGTATATAGTAATGTGAATGCAAAGCAGAAAGGACAAACTGTACAGAAGATATAGATTCTGAGGACTATTTTATTGTTAAACCCATACAACTGAAACAATAAAAATTCTTTTCCTTGCAGGGATATTGCTAAGGGTTTATAGAAAGATAAGGAAGTTAGGAGGCCTCCCACTTTGAAAGCTTCCTTGTCAATATTTAAAATTAGCAGAACATTACTTCAAATATTTAATATATATTTACTGATATTCTACTTACTCAACCCACGCAACAGGGCCATATAAATACTTCCTTGACAAATAGATTTTTACCTGTGCTCTATATAATCTAGTTTAGGCACTTTGAGCTGTATGAATATAAAGAAAAACAAAAAAGAGCAAGAACCCAGCTTATTACCCAGCTTATCAGATTGCTATCACAGGGTAAGGGTAGTTTAATGATCTGGGTAATACAAATTATAAGGAATGATTTTCCACCCAAAGTCCAGGTACAAAATCTTGCAAAATCCAATGCCTCATCAAAATGTGTAATGGGGAATGTTTTCATGTTAGCTTTAAGAACTGAAGAGACTAAATGTGGCAGAAGAAACCATCTGAATTATTTGAAAATCAAAACATCATGGAGAAGCCAGCACTATACCTCTCCTGATTAACACGTTATGGTAAAACAACCACCCAGGACAGAATAGCAAAGCCAGTGTCCCTTCATGCTGTTCTTAAACACTATCCCGACCCAATCAGTGAGACTTACAACACGAATGCAATGAGACTGTGCTCTCTTGGTAAGCACGACTACTTTCTACACGCATTGCAGAGCCACTGGAAACTGCGAAAGTATTAAGCACATTCACAGAACAGAAAAGCCTAAATTACTGTTTGGAGGAAAAGACTAAATAGGCAGTAAACATTTGCATTACCAGGAAGAGGTATTTCTTTACCATATCTTGTGTCTGTTACTCAACTATAGTTACTAAATTTCTAAAAATTTCCCAGATATGGTCAACATCAAGCTAAGTTATCTCTATACACAGACAGACATGAAGTGTTGGTGTGAGCTGAGGAACCCACAGCTCTGGGTATCGCCTACAATTCTTCTCAATCCATACAGTCAGAACAAGACATTTGCACTTAGACTATTTCACCTTGCAGGCTTCTGGTTATCAGCGAGAGTTAGTCAGACGTTAAACGCATTGGATGTGAAGAAAGTGTGTTCATAAGGGGACTGACAGAAAAAGCTGAGGACTCCTGGTACTAGAATCCTTTTTCTTTTCTTTTTTTTTTTGAGACAGGATACCGCTCTGTCATCTGGGCTAGAGTGCAGTGGCGTCATCATAGCTCACTGCAACCTCAAACTCCTGGGCTCAAGGGATCCTTCTGCCTCAGCCTCCTGAGTAGCTGAGACTACAGGTATGTGCCACCATGCCTGGTTAATTTTTCTATTTTTTGTAGAGATGGGGTCTCGCTCTTGCTCAGGGTGGTCTCAAACTCCTGACCTCAAGTGTTTCTACCACCTCGACCGCCCAAAGTGCTAGAACTACAGGCATGAGCCACCACCCTGCTATAGAATTTTTAATAAAGTGCATGAGAATGTGAGGTGGTTATGAGGGAAGGACTCTGGAAGAACTACCATATGACCCAGCAATTCCACTCCAGACACCTGTCCAGGAGACGGGAAGCCACATGTCCACATAAATACTTCGGTGCTCAAGTGCGCACAGCAGCGTTATGTGAATCAGCCAAAAGTTTATGCGAAACAGCACAAACACCCATCAGCTGATGAGCGGATAAACAAAGCATAGTATATCCACCTAACGTAATGGAGTGCGGGCCAGCAATGGAAAGCAATGCAGTACTGACACGTGCCACATGGCCAGACCTTGAAAAACCTTCATTATGCTAAGTGAAAGAAGCTAGTCCCAAAAGAACACACATTATATGATTCCATTTATATGTAATGTCCAGTACAAGTAAATCTTCAGAAAGTAGGTTAGCAGTTACCTGGGGCCGGGGCAGGAATGAGGAGTGACTGTAAATGGGTATGAGTGAGGTTGCTTTTGTGGAGATGGAAATGTTCTAAAACTAGATTGTGGTGATGGTTGAACAACTCTGTAAATACACTAAAAATCACTGCATTGTAGACTTAAAACGGGTGGCTTTTATGATATGTAAAGTATGCTTCAATAAAGCTGTCAATTAAAAAAAAATCTCCAGAACACACCAGATCTGGTTTAAGAAGACGTGTCTAACTGGGAAATCTCTGACACGATTGGTTCCAAGTCACGACAGATACCAGGCTGAGCGTACGGGGTGGGCTGCTGGGATGTGTTGACACGGAACCAGGAGGCCCTCACCCTGATCCCGCAGGACTGCCCCTCACACTGAGATGTCCCCCCTGTGTGTGGCTCCCACAGGGGCGTGGCAGCAACTTGAAGGCCGAGGCTCTATCAGGTCTCATTCATGTGTCTGTCTCTAAGGCTGGCAGGTGGTCTGAGACGCAGTCTAGCACCTGGCTGGCACCAGATGAAGTCCATTAGGAGACTATAACAGTGCTTTTAAAATGTCTTCCTCCATCCTGCATCCTCGAGCAGGACAGTTTGGCGGAATAGGGACAGGCTTTCCAGCTCTGTCTTGGAAAGCCGCCCAACCTCTCCTCGGTGTTAGAAAAATATCCTCTGCCTCCTGGGTTGTCACAGGAATAAAATAAGCACTAAATAGTGGCTAAAACAACCCCAATCTGCCGTCACAGGAGCCACATGTCCTCTTGCACAGTCATCACCTCAGGCTGAACTTCTGCAAGGCCCCAAGGACATTCTCCCGGGTGATGACGTCTTTGTCCTCCTCCTTCAGCCTTCCCTCCAGCATCCGCAGCACCATCGTGTTCTGCGCAAGGTAGAGGCGACCTAATAATATGCCAGACGTGAAACAGGTGAAAGGTGGATAGAATTCATCCGGTGTGCTCCAAACCCACTTTGTGTGAAAACTTTGTTTGCATATAACACAGTAGAGTTTGGGTAATTTTATGTTCTTACTAAAATTTATTAAAATGCATTTCTTACAAAAATTGATTTTATTCAATCAGCTATCTAATGAATCAAAAAACCACACTTCTTGGAAGCCAAACATAATTCATCACCATGTTCTTGCAGGGAGCAGTGTCTTTTTATTTGCCCAGATTCGAGGGTCAGATCTACAAGAAGAAAAAGGGGGTGGATCTGTGAGTTATGAGCCCTAGGCCTTTACAATAGAGGCAGCCAACGAGTGGTGCAGGCCACACTCCCTGCTCTTGCTAGATATGCCCAGAGCCTGGAGGAGAAGGTGTGAGCCATATCCGAAACTCTATGATAAGCCCAGGATGGTCACTAGCCTGCTATGGGTTTCTGAACTGATCAGAAGACGTTAATTATGGACACAAGTTTCAACTGTGTTACCATATGAATGGCCCTCAGCACATACCCTGGCTTAAAATAAATGTTTGCCAAACAGATGGAAAAGTGAACAAATGAATGAATGAAGAAAGTTTTAGAGTATCATAAATTCGTAACTTGAAAACTCCCTTTACTCACATTAAAAAGAGCTCAAACAAGTAAGAACTTATCAAAATGGCATGTTGCAAAATCACTGTTTTTTTCTGAGACAGAATCTCACTGTGTCGCCCCATGTAGAGTACAGTGGCATCATCGTAACTCACTGCAACCTCAAACTCCTGGGCTCAAGCGATCCTCCTGCCTCAGCCTCCTGAGTAGCTGGGACTCCAGGTGTGCACCACAACGCCTGGCTAGTTTTTCTATTTTTAGTAGAGACAGGATTTCACTCTTGCTCAGGCTGGTCTCAAACGTCTGAGCTCAAGCAATCTTCCCTCCTCGGCCTCCCAGAGTGCTAGGATTACAGGCGTGAGCTGCTGTGCCCAGCCTCATTTTGAATTCAGTTTATGGTGGCATGTTATCTTTGGAATTTTCAAATCCTTTGATTTAAGAATTTATAGTCTTTTGGAGAAAATGGTGTAGTGCTTATTAGAATCAACTTTAATTGTTTTACCAATCTTATTTTGTCTTAAGTAGAAAACTATAGAAAAATGCATTCATTGTCTGTTATATGCTCGAAAGCAAAATAAGAAGTGCTATATCACAAAATCAGAAAGCTCATAGAATAAAACCAGAAGGCTTACAAAATAAACTCCGAAACCATCAAAATGTTCTCTGACATAAATTAAAGCAATAGGACAACTAATTTTCACAAAAGACCTTAGAGGAATTAAATAACAATAAATTGAGGAAACATATATCATCTCTAAGAAACTTGGGAGCAATGCTCACTTTCAAAGGGAAAACCCCATCAGTAAGATCTAGCCCTTGTCTTGAAGGCGGGCTGCCGTCTCACCTTCTGCTAGCGACGCAAAAGCGTTGACGAGCCTGGCCGTGTACTGCCGCACCACCTCACTCTTCGAGTGCAGCAGCTGAAGCACACTCCTCTGTGGGGAAAAAATCAAGACGGATGAAGAAAAGGGAGAGGTCAACATGTGCCTCCTCTGCCCAGGCCTGAATTTATCAGAGGTGAAACCAACAGACTAAAGCCAAACATTTCATCTGCAAGTCTTGATTTCCAACTGATACTTGACGAGATCGGGAAAACAGTCAGTCGGGCTTCTAAATTAAATGAATTCGCCACACAACGCACTCAGAGCTGTGACTGGCCCAGAGGAAGCAGCACTGTTCGTTGCTGTCGTTGCTGCCGCTTTCCCAGGTCAGAACGGTAGATTCAACAGACACGTCTAAATGTTGCCCCCTCTAAACCACAGTAAGACTGCAGTAAATGGACTTTTAAAAAAGACATAAATTCCTTAGGACTCAGAGAACAGCATGGGAAGCTACAACAACACAGTTTTGGAAGCAGGAATGCAGGACGGTAGCAACGGGCTTAGCAGGCCCAAGAACGCCAAATCTCAGGCAGCAACAGGCGATGCAAAATTACCCAGCTTCTATCACTTACTCCTCAAAAGGCTTCAGAACTGGGGAAAAGAAAGAAGAACGATGAAAGCTGTTGAAGCAGCAGCCTGATCTCACTCATGCCGCGCCCGCGCACCTCCAGCACAGCACTGGGGCAGGGGCTCTCTTGTGAAGGTGACACAAAGGGTCTATGGAGCAGGGGACGCTGGCACAGGTGAGCAAGGGCGCTAGACGAAATGGAGGGTCAACTGCAGGATGAATGCTGAGCAGAGAACCAGCCCTACTCCTCCGCCCCCAGTTGGCTCCCAGAACACTGGCAATGAGACTCTCACCCTCGGGGCAGGAGACTAAAAGACTTCTCAGAGGAAAATGACCAGCCCAAGAAGAAAGAACTAGACACCCTGAGACCAGAGGTTCCAATAAATGGCTCACCCGGATCCTCCTCAGGGGAGCAATCAGGGCTTCCAATTGGCTTTTTAGTCCGCCCGCTCTCACTCTCTCCTTACGAGATAACAAGGACCACCAGACGTGGGAGGAGAGCTCCAACTTGGAAGACAGGGCCAGAACAAAGCGGAGGAAATGAGAAGAAAACTAAAAATAAACAAAAATTCATCACTAATATCCTCAAAGATACAAGAATCTGTATTGCAGCCACAAAACAAGAGAATGCTACTAAAAAAAGAAATAAAAAGCTCAACAGAAGGATAGGAAAATAAAGATGAGGAAATCCCCCCTAAAGGGGAACAAAAAGAAAGAGATAGAAGATAGGAGAGAAAAGATAAGAAAAATAGAGAACCAGTTGGGGAGGTCCAACATTCAGAAATAGAGAACAGAGGAAACAGAAAGGAAGAAACTATCAACAAAACAACTCAAGAAAAGTTCCTAGAACTGAAGCTGTCAGACAGAAAGGGCCCCCAAAGTGCTCACACCAACGGATCAAGACACAGCTCGTGAAGGACGTCAATGGGCAGTTTACTAACACTGGTGATAAAAAGAAGATTCAATGTGCTTCTAGAGAGAAAAATAGGTCACATATGAAAGACCAGGAATTAGAATGAGTTTGGATTTCTCAACAGCAAAACTGGAACCTAAAAAACAATGGAGCAATGTCTTCAAAATTCATAAGGAAAATTATTTACGACCCAGAATTCTATGCAAAAAATAAAGACATTTTTAGACCATATGTGGTCTCAAGAAACATACTTCCTGTGCATCCTTTGTCTAGAAGCTGTTATCCAAAGGATGTGCTCCACCCACCGAGAGATTAAGTCAGGAAAGCAGACGACATGGCTACTGGAAGCAGAGAGGCAGTTCAGGGGAGGGGTGAAAGGAATCAACAGAAGTTTGCCGAGGAGACTCCTGATGCAGGGGGCCACAAGTCCAGACTGAACTGAGCTGACTCAGGAGGGTGACATGTTGAAGGTTGTTGTCCCCAAGATGCCTACTGACAGTACACCATCTTTATTTAGGTCAAATTCTTATTGAAGTATAACATCTACACAGAAAATTGCACAGATGATGAGTATTCCATCTGATGAGTTTTCACAAAGTGAGCATGTGGCAACTCGAAACTCCTGAACTGTATTGCCTGTTCACACAACAGAGTGTGCAACTCGCTCTCCCAGGGTGCTGGTGCTATGGTTTGAATGTATCCACCAAACTCATGTGGAAATTTAATTGCTAGCGTAACGATATTAGGACATTTAAGAGGTGATTATGTCAAGAGGGCTCTGCTCTCCTGAAGGGATTAATGCCGTTATCTCGGGGCTGGCTTAGTTATCTCAGGAGTAGCTCTGATAAAAGGATAGGTTCCCCCCCATTCTCTCTCTGTCTAGCATGCCCGCTTCTGCCTTCTGCCTCGGATGACCCCTGCCAGATGCTGGTGCCATCCTCTTGGACTTCCCAGCCTCCAGAACTGTGCACCAAATGACTTCTATTGCTTGTAACTGACCCAGTCTGTGGTGTTCTGGTACAGCAGCAGGAAACGGCCCAAGACGGCTGTGTAAGCAGTGAGTGCTAAGAGCGTTTGCTGCTCCAGCACACACATTGTGAAGCTTAACAATAGCTTTACATTTTAGAGCACCCTGATAAAAACTCAACAGAAATAATATGAAATAAAATGTAGTATCTTCTTTACATGTGCCAAGTTCAAGATCCTGATCCTCCTACTGTCCAGCGATGCCTGGTGCAGACACAAGCAGGAGGGGCGGGGAGGAGGAGACCACCCCACAGCGACTCCTCAGTGCCAGGCCCGGGCGAAGCACGTCCCTCACGTGACTGCACTTCATCATCCCAACAACAGCCTGAGGCTGTTCCTAGATGGGGAAGCACCTGAGACTGAGTCACCTGCTTCAGATGACCTGGCTAATGAGTGGCTGAAGTGAGAAAGCAATTTACCTCACCCCAAATCTCATACTTTCCTCACAGCGTCAGTAGACCTATCTGGTCCAAAGCTGTATATAAATATTGTGTTAAAGACACATTTTCAGTCAGGCCCAGATGAAAACACCCCTGAAATTGCTTATATACCTTGTCCACCCTAAGTCCTACTCAGTTTTCAGGACTCATGGAACAAAGTGAGGTACAGGAAAGAGTTGGGAATTTGAGAAAAGGAAAAATGGCAGAAAAGAGCTCCAGAGATAAATCAAGCAGTTCTAACTTTTTTAGAACTTTTTACTAGAGTTAGCTAGTGAGGTCTGTTACCCAGGGTGAACAAGAAGTCTCACTAGCTGGCCAGGTGGAGGCTGCCATGTGGTCACTGTGCTGAAACACGCACAGATACGAAAGCTTCCCCATCTTCTAAGGTCATTCCCTCGCACTGATGGCCCTGGCCGGGCCCCGGGCCACCTCCGACCCACCTGGCTGTGGCTATGACAGTCCAAGAGGTCGTTGCTGATGTAGGCTTGCAACACGGTCTCCCTCTGCTCTCCAGGATGGGATGTGGTCAAGCGCTGGAGTGAAGAAAAACAAAAGCAACAAGACCTAAGTTACTTAGGACCAAGGGGGAAAGCTTTCACATAGCAGGTGCGTTTTAAAAGGCAGTACCGGTAACTATACATATAACCACCCAAAATAAATAACACCCAGCTGGGGGCTAGTTAACCAACCAGCCAGTCAATTAACAAGAACTTACGACGTTGGACTTCCTAACAGGCAGTGTAAGGGATGCTGGAGCGAATTTTTCACGTGAAATCCTCAGCGATGGAAGCGGCAAGGTTCCCAATTCTAAGTGTGCAGACAACGGAGAGCTCACCAACGCCCAGAGGGGCTTTTCTTGTAGGAAGGGGCTCAAAAGTTGGCCCCTGAGGATGGGCAGACTATTAACCAGCACAGGGGAACGTGAGTGTAGTGGGGGACAGGGAGGTGTGATCCAGCTCAGGGAGGTACAAAACAGAGGGTGCATTTGAGCAGGCTCAATGGGCAGGGCCCAGAGCAGGCTGTAGAGCGCTTTGAATGCCTGCCATGCAGCACACTAGACTCTCTCCTACCCCACAGGGACCAGCTCTGTGTGTGTGTGTGTGTGTGTGTAGGGGCTGGCTGGCTGGAATTCTGAAAACCCTTAAGTTTGTCGTGTTGCTATCAGTAAGAATTTACGCACTATCCACAGGGCTAGGAGGAAACTTACGTGCATGTGCGGGTGCACGTGGGTGTGCAGAGGTGTGAGTTGGGATATGAGAAAGCCATGTAACTGCAGAGAGCAAATGTCCCTGCTTCTCCAGGAAAATCTTACAAAATCAAAATCCCGAGGCTGCAGGCCCTGCTTTAGGCCAAAGAGAAGGCAGAGGTGCAAAGAACATGCTGGTTCTTGGCGTGGGCAAGAGGACAGCAAGAGCAACAGACACCCAGGAGCGGGAAGGAGAGGCGGGGAGGCCTCCAGAGGCAAGTGTTGCAGACAGACACTGACCACCGTGGCCGGGCAAGGCTTCAAAGGTAAAGGAGGACTGTCCTGAAGGAGGGGTGTGCCCAGAATGTCACGTGGGATGTTGCCGACCTTCTGTCAAGTTCACTGAGGTTGAGGCAAGGGCAAGGGGCTAGATGGGGGACTGGAGAGGGACACAGAAAAATCATAAGAAACCTGTTCATTTTTCCTGTGAACATTCTGCGAAAATGGCATTCTCTCAGCAAAGGAATACCCTGTCTCCTCAAGAGTGGCAGGGACTGAGAGGACGTGCTGAGTGAGCAAACTAAGAGCCAAATAAAAGATGAGTTTGACAACTTGAGCAGAGAGGAAAATGGCCAGGGTGGGGATGGCAGCACATGCTGCCCCACCCACTCTGGACAAATGACACAAACAAAACGAGAACAGACATCACTGCTTGACCACAGGACTCTTCCTGCTGATCCTGGAGTCTCAGAGCACGCCTCGAGACACGTTTCAGGAAGCACCAGCGAACATCAGAAGTGTAAGTGAGAACTGTTTCTATCCAGAGACAGGGAAATTGCCCACAGGACTCTGATGCCAAGAGACCTTGAAATTCGGGGATCCATGAAGGGATTTGATGCTAATGCACAGTGAGTTAGATGGATCATTCAGTTAAACAGCCAACCAGTGTTGGCTTAAGCCAGCAGTTCTCAAAGTATAGTCTGGGGAACCCTAGGGAGTCCCCAAAACACTTTCAAGGGGTCTACAAGGTTACAATTATTTTCATAATAATACTAAGATATGACTTGCTTGTTTCATGTCAGTCTCAGAGGCTGTATGAATTGGGACACTATGACAAATTAAATGCAAAAGCGGACCGGAGGAGCCAGCTGTCCTCCATTAAGCCAGACACTAAAGAAATTTGCAAAAATGAAAAATGATGCTAGCCTCACTAATTTTTTTATTATTTGGAAAACAGTTATTTTTCATAAAAATATGTTATTTATGTTAACATGTCATTCGTTTATGATTCATTTTAAGGGAATTAATAGATATATTTTAAGAATTTTCTCAGTTTTAATTTCTAATATTATAAATATTGGTAGATAAACTTCATGTAAGCAAAAGCTCTTTGAGGTCCTCAGTAATTTGGGGGAGTGGAACGGGCTCTGAGAGCAAAAATCTTGAGAAGCAACTGCTGGCTTACACTGTGACCAATCTGAAGACTGGGGAGAAAAGCAACAACATAGATTCGGCTTGCTTCCCCTACAGCCGTGTTAACCTGAGTTCTTACCCTTGAACCTGAACCCTTGAGCCTGCCCAGGGTGGCTGCATGGCAGTGCCTGAACAGAGTTTTCTGTGGGGATGTAGAGTGAGCCCAACTCCATGCTGTCACACGAGGGTGCCCACAAGCAGGCAGTGGGGCTCATGACCAGGAAAGAGCCATGTGGCAGGGGCAGTCTCCAGGGCCTTGGATCTGCATGTATCACATCACACAAAGGCAATGGCAACTATGATATCAATACAGGATTGTTAGGTTTTTGTTTTGTTTTGTTTTTGTTTTTTTTTTTAAGACAGGGTCTCCCTCTGTCACCCAGGCTGGAGTTCAGTGGCATGATCATAGCTCACTGTAACCTTGAACTCCTGGACTCAAGTAATCCTCCCAGCTCAACCTCTGGAGTAGCTGGGACTACAGGTGCATGCCACCATGCCTGGCTAATGTTTTTATTTTTTGTAGAGATGGGGTCTTGCTGTTGCCCAGGCTGGTCTTGAACTCCTGTCCCTCCAGTGATCCTCCTGCTTTGGCCTCCCAAAGTGCTGGGATTACAGGTGTGAGCCACTGTCCCAGGCCAATATAGGAGTTTTTTTTAAAGGAGCCTAAGGCTACCTTCAGAAGCTGTTTTAAACTTTCATTCTAGATGTCAGCAGGCAGCAAGAAAAAAGATTTTTAGATGGGTTAAAAGATACAAACAAGGTAGCCAGCCAAGAAAACCGCATTGGTTTTGTTTTGTTGTTTAACTTCAAGGAAAAGGTACCTACCCAGCGCAGAGCCTGCAACAAGAAGGCTTTTAAGCGATCGCTCCCCCAAATCAAATCCTTCTTCAGTTTCTCATAATCCAGGGAGGGCAGTAATGGGACATCCTTCAATCTCCTACTCAGCAAGCCAAGTTCAAAGAGAAAGAAAAGGGTAAAAGGGCATGTTCATGACAACTCTTGAGCATTATGACACCTGATCTAGAGTTGTGCAGATAGCCCAGCAGTGGACAGCTATTCCCCTGGGCTCCCAGAATGAACTCCCAGCTTCCACACGGGGGGGGGGGGGGGGGGGGGGGGGGCTGGCTGGGTTCCAGGTTTCCTGCCTGCCGCTTCAACTCGCTCAGTTCCACCCGTTCTGCTGGATGGACTGAGGTTCTGTTTAACGTTTTTCCTAAAATAAGGAGTATCTGCCTGAACAGATTTAGAAATCTCCACATTCACCTTAAACCAGGGGTCCATATGATGGGAAAGAAATCACCTTGGAGGCATCATAACTTTCCACTAAAGTTCCGTTTAGAACTCTAAGCAAAGCCCAAAGACTACTGCATCAGCAGGCCCCAACAGTTCCACCTACAAACCTGAAGCCACTGTCCCGCTCCAGCCTGAGGGACCTGACGAGGGAGTGTGAAGGACAGATCAGGGGTCAGAAACAAGTGTGCAGAGTAAGTGGGTGTGTGGCTCGGCCAGGGAGGTAGAAGTGCGTGGTCAGGAAGCGGCTGGCGGGTACAGCTCTGAGACCGGCTGGCTGTAGGACGATTTGCAGACTCTCCTCAAGAAGTCCCCAAATCAAAGACCTCAGGGGAGTTAGGTTTCAATCAAGAGAGACCTTTCTTTTTTTAAAATTTTTGTTTGGTTTTATTACTAATTTAAAAAATTGTATTGATACATAATAATTATACATATTTATGGGGTACACATCATGTTTTGATGCATGCATACAATGTGTAATGATCAAATCAGGCTAATTAGCATATCCATCACCTCAAACAGTTCTCATTTCTCATTTCTTTGTGTTGGGTAAGAGAGATCTCTGATTAGAGATCTACACAGCTCAGACTGACCCAACACCTGCCTTTGGTTAGCCAGAAACAAAATGAATCACCTCAGATTCCTTGCCACTAAAACCAGTGTCTTCTTCACATTTTGTTTTGTTGAAGAAAAGGAGATGCACAGAAAAGGAGAGTGCATGGAAACACAGGTAAAACATAATGAGGTCTGTGGTCTAGTTAACGGTACCAGATCAATGTTAATTTCCTCATTTTGATGTAATGCTACAGTCATTTTAGACGTCACCAATGGGGAAGCTGGGAGCCTCAGCTTCCTGTAACTCTATATTTATTTCAAAATAAAAAGCTAAAAACCAAAGCAAATTTATGAGTCTTCCAATATAAAGGGAAAAAAAGGAGACTGCACAATATTAAACGGAGATTCATGAAGAGTTTGGTGAAGAGCTGAAGTTGTAGGTTTCATTTGCTTTTAAGGATGAAATGGAAATGGAGATCATACACTCTGGGAGGCAGGGCTTTGGGTAATTTACATTTTCTCCTTCATATATTTCTGTAGCATGCAGACTTTCTATAATGAGCATGTATTACTTACATAATAAAAAATTACATGCTAGTTTCTTTTAATGTTAGTTTTTAAAAGACAAAATGAGATTTTCTTAGAGGGTCCAGGAAAGAGAGCGACAAATGAGATCTCAGTAAACACTCCTGGGGGAGAGTGTCTTCCATTTTTTAATGTCAAACAGTAAACTCACACACATGTGCACACTGATTGACACTTTTTTCCCTGAGGCAGATATTATTGTAAGTTTAAAAATTAATAGAGCTACTTTTACATTTTTTATTGTAAATAACTGGCCAGTATTCTTCAAAAGTGTCAAGGCCATGAAAGACAAAGACTGAGTAATGATTTTATTAAATAAATCAAAGAAAACTAAGAAGATATGACAACTAAATTAAAATAATGGAACGACTGATAAAATGTGAATAAGGTCTATAGGTTAGATGACAATATTGTGTCACTGTTAATTTTCTTATTTTGATAACTACTGGTCTTGTGTGAAATAGTAACACTGGGAAATCCGGGTGAAGGGTATATGGGAATTCTTTGTGCTATTTTTGAAACTCTGAAATTATTTTAACAAGAAAAATTTTAAAAAACAATTTAAAATTTAAATGAGCTCTTGTTCTAGACGAAGAAGTTCCAATTGCAAAAGCAAGTTTGACAATGTTCTGTAGCTGGGGTACTTCCTCTGAAGGGAAGAAAAACTGTCATATTTGGGCCATATACACTTGCCAGTAAAGGCAGTATTACCAATGAAGTTTATTGCCAACTAAGTTTATTAGCAACTAAGTTGCTCAACAGCTCCACGGTTCTGTGGTCCAGCCACTCTCCCGCTGTCCAAGAAGACTGTGTCATGCCTTCTCCCCTCTGTTCTTGCCCCCTTTACTCTCTGCAGGTGACCTTGCCTCTTACGTCACTGAGAATAATATCAGCAAACATCTCAAGGGTGTTCGCTATGTCCCGGGCACTGAACTCAGGGCTTTCTACATATTAACTCATCCTTACCTTTAGAATCCTATACATCCTATAAAAAAATTACTTTTATTCTTCTTATTTCATAAGTGAGGAAACTGAGGCACAGAGAAGTTATATAAGTAGTCCAAGGTCACAGAGCCAGACACAGAGGTGGGATTTTAACCCTGGCAGTCTGTGCTTGTAAGTGCTACGCTATACGTCAGCCAAAGCAACAAGAGAGAAAAAAAAATGCAGGTCAATGTCAGGCTCAGGCAGGACGGAAGGAGGAGGAATGTTCCTCAGGTGTCTGAGGAATCTCATAGCTTCCTTCCCCCTCCACACACACACACACACACACACACACGCACACACAGCAGGCTCAGAGGGTCACCAGACTCCATTCTAGTCCTCATGTCCAAGTCAAAGGGCCTCAATGCCCTTACTGCTAGAGCACACACACCTGGTGAACATGCATCAGACACTCCCATGGGTGACAACCTAACTGACTTGGACAGGAACGCTCGGGCATGCGCAAAGCTATCCTGTGGCCCTGGTCACAGCATGAACCAGCAGAGAACATAAAATTTAGAGACCACATCACTGTTGACTGTTGACTGCACTATGACAGTAGATTAAGTTCATTTCTATAGAATACCATAGGAACAATTCAACAGTTTTTTTCCATTTGATGCTGCCTTACCAAAATAAATAGAATTAACATTAAAAGATAATTCTAGTTCAACATTACTTATAAGTACTGGTATATCCTTTAATATCCACATGGAGCTCTAGCTCAAAGGCATTATTCTAAACTAGGCTGCTAAGATAAGTGTTTACTAAAGATATTTTGAATTCTGGTTTTACGTATGGCTGTTCTCCTTAATAAAAATTCCTAAAAGCAGTTACTTACACAGGTGCCAGGGAGGCTCGTAACATGGTGGAAGCCTGAGGGGAAGGGGACAGAAGGAAACAGACGTGTTAAACATCAACAGCAATGCCTTGATCCTAAATCACGCTAACAGCACAGAATCTGTTGGTGAAGCTTTTAATCCATCAGGGTTCACCAAACAAAGTCATACACGATTTAAAAATCAGCCCAAGCCAAAGTTAAGTCACATTACCACTGATGTTGCTCACAAATTGCCCACCCTGGTGTTGTTATCCAAGCAAAACCCCATAGAAAATGGCTGGGTTCTTCCTGCCCAAACTCCCAGAGACATTTTAAGCTGCCCGGTCAAAGACATTATGAAGAACAAAAGCAAGATTTTCTCTTCAAGTATAAAATTATCACATGCACTTTGTACCAAGTCAAACACTCTAGAGGTGTTTAAAGAAAAATGAACAATCCCCCATTCTACCCCATTCTCTTTTAATTTTATCTATAGGCCCAATCATTGCCTACCTTATAGACATTCACATTGTCCCATTCATTGTGTGTGTGTGTGTGTGTGTGTGTGTGTGTATTTTTGGCCACTAAGACAGTGCCTTATTAAAAATATACTAAAAGAGATTTGAGAAATATATAACCAGATGCAGTGGCACTTGTATGGACAGACTCAAATAAATGAACTGCAAAAAGATGTTTTGAGAAAATAAGAGGAATTTGAACATGGACTGGACTGGTAGTAGATATTATGGAATTAGTGTTAATTGTATTTGGCATTGTGCTTGTATGTGTGTGTTTGTTGTTTATAGCCCCTATCTGTTAGAGATATATGTTGAATTATTTAACATATAGGTGGCATGATATGTGTGGAATTGGCTTTAAAGAACTCAGGGGAGGAAGAATATGTAGAGGAGAAGAAAGGAACCAAGGTTAGTGAAATGCAATTAATTGCTGAAGTTGGTGATGAGCACACAGGGACTTATGTTATGATTCTATCTACTTTCAGATGTTTAAAAATACTTAAAAAACAAACGAACAAAAAGCCTGTTCAAAATCTGCTTATCTATTGTTACTTGCTGGCAACAATAAGCTTAGCCGTGCTCTGAGAGGTAAGTTAGAGTCCCAAAAGTGGTTTGGGGGATCCAAGGGTCGGTGATTTTCAGTCCTGATAAACATCCCCAGATGCCCAGCGCTGCAGGAGAGGAGGGTTCGTCCTCATCAGGACTGGGCAGAATCACTCTAAACGGCGGTCTATCCCATCGTTGTCCTAATTGTTTAAACTGTAGTGATATTGGCCATTATTTTTCAAAGCTATTATCTGCTTTTTGCCCTTGTCTTCATGCCTTATGTGACACCAGACTGCTTTCCTGGGTTTCAGTCTTGATTCAGACGGCCTACCCTACCTGAAGCTTAGATACACATCTTCTCTCAATTCTTCTAACATTATTACAGTTTATTTTTTACGCTGAGATATTTCTTCTACTGGGATCTATGTTAATGCATTTTCCTTTGCAGTGTGAGTGAGGTACGCCACTTAGTTTCTTGTTCTCTGAGAGCCAATTATGCTAGCACGGTATAAGCCACTGGTCCCATCAGGCTGCCTGATTTAACCTCAAAATGCTTCAATCAGTAAGTCTTGCTTCCTCCTTCTCTCTTCTTCTCCTTTTCAATATTTGAATTTGAACACGGAGGTGGAGGAAACGAGATCTTCCGGCCCCGCAGCTCCCCACGGTCTGACATCAGCTGCTTCCCTCACTTCCCAGCGCCCGAAAGCATCTGGCTCCGGACCCAGAGATAAACCACCCCTTTCCCACCTCTGTCGTCCGCCAGGTTTACATCCATCCTTAGGTCTATCTGGACTCTCTAGCCCAGCAGTCCCCAATCTTTTTGACACCAGGGACAGGTTTCATGGAAGACAGTTTTTCCATGGACGTGGAGTCGGGGGTCACCTCTCATGGGGAGCACACAAGCTGGCTCTCTCTCTTGTGCAGTTGGCAGTGGGGTTCGAGTTGCTATGAGGGTCTGATGCCGTTGCTGATCTGACAAGGGTGGGGCAGGGTCGGTGACGGGGTGACGGGGAGTGGCTGTGGGTGCAGGTGGCGCTTCGCTGGCTGGAGCTCGCCTCCTGCTGTACGGCCCAGTTCATGGTCTGTGGCCCGGGGGGTTGGGGACCACAGCTCCAGCCCCTTGCTACTCAAAGTGTGCTCCTCAGACAGGCAGCACCAGCATGACCCGGATTTTGTTAGAAATACGGAATTTCGGGGCCCATCCCAGACCTCCTGGACCAGGATCTGCATTTCAGCCATGCGTCCTGGGGCCGTGCCTGCACATTAACGCCTGAGAACCCAATGCTGCTCCATAATATGTTATTCCCAAGCCAGTAACACCCTGTTCTGATGACAATCACTTTATAGGAAGTTCATACCTGGTAAGGCAACTTCTCCTCTGTTACGCTAATTCTTCAAACACTTTTGGCTATTCTCAGATATTTATCTACTTAATTTTATATAATGTCTATAAATTAGCTTTATAATGGGAATCAAAGGTGGTTTTTTATTCACTGGTTTGAAAGAAAAGGGCATTCCTAGCCCTTTGTGGAGCCCTGCCCGAAGGGGCAGGCAGGCATTGTCACTACAGTCCCCTCAGCCAGAGTTAAAAACCGGTATCAAACATACTGCACTTTACAGATACCAGCAGTTTTCTAGGGCCCGGCCAAGCTCCTTTACAGAATACAATTAACTCAAGCTCCACAGAGCACCTGGGAGGAGCTGACCAAAGACCACTCTAAAAGGGAAGCTGCTCTGTGTCCACTTACTTATCTTGAAATTGACACCATTCTGTTTGGACCTAGAGCAGAATTTAGGAGCAGAAGAAGAATTTAGAGCAGAAGAAGGAAGCAAGCAACCTTCTTCCAAATCCTAAATCCTATCAGTTCAGTCACTAGACACCCCATCTAAACTCTATCCTGATTTCCTTCTTCATACATTATAAATCTGAACTCCTGATACGGGTATCATAAATCGATTCTAGGCAAGTCAACGACACTATTTTTATACTTCTACAATGACCCACTCATTTACTTTTTATCATCTTGTAGAGAATCTGCTAGGAACTGCACGATTGTAGCTTTTATTGCCTGTCCCTAAGCCAGGGCCGCAGTAGGAAGAGTATGGTTATGAGCTTAGCTGATCATGGCCCATCCTCCCTCCCCCGGGTTCTAACGATTACACAGAATCTGTACCTGGATGCCAACATAACAGCCAGGATGGCAGGACTAGTCTCTCGACAGATGACGTTAGTAATTTCTAATGGGACAAAGTATCAGCTATGTTTTAAACTGCCCCTTAGTAAAATGATGTCAATTTTAAATAAGCTGGATGCATCACTACTCCTATAAAAAATGGAAACTTAAGGATGCCTGTATGTGTAAGATATGATGGGGTTTCATAACACAAACCTGGCAAGCACTAAGTACTTGATGAATTCATAAACAGATGAGAAGGAGGGAAGAAAGGAGTGGTCCTACTAGACATAGATCCTGCTATGCTAATTGCTGCTAGAAAGAAAGCCATCACTTCTGGTGCACACGCCCTGCTCCTTACCTGCCCTGCGGCTGACCGTGCAGTGCGCAGAGGGTGGGCTCAGTCAGGCCTCAGGGATATGGCTTGCTGCCCCTTTTCCTGGAGGGCTCATGAGAAGTTACTGTTTTAAAACTTGGCTACCCAACATTTACTTCACTGATCTTTTAAAAATGGCCAATTCTCTAGGATTCTTGCATGCTCAAATCACTGTAGCCATTTCCCAAAGCAGAGACTTTGCAGCTTCTGTCATCTATCTGTCTGTCCCTGTGTGTGGAGCGGCTGACACAGCCAGCAGCTCTGAGGTACTTCTGCTACACTGAGAGAAGGACATCTGCTCCTCGGTGCCTGACTATGTGCTTTCCATGAGTATCCACGAGAGAAACCACCCTCAGGTCTTAGCACCAGGAGTGCCGGCGTGGCGCAGTTGTATGAACATCCAGTCTATTTTTTTGAAACAGAGTTTTGCTGTGAGCCATCGCGCCCGGCCTTATCCAGTCTTTTTAAAAAATGTATTTAAACTTCTTCTTAAATTATAAAAGTAATAAACCTACTGGGAAAACTGAATGGTTGAAGGGCACCTAGAGAACTTTCATGGCATTGAAATGGTCTGTTTTAGGGAATGTGTGGTGGGCTCATGGCTTTCATTTTAACGTTGTGCTTCCTGGCCTGCACGTGCAGCACACATGTTGTTTTGGATGCAGGAAATATTACATAATAAAATTTATGTAACTGCCCTCTCTTGCTGTATGAGCACTGTGATCATGTAACTGCTCATGTTTCCTTTTTTGCATAGGCTGCTAGAAAGCTCAGAGCCAAATCCGTGGCCTGCCTCTCCAGAGGTACAGCACCTCATAACGTGCATTTTTTGTATCAGCCTTTGTCCTTGATTACTTTTATTTGTCCTGTCCTTATTTTCATTTAACCACAATTTCTTTACTTATTTTTATTTTTCTATTTTCTCATTTTTTCCCTCATATTATAATAAGCTACTTCAAACCTTGAGAATGTGGTAGGGTATAAATTTTTTAAAAAATACTAAAACAGGGCTGGGCACAGCGGCTGATCCTAGCACTCTGGGAGGCTGAGGTGGGAGGATCGCTTGAGTTCAGGAGTTTGAGACCAGCCTGAGCAAGAGCGAGACCCCGTCTCTACGAAAAATAGAAAAATTAGCTGGGCATGGTGGTGTGCACCTGTAGTCCCGGCTACTTGGGAGGCTGAGGCAGGAGGGTCACTTGAGCCCGGGAGTTTGAGGTTGCTATGAGCTAGGCTGACACCACCGCACTCTAGCCAGGGCAACAGAGGGAGACTCTGTCTCAGAAAAAAAAAAAAAAACTAAACTAAAAAAGGCCCCTGTTTATTAAGACTCTAACATTAATGTGCAAACGCTTATTTAAAAGCTGTGACTCTGACCCACCACGGTGCCTCAGGATCACCCAGGAGCTTCATTCCAGAACTACACACCTGGCTTCACCCGCCCAGCCTCTGAACCAGGCAGCAGATCGGCATGAGCTCCAGGGCCATGGGTTCCTGAACTCTGAAGACTTGCTTGAGAGACACTGGTGTGCTCCCCTGGTTAAGAACCCCTGCCTCAAAACCTCGTGCCTCCAGATGTGCTAGCCTAGGGACATAACATCAGGTAAGTAATATCTGGCTGAGGATGCATAACCTGAATGCAATTACAAGGAAAAATCAAACATGAAAGGAGAAATACTGTATTTTTTAAAAAAGAGGAAAACTGTGTTCTTCTAAAATGCCAATGTCATGAAAGTCAAAGAAGGACTAGGGAAGTGTGCAAGGTTAAAAGAGGCTAAGGAGCCATGACAACTCAGTGCAATGCCTGACCCCGCCTACTAGAGGAGGGGAAACGCTTTTAATAGAAAGGACATTATTGGCTCAACTGACAAAATTGGAAAATGGATGGTAGATTAGATAAGAAGACTGCGTCAATGTTAAATTTACTGAAGTTGGTAACTGTACGGTTATATAAGAGAATATTCCTAGTCTTCAGAAAAATACACCGAAGTATTTAGGAGTATAAGGCCATAATATATGCAATTGATCTTCAAATGGTTCAGAAAACAGATTGTGTGTGTGTGTGCGTGTGTGTGCATGTGTGGAAAGGGAACGAGAACAAACAAATGGGGTGAAGGCTCACAGTTGATGAATCTGGGTAAAGGGTATACTAGTGTCATTTGCGTTATTTTTGCAACTTTTCTGTAAGTTTGTAATTATTCTAAGTAAAAAGCTAAAAAAAAAAAAAAAAAAAAAAAAAGCCCCGGCCTTAGAACACACAACTTCCAATATGGCAGTTATTATAAAAAGGAGAATAAAATGTCCACTTGTTCCTACCCATTCCCAGCCCTTAGAGCCCCTTTGAGCAGCAGCAGCGGGCGGAGCAGAACACGTCTCTCCTCTCCCTCCCCAGGAGGCTGTCTTTCAGCTGTGCCCTCTGCAAAAACAGCTTTCTGTTCCTTCTGGGAGTTCCCAAACCTCAAAAGCCAGCTGAAATGCAGCCTCTTGCATGTTATTTTCTCATGCTCTTTCATTTTTTTTTTAGTTATGTTCTTTTTAAACTTAGGGGGACAGACTGCAGGCACCCTGCCCCGAGCAGAGCCTCACCGTCCCAGGCCTCGTGAAGTCCACGCTGTGCGCCAGGCTCTGCCGCATCTGGTTACTGAAGAGGCGGATACAGACGCTCTGGAGGTACTCGGGAGTGATCTGCAAGGACAACACGAGCACATCTGGTGAAGGCACGACTCACCTGAGAGCTATGTGAGGCACACCGGCAGTTGGTAGAGCTGTCATTTGGCTTTAACATCGGAGCTCTTGGGCGGAGTTAAAGCATGGACATGACAGAACAAACTGCCAACGTACTGCAGATACGCTGATGAGAATCATACTGCTAACCGGGTAATTGCACTTCATGTATTTCCACTGCCATGTAAAATAAACGGATCCTAAACCATTTTTGTAAATTGGAGTAATGAAGTCACTGGGTGGCCATGATGTGCAGGAAAGAGCGCCAGGCTTCAAACCCGAAGATCTCGGCTCACTAAAGTCATTCCCATTAAAGTCAGGAATAAGACAAAGATGCTTATGATGACATTATTCAACAACGTCCCATAAGTCTTAGCCAAGGTACTAAGAACAACAACAAAAAAAAGAAAGCTTATATAAATTTAAAAAGCAAAACAAACATATCATTATTTGAAGATGACATGACTGTCAATCTAGAATACAAAAGAATCAACCAAAAAAATCTATGAGATTAACAGGGTTCAAAAAGGTAGCTGGGGCCAGGCACAGTGGCTCGTGCCTATAATCCTAGCACTCTAGGAGGCTGAGGAGGGAGGACTGCTTGAGGTCAGGGGTTTGAGACCAGCCTGAGCAAGGGCAAGATTCCATCTCCACTAAAAATAGAAAAATTAGCCGGGCATCATGGTGTGTGCCTATAGTTCCTAGCTGCTCGGGGAGGCTGAGGCAAAAGAATCGCTAGAACCCAGGCGTTTGAGGTTGCAGTGAGCTAAGAGATGACGCTCCTGCACTCTACCTAGGGCGACAGAGCGAGACTCTGCCTCAGGACAAAAAAAAACAAAACAAAAAGGTAGCTGGATATAAATCAATATATGAACATCTACAGCTTTCCTGTATGCCAGCAGGGCATTCCTCCCTCATTTTTTTGCCACTATATATATATTTTTTCTATTGCCAGA
Organism: Eulemur rufifrons; assembly: GCF_041146395.1. NCBI lineage: Eukaryota > Metazoa > Chordata > Mammalia > Primates > Lemuridae > Eulemur > Eulemur rufifrons. The sequence continues at coordinate 7,905,876 of NC_090983.1, forward strand.
CGATTTACCCTTTGCTAATGTTAAGAATAAGGTAGACAAAGATATGGTCAACAATTTGTTACGGAAAATGGATAAAATAATGCAAGCAGCACAAGAAAAACAGCGTGAAACATCAGCTCAGCCTCCTCTGTGTACACTAGCTGTTTGCAACAGAGCAGCGGGCTCTGCTGGCTTAACACGGAGAGAGAGGCAGGCTCCACTGGCTTTATCAACAGTCCACGCCCAGAGTCCTTCTTCCTTGTGAAACAGACGCACACGCAGCCGGGGATCTTCCTTACCATCTTGCCACTGACTGTGGCCTCCAGAGAATCCACCAGCTCCGCCGTGACGCCAATGAGATTGTGGTAGTCCGCCTGGATCTTATTGTACCGTTTCAGGTATGTCATTGACCTGCGTTCAGCTTCGACAAGCTGCTGGTGGAGCTGCTGCAATATTTCTAAGAAAACAGTTTACATTAAAATGAAACAAAAGAACAATAAAAACGTATAAAATGAAAAATAACTGTATTCTTCTCAAAGGACTACCACACCTGTCAGAATATTTTGCTATAACAGTAACTCGACACTATTTGTGTTTAACACTTTACTTCTATTTCATGACACAGTTATTTACAAAGTGCTTTGTAACCACTGATTTAAAATTTCTTGTTTCTGGAAATTCAACTGAATCATCACTGGGTTTCCTAACAAAATCTATTATATTTCCAGCCAGGTGCGGTGGCTCATGCCAGTAATCCTCACACTTTGGGAGGCTGAGGTGGGAGGATCGCTTGAGCCCAGGAGTTCGAGACCAGCCTAAGCTACATGGCAAGACCCCGTCTCTACAAAAAATAGAAAAAAATTATCGAGGTGTCATGGTGCACACTTGTACTCCCAGCTACTTGGGAGGCTGAGGCAGGAGGCTCACTTGAACCCAGGAGTTTGAGGCTGCAGTGAGCTATGATGACACCACTACACTCTAGCCTGGGCAACAGAGCGAGACTCTGGCTCAAAAATAAAAAATCTATTTCCTTGCCTGAACCTCATGCAATTTCTTTTAGTTCTCTCTCCATGACTAAGAAACAAAGTCTATAGTCGGCTTTCTATAGTCAGCTCACACAATGATTGAACCAAACCTGTGTCTTTTTCTCCGTTTTTGCACTATGAGGTTGTCTGGGGGACAATTCATATCTGCAGGACAGTTCTTCATTTTAAATAAAAATTAGGGCCACTTGACTGATGCTGAGAACAACAAGAATCCAGAATAAGAAAAAATTCCAGTGCTCATTCTACCAGTTGGATAAAACATAAAATCACTGCCATCAGGCCTGAGAGCAAGCGGCTTGGAAGGCTCGAGGGTTCTCTGCTTGGAATCCCTCCACGGAGCAGCCTGGAGAGACTGAGGCCACGCCACCCTGACCATAGCTGGAACGGGCAAATCCTCATCACCTGTTCTACTTCTCCCCTCTCTTGAAGGTCGCATTTTGGGTGGAAAGAGATAATACCGCCCCCAAACCCAGGTTAGCCCACTACTGTCCTGACCCAGGTACTGTGTTATATTTAAAGTCTTCATTTTAGAACAGGTTTCAAGGAGAGAGAGAGAGACTTTAAAAATATAAAGACCTAGGCTCCAACCCCTACTCCACCGCTGTCTTGCTGCATACACAAAATATTTAACTTCTTTGATTCTCATTTCTTAACCTATAAAATGGGGGTAACGATAATTACCTTGAAGGGTTATTGTGAGGATTAAACGAAAAACTATACTCCGAGAGCCTAGCGCAATGGCTGGCCCAGAGCAGGTGGTGGCCATTACTATTATTTCATTTCATGGAGAGGGCAAAGGCTTTCTACACGCATTTCTATGCAAGTAGATAACTCGAAAAAGTGGCAGAAAGGTTCCATCCTAAAATAGTCGTATGCAAGCTTTAAAAGACATGAGAATAATCCAGAACTAAAGATGATCAAGGCTCTCCCCAGACATTCAGATTTTACAGATATTGAGTGGCGTCTCAGTATTTATATTTTTAACAAACTCTCCAAATGGCTCTGATGCAGACCATAAGTTCGAGAACCACTGTGCTAAGTTACCCACTCTTCCTAATTTGTGTTCTAAACAGCCATAAGGATCACCTACATTCAAATTATATTTCAAAAACTTTCATGTTTCATGATTGTTTATGTGTGGAGAAGTAAAATACTTGAATTATTAAAATCCAAAATATCACTTGATAATAAACTATTACTATTATTATTCAAAATCTATAAATCTCGGTATTGAAAGATAACTTTTAAAAGTCATCTGGCACGAATTTACATCCAGTACTTAAACCCTTGGAGAATATCCCTGAAAATCATTTATCAAGCTTCTCCTTAAATATTACTAGGGAGAAGGAGTCATTACTTTCTGCCTCTTACAATATGTTAAATTTGTGCAATTATTAAAGTTTTCCATATGTATAAAATTAAAAATTAAACTAAAACTCCCACAGATGAAAATGCTATATAGTATCATTCATGATTTCATTTCATGGAGGCAAATGTTAGAGAACATCTGTGACAGCTTTCTTAACATGTACCAAGTGGTACATGATGAATCAGGTACTAAAACCCATTATCTGGGCCAGATGACCTCCCAAATCCTCAGTGTGAACGTCCAAAGTGGTCCCTCCCTAAAGTGGACTGCACAAAGGAACTCTTCTCAGAAGCTCATTTTGCAATTAACTAAACATAAGGGATTATTTGTGGAACTTTTGCCTTGGGAACCCAGAATTGGAATTTATTACAATTTCAAAGTGTGGAACATCTGAGGGAAAAATGATTTAACTGCCCGCAGCATACAGGAATGAGAGAAGCTGGCAATGAGGCTGAAATGTTTGTGACCATTTTCAAATACTGTTGGCACTCTGTCTCCATGGGTACCACATCTGTGGATTCAACCAATCTCGGATCAAAAATATGTGGGGAAAAAAAACCCACATCTGAACATGTGCAGACTTTTTTTCCTCGTCATTATTCCCTAAACAATACAGTATAACAACTATTTACAGAGCATTTACATTGCATTAGGTATTATAAGTGATCTAGAGATGATTTAAAGTATTCAGAAGGATGTGCATAGGTTATATGCAAATACTACACAGTTTTATATAAGGGATTTAGCATCCATAGATTTGGGTACCTGCGGGGGTCCAGGAACCAATCCCCCACAGATACCAAGGGACGACTGCATACCCTGTAGCAAAGGAATAGCCTGCTACCCACAGATATCACCATGCAGACATCTTAGCTAGCTATAAACAGCACCTGACAATAAGCTATTTGGGAGACAGCTCAAAGACAACCTTATTTCAGAGCAATAAACACCACTTTTGACTCTTTTCTCTGTCAAAAGTTTTATGAGACAAGAACAACTAAGTCAAGACAGTTTGCCATGCAAAACCTCAACTTTTAATGGAGATGACTTATTAGAAACTCCATGTTATTTTAATAAAACTGTCAGTCATGACAGTGAAATTTATGGATACCCTTCATATTCCAAAACTTCTGACATAATTTGTACAAAAGTCCAAAGAACCGCATTCCAAGTCTTAAATGACAGAGGGAGAGATATACAACTAAAAGAATGTCGGCTGGGAGCGGTGGCTCACGTCTGTAATCCTAGCATTCTGGGAGGCCGAGGTGGAAGGATCGCTCGAGGTCAGGAGTTCGAGACCAGCCTGGGCAAGAGTGAGACCCAATCTCTACTAAAAATAGAAAGAAATTATCTGGACAGCTAAAAATATATATAGAAAAAAATTAGCCGGGCATGGTGGCACATGCCTGTAGTCCCAGCTACTCGGGAGGTTGAGGCAGAAGGATTGCTTGAACCCAGGAATTTGAGGTTGCTATGAGCTAGACTGACGCCACGGCACTCTAGCCTGGGCAACAGAGTGAGACTCTGTCTCAAAAAAAAAAAAAAAAAAATGAAAAAGAATGTCAATTAAAGTCACAGAAAGTTTTCCTGTAATTCCAGCATGCAAGGAATCAATAACAACAGTGGCACAAATCTCTCCCCAGCCACATAAGCTTTCTAACATTTCTACTTCATTTAATGGCGCTTTTGTCTGTTTGTTTGTTTAAGGGTAAATGAGAATTTCACTGTAGAGACAGAGACCTTGGCTGCTCAAGACAAAATAATCAATTTTAAAATATAGAATTGTTTTTCTAACCTAATATAAAAACCTAAGATCAGTCACTCTATAATGAAACACTCTTTCTTCTTTGTCAGATATAAATTTCCTTTTTGGCATTTTGTCAATCCACAGATACTAAAGAAAATTATAACTTATAACTATGCATATAGGTCATCATTTTTAAAAATACTGTTTAGGGCTCCAAATTCTAGAAAAATTATCAGTTGCTCATTTTCTGAAGAGGCTGAATGAACTATGTTAGAAATGCCAGAAGATGCTATTTCTTTCTTTTTTTTTTTTTTTGAGACAGAGTCTCGCTCTGTTGCCTGGGCTGGAGTGCTGTGGCATCAGCCTAGCTCACTCCAACCTCAAACTCCTGGGCTCAAGCAATCCTCCTGCCTCAGCCTCCTGAGTAGCTGGGACTACAGGCATGTGCCACCATGCCCGGCTAATTTTTTCTATATATTTTTAGCTGTCCAGATCATTTCTTTCTATTTTTAGTAGAGATTGGGTCTCACTCTTGCTCAGGCTGGTCTCAAACTCCTGACCTCAAGCGATCCTCCCGCCTCGGCCTCCCAGAATGCTAGGGTTACAGGTGTGAGCCACCACGCCCGGCCAGAAAATGCTATTTCTATATCCTTTTAAAATGGCTAGGTGACAATAATAATCCAATGTGCTATATTGCCACTCAACACTATTTTTTAAAGTTATTCCTTTTGAGAGGATTTTCTACTACAAATACTTTTCTTGCCATCTTCAAAAGCCTATGGAAATTTCACTTTATCCATGAAACCTTCCTATCAAGACACCTAGAATAATGGTATCACCCAAACATTCCATTACAAAAAACACCTGAGGCCAGGCGTTGTGGCTCACACCTGTAATCCTAGTACTTGGGGAGGCTGAGGCAGGAGGATTGCTTGAGCCCAGCTGTTTGCAGCTGCAGTGACTATGATGACGCCACTGCACTCAACCCAAGGCGACAGAGTGAGACTCTGTCTCAAAAATAAATAAATAAATTTTAAAAAGTAAAACACCATTTAAAAAAACCCAAAAAACCCACTTGAGTGTAGAATTAAATTGGGGGTATATCTGTGTCTTTTGATCATTGCAGGAAGAGGGGACAAGTGGTGACAACTCACTGTCATGCCTGGGCCCAAGCTGTTAATCCCTGATCTCCACGGCAATACTACATTACAGAGTTAACTTATACGCCTAGCCTGTCAGACTCAATTCCACAGACATTCTGCTTGGCTATCCTCAGAAAACTCAGTTAAAATCAAACCTAAAGAAGGTAGGAAAACCTTGGCCTCCTTGCCGAAATTCCAGAGTAAAGACCTGTAGAGAAACAAAAGCTCTTCTATTTACAATCCTCCTCCCAAGTTTACTTGATCTGCAAAATTGGTCCATTTATCAGAGATATAGCACTCCCAGCACAAAGCTATGCTCAAAAGCGACAGGATGTGCTAGGGAGACAGGGGCTGCAGGGACTCAGGAACCAGAGAGAAGTTTCTTACCACCTTTCCACCCCCACTGCCTAGGAGTCCAAAGACCAATTCTGAACAGGGACTTAGCAGATCCAACTGAGAACTAAGGCAGTTCTCTGGAGTCCAAAGGATGTGGGTGGAATCGTGGTTTTAAAACGTCTGCAAAGTCTTCGACAATCCCTCCTTCCCATCAAGGGCTGGAGTGTAATTCTCCTTCCTGTGAATGTGAGCTGGCTTTAGGAACTCACTGTAATGAGCAAAATGCAGCAGAAATGACACTGAGTTACTGCAGAGCTTGGAAGACAGAAAAAAAGTGACACAGCTTCCACCTGGCTTTCTCTGGGGACATTCACTTTGGAACCCAGACAACATGCCCTGAAGAAGCCCAGGCCACATGGAGAGGCCACGTAGGTGTTCTAGTCAAGGGCCTCTGCTGAGATCCCAGGTGACAGCCAGCACCACCGCCAGACTCATGCAGGTGAGTGCCTTGGAGGTGGCCCCTCCTGGTTCCATCTGACTGCACCCAAGAGACACCCCAGGGAGAATGGCCTGAGCCCACAACTCCCAGACCATGCAGGTTAGTAATAAACGAATGTCACTAAGTCTGGGTGGTCTGTTAGGTGGCAGCAGAACAGTAGGATGAGGTGCATTTACAGGAGCTGGAGGACAAGATGCAAATGCCCAGCCCAGTTTAAGAGTGCCAGCTGTGCTGGATGCGAGGAAACCAGCATGGGACCCACCCTGGCCACGGCCTGGGCCTGGAATAACACTTGCGGAGCAGGCCTTCAGAGCTGAGGAGACCGGCTGGGACAACTCCTCGGGAGGACCCATAGCAAGGACAGAGCAATCTCGGGGAGCTTCAAGGCTGTGCTCCACCCAGAGCAGCCTGGTGACCCGCCGAGCATTCTAGGTTGACCTCGTGGGGCCGTATCTGGCAGAACCAGCAGCATGTTTAGAATGGCGGGCTGGGGATGCACCAGGCTACAGAGGGCAAAAGCAAGCCCAAGCCTCCAAAGCCTTCTCATCGGAAGTGACCAAAGCCCTCCTTGGATGCAAATCTAAAACACTGCTCATTTGTCAACGCCCTGGTAAGCAAAGAGCTAAACATTTTACTAATACCTCCTTTCTTTAAAAAAACTTTAACTCTCTGAAAAGAAACATGGAAAAACAATGGCAGGAAGTTTTGAAATCCTCTCTGACATTACTCTGCTTTGAAAAGGGCAAATGTGCTATTTCATGTAGTAAAACTCCACCTGCCGGGAACTGAGGATTGTGCCACCGGAACTTATTAACGGCACGAAGCACACCATGTACCCTTCCCAACATCATAATTTAAGCAGTTTTCAAAATGTAGTGTCAAAGACAAAACTGAGGCAAAGTGCCGCCAACTGTGGCCACCTATTATTGCATTTTAAATAAGGTTTTTCTCACTTTACTGAAAAATGAACAGTTCTAGTAAACATTACTGACCATGGAAAAACATCATTTTATGCTACAAACTTAAGACTAGAATTTCTACTTTGAATGTAAAAAATGGAAATGCTTTATAAGAATGGGCACTACATATTGCTAATGAGATAAGGCCCCACTTGACTAACTGAAAGTAAAAGCTAAAGATATTAAAATAATTCTTTGCTCACGCATGCTGCATGGAGCCTTCTAACTGTGCTGCTGCAGCACTTGGCTTTGGGATGTTACCAGGATTCTCTGCATTCCTCCAGGCCTTAGTTATCTGATATAGAAGAGGAAGCTAACAGTACTCGCTATCCTGAAAGGGGGGCCTCAAGGAAGGGCAGATAAATAGGACTGCAAAGCACTTCATAAATATTCAGACGTTTAAAGCCTTCATTTGCCAAGTCCATGAATTCTTTCCATCTCTGTGCCTATCGCACTACTTAAGACTTAATTTGGCAAAGCTGTTCTTACAAAAATTTTAATCTAGATGATTTACCTTTGTTACTTTGTCCATTCTCCTTCTGGGATGAGAAAGAAGTTCAGAAAAATAGGCATTTGGGATGCAATACTCTAACACTGGGTGGCGAATCTGCAAAGAAACCTCAGCATGTGAAAAAGAGAATTCTCAGTTCCAAATGTTGCTATAACTAGCTAAGCAACTTCTCAATACTTGGTAGACTCGCTCCCAAATAAAGCCTTTCTCTCCATCTCAGTTATCACTGTGGGAAACCAACCAAGTCTTGCACTATTCCAAAGGCTCCTAACTGGCCTTCCCATGCCCTTCAAAAGTCCTCCCCACTGCTACCAAAACATCCTACTAAAAATGCAAAGCTGAATCCACACCCTTTAACTCTGTAACTTCAATTCTGAAGCTTTAACCTAAGGAAATTGATATTGGGATGAAAGCAGCAAAGCACAGTGGCTAAGATCACAGACTCTGGACACCGACTGCCTGGGTTCAAATCTCGGCTCCCAAATGTCTAGCTACATGAAGACAAATTACTTACCTTGGATTTTTTTCCTCCCTTAATTTAATTCATCTTAATTAAATTTTTCTTAATTTCTTGGTGACAGCTTTATTTATATACTATATAATTCACTTATTTAAAGTGTACATTTCAATGGTTTTCAGTATTTTCACAGAGTTGTGCAACCATCATTATAATCAATTTTAGAACATTTTCATCATTCCCCAAAAAGAAACCCTATGCCCATCAGCAGTCACTCCCATGTACCCTGTGCACCCCAGCCCCTGGCAACCACTAATCTACTTTGTGTCTTTACAGATTTGCCTCTTTTGGAACTTTCTTCCTTTTTTTTTTAGAGACAGAATCTCACTCTGACCCAGGCTGGAGTGCAGTGATCTGATCATAGCTCACTGCAGCCTCAAATTCCTCGGCTCAAGCGATCCTCCCACCTCAGCCACCCAAATATCTGAGACTACAGATGCACACCCCCATGCCTAGCTAATATTTTTATTTTTGTAGAGACGGAATCTGCCTATTGCCCAGGCTGGTCTCAAACTCCCGGCCCCAAGCAATCCTCTCACCTCGGCCTCCCAGAGTGCTGGGATTACCATTGTGAGCCACGTGCCCAGCCTGGCCTTTTCCTATAAATGGAATCATACAATATGTGGCCTTTGTGACTGGCTTCTTTTACTTAGCATAATGTTTTCATGGTTCATCCACATCGCAGCATGAGTCAGTACGTCATTTCTTTTTATGGCTGAGTAATATTCCATTGTATGGGCATACACATGTTTTATTTATCCATCCATCAGCTGATACACATTTGGACTGTACGCTTTTTGGCTGCAATAAATGTTACTATGAACAATTCATGTACAAGTTGTGTCGATATATGTTTTCATTTCTCTTGGGTAAATAGCTAGGAGTGTAATTGTTGGGTCACATGGTATTAATAACTAAGTTTTAACCTTCTGAAGTTACTTAACATGTTTTTGAAGACTAATGATACAGGGAAATTTTTTCTTCATTTGATAAAAATACTTAAAACTATATACACACATACATGTATCTATGTTTGTTATAAACATTACATATTTCTGGGTGTGTATATATAGGAAGTATGATTGATTTTTATAATCAGGAATTAAAAAAGTAATTTTTTTTGGTAAATACTACTATGTTAGTCTCCTACTTAAAATGCTTCTGGCCGGGCGCGGTGGCTCACGCCTGTAATCCTAGCACTCTGGGAGGCCGAGGTGGGTGGATTGCTCAAGGTCAGGAATTCGAGACCAGCCTGAGCAAGAGCGAGACCCCATCTCTACTAAAAATAGAAAGAAATTATCTGGCCAACTAAAATATATATAGAAAAAATTAGCCGGGCATGGTGGCGCATGCCTGTAGTCCCAGCTACTCGGGAGGCTGAGGCAGTAGGATTGCTTAAGTCCAGGAGTTTGAGGTTGCTGTGAGCTAGGCTGATGCCACGGCACTCACTCTAGCCAGGACAACAAAGCGACACTCTGCCTCAAAAAAAAAAATAAATAAAAATAAAAAAAATAAAATGCTTCTGGCCGGGCGCAGTGGCTCATGCCTGTAATCCTAGCACTCTGGGAGGCCGAGGCGGCTGGATTGCTCAAGGTCAGGAGTTCGAGACCAGCCTGAGCAAGAGCGAGACCCTGTCTCTACTAAAAATAGAAAGAAAATTATCTGGCCAACTAAAAATATATATAGAAAAAAAATTAGCCGGGCATGGCGGCGCATGCCTGTAGTCCCAGCTACTCGGGAGGCTGAGGCAGGAGGTTCGCTTAAGCCCAGGAGTTTGAGGTTGCTGTGAGCTAGGCTGACGCCACAGCATTCACTCTAGCCCAGGCAACAAAGCGAGACTCTGTCACAAAAAAAAAAAGCTTCAAAGTTTCTGTGTTTGCTGAAAACAAAAGAAATAAAATGCTTTAAAGGTTCCTCATTCCTTACAGGACTTTGCACAAACCTTCATGACTAGGCCACTGCCTAGTCTCTGACCTTCTCTACATCAATCCTCTGCTCCAGCAATATTAAATTCTTTGCATTTTTCCCAAACATACTGTCTCAGTGCCTTTGCACAGGCTGTTCCCTCTACTTGCAATTCCTATCCCCACTCTGTCTGCCTCACAGACTCCCATTTTATTGTTTAAAACTCCATCTTGGCTAAGAGAACTATGTCTTGACCTTTTCTTCATATCCCTAATTCCTAGCACAATATTTAACTAATAACAGAAGCTTCATATATTGAGCTGAACTGCAAATATTTTCATGTAACAAGAAAAATAAGGAAAACTGTTTATAGTTACCTGCTATATTTCAGTGGATGCTTTAAAGCATGCTGAATAGGATGAAAGGTGACAAGTACTTACAAATTCTAATATTAACAGCTAATAGTTAACAAGCACTTATTATGTGCCAGACTGTTTTAAGCAAGTTATATGTATTAACTTCATCCTCATATTCTTCCTATGAAGTATCATTATAAAAATACTAATATATTATTAATATAAGTAATATAATTTACTATGTAAATAATTTCATTTAGATTCTTAACATATTGGCACTCATAAATTTTAAACTAAGAATTACTTTTAAAAAGTATGTTAAAATATAAGCCAAGTTGGAAAAGTCCTAATTTCACTAAAAACCAGAGAGAAGTGCTATGGTTCAGTCTGACTGTGGCTCAGGCCAGGCTAAGGAATGTGAAGCCACTGAAGACTTGGGAAGCTGATGTTGAAATGTGTCATGGAATCCTAGAGACGAAAGACTTCAATTAGGAAAAAGGAGTTAAATACTTCGGAGTTAGAGATGAAGCAGAAGGTATTATGTGGCAAAATAGCCTAAAATTTTCATTAAACAAAAAATCACCAACTTTACAATTCAAACTGTTATATTCTTGTTATAAAATAACTTTGTTTACATTTTATCCCAAATAAAAGGAGACAATTGTCCTTAAAGACTAACAACCTTTGGGAAATTAGATCCCCATGGTTGGGTGACCAAATTTTCCACTCTTCCTAGGAGAGGCTCCATTTACACCTGCCACCCTGGTACTCTGTCCAGTTAGTGGCCCCTTTTTACTCTCAAAAGTGTCCCAATTTGAATTAGATTGTGATAACAGCCTCACAACTCCAAACATTTGCTAAAAATCATTGAATTGTACATTTACAATGAATAGATTTTATGTATATAAATTATACCTCAATAAAACTGTTTAAAAAGAAGTGCCAATTTGAACGACAAGTTAGATGGTCACACAATCCATATGCCATGGCCTCAAGGCCTTAAAAGTGATTGACCCTCTGGAAAGGGACAATTATTCCAAAGAGTTCTTTTATAAGAAGACAGACTTTTGTTTCCCTACCTAGACAGCTTCTAGGCACATGACATCAAAATAAGACCTGGCCAAGTCTCAGAGATCTAATGCCATAGAAGTCAACCTTTATAGACCTGGGCATAATCCTCCCATTAACGATCCATTCACCTTGTAACTATAAAAGCAATACTATTAATTATCCCTACATATGAGGCAACCTAAGCAAGTGTACTACTCTACATAAAATCTGCTGTAAGACCATAGGTGGTCTCTATTTGCTTTAAAAGGATACATATATTGTTAAAAGCTTTGGCGTGTTGCTAGCTTTAAATATTAAAGCTAGAAACTTTTCCAACTTCAACTTCAACTCTGGAGTCCAGGAATCCTAAAGAAAAAAAACAAAGGAACAAAAATAAAAACACTAGGTCACTAAATGCCAACACTATCATCAGGTTGTTATGAGTGGGTTAAATATCCCTGCCAGTTATTAGAACCAAAAATGAGATGTCTTGCAAGTGATGTGAGGCTGTGAAATACAGATTTTAGGACATCTGACCAATTCATTTAGAGAAGATTCAAGTATCCACAACAGGAGGAAAAAAACAGAGTTCTATCATAAACAGGGAAAAAATAACCCTGTATATGATATGAATATTTCATGTGATTTAAACACAATTGTGACAAGTAACCTTATTAGGGTGAATACCAAAAATAATTCAGTACGGTTTAGGCATGCATGGCACTGGTAGGCACAACAAACAATTATCACCAAGTTACTGAAAGCTTCCTGAAGAAAAGGACTCATTTCCATAAACCTCCTCTAAATAAGAAAAAACGACAGAAGCTATACCTGCCACAAATACCCCATCATGCCAAGGATTATGATATACATTTAGTTTTATTTGTCCCTTAAAAATAAATTATTTATCTCAAATGCTCAATAAGGAAAAAATAATGACAAATATTTATTTATTTATTTATTTTTTTTTTTTTTGAGACAGAGTCTCACTTTGTTGCCCAGGCTAGAGTGAGTGCCGTGGCGTCTGCCTAGCTCACAGCAACCTCAAACTCCTGAGCTCAAGCGATCCTCCTGTCTCAGCCTCTCGAGTAGTTGGGACTACAGGCATGCACCACCATGCCCGGCTAATTTTTTTTCTATATATATATTTTTAGCTGTCCATATAATCTCTTTCTATTTTTAGTAGAGATGGGGTCTCGCTCTTGCTCAGGCTGGTCTCGAACTCCTGAGCTGAAACGATCCGCCCACCTCGGCCTCCCAGAGTGCTAGGATTACAGGCGTGAGCCACCGCGCCCGGCCTGACAAATATTTAATAATAAAAGAAGTGCAACAAGTAAGGATCTTTCTCAGGACAATTTTCCTTTGACTCTTTATACAAAAACATCTTCCACTCAAACCAAGAAGTTCTACAAAAAAGCAGCTCTATCACTAAAAGTTCATACCATATCCACTGTCCTTTGGATCCTGCCCCTTCACCCTCAGCCCTCCCTGTCCTTGCCCACTTCCTCCTCCTCTCCAGCCTTGCATTTGCCTCCATGCCCATACCCCACTCAATCATCTAGCCAGTATGTCACCTGGCTTCTGGAAAAAATACTGCCCAATGAACAGAAAGTTCTTATATTTAAAAAATTTTGTAATTCTCTGACAGTGCATGATAACTTTGTTTATAATGTGTATGTTATGGCTGGGTGTAGTGGCCTCACACCTATAATCCCAGTGCTTTGGGAGGCCAAGATGGGAGGATCGCTGAGGTCAGGAGTTCGAGACCAGCCTGGGCAATATAACTCTACAAAGCTCTGTAGAGAGCCCATCTCAACAAAAAATTTAAAAATTAGGGCTGGCTGGGTGTAGTGGCTCATACCTGTAATGCTAGCACTTTGGGAGGCTAAAGTGGGAGGATTGCTTGAGGCCAGGAGTTCGAGAACAGTCTGAGCAACACAGAGAGACCCTGTCTCCACAGAAAACAGAAAAATTAGCAGGGTGTGGTGGTGCACACCTGTAGTCCCAGCTACTCAGGAGGCTGAGGCAGGAGGATCTCTTGAACCCAAGAGTTCCAGGGTGCAGTGAGGTATAATCTTGCCACTGCACTCCGGTCTGGGCAACAGACCGAGATCCTTCTTTTAAAAAAAAGTGTGTGTTGTTATAGGTTAAATTGTGTCCCCCCAAAAGATATGCTTAAGTCTTAACCCCTGGTACCTCAGAACATGAAACCACAGGGAATGGGGTCATTGCAGATGTAATTAAAGTTGAGATGACACATTGGAGTAGGGTGGGCCCTTAATCCAGTCTGACTGGTCCCCTCACAAGGAGAAGGAAATGTAGACACAGGCAGAGGGAGGACGGCCACGTGACGGCAGAGGCAGAGATTAGAGCAGTGCTGCCGCAAGCCAAGGAACACCTGTGGCCACCAGAACCTGGGAGAGGAAAGGAAGGACCCTCCCCTAGAGGCTTCAGGGAAAGCGCGGTCCTGCTGGCACCCTGATTCACACTTCTAGTCTCCAGAACTGTGAGATAATCAATTTCTGTCGTTTTAAGCCACCCTGTCTGTGGTACTTTGTTAGGGCAACCCTAAGAAACCAACGCAGTGTGCTACAGCTCGACCATATAGAAAAGAATCTCAGGAAAGGACTGCTATGTTGGCCAACGTCAGTCTTACGAAACAAGACATCTCACAAAACAAACAAAGCAAAATATTTGGTACATGTAGACTTCCAGTTAAATTGCTACGTTGTTGTTTTGTTTTTGTTTTTGTTTTGAGACAGGGCCTCGCTCTGACGCCCAGGCTGCAGTGCAGTGGCATCATCATAGCTCACAGCAACCTCAGACTCCTGGGCTTGAGCAATCCTCCTGCCTCAGCCACCTGAGTAGCTGGGACTATAGGCGTGTGCCACCACGCCTGGCTAATTTTTCTATTCTTTGCAGAGACGGGGTCTCGCTCTTGCTCAGGCTCACTCTGTTGTTGATTACCACTTTGTAAAATCAACAAATGTGCCATTTCAATTTAATTACCTTATGGTGCACTGCTAATGGCAGGGATAAGATTGAATAAAACCTCTCTGGGCAGGAATCCCCTATTTTTTTCTTGACTGTACTTATTTTTGCTGAGCTTTCAGCTTTGAGAGTAAGAACATTCCCCAAGTCTGAGGGGCCTTTCACTACCCAGCTTCCAACAAGAAGAGCGAAGAGCTGGGGGAAGCGCTGTGCGGCTCTGCTGCACGTCGGGAAGCCACTCACCCTCTTTATGTCACAGCGTCCGCCCTTGCAGAAGGGAAACTTTAGTTAGTGATTGTCTGACCTTTTCCCCCAACAGCAGAACCCTTTTTATCATTCATAATCTTACTCAGAATGCTAACACACTAAATGGACCAAAGTGGGGTTACTGTGTGGAAGTGGGGGCTCACGTCCTTGCTTGACCTGTTGCCTCCTCCCGTCCTTGCAGAGCCTGCAAGAGTCCCTTCCATTTCTCTGATTCCTCAGTAATTAAGCATAACTTATGTCCCTGGCTCATAAAGGCGCTGAGAAGTTTTTCCTGAAGTAATCAATCATAGGCATACCTAAGTATTTCTGCAAGGGGGTGCTCACTGGCAAACTGAGTCTGCAGAAAAGAACTCATTACTATCTCTACAAAGGGATTTCCTTTTCTGCCAACACTGCAGAAGTGATAATCAGAAGAAGCAACGAAAACAACTAAGAAAACTGGATAAAATGAAGACCATCATTTTAAAGCAAGACAAAAATTTCTAACAAGGAACCAAGAGTTCCAGAACTTACCAGTAAAACAAAAGCAGCATTTCTAATGACAGGGTGTAGAAAGCCATGGATAAAATCCAACAGAGCACATGCTGGATACTGTGATCAAGAAATTGTATAACCCGCCCTCACTCTGAGTATGCTCTGGGATGGCACGAAGCGTGTCCTGTGAGAGGGGCTTCGAGATATGATCACTTCTGTCTGGAGAACGCGTGTGGCCATCTTTTTAAATGCACCCCTGAGGGGCAAGAAAGGAACTGCAGTGGTCAAACATGAAGGAAAAGCAGGAACTCTGAGACAAAAGAAAGCATCAAAGGCAGTTTTTGTCCTAAGGAAAAGAAGACCTTGAACTTCAGTTCTGAGAGCTGTCGGGGTAGAGAGGATGGAAGACAGTAAGATCTGCCCAAAGTAAGTAATTTGATAGGAGATCTCAGCTTAAAATTGGGACCCAAAGGGCTACATCATCAGTAAAAGGTTACAGATAAATAAAGCCACTATACAGAAGGGGACAACAAGGAAACATACCTGTCTTGGCCGTGACATAGGTAGAAGGAAGGGAAAACCTCATCTGAGACTTCAAAACCACACTTAGTCCCATAAAAGACTGCAGCTGAAACTGATACTATCTGTGTGGTCCCCAAAATCTCTAGTGAATAATGTCATTTAAAACAGTCCTGGGTTGGTAATGTACCAGGTGACTGGGAGATGCAAATGCAAACCTTTTCTGGAAGAATCAAACCGCACCCAGGTCTCAAAAAAATGCCCTCAACACCCAAGTAAAATGAACTAAGAGACTACAAAAATGACCCAGAAAATCTAAATAAAAAACAAAAAAACTTCTATAAAAAAGAAATAATAACTGAAATTACAAATTCAGTGAAAAGGTTAAAGAACAGATTAAGCATTGCTGAAGGGTAAGTTTGTGAACCAGAAGACAGATGTGAAGAAGTCACCAAGAATAGAGAGAGAGACATCAAGAAATGGAAAACATAAGACGTTAAAAGACAGGGAGGGCACAATGACGAGCGTGTACTTACCACTACTCAACTGTACTCTTACAAAGGGCCAAAATGATGAATTTTATGTTACGTATTTTTTACCACAATTTAAAAAATGAAAAAATAAAAAGACATAGAGAATACAATGAGAAAGTATAACATACATTTAATCAGATATCCCAGGGATAGAAAAGAGTATGGGGAAGAAGTAATATATAAAGAGATACAAATTGAGAATTTCCTAGAGTTGTTGAAAGACACAAAACTTCACATCTAGGAAGCCCAACAAATCTTAAGTAAAACAGAAATCTAACCATAGACACACTGTAGTGAAATTATACAATCCCAAAGGCCAGAGAAAAAAGAGATCACCTACAAAGGAACAGCAATTAGAGTGACAGCCAACTTCAAAATAGAAACAATGAGAACTAGGAGACGATGCAATATAGCTAAGCTTTACATCTTAATATGCTAAAGCAAAATAACTGTGAACATAATATTCTAAACCTTAAGAAAGCAACACAGACATTTTCAGACAAACAGGAACTGAAAGAAGAGATCTTCAAGTACAGGAGACTTTAAAGGAATGTACTTAACTCAGAGGAGAAAATTATCCTAGATGGAAGGTCCTTAACACAAGAAGGAATGGTGACAAAAATACGGGTAAATATAAGGGAACATCAATATACACTGATTGCATAAAATAGTAAAAATTTCCAATTTGTGCAGGTAAAGTATATAACTGAAATACTTGACAACAATAGCACATAAATTGGGAAAAGGAGGAATGAAGTTAATGCATTCTAAGTTCCTTGAATGTTCAGGAAGGAATAAAGATATATACTTTAGACTTTATTATGTATACATACTAAAATATCTATGATGACCATTAAAAGAACAGATGTAGAGTAGTGGAAGGAAAAAATGGAAGAAAATGATTCTCCATGAATACTGAAGGTCACTAAATTCCTTAAAGCACCGGAGCCTGCCGTCCGCCCTGGAACGCCAGACCCGAGCGGGCCGTGCTGCCTGCTGTGCCGTGGCCGGACCCTGTCCCTGACTCTGCCCACTCCGCCCCGGGTCTAAGCTTTCTCCACACTGCTATGCCATGCTCTTCACAAATGAAGCTTCACTGTGAGAAAATGATGGCTGTAGTTAAAAAAATAATTTAAGCAAATCTTAGTTTTTTAAAGCATCACTCAGAAAGTGCTAGTGTATATAAGGCGAAACCACAGTGTTGTCTAGGATCTGACACAAATTCAAAGCCTGCCACTTACCTGGAAGAGTTCTTTGAATGAGGGGTGTACCATGGGGTTGGGAACAAAAGGAAGGGCGTAGAAAGGAAGAAACTCCGTGGTCTGGCTCAGCGCTGCCCCTTTGGTCTCCAGGTAGGTTTTGAAGTAAGAAATCCTTTCCTCCAGCTCCTCTCTGTCCTAGAGGAAGGGAAGAAGCCCAGTCCGCCTGTTCGCCTGGCCTCGCCCCGTGGCTGGCACCCCCACCTGGCCGGGCAGGTGTGCTGTCACAGCCGTTCTACGACTACCTCAAATTCGCCCCTAATAAAACTTTGTCAGGAATATCAGAGAACTACATATACAGTTCAATGTGCTGTGTTTTTACTTTATTATCACCATTTTCTCATGTTCTTAAAATTCTTCATAAACATTTTTAATAGCAGGACAAAAACCTCAGCTTGCCCTATTATAACTTACTTAATTCTCCCATTATTAGACATACACATTGCTTCCACTTCTCGTCTAGAAAGGAATATTCGCCTGCCTTCCCCCGATTCCGGCAGGAGAGGTTTCAAAAGGAGAGCAGGTGCCTCATCTGAGGCACACCATGAGGCTCTCTTCTGACCACTGGACTTAAAAAATAGATTACATTTATTGATTTTTATCTTATATCAAAACTGAAAAATTAAAAAACAGAAAAATTAAAAACTAGAAATAAAAACAAAAAATGAAAACCTCCAATATCTTCTCCACATGAGTAATACTTAAAGAACAGCCTTCCAAGAATGGCACCACAATATAGTGTCATGCTGCTCCTTCCATCATTGTCCCCTCCTTTGGTGTCCCTGACATTTAACAAGTTAACACTGGTCCCGGGGCCAGCAATTAATACCCGGGGTCCAGTGCCAGCCAGCTCCTGCTCCCTTTCTGTCATTCCCTCTGCACTCAAAGCTCAGCCGCAGTAGCAGCTAGAAATTTCAGCTCTGTCCTCTCCTCCCATCTCCAGCCCCCTGGGAAAGACTACATAAGCTAAATCCAACCCACCACTCAAACGGACTGTCCACAAATAGGCATACTATTTTCCACCACCTAAGTTTAAATTTACGTTCTCATATAGAGTATAATATGTGGCCTAAATATGTGTTCTCTTAGACATACATGTATATATATTAAGTTGCCAAACAAAGAAACGTTATTTTGATGAGTTTTCAAAAGCTTGAGGTATTTAGGAAAGCATGTAACTTTGATTACAGAAGTGATTAAATGTCCATATAAATCAGAACATAAACTACAGGGAATAAGGTAGAAAATCATTCATCATGGCCGGGCGCAGTGGTTCACGCCTGCAATCCTAGCACTCTGAGAGGTCAAGGCGGGAAGATTGCTTGAGCTCAGGAGTTCAAGACCAGCCTGAGCAAGAGTGAGACCCCATCTCTACTAAAAATAGAAAAATTAGCCGGGTACTATTGCATGTGACTGTAGTCCCAGCTACTCAGGAGGCCGAGGCAAGAACATCACTTGCACCCAGGAGTTTGAGGTTGCAGTGAGCTACGATGACATCACTGCACTCTACCCAGGGTGACAGAGTAAGACTCTGTCTCAAAAAAAAAAAAAAAAAAAAAAAGAAAGAAAATCATTCATCAAAATGCCTACACCTTGGAGGCAATATGATAAAACAGCCACAAAATGAAATCAATACTCACTTGGAAAACAATAGCTAACTTTCTCTTAAAACACACCATTCAGATCAACTCAAATCACTAGGTAAACCTACCGGTCTCCCTATGGAGTGTTTCAGAAGATAGATGGCAAAATGGATATGAAGATAGAATTCCAACTTCTGGGCAAGGGAGTCGCCATCTCGTATGGAACTGGGAATGTGCTCTTCCCACAAATTGAAGAACATCTTCTGGTCTCCACTGTCAAATGCGGCGACAAGATCCTTCTGTGAAGAAGACACTGGACTGAACCCTAGTCATAAGGGATGCTAGTTATTCCAACATCCCAAATCCTCACAACCCACCCAACATCATAGATACCCCATACACTCCTTTTCTGAGTTAAGGGACAGAAAAATAGAGATCCCAGAGGGCTCTAAGCTTCTTAGGCTGAGATTCCTGCAGATCAACCCTGGTTTTCTACCTCTGTGCAATATAAAATCTGAGTGCTATAAAAACAGACAAAACATTTAAGGTCTTTGAAATGGAAAGAATCAGACCCTGGACAAAGACTTGAAGCCAGAGAACTCATAAATACACTGCAGTCACCCTTTGGGCTTGCTGCCCCACAGGCGACTTATAAAAACAGGTCGGGCCAAGAGCCAGCCAGGCCTCACCGGAACCACCCTCACACATACGGACACTTGCTGAGAGTGCCACCCCCAAGTCCCTGAGCACCAGCAGCACATATACAATGGCCCAGTCAACTCTGGGCCTAGGAGGTGGGCACTGCCACTTGCCCCCGTTGCTAGAAGCAAGTCTGACGGAGACGGCACTGTGGGAAGCGCTGCAGACCCCAGCGCACCATGAGGCGACCGACCGTCTGTGCCCACCGGTTGCAGCGACAGGGAAGCATAGGCTGGAGATGGAGGAAGGAGCACAGGCTCGGTGTCATTCCCACCGTAGAGCTGTGAGTCTGCGTGGGAGAGGGACGGCTCTATGACTCACCGTGCAGTAGCTGAAAGAGTATTTTGGAGAAAAGAGGTGGCAATTATCAAGCCACCTGCCTCATAAGAAAAAAAACAACTGACTTGTCAAATACCTGTTGCATAATTTTGTGGATTTAAGTACAAGGCAGAATTGAAAAAATTTCCTAACAGTCCAAAACAGCGACTCCTATTGTTCTCCTTTTTGTATCGAACGCCCAAGATGTCCAGACCTACACTTTGTGTTCCATTGCAAAAGCTTTTCTGAGACTGGATTTCCTATAGAATCACCAGTTTCCCACCCAGCACCACCATTGTTTGGCCATTGTTCTTTCATACTTTTAAAAATGGTTTTACATATAATTTTCTCATATAATTGTCATTTTTTTAGGTTACTTGTTTTGTTTATAATAGAAATTGTTAACATTATAAAATGGAAATGTACAGAGAATAATGTTGCAGTGTTTGGTTATACTTACGTCAAAGACATTCATTAATAAGGAATCTTTAAATGTGAATATTATAAAAATGTTCACTATGTCATGTGACCAAGAACAACTGTCTCTGAATACTACTT
This sequence comes from Eulemur rufifrons, assembly GCF_041146395.1. Taxonomy (NCBI): domain Eukaryota; kingdom Metazoa; phylum Chordata; class Mammalia; order Primates; family Lemuridae; genus Eulemur; species Eulemur rufifrons. The sequence goes on from NC_090983.1 coordinate 7,926,493, forward strand.
TACCCTGGAAGGTATTGGCATATATTTGAAGTAAACTCAGAAGTTTTCAGAATAAGCCCTACAATGAACATCTAACTCCTCAAAGCCAGCCTCCCTCTGTTCCTCTGCCTTGGAAACAGGTGAAGAACAGCCTGTTAGCAAATGTGGGCAGCAGTTGCCAAAACCAAGTACAAGCAGCCAAACACAGCCACCTCTTGGAGGAACTGGGGGAACCTGACCAGAGGACCCACACGCTCTTGTTAACGACTGACACAAAGCTGAAGGGGATCCCCCCAAGTGGCAGTGCTGCTGGGGGCTGGCTCACCCCCAAGCTCACCTCTGCCGAGGTCCCCGCAAACCCTGTGAGCCACTCCTGAGGAAGCCTTTGCCCTTGAGAGGTGCAGCGACAGGAGCTCTTTGATTGTGTGAATGAGGTGAGCACAGATTCTTGCGGTATTTTAAGGCTCAGAGTCAAGGTATTTTCTTAATGTGGCTTGGCGGAGTCCGTAAGTCAAATGAGCCATCTGTAGTTTGTTCTAAACTCTATATTTGTAGACCTTGGGACCACAAACCTTTGCTATGTCATTATAATCACATCTATCATCCACCCTAACTTATGATTCATATTCTGTTCCTGGAAATGGTCCCTGCATTTAAAATAATACCCACACATAATGCAATCTACTGTTACAACTTAGGTGGTCACAAAATATTAATGATCTTCTGTAAGCCATGATTGCAGTCAGAATCACCAAGATGAACAAATGTGCACACCACTGCTAGCAACGTACTAATATAAACGCACACACTTGTTACAGGACTGTGCTTGGGGACACCCGCCATTTGTTGAGTGTCACTGACAATTAGCATATTGTACTGAACTGCTGCTCCAGGTACTTTTGTTTGGGAAATCTATCATAGTGGAGCACAGCTGTTGATGGGGTGAGCAGAAAGATATGTTTGTGACAATCAGGAATTTTCAAGGTCTTTCAATTTATATAAAAATGAACCTGAAGACAATAGAGAAATGCAAATCTAAACCATAACAAGGTATCACTTCAAATCCATTAAAAAGGCTAATACGAAACACACATACACACACATACACAAACGGAAAATAACAAGTGTTGGGATGGATGTAGAGAAATTGGAACCCTTATACCCTACTGCTGGGAGTGGAAAATGGTACAACCGCTTTGTAAAACAGTTTGGCAATTTCCTCAAAAAATTAAAAATAGAACTACCATATAATCCAGCAAACCCTCTTCTAGGTATATATCCAAAAGAATTAAAAGCAAGGTCTTGAAGGGACATACGCACACCCATGTTCATAGCTGCACTATTCATAATAGCCAAGAGGCAGAAGCAACCCAAGTGTGCACTGACAGAGGGATGGATAAACAAACTGTGGTGTATACATACGATAAAATATCATTCACCCTCTAAAAAGGAAGGAAATCTTGTCATATACTACAACATGAATGAATCTTGAATCAAATAAGCCAGTCACAAAAAGACAAATACTCTATGATCACATTTATATGAGGTATCTAAAGTAGTGACATTCAAGGCCGGGTGCGGTGGCCCATGCCTGTAATCCTAGCACTCTGGGAGGGCGAGGCGGGAGGATCGCTCGAGGTCAGGAGTTCGAGACCAGCCTGAGTAAGGGCGAGACCCCGTCTCTACTAAAAAAATAGAAAGAAATTATCTGGCCAACTAAAAATATATATAGAAAAAATTAGCTGGGCATGGTGGCGCATGCCTGTAGTCCCAGCTACTCAGGAGGCTGAGGCAGGAGGATCGCTTAAGCCCAGGAGTTTGAGGTTGCTGTGAGCTAGGCTGATGCCACAGCACTCACTCTAGCCCAGGCAACAGAGCAAGACTCTGTCTCAAAAAATAAAAAAATAAAAAATAAATAAAGTAGTGACATTCATAGAAAGTAGACTGGTGGCTGCCAAGGGATGGGAGAGGAGGGAAAAGGGAGTTGTTTAACGGGTATAAAGCTTCAGATTTGCAAGAGGAAGAAGTTTTAGAGATCTGTTTCACAACATGTAAATATACTCAACACTACTGGACTGTACACATAAAAATAATTACAATGGTAAATTTTGTTTTTTATCACAATTTTTTAAAAGACCCAAAGAGATATTTAAGTGTTCTCAGATGCAGCTGGAACTGAAATAGAATGGCAACCCAGTTGCAAAAAGTGTGAAGCGGTTGTCTCTGGAGGTCCCAGATTTACAAAGAAGCTCCAAGACACAGAGCCTGTTGGCCTTGTCCTATATCATCACATAATCGGGTCATGTGTGAACTTCACAAAAGATTCTGTTTTGCTAGTTGGTACTGAGGGCTTGCCATATCCCTCACAAGTGTTAGCTTCAGTGAAGAGATGCTGACATATTCTTCTAATGGGTATGGTAAAGGTGGGTGGTCTTTCTTCATCCAGAGGAACCAGGGAAACCAGGTGCTGGGGAGTGAAGCTGATTTCCTGATGAACACACTTCACTCTGACTAAGGATCTGTTTCCACCTCTAATAACGACTCTATTCTTTGATGTTCTACTATCTCGCTCCAGGTTTGGGAGGTGCCAGGGAGGTCCGGCTGCTGCAGCACCCACAGAAGATTCTGTGTCTGAAGGGGCGGCAGCTCAGGCGTCCGAGGCCCAAAGGGGACCAGGCAGAGGGCACAGCTCCCCTTGAGCTCCACGGCCACTTTGACAGCACCCCTCCCAAAGATGACCATGCCCGGTCACTGGAGAGTCAGGGACTAGGAAAAGACGGGCAGTGGCTGCAGTCTGAACTGCAGCTACTCAAGCGACTCACAAACCAAGCCTCAAATTATTTTTGGAAGTAGTTATATTGAAGAAATAAATAAATTTATTAAAATAATAAAATTATCTGAAGGTGAAATATGCTACCTCGAGAAATGGTATGTTCTCGTGTCACTGGAAATATTCAAATGGAACTGATCACTTACCTGGACTATTACACGTGGGACTGAGGCATCGAATAATGGCTGAAATGAGGGCTGTTAAGGGCCCTTCTAACCCCGAGAGTTGAGGACTGTATAATCTTGTGCTCACTGCTACCCAGAGAGCTGCTTAGGCAGTCCCTTGACAAAACGCTACCTTGTCTTCTCACTCTTGTTCCCTGTCCCCTCCAATCCCCCCAAACTAGAATGCAAGCTCTGTGCAGAGATTTTGTTTTGTTTTGTTTGTTCACTGTTATATCCCCCCAGTGTCTAGAATTAATAACCTTAAACTCCTCAGGAGTTCCTCTTTCCTTCTTCCCAAGAAATGTATGTGAAAGATAATATGTGGCCACACATTTCCTACGTAAGGTACAGAGATTTAAAGATGACATTACCAATTCATCCATAAATACTTATGCAGTCTAAAGTAACTCTGAGTAGGTCCTCAGAAACAATTCCACATTCCCCAATGGCAGCATTTTTTTACAAATTGGGAGTATCTTGATTATCTACAGAGATGACAAATAAACAAAATGTTACCTGAATTGTCAATGATTTAGAATCTCTTAAAGATCCACCTGCTGTTTTACATAATGGTTTTCCTTTTATTTTGCATTCTTTTGAAAATGTTTTCAAGGTGTCTTCAAATTCAGCAAAATCTAAATACTATAAAAAAAGGAGAACATAATCAAACAACTCAATAACAAAAAACTAAATAATACAATTTAAAAACGGGCAAAGGACCTGAATAGACATTTCTCCAAAGACAGAAAAAAAGGCCAACAGATATATGAAAAAGCGCTTAACATTACTAATCATCAGGGAAATGCAAATCAAAACCACAATGAGATAGCACCTCACACCTGTTAGAATGACTATTATCAAAAAGATGAAAAGTAACAAGTGTTGGCAGGGATGTGAAGAAAAGGGGAACCCTCAAGGATTGTTGCTGGGAATGTAAATTTGGTACAGTCATTAGGGAAAACTGTATGGAAGTTCCTAAAAAATATATATATATATATAGAACTACCATGATCCAGCAATCTCACTTCTAGGTATATATAGAAAGAAAATAAAATTAGTATTTCAAGCAGATATCTGCACCCCATGTTCACTGCAGCATTATTCACAATAGCCAAGATATGGAATCAACCTAAATGTCTGACAGATGAATGGAAAAAGAAAATGTAGTACATACCTATGATGGGATATTAGTCAGCCTCTAAACAGAAGGAAACCCTGTCATTTGTGACAACATGGATGGAACTGGAGGACATATGCTAAGTGAAAAGCCAGACACAGAAAAATTCCTCATGATCTCACTTATATGTGGAATCTAAAATAGTCAACCTCGTAGAAGCAGAGAATACAATGGTGGTTGCCGGGGGTGGGGGATGGGGAGAATAGGGAGATGTTGGTCAAAGGGTACAAAGTTTCAGTTACACAAGATGAGTAAGTTCTGGAGATCAAATGCACAGCACGGTGACTACAGTTAACTATATCATACTGTATATGTGAAATTTGCTAAGAAAGTAGAAAAGGGGGGGAAGGAAACTATGTGAGGTGATGGAATATATTAATTAGCTCAATTGTGGAGAACATTTCTAATTGTATAATGTATTCTAATTCACAATGTATACATATTCAAAACATCAAATTCTACACCTTAAATACATGTATTTTTTGTCAATTATACTTCAATAAAGCATAAAAACCATAAATTTATATGTATTTCTCTGTTTTAACATCAACAAATAACTGTCTTTGATGTATTTGTAGCAGCTTGATATTATCACCAATTTACAATGGGGTCAGTGAACTGTCAGTGAACCGTCATCTTTGGGAGAAGTTAATTTGGGATCCAGCTTATAATTTACTTATCAATATACACCCTAAAAGCCTAGAAGGGCAGTATCATAGAAAATGTTTATTTTCAGAAAATCAAGTTGTTTTCAGAAGGAAAATGTGACCTACACGATTCATTAAAATTATTAGTAGAAAAATAGGCCGAGTGCGGTGCTTCAGGCCTGGAAGCCTTTGGGAGGCCAAGGCAGGAGGACCAGTCAAGGATAGGAGTTTGAGACCGACCTGACCAACATACCAAGACCTTGTCTCTATAAAAAAGGAAAAAAAGCAATAAAAGAAAAAGAAAATCATGTGTACAGCAGTCTGAAAAAGGCAAAAGTGATTGGCAGGCCTGATGGTTCTGGTTCCAGTAGGTCCCTGGGAATTTGTTACTTGAAAGAGGGAATTGGAAATAAAGCCTGTTGCTACGAACAGGAGAAGACCAAGTCATTACGAGCTGGGCAGTGTCACCAGTGACCCGCCTGCGCAGCACTAATGGTGTCCATCCATCTTGACACACACACTCTATCGTTGGCCTTCACACTCCTCTGCCCTCCTTCTCAGTTTGTGTTGGTCATTCCTTTCTGTTCCCACCTGCTCTAACTGTGGCTCTTTCCCCAGCCCAGGCCACAGCCTGCTGTTGTGACAACTTTAAGAATTTATTCACCATTATGCCACCAAATTCTAAAGTGGGTGCATTTCCAAGGTGGGCTCCTCGTCTATGGCCATGTCTCTCAGGCCTGTGGGACAGTTTAATCACACACTAAAGCAGCAGCAACTATTTCCTTAGCACCAAAAAGCATGAGGTGTGGGTCCTACTCTTCAAAACTTTCAGTACAGGAAAGCTAAATGTCCACAGTAAGCAATGAGTTAAATAATTAGGATGCAGCCACTCAGTGAGATGCTCGACAGCACTCGAATGTCTAGGGCGGATCATGGGAAGCTGTTGAAAGATAACGGGCAAGCTACAGAACCCTGTGTGTGGCATCAGCCTGTTTTCTGACACAAACTATAGGCATGTGAATATATTTTTACTACTCATAGAAAAAAGTCTGGGAAGATAATACACTAAACCATTAAGAGTGGCCACTACAGGAGCGGAGCCAGGAAGTTCCGTTTTTCTACTTCTGTATCTTGAATCTTCTACCATGAGCATGCACTGTTTTTATAATTTTCTTCAAAGGAACCTTTAAAAGTGGCTTTAAGATTTCAGTTTAGTTAGAAAAACAAAATATAGATGGATTCCTTTTTTTTTTTTTTTTTTGAGACAGAGTCTCGCTCTGTTGCCCGGGCTAGAGTGCCATGGCATCAGCCTAGCTCACAGCAACCTCAAACTCCTGAGCTTAAGCGATCCTACTGCCTCAGCCTCCCGAGTAGCTGGGACTACAGGCATGCGCCACTATGCCCGGCTAATTTTTTCTATACATTTTTAGTTGTCCAGATAATTTCTTTCTATTTTTTAGTAGAGACGGGGTCTCACTCTTGCTCAGGCTGGTCTTGAAATCCTGAGCTCAAACAATCCTCCTGCCCCGGCCTCTCAGAGTGCTAGGATTACAGGCGTGAGCCACTGCACCCGGCCAGAAAAACAAAATATAAACACACGGAAAATGATATAATGGAAAATAAATAGCTCCAATGTAATGATATAATACTACAAGGCAATAAAGAATTTGTTGCATTTCAAAATACAAGTTTTCAAGATCTTTTTTTGTGACCTGTGTTTTTGTATAACATACCTACCTCTTTCACCAGTCCAAGTAATTCAGATTCATGAGCCAGAATATCCCCCATATTGAACCGTTACTGGTAACTCTCACAGCAAAAATCTCTACAAGGCAAAAACACAAGACAAAAGCTTTCATTTCAACCTCCTGTGAAATCACAAAAGGGTGGCTGTGGTGAGAAGAATGGCCCCTAAAGATGTCCAGGCCCTAATCCCTGGAACCTGTGACGTACGAGAGGGTCCATGGCAAGGGGGAATTAGGGCTGCAGATGGCACTGAGGTTGCCAGCCAGCTGACCTTCAGGCAGGGAGGGGATCCGGATTACCCAGGTGGGCCCAAAGCAGTCACAGGGGAAAGAGGGAGGCAGGAGGGTCAGTGCCAGAGTGATAAGACGTGAGACTCGCCAGCCACTGCAGGCTTTGAAAGTGAAGGAAGGGTCACAATCCAAGTAGGGTAGGTGGCCTCTAGAAGCCAGAAAAAGGCAAAGGAATGGATTCTCCCCTCGAGCTCCCAGAATGATCAAGGCCTGTCGACACCTCGATTTGAGCCCAGTTAGACCCATTTCAGACTTCTGACCTCCAGAACTGTAAGATAATCAATTTATGTTGCTTTAAGTCACTAGGTTTATGGTGATTTGTTACAGCAGCACTGGGAAATACGATGGCTGAGGTCTCCTGCCAGCTCTCCCCCAAAGTGTACCCACAGCAGCCCTTCCCCATGTCCCAGCCCCAGGCTCTTGCCCTAGATTGGGATTGCTTGCCCCTAACTCCAGAGGACTAAAGAGTCTGGGCACTACTACCAACTATGCTGTTCACTGGCACCTGATCTGGGGTAAATCACTAAAACTCTGAGACTTTTTTCATCTATAAAATAAAATAAAGAATTTACGAGGTCTCTTCCAATTCTAAGAATGTATGCGTCTGTAACCTTACATTTTTCTGCCAGTGCATTTGATATGAATTATTTGAACACAGGAAGATTAAATCTAGTGGTTTTCCCCTATTTGTTCTCTGTCTCACTGTCATTGTCTGTGGCTTCATCTCTCTCCCAAGGGACTGCAACCTGATCTCCTATCTCCTCTCTCTCCACTTCCATCCAAGGTCTATACTTTTAACAAGTAATTTTTCCCTTCCTGCCTGGGCCCCTCCTGTGGTTCCACTGCCCTCCAGATGAGGCCAAACTCCCGAAGCCACACAGAATTTGGCCTCCTCACTCTCCCATTTGATCTATAGACTTGGGCCTCCCTGGCTGTTCCGGTGGACACTGCAGACCCCAAGCACATGTCTGCCTCGAGGACTTTGCACTTGCTGTTCCCTCTGCCTCACTACCTTCCTTCAGATACCCACATCTCATTCGGATCTCTACTTGACTATCACCTCCTCGGAGAGATTTGCCCTAACCACCCTTTCCAAGAGGTCAGCCTGTCACTTCCTATCACTTTGTGCCATTTTCTTATTCTCAACCAGAACTAACCACTTCTTGACAGAAGTATCCTTTCACAAGCCAGGTGTGATGGCTCACGCCTGTCATCCCAACATTTTGAGAGGCCGAGGTGGAAGGATCACTTCAGCCCAGGAGTTCAAGACCAGCCTGGGCAACATTGTCCTGTCATCCCAGCATTTTGAGAGGCCGAGGTGGAAGGATCACTTCAGCCCAGGAGTTCAAGACCAGCCTGGGCAACATTGTGAGACCACATCTCTACAAAATATTTTTAAAAATTTAGCCGGGCGTGGTGGTGCACACCTACTCGGGAGGCTGAGGCAGGAGGATCACTGGAACCCAGGAGTTCAAGGCTGCGGTGAGAAATGATCCGGCTACTGCACTCCAGCCTGGGTGACAGAGTGAGATTCTGTCTCAAAAAAACAACAGAAACCATCCTTTCCTGAATGTACCTGCTCGCTGTCAGTCTGTCCCCACCCCAGGATGTCGATTCCACTAGGAGGACATGTGTTCCCTTGGCATCCCCAGCTCAAAAACACTGAAAGAGTGGAAATAATTTCAGATATGAAGGAAATAACACAAGGGAAGGGACAGAGCCTGGGGTTATCTTAGATAGGGTGGTTGGCGAAGGCCTCGCTGGGGACATGACATTTGAGCAAAGATTGAGCACTTCCAGGACCCAAGAGGGAGCTGCTAGTCAGTGCTACTAGGGGTGAGCGAGGCAGACGGTGGCGGGCAACGAGCGGGGCCTCGCAGAGCTGGTACGCTGCTTGGATGTGAGGCAGAGCGCAAAGGAAGCCCTGAGAGAGAGGACTGAGGAGGGGACTGACACAACCCGATGTCCACTTTTTAACGAGCACTGTGTCTGCTGTTTGGAGGGGACAGGGGGCAGCGGAAACAGGGGGCCAGCAGGAGGCACCGCACAGCCCACGCTCACTGTGAGTGTGGTATGCAGGAGCGAGAGGAGCCACAAGGAGTGCTCCGAGTCCAGACAGAAAAGGCAGAGGCAGCTCGACTTGCTGAGGGATCGGATGCGGGATCCGATGTGTGAGGGGAAGATGTGAAGGAAGAAGCCTGGGGTGTGAGCAGCGGGGTGAGCAGTACGCTGTTTGCTGAGATGGGGAAACCTGGAGAGGGACGGACCACTTTAGAGGTCAAATAAGAGGTCTGTTTGGGCTGCAGGTCTGAGATGCCTGTTCGACATTCTGGTGGAGGTGCTGGAAGGGTCAGTGGACACCTGAGTCTGGAGTTTAAGGGAGAAGCAGGAGCTAGAGACAGATGGCAGAGAACATGGGTACTGGGCAAAGAAACAGACAGATTTAGTGATGAGAAGTGAAACAAGAAACAAGGTCATCAGCTGCCAGAAGCAGCATGGTGACAGTCTGAAGGCAAGTTGGGAACCAAATTGCTACGGCCACATGGCAGGGTTTCTAGTATTAGAGTCCATTTAAGATCCCTGGACTTGAATCTAAAATGGAACCAGTCTGCAGTTTTGCGGTTTTTCTGTAGCCACTGTCAGCTGTCTGAGTTAGGTTAACCAGCAGGGAGGTTTTTCTGGAAGAGAGGAAAAAGAGAAAACAAGCAGAGCAGTGATGGGACATGGAAGCTACGCCAGGTTTAGGGAGGGGCAGGAGGCACAGGAGGGGGTTGCAGGGCCGCGAAGAAGTGCTGGGGTCAGAGACCTGCTGGGGAGGCACATGGAAGCGAGCTCGCAGGACGGAAGGGAGTGGACAGCGTGGGAGGGATGCCTGAAGTCAAGATTTGGGAAATGACACAATAATAAAAAGCTCATGACCACAGGAGTAGGTGGATAAGGGCAGAGGAAAGAGATGCCTGAAGTAGGGAGGGTGAAGAAACTGGAGTGCCCAAGATGTTGAAACCCCCAAAAGCAAAGCAGAAGAGGTGGAGAGGCAGATAGCAAGCCAGGTGCCGATGTCTCCAAGGGAAACTTAGAGACTCGCTCTGGGAGGTGGTTGCCTCGAGGTGAGCTGGCAAGAGGTACAGCCCCTGCCAGGTACTGCAAGAAAGCTGCGGGTTGGGAAGGAGGGGGTGGGGATCTGTAAGCAGCAACGAGGAGCAGGGAGGGCACCTGCCCACCCACCACCTCCAGGCCTGCCAGATACTTAAGGTGAGAGCAGAAAGGCGGCCGGTGGTTGAGGACACACCTCTCTCTAGCCTTGCTCTGGACCTGCCCCCAGCCCCAGCCCTCTCCTTGTCCCCTTCCATTGCTTCCCCACATTCGGCCCTGCCAGCAGTGAACTCCCTGCCATTCCCCTATGCAATATCCATACGACATGCTGCTTCCCGAAGCTGAGCCCGAGGTTTGATGTGTGTCTCCCCCCACCACACACAACTCACCACTCTAACCTAGGCCAGACTTGACCTTCTTCAAGAAGTCTTCCATGACTCCCTCCCTATCACGGTAATTCTTTCTCCTCTGGGATACCTCCGTACCCTACACCGACTGCTGCTGCTATACTTACAACCCTGTTTCCAAAGAGAGTTGTATGTAAATTGTGTATCCCCAGAACCTAGCAGAATACCTGGTAGGCAAGACAGGTGCTCAAGACATTTGATGAATAAATGAAGCCCAAACTGAGGGAGCAGCATTTTAGAAGGCCCTGGAACAAGAAAATTTCCTTGGTTTTGAGAACTTGAGCTCCTTCCAGACTCAGTGCCTTTGCACATATTGTTCTCTCTGCCTGAAACACTTTCCCCCCTCTTTCTTCACCTGGTTAACCCTTGTACTTAATAAATGTCACTTCCTTACAGACGTCCTCCATGACCGGTTTGAATAAGACTCTACTGTGATCAACTGTCAGTGAACATGAGCCACTGTTGGCTATTCTACTGCTCTGACATTGTTAGAAATTAGAGTTTTCTCTAAACCTGTATGTCACAATAGTTATCAATATGTCACAATATTTACTGAGGGTTTATTGTATGCCAGGCAATGCACAAAACGCTTCACATCTAATCTTCGTAGTAACCCTGAGGGATAAATACAATTTAAATTCTCCTTTTACAGATGAGGCAAGTGAAGCTCAAGAAGGTTGACACGCTTCCAGTAGCCACAGCTGGTAAGTGACAAAGTAGGAATTTAAATCCATGCTGATATTAACCACTACACAGTATTTTCCCAAAGCTTGGACCACCTGAATCAGAATTGCCTGGGATGCTTGTGCAAAAGAAAATTCCTGCCTCCACCCTGGTCTTACTGAACACGATGCCAGGCACTATGCCCAGAAATCTGCGTTTTAAACAAGCCCCCCCCCCCCCATGGCTTTTACACACACTCAAGTTTGGCAACCACTACTCTACTTTAGGCAGAAATCAGAGAAAACTTCTTCAGCCACGCTTTGGGGTGGCAGTGGCAACTTCTGAATTTCTATATAAGGGAGACTTACACGGCCTTCAGGCTGGTTGGATTATGGGATTTATAGGGAAGCCGAATTTGCAAAGCAATCATCCTGTTTTTCCTTAGATTAGGTGAAGTCTGTATTTAACCTGTGTGCCTGGGCAAGGGTGATATCTGTTGGAGATTATTAGGGGTGATCTAAAAGCCCAGATCACCCGCTAGCGCTGCCACTACCCAGCTGGATGACCTGGAGGACCCCCTCCAAGTCTGGCCCACTGCAGCAAAGATCAGGGACTACTTGCGGGAAGCAGATGGCCCTGTCCTTGGGACGTCCGGCAGCCGCCTCGGCCCTCGCAGGCGAGAAGTGGAGGCATCCGGCAGCGGTGCCGGCGCATCAGGGTTTTCCTCGGGGCGACGGATCGCAGAGCCCCGACCCTCAGACCCCACCGCTGCTCCTCCCCGCCCCGGGACGGTGGGCTCGGGGACGGCCCGGCCGCGGGACGGGATTACCTCCAGCTCAGGCGCGGGCATCGGCGATCACCCCGCCGGGCCGCCACCTCTGCAGCCGTCACCCGGGCAACCGCTGCCGCCAGCCCGACATCACGTGGGGCGGCACAGCCAATCGCGCAGGGCGCGGCCTGCGCAGAGCAGCCTGGGAGGAAAGGCCCGCGGCCCCCCAAACTTCCTGGCGGCGGAAGTGGGAGGTCACCGTTCGGGTCTTAGGCTGCAGGTCTTGCGTGGTTTGGTCATGTTTTCTGTCCTCCTCTCCCCGACTCCCCATTCATTCATTCATTCATTCATTCATTCCCAGAAACGTTGCGCCAGGCGCTGTGCCCGGCTCTGGGGATGAACCAGACACAGAGCTCGTTGTCCTTTAGAACAGCAGTCCGTAACCTTTTTGGCACAAGGGACCGTTTTCGTGAAAGACAATTTTTCCACGGACGGGGCAAGGGGGATGGTTTCGGGATGATTCCAATGCATTACATTTATTGTGCACTTTATTTCTATTATTATTACATTGTAACATATAATGAAGTAATTATACCACTCATGATAGGTTGGGGACCCTTGCCTTAGAGAAAACAAAACAGGCAATGAGATTACAGTGCAGTGTGGTGTTCTTGGAAAAAGAAACAGGCGTGGGCTTTCCCATTTTACAGGAGGGACCTAGGGCCACCTTAGAACCAAAAATGACTCCCAAGATCTGCATTAAAGCTCTGGGCACCAGGGATCCAGCCCCACTGCAGCAGTTTTCAGGGATTTTAGAGAAACCTTTTTTTTTTCCATGAGAAATTTGAGTTTTTAAAAATGAAACAGTAGCTCACATCCTCCCTCTCATTGCACCTGGAGCTTTTGAACTGAAGTTCACCAGCACGGAATGAGCACCTGCTGGGGAGGTGGCCATAGATGCAGAATTTCTTCCCCTTGCCTGCCCTCCCCTTCAGGCGTTGAGGCTCTGTGATGGGAGGCTCCGTGGTTCCACCTCCATGCTTCTGAGAAGGTGGAGACTGCCAAGGCCAGAGATAGGGAAGAGGCCATGGAGAAGGTAGGTCAGCTTGCCTTTGATGAAAACCTAAGATGGGCTGTGACCGCCATCTCCCCAGCCCCTAGCCCTGCCAGTGCTCTTCTGAGGGCTGTGATTGTCTTCAAAGAAAGGCTGTATTTAGTAGAGAGCCCTACTTTCTTTCCAGGTAACATGGATTGAAATTAAGTCTTCTTGGCCCTAATAATATCAGTTAACATTTATTGTCAACACAATTGTGTGCCAGACAAAAGACATACAGTTAAATTTAAATATTAGATAATTTTTTACTATAAGTAGATCCCAAATATTGCTTTATTTTATTGTGTATATAGGACATTGTATTGTTTTGTTTTTGTTTTTGTTTTTGCTTTGTTTTTTTGAGACAGGGTCTCACTCTGTCACCCAGGCTAGAGTGCCATGGCATCAGCCTAGCTCACAGCAACCTCAAACTCCTGGGCTCAAGTGATCCTCCTGCCTCAGCCTCCCGAGTAGCTGGGACTACAGGCACGTGCCACCACACCCAGCTGATTTTTTCTATTTTTAGTAGAAACTGGGTCTTGCTCTTGCACAGGCTGGTCTTGAATTCCTGAGCTCAAGCAATCCTCCGACCTCAGTCTCCCAGAGGGCTAGGATTACAGGCGTGAGCCACCACACTCAGCCTGAAGTTCCAAGTTTCTAATCATGGCTTGGTCTTTCTGTTGACCAGCCTCCCATGCAGGAGCCCACCAAGAGTCACCTTACTAGAAGAAAAGAGACTCCTATCACCCAGGAAATTCCAAAAGATTAGGAGCTCTGTATCAGGAACCAGGGGCAAAGACCAAATAGAACAAAAGATCCTCTCAGTACCCCTGTAGTTTAGGAGATTACAAGGGTTTTAGGAGCTCTGTGTCAGGAACTGGGGACAGAGACCCAATGTATATATTTCTAAAATTATTTCCCAGTATCATATCAACTAAAAGTGGTCTCAACCATGGGATGATTTATTTTCTTATATTAAATCCAGAGGTAGCTTCTTCCCAGCAGCTCACGTCATCAAGGTTCTGGGTTTGCTTTCTGAATTATATCATCTTTGCGACTGTGGGTGATACTGGAACAAATAAATATGGCTTGATACAGTTAATAAATATTCAAATTGCTATAATTCCTTAGTTATAATTTATTTTAAGACTTCTTCCAAATCCTGGAACATTTGTGCGGTACATAATACAAATATTAAATTGGAAAAATCTCAGTCAAACTCGGTATATTTAACCCATTTGACATGTCCTGGTGTGAATACAAAGAATGCTTTGTGACAACAGGCAAAACTGCTCAGGTCTGAAGTTCCATCTGGGCAGTACCCACGTTGGCTCTGCTCTGTGTGTTCCATGAGTTCAGAGCAGTAAGCGCTGAACCAACTGCCTAAAGTTCCCCATTCTCAGGACTTGCCAAAGAATCCCACTTGCCCTAAATCTTGTTGTTTGACCACTCCAGTTTTCCCAAAGTGGGACAAACACTGCCAGTGGGTCCAAGATGACTTTTTAAATTGTTTGTGAAAGTTTCAAACATATGCAGAAATAGAGAATAGTTTAGTGAGTCCCCGTAAACCCATCGCTCAGATTCCAGTATTATCAAAATATTTTTCTTCAACTTCAAATTAAATCCTTAGAATATGCAGCAGGCATATTGCCTGGCTGCTGTCTCTGTTGGAGGGCAAAGAGCTGAGATCACAAGCAAAGACAGAGGACTTGAAAAAATCCCTCCCCTGAGTTGGATGAAAGGGTGATGCCACCTAAATTAAACATGATAAGCCTGACGCACCCAGACAAACCAGCAGCCAGCTAGAGTGGGCGCAGTTGCCTCATCTGGGAGCTCCTGCGGGGGGAGTTCAGACTGAAAGCATGTCTCGAGCAAGCTCCGACGCCTGGGTCTAATCAGTGGGGTGGAGGAGGAACATAACTGAAATCCCAGGCATAAATCAAGGGATGAATATCAAGACGCTGCTCAGGCAAAAAATATTTCCTTCCAGGAAAGTTGGTTTTTGTTCACTGCTCAAAACTCAAGATATGTAGGGGGTTCAGATCCATCCATCTTCTCAGCCCAGAGTCCATGTGGAGGGGGTGGAACTGGGTCTTGGTGTCTCCCAGGGGCTGCTGCTCCTGCACTGCTCCCCAGGCTGTTTATACCACGAAGCTGGAGTGTTCTTGGAAGAAGAGCACACGGGCGGGAACATCCATCTCTCAAGGGGCAGCGAGCAGTAAAGCAGGCAACACTGAAAGCAGGGAGAGTGTGTGTCCTTCCTTGCCCTGTCCCAAGGCTGTGAGTCCCATGGCTGGCCCAGTAGTTCTGTGGCCTGAAGTTGGCAAAAAGACCCAGGCCTTAAAATGGACTTCTGGAAGAGCAAACCTGGATTCCCAGATGGTTTCAAAGTGAGCACACTTCAAGAGATCAGTGGGGCTCTCATCAGTGATGTTCATAGACACAGATGCTTGATTTTTAGTGAGGACTATATTTATTTCTAAGCAAGTTTAAAATGCACGTTGCTGGGCATGGGATGTGAGCCCAGAGGGTGGTATGTTGGTTTGAGC
Organism: Eulemur rufifrons; assembly: GCF_041146395.1. Lineage (NCBI taxonomy): Eukaryota > Metazoa > Chordata > Mammalia > Primates > Lemuridae > Eulemur > Eulemur rufifrons. The sequence goes on from NC_090983.1 coordinate 7,941,900, forward strand.
TGGAAGAAGAGATGCTAAAGTGACCACAACTGGGTGGTTCCCTGGCAGGTTGACACACCTGGAAGACCCTGAGGACTGAATCCTGATCTTTTTCTTTGCCCAAAAAATTCCTTTCTAAGGGGGGCTGGTGAGTCATGCCTACAAATGATAAAATCTCAGTAAACAGTTTTTTTTTTTTTTTTGAGACAGAGTCTTGCTCTGTTGCCCAGGCTAGAGTGCCATGGCATCAGCCTAGCTCACAGCAACCTCAAACTCCTGGGCTCAAGCAATCCTTCTGCCTCAGCCTCCCGAGTAGCTGGGACTACAAGCATGTGTCACCATGCCCGGCTGATTTTATCTATATATATTTTTAGTTGCCCAGCTAATTTCTTTCTATTTTTAGTAGAGACGGGGGGTCTCACTCTTGCTCAGGCTGGTCTCGAACTCCTGAACTCAAATGACCCACCCGCTTTGGCCTCTCAGAGTGCTAGGATTATAGGCGTGAGTCACCATGCCTGGCCAGTAAACAAGTTTTTATGATGTGGTTTACTTCCCAACCTGATTCCAGTATAGCATCACATGAAGGATAGAAGATCCTTATCTTAATTTAAGCATTCCTATCCTCTGATTCCTAGTCTTTGAACAAAGCCTAACTCTTTCAGCCAATTGTCAACTAAAGAATCCCTAAATCCGCCTATGACTTACAAGCCTGCACTTTGAGATGTCCTACCTTTCTGGGCCAAACCAATGTATGCCTTTCATGTATTGATTTATGACTTTACCTGTAATTCCTGTGTCCCTGAAATGTATAAAACCAAACTGTAACCCAGTCACAGCAAGCCCACTAGCTCAAGGCTTCTTGGGTGTGGCTCTGGGCCATGATCCTCAAATTTGGCTCAGAATAAACCTACTTAAATTATTTTACAGTTTGTCATCTTTTCCATTGACAACCAGCAAGATATGGCACACTCAGAACATCATTATTCCTGTGGCTGTCACTCTCTTTTGGATGAGAAGGTGCAGAAGGGAGGGATTCCTGCAAGCCACAAAGCATTGCCTGGCCTCTTAGCCTAAGCACTAGTGCTACTTGCCCCAAATTAACTTCACGTTATGATGATGATTGCTTTCACAGTGAGACCGGCATATAGAGAAGGGGTGTGTGTGTGTGTGTGTGTGTGTTTCAGAGAGAGAGAGAGAGAGAGAGAGAGAGAGAGAGAGGTAACTTGGCTAATGAATTGTTGGTTAAGCTTAACGGTAAAAGGAATAATTCATGATAATAGAAGGTGCGCATAGTAAACTTAAATCTCCCTGTTTGCCCTCCTCCATGGCTATAATGAGTATCTCATGAGCTCAGCTGAACCTGAAGTCCAGGGTAAGATGCGGAACTCCCTTCTGCCCTTGGAGTAATCCCTCTTGCTGCTGACAGACATTCGAAGCCAAAAGAGAAACCATGGGCCTGGTGAGGGACGAATTTGGAATTTTGACCACTGGCTCTCAAAGTGTGGTCCCCTGCCTGGCTGCAGCAGGATCACGGAGAACTTGCTAGAAATGCAAATCCTCAGCCTGGCCCAGATCGACTGAATGAGAAACACGGGGTGGGCCCAGCTGCCCAGGGCAGGCAGAGGGAGCTGCCTTTCCCAGGGCCCTGCCGCCGCCCGGGGATAAATCTCTCAGCGGGAGCAGCCGGCCGAGCCTCCGGGAAGCGCCGCAGACGCCGCCAGGCCCGGCCCGCCCACCCCCGCCTGGCGCGGGGACCTGCCCCGCACGCTCCCGGGCCTGGGTCGCCTCGGGCCTCCGAGCCAAGGAGAAGGCAGGGGCCGGAGGGATTTTCACCCACCTCCTTGACACTGGGGAGGGGGCCTCGCAGTGGCCTCGGCCTGGGAAGGATCGCGGTCCGCTGGGGGTTGGCGTGGAGCTCGGGGAGCAGCCCCAGGCGCACCCCCACCTTCCCCGGCGGTCACTTCCAGGAACCCGGACTCGGGCTCTGCCAGCCCAGCGGTCAGAACGCGAGAGCGTCCCAGAAATAACACGCGCTCTGGAGCGGAGTGTCGGTCCCCACCCGGCGTCCTGGGCTCATTGTTTCCCTCCGTCACCGTCACCGACCCCCTGGCCGCCCCCTCCCAGCAGCCCGGCTCGGGGCGCTCCCCGCCCCACCCCCGGCAGCTGTCTCCCTCCTGCCCCAGCTCCTTGCAAAGGACAGACCAGGGCAGCACGTCTCATGTCTCCTTCACGAAGGGACAGAAACCTGTCTCAAAACAGCTTAAGCCAAAAGGGACTTTCTTGGTTCCCACCACTGGGGAGGCAGGGCTGGAAGCAGGGCGTCCTCCACCGCTGCCTTCTCTCTCCCCTCAGCCCTGCCTTCCGCCCTGTGATTGGCAATGCCAGTGACTTCTCTCTGTGTGAGTCCACGGGGAGCCAGAGAGGACCCACTGAGGCCCTCCACAGTCCTCCCTGGGGTCTGGGGCCTGGGAGAGTCTGGTTCCAGTCCTCACCCTGTTCTTGACTTTCTAAATGCCTCTGCGTGTTTTGGATAAAGCCTCCTTCCCTGCTTGAGCACAGGCACGCTGACCACTTCGTGACAAGGCAGAGTCTGGACCCCCCAGGGCAGAGCCGGCCTCCCTCCCAGGCCTCCCTGCCTGCCCAGGAGGTGGAGTTGGAGCACCAAGGAGGAGAGGAGGACAAACGATTGAATGTCCAGCTCTGTGGCCCCTCCTCCCTCCCTCTGTGAGTCAGGGGACTCTGTGAGCTTTGTTCTCCTCTGACCCCATGCCTGGACCAGGTCCTGGGAAGGGGTCCCAGGATCCTGGGGGGAGCTGCTACAGTGGGCAGAGAAGAGGGAGAAGATACTCTGGGTTTGCAGTTTTCCTGGCTGGGCTGTGAGTTGTGAGGCCCAAGGTGGGGCTGGAAAGGTAACGGGATCCCCTGGTGTCAAGAGGAAGGAAATTTCTTTATCCACATTTCCTCTTAGGAAGAGCATTGGATTCTTTTGGAAGAAATACTTAGGTCCTTCGGGGTGAGCTGGGAGGGGAGGAGGGTAAGGTCTCAGAATTGCCTTCCAAGGAGACACCTGAGGCCCTTTTGCTTCTGAGCGCTGCGGTGGGTGAAGGTTGTGTGGTTGGGGGGCGGGAGGGGTGCTGGGGCTGGCCTGGAGTGTCCTGGAATAGAAGGGGATTTGGTGTTGGGGGGAAGGGAGCCAGCAAGGTGGGGTGCTGCTAGGGGAAGGGATGAAGATGCTGGCTCCATCAGCGGGGGACTTGGGGGCCAGAAACGTCTAACACAAGCAGGTTGTTTATTGTGGAATATGCAATATTGTGCCTCCATTTCCTTTCTCCTCTTTTTCCATGGTATACCACTAGGTGATGCAACTCTGGCCAAATGAAGGCAGGAATGGTGTTTCTGGGAAGCGTTCATCAAGGGTAGGGTTGTGCCCTTGTAGCATTCTTCTTCCTGGCTCCTTCCTGGCGGCTGGAATGCACATGTGCTGTTGGAGGCCCAGGGACCATGTTGGACCATGAGGTGACCTTGGGAAAGGAACCCACGCGTGGCAGCTGCATTAGACTGCAGCGGCTCCCAAAACATGTTACCACCAACTGGAGTTTATTCTCTCCCAGTGCAGCCCGGAAGTCCAAAATCCAGATGGCGGCAGGGCTGGTTCCTTCTGGAGGCTCCGAGGGAGGGTCTGCTCCAGGCCTCTCTCCAGCCTCTGGTGGCTGCCAGCAGCCCTGGGTGTTCTTTGTAGCTGCATCGCCTCACTTGCCGCCTCTGTCATCATGATCTTCCCTGTGACTGTGTCTCTGTGTGTCCTCTCCTCTTTTTATAAGGACACCATTGGATTTAAGGCCTACCCTACTCCAGTGTGACCTCATCTTAACTAGTTACATCCACAAGGATCCTGTTTCCAGATAAGGTCACATTCTGAGCTCTGGAGGGAAATGTATTCTGGGGGCCACCATTCGGCCCAGTACAGGAGCACAGGATAGAGGCAGCATGAGTCCCTGACACTGAGGTGGCCACTAACATAGCCACCCACAGGGCCATCTATCCTTTCTCTGCGGGGGGGAGTCTGGGGTGGGGACACTTGAAGGGCAGCTGAGTTCTCTTTATAGATGGGCACAGGGTGAGAAACAGAGAGAGGGTGTCTGGGTGCCAGGCCAGCTGAGCGCTCGGGTCTGGGAGATCTGGGTGGAGTCGTCGAGCACTCAGTGGGTGGGTCCTAAGGGTGGAGCTTGGAGGGGGAGCCTGGGCCCTGGGAGTGGCTCAAGGACAGCGACGGTGATGACAATGCCGGGGTCTCTTAGCTCTGTGTCTGCTGCCTGCCCCGACACACATAGCCCCACGATGCTCTCTGACCGTCTCCATGCACAGCCTGACCGCTGCACTTGACCTGGAACAGGTACCAGACCATCGTCCTGGGCCGGAAGGGATGGAACCGACAGCCTGACCCTACTGTTCCGAGGTCAAGGCAGGTGATCCTGGAGGCGGTCCAGCAAGGACACACAGATCCCCGTCTCTCTGGTGGCCACGGGGCCAGGCTCAGGGCAGCATTCTCTGGGGGACCCAGCAGGGAACAGAGAGAGAAGGTGGCCCGGCTGACCACTGGGACCCAGGCTTGCTTTGACACAGCCTGGACCTGGGCTTCCACACATAGCAGGGCCGGGCAGGAAGGCACAGGATGACCTGGATGTCACCACCCTGCCCTGTGCCTCCATTTCCCCTTTAGCCTGCCCAAGAAGGTCCCTCCCTAGAGTAACAACCAAAATGCTGGGAACTAAACATTTTTAGTTCCAAAAACAATTGTGGAAGGAAAGGCAGGGCCAGCTTTTCCCAGCTCTCTCCCTGGAACCAGCCTAGAAGTGCAGAAGGGGGGCTGGGGACTGGAGAGTGGCCCTCACCCTCCAGACAGCTGGGGAACTGGTGTATTCGGAGACACACTGCTGTATCCCGGAGTCCCCGGGGACAGTGTAGCCCCTAGGTGTTGGTCGGGAGCCCAAAGCCCCTTGCACGTAAGCTGTCTGGGCCTTTGGATGGCCAGGTCTCAGGCCAGGCCGGCTGTGGCCTCACAACCACCCAGGCAGGCCTTTCTCCATCTCCACCAGAGGCACCAAACCCAGAACACAGGTCTGGGGAAGGAGCCAAAACAAGGGATAGATTTCCTTTCCCAGCCCCCAGAATGGCCCTGATCTGTCCTGACTCATATTTTCTAGAACCATCTATCCCATGGAAATGTGAGTCCGCCTGTCTAGACGGAAGTAACAGGGGCTGTGGACAGGCAATTTTTCTTGCTTACACTTCAAAGTCTGGCTCGCCTAGGATGGGACCTGGGCCTGCCTCCAACTGGGGGCTCCCCAGGGCAGGGGGTGCAGTGGAGCCCAAACCCCAGGGCTCTGCCCCCAGCCCTCCACAGCCTCCTGCCTCCTCCGCTCTGGGACGCTGTGCGAACCACCGGCGAGAGCACATTCATTTTCTCTGCCTGCTGGGCCCTCACACGGCCTTATAGGGTAGGGGCTGAGAAGCGCAGCGGCAGAGGCCAGGCCCAGGCCAGGCTGTGGGCAAGAGCCTCGGTGGGCTCCCGCTGAGATGCCTGGCTGGCCTGGGCAGTGAGTCCCCACCTGCCGCGACTCCCCCCTTTAATAACACGCTTCGTAATAGCCTCTTTCCTATCCTAAAATGAAATTCCCAGATAGTTATCCATGTGATTTTAAAATGATCATTATAATGCCCTGTAAAGAAAGAAGAAATAAAAGGAAAGCAATTTATTTCAAAAAATACGTGTATATCCTGTATAAGCGCTTAGACTGACTATACCGGAGGCATGAAAGGAGGCCTGATGCAGTGGCCTCAGGCACAGCCGGGACGCAGGCTGGTGCAGGTGTGCAGTGGCGGTGGCGACTCAGCACATGCGGTGTGGCCATCTTTGATGTGAGTTTCCCAGGTGATGAACAGTCCTTGGTAATGTTCTGAGCAAACCCCAGGTCAGTCTTACCCCAGCTGCCACTGCAGGACTCCAGCTTGGCCGGCTCCCTCCAGGAACACCACTGGCTCCAGATGCCCCGACGATGTGCAGGTGCGCCCAAGGGCCGTTCAGACCACGTGGCCAGGCTAGCTAAGGGGAAGCCGTTCTGCCGCTAGCATGCTGTTGGCTTGTTCTGTCTGAGAAGTTTAGAATGAACCTGCTGCTTGTTTATGCAGCCGCCAGGCACAAGATTAGAAAATGACCTTGAGGAAAAAAAAAAATGACGAGTCTGGAACAGGCCAACCTGAGGCTGCCGATGACAAGATGCACCTGAGGACCTATTGTTCGCTGACCTGTTGTTTGCTGATAACCGTTGACCAAGTCCTGGTGACTTGCACAAAGCCTGATTTCTGCTGTACCCGCTCTGCCCCTTCCCTTTATAGGTGGGTCCGTGACCAGAGAGAGAGGATGGTCATGGAACCCACCGTCCACCATCTCATGCTGGGGACTTGCCTCTCACCTGCATTGGGTAACACGGGGGCAGTAGCGCCCCCCGCCCTCCAACCCCTTCCTCCAGGCTGTGGGAGTGGGGGGACATGGAAATGAATCGATCCAAGTCCAGCCCCAGGAGCTAACAACCCGGGTGTGGGAAGAGTCAGGCCAAACAGAGGTAGCTACGTCCACCTTGGCCACTCAGGGTGGAGAAGTCTCCAGCAAGACTCTCCCTTTTCTATTTCACATCGTTATCACAGTGACCAGGTTGTGTTAATTTGGCAGAAAACTCCTCTCAAAGCCATGTCTTCTTGTGATCATTTCTGCCTCCTCCTTAGCTCAAGCCTCACCTCCCCAGTGGATGACAACCGTGGTGTCCTCCACCTGGCTCACCTCTTTCACGCCCCCTGCCGCATTCAGTCGCCCCATCTTTCTCCTAGTAGCCCGCTCCCCCGCCCCCATGTTAGTCTGCTTGGACTGCCACAACAATACCACAGCCCGCACACTGAGTGGCCTAAGCAACAGATATTTATCGTTTCACAGCTCTGGAGGCTGAATGTCCAAGATCAAGGTGCTGGCAGGTTTGGTTTCTCCTGAGGCCTCTGTTCTGTGAAAGGGCAGTATATATGCAAAGCAGCCCCCACATACTCAAGGAGTCGAGAAACTAAAGAAGGAGGCAGACGAACCCAGTTTGTCAGTACAGCATGATTTATTAGGGGGACTCGTGGACAGAAGCATGGTCTTGGGTAGCCGCAAGCAGGTAGATCTTTGCGCTGCGACCCCCCAGGCCCAGGACTTATCTGGTTGAAGAAGTCTAGGTGCTCTGGAAGGAACGTGCGGGTGGCTGAGAGAAGGCTGCTGGAGTCACAGTGCACCACCAACAAGGGCGCTTTGGAGGAAATTTGAAGCCTAGAGTGAACAGGTGTTCCTACATAAAGAGTAACACATCAACTAGACATTCTGTAGGTATTCCTGGACTTGGGGTTAGTCAGGGGGATTAGCATTTAAAAATGAAGTCGTTCTTGTCCCCACAGCCTCTCTTCTTGGCTTGCAGGTGGCTACCTTTCTTACTGTGTCCTCAGGTAGTCCCTTAGTCTGTGTGGTCTGCGTCCTAATCGCCTCTTCTTAAGGACACTAAGAAGATTGGATCAGGTTCCACACTAATGGCTTCATTTTAAAAATATTAATAACCTCTTTAAAGGCCCTACTTCCAAATACAGTCACATTCTGAAGGTCCTGGGGGTTAGGGCATCAGCTTCAACATATGAATTTTGTGGGTACACAATTCAGTCCATACCCCCGCCATGGCTCCTCTTGAAGGGCTCTTTTGGTATCAAGTGCCAGAAATTCAACTCCAAGTAGCTTGTGTTCTGTTAAGCAAAGAAGAGAAGCTGTTGCTCGTGAAACCTCACAGTCTGGAGGTAGAGGCACAGCTCGACTCGGGGCTCAACAGGTCCCACGTGGATCGTCCTCTTAGCTCAGCTTCCTCTGGGTTGGCGCCATATTCAGGTTCCACATGGTAGAAGGAACAGCTTTAAGCGACATCAGCAGTGGAAGAGAGAGAATGGTTCCCCGCAGCAGGAGTAGACGTCCCAGAATTGGGTCTTGTTAGCTCCGATTGGCCGGGCGTGGTCGCGTGCTTGTCCCTGACCAAATCACTGTCACCTGGCGGATGAAATGTGCAGACTGGTATCTGGGCTGAGCTAGGAGGTGGTCAGTTCCCTTAAGAAGAAATAAAGGTTCAGATACCAGTCACCAGAAGGAATGCCAGTGGTTTGTGGGCTGCAAACGTTGTAGAAGTTCACTGTTGAATAAGTGAATGAGTGAGGTTCTTTGATCATCTCCAATGTGGTACTGAAGTTAGAGCTAAGTCCAGTCTGCAGAATGAACGCTCTGCACTTAGGTTTGGTTGGTTGGCTTTGTCGTCCCGTGCAATCCTTCTGCACATCCTTTATCCTTGTCAGCGTTAGCTCCTCTGCCAGACGGGACTTTGTCTTGAACCAGTGGCTTGAGAATGTTGAGGGACTGAGCACAGATCATGTGTCCCTGTTCAGGGCTGGATTAAGACATTTAACAACTAAGTACTAAAAAGCTTGTGGTGCCTCCTACTCACCTCCCTTCTCATCCCCATTAAAAATAACAGTATCGGCCGGGCGCGGTGGCTCACGCCTGTAATCCTAGCACTCTGGGAGGCCGAGGTGGGCGGATCGTTTGAGCTCAGAAGTTCGAGACCAGCCTGAGCAAGAGCGAGACCCCATCTCTACTAAAAATAGAAAGAAATTATATGGACAGCTAAAAAAAAATATATATAGAAAAAAAAAAATTAGCCGGGCATGGTGGTGCATGCCTGTAGTCCCAGCTACTCGGGAGGCTGAGACAGGAGGATTGCTTGAGCTCAGGAGTTTGAGGTTGCTGTGAGCTAGGCTAACGCCACGGCACTCACTCTAGCCTGGGCAACAGAGTGAGACTCTGTCTCAAAAAAAAAAAGTAAAAAAAAAAAAAAAATAACAGTATCTGTGAGCCACAAAATAAATGTAAGAAAGTCTAACAACTTGTTCCTTTCTCCCATGAAGATTATTTCAATTTCAAATGTATGTTGATCAAATTCTTTTAAGAAAAATGAAATTATTTTTTCCTAGGTTGGCTTTAGCGTGTGCTTTGCCTTCATGCGTGAAATCCAGCCCTGCTGTCCTTGTTTGACCCTTGAGCGTGGCCCTCTCGCCTTCCCCCTGCTGCCGGCGGAGGTGCTGCTGGGGTGACCGAACGGAGCTCCCCTTGGAGCACTGAAGAGATGAGAGGCTGAGGCCCCCGTGTCCAGGCCACCATGGGGTGGGCCCGAGGCCAGGAGGTTCCAGGGTGAGGACTGACTCCATGGCAGCCACTCATAGGCCCTGTTTGCTTGGGCCATTCGATGTGTTTTGGTCTTCCTGGGTTGCCGCACGCTGCAAGGCGAGTCTCAGGCTGGGGCGCTTCCCAGGAGAACTGGTGCGTGGTGGCTGCCCAGCTCCATGGTATGCCAAGCACAGGGCTCCAGGAAAGAGAGTAAGAATCCTCTCAAAAAATGGGCTGCTGCTGGAATTCTACAACCAGAGTCCTTTTTCTGTAGTACCATGTGTACTACAGAGAGAACTGTCCAACGGGCCACGGCAGGACTGCACTCCCTCCTGCTGCCTCTGGGTCCATGCGTTTTGTTTCTGGGGACTCTCCTTCGGGAAGTACAATCTCTCTCTGGGGACGTCCATACTCTGTCGGTAGTGAGGTCCTGCTGTGCCCCTTGGAGACATCTGTCTCTCAGGGAGGGCTTTGCTGATGTCTGCTCTCATCCGTGCTGTGGAGGGGCCCCGTGGCCCTTTCTATTCCCGTATCCATACCCCACCTCGATGGCGAGGGGACTCAGGTCTTGTGCAAGCAGCTTAGCACAGGACGGTGTTTCTCAGTGTGGTGGTCTCAGGACCATCTGTCGCAGAAGCACCCGAGTGCCTACTCAACTTGCTGCATTCCTTAGTTGGGCTCCAAATCTGCTGAATCACTGCCACGGTGGTTAAGAAATAAGCAAAACCAGAAAGAAACAGGTTTTGTAGTTAGACCTGGGTTTGAATTCCAGTTCCGTAACTTGCTATGTACCCTTAGCGTCTCTAAGCCTCACTTTCTTTATCTGTACTATTTATCTCACCGTAGAATTGTGAAGCTTAAAGACAGTCACGTGAGTAAAGTGCTGAACACAGTGCCTAGCACACAGCAGTTAAATGCATTTTTGCCACTGTCATCCACCCATCTGTCAATCCAGTAACTATTTACTAAGTGTCTACAGTGAGCCCTAGGAACACAGCAGTCATCAAAAACAAACTCCCCGGGCTGAGCACAGTTGCCCTCTGTAATCCTAGCAGTCTGGGAGGCTGAGGCAGGCAGGAGGATCGTTTGAGGCCAGGAGTTCGAGAATAGTCTGAGCAATGTAGCAAGACCCTGATTCTACAAAAAGAAAAATCAGGCGGGTGCAGTAGTGTGAGCCTGTAGTCCCAGCTACTCGGGAGGCTGAGGCAGGAGGATCGCTTGAGCCCAGCCGTTTGATATTGCTGGGCAATAGGCCCTTCTCTACAAAAATGTTTTTAAAATTAGCTGGGCATGGTAGTGTACGCCTGTAGTCCCAACTACCTGAGAGGCTGAGGCAGGAAGATCGCTTGAGCCCAGGAGTTTGAGGTTGCAGTGAGCTGTGATGATGCCACTGCACTCCAGCTCATGCAACAGAGTAAGACCTTATTTCTAAAAAAAACCAAACAAACAAGAAACTCCTTGTCCTCCTGAAGTTTATGTGATAATCAGGGAAGACAGACCATAAACAAATAAACACATAATATGCCGGGTGGTTGTAAGTGCCATGCAGAAAAATCAGTCAGGCTCAAGGGCACCACCAGACTCCTCAAAGCTAAAGCAGTTAATCTGAAGGCATCATGTATCAAACATGACAGGAACTTTGGGGGATACTTCGGGGCTTGCCTGTAAGGATTTTATTCATAGACAGGCTGGGAAACAAAAATCGTATTCACATAGGAATCCACAGGACAACTGATTGCCTTGCAAAGGATGCGTCATACATGCCTGAGAGCTGCTTAGAGGAGAGATTACTGGGGACTGACAGTGAGGTGTAAGTGAATTCCCCCAGGAAGCTTCTAATCCAAAAAGAAAGAAAAGAATGTGCTTAGGGACACATTTCCCACCCTTATTTTAGAGATAGTGGTTCATACTTACCATAAGCAAAAAGCTTGTAACCTCTGAAATTTTTGGGACATGAATCAGAGCTTGTGAGAGAAGATGATGGCACAAGAGTCCGCGGCTGCTCAGACCAGGTCATGGGAATACGACTGGAGGGGAAACTCTTGATCTCTGTCCAACTCTTTGCCAAGTCCCAGCTCTGTGTAATGCCTAAGATCTATAACAGTAATTATCTCCCAGATACAATTTTATTATAAATAAATAACTCACTGATTTGGAAAACATTGAGTGCACGCAGCAAAGAGGAACCGCCCAGACCCCAGCTAGCAGATGGGAAATGCGCATCACCAGTGGGCTACGTCAGAGGCGGAGGACAGCTGGCCCTAATGCTTGTGTCGCTAGCCCCTTCCTGAACAGGCACACTGGCTCAGGAGTACGGAGGAAGATGCAAACTTGGAGCAGAGTTTGGACATGGATATTTGTGGGTCTGCCGATCTTTGGAACAAACAATCCTGGAAAATTAAGAGGACAGAAACCAGCTTAATGGAAAGATGAACTGGAAACACAACTGTAAAAACAGTTTTTGATGCTGAATCAGTCACTTTAGTCTGAGCGTCCTCACCTTTACAATGAGGGGTTAGGTCAAACGGGATGAGGCCACACCATTCTGATTTAACCTAAAATTTAGTGAATGTCTACTTAAGTGCTAGGAAGGTTCTTTAACATGGATTATCTCTGGACAATAGCATCTCCCCCTTAGGGTGGTTGTGAGAAATGAGTAACAATATGAGTGATTCTTGCCACAGTGTCTAGCACACAGCAAGTGTGATCATAAGCATTGTTTAACCCCTGTAACAACCTCGAGGTGAACATTATTTCCTTTGTACAAAGGAGGACATCACGAAGGGGCAGGATCAGAATCTGAACCTGGCCGGGCGCGGTGGCTCACGCCTGTAATCCTAGCTCTCTGGGAGGCCGAGGTGGGCGGATTGTTTGAGCTCAGGAGTTCGAGACCAGCCTGAGCAAGAGCGAGACCCCATCTCTACTAAAAATAGAAAGAAATTATATGGACAGCTAAAAATATATATAGAAAAAATTAGCCGGGCATGGTGGTGCATGCCTGTAGTCCCAGCTACTCGGGAGGCTGAGACAGGAGGATCGCTTGAGCCCAGGAGTTTGAGGTTGCTGTGAGCTGGGCTGACGCCACGGCACTCACTCTAGCCTGGGCAACAGAGTGAGACTCTGTCTCAAAAAAAAAAAAAAAAAAAGAATCTGAACCTAAGTCTGAGGCCACGTGCATGATCTTCCCATTATGTGGTTTGGCTTGGAAGGGCCCCTACAGCTGTAAAGAATGAGAGGGCAGAAAAAAACTGAACTCTAGAAACAGCAAAATGCACTTGCTAAGGAAGTGGAAGTGTTGTCTCATTTCTAATGCATGTAAGAATGTTGGGGAGCTGTCTGGGACAAAGCCACAAAATCTTTGCCCAGGCTCATTTCTTACCATCATCTCACACCTGTTAGATCCCTAAGAGGCCATCTTGCCTGTGCACACAAAGAAAGGCCGGGGTTCTTCAAGAGCAAAATCAACTGAAAATTAGTTCTTCGCGGGAACAGTCACTGCAGGAGGAGTGAGCAGACATTTAGGGCCCTGGGGAAGGCAGCTCTGAGACAGATGAAATCACTCTTCCGTGCCCATGGACTCTGTCTCAAATTGCTGTGTTAATGCTGAGATCTGGCTCCCAGTTACCATTCTCAAGAATAGTCAGTCAATGAATATGTGATCATACATTATGTGCTAGGGTTTACGATGATGAGCAAGACAGATGTAGGGGAGGGTAGGCAAGTTAACTAGGCAGTGAATGATATTATGGCATGAGAACAATAAGGGGCAATATTGGGTCCTGGGGAAGCACAGAGAACCTAGTCCAGCCTTCCTGGGAGGAATGAGGGAGGACTTCTTGGAGGAGGTCTCAAGGAATTGAGACCTAAATAACTAGATTTATGAGATCTAGAAGGAAAAATGGCAGGAGTCAAAACAGGAGGATATTTCAAGCAGAGGGAACAGTATGTGCAAAGGCTCGGTGACAGGAACCTGGAGGAAGTGGAAACAGTTGAGCGTGAGGTGGAAGAGTGGAGAGACAGGAGGCTGGAGAGGCGAGCAACAGCTAAAGTCTTGGGCAGCCATGTGCACATATTAAAGAATTCACGGCCTTTCCCCGTTCTGCCATGGGATGATGCAGCAAGAAGACCCTCACTAGATGCTGACCCCTCAGTCTTGGACTTCCTAGCCTCCAGAACTAGACAGGGGTCTCACTGTGTTGTCCAGGCTGGTGTCAAATTCCTGAAATCATGATCCTCCTGCATCAGCCTCCCCACTTGAGTAGCTGGGAGTACAGGCATGTACCACCACACCCAGCTTGGATTACCTGTTCTTGAACTTCTTACATTAAGTTCATGTATACAGTAAAATCATGTATGTAGTGTTTTGAGTCTGATTTCTTTCACTCAGCACAATTCTGAGGTTCATCCTTGTGTGTATCAGTAGTTCCTTTTTATTGCTCAGCTATATTCCACTGTGTGACTGTGACACAGTTTGTTTGACAGTTTGTTTATCCCTTCTCCTGTTGATGGATACTTGGGCTTGTTCCAGTTGAGGGCTATGAATAGTTGCAAAAAAAAAAAAAAAAAAAAGAATTCAGGCTTTATTCAGCAACAAGGAAGCACTGAAAGCTTTTAAGCAGGAGACTAACATGATTTGCATTTTAGAGAGATCAGTTTGGGAATGGATTAGAGTGGGCCAAGTCTGGAGGCAGAGACCAGTTAAGTGCTTCAGCTGAAGGTAGCTAGTAGCGGGGAGGGAAGAATGGATGAACTGGAGATATTTGAGAAGCCACACATTGAGTCAAGGTGAAGCCTGGTTTTTCAGTGTGGGCAGCCAAAGGGAGGAGTCTTAGCATTAGCCCGAAGTAGAGGAGGATAAATGTGGAGGGTGCTTGGATGTATTGTTTTAAGTGCCTGTGAGGCAGCCCATATGGGGATGGCAGTGAGTGCGTGGATGTGCACGTCAGGAGCTCACAGGAAAGGAAAGGAGGGATGTGGACTTCGGAGTCATTAGCACAGAGATGGTGAAGGAAGGTGTGGGATGGATTAGGTTGCTTGAAGCAAGTGCAGATTGAGAGAAGGACCAAAGACCAAATTCTGAAGAAGGCTAGCAGTTAAAGAGCAATCAGAGGGACTGGGACTGACCAAAGAACCAGAGTCCCTGCACAAATAGATGCTCAAATAAAGATGAATACTATCAATTTGTTAAATGAAGGAGAGGTCAGAGACAAGTAGGAAAATCAGAACATATCAAAGAGAACAAGGAGAGTATTTTTAAAAGGCAGGAGTCAGCAGAGTCATTTACCTGCAGAGCAGCAGGAAAAAGCCTGGATACTAGGATTAAGGCCAATTTAAGAAACCAAACCATTTACCAATACTTCCACCTGGTTTTAATGTTGTGCATTCCACTTGCCTTCAACTCTGAAACAGTGTGGTACACTATCAGCTGGGAGTAATCGCCGCCAATTTCCCTCGTTTCTTCCATTGATTGCATAAACTCTAGCTCCTGTCCTGTATTCATGACTTTATTTCATCCTGTTCTATTTCACTCTAGATTTCCTTGCTCCTCAGCTAGCTCTCAGTGCTATGCATTTCCCAGAAAAACTAGGGGGGAAAAAATCCATCAGGAAAGCAGATACATAATCTGATCTCAGAATCTGATCCACATGACCATTTTACTTTATAGCTTGCAATGTTTAAAGCTATAACCTTCTCAAGACTTAAATTCTGAACTGCACTAACAGGAACTAGTGCTGACTGCTCCCTGAAATTCAATCTATTATTTTGTAAGGAATGTAATAACTTTGGCAGGAGGCCAGCGAATGTACGACCCCTCCCAAACTTCTCAATTTTGGACAGTGACATCATTGAGAGACTTCTGTTTTTTAAACATTTCATATATTAAGGGAAATGTAAGAGATAACTTCAAAGCGCAAGCAATGTTAAGAGCTTGAACAGGAAGGACATAGCTAATGAGAAGCTAGGAAATGAGATAATTTCTTTTATAGAATCATCTGATATTCAGGAAACTAGGAATTTACAAAGGAGAGGATATAATGAAATTAACCAGCGAGTGGAGCTATCCTTTGGGATCAGTAACCTTTAGACCTGGACCTAATAACAGGCTGTGGTGGATGAATGTCTTAGGGCTGATACAGGAGTTTTTTTCCCTTTAATAACAGTTTTGGATTTTTTTCTTCCATACTCAGAAGACTATATCCTAAATTAAGAAGTCAAAGAATCTAGGTAGGAGCAAAGTGCCATTCATGTATAATTTTGGAAGCTACTTACTTTATTATACACGATTGAAGACCAAATCACAAAACAACACGAAACCTTTCAAATTCAGCTCTTATTCATCCCCATGTTCCAGTAAATCAGAAAGACCCATTTCATACGGCAGAACACAAGGAGATGGTGTAGTTGTCAGAAGATCAACCCTGCCTGTTTATCCTAAAAGCCGAGTATCCATGAAAGGCTTGATAATCTAGAAATCAAAATTGTACTTGTCAAAACTCATTAAAGTGTATATACTTCAAATTTCTACATTTTATTGCTTTTAAGTTATACCTTAATTTAAAAAAATATGGAAGAGTTGATGTTGATAAGTAGAAAGGAAAAAAAGGTACATTATTATTAGGTCCTGTGGCTAATGAGATGAAATAATTTATTGTCCTTAACAGGGTCAAAAGCAGGAAACAAGCAAAGTTTGTTTTAAAAAAAAAACGTTTTTTAGCTATCTAAACATTTTCTTTGGATCATTAAAGAGACTTCTTCAGTAAAGGATGGCAGTCCACTCTCCATTCCATTAAAAAAAGGCAGAGAATTCTTGGAGTGATGAGCAAGATTTGATTTTCCCTCATTATTCTCAAATGGCCTATAATTTAAGAATAGCTGGACTTTTTCATCAATATGAAAGTCATGCATACTCATCCTAGCACATCAAGGATTTAGCTCTTTGAATTTGGACATTTCATGGTGGGGAGAGGATTAGATTCATTTATTAAAAACCCAGGCTGAAAAACAAAAGTCTTGTCCATCTGGAGATTTTAATATATTTATTTGAAAACCAAGTTCTGTGAAAGAGCACACTAAATAGTCATATATCTTCTCTTCAACCAAAGACTTGGAGACAAGGTTCTTCAGGTCAGCGCAGAGGCAATGGTACATGCATTGAATAGCAGGTCTCAGCATGAATTTCCTCAGAGGCATTTCCAATATGAGCCTGACAATCTTCTTCAGAAGAGCAAATGAGATCCTGGGAAAGGTAATGGGGGTGGTGGTAGAAGCTAGAGTCATTCTTAATTGCAAACATTCTCTCTCTCTCTGTTGAAATCTAAAACTAGGCCCCAACCCTGCCTTTGCAGTCCTTATCCTAGTTTGGGTTAAGACAGACTATAGCTGTCAAACCCCTAATGGACTGGATATTTTATCCTTTAAAAACTAACAAGAATCCAGTTTCCAGCTATAAGCCTCCAAACCATTTTGTAGTTAACTGCCTTGAAAGACATCACCACGGGGCTTCCTGTAAGGTATTATGAAAGGCTAAAGGAGGCTAATAGGTGTCATCTGCATTCTCTAGTAGAGACTGAGTGATCATGACATCTATACTGTCATGTGCTAGTTGGGTAAAGCTTAGGAAACCATCAAGGCTGAAAGATAATCTTTTTTCTTTCTTTTTGTTTGTTTGAGATAAGAGTCTCACTCTGTCGCCCTGGGTAGAGGGCAGTAGCATCATCATAGCTCACTGCAACCTCAAACTCCTGGGCTCAAGTGATCCTCCCGACTCAGCCTCCCAAGTAGCTTGGACTATAGGCGCAGGCCACCACGCCTGACTAATTTTTTCTATTTTTGGTAGAGACCCTTGCTCAGGCTCGTCTTGAAGTCCTGGCCTCAAGTGATCCTCCTGCCTCAGCTTCCCAAAGTGCTTGGATTATAGGCGTGAGCCACTGCACTCAGCCAATAATTTTCAAAAGTAGATTTAGATAACAGGGAAATTACTATAAATCTCCTTTTCTCAAAGGCCCAAACTAATAGTCTCCCTGAGGCATGAATATATTTTCCTACAAATGGCAGAGTTTCTACCTTAATATTTATCTGAGATTTCTATAAAGCTAGTCTGTGTAACATTCACCATGTTTGATTTGCAACTAGACTTTTAAATATAATACATGATATTGTCCTTATTTTGTTCAAAGCACAGAATAAATTCATAGATGTCTGAAAATGTGTTCGTGCTAGGGTGGAATTAGGGAGCCTTGATTATATAGTTCACTTGAGCCTTCAATTATGTGATGATCATTTAGAAGAAATGGGGCAACTAAGAGTGACAATTTCATGAATTATATTATTCTAATCTTTCACATCTAAAGACTCCTTCAATACTGTTAGAATACTGGCATAGTAATAATCTTTTTCAACTGGATGAAGCTTTGTGGTGGGGTCTAAATGACCCCAAAGTCTCTATAAGCACCTTGACTTACACACATTGAATAAATAAATGAATGTTAAGGCTTCTAGTGTCAAAAGTATTGCCAAAGGAGAAAGGGAGAGAGGAAATTCAGTGAAAACTGTATACCCATGCTACTCAGAAGTGTGATCGATGGCCCAGGGCCAGTCCAACTATAACTGATCCACAAGGAACTTACATCAGAATGTAAATCAGCTCCATCACTAAGCAAACTATACAGTTCAGATGGCTTTTTTGGGGAAGACTTTGTGGATGAAAGCAGCATTGAGTAGATTTGCATTCTGAAGCAAGTTTCCTATCTTCTTACAGAACTATAAAAACAGTTTACAGGCCAGCCACTTTGAATAGCACTGGCAGAGTAGTGTAGAGTCAGGGAAGAAAGAAAAAAGGAATTTGTTACATATGCAGAAAGGTCAAAATACGGGGAAGTTTTAATAAGTTTAAGTAAATAAGTACTAAGCACAAAACGAAGGAAAACAGTGAGACGGTGTCCTTGCAAAAAACATTTGTGAAGTATTGACGAAGAGATTTCCCTTCATAATTTTGTTGCATAGATACCTCTGGTCCTTAATCGTCAATATACTCAAATGGTTCTGGGGGTTCTGGCTCTTGTTCCTCCTCCTCAATTTTAGGGCCGTGTGCTGCCACAGGTTCCACCAGTTCTTCAATGTCTTCACTGGTATCCTTCAGAATGATGATGCCTCCGATTGAGAGCTGTAAACAGAGAGGGGCGAAGAAGCACAAGCTCCACTCATATTTCAAGCCTGCTCCACAATCTGGAGTGTACGCTTGTTGAATGGCACCTTAACACTATTTGAATGATTCCCAAGTACAAACCTAGGGGAGAACTTTACTAGGATAAAGACAACTGTGATCTGTAAGGAGTATTTGCAAACTTAACCCAATGGCTTTGGATGGTATAATGTGTGATGCTGTTCTACTCAGCTGATGCATCCCAATTTAAGAATAGTGTTTCTCAGCCATGGATCTGGCTACTGGCCTCAGTCTGACTGGGAGGATAATGTTTCCTGTCCAAATACAATATTCTAATGCCTTCCTCCTCATGATGTGGTCCTGGCCCAGCAGCATCGTTACCACCTGTGAGCTTGTTGAAAATAAAGAAAAGCTGGGCCACCCACCCTAGATCTACAGAATCTGCATTGTTAACAAGATCCCCAGTCCATCTGTATGTGCATTCAAGTGTGAGAAGCACACTAGTCTAATATGTACTACGTTATTGTGTGATGACCATCATTTTGGACACAAGATAATTTGTAAATGAAAAACCAGCAGCAATTTCAGAACAATGGAGAGAACAGCATAAATATACCAGACATCCGAGTGTTTTTCACTTTGATCTATAAATCCTTGTGATGCAAGCCAATGAAAAAACAGATGGGAAACAAACGGAAAGCAGACTGTAGCAGCAATTCTATTAAGCCTTCTCCCAAACATATTAGCAGAAGGCAAATCCAAACGCCAAACTATTCACCCATCTCTGGTGTGCTAATCTCATTCTATTTGGTTGCCTGTGTCAAAGGAAATGGAAAGCTGCTCTCTGTAATTAAATCAGCCAACAGTGGCAGGGCACATCTGGAAACAGCATATTTCTACCAAAGCACATTACTGGGAAGGAAAAGCACAAGCACATTAGTCAAATGATTCACATATGTAAAAGCATCTCTGCAGTTCAACCTAATCTGATTTTTACTCATCAGAACTCTGCCCTGCCACGCTATAAAACTGGTGTGCCTTCACGAATTTCCAAACTATTTCCCTTCTCCCAATGCACACATATCCCTACATTTACCTAGAACCCTCTCCCTTAAAAAGTTTGCTCTTCTTGAAGAGAATGCATTTTATGAATGGACCCTGCCTGTACTACCAATACTCAACCCAGGAACAATCAGAAAAAACAATATGGTCACTGTCCTAATCCTCCATGGCCTAAAAGTTTACTTGAACCTCCTAATTGACCAAATGGAGATGAATATGCTACCAAAGAGAAGAAAATACCCAGGTTCACAAGAGGATTTCCTATTTTGGGGAAACATTTGGCTCTAGGTTATTACTATTTCATGGTTAACTGGAATGAAATAATCCAACTCAAATCCTACAATATCATCCACACATGGAAAGAGCTGTTTATAGCTATATATGGTTTAGATTTATTAATGTTGTATATGTTGGAAGGAAAGTTCACCCTCTAAGTAGTAAGATACATGATTTTCTGCTTTCTGGGAAAGCTAACGCCAACTGAATATATAGGCAATGAAACACTATAAAGTTTGTATTCTCTGTTGTGTGTGTCCACTGAAGTCTCTGCTCAATCATCTAATGATTGGACAAGAATTTCCTTAAACATCTGGGAACACTAAGTCTCCCAGTCTTTGTTGGACTGTGTTGGGCTACACCTTCAACAGTCAGCCAGGCAGTTGACAATTATTCTTCAGCCTTCACTTCTTGCTTGCACAGACAAAGGAAGTCTTTTGGATTTAAAGATGGATCAACTGTTATAGCTCTGACTTGATTTGAGCAAAGACTTAACAAACATTTAGTTTCCAACTGTGGTATACCAGTGTGCTCCTATTGCCTCCTGGCCTTGAGCATATGTCTATCTTTAGTGCATAACTGTCAAAAACACTGGGTATCTCATGTGCTTAGAGTATGCACTAGTTGTGTCCTAAGACATCTGTTCTGGATATATATTCCACTTCAATTGGCAAGAAAAGTTTACAGACACTATTAGAATACATTCTCTGTACAAATGCCACCATGATGAACTGGATTGCAGATCAGACAGTGACCGTATTTAAGGCGTCCACTGGCAGTTCTGTCAATTCATTGACTTAACACCACACAGCAACTACTATAGATTAGGCAGGAGATGGTATTACCAGACCAATTTTACAGATGACAAAACTGACATTAAATGACTTGTATAGTCAGGTAAGAAATGGCAGAGCTGAAATATAAACCCAGTTATACCAAATTCCAGCTCTAAACTACTACAATATACTATCTTTCATTTCCTGCCTCTGTCTCCTCTAGTTGATAATTTAGTCATGTAAGACCTTGGCTCACAATCGTAGGTAACAGCTGCCTCTGACCCATCATCCGGCTGATAAGAATAAGTTTACTCTTGTTATGAGGATCTAGAAATCTCATCTCTGACATCTTTGATAGACCTAGCATCTATATATCTTGAATGGGTCTACTGATGGCTCTTTAGTTTTTGAGGTACAAGAACCTGAAAGACAAAGGCAGTGTCATGCTTAAATTTCTGATAAGCATTTGTTACTAACATGAAATATTCTACCTTGGAATAAGTTAAATGACCCGAAGATCTTTTTTGAACTCTAAAATAATGTGTATTAGCTTTAACTGTTAGCACCAAAATAGAATAAAAAAAAAAAAAAAAAAAATAATGTGTTTATGACAGCAGTGTAATTATAATGATGATTAACATTTACTGAGCAGTCCCAGGTCTTGTTCCCAGTGCTTATGTATTAACTTGTTCAATTTGAGCCACATCCCTATGAGTTAGGGATGATTATCTCTCCTGTACAGTAATGGAAATTGAGGCAGTGAGAGATTTAGTACCATAGCCTGTAAGTGGTAGAATCAAGATTCAAATCCAGTATGCCTGGCTCTATAGTCTATGTTCCTAATCACTATGCTGTATTAGGAATGTCTATGGCATACATCTGTGGCAGAACAAGGGAGTTTTTTAGAGTTACACATAGAAAAGAAAAATTTCCCCAAATATATATGAAATGGAGAGAAATACTCTTTCTTTTGCTAAAAGATTTCTTAGTACTAGAGAACTTGTTCCAGTGCTTTGGAGATTTATCTTTCTCTGTCAATATTCTACTGTTCTACAGATTACTACCCCATGGTATATAGAGCCAAGAGCCACTGTTAACTTACTGGTTTGAAAGGCTGGTATCTACAGGTCTCTGGCATGGTTAGGACCTTTAGCTGGGCAGGCATAACTCGGGCTGGGTTATCCAACAACTGGAAATTTGGCTCAGGTTCTTTTTTCTTCTCTTTTTCTTCCTTTTTCTCTGCCTCATCCTAGGGGAAAAAAAGGCTCAATAAAGGTTCACTTCTGTTCCACATCACTGAGTAATGTTTGATAAGTTTACTGAGCAACTATTATGTACAAAATGTAGTGGTAGTTAACAATGGAAGTACAACTAAAGTGATAATAGATTCAGAGGACAAATGTAACTCTGCTTGGGAATGAGAGTGGTATTTGACTTGGTTTTAAAGGATAAGATGGTAGAAAAACCAGCAGACGTAAGTAAAAGAAAGTCTATTTAAACGAATGACAATTTCTTTGCTTGAAAGGATTTTTCTTTCTCTTACCATCATCTCATTGTCTGCTAAAAATCCCACTATGCCCTTCAAAACCCATTTTGGTTGTCATTTCCTCTAGGAACTTATTCCTGATTTGTATGCTTCTTCTATTCTTCCTACAAATGGATATAACTTCTAGTGTCCCTTTGAAGTAAAATTACATGATTCTATACACTGGGAACAGGATAATTATTTGAAGGAAGCCATGAGCAAGGTATAGTAATGTTCGACTAAGGAAGAATCTGGACCATAACAGAGATAGATACTTCAATCCATATGACCGACCACCAAGTTATACCCACCACTTCCATTTTCTCCTCCTCCTTTTTTTCTTTTTCTTTTTCCTTCTTTTTAGCCTTGGCAGTTATAGATAACACAGCAGTAGAAACCTAGAGGAAGTGAACAGGGTAAATTGTAATCCCTTAGCTATGTACAAACATATGAGGCCTAAGAAGAACTCAGTCCTATAATACTATTCTGTTTCCTGGCAGTATTATAAAGAACAAAATAATCAGAGAATAAATAGGAATAATAAGGATATTTATTGACATAATTTACTACTATTGTCCAGGTGAATCTTTAGTTCTTGGAGGCTTGTGTCTAATATAACTCTAATCTTCTTTAATCTGTAGCCCAGCCTGTATATAAATTTGCTGTCATGTGCTTCTAAGATAAAGATTTGGGTGCTATATCTTTTTTTGCTTTATAGGGAAAGCACTGAAAAACACAAAATTTCTTCCAGTCCTGGTTGCAGAGATGTTCGCACTGGACTAGGTGCCTTACAATGATAATGGGTGAGTGGTTGGCCTGGAATTATCCTCCTTGATGGGTCTCACTGAAATCAAAGGTGAAACAGGGAGTTTGAAAAGCTGGGCAATATTGGTATAAAATTTTGTTTTAGAACTAAAAAGAGGATATGAAATATAGCAGCCACCCTCAAATTTGGTCAATTATATAATTATTATATAATTATTGCCACTTATATACAAAATTTACACCAAATAATTAACTGGATAATATGAAACATTATCCTGACAGAAAGAACTATTCTCCTATACATAATGTGTCATGAAAGGATACTTTTACTGAGTAAAACTTCATTGGCAAGTACAGCTCTCTAATCATTATTCTTTGATTTAATACATATCAATGACTGGTAGTAGCATAAATTGATTATATCCATTTTGAAAAGTAAATTGGTTAGTACGTAAGAAAATAAATAATGTGTATTACTTCTGATCAAGTAATTCCACATCCAAGATTCTAACCTATAGACTTACTTGCACAAGTGCACAAATGGATGTGTATAAAGACTTTCACTCCAGCCTCATTTGTAGTAGTGATAAATTAGAAATAATCTTAAATGAAACTAATGAAAGAACCAGTATGACAATGCTACATTCATAAAGGCATGGCTTGGTAGCTTTGGAAAAAAAATGAGATCCACATACACTATAAGTTTTAAAGATATGTTAAAGTGAAAACAAGATGTAGAATAGTATGTAGAGAATAATTCTATTTGTGGTGTAAAAAGTATTGACATATACAGAGAAAACACACACAGGGATTCACCAGCTGTGACTCCTGTGACATGGGACTTGGATGACCAAGACAGAAAAAGGGCTTTTACTTCATATTCTTGTGTAACGTTAGATTTTTACCATAAGAAGTATTACTTTTAAACATAAAACATATTTAAAAACAAGCACAGGTAAAACACTCAGCTCCTAGATGTAAGTACAAATGTTGCTCAAAGGAACAAGAACATACCTTTTCCTTTTCCTTTTCTTTTGGTACTTCCAGAGGGGCAGGATATGCAAATGTGGATGGTTTACAGTTTGATTTATACTGAACTTTTGGCATCTGAAGAAATAAAAGAACTTGTTTTTCCTCCTCCATTAAAATAACATCAAGACTTAAGTAAGATACAAAAAAGAGACCAGAAGTTTCAATGCTGGCTAGATGTTCAACCATGTTATCACTACTCTCTGAAAGGCATCTGTCTTCTCTTGTTGAATTAGTTTTTAGGTGCTTTACAGAATTACCTGTAGTTTCCTATGCTTTTCTGAAGCTGTGCCTTTGAACAGGCATCCCTTTATCTCACCTTTCTTTACTAACAACCTACCCAGCTTCAATGGATTAAGTCCTACTCTTGGTATGAGCATCCGATCAACTGTTACCCTCTTTGGTAAAGCTGTCTGACTTTCTGTCCCAAACTTCCATGTCCCTTCCTTACACTACACTAACTAATAAGCCTGCATATATTAATAGTTTCCTGGTCAAGTGCAGTGGTTCGTGCCTGTAATCCTGGGACTCTGGGAGGATTGCCTGAAGTCAGGAGTTTGAGACCAGCCTGAACAAGAGCGAGATCCTATCTCTACCAAAAAATAGAAAAAATTAGCCAGGCATGGTGGCATGGGCCTGCAGTCCCAGCTCCTCAGAAGGCTGAGGCAGGAGGATCACTTGAACCCAGGAGTTGGAGGATGCAGTGAGCTATGACGCCACCTCACTCTAGCTGGGGCAACAGAACAAGACTCTGTCTCCATTAAAAAAAAAAAAAAAACAAACCAAAACAAAACAAAACAAAAAACATTTCCACATCATTTAATTATGCCGTATAATAGTCTAACATGAGCCTAATGGAAAGTCAGCTTCATATTACTTAGTGACCAGGTTTAAAATCCTTTGGTGTGAATTTTTCTCTATTTACCCAATTTACATTGATGGGAGAATGATAATAAGCACCATATTTACTAGGGCAAGGAAGCTTATCTTCTCCATCTCACTTTTTTTTTTTTTTTTTTTTAGAGACAGGTGCTCACTCTGTCATCCAGGCTGGAGTGCAGTGGCACAATCACAGCTCACTGCAACCTCAAACTCCTGGGCTCAAGCAATCCTCCAGTCTCAGCGTCCTGGGCAGCTGAGATTATACATGTGCACTACCACAATCCAGTTAATTTTTTTCATTTTTTTTTTTTTTTAAGAGATGGGGTCTCGCTATGTTGTTTCTCAGGCTGGTCTCGAATTCCTAGCCTGAAGCCATCCTCCCACCTCAGCCTCCTGTGTAGCTGGGTCCATATGGCTTTTACAGTAAAGAATGAAAACAGAGATCACAAAATTATTTGGCAGAGAATAAAAGCCCCTTTATGGGATGTTTAGTTACAGTGTTAAAGGTTAGGGATTGGGAAACCAAACGATCCTTATTTTGAGAAATAAAACTGCATAATATTTACAAATGGGAGCAGTTTTAATACTGAAACACTTAAAGGATAATTGGCTATATAGCTATACAGCAAAATCAATACAACGAAACATTCAAACTTTATCAGCCAATTTTTGGCCTAAAAATTTTCCACTCTGAAAATTTAATAGAACAGTGATGACTAGACATAAAAATTATTTTAAGGTCAAAAAGCCTTTTGACCTTTAAAGAACAAGATGATTCATCAGGTCACAGGATTGAGAAAGACACAAACCCCTATTAAAAATATGATTAAAAATGTGATGACAAAGCATGCAGCACC
This sequence comes from Eulemur rufifrons, assembly GCF_041146395.1. NCBI lineage: Eukaryota > Metazoa > Chordata > Mammalia > Primates > Lemuridae > Eulemur > Eulemur rufifrons. The sequence goes on from NC_090983.1 coordinate 7,967,491, forward strand.
TTAAGTTTTTGACTTAAGTGACCAGTTTCATTCTGGCAGATTCCCTGGCTCCTCACTGCTGGTCTTATTCTCTGCCACTACCAAAGGGACATCCTCCTGTTTTGCTTTTCCCTTTAGTAACAATTCTTTCTTCCATCAATCACTCTAGTATCACATAACTCTGAAACATGTCCCTGACTCAAATCTTCCTTCCTTAATATTAAGATTTAGTTTAGGTTCTCATTCTACCTTGCCCAGATTACCACAATAGCATTTTAATGGCTTTCCACTGATACCAGAACGATCTTTCTAAAATGCAAATCTCATGTCATCTGCCTACCTGAAACCCTTTAACAGCTCCCACAGCCTTTCGTATTAAATAAAATTCATCAGAGTGGTCTACAAAGCCTCTTCGTATCTTTGATTTAGCCCTCTCTTTCATCATTCCTTCTCAATTGATTTACTCAAGCTAGTAAGGAGACATGATTTTTAAAACTTCTGCTGACACACTCCACTTAACAAGGTGATGACTCAAATTGAAGGAAAAACATGCTATTGATGAGATGCTAACTAATCTTTAAAATTTCATGGAAACCCTTGCGAGTGGGTGGTATATATCAATAGGATATGGTGAACAGGATGTACTACAAAGTTGAAGTCTCACAAACATACCTTTAAGTCCTTGTTAAGGCCAATGACACAGGTAGGGGTATAAGCCAATGACAGGAAGTGTGAAAGAGGAAACCAGAACCAGAACTGGGTAAAGACAAGGACGCCAACCACGGAAGGCATATGAGTGTGCCCAGTCCTGGACTGTAAGGAGATTGTGACATTATGACCACCTGTAGAAAAAGAGAAACTATGAACAGCAATCCAGTGGGGTAATAATAAAGATTTCTAAGTACTGCACTAGGAAAACATCTGGTGATTATTTTAAGAGCACAGTTCATACAATCTAATATACAGTCCTTAGAATTAGTCATTGAGTAATCTAGGTTCTTGAAAATTGGAAATGCTGCACTTTAACTGGACTCAGGGTAAATTTAGACCTTCTTTACCCATAGGCAGGTATTTTTCAAAAACTAAGCCTGAAGGGTATAAAAACTGTGATGCTAAATTAAATATTAATCTATATTATGTATTAGCTTTTAATGTGCTAATAATTTATTAATAGTACATATATTTGCAAGCAACAGCAAAGAGGCAAGAGGAAGATATTGTTAACTTAGTTTTATGCTTTCTGCTTTAATCGTATGTCTGAATGCAGAAAAATACATATTTATAATATACTCACACATTTATAAAATATATGTAATAGGCCAGGCGTGGTAGCTCATGCCTATAATCCTAACACTTTGGGAGGCCGAGACGGGAAGACTGAGGCCAAGAGTTCGAGACCCACCTCAGCAACATGGCAGGACTCCATCTCCACAAAAAATTTAAAAAATTAGCTGGGCATGGTGGCACGCACCTGTAGTCCCAGCTACTTGGGAGGCTGAGGCAAGAGGATCACTTAAGCCCAGGAATTTGAAATTGCAGTGAGCTATGATGATGCCACGGCACTCTAGCCTAGGCAACAGAGCAAGACTCTGTCTCAAAAAAAGAAAAAAAAAAAATAACGGTAAAGAGTATGTTCTGACTCTTACTCTTTTAGGTGTTAAGCAGCATAAAAACTATTAGAATTATGAGAAATAATTCTAATTCAGCTTCAGAACTTAGATCTAATAGCACATTCTCTAGGCAGCCCTTCCCTCTCTTCTACCCTAGGTTAGATACCTTGCTTAGCTGTATGTTCCTACTAGCACCCAGGTTTATAGGTATCATAATATGTTATATCTTATTTTAATTATCTAATGATCTGTTATCTTCGCTAGACTGAAGTCTCCTTGGGATCTTTTCCAGTATTTTAATCATAATTCTCAATATATAGTAATCTCATTATCAGATAATCTCATTATCAGTTATGAAGATTTATGTACAACTACAGAAAAATCCAAGTAAAGTACCAAGCATTACTCTATGAATAATTAAATCACTGAAATTGATAGGAGGCAGCTCTTACATTAACTAGCCTTGTGACCAGAGACAAATCATTTTACTTTTTTTTTTTTTTTGGAGATAGGGTTTTACTATGTTGTGATTTTGAACTCCTGGCCTAAAGTGATCTTCCTGTCTCACCCTCCTGAATAGCTGGGACTACAGGTGTGTGCCACCACACCTGGCTCACTTTATTTCTAAGAGTCTTTTTTTCCATTGGCAAAATAAGGGTATAAACTTTAGCACCTGAACTAGAGCACTAGCACTAACAAAAGAAAGACCTTCAATTCTTGATTCAACTGAAAATTTTTTGAGGAACCACAATTTGTAAAACAACAAAATCAGAGCTGATCTGTCTAATCGGAAGTTTGCACTGTTGGGAGGGTATATGGCTTAGAACCTGACCTGTTTCACCTACCTTTTGCCATATCCCCTAGACTATTCCTCTAGAGAGTACAGAGAAGCACAGTTTGAAAGCCAGTGAACCAGAGCTACGGTCCAAGCTATCAGAGTTAGACAGCTGGTTCTTTACTGAGCTCTTGTAAGGTTGAGATTCTAGGAGGCTATTAGGTGTTGCAAACTCGAATGTCTTTAGGAATGAGATAGGTAAACAAACGGGAAAAAGTGGACTGGGAGAAGTGGGGAATTGAAGTAAACTGGAAAGCACATGTTTTATTTAATGGGAACATGTTACTAGAGGTGTATGTCCAAGGTCACTAGGTCATTTTGTTTTTAAAAGTAGACTCTATCTGGATTTTGTCCAAAATCTTGCAAATTTTGTTAGCAAGGTAAAATAAAACACATCTTTGTCAGATTTGGCTCAAGGGCAAGTGTGTTGCAACCTCTGGTCCATAGTAATGGTGTAAGTGCTGTATCACAGAACTTTGAAATTCAAATCTGTTAGTTTATATGATACAGCCTATAACAATGGGGCTTGTCTGTGCCTAATCAGGATCCTAATTTGAATTACAATGCTGGATTCTAGTTGCTCACATTTCACTTCTCTTGATCTCAATATTTTATAGGTGACCACATTTTGCTTGGTTGTCAAAAGTAAATACTGACTTGACTTTATTAAACCAAATAGTATTTTAATTTTTGCAAGAATCAGGTTTCTACTGTTCAACCAAATAATCTAGATTTTCTTAGGACTCCACTATAGATATTTCATTTAAGATTTTTATCTAAAAAAAAAAGGTCAGGTATACTTTGTTTTTCCCATATGACTTATGTACATTTATTGTGTGCTTATACTCTTCCCAATGCTAACCCCCACAATCACTGAATGCTTACTATATATTGAGAATTATGATTAAAATACTGGAAAAGATCCCAAGGAGACTTTAGTCTAGCAAAGATGACAGATCATTAATTAAAATAAGATATAACATATTATGATACCTATAAACCTGGGTGCCAGTAGGAACATACAGCTAAGCAAGGTATCTAACCTAGGGTAGAAGAGAGGGAAGGGCTGCCTAGAGAATGTGCTATTAGATCTAAGTTCTGAAGCTGAATTTTCTTTTATTCCAATGAAACTTATCTTCTTCAGACTTAGAAACTAAACTAGCCTTTTGTTCTAACATTCTGAAATTTAATAAACCAGGGAGAGTTTATCCTATTGATAGTTTATAGTTTAACAGACTTCAATCATAAATCTTCTTAATCTTCAGCTTTTCTCCCAGAAGAGTCCAAATCACTGAGTGAGTTCTCATAAATTTCAACTTCATTCCTTCTTTTGAAGTTGCCCTCTCCAGACTTTTCTCTACTACCACAACTTTACTGAGAGGGGACAAGGACTGCAAATTTTTCTAATGCAGTTGGATAGGATATTAAAAAGTGAAAAAGGACAAGAGAATAATTTTATGCTCATAATAGTGAACACTACGTATAAAACTTTTATTTATTAAATACCTGAAGCAAAATCATTACAAATAAAAAGAAATGGAAAGAAGCACCAAAACTTGATTGGTCCACAACAAATCAAATAGAGGGGCTCTAAAAGAGGAAGGAAGGAGGGAAAGACAGAGATGACTTTGTAAAGATGGCAGAATAAAGGTAAAGCACAGAATTATTCTCCCCCAACTCTTAACAAATAACCCTAATATAGTAAAAAAACAGCAAAAGCCTATAGTAATGCTGAACGAATGAACAAGTAAAGGGTTGTAGTTTAAAATCGTAAACTTCAAGAAGTGGCAGCTAAAAGGAAAAAAAGATTATGGAGTAGTAAAATGTTACTACTAAATCCTGTTTTAAACACTCATTACCAAAAGAAGTCACTCTGAAAAGGCTGTATGATTCCAACTACATGACATTCTGGAAAAGGCCAAACTAAAACCATGGAGACAGTTCAGGTAGACAGGCTGTATAAGTTCAGGAGATCTGTTGTACAGTATGGTGACTATAGTTAATAATGTACAGTATACTTGAAAACTGCTAAGAGAGTACATCTTAAATAGTCTCACAACAAAAAATGATAAGTATGTGAGGTGATGGATGTGTAAATTAGCTTGATTTAACCATTTTACAATGTGTATATATATCAAAACACCATGTACACTGTAAATATATATGATTTCCATACCCAAGTTATATCTAAGGTATATCAACTATACCTTAGTAAAATAAATAATATAAAATTATGGAGATAGTAAAAAGATCAGTGGTTACCAGGGGCTTATAGGGAGGGTGAGGAGGAGTGAATAGGTGGAACACAGAGAATATTTGGGGCAGCAAAACTATTCTGTATGATACTGTGTGGTGGAAACATGTCATTAAAGATTTGTCAAAACCCATAGAATGTACAACATAGAGAATGAACCCTAATGTAAACTAGGGACTTCAGTTAGTAACAATGTATCAACATTGGCTCATCAATTGTAGTGAATACACCACACCAATACAAGACACTAATAATAGGGGAAATTGGAAGGAGATTCCCAGTTGACTGAGGAGGAAAGAATGACTGCAACAAACATGGCTGACAGAATGTTTTCATTAGAAGAAACAGAGATGACTAATAAATATTTTTTAAATGCTCCCCTAATAACAGGACTGCTACAAAAACCTAAAAACCTTGAGATGTTATTCCTCACTTTTCAAATTAGCAAAAACAAAACAAAACAAAAAACAGGGATCATACTCCACATAGATAGAATACAATAAGAAAAATAACGTTCTTGAACAATGAAGTAGGTATATGCTCTTTTCCTTTTACTTTATGGAGATGTCACCAGTAATAAAGTTAAGGAATATGTCTAAGGAACCCCAAGGCTAAAGAACACCACTCTATCTTTTGAAACAGACCATGGTGCCTATAGTGGTGAATTCTGGAGCCAGATAGCACAGTATGCCATACAATTATTAGGTAACTATTCCATGAATCTTATTTTAGGAGTGATTTGGCTGCTAGAATTTGTTTAAAACATATTTTCCTCAAAAATTTTTTAATGTTAACTTGTTTAAAACTTATATAAACTAAGAAAATTAAGGGAAAAAAATCAGCCAACACTCGTGGAGCACTTTACTAAGTGACAGGCACTGTTCTAATTGCTTTGCATGTATTTTAAACCCTTCCATCACTATGAGGTAGACTTTACAAGACAAGTAAGCAAAAACACAGAGAGAAAGTACCTTCTCAAGTTTATGTAGCTAGCACTGTAAAGGGACTAGGATTCAAACTCTAACAGTCTGCACTCTTAATGACTCTGTTAAAAATTATCACTATGAATTGTAGGCTCCGAATTTTCTCCAGGAATAATTTGCCTCAGACTCAATTTCCACTGTCATATAATCAGAGCAGATAGTTATTTCATTAGATTTAGTTTTAATAAATAAATAAATCTGGAAGACTTAAAAATATTTACCTGCATCCAATATGCCCTGGGCCAGAATGGCCCCAAACTTGGCCATGACATCATCATGTTTATCATTGATGACTTTGGAATACAGCTGTCTGAACTGATTCACCTGAAGGAGCAAGAAAGAGAATTATAGTCTAATTCTATCTGTGGTGCCATTTTAGAGAAGGGACAGATTGCTCAAATGGTAATGAGACTTAGTTCTGAATTTCATAACATTCAAAAAGAGAGGGATATGGACCAGACTTGTAGGCAGGAAGCTTCTGTGGTTGAAATCATGGGTGTCAGGACTTTTCTGGTGTGGGAGCACCAGCTCTGTTTTCAATCTTCATTCCACAGTGGATGATTCAAGGTCAAGGGAATGTTGAATGCAATTTCATACCGTAACACTGTTAGTCAGTAAGCCTAAACAGTCCAAGTGAACACTAAGGCTTTCATTGCATTTTGAATTACAGCTACTCTGCTTACTATCAACCTTGCAGTTTTCCTAAAAGTAATCCTTCAGTTCCACCTTTAAGTAAACTACCCTTCACTCAACCTGTGTGAGGTATTTTGGATTAAGTATATCCACATATACAGTAAAGATTTTCATTATGCACACACATTAATTTTCCTGAGGACTTGTCAGAATCAGTACTCTTATCAAAAGTAACAACAAAATGGAAAATGTGCTGACTGACTTAGGGTAGGATTACTGGTAATTTCTGTTTGCTTCTTTATCCTTTTCTGAATTTTCTAAAATTTGTACGTATTACTTTTATAATTAGAAAATAATATTTATAAAATATATTCTTTACAAATAAAGGGAGAGATTCTTTTAAATCTGTTTGGGTGATAATAAGGAAACTATTTTATGCTTCTTCTATGTCTTACACTTCTTTGTTTTCCCAACAGTGCTTTTCAAATGGTAGGCACCCAGGAAGAAGTCTGCTTGTTCAAGAAGCACATGATCATGGAGCTCCCCAAATCTGCCAAAAGCAGAAAATACCAAATTTGAGTTTCCTAATAAAATGACTTCATCTGCATTACATATTCTTCAGAATCTTTCCCCCTCTTCATTTGTCTTGGTCTGGGAGGCCACAATGTGACATAGTGGCAGAGTGATATAGAATCAGACAACCTGGCTTACAAATATCTCTGCTCTTATAAGCTGTTTGGGTAAGTTACAAGCTTTTCTGAGTTTCTGTTTCTTCATCTCTACAGGGATGATAGCACCTACCTTACATGGTTGTTGTAAGGATTCTGTGAGGTCACACGTAAGTAATGTAATGTGTAAAAGACTTCTCATGGTTCAGTAACTATTGCTGTCTTAATATATGGAGACCGAATCTTACCAGTCCTCCCTATTATCTCTGCAACTAAGTAATATTTCTGCTAACAAAATAATATTCCTTAAACATGGCTCTCATTTTTTATTCGTAGGCATCAGAAGAATGTAGTAGGGAAATAATGACCTAACTTGGCCAATGCCTACTACATGACCACTTGTAAGCCACTCACTTCTCTAGACCTTACTTTCTTTAATTATAAAAACCCAGCATGATTAGATCATCACTAAATTTCCTTCTAGCTTAAAAAAATCCTAAGGTTTGATGCTTTTATTCTGGTTCACCAGGTCAAATTCCTTTGATTCTGAACTTATTTTAGATGAACACTTACATTACCTTATTTAGGATGGAAATATTTTGTGCTAAAGGTTTATGAAATATTTCATGAACTTATAAAAAGAAACACTGAACAAAGCACTGAACGTACATTATAGGGAAGAATTTAAATATAAATTTTGCACTCAAAACAATAGGAAAGATTCAGTAAAAATGAAAGATGGACTAAAAAAATCAATGCAAACATATAATAATCGGCTTATCCAATTAATATGAAGTAGAATACTTTAAAAATCTGTTTTTTATCATTTAAAAAATTTTTCCTCACATTTTATTTCTTATGTATCAGTAGCTTAATTTTCATTATCATTTTTTGGCAAAAAATTATTTTAGTAGATTAGGACATTACATTAAATTTGGAAGGCAATTTTAGATCATTTGCTCTACTTCCTCTATTTTACAGATGTGAAGATTGCAGTAAAACAAGTGAAACAACTGGCATGCTTACCATCACAATTCATGGCAATCAGGGTGAGGATCATCATTTTCTTACTTGGTTTCATTGTTATGAATAGTATCCCACCCCACAAAACCCAAAAAGTAGCATTTGTAGGACAAAATCATATTAACTTGCCATTTTATATTACGAAAATCTCACCAAACAGACAATTAAAAGTTTAGGCAACTCTGTGATCTATTATATATGAGTATCCAAAATCTACCTTCTCTAAAATCACGCAATTTTGATATTCATCATGTTCTTAACTCTACACCTTATACTGCTGGAAAAAAGCCCTCTCTTGGATGTCAGGGGAAAAGAAATGAAGTTCCTTGGAGTCATTTCTGTTGGTACTTATCACTGGGTATGTCTCTTCCTTTCTACCTTTTCTATCTTCCTGGTTATAGAACCATAGCTGCACATCAGGGAACGTGTTGGGTTTTTTTTTTCCTTTTCTCTGTGACATTACATCTGTGGTTATGACTTCAACTATGTCTTTTTCCTTTTGTGAAATCCTTGAGACCAGATGTATTTTAGAATTCAGAATTTAGAAAGCTAACATGATGCATACATATTATGCAATACACCAGTGGAGTGTGGGGCAACATCCCATAATCAAACAAATTACTATTTCTGAAGCAGTATAATATATGAATATTTACACTGGTATAATGGCTATAAATGAGTTCATAATTGGGTCAAGTTTTGTAGCCAAATGAGACCTTAAAAACAAACAAACCTCTTTTGAGTTTTCAGAACTTTTTGAATTTTGTAATTGTAGATCAAGGGCTATGAATTTACATGACTTCTTTATGGCTAGTTTCCAAATCTTTCTTTACAGTTCTTTTTTCCTATGCTCCCACCATCTTATTTCCAGCTGACTTGCTGTCATCTCAAACTCAACATATCTAAATGAAAAGTGTCTTTACTTTTCCTTCAAAATATTCTTGCTGATGCTACTGTGATTTCCCCATTATCAGGATCCCAAATTATGTTTTCAGCTCCCTTCTCAATTTTATTACTATAATTTTGTTAATGGTAATTCCTTGTAGCCTTTTTCTCTGTTATTAACACTGACAGGCCAGGCATGGTGGCTCAAGCCTGTAATCCTAACACTCTGGGAGGCCGAGATGGGAGGATCGTCTGAGCTCAGGAGTTCGAAACCAGCCTGAGCAAGACCAAGACCCCGTCTCTACTAAAAATAGAAAGAAATTAGCTGGACAACTAAAAATATATATAAAAAATTAGCCAGGCATGGTGGCGCATGCCTTTAGTCCCAGTTACTTGGGAGGCTGAGGTAGAAGGATTGCTTGAGCCCAGGAATTTGAGGTTACTGTGAGCTAGGCTGACGCCACGGCACTCTAGCCTGGGCAACAGAGCGAGGCTCTGTCTCAAACAAACAAACAAACAAAAAAACACTGACACCATAAGAATCCAAGCCCCTATCTTAAGTTAACAGCATGATAATATAGACTACTACTTATCAATGTGTTATGCTATAAAATATCATCTTATGAAATTTCATGCTTATAAATTCATCCTATAAAAGTTCACATATTTCTGTACAGAAATATCTCTAGGCTATCATGATGGCCCACAAAAGCCTAATCTACCCAAACCATGACTTATTTTAGAATTGCAGCAACTCACCAAGCTTGGCTACATATGATCCTGCTTCCAAATAGGGTACTTGTCAATGGAGGGAGAAGCTTTCCTGTACCACCAGCCTTAGGCCGGATAGTACTGGCAAGGAGGAGCACCAGATTCTGTTCTTACATTGTAATATTTTGATGTGATTTTATATATGATATTTAATATATACATGTTCACATAACTGATAAATTTCATTTAACAAGAGAAACAAAAAGTAGATGTTTCATAAAGAGGAAAGTGTGTTCCTGTGAGAAAATAGCTCCAAGGACTTATAGGAAAACATTATTCTAGTTAAATGTAAACCTCTGGTCTAAGGGCTTTCTAAATTGGGTGTGTGCATGTTCCTTGGTCTATGTGGGTGTGAGCCAGCAAGAAACTGACAGATGCAAAGCAAAGATGTACTGGAATTACTTCAACTAGGAGCACCACAGGTAGAGCTAAGTGTTAGGGATGTAACATGTATTAATGATTACATAAAAACATCTCCTCTGGAAATTTCCTTTGCGAATCTCACAAAATATCTGAGAAACTTTTCTTTTGGATTTCTCTGAGGAAAGGTTATAATTCTTGATGAAATTAACATTTGATCTTTGCTTTCAAGCTGTTTACACCTTATTTCATGGACTGTTTGCAACCTTCCAACTAGGACTCTGTATCCTTAAGAATTTATTCCTCTTCAGTTTTTATTAACAGCTTTTTTGGGGGGAAAATATCATATGCCACCCCAAGAATATTAATGTTGTTTTGCTGACAATTATCAGATTAAGGAAAGATTATGGTATAAACTGTAGTCTACAAAGTTCTTTATTATTTGCTTAATAACAGAAGACAATGAAATAGACTTATACTTTTAAGAATTTATAAGTTGAGTAACAACTTCACTTTAAGGGGTAGTGTTTCCTGAAAGAATTTTTGAGTTTTACACCACCATATATAGTTTTGCTTTTGTAGTCAGTGGTGTACACACTGACATTTGCCCACCAATTTATAAAAATGGCAATGGTTGCTAGCTATAACTTCATTTTAATATACTTAATCAAGAATTATTCAGAATCCAAGATTCTGATACAAACTGAAGATGGCAGTTTGCCCATGTATTTACTAAGATTTAGTTCAACCATACTTCTTGGAATGATTAAAAATTACTATTTAAATTGCTGCATTTTTTTTACTTTTTCTAAATAGAAAACTTATTACAATTGAATGTTTTTTTAAGCTACCCAACCTACCCCCAAAGGACTCTGCCATTGTTGTTACAGAGGTTATGATTGTAAAATCAATAAATTCCTACATCAGAGGATGGGAAGATGGTAAAACATTTGTCTTGTTGATAATACAAGTCACATGAAAGCAACATGTGAGGTCAAAGTGAATAAATATCTATATATTACTGTTAGAGGAGGTACATTCCATAGCCTAAACTTACTTCTTTAATGACATTACTCAGTTGGAGAACCTCCAAAAGCTCAGTTGAAGATCAAAAGCAGAAATAAAAGATGTAAAAGCTACTTATATGATAGCTGTTATACTTAAAAAAAAAAAAAAAGAAAAGAAAAAGAAAAAGAAATGTGGTCTGTTTGGAAAGATGTTTATATTCTAGAAGATGTCATTTACTAAGTAATGTATTATAAAAACAGGATGAGAAGTCAGATTCTATCTTTGCAATATATAATTTTTGGAAGTCTTAGAAATGATTTTGAGACACAGAGAGAAAAGGGAGAGAGAGAAGCACTGGATAAATGAAACAAAAATGATAGCAACTGCTTATAAACTGAAATTTATTAAACAAAACTCTATAAAATTAGAATGAATAATCAATGACTCGAGTTCTGAAAATTTTTTTTTCCACCCTCCCAAATCTACTTTCCTGAAAATGAGGGTAGTGTTCCATATCTGCTCGATGAGGCAGAAGACAGAAAGTCAATAATTTTCTGTTGTCAAGTTTTTGATTACTTTCCATATATGAGCAGAATTAATAGAAGGATGCTAAATGCCCTAACTTTAAGCCAAGAATAAAAAGATCTGGGCTGGGCGCAATGGCTCACGCCTGTAATCCCAGCTCATGCCTCTGGGAGACCGAGGTGAGAGGATCACTTGAGGTCAGGAGTTCAAGACCAGCCTGAGCAAGAGCAAGAGCAAGAGCAAGAGCAAGACTCTGTCTCTCCTAAAAATAGAAAAATTAGCCGGGTGTGGTGGTACACGCCTGTAATCCCAGCTACTCGGGAGGCTGAGGCAGGAGAATTGCTTGAGCCCAGGAGTTTGAGGTTGCTATGAGCTAGGCTGATGCTGCAGCACTGTAGCCCAGGAGACAGAGCGAGACTCTGCCTCAAAAAACAAAAAAGAATAAAAAGATTTGAAATTATTGCATAAGCTATAGATGTTTATTAATATATAAAACACAGTAATTTTAGTACACGTAAATAAGATATATGCAGTTTCTGTTTCTCAACAGAATGAGAAATTTTGGGTGAAATGTCAAGATATGTTAGATATCAAACATTAACAACATGAGGACTGAGAGACTGTCATGAGGAAATTTTAAATTAGGTGCCTCAAAATCTATTACTAAGTCAACAACGGGGTAGATATGGATTGTGAAGGATATGTGAAGAGGATCTCTTTGGGAAAGTTGGGGTGTGAGTCTTTTCCCCTTGCTCCAAGCCTAGAGAAAGGGGCTTCAGAGGGACCACTTGGAGTGTTCAATACGATCAGGGGTCACTGTGCTCCGACATCTGACACATGAGAGGCATTAGCTATCAGCTGAGGTACTAGAACTGACAGCCTATATATTCCCTATCCACAAGAAGGGCAAAATATGCAGGAGTGTTTCTGTGGAGTAAATGTAGGTCAAGTGGGAAGAAAAAACATCCTAGAATCATTTGAAATCCTGCCCAAGATGATTGCCCAGGAGGGCAAAGACATTCCAACAAAGAATGTGGACATACTCATTTCTAAACTGAGACTGTATGTATGATATAAATTGACTGCAGGACTTTTTATTACCTTAGAAGGATAGATTAAAAAAGCCATGGGCTGTCTGAGTTTGCATCCTGTATCAGAGGAACTGCTAAATAAATTTTAAAAGGTCTGCGGAAGGCAAAAAAATTAGATTTTATGATTTTACCATCCCGAGAGTTTAAGCATGGCTACATACTTAAATTTAAAAAGTGATCACAGTCTATTAAAAAAATACATTTAAAGAGCATTATATATATATATTTAAAGCTTTTCCATTCTCTCAACCCCCCAAAATGCTATACTTTCTGTGACTTCAGTGTTCTCCATATCTGAAGTAAAAATGTCCTCAAAGAAGATAAGTTAATAAAGAAAAGCCCAAACCGGCTCCCTTCCAGAGAATTTCTTTGTTTGCTCACCTTTGGACAAGTGATTTCAGTCTGCTGGATCATGATGAGAGCTGAAGCTATCAGTGCCCCTTGCCTCACGTAGTTCACAGGGTCATTTGTCATGGGTTCTAGCAAATTAATAGCTTCCTGAAAGAATTAAAAAAAAAAAAAACAACTTTAAATCAGGTTGATATAGCTGGATTTTCAAATTACAATCATGTGCCTCATAATGACATTTTGGTTGACAACAGACTGCATATATGAGGGTGGTCCCATAAGATTATAATGGAGCTAGAAAATTCCTATCATCTAATAATGTCTTCATTCTTTAAATTTTTTAAAATCCTTTTTGCTGTCACCTATTTGTCCCCCAAAATGCTTAGTAATGCCTTGATGATCCTGACCCCATATAGGCCTAGGCTAATGTGTTTGTATTTTAGTTTTTTTTTTTTTTTTTGAGACAGTGTCTCGCTTTGTTGCCCGGGCTAGAGTGAGTGCCGTGGCGTCAGCCTAGCTCACAGCAACCTCAAACTCCTGGGCTTAAGCAATCCTACCGCCTCAGCCTCCCGAGTAGCTAGGACTACAGGCATGTGCCACCATGCCCGGCTAATTTTTTCTATATATATTTTAGTTGGCCAGATAATTTCTTTCTATTTTTTTTTTAGTAGAGACAGGGTCTCACTCTTGCTCAGGCTGGTCTTGAACTCCTGACCTTGAGCGATCCACCCGCCTCGGCCTCCCAGAGTGCTAGGATTACAGGCGTGAGCCACCGCGCCCGGCCTGTATTTTAGTTTTTAACAAAAAACTTCAAAAAATAAAAAGAAAGAAAGAAAATAGAAAAAAGCTTATATAATAAGAATATAAGGAAAAAAAATATTTGTGTACAATGGTACAATGGTTTGTGTTTTAAGCTAAGTGTTATTACAAAAGAGACAGAAAGTTTAAAAAATTAGGCCGGGTGTGGTGGCTCACGCCTGTAATCCTAGCACTCTGGGAGGCCGAAGCGGGAGGATCACTTCAGCTCAGGAGTTTGAGACCAGCCCAAACAAGAGTAAGACCCTATCTCTACTAAAAACAGAAAAATTAGCTGGGTGTGGTGGCACACACCTGTAGTTCTAGCTACTTAGGAGGCTGATTCAGGAGGATCCCTTGAGCCCAAGAGTTTGAGGTTGCAGTGAGCTATGATGATGCCACTGTACTCTAGCCTGGGCAACAGAGCAAGACTGTCTCAAAGAAAAGCTTAAAAAGTTTATAAGATAAAAAAGTTACAGCAAGGTAACAGTTTACTATTGAAGAAAGAAAAATTTTTAAAATAAATTTAGTGCAGCCTAAGCGTACATTGTTTATAATGTATACAGCAACATCCTAGGCCTTCACATTCACTCACTACTTACTAACTGACTCACCCAGACCAACTTCCAGTCCTACAAGCTCCATTCATGGTAAATGCCCTATACAGGCAAACCAATTTTTAATCTTTTATACTTTCTTTTTACTGTACCTTTTCTGTGCTTAGATACACAAATACTTACCATTGTGTTACAGTTGCCTACAGTATTCTTTACAGTAATATGCTGTACAGGTTTGTAGCCTAGGAGCAATAAGGCTGTATCACACAGCCTAGGTGTGTAGTAGGCTATACCATCTAGGTTTGTGTAACTACATTCTATGATGTTTGGGCAACCATGAAACTGCCTAATGATGCATTTCTCAGAATGTGTCCTTGTCCTTAAATGACCCATGACTGTAGTCAGTGTCACTCTAAGTCAATATTTTCATCCAACAGTGTAGTAGTAAGTTAATTTACAACTACTTGAATGCAATAGTTTGGAACTGGGTAGGGCCTATTTAAATTTCAATATAATTGAAGGTAAGTGAAAAGGAACCTCAATGCTCCTCTATAAAGATAAAAGAGGTCATAAAGAAATTAAGAAAAAATGGAATTAACAGTTGATAAGCATCTATTATTTTTCAGACATAGTACTAGGTATTTTTTATGTTATCCCATTCAATTCTCTTAATCCTAAAACAAACAAACAAAAAACCCAACAGCAACTAACTCAAAACAATCTTTATAAACAAAGAAACTTAGAGTTAGAAAGGTTAAATAACTTGTCCAAAGTCAAGTAAGTAGCAAACCCAGGCCAGTCTGACTCCAAAATCTATATTATGTATTCAACTTCCTTCAAATATTGGGTAGGTAAGATAATTTCTTAGATGATTTTATAAGACCCAATTTTAAAAATTAAATCAAAACAAAAAAAAGAAAGAAAACTCCCAAAACAAAAGATTCCACTTGCTAGTAGAATGGCAAAACATATTAAATCAAATAGACTAGAATTAATTTCATGGTTGCATTTCCCAAGACAACATGAGATGGGATTTTCTAAAATGTTTATTCGTATTTCCCCAATATCATATTTTTCAGAATATCAGTTCTATGCAAAAAGAACTCTTTTGTTAAATAAGTTTAGGACTTCCTGCATACTATGTATCACCACCTCTTGCAGATTCAAATGTATATATTGTATCAAAGGCTCTAGGAATGTGCATATCATAACAAAGGCTCTAGGACGCCTTAGATAAAGAAAGCACTTAAACTTTAAGTCAGCATTTGTCTCTTGTATTTGACCAAGAACTCTTTTGCCCACACAACTTCTATTAACACCCTGCAGGATGTTTGGGAAGTGCCACTTTATAACACAACGTCCCTTACAAGATCCTCAGGTAGGTATAAATCTGGGAAGAAGAGAGAAATGGGTTTACAATGATCAAACATTTCTTAATTCAGTATGTCATTTCTCAAGTATTCTTCGTTCCAAGACCAAGGAAAAGAAGAATCCTTTTTTGGAAAATGACTTTAGACTCCTCCACATGTAAATTTACTTATATATTTTGAAAATATATAATAGCTATTAACAGATAATACACATACAAGATATGTGTATTTTTTTCTCTCCATTTTACTGAAAAATGTAATGATGTTGTGCAGAGGAGTATATTTTTCAAACACACATTGTCAATATTCTTTATGAAGTCATGATAAAAATATAACGAAATTTCCAACTTATAAGTTAAAAGACAGTAACTTGGCCTCTGAGCTATGTATAATAATATAACCTCAAAGGTATACTTTAGAAATAAACAGATGTTTTGGATTTTTAAGAAATAAAAAAAAACAAAGCATCAAACCTTAGTTAGATAGGTACTGATACCTAGATCACAAAAATTGTCTAGAAAAAAAAGCAGACTTGTTTAATATGAGTAATAAAATTTTCTCATTGAATTAACTTGTCAGGTGCCATGTTTCAAAGAACATTTGCTCCTAGATATCATATTAAGTATAGAATAATCTGGAAAGGAAAAAAAATCTAATTTACATTTAATTTATGAGGCCTGATATTAAAGACCTGAGGGGGCAAATACTTAGTAAAACATCCAACTATATTCGTCCTTTGTTTATAGAATACATGTGTCCTTGATTTAAAAAAATTAAGGCAATTTCTATAAATTGCAACTTATATATCCAATGCCATCTCTAGTAAAACTAAAGATATATTCTCATGTAAGCAATTGTCTCTCAAAAGAAGTCAAACATTTAAAACAAAACTGTGAGGACAGAGACCATGTCCATGGTATCCTTAAATGGTCTTGCCATCCATTATTCATACAGTAAATATTTACTGAAAACCTATGTGCCAGGTTTGATTTTAGGTTCTTATAGTGAACATTTTGTCTCAGGGACTTTATATTTCAGCAGAGGGGAGACAGACAATAAACAAAATAGGTATAAAATATGTCAGGTGCTATGAAGAAAAATATGAAGAGAAGGAGACAGAATAGTATGAAATATTAGAAGGGGATATCTCTCTATACATTTTTAACCAGCTCTTGCCACATGTAGTGAAAACACCTATTTTTTTTTTTTTTTTTTGAGACAGAGTCTCACTCTGTTGTCCAGGCTAGAGTGCCGTGGCGTCAGCCTAGCTCACAGCAACCTCAAACTCCTGGACTTAAGTGATCCTTCTGCCTCAGTCTCTCGAGTAGCTGGGACTACAGGCATGGGCCACCATGCCCAGCTAATCTTTTCTATATATTTTTAGCTGCCCATATAATTTCTTTCTATTTTTAGTAGAGATGGGGTCTCGCTCTTGCTCAGGCTAGTCTCGAACTCCTGAGCTCAAACGATCCACCCGCCTCGGCCTCCCAGAGTGCTAGGATTACAGGTGTGAGCCACTGCGCCAGGCCAAAAAAACACCTATTTTTATTCCCAGCTTCAATAATGTTTTATGTGACTGGAAAATGTTATTTGTATCCAATACCAATACCTTTTATTAGAGAAAAAGTTAAGCAAAGTAAAATTTAGATTCCTGGAATCAATCCATAAACTTACAACTATGTTCTGTTTTGAGTTTGAACAACAGATGATAAAAAAGTGACTCCTTTCTCTCTGATGTAAAGACACTGGAAGCATAGCCATGTTCTCCTAAACACACACACACACACACACACACACACACACACACACAAAACTTTGTTAAAAGAAAGGCCTGCCTCTAGGAGGTGGCCGAGGCTTGTGCATGAGAGTCCAAGTGTGATGACTATGTCATTGCTATGAATCAAGAATACTTGTTATTTAAGCAATAGCACATTTCTTTATGAATCTGAAAATGAATTATGTTTTCAGATCATCATCTTGCCTAACTCAGCTCTTTATTTTGTAACTTTTGAGGGCTTAACAAATACCAGGTTACCCCTCAAGATTAGAGATGAGAAAACAGGCAAATAGCACGTAAGTGGTTTGCTTCAAATAGAAATGTTACCAAATGAACAGATTTTGGTGGCTTCAGATGAGAATCTTAGTTTCTATAATACTAATTAGACAAATCAAACATATAAAATAACCATTTATAATGACTGGAGTTGTTTCCTTAAAGAAAAAACTATTAATATTTTATTTTATTTTTAAAAGAAATCAATGATTTCTAAAAGAAATTCAACAGCATTGCTTCAGTTACGGCCATCCATGTAATGTGATGGTTTGTTCGTAAGCAGCTTTGGGCAATCCGGCATAGTAAAGTGAGAGAATACTGGGAAGCTCTGTGAGTCTTATAGCTCACACTACACTTGTGTTTTTACAGCTGTTACATAAACTCTTCTGCGAGGGAAAACTGTGGTGCCAAGAAAGAACTGATCCCACCGGCTTTGGGTTTTACCTTGTTTCCTGTACCAGCACAGCAGATCCCCAGGGCCATTGCAGCTCCATAGCGCACATGAGGGTTGTAACTCTCTGACAACAAAGAAACAACACTTGGACACTGTTCAGGGGTCCTGACAAGAAACAAAAAATAAGACAGTGTTATGGGAACATATTTTAGATCAAGATGGAAGAATTTTAACTGAGTTTTCTTTTTTTAAGTAATGGGAAACAAGAGTATTTAACATATAAACTGTAGAATTAAAACTTTCCCACAGAATTCTAATTAATAATGATAGAACAAGAAATCTACCTCCAATATTCAGAGAATGTATGCAAAGAAAAAGGGTCCTGTTAGTGACGCCTCAACCATAGCCCTAAATTCCAGTGACTGTCTTGTGCCTCCTCCATGGCATGCAACAGCCACACGGGGGACAGCACACTGCTCTGCATCCATCTTTCTAGTTCCTGGTCACTCTGCATTTTGTTCCAAAAGACAAAAGTCATTTAAAGTGACTCGTGGGTGTTTCTAAAGCTGCATGAAAGATTTAAATCCCCCAGTATTACTTTAGTTGAATATTAAATCAGCAAATAAGTCTTGATAATGAGGAAAAAAATTTTTTTTTCCTTCAGCAATTATTTTTGCATTGATAAGAAGTAAAAGAAGTTGTTCTTCTTCATCCTCCCCATGTTTACAGCAAAGAAAAAACAGGACAAACTTGACTAATGAAGTACCTGATTTCACTGTTTAAAGGACTATCATGGTATAGTAGCTATCCTTGAGGAGCAAGAGGACTGGGGCAGTAACCAGAAGAGTATAAGGAGAGCTTCTGGAAGGCTAGTAATGGTAATGTTATGACCTTGAACTGGGTATTAGTTACATAGGTGTATGTAGTTGTGAAAATTCATCAAGCTGTAGGCTAATGATTTTGTGCACATTTTTGGATATATGTTAAACTTCAATAAAAAGTTTTTTTTTTAAAAGACCATCCTGTTATGAGTGAAAGTAGTTGTTACCCAAACCAATTCAAATCCACAGTTTTATATTGGAATTGCCCTCTACCCTCAAACTCTAGTGCATGATAAATTCAAATTTCAAATGGAATAGAGCCAAGTTTATGAAAACTATTATCTATTAAAATGAAATTTTGCTATAAGAGAAGGTTGGATTATTTCCCCCTACAACAGAAGTCTATCATTTTTTCTTGAAAATGTTCTCAGTTTGATTACACTTTCTTGTATGAATAATTTGGAGGTAATACTAATGCCAACAATGCAGAAAAATAGTATGGTGTCAGAAAAAAAGGAATGTACTAGAAAATGGAAGATCTGGGTGCTAGTTCTAGTTTTGCTAATTTGTTAGTTATGTGACATTAGGCAAGTCACTTAGATTTTTTTCTCTGTAATTTGAGATAGATTTTTTTTTTTTTTTTTTGAGACGGGATCTTGCTTGTTCTGTACAACAGATGTCTTCCTTTTTTTTTTTTTTTTTTTTTGAGACAGAGTCTCGCTCTGTCTCCCTGGGTAGTGTACAGTGGTGTCATCATAGCTCACTGTAACCTCCAATGCCTGGGCTCAAGCGATCCTCCTGCCTCAGCCTCCCAAGTGGCCGCGACTACAGGCATGCACCACCATGTCCAGCTAATTTCTTTATTTTTTGTAGAGATGGGGTCTCACTATCTTGCCCAGCCTGGTCTCCAACTCCTGGCCTGAGTGATTCTTCCACCTCAGTCACCTAAAGTGGTGGGATTATAGGTGTGAGCCACCATGCCCAGCTGGAGATAGATTTTTCTTGACTATTTTTCAGGAATAATATAAAAAATGAGCAAATAACCGAAAATACAATAATAACATATATGCTTTCAGTTAATCCATACTGAGAAAAATAAGTTATATAAGAGGAAACCATGAAGTCTAAAACTCATGTTCTAGTTCCTGTTTTGTCTCTAAATAGCTAGGCCAATTTCGACAAAGTTCAATTAACCAAACATTCCATGGTTCCTTGCCTCATCTGAAAAAAGAAGGAATGGGACTAGAAGTTCTGTAAGGTCTGTTCCAACAGTACAATTCTATGGTTTTAAAAAATGAACCAATTATCACAGGTTTAAACCAACGCCCATTATTAGAGGGCAACTTTTCTTCAATGAGTAACATTCCTATGAAATAAAAATGAAATATAAAGTGATATTACACCAAAGAGGTTGTTGGAAAGTTATTCTACAACCTATAGTTGACACGATCATTTAACTTTATTTTCATTCCTATTAGGCTAAGAACTTAAAAGCTCTTTCCATAACCTGGTAGCCAAATCCTCTGACAAACTGAAGTATTTTGCCACCTGATTACCAATAAAACCATATATATAAAAATATATATGTAAATATATATATTATTTTTTTAACTAAAAGTAGACCTATCATTCAAATCTTCTGTATTTTTTACCTCTCATAAATTATTAGCACAGTGTTAGCTAGGTACTATAGATAAAATAATTTTTATTACTTAGTAAGGACAAAGAGAGCGAAACTAAATTTATACTTGGAGACTTCACCAGTAAGTATTTTCTACTAGGTTCAAGGCCTAATGGCACTGGAAAATATACCAAGCCCTCTCGTGCTCCCCCTCCCCCTTAAATTTATAATTCAGCAAGATAATCAAAACCAGGGAGAATGAACATACTTGTGAGTATTACTTCATAAGGCTAATTAAGTGTCTTTTAATTTTATTTAGGTGTTCTGATGTCTGGAGTAGGAGGACCACATAAAGGGCTAGGGAAGGCCTCACAGGTGAGGTCTGCTCTGGGACTTGAAGGATGGGCACTATTCTGATAAGAGAAGGATAAATGTTGCGGGCAAAGGTATGGACACTGGAATGTGAGAAGCTTGAGGAAATGTTAGTAGATAAACCATATTGATTTTGTGTAGAGGAATAATGGAAGACAACATTAGGAATAAAAAATCAGGACCACTGGCACAATAACTATTTAGGAGCATGGCAGGTATCAAGTTTTCTAATGATGGTACTCAACCTTCTTTTCAAACTTCCCTTTACTATACCAATTCCAAACTCCAATACCAGTCAGTGTGTTACTCACTATCCCTCCCAGGTTCTACCCTTTTCTATTCCCTGCCGCTGTTCATACTATAATCTGTTTAGTCTGCTTCCTAATTCTAGAATGTTAAAGCCCATCCATGCAAGAGCTTGGTTCAGCACAGGTATGCCTTATGGGTATATCTGCCCTAGCAGGCTAGTTGTTCTGAAGAATAATAAGATAATGGATGTGAAATAGCTTCAAAAACTGCAAAGCCTGGGTATTGGTTTAGGCTCTTTCAGTACTTAGTATGTAACTATCTGCCAATGATTAGATTCAGTGGTTCTAAATCTTTTTTTGGATCTGTCTCCTCTCTCAAAATGCAGACACACATAATTTTGGGAGTCTAATCTTTAAATATAAAATGAGGGAATATATCCCCTGAGGTTTTAAAAGCTAATTTATATAGTTATCATGTAAAAGAAAATGAAAAAAAAAAAAAAAAAACCAACCTCATTGCTCTTAAGTATTGCTACACCTGTGGTTCATCCTGAGGTACAATATTATAAGCAGCAACAAGTAAAAACATTACTTTAATCCCAAGTATATAATTCAGTTTTAATAAAAAGAATTTGTGGGCCGGGCGCAGTGGCTCACGCCTGTAATCCTAGCACTCTGGGAGGCCGAGGCGTGTGGATTGCTCAAGGTCAGGAGTTTGAGACCAGCCTGAGCAAGAGCGAGATCCCGTCTCTACTAAAAATAGAAAGACATTATATGGACAACTAAAAATCTATATAGAAAAAATTAGCCGGGCATGGTGGCGCATGCCTGTAGTCCCAGCTACTCGGGAGGCTGAGGCAGTAGGATCGCTTAAGCCGAGGAGTCTGAGGTTGCTGTGAGCTAAGCTGACGCCACGGCACTCACTCTAGCCTGGGCAACAAAGTGAGACTCTGTCTCAACAACAACAAAAAAAAAGAATTTGTAATTTTCTGCTTTAAAAAATGAAACACACACTGAATAAGGTAACTGAGTTCTGATTTGTTGTTTCAATAAAATTTCTTGGCTTGTAGCTAACAGTCATCTTGCCAATGTTACTATTTGTACAAACCTTCCACAGAGAAGGAACTAACTGTGCAAGGGCATGAGCACAAGTCACTACTATATCATCCAACCATCAACTGCACATATGAATTCTTTTCTTTCAACACACTGGCTTTTAACTACTGTTTCTTTATTGAATATTTTGTGCAACTTCAACATTAAATCATATTCATAAATCACGATGCTTTCAAGAATATGATGTCTTTCTTTCCCCACTCTAATCTATCTTTACTAAAGGAGGAAAAATACAGCAATATATGCATATAGGCAGAAACACTGTTCCAAGCCTGGCCGTCACAAAGGGAATTTCTGCCCTCCCCAGAGGACTGCATGAAAGTGGTCCCCTAATACCACAAATTATGCAGTGAAGTTTCCCACATTTGGAGAAATCAACGGGGCCAGCAAGCCCGTAGCAATGGACAAACCGCACCCTGGGAAAACCACCTTTGTGACTACGGAATCCAACACACTAGCTAAGTATTCGAAGGGAATTTTTGAGGCTACAAAACTTCAGGATAGTCCCTTGGTAGAATTACCAGTTTATAATTCTCATTAGATAAGTGCCACAGCATCAGAGGATTCACACAATACACAGGAATTAAGAACATACCCTTCCCTGTTTAACTTCCCTGTACTTCTTAAAAACAATTCCGAATAAACTGAGCAGCAACCTGAATTTCCGAGTGCCTACTGGATGTCTTTAACCAAATATACCACAAACACCTCAGTCAACATAAAAAATCCCACACAGAAAGGAATAAAGAAGGGCACTGCACCCCTAAACTGCCTGTCCTCCCCACATGACCATTCATCAACACACCTAGGAAACCCACATCTTTAATCATTCTTTTCCCTCACGTCTAATCGGCCACCAAGTCAAGTAAAACCCTTAAATCTTATTTGTTTCCAGAAATAAGGTCCCTGATCACCTCTCACTGGAAATAATAAAATGATTCCTTAAATGATCTGTCTGTCTTCCATCTCTTCAGTTTGTTGTGCTAAAGAGAACATGGGTTTAGAATAAAAAAGACCTGGATTCCAAATCTAGTGCAGCCATTTATTAGCAGGGAGACAAATCACTAAATCTCTCTAAGCCTTAACTGCCTTATCCATAAAACAATACCCGTTCCTCCTTATGCACAGTGGCAAGAGTTGGTGGTGTGGTAGAGTAAAATACTATACTATCATCACTGATATCTAGTATAATCAGAAATTGGCTTTGGATCAGAACCAGAAATTTGGCTACTAATATGTTGCAGTTTGGGCTCTTATTATTAGAGATAGGGTCTCATTCTGTCGCCTGGGCTGGAGTGCAGTGGCATGGTCATAGCTTACGGCAGCCTCAACCTCCTGGGCTCAAGCCATCCTCTCACCTCAGCCTCTCAAGTAGCTGGGACTACAGGTGCACACCATTATGTCCAGCTAATTTTTAAATTTTTTGTAGAGACAGGATCTTGCTATGTTGCCCGGACTGATCTTGAACTCCTGGCCTCGTGTGATCCTCCTGCCTGGGCTTCCCAAAGTGCTGGGATTATAGGCATGAGCCACCATGCCACGTTCTGGGCTCTTATTTTTTAAAAAGGTACGGTAACTCATGACCAAAGGTTCACTCAAAACAACATAAAACAAGTTGGATATTAAACCCAGAAAGCTGGTTTTATTTAGGGTTTTGACCTCTAGGTTTCCTCATCAACTTTTTAGGGAGCTAATGGCAGACAGAATACTTAGCAACCTGCCCCTTGGCTGCAGCAAAGGCAGGATATTCCAGGGAAAACTGACTCATAGGAAAGAGCTTATCCTAAAATCATAAAACTTCATTTATATTATGATCTCCACTTGTTAAAAAAGTATTATATTTAGAATAAATAAAAGATATTGTATATACTATTCTTAAACCAATCACAAAACTCAAGTTCTTTTCTTTAGTAGAAAAATCTGAAAGGAGAGACAGAACTTAGACTTAGGTTTTGTTTTCCAAAGGGCATTAACAATTTCAGGAGCTTTAGAAAAAATTTTGCCTAGGAACATAAATACTGGGAGCCTAATGCAGAGCTTTACCTAGGTGACTGCAATAAAGATAGAGATAGGTTGTGAGGGCTATAAATTCAAAAGCATATTAAAAAAACCTGTCAGGTTCTCAGTCTAGTGACAGTTCCAACTCTGATATATTCTTTAGAAAAAACAAGTATTAAGACAAGGAATGAAAAATTCTTTAATAATTTAGCTTAGACATTTAATCTTTTCAAGAGTACAATAAAACCGTAATATTCTTATATGTTTACTTCAATGTTTCAGCAGGCAGCTCTAAAAGGACAAAAAAAACTTTCTCAGCAATGATTGGAATGCAAACAATCACCGAAAGCAAAATTTCTGCACGTTAATCTCTGTACACACACGTAGACATATGATGTATGTATACATAAAATTTTTTTAAAGTAACAATAAATAAAGGAATGATAAAATTATATCACCATTTTGCAACTTGTAATAAATTAATGGATCTCAGCATGATTAACAATGATTGCTAACATCATAAAAAGAGAAATAATTAGACCTTATGTGTATTGCCAGCCCTGTCCCTCAAAAATACCCTGAATGTCATCAAGCTTCTAGATCCAACTATCAATTTATAGGAAATACAGATGACCAAACAACACCTTAAACTACACACAGATATGCTATCAGCAAAATCCATACTGTGGGAAACTAAACAGGAATAATGATCTGGTTTCTTCAACAAGTAAACTGCAAGGAGAAAAAGAGAAAGAAAAAAAGAGAGAGCAAGGCAAGAGACGAAGAGAGAATCTACAGATAAAAGAAAACACATTAAATACATTTAACGACATTATTAAATAACAATATTAAATACATTTAATAACAGTCCCTTAGTCTTTCAGTTATTTTTGATAATTTTGACACTCCGTAAATCTTAGCTTTTCTACATAAACATTTGTCTCCTAGATAATGTCACAAAATAATTCCTCTAGTTTGTTATAATACCTCTGAATCATTTATTACAAGTTATTTAAATGACTAATTCCTGATCAGCAATAAAAGCTCATTTCTATGTCTCCATAAACATATTTAGAAAAATGTCTAGAAATGGTCAACTCACAGGAAAAACAGATTTTATTTGAGGGGGATGGAGAACAGGAGGAAATCAAGATTTGGTAAACCATTTTATTAGTATAGAATGTGTTACCTATAACTTAGTTTTTCCACATGTTTTGATATGTTGAATTTAAAAGTATATTTACTAAGACAATTATAAATTTGCCAGCTGCGTGTGTTTTCAACAATGGAGCTACATGTGGGAATTTCAACAACTTTTCTTGCACTCCTTTATTTTATTCTTTGGCTAGTTTATAAAGCTTATAATAATAAAAAATGAATACCATTACAGGTTTAAAAAGGGAGGGAAATGTACTTTTTAAAATTTTATATTCATCACAATACAAAAGAGATGAATAAAATATTCATTTTCAGGAAAAAACCTCAGAAAGAAAACAATTTTCTTGTCCAAATATATTTTTTCCCCATGTAACTCCACATCCTAAAGCTATTGCTATTTGTAGCTTTTAACTTTATCAGTTTAATATTTTCTGAATCTCAACTATTTATAATGTACCACAGGGGGAGGAAAAAAAGGCAAAAAACAAAGCTACACAGATCGTACCATAAACTTCACAAATTTAGGCCTACCTATAACACTTCTTTTTTATTTTCCTGGTCTTAAGAAAACTAAAAATTAGTATAGCTTCAGGCAAGCTTTTGATACATTTCTAAAAAGAGTAGTTCCTTTCAGTAATTCCTGCTAAAACGGGGGAGGCGGGAATCTTGAAGATGTGAGAAGAAAGTAGATTCATAAACTTTATACAAAGAAATTGCTATGTCACCATAATAAACATAGCTCCTAAAAATCTTGGATTGCATATTGGACCTAGAGAAATCTGTAATATTCAAAAAGTTATAGCATTATTAGTAAACTCTATCCATTTCTAATGAGCAAAGTAAGAAAGGTCTTGTATAATAGTATGAACAAGCTACCATCAACTAATTGCAGTTTATTAAGGACTTTACTGGTATTTTCGTGATTTTATAATAATGAATACAGGCCAGGCGGGGTAGGCGGTGGGTCACATCTGTAATCCTAGCACTCTGGGAGGCTGAGGGGGGAGGATGGCTGGAGCTCAGGAGTTAGAGACCAGCCTGAACAAGAGCAAGACCCCATCTCTACTTAAAATAGAAAAATTAGCCAGGAGCGGTGGTACACACCTGTAGTCCCAGCTCCTTGGGAGGCTGAGGCAGGAGGATCGCTTGAGCCCAGGAGTGTGAGGCTGCATTGAGCTATGGTGATACCACTGCACTCTACCCAGGGTGACAGAGTGAGACTCTGTCTCAAACAAACAAAGGAAAAAAAAAAAACAAAAAACAAATAAACTTCGATTCTCAGAAAGTTTAGTTTACTTCTGACATTTAAGCAAGTATTCTGATAATACAAGTCCGTTTCTAATAGCTGTTTACAGTGATTACTGAAGGCTTGCAGAGTTGAGTAAATCTACACCAAAAGATATTTACGTTCTTTATGATCATTAACTATATAGAGTATAAGAATTCTTTTGATTAAAGGACACCACCATTTCATGACATCAGCTTGTACTAGAGAGTTTCACTTATTTTTTAAAAAAAATCTTATTCTTTCGTTCCGGACAAAAGACACAGTACGAGTAGCCCTCTGTAATAACAACCTGGCAAAAATTGTCTAGATCAACTTTCACACTGTAATCCAGTCAAAAACTTACAACAACCAGGAGAGAGCTTAATCAAGAAGCTGCTGTATTGTGGTAAGAAAGCATGTGGTGTTTTTAATTGTCCACCTACTGTCCCCTACTCCCCAGACTGGCCGCGACAGTGAAGACAGCAGCCTGTACTCTTGGTATAGCTGCTAATGCCGGAGGAAGCAACACAGACCTTATTCTTGCAGAAATGTGCTTGTTTCAACATCTAGCACAATGGCTGGCCTTTGTTTCACCTGTCTTAGAGTGTCCCCAGGGCTGGAGCGCTTTCCAGGCAGCATTTACTGAAAACATTTTAAAGGCAAAAGTACTGGCCACAGCAGCCTAGGGCAAGGGATAACAGGGCAAGCAATAGGCAGACTGAAGGGCCTGGGAAAGAAGAGGTTGAGAAAGGAAATATGTGGAATAATAATGGCTTTTAAAAGCTCTTGTGTGTACCAATAAAATTGGGAAGACCAAACATGTGGCCAAGGTTGGATGCATGCTCAGGAAAGGCCTGGGAAACCCTACACTTTCACCTCAGGCTCTGCACAAGCAGGAGGTGAAGGCGAACGCATAGTAGTTAAGACCTGGCTCAGCTTGAAGGAATGCTCCAACAGAGCTAATCCGCAAAGGCAGGGAGAGGATTTCTTCTTTTTTTTTTTTTTCCTTTTCTTGGCACCTGGTATTTAAGGAAACTCTGTCAAAACACCAGTTGACATCCAAGCTAACAGAACACAGGCTTCAGTGGCCATACATGACAAAGAGTACAGACTTTATAAAATACTTTAGCAAAGTCCCTAATCAAACAATTCACAACAGGTAGCAATAACAAAACCCTGGAACGGGAGAGAATCTGATTTCCTGAGTTGCCATATTACAATACTCAAAATGTCCAGTTTTCAACAAAAAATTATGAGGCATGCAAAGAAATAAGTACAGCTTATTACAGGAAAAAAATAAATTAATAGAAATCATTCCTGAGGACGCCTAGGCATTGGACTTACATCAACTATCTTAAATACACTCAAAGAATTAAAGGAAACCATGTGCAAATAACTAAAGGAAACAGGAGAACAATGTCTCTCCAAATAGAGAATTATCAATAAAGAGGTAGAAATTATAAAAAGAAACTGAATAGAAATTTTGAAACTTAAAGGATAGTAACTGAAATGAAAAACTGACTGCAAGGAGTTCAACAGCAAAGTTGAACAGGTAGAAGAATTAGTGAACTGAAGATAGGTCAATTGAGATTATTCAGTCTGAGGAACAGAACGAGAAAAGAACGAAGAAAAATGAACAGAGCCTAAGAGGCCTGTGGGATGCCATCAAGCATACCAACATATGTGTAATAGGATTCTCAGAGGGAGAGGAAAGAGAGAGAAAGAGGCAGAAAGAACATTTGAAAAACTTCCCAAATTTTGATGAAAGAGAAGATGGCTCAACAAATTCTAAGCAGGATAAACTCCAAGACATTAGTGAACAAAAAACACGAAGACTACATTCTAGCAGGAAACAGACAATAAATAATAAAACTGATAAGGTAGTAAGAGATCAAGTAAAAAGGTGAAAGTACTAAGGAGAAGAAAAAACAGTAGATCAAGGCAAGGGATACTGGAAGAGCCAGGAGGGAAAGGCATATTGCAGTATTAATTAGGGTGGTCAAGGTAAGCTTCCATGAAAAGCTGATATCACACCAGACAGGAAGGCAGTGAGGAAGCAAGCCAAGCAGTCATCTGGAGAAGGAGTATGCTATTTACATGAAACAGCTCATACAAAAGTCCTGCGGTGGAACAACACCTGGCATGTTTGATGAGCAACAAGGCGGCCAATAGTTTGAGTGCCGTGAGGAAGGGGAAGAGCAATTGAAGAAAGGGTCAGAAAAGTAATGAAGGGTCAGATCATGCAGGGTTTTATAGGCTGTTACAAGAACTTTGGTTGTTACCATGAGTGAAATGAAGAACTATCAGAGGATTTTGAGCAAAGGAATGATATGATTTGATTTGTTTAAAAAGGATCAGTTTTGGGCTAGGTGTGGTGGCTCATGCCTGTAATCCTAGCACTTTGGGAAGGTGAGGCAAGAGGATCACTTGAGCCCAGGAGTTTGAGGTAGAAGAAGGAAAACCAGTTAGGGGGCTTCCTTGGAAATCCACTCAAGATATGATGATGACTTGGTGGTAGTAGTGGTGGGGCGGGGGGGGGGGGGGGGTAAGAGTTTTAAATTGGTGTATCTTTTGAAGGTAGAATCAACAGAATTTCCTGATAGAGAAAATACAGGGTGATAGGGTATGAGACAAAGAGACACAAAGGACACAACTGCCATTAAATGAGATAAAGAAACTAAAAGAAGAGCAGATCTGCAATTAAAAAAAAAAAGAACAGAAGTTCAGTTTTGTACAATTTGAGTTTGAGATGTTTCATTGACATCTAAGAGAAATACTGATTAGGTAACTGGACATAGGAGTCTGAAGTTTGAAGGAAATGTCTGGGCTAAAGATACAAATTTAGGAGTTTCAGTATATAGATAGTATTTAAAGCCATAAAAGTGAATGAGATCACCAAGTGCATACTGAGGGAAAAAGAGATCCAAAAAATGAGTCCCAGTGGAGCCCCCATACTAAGAGGTTGAGAAGATGAAACAGAACAAGCAAAGGAAACTAAGGAGGAACAGCTAGTGAGGGGAGAGGAAGAGGAAATGATCTACTGGGTCAAATGCTGCTGTGAAATAGGCAGAGCAGGTTACATCATCATCTTTTTACACAAACAGAAATTAAAGCTCAGAAAAATTAAGCAAGTTTGTCTTAGGTATGTTGCTTATCTTGTTTCATGACCAGAGTCATAGCCATCAGGCTACTAGAAACAGAGTTTCAGGAGTTTTTTTTCAAGTTGATGGAAACTATGATAAGAGTAAACAGAGGAGAAAAATAAGGAAGATGAAGACAACTGAGGACAGCTGGGAGGGAATCTACATATTAAGGGAGTATAGGAAGAGTCAGGAAAGATTCTATAAGAAAGACAACCCGGATGGGGTATAATGTGAAGCCAAGAGAGGATCAGTTTAAGGAGAAATGCTTAGTTAATACTACTGAATATTGCATAAAATCAACAACTGGTATTAATTAGTGACTTTCCAAGCATTGTTGTAGTAGAATGTTGGGAACAAAAATATGATTATAAGGGTTAGAGACTACGGGTGGTAAGAAGAGAAAAAGATAGGTAATCCTTTTAAAAAGTTTGGTAATGAAGGAAGGAGGACCTATGGTATAAGAAGGGTCTTCTTTTTCATTATCTGGAAACCAGAGCACTCTGCCAGAAAGACGTTAGAGCTTGAGGGAGAGAATATTCAAGGCATGTATTCTATGTGAGAAAAAGGAAGTACCTTATTCAGCAAGATTGCAAAGGAGATTATATCTATATATATTAAAGAGTTAGGATCAAGAACCTAAGTGGAAGTCAGTTGTGGAAAAGAATGATAATCTAATCCCAAGGAATGATAGGATGGATGAAAAGACAGACATTTTGAGGAGCAGACAGTGAAAAGCGATGGAGCTTGTATCAGATTTGTCTTTCATTAAAATAAAACATTAAAGTTATTCGGGACAGTGAGTGAAGGAGTCTAAGGAGAACAGATTAAGTTTGGAATAGCTATTCTTACAGTTTTAGCTTTTTCACTGATCTGGTCAAAGTGATGAATAAGAAAGATGAATAAAAAGGTGGCTGAGAAATATTTGAGCTGCACTGTGGGTCCCGCTGAAGTTAGCTAGTATTAGCTCTACCATGTCTCTATTACAGGTATCAATATACTTGCTTGCATCTGCCATAAAACTATAAATTACACGAGGGCAGAAAATGTTTATCTCATTCATCACTGTATCTCCATAAGCATACGGCACTTAGTAAATACTTCACAAATGAGTGAATATGTAATGGATACAATCTCCATCATGCTAAAAATTCCTTAATGTTTAGTCTTTGATAGGTAGTATGTGGAGAAGAAAAAAAAAAAAAAAAAGTCCTTGGCTATTCAAGTTGTCTTTCTAGACCTGTAAGAGACATTAGACTGCCCTTTCAGGTCAAAGATATAATCTGTTCAATAAATTTAAAAGGTATCAGGGAGAAAATTCAGTATCTTAGAAACAAATGTACCAAATAGGTTTTTTGGTTATAGTCAGATTAGAGGCAGAATCTGACCTTCAAGCTACTTTAGTAAGAGCTAATTTATCTGAAGTTTTTGGGAAGTGAAATATTCTACACAAATGAAGCTTCTAGATATTTGAAATCTTACTCTACCATTAAGAATCATACTTTTATATTTCTTATCATTTTGGATGGAAATAATATATTTCATATTTCCTGGCATACAAAACATAGTTGAACAAAGACAATTTAGCCTTTTCTTAAACACATAGAAGTCATCACTATTCTATGAATTATTATACCACATAAAGCTGTGGAGGGCTGAGTTACATAAGGGCTACAAGCCTCTACTCTGCATAGACCTGTATGTTTATACTTTTAAATTCTTGATTTGTTTTTTTCAGTTGACCCTGCTTGCTATATTGTCAAAGTGCTGTTCACCTTTTGTTACTTTAATCTGGATTAGGCAGGGAAACGTGTTTGTTAAAACTGTCTCAAGTGAATTTGTCAATGAACATTCTTTTCTACTATTTAGATTTATTGCCACGTGCAAATGCTACTTGCATTAAAGAAGGGGGAGAGCCCAAGGCTGTGTGTGTGTATGGAGAATAAAAAGACTTGAAGTGAGTATTTACATGCTACATTCTACCTAAAGTGCACAGGATTTTTAGAGTTTTAGTTATCTGCCAATTCACAGACTCACTTAACCTTTTATATAATTATTAATTTATTATTTTGCTTTCTTTCTGATTCTCAGCTATGTTTCCA
The DNA here is from genome assembly GCF_041146395.1 of Eulemur rufifrons. Classification (NCBI taxonomy): domain Eukaryota; kingdom Metazoa; phylum Chordata; class Mammalia; order Primates; family Lemuridae; genus Eulemur; species Eulemur rufifrons. The sequence continues at coordinate 7,999,476 of NC_090983.1, forward strand.
ATAACTTGAGACTGCCAAATAAGTAGTTGTTCTAATTAGTTATTATGTTACTTAGTCATTAAGCCAATCTGAAAATGCAAAAATACCAAGTACCAATCTTAATTATTCTTATATGTTGAGGGGAAAAAAAAAAATGAGTGAATATTGAGTGAAAAGGTTATACTGGGCCGGGCGCGGTGGCTCACGCCTATAATCCTAGCACTCTGGGAGGCGGAGGCGGGTGGATAGCTGGAGGTCAGGAGTTCAAGACCAGCCTGAGCAAGAGTGAGACCCCGTCTCTACTAAAAATAGAAAGAAATTATCTGGCCAACTAAAAATATATATAGAAAAAATTAGCCGGGCATGGTGGCGCGTGCCTGTAGTCCCAGCTACTCGGGAGGCTGAGGCATTAGGATTGCTTAAGCCCAGGAGTTTGAGGTTGCTGTGAGCTAGGCTGATGCCACGGCACTCACTCTAGCCCAGGCAACAGAGTGAGACTCTGTCTCAAAAAAAAAAAAAAAAGGTTACACTGGCAAAGCATTACAATAATAATGTTTGGTATTTTTATAATATACTTAAAGAATATTTTTAAATTTTTATCTATAAACACAAACCAATAAAGGTTTATTTCATACAAGTCTTTTCTTTGGATATAATGGTGCTGCTATTTTCAATCTGACATTGTTTGTTTTGCAGACCTCTACCTGCATAAGCACAGATACCAAATTGTGATTCAGAACAAAGCAGTATTTTAAAATATTTTCATATTCCTGATTAGAAATTCTGGCACATTAAAATATAGCTGATTATTCTTGAGTATTATTTCATTTACTTTCATCTAGAATTCTTAGCAAGTAATTTTTTCTAAAATATTGAATTTTAAGTTTAAAAAAAGCAGCAAATACCAAATAAAATCTGAAGTGCTTGGCAGAATTGAAATGAACTAAATATTTTCTAATAACTTTCAACACAAGATAAGAAATATAAATTTGAAACAAAAAAGGGGCACGAATACCATCACAGATCAATATTAATAATTTTAAAATATGAATTATCTATAGTGATCTTTTTAAAAGGTAAACTTGAGAATGCTGAAGTTCTAATACTAAGCTAGTCTTATAGTTTCGAAAAAACATAAATTGCATAAGTATTAAGATTTATATACCAATTTTCTGAAATAAAGCAAAAATATATTTTTACTGCATATAATATACTTTCCCCAATGTAAAATCTGTGGAAAAATAGCTGTCAGTGAATCAACCCCTAAACCCAGAAGCCATCTGTTTACAAATAAGCAGGAGAAAGTTTCTGCTAAAACCTATGTATATATGTAGAATTCAGACTTTTCCATGCTCTTCTATATAAGGTTGCAACCAGAGAAAATTAATGGTGTTCCACAGCAAAGGCATAAAAGCTGGATGAGAATCTTGTTTCACTACTAGAAATCAGAACTGTGGAAACCACTATATGGCTAACAGGGCAGAATCTTTATGTTAATAGAATGAAAGCTCTAGAATCTCTAGATAATATCTTATTCTTTCTCAAATGGGAAAAACAGTCCAGGCTTAATCCCAAACAAAACTATCTTAAGCTAAAACGACAGAATTTATTACAGTCTCTTCCCCAATATCAAAGAGAACTCTTAAGAATATAACTTGAATAAGGGTCATGAACTGGTTCAACACACTTAACTGGTGGTTTATGAATTACAATGAATGCTGCTACTTTCTAAAAATGAATGTATTAAAGAGGAAATAACCTCCTTGGCATGCTTACAGCTATACAACACATTTGTTTCACTGCTTTCAAGCGCCAGTGCTGGAGGCTCAGAATAAGTCAATGGGAGGAGGATTTGAGTCACAGCAGCAAGCAGGTCTACTGAACAGATAAGAAGACATGCTCAGGAAAGTAACAAGCAAATGAAAGGTAAGTACTTAACACATACATACAAGATTAAACTAAAAGTATTTTTTTAATCTTCAAGAACTCTGCTACCATAATGTTTCATGTTTTCAGTGTTTTAAAAACCAAAATGAAAAATTTAGTAATGCTAAAGAGGAGATTTTTAATATGAGATTTGTAATTTTATGAACAAATGGTTTAATCTTCCTCTTAGCCTCCCCTCCTTCCCAAGGGAACTGGGAAGGTTAAGAAAAAAAATTACTACTTAAAAAAAGAAATGGTTCAAATTTGGCAAATTTAGTGATTAACTTTAGAAAGTATTTGTTGCACAAACATGTTATGAGAGATGAAATTACTAAAATAACCATTTGGATCCTAGTAATATCTACTTTCTTCTTCTCTCAAACTAAAGAAATTCCAAAATGCTTTATAAAAATGGAATTTATAAAAGTACTAAGGCAAACCTGACCAGACAAAACCAAGTACATATAAGGCTGGTAAATTATTTGGACCTTAGTTTTAGGCTTGTAGTGTTTCTAGGTGGGTGGCTAGTGTGTAACTGAAAGTTCTATTATGAACTATTTAATGCTTTGACTTTTCTATTTTTCCGTACGGAAAGGTAAAAAGACATTCAAGGGTCAGGAAACATCTATCTTTTTATTATAACCACTGAAAAAGTTAATGTTTCTTCTGATTCATTAATTAAGGAACATCTGGAACATAATATTTTTGGGGATTTGGCTGCATTGTCACAAATGTACAACAGACTTATTGAGAAGGGAGGGGCTACTAAATTCAAGCGTTTTTACCGATTTTTGGACATAAATAAAATAATGCAATCTACATATTTTGTATCTAGGAGAACTCTCTGGCATTTAAGTTTAAACATGACTCTATAACTATAGCTAAATAAAAAAAAAGAGAGAGAGAGAGAGAGAGAGACAGAAGCTAATAAATAGCTTATTTTTTTCCACAGCCATCAGTTTCTTTCACTGAACCTTCTGAAATCTAAGCCTCTAGAAAATACTAACTACCTGGAGATCTTACCTACAAACATGGACAGATGTGTGTCTACTCTCATTTTAGAGAACTGGGATCTTTTTTTTTTTTAAGGAAGGAATCAACTTTGGCTTTGAGTGTTTGGCATAGGTACAATGCCTTATAAAAGCAGATGACCGGCTTAGCTACTGATCATGCTGATGACCACTGTCTGGAACTGGATTGAACTACAGAAAAACAACGAATGGCTCTCTCTTATAGAATGTCGGAACAAAGCACAGTTCCTGAGCACATTGTGCAGAGGACATTTGATCACTTAATTTCTTCTAACCATTCTGGATTACAGACAGAATCAAGACCAGAGGAAATGAAACAGATTGTTGAAGAACAGGGAAATAAACTGCACTGGGCAGCTCTTCTGATACTCATGGTGATAATACCCACAATAGGTGGAAACATCCTTGTTATTCTGGCTGTTTCACTGGAGAAAAAGCTGCAATATGCTACTAATTACTTTCTAATGTCCCTGGCGGTGGCTGATTTGCTGGTTGGATTGTTTGTGATGCCGACTGCTCTCTTGACAATAATGTTTGGTAAGTATTTCACTCTGTTCCTGCCATCAAACCACAGAACTATGATACACTGTTAGAGAACTGGACACTCATTTAATCTGTATTTTTCCTGAAATAAAAGATGGACTATTTAAAGATATAGCAAGTAAACAGTCCTTCATTTCTCATCATTTTCTATGGGTGATCATCAGTTTTAAAGAGCAAAAAATAATTTCTTGGAAACAATTTTACTCCCTCCTAAGCTATCTAATATAATCACTTAAAAAGCCATTCAAGTTAACAATATTTATAGATTCTGCATACATTACCTAAAAACTATAATGAATAGACCTACACCTTAACTTTTCTCTGTCAACACTGTGGGCACTGTTCTAAAAATTTTTGTTATATCTCTTAATAGTTTGTGTACTTTAAAGTTGAACACAATTCCTGTATGTGTCATGTTAAGACAAACTGTTTAGTTGTTGAAGGAAATGGTCTGGCTTAGAGTGTCCCAAGAGATAATCCATCTGTTTGATTTTTTAAAATTATCTGACCATCTGTGTTCTTGATAGAATACCTAATAAAATAAGTGAACCCAAACCTCAGTTATTATGATAATAAAAAATGTGGCTTGATATTGAAATCTCAGTTTGTTATAATAGAAAGGATAGTGATATTAAAAGATATTAAGTAGTTTCTGATTTATGCATATGTCAAGTTGTAAAATTTGGGTAAATGCAAATAATCTTGCTGATCAATCATAAGGGCTCCTAGACCCCTGGAATCAGCATTAGATATTTAACTTATTCAACGCTTGGTGCAAACTGATACTTCATTCATAAGCTGCTTAAGAAAAATGATTATTTGTAGCACGCATGGTTTCTTAGGATTAAACTTACTTACATGGTGAGAATAAAAATATTTTAAGCTATAGAAATAAAATTTATTAAACTAGAATGCATATTAGAAGGTGAAGAAAAACTACTAGTCCATCTATTATACCCAGATTTAAAATGTTACATTTTTATAAATAATAGAAAAATATCTAAAATTAAGTACTTGTTCTCTTAAATACAATCAGATGGTAACAGGTTTAAGCTTCCCAGTCTAAATCAACATTCACTCAGTCTTTTAAATAAATCAAGAAAATTCTGTGGCAGTACAAGCAGCAATGAATAAGGTTCTACTGCTTTAATTAGACTTTCTAATCAAAATATTATCTTTTTATCTATGCCCCTCCTTTTTATATATTTGTAATCTTTTGAATAATCTAATGCTACATGTAACCTTGAAAAATAGTTAAGAAATCTTACACTAACAGGGAACATAAACAACCTTAATTCCGAAAAAAGTAAAAAAAAGGATTATGAACAAATATATATACATGTTTGATAAAGACCGTACAGGCATATGATACAAGCTCTCATCTGCATGCACATAATAGTAGCTTAAAATGTAAAATCACACTCTTCCACTGTTTAGCTGGGTATACAGAAAATGTCAAAATGCTTATCTTGTACTACTATAAAATTTAATTGATATGTTGAATAAATAAAATTGAAGGAGTTAACGAAGAAGTGAATTTTAACTTTAAAATCCTTGAGTTCATAAATATCAATTATGTACATATATGCAAAGTACAGTGGTAGGTACTTAAATTATCAGCTAAATATTAAAGAAATATTAAAGGGCAAAGTTCCATAGTATTAAAGTGAGCTAATAAACAAAATACAAAAACAGATAACAAAGATAATTCCAAGTATTCTACAGGAAAATAGTAGGCATCCAGCAGCTGAAAATTTGAAGTTTATATTTAAAATTTTGGTACCCAAAATATTCTTAGCAATAAAAGTTAGCAGAAAACCCAACCCATATTTGTATATATGTTAATACAAAATATATAAAACGTCTTCATACTCATGTATCAAATAATTATGACAGATATTTTAAGAGTATTTCATTCTTTCAAATGTTCGTTAGATTTTAATATTTAGTTATTTTAATAGAGACAAGGTCTCACTGTGTTGCTCAGGCTGGCCTCAAACTCCTGGGCTCAAGTGATCCTCCTGCCTCAGCCTCCTTAGCAGCTGGAAAACAGGTGTGTGCCATGTGCCTGGCTCATATATTTGTTAATTTTTAATTACAAGATAAAGTCTTTCATAGCCCCAAACACTTTTACTATCAGTAATTAAGTTGTACAGTGGGGTTAATAGACTTTTAAAAAATAAACTAACCTGGTAACCACTATTTAAAACATTACTGCATTAATTCATTATTTAAAATATAATTGTTTCTACGAGAAAGTGTAAGAAAAACAATGCATGCTGCCCTCTAAAAAGCTTCAAAGGATGAATTCATAAATTAGGAATTGCACATATTACAAATGGGGACCTGGCTTCAAATACTAAGATATTTTTATAACCTTTTATACATTGATAAATACTTTCTAAACTAATACATTTAGAAGAACTTCTGATAACTTTAAAAGGCAGAAGTAGACTTTGTATATTTTCCTCTTATTATATGGATAATCTTCAGGACTTCTGAAGTCTGTACAAACAAGTGTCCCTGATTTTGTGTCATAAAAGATTAACTATTATAGCACTATGAGCAATTTTAGCCATCTCAGGGAAGTTTAATGAAAGTAACACAAAAATTTTACACCAGCTAGTATTCTAATAAAATTAAGTTTAAAAAAGGAGAGCAGGAAAATAAAAGTGGCCCTAGTACCCTTATACTGAGGGATATTTTATTCAATCATTGATTTGTATAATAATTATATATTGTTTAAATTTCTATTTTATCAAGATCGTGACAACCTGGGCATAACATTGTCTTTCAAATGATTTGAACTTTTCTACCACTTCTTCCTATCTGGGAGTGCTGGATTTGATCTTCACAGTTCTAGTTTTTTATGGTCTTGCCTATAATTTCTAAAATCCATGATCACAAATCAGTAGCTTGAAAATGTCTATGTTAAAAATATTTGAGCAGGAAGAAAACAGAACAAAGTATGCTGGTACAAAAAAGACACATGTTCAGCATTTAAGAGCTTCTCTAAACTTTTCCTTCTCTCAGTTTATAAATGATTTAAAAAGTAAAGGGATGAATCTTGACTGTATTGACCACCAAAAAAAAAAGCCAAAAAATTCCACTGGGCATTATTGGCTTTATAAGTTTTAATTCATGCCTCATTATCTATTAGCTTAAACAGCATCCGTGGTATAGTTTAAACAGTGTGTGTAAAATGGCTGAAAGACGGGCATTTGAAGCAAGACATCCCAGGGTTTGAATCTTGGTTCTCCTGTGCTGGCTTAGGCAAGTCACTTAGTATCTCAAATATCTCAGAGTTCAATCACCTTGTCAAGTAGGGCCCAGCACGTTATAGGCACTAATAATTGGTAGATATTAATATAGTATAGATGTTAGTATAGATTAAAGAAGTGATTTAATTGAAATGAGTCTACTCAGAAATAAAACAGACACATAATGGTAAAAGAAAAAAGTCAGTTATTCATTTACGCAGTGAAATGCCACTCTATCCAATTGGGAAACGAGGGAGCAAAGCAATGAAAGCCATTTCTTTTTGAAAAGTGAAAATTTAAAAAATCAAGTAGAAATTTTTACTACTATTAAATTACCTAAAACACTACCATATTAGACATCTAACCCCAGGATAACTCATATGTACAAATATAGTAGAAAAACAGTAACAAAACAAAACAGAAACTTTATCATAATAATTTAAACACTGAATCATGTCTCTCTTTTCTGGAAGCTAAAGATAGAAGCATTAGAATTTCTGACATTAAAAACCTGTGTATTTTAGAACTATGTTCTTTTTGGACATTTAGAGTTATTTAGGATTTTTTCTGCTCCAGTAAGTTCATGAACTATGTATCTGTGTGAACTCTTATAGGGAAGAGCCCTCTTGGAATGGCTTTAAATATAATCTTTTAAATCCTCAAAAGGGAAATATTTTATGCCCCAGACTTATAGATTGATGCTAATTATTTTCCGAACAAATGGCACAATTTGGCTTTCCAAATTAAAAACTTGCCCGAAGGGTAAGCAAGTTTCATACAAAATGAGTCTATCTCATCAAGAGATGGAGTTTCTGGTTAAAAACCTCAGGTTTTTATACTTATTAAAAAGAAAGCAAAAAAAAAAAAAAAACCCAACAAAACAAAAAAACCACAAAAAACCTAGACATGGCCCAATTTGCAATACATACGAATTATTTTTATGTGCCATATATAAAATAAATAGCAGTTAAAATTCAACTTTAGTAAAAGACATACTTTAATAAAAAATTTAATTCAAAATTAAACAGAGTTAAACACATTCTCACCCCCCCGCCCCCCGTGCCCCCTGAAAGTACAGCTTTAAATTCAGTCAGATGCACACACACTGTTGCCACAGCAGGCAGAAGAACAAGCATACTTATTTTATATTGATCATTTGGCTTATCATTTCTAAGTAGGAGTGTTTCCACGGTTGGGTTAGTTGGCCAACTTCTGTCAAATAGTAATAGTAATAAGCACTAACATTTATTGAATGTTTTCTTCTCTATGCCAGACACTGTTCTAAACACTTCACATGTATTTAATTGTCATCCCTATAAAGTACCCTATAAAACAGGTATTATTATCCCCATTTTACAGAAGACATAGGAGCAGAGGGATAAGCAATTTGTCCAAGGTTACAAAATAAGTGGCAGAGACATGATTTTAACCCAGGACTGATTCTAGAATTAATACTCTTAAACTCTACTACTCTGCTTTCTAAAATGCAAATGACAAATTCTACCATATTTAGCATACAGAGCCAACATTTATATCTTACATAACTTCATCTAACTCTTAAGAGAGCCACAGAATTTTTTTTATAGGGACAAGGCAGAACTCAGGTTTTTTTCTTTTCAGTTAAAGTTATATTTCATTTTAAGTGGTACGGAATACTGAGTCTTTTTTTTTGGAGACAGAGTCTTGCTCTGTGGCCCAGGCTAGAGTGCCATGGTGTCAGCCTAGCTCACAGCAACCTCAAATTCCTGGGCTCAAGCAATCCTCCTGCCTCATCCTCCCTAGTAGCTGGGACTACAGGCTCACACCACCACGCCCCAGCTGATTTTTTTCTATTTTTAGTTGCCTGGCTAATTTTTTTTCTACTTTTAGTAGAGACAGGGTCTTGCTGTTGCTCAGGCTATTCTCAAACTCCTGAGCTCAAGCAATCCTCCCACCTTAGCCTCCCAGAGGGCTAGGATTATAGACGTGAGCCACCGCGCCCAGCCCAGAATACTTTAGCCTTAAACAATACTGTACAAATCCTTGAGATGACTGTCAGACTTCTTTTCTGAGGAAGGTATTAGATCCAGGCCCATGCCTATGAAGTTGTTGAACCTTGTCCAGGAGACAAAAACTTATATAACTGAATAACAGTTCTACCACACCTGTTGTATAGTGGTATTTAAAGCACAGTCTTCATTTTAAACAAAATATTTGTGCTACTAACATTGTTTAGAAAATTAAATAATTAACTGCCTATAATCCAAGATTCATCTAAGACTTGCTTTGTTCCTTTAATATTTGCTCCTACGTATTCAGTCCATAATTATTTCAGGCACCCACAGAAATGCCATTATTCAAACCTTATTGAAATTAATTTCTCTGAGTTATTCAGAAGTGGGTGGGGGAAGGAGGTGGAAAATGGGATGTGTGTTCCAGAGAAATTTTGTATGCTTTTTGTGGGATAACAAATACTATATAATTTAAGTGTTTTCTCCTTTCTTAGTTTTTATGAATGAGTCAAACTTAGACCCCCAGAATAGCAGTAATTAATTTAGTTCAAGTACTTGATAACTTATTTCCCTCAGACTGACTCTTCTGTACACTTTTATTCTTTCTTTTTATTTGAATCTATAACTGTTTCACTCGGTCATTTCAAATTTTAAATAATATCTCAAGTCCTTGTGGAAATAAATTGGACATAATACATTATAATAAATAAATATAATTGTAAATTCTTAAACTAAAACTCTTAATAAAAAAATAAAAGTTTTGAAATAGTTAAAACTATCTCATCATACAAACTTTCATTCAGTTATTCTAAATAGAAAAAAACTTTTCTGACTATAAGCCTACCAAATTAATACTAACTGAAAAATAATTTTAAAATCAAATAGTTGGACTAGGAAAAGTCCCTTTATCATGAACCAAGAATGTCTAGAACTGTTTTTTTTTTTTTTTTGGAGACAGTGTCTCACTCTGTTGCCCAGGCTAGAGTGTCGTGGTGTCAGCCTAGCTCACAGCAATCTCAAACTCCTGCGCTCAAGCGATCCTTCTGTCTCAGCCTCCCAAGTAGCTGGGACTACAGGCATGTGCCACCATGCCCGGGTAATTTTTTCTTTAGTTGTCCAGATAACTTCTTTCTATTTTTTAGTAGAGACGGGGGTCTCGCTCTTGCTCAGGCTGGTCTTGAATTCCTGACCTCAAGTGATCCTCCCACCTCAGCCTCCCAGAGTGCTAGTAGAACTGTTTTTGATTTCTATAAATTCTTACACTGCCTGAATCTAATAGGCAATTACACAAGCCTTTTTTTCTTTGTATAAAAGTTAATACAGTTATCTGTTAATAGAGTTACCTGTTACATTCATGTTAGTTACAAAACTAACATGAAAGTAACAGACACTATTCACTAATATTTCATGAAACCTGGAATCACACAGATCCATTTCTCTTAATTGTAAACCTCAGTCTCATTCTTTAAGAAAATTCTATATCACATCTCAATATTTCTGTTAACAATAAGAAGCACTGACTGAAATAAGAAAATTCTGGTGATCTGTATTAGATTTTTAATTCCCACTTTCTGCTCCAAAATTGGAGTTTATAAATAAATTCATTTTGTTGGAAAGTGAGGCTAACAAGGCTTAATTAAATCAGCACTAAAAAGCTTTCCCTCTTAGTTCACAATTAAAAGTATGTGGGTCAGATGGTCAAATTCCAAAGAGACATATTCTTTATATAAGAGTTTTCTTGTGGCTTCCTGCTCATGGCTGCTAGATTTATAACTAGAATTTTCCAGAGCCTAATTTTCATAAGTATAATCCATAATTATAATAGCTGAATAAAAAAGTTTCAACTAACAGCAAACCATTTTAAAAGATGATACAGAGAGAACCTGGATTTAAAGAAAGGAAACCTAAGATACAGCACAATAATTATCTGCCCTTTTAATCCTTAACTATGATCAATATTTCTGGTTACAGCTCTAAACCTGAGTATTTTCTACCTCTCTATTCACAGTCCCAAATCTAGAACGTCAGTGAGTTTAGACTGTAGCCTCAGTAGTTTCCACTGCAAAACTCTCTCAATCATGTGTGATTCTTTTCACTCCACTTAGATTGTTAGTTTACTTTTAAGTTGCCTTTGTCCAAGGTCCTTTTCTACTAATCGACAGAAAATCTGCATGCTATGGCTAAGTGGAAGAAAATCCAACTGATTAGATTTTCTCTAAAAATAGGCTTCTCTGCCACACTTTATCTCTTTGTTTACTTTGAGAAGCCTCCCATAAGTTCCCTTCTACGAGGTATTCTGAGTACCTATCCTACAACAGCAAACCCAGATGCGTCTTTAAGACTTTAAGACTGAGAAAGTCTTCGAAAGCACTGCTTTTCTCAAATGTTAATTAGTATACAAATCACCTGGGGATCTTGCTTAACTACAGAGACTGACGCAGTAGATTTGAGATGAGATCCAAGAGCCTGCAGTTCTAGTAAGTTCCCAGGTGATGGCAATCCTCACTCTCTGATCTGAAAAGCACACTAAACAGCAAGTTCTAAAGAACATTTTCAATTCATATTTAAATTTTGATAAATATTAAATGCCTCCCCTCCCCACTCCTATATCCAAAGACTTAATTCTAACCGAATTTACTCATGTAAAATCAGCAGCATCTCTAAGGTTCCTTCCAGCTCAATAAATCTATAATCTACCACCTTCCATCCCTTCCCACCCCCAATTCAACAAGTAGGCAAAGTTTATTTATAGCAATTTACTTAAAAGTATGAATGACTCCTTCTACCTGATGCTTTAATTCCCTTTTTTAAGAAGCTGCTGAACATGGAGCCAAGTACCAAGCATTTACTCTTTTTGAAAAAACTCATGCTGATTTTGTTATTTTGTCCCTAAGAAGAAATACTTTAACATTCCTACTAATAACACCACATACCAACTCTGGAAATAAAAGGCACTAAAAAGTGAATGTGTCAGCCTTATTACCTTTTTTGTGATGTGTCCAAATATTTTTCACTGAAATCCTACTTGATTCTTGAAAATAACATAATCAAGTCTATTTAAAAACTCTCTAAATTATGGTCTCTTTTTGGTTTGGGATTTTAACCTCTCCTCATCCCCAGGCTCCTTGAATTTAAACAGTTCACAATTAAAGGGTCTCTTGGGCCAGGCGGGTGCGGTGGTTCACGCCTGTAATCCTAGCACTCCAGGAGGCCAAGGTGGGCGGATCCTTTGAGCCCAGGCGTTCGAGACCAGCCTGAGGAAGAGTGATACCTTGTCTCTACTAAAAAAACAGAAAAAAATTGCTGGACAACTAAAAATATATAGAAAAACTTAGCCGGGCATGGTGGCGCATGCCTGTAGTCCCAGCTACTCGAGAGGCTGAGGCAGTAGGATTGCTTGAGCCCAGGAGTTTGAGGTTGCTGTGAGCTAGGCTGACGCTATGGCACTCTAGCCGAGGCAACAGAGTGAGACTCTGTCTCAAAAATAAATAAATAAATAAAGGGTCTCTTGGTTCCCTGCAATCCTGACATGGTTATCTTGGTCTCTCTTCAATTATGCCAATCACTTTATACCTGTCAAAGTCAGATACACTTGTAGTAACCAGGAGAAGGAAAGTAGTTTATATTTTATCAGTGGACATACAACGATCAAATCATAAAAGGGACTCAGATAATCTCATATGTATGACATCTATTTTCTATAGGAGTAATGTGCTTTCATAACAAGTTCCAAAATCTATATATTTTTTTCTTTTTTTTGTAAAGTGGATTCTAACTAAAATATTCTTGGGGGAATCCTAAAATAAATTTCAGTTGTTTGAAATTGTGAACATGTATGTATTATGTGTAAATATAATGCATAATGTATTAAATCCAGATATGTATGAATACCTGTGTAAGTAAATTCATGGAAAACTCTGCAGATAGAATATTCAATATCACAAAAACCTGAAATTTTTAAAAAAGCTAATATTTCTGAAGTGCTTAAGACTATATGAGGTACATAGTAAGAGTTTTATAAGAGTCTGTTAAATAAATAAAGTACTATGTCTAACTCCGAAATTTTCTTTTTAAACCAAAAGTCTGCCTTATATACATCTTCAGTGTCTGGAGTGAATGATAGAATATGGAAGGATAACAATCCTCTTTTCTTGAGGATAATCTGAAGCCATTCCTTTTGCAATCTTTATTCAAGAACTATTTCTGTCAAAAGGAAAAAAATTATTGCACTTAATTATTTCACCAAATGAGAGTTTGCTATAAACAAGGATCGTGCTGATAGTTGTTGCTAGAAATGAGCCCAAAACCTAGGCCTCATAGACTCCTAACATGCTTTTTTACATATTGCTTCCTCTTAAGGTAAAACGTTTTCTTTTTATACAATAGCAACTTAAAAATAAATTTTATTTGAATAGTGAGGTTAAGTTCCAGTCAAAACACTGTACAGATTTTGAAAAGATTACAATGGAATCAACAAAAGAGCAAAGGTCAAAATGATGCTAAACTGTTGCTAACTTAGAAAAAGGGTTGTAATTATTGTACAAAATAGAAAATATATTTAAAAGGCACCATCTATAGAAATATTGTATTTAATATTATTGTCTCCATTATCTGAAGTTAAACATTATTTTATAGAGGTTAAGTCATAAAATTTCAGATGAATAATGCATAAGAAAAAATGTATCACTTAAAAAAGAATCTGTACACTAAAGGTTGCCATTTTGCAGAAGAAAATGTTTTGGTCTTATTTTTCTTTCTTTCAGAAGCTATGTGGCCCCTCCCACTTGTTCTATGTCCTGCCTGGTTATTTCTTGACGTTCTCTTTTCAACTGCATCCATCATGCATCTCTGTGCCATTTCAGTGGATCGTTATATAGCCATCAAAAAGCCAATCCAAGCCAATCAATATAACTCACGGGCTACAGCATTCATCAAGATAACAGTGGTGTGGTTAATTTCAACAGGTATGTGGGGAATACCGGAATGTGGGCAGTGTATATAGACTTTGGTTCCATTTGGCTGGGAGCATACCAGGTCTGGTAGTCCATGAAACTCAGCATGAGAGATCAAAGCAGCCTTCTGATGTACTAACACAAGCTCTTTACATCATCACATCCTATACCTTCTAAACCATACTCTCAGTAAAAGTATGAAGAAGTAGCAAAGTTCATGTCCTCAGAAAGAATCATCTTCACAGTGTTTACTGAGAAATCTTCATACTTTGACTTTTATACACAAAATTGTTTTCATATTTGTCTATAGATCATTAAGGTCTAGGTAGCATATAGAATCCTGCAATTACATTAAAGTAACAAAAACCAAAATGCATCTTTAAATCTACATCTAAGAAGATAAACAGGAAAACAGAAAAAGCAAACAAATGTAAAAAAAAAAAAAAAACCAAAACAAATAAACAAAAAACCCCCAAATTTTTTGTAGGCAGGTATCAAAGAACATAAATTCATCTTGGAAGCCAACATTTCAATACATATGTGCGTACAGACTAAAGGCAGTTAAGTGTCTGTGTTCTGAAAATATTTAATTAAAAGTTTTAAGAGAGATGCAAAGAAAACATGATATTCAGAAATGATTTATAAAAAGAAATCCCATTTCTCCTAAACGGTTTTATGCCCTTGTGCCCATCTTTAATGATCAAAGATAGTTGCTATAATAGAGTATCTTAGCATGAAGTACAGCATAAATTACTCAAAGCTCTAAGTCAATATCAGAAAAACAAACAGATTTGCAACAATTACAACCATCTGAATAGCAGATTTAATTCTTCTTAGCATAAAAATTTCAAAGAAGAAAATAATTAAAGACCTGAAATGTTAAAAGAAAGGCAAGAAAAGATGTTACTTCTGTCTAATCAGAGTAAGAACACTGGGGCAAAAAAAAATCAAGAAAGACATTGAAATTGACCTTTATATTCCTGAAGTAATGATACTGGGGCCACACTTCTTTTAAAAAGTTTGAAGGTAAAAGCAAGGCATGTTACTACTCTGGCATGGGAAGAAAGTAGGGTCAAGGAAAAGTCTACTCAGAACGGAGAGATCTGAAAGCAGTGAGAAAAAGCCAGTTGAGAGGAAGAGGCTGACCGATAGAGCAGAACCCCCCCCCCCCCACAACAAAAGAAGCAGGAGAAAGGGGATGGGAGACACTGGGTGACAAAATTTGAAAGAGGAGGAAAATAAGGTCGTTCATGTCAAATGACCCACATTGTTTTGGGAAGTTACTGCAATGAGGGAGAGGAAAAAGGAGAGTGTGAGGTGTGTGTGTGAGGGATGGGGTGGGAGGAGTAGGGCAGAGGCAGGGAAAAATAGGAGAAATGGATCCTTAAGAAGAATTAAAACATTTGAAAACTGTAAATATGATCAAGCCAATAAGGCAAACAGCCTGTTGGTAGAAGTAATATCTAAATTATGGCTGGATAATATGAATTTATAAATTGATCAAATTTTTATCAAGTGTCTGTAATGTGCTAGGCACTAAAAATACAATTTCTGCACTCAAGAAAGGCAGATATATAAACAAACTACACTAATACAAAGTCATAAGTATAAACGGGAGAAAAAAGAATAAAAGGAAGATTCCTGATTTATAGATTTGGAAGGGATCTTAGAAATCTACTTTTTCCTTTTATAAATAAGAAAAAAAAAATCTGAAAGTATTAGATAGTTGACTTAAGGACTCTCACAGCTTTTCAGCACCAATGCCAAGATCAATGTTCTTTTGACTTGTCATACTTTGTCTTGTAGAACCAATTGCAATTTAGTAACTTTGAAAAAAAAGAAAATGCAGATGATGGTGTAAATTCAGGTTGAAATTCTACAAAGTGCTGAACAGAGTTCACTATCTTCTATTGTATTTACAGTTATCCTAGGTAATACTGGGCAACACAAAGTGCAAAATAAATATAAGAAGGCATGGGTGTAAAAAGTACCAGTGAAAGTTTGATAGTTATTGACCAATATGATGGCAATGAAACAGTGAAGAGGAAGACTACAGCAAGGTACTGAAACCATTGAGGAAGATGGACAAATGTCCTAGAGGCTGGGAGATGACCAGGATGGAGAGGTAGACTAAACAGACTTCACAAGGGAAGTGCTTTGGGGGAGAAAGAAACAGTGAAATGATGACCTGAAAGTAACAGAGTAAAGCAGGGGTCAGCAAACTTTTTCTATGAAGGGCAAAATAGTAAATATTTTGGGCTTGCATGCTCTTCATGGTTTCTGTCACAGCTACTCAACTCTGCTGTAGGAGAACAAAAGCAGCCATAGATAATAAGTTAACAAATGTGTGTGGCTGTGTTCCAATAAAACTTTTATTAATACAAAAACTGAATGTGGGCCAGATTTGGCCCTCGAGCTATAGTATGATGATCCCTGGTGTAGAACAAGCATACAGAATCCTCTTTCTGGTGGTGTACATGAGGAAAAGTAGAAAAAGGAATGGCCTCCATTAGAAAGATTTTGAAGAAAATATTCTTGTCAAGGGCTCTTTAGCTATCATTAAAAGGCTGTGCAGATGAGGAAGTGCTTTTGGATTCATAAAACAACACAAGAATTCTAGAGGTTTCTAAAGATTCATTCAGACATTTTAAAAATGTCTGCTGTTTCAAGGGGAAAAGACTCAGGCTAACCCTTGTGTTACTCCTCTTTCTAATAAGCTACTTCACTGATCAACATAATATTTAAATACCTACTTCATGGCATTTAAAACATCAGAAAATTAGCAGGAGGTACCCTTCTTTCATAATCTATTAGAAGAACTCTAAATCTTGAAAATAAATTTCACAATTCACACACTCAAATTTTTAAGTACCATTAAAAAAAAAGATTTCCTTAGTTTTCCCTAAGAAGTTAGAAGGAAGGGATTAAAAGACATTCACAAATATCAAAAAATAAAACTGTTAAATGAAACTGTAACCTCAAAAGATAAAATAGATATCTATTCAGAATTGAGATATTGAATGAATGTATTCTGAAGTCTCTCTAGATCAGTTACATTGGATACTAAAAGCAGCTTCTCTTCTGAATTCTTTTTCCTTAATCTGGGATAGATCAAAAAACACAGATTAGGAGAAATCCAGAATAAATGAAGACATCCCCTACTACGTCATGGGCATACCATAGCTTTAGGCAAGCTTTCATCATAAACCTGAAATCACTAACCAATCCATTTGTTTAAAAACAGCAGATGTGCTTACTTAGGTTCTATCTGTCAAATTTTCCACTGATGAATGCTTTGACAGATTCTGCATTGTAGGTCCCAAGAATTACAATGAACTAACCCGCATAAAGTTACTAAAATAAAATCTAAAAGGATCTAATCTAAGAGTTACAGGTCCTAAAAATAATTCAATATATCTTGTTTTCCTCTTCCTTAGGCATTGCCATTCCGATCCCCATTAAAGGGATAGAGACTGATGTGGATAACCCAAACAACATCACCTGCATGCTGACAAAGGAACGATTCGGCAATTTCATGCTCTTTGGCTCACTGGCTGCCTTTTTTGTACCACTTGCAATCATGATTGTCACCTACTTTCTCACTATCCACGCTCTACATAAGAAAGCCTACTTGGTCAAAAACAAGCCACCTCAACACCTAACATGGCTGACTGTGTCCACAGTTTTCCAAAGGGATGAAACACCTTGTTCGTCACCTGAAAAGGTGGCAATGCTGGATGGTTCTCGCAAGGACAAAACTCTGCCCAACTCAAGTGATGAAACACTTATGCGGAGAATGTCCTCTGTTGGAAAAAAGTCAGTGCAGACCATTTCCAATGAACAGAGAGCCTCAAAGGTCCTGGGGATTGTGTTTTTCCTCTTTTTGCTTATGTGGTGTCCCTTTTTTATTACGAATATAACTTTAGTTTTGTGTGATTCCTGTGACCAAACTACTCTCAAAATGCTCCTGGAGATATTTGTGTGGATAGGCTATGTTTCCTCAGGGGTGAATCCTTTGGTCTACACCCTCTTCAACAAGACATTTCGGGATGCATTTGGCCGATACATCACCTGCAATTACCAGGCGACAAAGCCAGTAAAAACTCTTAGAAAATGCTCCAGTAAGATTTACTTCAGGAATCCAATGGCAGAGAACTCTAAGTTTTTCATGAAACATGGAATTCGAAATGGGATTAATCCTGCCATGTACCAGAGTCCAATGAGGCTCCGAAGTTCCACCATTCAGTCTTCATCAATCATTCTACTAGATACACTTATCCTCACTGAAAATGAAGGGGACAAAACTGAAGAGCAAGTCAGTTATGTATAGCAGAACAGCACCGTTTTCATCTAACATGATGAGGGAGATGATGACTGTGATGCAAATGTGATGCAAGAATCCTCTGAAGAACGACTTTCTGTCATATATCAAATCATCTCTTTAACCTAAGAGTTAAGTATTAAGATTATCCAATTTCTTACTTGGACAAAATTACCCCATGAAGAAAATAATTTTGTACAGCTACAAATAAGGATAGCCCAATAGTCTGATTAAATGTCAAGCTATTCAAATGAAATAAAATCAAATAAATCAATAAATTTTAGGCTTTAAAAAAAAGATCAATGTCATCATAAAATTTATTTAATTTTTAAATTATTTAATATGCAAAGTTGTGCTAAGAATAAAATAAAACAAAACAAAATAAACAGCCTTGTCTTCAAGGCCTTAATAGCTATAAGGCATGATACAGAACAAAAGTGATAGGGACGGAGAGCTAAAAATAAGTACATAAAACAACAATCACATCTTAAGATTGCCATTTACAGTCTGGTTTAGTTAAATGTAGCCATAATTTTCCTTTGATCCGGAAACTATCTTGATGGAAGGGATAAGGAGGACAGTAGTTGGATATCACACAAAATAAGAGGATCTTATAACTAGGCCTGTTTGTTAAATGGCTGATATCAGACATCTGCTTAGCAGAGGTGGGTCTACTGGAGGAGGAAAAAGCAAATGAAATTGCTCTTAGGTACCTGAACCATATTATGTTCCTTAAAGATATTAATGAACATGTGCAAGTTGGAAGGACAGGACCTCAATCTGGGGATCTAAACTTTAAGTGATCTCATAAACTGAGATCACAGCTGCCTGGGCTTGCCCAATGACTCAGCTGAACTCCTGGCACAAAATATTTTATTCCTTTCATTATTTCATTTCACATTGTTAGATCTGAGAATGAATCCAACCTATACCACTTACTGGACAGCTGACTGAATTTAGGATTAATTTCTTTGAGCCCCAGTTTTCTCATCTACATTTCATACAGTTCTTACGAGGATGAAATACCTAATGAGCACTCAGTAAATGGCAACCAATTCTATTTACTTTTGATAAATTTTTTTATGCTACTCCTACAAGTGGTAAACAAATTTAGGCTAAGGGGGTCTGCAGTGAAGATAGCCCAGACCTCAGCTTTTTCTTTTCAGGTTAACCCATACTTATGCCTCAACCTATAACTCTACTGTTGTCCTCTTCCAGGCAACTCAGCTTAGGATAACTACCTCAAGAAATGTGTTGCCTACGGAGAATCTCAACATAAGTGAACCAGGCATATATTCTTCCAATGGTGGAATCCTTTCTTAGAACTTGGTTCTAAGTCATAGATCCTGATCTGTTACATTCTCTCACTTGCTCTATATCATTTTGAAGGAAGAGTGTATCTTATAAATTCCTAAAGCTTCAAAGCTTTAGGCACTTTTTCCTACTAGTCTAAGATTTTTCAGTAGTATTAAGCGTGGGTTATCTCAGATAAGAGGCAAAATAATTTACATTCCTTAAAAAAAAATCATTCTCCATTTTGGTTCCAGTCTCTAATATGAAGGGTTTGGCGTATGTTAGGTAATATCTATATTTTTTTTTTTTTTTTGAGACAGAGCCTCACTTTGTTGCCCAGGCTAGAGTGAGTGCCATGGCGTCAGCCTAGCTCACAGCAACCTCAAACTCCTGAGCTCAAGGGATCCTCCTGTCTCAGCCTCCCGAGTAGTTGGGACTACAGGCATGCACCACCATGCCCGGCTAATTTTTTTTTTTTTTTTTTTTGAGACAGAGTCTCACTCTGTTGCCCAGGCTAGAGTGAGTGCCGTGGCGTCAGCCTAGCTCACAGCAACCTCAAACTCCTGAGCTCAAGCGATCCTCCTGTCTCAGCCTCCCGAGTAGCTGGGACTACAGGCATGCACCACCATGCCCGGCTAATTTTTTTTTTTCCTATATATATTTTTAGCTGTCCATATAATTTCTTTCTATTTTTAGTAGAGATGGGGTCTTGCTCTTGCTCAGGCTGGTCTCGAACTCCTGAGCTCAAACGATCCGCCCACCTCGGCCTCCCAGAGTGCTAGGATTACAGGCGTGAGCCACCGCTTTTTTTATATATATATTTTTAGCTGTCCATATAATTTCTTTCTATTTTTAGTAGAGATGGGGTCTCGCTCTTGCTCAGGCTGGTCTTGAACTCTTGAGCTCAAACGATCCGCCCACCTCGGCCTCCCAGAGTGCTAGGATTACAGGCATGAGCCACCGCGCCCGGCCGTAATATCTATATTTTTGCCAAGGCACATGAGATTAAGTTTTCAGATATCACCACAAAGGTATTCCACATTCTATATTTTATGTAACTAAAGACACACATAATTGTTTCAAGAAATCTAAATACTAGAGTTGAAAATCACACTGTCAAAGTTCTACTCATCGACAATCTAGATAAGAACTGTCTTCTACATGCTCTGTACCGCCTCCAAATTTGTGTGCTTAACCATATGCACACCTACAAAACTAACCATAATACATGTAAACTATTTAGCTTCAAATCCTCAAGAAAATTCCTTGCTTACAATTAATGGAGAGATCTTACTATAGCTAATGAGAGATCATTCTAATATTTTCACAGTATTCTAGAAAATGAAATACAACTCCAATATCAACTATTTGTGAAAAAGTACAACATAGTCCCAAATTTTTACCACTTTGATATATAACTAATATTTCCATTTTATAAATACTTTAAAGAAATCTATAATTTGGAGACAAATCTCAGCAGATAGACACCCCTAGTTAACAAAGAGACTCTAGTAATCTTACTATTCAAAGAAAAGGAACAGATTATACCTTTTTAGAATAATTTTGAAAAAAACTTTCATTCTATTTCATATTATTGTCAATTAACAAAGAGGGGAAAACAAAGGTATAAAAAAATGAGGCCGGGCACAGTGGCTCATGCCGGTAATCCTGGCACTCTGGGAGGCCAAGGCAAGAGGATCACTTGAGGTCAGGACTTCAAGACCAGTCTGAGCAACAGTGAGACCCTGTTGCTACTAAAAATAGAAAAAAAAAAAAAAAATTAGCTGGAAAACCAAAAATAGGAAAAAAAAAAATTAGCCAGGCATGGTGGTGTGTGCCTTTAGTCCCAGCTACTTGGGAGGCTGAGGCAGGAGGATCGCTTGAGCCCAGGAGTTTGAGGTTGCGGTGAGCTAGGCTGATGCCACTGCACTCTAAGCCGGGCAACAGAGAGAGACTGTCTCAAAAAAAAGAAAAAGAAAAAGAAAAAAAAGAATGAAAAAGACAAAATGTAAGGAAAAGTCACAGCATCCAGAACATACACACAAAGATACTGAGGCAGAAACAGAGACTAGCATATAGAGAATATGTATCAAATTGATATAAAACTGTGAATTGAGATACTGTAAAGACGAATCATGTATTTGGTGGTAACTGGTTGACTGCTATGGTTCTTTCAAATTATAAGGATCTATAGTGATGCAACATTTTTATATTCAAGGAATCACTTTGTGTTATTTAAAAAGTATCTGCACCAAGAATCTCTCACTCACCTTGCAAGATCAACCCATATCTGAAAACATACAAATGTATATACTGAGAAATATTTACTTTCATATTGTATTAATAACAGCCTAAGTCACAGCAAGTAGGGACCTCCAAGATTGTCTAACTTTAAGAAACGTCCATATCAGATTCAGTTTATTCATTATGGCCACTTAATTTCAGTAAGTATATAAAGAACAATGCTTCTTTTGACTTCTTTCTTCATTTTCCTTTCTAGTGTCAAGTTAAAATAATTCAAATTCTATTCACTTCCAAATGAGTTTCAGTCAATGCCAAGAACAGTACTGTATAGAGTTGTTATAATAAAATCTGCCAACTAGACTAATAATAATAGGTGAAATAATGACTTATTTATTAGATGTTCCATTAGAGAATACTTATTTAGATAAAAAATTAACGTTCTAGGTTCATTTTAACTAAGCAAAAATAATCTTCAATTTAATTTTTTACTTTTTCATAAGCATTATGAACAAATAACAATCCACAAATATCAGGAAAAGGAAATAATGAAAACACTACAACTTCCTGGACTATCCTGTGAATAAAGGAGATAATATACAGGAGAATTTTTTTTTTTTTTTTTTGAGACAGAGTCTCGCTTTGTTGCCCGGGCTAGAGTGAGTGGGCTAGAGTGAGTGCCATGGCGTCAGCCTAACTCACAGCAACCTCAGACTCCTGGGCTTAAGCGATCCTACTGCCTCAGCCTCCCGGGTAGCTGGGACTACAGGCATGCGCCACCATGCCCGGCTAATTTTTTCTATATATATTTTAGTTGGCCAGATAATTTCTTTCTATTTTTAGTAGAGACGGGGTCTCGCTCTTGCTCAGGCTGGTCTCGAACTCCTGACCTTGAGCGATCCACCCGCCTCGGCCTCCCAGAGTGCTAGGATTACAGGCGTGAGCCACCGCGCCCGGCCTACAGGAGAATTTTATACAAAGACAATTTTGTCTGAGTTGATGAAGTAAAAATAAGTATTTACTAACATGTTTTCAGTATTCATGTTCAATAAGTACACCTAAAAGAAAGGTTTAAAAAAATGAAATAAATCCTTAAAACATGGTGTAAGAAAGCCAAATATCTGCAAAGTTATCTTAAAAGTGAAATCTAAAGGGAAAAAAAGATAAAATGGAGTAGATACTAAGAAAGTAAATGATATCACATCAGAAAACATGTAATAGTCATAGGAGACAGGACAGACACTTCCCAAATATTAAAGTTAATGAGGAAATTTGAAAATAAAAATGTTCTATCAGATCCACTGACTGAAAGGCATGGTACAGAAAGCACTGGTCTAACATGAGACCTATTTAGAATCTCAGTTCTATCATTTAGCTTTATGATAAGGGGAAATTTTGTTAACCAATTTGGAATTCAATTTCCTTATCTTAAAAAAATGAGAATATTGGTTGACTTCTAAGTTGCTTCCACCTTTAAAAATTAAAGACCTTGATTTAACTCCATCTCCTTAAATAAGTCAATTACATTTAATTTTCAGCTATAAAATAAGCTTTAGACAAAAATCATCGCTAAAATCTTTCCCAGTTTCTACTTCTTAAAGAATCACATGCTAACAGAACTCAGAACGGTCCCTTAGGAACAGCAAGCACATAAACAACTCACTAGTTGTATCTGACTATTCTAGGTAGTAGAGAGTTTAGCAAAACCTGAAAACAGCTCATGGGAGACATCTGCTGCTGAAATCGAGAATTTAACACGTGTGTGAGCTACGGAAGATATATAAGGGCAGAAATGAATTTTGTTATTAGAAAGCAAAGTACTGTCAGGTTAAAAATGGAAGAAAAACAGTTTCATAAAGCCTATCAATTTCCAATGTTGCAGAATATATACACAAGGTCACTAACTTTTATTGATATCAATATAAAGTCACTGACAACAGGAAGAATTAACAGGTGACAACGAAGAAACAAAACAACCTAAAAGACAAACATGAGTAGGAGGATTCTTTATATAACCCAAGAGTCACTAACGGTACACCTGAAGAATATATTTTCCATACTAAAATTATCTAGTTCCTGATAAGAATTTTAAGAAAGAACCCACTATGGATGACAATGACAAACCATTTTTTCATTTTCGAGTGTGTCTAAACTCTACAGCAAGAATAAGGAAAGGTCAGGGTCACAGCTTGGCTGGATGATATGGCAAAGACGACAGGAAAGAATCAACTTCTACTTTGCTTCCATCTTTTCTCTCAAGGAGAATGATTTTTAGGCCCAGAAAGATAAAAAGACTGATCAGAATGCAAAACAGATGAAGAGACTAGCAGCCTGAGATGAGTTCAAGTCTTGAAGCTAAATGAATTACCTCCCTAAAACAGAACAAATTTGTGGACGTTAATTATGAACCAAATTTTACAAGAAAAACAAAATGGCAAAGGTACAAAAAGACTGTAAGTGGCAAGGTATTCGGACGTTCAAAAAGAGAAATGAAGAGATAGGGTTCATGAAATTAAGTGTGGAGTCTGTTGCAGATCTTTTGGGAAAAAAATGCAGAATAGCTTAATACACACAGGTTTTATCAGACCTTAGGAAAGACCTCAATCAATACCTGACACTTCTATGAAAAGTGTCACATAAGAAACAATCATGCTCAACTAATTACATAACCTTTTTCAGAGGTGCCGGACTAGTAGATTTGGGTAAGTATCATATTATTAGCATTTAGTGAAGGTTCTCTAGTGTCTTTGTGAATAAGTTGGAGAAACGAGGGTTAGAGAATAATACAGTGAATTAGAAGATTAGTATCTACTTGAACCTCATTCAAAAAAACTAGCGTAAAGAGAAACTTATTAGTATGCTACATGGGTCTGCGTTTTGCTCTATTTTATTCAACATTTGTATCGACAATAGGAAGAAAATATTTTACAGTTTGCAGTAGCTGGATGACTTCCTATATGAAATATTACAGAGATGATCCCATAACTAGTTCACAATCAATGTTCAAGAAATATCTGTTGAATTATCTTATACTCTTTACAACATAGCTTCACTCCTAGGGAACTCTGGGTAGAAAATCTCTTCCTAGAAATTAAAAGGACACAAGACACTTGATTCATCACACACATACCTTCGGAACTTGCTGTGTAATTTCATCACAAATAAACTATAATAGGCAGTGCCCATACAGTGCAACGTATAGTTGACCCATGAACACAGACTTGAACTGTGTGGATCCACTTACACGTGGACTGTTTTTGTTAACAAATTACACTAAGTGTACTTGCCTCTCCTGCCTCCCCTTCTACCTCCTCCATCTCTTCTGCCTCTGCCAATTCTGAGACAGCAACCCCTCCTCTTACTCCTCCTCTTCAGCCTACTCGATGTGAAGATGAGGAGGATGAAGATTTTTATAATGACCCACTTCCACTTAACGAATAGTAAAGATGTTTTCTCTTCCTTAGGATTTACCTAATAACATTTTCTTTTCTCTACCTTACTTTATTGTAAAAATACAGTATATAATACATATAACATAAAGCTCAGGCATACCTTGGAGATACTGTGGGTTCAATTCTAAATTACCACAATAAAGAGAATATCACAATAAAGGAAGTCACACTAATTTTTTGGTTTCCCAGTGCATATAAAAGTTATGTTTACACTATACTGTAGTCTACTACTTGTGCAATAGTATTATATCTAAAAAATGTATATACCTTAAATAAAAAACACTTCATTGATTTAAAAAATGCTATTATCTGAGACTTTAGCAAGCTGTAATCTTTTGCTGGTAGAGGGTTTTTGTTGATGTCTGCTGACTGATCAGGTTGGTGGCTGCTGAAAGTTGGGGTGGTTGTGGCAATTTCTTAACATAAGACAACAATGAAGTCTGCTGCATCGATTAACTCTTGCTCTCATGAAAAGTTTCTCTGTAGCATGCAATGCTGTTTGCCATTTTATTCATAGTAAAACTTCTTTCAAAATTGGAGTCAATTCTCCAATTGAGAAATGCTGCTTTTTATCAAACTAAGTTTATGAAATATTCTAAATTCTTTGCTGTCATTTCAACAATGTTGACAGCATTTTCACCAGGAGTATACTCCATTTCCAGAAACCATCTTCTTTGGTCATCCATAAGAAGCAGCTCCTCAGTCATTCGAATTTTATCATGAAATTACAGCAATTCAGTCACATCTTCAGGCTCTACTTCTAATTCTAGTTCCACTACATCCGCAGTTACTTCCTCCACTGAAGTACCGAACCCCTTAAAGTCATCCAGGAGGACTGCAATCTACTTCTTCCAAACACCTGTTATTGTTATTTTGATCTCCTTCCATGAATCACAAATATTCTCAACGGCACCTAGAATGGTGAATCCTTTCCAGAAGGTTTTCAATTGACTTTGCCCAGATTCATCACAGGAATCACTATCCATGGCAACTATAGCTTTAGGAAACATATTTCTTAAATTAAATAAGACTTGCAAGTCAAAATTACTTGATTCATGAGCTATAGAATGGATGTTGTGTTAGCAGGCACGAAAACAACATTAATCTCCTTGTACATCTCCATCAGAGCTTTTGGGTGACTAGGTGCATTGTCCATGAGCAGTAATATTTTGAAAGGAATCTTTTTTTCTGAGCAGTAGGTCTCAACGGTGGGCTTAAAATATTCAGTAAACCATGCTGTAAACAGATGTGCTGTCATCCAGGCTTTGTTGTTCCATTTATAGAGCACAGGCAGAGTCAATACAGCGTAATTCTTCAGGGCTCTAGGATTTTTGGAATGGTAAATGAGCACCGGCTTCAGTTAAAGTCACTCACTGAATTAGCCTCTAACAAGAGAGTCAGTCTTTAACCATTCTTTTCTTGGGGTAGCGCTACTGTCCAATGAACAAATAGTGAGGGCAGTACCGTTAACGCAAAAAAATAGTAATAAAAAAAAAAAGAAAGAAAGAAAAACAAGAGTCAGTCTGTCCTTTGAAGATTTAAAGCCTGGCATTGCTTTCTCCTTTCTAGTTTTGAAAGTCCTAGATGGCATCTTCTTCCAATAGAAAGTTGTTGCATTTTCACTGAAAATCTTTTATAGTATAACCACTTTCATCAATTATTTTAGCTAGATCTTCTGGATAACTTGTTACAGCTTCTACATCAGCACTTGCTGCTTCACCTTGCACCTTTATGTTATGGAGACGGCTTCTTTCCCTAATCCTCAGGAACCAAACTTTGCTAGCTTCAAACTTTTCTTCTGTAGTTTCCTCACCTCTCTCAGCCTTCACAGAATTAAAGAGCGTTAGGGCCTTGCTCTGGACTAGGCGTTGGCCTAAGGGAATGCTGTGCCTGGTTTGATCTTCCATCCAGAACTAAAACTTTGTCCCTATTAGCAGTAAGGCTGTTTTGCCTTCTTACCACCCATGTTCACTGGAGTAGCACTTTTAATTTCTTTCAAGAATGTTTCCTTTGCATTCAAAATATGGCTGTTTCGCACAAGAGGCCTAGCTATTGGCCTACATGCCTTCTTCACTAAGCTTTTTTTTCCCCCCTCAAGAGATGGAGTCTCGCTCTGTTGCCCAGGCTAGAGTGCAGTGGTGCGATCACAGCTCACTGCAGCCTTGAAATTCTGAGCTCAAGAGATCCTCCCACCTCAATCTTACAAGTAGCTGGGACCACATGTGCATGCCACCACGCCCAGCTCTTCAGTAAGCTTAATTATTCCTAGCTTTTGATTTAAAGTGAGGGACATGCGACTTTTCCTTTTACTTCCATGTTTAGAGGCCATTTTAAGGCTATAAATTGGTCTAATTTCAATATTATTGTGTCTCAGGGAATAGGGAGGCCTGATGAAAGGGAGAGAGACAGGGGAATGGCCGATGGGTAGAGCAGTCAGACCACATACAACATTTATCAATTAAGTTCACCATCTTATAAGGATGCAGTTGGTGATGCCCCCAAAACAACTGCAACAGTAACATCAAAGATCACTCATCACAGATCACCATAACAGGTACAATAATAATAATGAAAGAGTTTGAAATATTGAGAGAACTATCAAAATGTGACACAGACACACAAAGTGAGCACATGCTGTTAGAAAAATGGTGCTAATAGACTGTTCAACACAGGGTCACCACAAACCTTCAATTTGTAACAAATGCAGTATATGCAAAGTACAATAAAGCAAAGCACAATAAAATGAGGTGTGCCTGTACCTTAGCTAAAACACTGAGATTTGAGATTGGAGCTAAGTGGACAGTAATGAGAACTACTAGAAGAAGTACCATTACATGCACCACCACCACCACCACCACCCTAACTACAACTGCTACAATTACCAATATTAACATACACTTAGGTAGTGCTTACAGACAATGTTCTAAAGGCACTAGATATATTAATTCAATTAATCATCAAAAAAAATCATTAAAAAAAATCTCGAATATATACTATTATTTTAAAGATAAGAAAACTAAGGCTCAAAGAGGTTGAATAACTTGCCCAAAGTCACTCAGCTAGTTCAGCTAGTAAGAAGCTGAACCAGGATTCAACCTAGGCAGATTGGTTTAGAGTGTGCCTTCTTAAACACAACTACATTATATTGCCAAGGGCATTTCCACATCTGTAAATCCAAAATAATTTTCTTTAATCTGCAAAATGTTTACCCTTTTGCATTTAAACAAGGCCTATTACCTTTTACTCTTATTAAAACACTTCAAAAACTTTACAAACCTATGTAAGAGATAACATCCCATCTGAATCACCAATATACGTAAAGAGGAGTTATTTTTAGATTTAAAAAATTAAATGAATAAGCAGAATGCTATGTAAATATGAAGAGAAATAATTATATTGTTTTACCACTTCTCAAATAGGCTCTCAGAATACCAGGACATACTTTATTCTTTTTCAGAAGAACAGTATTAATTTTATTGTTAAATCGCTCTCACTCTGAACCTAGATATATTCCTCAGGTATTTAGTTTCTATTTAGTTACTGACGACAAAAAGAAATGGGATATAAACAGCATCAGAAGTTAGAAATTATTACCTGAATAGAATGAACCCAAGAGATTCTACTGCTGCCCTCCTGACATCATCATTAACATCACTTACCTAAGGGAAAAAGTTCAAGATGATTACATTACACCACACATTCTATTACTAAACTGATATGAGGACCACATCATTCAAATGTAAATTAGACCTCATTAATATATTATTTCTTAATAGAATGTTTTTCCCTCATTATGCATATGGATATCAAAACATCATGTTACACACCTTAAATCCATAATAAATGAATTAAAAAAATAAAGACATATATTTTTTAAAAAGTCTTTCCCCAATTTAGAAAATGTCATTGGATAATTTCATTTTAGGGCTGAGAAGTCTTTTTTTTTTTTTTTTTTTGAGACAGAGTCTCACTTTGTTGCCCGGGCTAGAGAGAGTGCCGTGGCGTCAGCCTAGCTCACAGCAACCTCAAACTCCTGGGCTTAAGCGATCCTACTGCCTCAGCCTCCCGAGTAGCTGGGACTACAGGCATGTGCCACCATGCCCGGCTAATTTTTTGTATATATATATTTTAGTTGTCCATATAATTTCTTTCTATTTTTAGTAGAGACGGGGTCTCACTCTTGCTCAGGCTGGTCTCGAACTCCTGACCTCGAGCGATCCACCCGCCTCGGCCTCCCAGAGTGCTAGGATTACAGGCGTGAGCCACCACGCCCGGCCTGAGAAGTCTTTAAAGCTTGGTAAGTTTAAGATTCAAGGCTACTTAAGACTATTTCAGCTGCATTATAGCTTTTATGGGGTACACTGAAAATATAACAATTCCTTCAGTGTTGTTTCCAAAAAAATATGTCAAGCACAATATAAGCATTTAGAACACACCACATACTGCACTGATAAAGGAAAAATTACTAATAAATATTGGGAATGTGATCATCTCTGGGAAAAAGAAGTTAATAACAGCTGTAAGCCTTTCTGCAAGGGAAGGTGACCTTGATTTACCTTCTCACAGCACCATGATGATTGAAAATTACTGAGTTAAAACTTATGTGGAATGTCTACCGTGTGGCCAGGCAATATTACTGCTGATAAACTACACTTGTATTAAGAGGACCATGAGTGGAGAAAGCCTTTTGGAAAACATAGGCATTGGCTTTCCTGTGTAGTGCGTCTTTTATAATAGAGCATGTCCCTTAGGGGTACCTAGAAACCAAGTTCACTGACTGTAAAAAGAAATAGTTCCTGTTGTTCATTAGATTTCCCTATCCTAGAGTGGTTGCACACACTCACATCATCTCATCCCTTACAAATGAGGGTAGTCCCTTGGAGTGGGGTTTCAGAAGCTGCACCTGAATGGCTTTAAAGACTTCCATTCATACGGACACAGTTATATGGTCCTATATCCTTCCGAAAAGTTTAGTGAACTTAGTACTAGGTTATGGCCTACTGTGTCCAGTAAATAAGAATCTCAATCTGAAACCACTGGTGCTGATCATGTGGTGTGGGTGCTGCAGTCACCTAGACATTTACTGTCCATCTGCAAGCTTTCCCTTATATCCCATTCCCAAGAAAGGTCAGTGTACTTACAGCAACATGTAGCAAGCGTCGAATAGCTTTGTTGTTACCAGAGCCACAATAGGCCATGGCTACAGTATACATCCCAGATCGTCGAAGAATTGGGTCCTAAGAAAGAGTAATTCAACATTAATCATCAACATACCATTTTAAACAGTGACTTTTTTTTTTTTTTTTTTTTTGAGACAGAGTCTCACTTTGTTGCCCGGGCTAGAGTGAGTGCCATGGCGTCAGCCTAGCTCACAGCAACCTCAAACTCCTGGGCTCAAGCGATCCTACTGCCTCAGCCTCCCGAGTAGCTGGGACTACAGGCACGCGCCACCATGCCCGGCTAATTTTTTCTATATATATTTTAGTTGTCCATATAATTTCTTTCTATTTTTAGTAGAGACGGGGTCTCGCTCTTGCTCAGGCTGGTCTCGAACTCCTGACCTTGAGCGATCCACCTGCCTCGGCCTCCCAGAGTGCTAGGATTACAGGCGTGAGCCACCGCGCCCGGCCTAAACAGTGACTTTTATAGTCTAAAAGGCATAGTGGCATCCACCAGGTAAGCTGGTTTTAGGTAGGAAATGAACTCAAGGAGAACTCTTTTGTAGTTGGTAGTTTTTTAAATGAATAGAGAAATAAAAGACTATAATATAGAAGGAATTAATTGCTCTTAATTCCCAATATTCTGTACAATATTCTTGTCCTGCCTCATACTTTCTAAGAAATAAAAACTCAAGTCAGTACTAACATACTATGGCGGTTAATTTCCATTTATCAAACAAAGAAGCTGGCTTCTAATTCCACATTCTGATTTTTACCTTATTTAATTCCTGGGCACTGACTGCTGAGTCAAAAAGATATGAAGTCTAATAACTGAACAAATTAATTGGCAATTTTATCAATAAACTATAGCAATGGTTCTTTTAAATCAGATTAAACAGGACAGTATTACTTATCACTGATGACCTATCTATCATATACAGTATCATTATAAAACAACAAAAAGCAAGCAAAAAAACCTCACCCAAATAAATAAGTATAGAGACTCGTATTGTTTTCTTATGAAATAATGAAGTGAACTTTGTATCTTATAAAAAAACTATAAAATCATTCCAAAAACATTACTTCTAAAAGTTGATTAACTTTTACATTACTAAAGAACTATTCTGGATCTGTTTATCTGAATATCACTGATCTGACATTGTGGCTAAATTTAAAACCCTCAAATTACTCCCATTCACCTCTTCTAATCAGTGTTTTTCTTTCTTAATTCTATTAGGCTTTATATATCTTGCAAGAAGTTTTATAAACAAGTATCTAGGTGTTCTGACGGGAAAAAAGTTAATTTCCAGTGAAGATAAGTGTTTTTGACATGCCATAGATAACTGGAGAGTGAGGGATACAGGGGAAAAGAGGATAAACGTGATCCCACCTTATCACGACAGAGAGATTCAATGAGAGCATCAGCCTCTTCCATTCTTCCATACATCACTAATGCAATGCCAACTGCAAGACCACGCAGAATCTTCTCATGTTGAGTTTCTTGTGCATAGCCAACCATGTCCTCAATAGCCTGGGCATTTTTAGAGCCCAACATAACCAAACCTAGGGCCAGGCCAGCTGCTTCCCCTAATAAGTAAAGAGTAAAACATTATTAAGAGTTGTATTTGTAACTCAAGTTAATAAAACATCCAATTGAAAGTACCACCTACTAGCATTAACTACCAAAAGAACCATTAGCTTCTGATAGCACTTTTTCAAACCACTTAATAAAAAGGAGGATACTTTATGTGGAAGTACATCCATACATTTATAGCTGTTTTCCTTTTAAACTTTGACAGAATATACCATCAAATCCTACAGTGATTTCAAAGAAGACATTATGACATTTTTCCTACATTATCAACAAGCAATATAGAATAATAAAAGTAGATCACTCTAATAAAGCCTATGTGCAAAAATCCAATTATTTTATATTGCTTGTGCAGACACACAAGATATAACATTCGGGAAGTCTATATATCACAAAACATGTTTTTATTTTTATTTATTTATTTATTTTTTTTGAGACAGAGTCTCACTCTGTTGCCCAGGCTAGAGTGAGTGCCGTGGCGTCAGCCTAGCTCACAGCAACCTCAAACTCCTGAGCTCAAGCGATCCTCCTGTCTCAGCCTCCCGAGTAGCTGGGATTACAGGCATGAGCCACCATGCCCGGCTAATTTTTTCTATATGTATTTTTAGCTGTCCATATAATTTCTTTCTATTTTTAGTAGAGATGGGGTCTCACTCTTGCTCAGGCTGGTCTCGAACTCCTGAGCTCAAACGATCCGCCTACCTCGGCCTCCCAGAGTGCTAGGATTACAGGCGTGAGCCACCGCGCCCGGCCACAAAACATGTTTTTAAAAGGCAAGTATGACAAATGGAGCAAAATCTACTCCCTCTTCAAGTAGAGAAATCCATTAGAATTGTAAAAGGCTACAAAATATAGGCAGAAAACAAATATTATAATTACATTAATTAATACTCAAGTTTGTTGTCTTTAGAAAGAAATGCTTACCTGTCACAGCATCATCCTGATAAAGGTTTGTTTTTAGCAAATCATACACATCTTGGCGTGCAGTTCCCATGGCAGCCAAACCAAGGCCCAGACTGCCTCCATGTCGAACAATCTAGGGAAAAAACATTGACTCCATTGATTTGGTACACTATACTTAAAATCCAAGCTTTCATTCTAATTTCAAAATACATTTCGATATTAAATATGCAGAGGTTGGCTCAGCAATAATGATCAAAGCATTTGATAATCAGAAGGTCAGTGGTAACCTCAGCAATTTCAGTTTCAGTAGAATGATGCTTGCTGTTACAAAATAATAATGAGTTGACTCCCACCTGCCCCACCTGTCCACCTGCCCCTCCCCTTCCCTGCCCCATACATAAAAAAGAAAAAAGGAAAAAAAAGAAGAAAAAAGAAAAAAAAATTAAAATTAAAAAAAGAAAAAGAAAAAAAATAATGAGTTGAGAAGTGAATGGGAGAAAAAAGTTGATGGAGTACAACTCTCTTTCAATAAGTTTACATGAGAAAAAGAGCAGAAAGGCTGGACAACAACCAAGAGGGAGATACAAGCGTCAAGGAAAGATTTTTTTTTTTTAAGATAGGCAAGACCTGAGGATGCTTATGGGCTGAAGGAAAGGACGCAGGATAGAAGCAGCTAAGGACAGAGGAGAAAAAGGTATTTGATGGAACATGGTTGTAAAAAAAGTGGGAGAAAGAGTACAAAGTTGATCTTCATTTGAAAAGGAGACTTCAGTGGTTATCTGTCAATTTTGAATGCATAGTATCCTATTATTGGTAACAGCACCCCAACCTTGCTTTGGGAATACTCCTCCCTCACTGGTTAGTCTTGGGAGGACCATCATTTAAGAAGCTCCCACCTTCCCCTAGCCAAAGTGTGGGCCTGTAACCCAAGGCAGGCCAATAGGATGCTCCTCTGGAATTTTAATCTTTCTTAAGTGGAATGACACAATGACCAAAAATGTTTCAAGATCATTCATCCTGATAGCAGGGTCTGAAAACACAATTCTGAGTTCCTGTTATCTACATCCCTGGAACTGCCCTGGCTCTTAACCTTTGTGAGAATTGGTTCATTAGCTTTTCTATTAATTATTAATACATAAGCTATTTCTAATAAACTCCTAGTTTAAGTGAGTCAGAGGAGGTTTCTAATGCTGTCTATTGCTGTTGTTTTTTGTAACCACAAACTCTGTCAGATAAGAAAATTTTTACTTGAGATCAGAGGAAATGAGGTAAAGATGTGTGTACATGTACAAAGATTTGTGGATGGGAAAATTATTAACTGAGAAAGCTCATCCTACCGGCTTCAATCTTTTTACTAAAGTATAAGGTTTTCTGGCTCACTTAACTACTCTCCTGGTAGCCTTCTAAAAGAGTTTATTCTAACATACAAGTTAAAGTCTAAAATCCTATTAATATTTTAAGGTTCCTTAAAATAAGAAAAGGGCTAACTAATGTTTTTCCAAAAGATTTACATTAAAAAAAATTATCAAAGATCAAACAAGCAATAATTCTGATTTCTGAGAGAATATGTACAATTTCTTTGGGCCTTAGTTTCCTCTAAAATGTTAGGGGGTTAGATTAGATGAAAACTAAGGTCACTTGTAGTTATAATATTCTAACACTCTGAAGTGTGGGAATACAATTTATGTTTTACAAGTACTTGTTGCTTTGTTTTGCTTACCACACACAAGGTTTAAAGGACTGAGAAGTACAATTTTAGCTTACAGAGAACAGAAGGGAATTACCTTAGGGAAAAAAAAACTATGAGAATATTCTGTTTTGGGTATTCCCAAATCCAACAAAATTGCCATTCACTAAAATACTTTGGCAAATATAATGTTTTCCTGGTCTCTTAAATAATGGAAATTTAGTTTTCCATTTTAGTACTTACATCATTGCTGGCATTCTTAAGCTGATTAAGCAGATAGTCAATTATATCACCACCATGGTTGGCATGAATAAGACCCAATGCATAGAGACCTCCACCTTCCTGATAGGCTGATCCTGGAGAAGTGTCCTTGGGAAGGTATGTTGCCATTAACTGTAATGCTTCCTTCTCATGACCCTATAAGTGTGAGTCATGACAAAGATGTCAAAAGACATAACATTTTCTATGATTACTTCCTTTCCCCCAGAACATTCCCTTGCTGAAAGAGAAGGCGGTAGGTGCTCTCTCCCGTACAAGTTTATCACTCAAACGAAAGGACAGCCTTTAAGAGACCTAGTCATATCCTGGTTAGAAAATGTATCACAAATGCTTCAATCTTTTTCCTTTGTTTTATAACATTTGTCCACATTCATCTTAAACATCAAATACCATTTTAATTCATCATTTCAACGGCTTAGAAAGTCTTCATAGGAAAAGGAATTCTACTTTTTATTAAAAACAAACATACACATATGTATTTTAATCTTATTTACTTTATCCTTCCCTGTAAGATGACTGATCTGACTTAACAAAATGTACTTGTCAATGAACTATAAACTTTTATTGTTTCTTAACCCCAGAAAAACTGCTTCTGTTCTGATGCCTGTTCATACCAATGAATATACATTACCTTATGAATTACACCCAAACTGGCTGTAGCAGTAAATTTTGCCCAGTTAGTAGCTCTGGCCAACCATTCCAAGTTATCTCTGTAAGAAAAGAAAACTTAGTAATGCTACTATAAAACAAATGAATTCCACAAAGCTTTTTAACACTAAGGTCAAACGCATTAAAATTTTACCTTGGACCCTTTCAAATCATTTTATTTTGTGGATCTCAAGTTACTGCTGATTCTATTTTACCTCCTAAGTTCTTAATATTTTGAGGACTTTTTAATGCATGATATGTAATTCCACTATGAACAAAAGCAAAATTATATTAAATTTTCAGAGCTTAATATATTTCTTTCAAAAGCCTATAATCAAGCCAACTAATAAAGGAATTAATTTCACCTTAAAACAAGTAGGCATGTGCAATAAAAAATATATAAAATAGCAAAAATGTAATTTAGAATTCAAGACTGGTCAGTAGGGAAAGCTCTCCATATCCATGGAAAAATGTCAACACATTCTTTGTTAAAGATGATTTTAAACCAAAGTGGAAATCATCAAGTATATTTACCTAAGAAACTGGTCACTGGTAGTCCCACAGTGCATAAAAGAATTTGCTATAACTGTTG
The DNA here is from genome assembly GCF_041146395.1 of Eulemur rufifrons. NCBI lineage: Eukaryota > Metazoa > Chordata > Mammalia > Primates > Lemuridae > Eulemur > Eulemur rufifrons. Next base: position 8,035,324 of record NC_090983.1, read on the forward strand.
CTGTGTGACATACAGAATTCCGTACTGCATCCTTTAAAAACAAACACAGATTTTTTTATCATTGGCAAAGTATTCACACATGCACATGCTCACACACACGGTCAGAGGCCCTATTTTGTGGCAGAAACATGAACAAATTGAACTAAGATTTAAAATACAGATCTTGGGTATTTCTTTATAAAGACTAAATAGCTAGTTTATGAAAACAATCAAGTCAAATAGTTTTACTGCAGTTTTATTCTGAGCTCAATAGCACGTTTTAGGTGGGAATTTATTAGGTAGCAGATTTTCTATTCTTTAGTTTCTAAATAATTTCACTTGCCATTTCTCTTTAGCATCTTGCCCAAGGTCCCTAAGGTGTTGGGGTAACCTGAGGAACGGTGCTGCACCTCTTCAAGCCAGCACCTCTGGCAGCCACCAAATAATTTTATTTTAAAGGCACTATATCATAAAGACTAGCTTCAGATAATTGTCATAAGTACAAATTATGTGAATCTGTACCTTTTTACCATTTGTAAAAATTGTATCAAAAGCTTCAAAAAGCATTATTACATATGCTTCAATCAAACAACTGATTAATCAGTGACTAGTACAGGGAATTTAAAAAAATAATAAATGACCTTAGGTAGGGGTATTCGGTAAATAAGAGAGAGGGAAGGAAGGAAGACTTTTCATGCTATATATCTTTGCATATTAAAACATTTTTGAACCAAACAAATATATTAGCTGTTCAAAAATTAAAATTAGCAGTAATAATTGTCACAATCAGTATCTCAACAAAGGCTGTAACAACAAGGTAAAAATTCTGCTCTCAAGGAGTTCTTGGTTCAATGGGAAATACAGACACATAAACTATATTAATATTCTGATTGCACTATTTGTCCAACTGCCACATGTATACATTAAGATAAAAAATTCTAAAAAAAAAAAAAAGGAAAAATTTCATTGCTAATTCCCTTCCCTTTCCAACAAGTCCAAGAGGTTTACCCATTTTTTTTTAATAAAAACTTACTTATTTCCTTAAGAATAAAATACAACAAAGTATTCAAAAGGAAATAAATATAAGTACTTTCATTCAACAAAGAAATATAAAGAAAAAAAGAGATGTAAGGAAAAAAACCTCATTATAGATGAATTTCCTACCTTTGTGTTTTTTAGAATCATGAGGTCAGTGTTATTGTTTCGTATTAAGAACTGCAAGTGTAACTCAATAGCCATTTCACCACTTAAAATTTTAATCATTTTCAAAGTCTGGTCCTTGGGCTCTGGACTCTACCAAAACAAAGAATGAAAATTCATATCACTATTATTGAAATCCACTAAGCCAACTTTTATTTCATCGGCCCTAAACCAGTGAAATTCAAGTAGTTAGTAAAACTTATATTTTAATAAGATCCAGAAAACTCAATTATTTACTTGAGAGGAAGAATTTCTTTATTTCTTTATTAGATGCAATTGAGATATGATACCAGCTTGATGGAAGAATATAATTCATTCCCAACTAGCAGCCAATGTAAAATATTTTAATATTTTTTTAAAAACTGGGAAAGAATAATTATTAATGAAATGCAGGAAAATTACTTTTTATAGTCAATTTAAAAGTTAGATGAAATCTCCCTACTTAAAATTGAGAAAACAAAGTATCTTTAATCAACACATACATATGATCTCATGAACTATCAAGCCATTAACATAACTCTCCACCCAGCTGAAGAACAGTTAAAGTTTACGTACCTGAGCATTAGAAACCTAAGTCCTAATGGAGGAAGGATTTACATTCAACAGACCATTGCTCTAATATTTCCCCCACCCATCCATACACCATGGATATTAAAAACAACATTAACTCTATATGAAAAGTTGCCTTTTGTTAGAGGCCATATTTTTTTCTCACCCTGTGACAGGTAACTTGAATTTATTTTGTACAGAGATTATTCTTTGGTAAGGATCTAAGGATTTGATTTCTTCTAAGTGCTTTTTTGGATCAATAAAATTTTACTTTTTACAGAAAATTCATTTTTATAAAATGACTTTGGTATCAAATTTAATAATAAACATTCATAAAAGCAGGTATGTAATATGTACTGGAAAGTATTTACAGTGTACTGTGGGAATATATGTTAAATAGCAATCTCAACTTCAAACAGCATACTCACCGCTTCTGGTGTCTTTCCTACAAGCACACTACCTATCTTTTCTTCTGTTTCCATTGAGTCACTAAAATGAAGAGATCCAACAATCAATAATCTGATAACTCTTTTCTGAATAGAATGTTCAATTTATACCACAGATCTGAACCATGTCCAAATTAATTATTTTGCAAGAAAATGTTTACTTTATTATCATTATCACTAAGAAAAAATTCCAGGTATCTCCAAGACAGAAGTAGCCCAGTTATTGAATTTCCTCCAAATAAATATACAAAGCAACTAGGTAAGCATAATCCATGAACAACAAATACAATAAGAACAGATGACAAAATATATCCCCCATTCCCAAAACAGTCAAGCTATGAAACCAGTCTACAATGAAGCAGCTGGGACCCCAACTACTTATAAAACTAACTGGCCAACACTCCCTTCCAGGTCAAAGCACCATACTGAGGAGAAAATACTGGGCAGAAAATCCAAATAAAGAAGGCAAGGACAGTGCTCGCTTCGGCAGCACATATACTAAAATTGGAACGATACAGAGAAGATTAGCATGGCCCCTGTGCAAGGATGACATGCAAATTCGTGAAGTGTTCCATATTAAAAAAAAAAAAAAAAAGAAGGCAAGGACAAAGAAAAAGAAGGTCCAAATAAAAATGGGAAAGGAAACAAAGCCAGGAGATATCAGAACATAAGCCACCATTTTGTTTAATACTTCAAAAACACAACAGAACAGGAAGTTCTAGTGAGCAGTGAAACTGAAAACTACCTTAAGCCTCCCTTATAAAAGTTTAGAAAAACTAATTTCTGTAAGAGACACAGAAAAGGATCAAACTAAAATCCCATACAACATTATAAGAAGAAATTACTTCAAAAGAGGTAAAAGACATATTAACATGCTAGAACTAGGGAAAAATTGGAAATGAAAGAGGAAAAAATAATCATTTCAGAAGTGAAGATTAACTCAGAAGGGACACGTAAGCAAATAAACACAACATATAATGCTTTAAGAAAAGAAAGACAAGATATTGCAATATTTTTTTTTTTACTGCAGTGGTGTAGAACTGAACCTATTATTTCCAAGGCATGCCTACAGATCAATGGAAAAGAATAGGAAAAAATCTATAAAGACATAAACATGTCTTTTTTTTTGCCAAAGGCTCCAAGGCAATTCAACAGGGAAAGGATAATCTTTTAAATAAAAAGTGATAGAACAACTAGATATCCATATGGGGAAAAAACAAAAATGTTTTTTCTATTTTTTTTAATTTCAGCATATTATGGGGGTACAAATGTTTAGGTTATGTATATTGCCCTTGCCCCACCTGAGTCAGAGCTTCAAGCGTGTCCATCCCTCAGACAGTACAAAATCTTTATTCCTATCTCACATCATATACAGAAATTTAAACTGAGATCCATCACAGGCCTAAATATAAAATCTAATACTATATAGTTTCTAGAAGAAAATATAGCAGATTATCTTTGAAACCATGAGGCTGGCAAAGAATTTCTTAGAAGGGACTCCAAAATGGAAAATTGGATTCTTCAAAACTAAAAACTTATGCTCATCAAGAGACACACTAAAAAAATGAAAAGACAAGCTAAATAAAGCCTAGGAGAAAATATTCCTCACATATATATCTGACAAATGATTTCTATTAAAATCACGACGAAAGCCCGGGGCAGGGGCATGCATGTGCCTATAGTCCCAACTACTTGGGAGGCTAAGGCAAGAGGATTGCTTGAGCCCAGGAGTTTAAGGCTGTGGTGTGCTACGATCATGCCTATGAGTAGCCTCTGCACTCCAGCCTGGGCAACATAGGGAGATCCCATTTCTTTGAAAAACTGGGGGAAAAAAAGAAAGAAAAGAAAAAATAACAACGAAAACATCACTTTACACCACTTGAAAGAGTAGTATTAAAAAGACAGATAACATCAAATGTTGGCAAATCACAGAACAATTGGAATGCTCAGAATTGCTGGTGAGATGGTAAAATGGTACAACATTGTAAAAGTTTGGCAGTTTCTTACAAAGTTAAACATTAGTCCTATGATCTAGCTATTCCACTCCAAGGTATTTACCAGATAGAAATAAAAACATCTGTCTACAAAAAGCCTTGTACAAGAACGTTCAGAGAAGCCTTGTTCTTAATGGTCAATAACCAGACACAGCCCAAACGTCCATCAGTAGAAGAATGGATAAACAGTGATATATTTGTACAGTGAAATGCTACTCAGCAATAAAAAGGAATCAGTTACTGATTTACCCAAGACCACAGATATATACCACAGATATTATCCTGAGTGAGAAAACCCAGAATCCCATTTTTATGAAACTCAAGAACTAGCAAAACTAATCTATGGCAACAGAAATCAAAACAGTGGTTGTCTTGGGGGCAGGAGGTTGACTGCAAAAGTCACAAAGGAATTTTCTGAGATAACAACAGAAGTGTTGGTGACATGGGTGTTTATATTTTTAAAACTCACTGACATGTATATTTTATTATATTTAAATTATTACCCAATTAAAAGAAAAAGAATTGAAATAGAAAAGGATTCAAAAGAAAGTGATAAATACAGAAGATGGACACAAAGGGAGGAGGCCCCCAAAGAAGAAATATAAAGCAAGAGAAGAAAACAAATAAAAACTAAAATTCAAGAAAACCTTAGTGGGGCAGTAATATTTTTGGTATGTTTGAGAACCAGCAAGAAGGCCAGTGACATGAAGGAAATGAATAAGGAACAAAGACATGAAGTGAAGGGTATGGAAAGGCCAGATCATATATAACCTTATAGGCTACTTCCAGGGCTTAGAATTTTATTTGAAATTTATTTGGAAGGTACCGGAGGTTGAAAGGGGAGTAACATCTTATGTAGGTTTCCGAAGAATGATTCTGAACTGCTGTGTGTACAACTTTAGAAGAAAAATAAGCAGGCATAAATAAGACACAAATATTCTTATTAAGAGGTCTAAATGTGTTAAGGAAAATAAAATTTAATAGTGTATTAGCCTAAGATATTTGTGTAGTTAGTTCTAATAAAAGCACAAAAAGCTAAGAGCGTTTCTTACTTTCCAAATATCTAAACCAAATATTTAACATCTAAAAGGCAGCCTACCCAAACCACCTAAGAATTTTAATTTAGTTGATTAAATAGCATACATGTTGTCTGATAGGCCCCCCCTATCAGATAATCACTTCTATTTCTTCTCAGGGGGGTCCATTTCTTTGGTTTTCCTTACTGTGTTTAGTCCAGTACAAAACAGAGCAACAGCCTAATAAGACTTACAATCTATGAAAGCTAAAAGTTGTATTTATATATTTTTAGAATGCTGTGTATGAATATTTTACCTATTCCCCACAAGAAATAAAGCTTGTTCAATTAGTTCTGATGCAGAAAAAGATACTTATACCTGTCTTTCTCTGATCCCGGAACAGTACCCGTATTGGTGGATCCAGGCACAGAAGCAATAGGGGTGCCAACAGTTCGAAGATTCTGAATTACAGATGACAAGAACTGCTGGCTAGCACTTTCATACAAATCAAAACAAATCTGATAAGCCATCAAGAGGTTGTCTTCCTTTACCAGTTTTTCTAAGATATCACTCACAGCCTGAGGGTCATCTAAGAAAATTAAGCACTGAAATGGAGATAAAGAACAATTACATAACAATTGAAAAATTCATCTAGAAAGTACTTAGAAACAGTCAACAATATAGGAAATCTTAAAATATAAGCAGAGGCAAACTAGGGCAGACTAGCTTTCTAGTCTAGCACTCTACTTCTAAACTGAGCACTAAGTGAAATTTTCCTGAAAATAGCATCTGCCTTCCATGAAAAAATCCATACAAATTATACGCACAGCTCTTAATATTTTGCCTGGTAATTAGCATACAGTATTCAGTACTGATTGCTGACTGAATCTTGGCTTCTTTAAACCTTATTCATAATTTACTAAGTGCTCCTTAACTTGTATTTTCTGCCTTACCATATTATGGGAGTCATTGATTCACTTAACATACATAATATTGTGCTGGACACAATACTATATGTATTAAATATATAGTATATTTAATAGGACAAGAGACATTAAAATTGCCATTTTGAAGCATTTCTCTTACTATTTTTATGATTTGCCATATGTTTTAACAGAAGTTTCCCAAAAGGTTAGAATTTTTCCTTTAAGAACTCAATTTAAATTTTCTTAGCCGGGTGCGGTGGCTCACACCTGTAATCCTAGCACTCTGGGAGGCCAAGGTGGGAGGATTGCTGGAGCTCAGGAGTTTGAGATCAGCTCTGGGCAAGAGTGAGATCGCCTCTAATAAAAATAGAAAAAATTAGCCAGGCGTGGTGGCATGCACCTGTAGGCCCAGCTACTCGGGAGGCTGAAGCAGAAGGATCGCTTGAGCTCAGGAGTTTGAGGTTGCTGTGAGTTAGGCTGATGCCACGGCACTCTAGCCCAGGCAACAGAACGAGACTCTATCTCAAAAAAATAAATAGATAGATAAATTTTCTTGTTCCCTGAGGGCAGCAATTAACTTCAAAATAAACACATTAATCAAAGTTATTATAATTAAGAACAGGAAATAATAGAAACAAAAATAAATGACCAAATATAGGGGAATGATTAAATAAGGCAAAGTACATGAACTGAATGACTACCGCACAATCAAGAAAGAGTTAGCTCAAGAGCTAGTAAAGAGTTAGAAAATGGAAAAATGTTAAGCTGAAGGCTACATATAATTGATACGGTTTGCCTCCAGGGAAGAAAACTTGGTAGCTGGAGAGAAGGAATAGAAAGAAGACTTTTCACTGTACACTGTATGGTTGTTTTTGAATTTTAAATCATGTGACTGTATCACCTGTTCAAAAAATATATTTTTTAAATATACAATAAATTTTTTAAAAATTATAAAAGGATTAGGAATAAAATAGCTAAAAGAAATAAAATTGCCTCTAAACTACTAATAAATATTTTTCATATGAGTTTTTTAAAACTATTTTTAAAAACTATTAAAAATTATATAGAAACAAAACTCCAAAAACCTATACAGAGAAAACTTGAAGTACACTGTTAAATGTGAAACTGACTTTGGGTGACATAAAAAAATCAACTTAAAAATATTAATTAAAATATTGACTTTGGGTGATTTAAATATATTTTTTCCAACATTTTCTGTTTTCAACTTGCTTTAAAAAGCATTGTAAAAAACAGGGCTTAAATCTAAAGTTTTTAGAAGTACAGAGGATGAAAACACATTAGAGTACATTATAGTGAAGAAATAACAATAAAACGGTACGTTCTAAGCAGAATACAAAAATGTATAGTATAGCATATATTTGTATATATGTATACAGTATACATTTGTATATATGTACACTACAAAAATGTAGTATAGTAATTGTTAAAAAGCAAACCTATGCACATCTCCAATCAATAAATTACAACACAGCTATTAAAAGAATGCAGTAGACCTATATGTGCCAAGTGGGGAAAAACATCTATGCATTACCTTTGGAAAAAGGCGCAGGTAAAGTGAAAAGGAAAGACTTACTTTTCATTTTATATTTTTTCTATGTGTAAGCAATTCATACACATACACGAGATAAAGAAAATATACCCAAATGTTTTGGGTGTGTTTGGGTAATGAAACCATTGATAGTTTCTACACTTTGAATTCTTTTTAGAATGACATAGCATAGTATAGGTATTGTTTTTATCTTTTCTTCTACCATTTTTTTGGACCTTCTTTGTTTCTAAATTTCTTTAAATGCTTGGATTATTTTCAAAATGAAAAAAGAATACACAGAAAGAATGAGTAATAACAAAATAGGTTTTTAATGTCAAGAGATTCAGTTTCTTATCAGTAAAAAGGAACATAAATCACATACCTTACCTTCACAGGGCTGTTGAAAAGATTAATTGAGATACATGTAGGAAGCCACTATAGTAATGTAATAAAATGTAATAACACGTAAGTAATATGGTGTAATGTATGTAGCCCAGCACAGTGCAATGTGATGTAGTATAATATAATGTAATTACCTGGCAAACATTGATGAAATCAGGTTTCTCCAAGTTCATGTAGATTTTAACTAGAACTCTTAGTACTTTATTCCGAAATTGTTTATTCTGCATTAAAGACATGCAGAGCTTGAGGCTATAAGCTAGCATTCCTGGAACATCATTCTGAAAGACATAATTTAAAAATATATCATTATCTGGTTATTGAAGCATTATATTTATTTAGCAATTGAATTATTTTAATCTAGCTTCTTTAGTCAATCTAGGCAACCTTTAATAAAACTTTAAATTAATAAAAACTTTTAATTAAACTCCTTAATTGTCAGAGCTAAAGTTCTAGGTCTTTCTGACACTAAGTCCTGAAGTCTTACCATAATATCAGGTCATTAAATATGAAATGTCTGATTTCAAATCAAAAGTGTAGTTTATTATATCTCAAACAAGAAGCAGTACAATTAATTAAAGTATGTGCCTAAACTATCAACACAGTTTTGCCATCATAACGGTAGCTTGCTTATTATGCCAGCAGTGAGGAAACATGGAGAGCGAGTGGTGATGAAATTGTGAGAATTTCAGCTTGTTGAGAATTGAATATTTTTCCTTGCAAGAAGTGTTCCAAAGGCTGGAAAAAGTGACAGTTGGTGCAAGATCTGGTGAATATGGTGGATGACAGAGAGTTTCCAAGTCTAGCCTCTATAGTTTGAGAAGTGTTGCTTTTTGTGACATGTGGTCTTGCAGGAGGATTGGCCTGTCTCTATTGACCAATCTCAGTTGCTTAATCACAAGCATCCTCATCATTTTGTCCAACTAGTTGCAGTAGACATCCACTACTGTAATTGACTGACCAGGTTTCATAAAGCTGTAGTAGATAATACCAGCACTGAACCACCAAACAGACACTATTAGCTTTTTTTGAAGAATATTCAGTTTCAGACTTTGTTTCGGCACAGCACTTCATCTTTATCCAACCATTGTGCCGGAATGCTTGCAATTGTCAAAAAGAATCCATTTATCATCACACATAACAATACGGTGTAGAAATGGTTCGTCTTTATGTCGTGACAGCAAAGAAAGGCAAGCTTCAAGATAATTTCTCTTCTGATGCTCATTTAATTCACGCGGTACCCATCTATTCAGCTTCTTTACTTTGCCCATTTGTTTCAAATGGTTCAATATTGTTGGAATGGTAATGTCAAACCTTGCTGCTAATTCACAAGTAGGTTAAGATGGATTTGCTTCCACTACAGATTTCGGCTCATCACTATCCACCTTGGTCTCAGGTCACCCACATGGCTCATTTTCAAGATTAAAATCACCAGAATGGAACCTCTCAAACCATCAATGTACTGGGTGTTTTTTTAGCCACATCCTTCCCAAATACTTTGTTGATATCTCCAGCTATCTGTGCTGCATTGGTTCCATGACGGAACTCATATTCAAAAATAACATGAATTTTTGACTTATCCACGGTTTTGTTTTAGAGCAAAAATTGCTCTAAAAAAATTTGAAAGATAACCAAAAGCCAAAACCTGCATTTGAAAGAAGGAGGATGTACCTTCACAATAATTAAAAAAAAAAAAAAAAAAAAAAGTGTCAAAGGGAAATGTCAGAGATATCAACTGTCAAACTTAGTACTTAAAAAAGTCAGACATTCCATACTTAATAACCCAATATGATCCTGCAATCTGAGTGGCACTGGCTATAAAAAGGTATGTACAACTGTCCATATACTAAGTGGCCATGCTTTTCAATTGTCTGTTGAAGTCTTTCTGCTTCCTACCTAGCTACTAGACTCCCTCATGACTTACTGTCTATACTCACTCACTGACCAGGAAACACAATGTGTAGAACTATCCCCAGGTCTGAGTGATTCTAGCATTGAGTGCTGTTACATCTGTCTGGTGCTCTCCCTGTGAAGAAACTTTGACGTATGTGTTTACCCTGTGGCTCTCAAAAGCACCCCTAATATTTGCGATATCACCCTGTAAGAGTCCTTTAACATAAATAAGCATACTGAAAAGCTACAGGAGTGTTTCTCAAAAAGCAAGCTGTGACTTACCACTATGCAATAAAATCAATGGGGTGTAACAAGTTAATTTTCTTTTAAAAAATGAAATACAATTTTAAAATATCAGACTTATATCACAAGTAGTAAGGGTAGGTATTGTTTCATAAAACTTAAGTTTGAATCTAGATGGGTATGTGCACTGAGATGCATTTCTTACTCTGCTTTATTTTTTTAAATACATTTATCACCCTTTACCTTGTATATTTGTTTGACTGCTTGTTTCTCCTCTAGGTTCTCCTAACTGTTTGATTTTGGTAGGAACTTTGTTGGGTCTCGTTTGCCACTACAGTAGTCCCCCCTTATCCAAGGGGGATATGTTCCAAGACCTCCAGTAGATGCCTGAAACCACGGATAGTATTGAATATATATAATGCACAAATTTCTTTTTCCTTCTTGACAGTGTCATGGATAAAGGATTCATTCTTATTGTAGATCTTAGCAACCTCAGCAATTTTTTTCTTTCCTTATTAAGTTAAAAACTTTCACTTTTTCACTTAAAGGAAGCACCTTAAGGCTTCTCTTTAGAATATCTGAATTGCAAGCATCACTTCTCTTCTGCTTTGGGGCCATTATTAAGTTAAATAAGGGTTACTTGAACACAAGCACTGTGGTACTGTGATAGTCCATCCGATAAGTGAGATAGCTACTCAAGTGACTAATGGGCAGGTAATATATACAGCATGGATATGAGAGACAAAGAGATGATTCATGTCGTGGCAGGATGGAAGGAGATAGAAAGAGATTCATCATACTACTCAGAACAGTGCACAATTTAAAACTTATGAATTGTTTATTTCCGGAATTTTCCATCTACCATTTTCAGACTGCGGTTGACTAAAGGTAACTAAAACCAAGGAAAGCAAAACCATGGAAAGGGGGGATAACAGGGGACTACTATATATCTCTAATGTTTAGAACAGTATATAGCAGGCATTCAAAATATATTTGTTGAATGAATGAAAATAAATATTTTAATCTTATTCACATGAAGACAAAAAGAGGCTACAATGGCACAAAAAGGAAACTGAGACTGAAACAAGGGTCATTCGAAAAATCTTACTACTATTGCTAAACACTGACTCAGGCTTTAGGGATGGATATACAGTGAAAAAGGCACAAAGCACCTGTGCTGATGGAGCTTATAATCTCATGGGAAAGACAGATGTTAACTACCTACTAATACAACTAATTAACAAGTGATAAACACTACAAAAAATATACAGGCTCCATGAAATTAACAAAAGAAACGACCTAATCTTTATAGGAGGGGTTGAGGAGGGTATGGGTGTTGAGGATTGACAGAGGCTCTGCAAATTAGTAACAGTTGAGCTGACATCTGAATCATGAACAGGAATGAAGTAGGTAAAGGAAGGAATGGGAAAAATATTCTTGGCAGAGAAATTGGGCAGAGCACATCTAGGCGATAAGCAGCAGCCAAAATGGCTGGAGTGCAGAGTGCTAGCTCATAGAGACAGCTGGTGAGACAAAGTGGGCCTGCAGATCAATGTTCATTTAACTCAGCCTTGCACCTTTCTGACCACTTTGTTGGTAAGTCCCCTGTCTTAATTATTATAATTAAATACAACTGTCTCAATTATTGCAAAACAACCCCAAACCATGAATCTAGTTTGTAGTTTTAACTATAATAAATGCATTAAAATAGTTTATCAATATGTTCTTCTTAAATAGAGCAGGGTAATTAATACAACTTCCCCATGCAAGATTTCAAAGGAATAAAGAAATGTAGTAAGATAAAAAGCAGATAGTCTATGAACACAAAACAGCCAAGGTTCATATATAAATATAAAACAACTGGCAAAAGAGTACCTTATTATTTCTAAACTAGATTTTCTTTTCACTACCCATAGGATTTTCAGTTTCAATAATTTGCTTTGCTGATTCCTCATCAACAACAATCTCTAAAATAACAGCTACCTACCGATTCCAGTATGGTCTTTTCGAACACATCCAGTCTTCGTGTCTCCAGAGCAATGCCGACAGCCTGCTTATACTTGTGATCATCCAGACATCGCTGGAACATTTTATTCACAATGCCCTCCAATCTCTGGTCAATTGGTTTTTTTTCTCCTTCAGGCAAATCTGCATTTTCCACACACTGTTTGGTATAGTGATCAATGCATTTTGCTATGAAGAAAATAAAATAACTAATTACCTTATACACTGGGCTGAACTACCAGAAAGTACAATGCCTGCATTTATAATCATGTATAACTTATGGGATGACTATAAAGCAATAAGCAAATTTTAAAATGCTAGAACTTATACATTCAAATTAATATTGTCCTCTTCATTATGGTTACACTATACACTAATTTCAATAAAGCTGATGTTATTCAAAACATTTTTCAGCTGAGTGCAGTGGTTTGTCCGTAGTCTTAGATACACGGGAAGCTGAGGCAGAACTGCTTGAGCCCAGGAGTTCAAGGCCAGCCTAGGCAACAGGGTAAGACCCTGTCTCTTAAAAAAATAAATAAAATAAAATTCTGTCTTGTTACTTAATTTTGACCCAAATTATATTACTCTACCTGATTAAGCTGCTTATTTAAGAGTTGGCTACAAAATAGCTGCTGTTTCACTTTCAAAAAACAAACATCTGCCACTATTGAGGATATTATAGCAATTATTATATACCAGTATATTAGACTTCTTCACATTAATGAAACTATTAGCACCTTCAGAGTAAAGACTGTGTCTAAATCACCTTTGTAAAACAACAGTGAAATGACGTGAAATGTGTCAGAGGTTTGAAAGGCAAACCTCAAAGATTTCCAAAAACTTTTCCAGGAATTGTAGCAGAAGAATTGAAAAAACAGTCATGTGCTGCTTAACAAAAGAGATACATTCTGGGAAATGCATTGTTAGGTGATTTCATTGTTGTGTGAACATCATAGAGTATATTTATACAAACCCTAGATGATATACCCTACTATACACCTAGGCTATTTAGTATGGCCTATTGCTCTTAGGCTACAGACTTGTACAGCATGTTATAGTACTGAATACTGTAGGCAACTGTAACAAAATAGTAAGTATTTGTGTATCCAAACATAGAAAAGGTACAGTAAAAATATGGTATTATAATCTTATGGGACCACCACTGTCATTGATCAAAACATCATTATGCAGCGCCATGACTATATTCATTGTCTCAGTATGATGTGGGTAGAACCTATTTCCCCCAAGAGGGTGTCTGAAAATTTATGCAATAGTATATGTGCACAATTTGGCTTCCACATTTCACAGTAATTTGGGTTGATGGGGAAGGGGAGTGACATACTGAAGGGGATCAATAGCATACCTGATGAGAAACATTAATTTGCTTGCAACTTCTATGTCTCTGCAATCACACCTTAAACTTTCTAGGTACAACCAAAAGAGAGCATTTCCCTAAGCCCTCCACCTTCATAAAGAGGATAAATGGCCACCCAAGAAGAATAACATATATACTAGTTATTCTCTCTATAACTCACTGGTTTGTCCCTTTCCCTTTTAAAGAGAAGCGGATTAGGATAAGATTAATTAGTTGCAAATTATAGCCCCAAGAAACAAAAATAATTTGAACTAGCATAAAGGATTGCTGGCCCTCTAGATGACTCAGGTTAACTGTGTCTATATTTTGAAGGAAGCAGAGGATTGTTATAAACTGGAATACACCACACTCAGAGTCCATCCAGGAAGAACCATGAAGGTTCAGTTACAGTTAATAAGAACAAAGTGGCAGTCACAAAATAGACCTTAAACAATTACAGTTGTAGAGAATTTTCACCAGGCTCTAATAGGAGCTTTTTGAACCAACTACAGTTAAGTGAAGAAAACATAACTCCTACCCCATCAAAGAGGAACTTCAGAATTAGAACATTTGCAGAATTTTCCTTAGATTACATAACGGTGGGGGGGGAAAAACGTACCTCCTATGTTTCAAATGAGATTCATGCTCTGATTCATCAGGTTTATGTTTATGTCATAACTATATTCCAGGTTTATGTTTTAACTAAAACCCAGACTCTAGCCTGATTCCCAACTGAAGTTTCATCATAACTGGGAGATTTATTACTGTCTTAAATTTTCTAAAGGTACTGTTTATTATATTAAGATGCTAGGAAGCCTTTTCCAAATTCTATTTTGTATACTCCCTCACAAATCTCACTGATGTTTTTAAAAATGTACCCTACAAAACTAGAAGAATCCGGCTGGGCGCGGTGGCTCACGCCTGTAATCCTAGCACTCTGGGAGGCCGAGGCGGGTGGATTGCTCAAGGTCAGGAGTTCGAGACCAGCCTGAGTGAGACCCCGTCTCTACTAAAAATAGAAAGACATTATATGGACACCTAAAAAAAAAAATCTATATAGAAAAAATTAGCCGGGCATAGTGGTGCATGCCTGTAGTCCCAGCTACTCGGGAGGCTGAGGCAGTAGGATCGCTTAAGCCCAGGAGTTTGAGGTTGCTGTGAGCTAAGCTGACGCCACGGCACTCACTCTAGCCTGGGCAACAAAGTGAGACTCTGTCTCAACAAAAAAAAAAAAAAAAAAAAAAAAAAAAAAAAACTAGAAGAATCCCACTTCTACACGAAGAAAAGCAAATAGAACTGGTCTACTGACCAACACTCAACTTCCACAAGCTAAGATGACATAGTGTTTACAGACAGGGAAGGTATATATCACCTCATAGAATTTTAATACTAACAGTCTTGTTTAAAAGCACAATTTCTAAAAAAGTGGCATTGCAAGTACTTGAGGATCACTGTTGGAAAAAAATTATCAATGTTCATTAAAAAAATAATCATATAACAGAAAAGAGATAAATAAGTGTATTTAATCCCCCATTTCTAGCTTACTGTAAAGAAAGTACACTCTGGGCCAGGCGCGGTGGCTCACGCCTGTAATCCTAGCACTCTGGGAGGCCGAGGCGGGTGGATCGCTCGAGGTCAGGAGTTCGAGACCAGCCTGAGCAAGAGTGAGACCCCCGTCTCTACTAAAAATAGAAAGAAATTATATGGACAACCAAAATATATATATACAAAAAATTAGCTGGGCATAGTGGTGCATGCCTGTAGTCCCAGCTACTCGGGAGGCTGAGGCAGGAGGATCGCTTGAGCCCAGGAGTTTGAGGTTGCTGTGAGCTAGGCTGAAGCCACGGCACTCACTCTAGCCCGGGCAACAGAGTGAGACTCTGTCTCAAAAAAAAAAAAAAAAAAAAAAAAAAAAGAAAGTACACTCTGGTTTCAAATGATATGATATGGTCTACCCTTTAAAACCATCACTTGTTCCTATAGGATTCACAGATAAAAAGCCCAATTCAATGAGCAATAAAGTCACTTGCAACATTTTAATGAGGCCTGTCCTGAAAGTATCCATTCTCCTCATATTAACAATGGCTGGATACTTCCTAGACAGGTCTAATATACCACAACAGCACAAACTTTAAAAACATAAAGACTCCTAGGGACATCTGAAGGTGCCGCTTACAACCCCCTTATGTAGCATTTCCCAATTTCTGAAAGAGAATACCAACTTTTTCCTTGTAAGCATTCAGGTGAATAACACAGATCACCTCTTAATTAGCAATACGAAATATGTACACTGCACACTCTTGATAGAACACACCCTTGAGCTCTCTGTAACTATAATCCAAAGCTTGATAGTCATAAAGACATGTGTGAAGGGTATGCAGTCCCTTCTTTCATCTACCAGATCAGGAATTTTCAAGCATTTTTTAAACTTACCAAATCTTTGAACAAAATCTTACATAGTTGTTTGAACTTAAAACTCTGGTTGAAATATGATAGAGAATTCAAAGCCTTGCCTGCATGTTACTCACTCACTTCAAAAATAAAGAAACAGTCCAGGCGAGGTGGCTCATGCCTATAATCCTAGCACTTTGGGAGGCCAAGGAGGGAGGTCTGCTTGAGGCCAGGAGTTTGAGATCAGCCTGAGCAATGTAGTGAGACCCTGTCTCTACAAAAACATAGAAAAATTAACTGAGTGCAATGGTGCACGCCTGTAGTTCCGGTTACTTGGGAGGCTGAGGCAGGAGGATCACTTGAACTAGGAGTTTTAGGTTGCAGTGAACTATGATCGTGCCACTGCACTCTAGCCTAGGCAACAGAGCGAGACCGTATCTTGAAAAGAATAATAGTGATAAAGAAACCAATGAGAAAACAATGGTAACTAGTAGAAACAGTACGAGTTTTGGCGCAAGTAAACCCAGTTTTAAATTCTGACACTCCTATTTAATAGCCATGTGTCTTTATTATTTCAAAACCCAAGTTTTCTCATTTATAAAACAGGGCTAGCTCCTTCTTCACAGGGCAGTTGTGAAATAAACCAAGATATCTATCATGACTAGCATGGTGCCTAACACAATGCAGATACTGAATAATGGTTTCTTGTATGAGGAACAATTCTATAAATTAGTATCATTTAATTTCTGTTACTCATAATAACCTTTTCATCTAACAGTATGCTCAATGGACTAGAGATAACCATGACTGCTAAGAAAACTAGCACTCAATTGTAAGGCAGATCTAAAAACTCAGACTGCATAAAATTATTAGAGAAAGATTATGAACTTCCAATTAAAATTAAATTTGGCAACATCCAATTCAGGGGGAAAAATACTTTGTACACTAGAGCAAGAAAGAAGCCGATAAAATAAAGCTTACCAGAGAGAAAATAATTACCTATAATAGTCTCCACGTACTCAGAGTTATCATTGACATTGAAGAGGTCACCTGCTCCAAGAGCATAATTCAGAGACTCCTCAAAAGCCCCCAGGTGGTAAAATACTTTAGATGCCACTAAGGCTGCAAACTGCCGACTCCGGAAACCTTCATCTTCGTACAAAACTTCTCTGAAAGAAATCAGGAAGGATAGGCCTAGCTTAAACTATAGTTTTCCTTTAAACTCCCAAATCTAAATATTCGAGCCACAATTTAGCAGCAGCAAATTTCTAAATGAATTAATAAGCCACAAGATCCACATCCACAGATAATTGAAGTTGATCTTATTCCAATTTATAGAAATAAAGTAATTTCTTACATTTTGTCTACAGACTCAGAAATTTCTGCCCAGAAGTCATTGACAACTGCATTCAATTTGTGTAGTGCAAATTCCTGTAGAAGATAAAACCAAAATTCTATTTTGAGATGGACTTACCATTACATTTCCTTTTAAAAAACAAAGTTCCCAACATATCAATGGCCAACTCATCAATAATATTCACTAGAACTTTTAATCTATGACAAATATAAAAATTTACTGACATTTTTTCTTGGGTTTACACATTTCCTTTCTGTTTTCAATCATAAAACATCAGACTAACCATATAATGTCACTCCTTTTCATAATGAACATTTTTCTTCTTTAAATATGTAAGATGACTCCAGGTTGCTAGTTTAGATGTAAATGAATTCAGATATTAAGAGCCACCTAAAGTACATTCCAAATTTTCATCAGATGCAAATAACTTAAATAAGTGAAACAGAAGAAACAACTTTTTGTGCTTTCTGTTGATAAAGAAACTAGGGGGTTATTCAGTGCCATACTGAGGTTTACTTGCCTTAGCTTTATTAAACTCAAGGGAAACCAACTGCTGTTGTCAAAATACTGTCTTCTCTGGTTAGATTTCAATGACTGGGTACAGGCTGGGTAGGATGGCTACTTTAAATGATGGAAGACATACAGATATGACTAAATTCAAAAAGCTACACAGTATCCATATTAAGCCTAGTTACTTTTTATTAAATACTTAAGGTATTTAACTCATACCTTAAGCTGTGGTTCTTCTTCATCCAGAAGAGAAATAATTCCAGCTACAAGACAAAAGGTATATCATGATTATGAAGCATATGCTCACAAAGATGGAAATTAACACTTGGTCAAAAATATATGATGGGGCCAGACACGGTGGCTCATGCCTGTAATCCTAGCACTTTGGAAAGCTGAGGCAGGAGGATTGCTTAAGCTCAAGAGTTCAAGACTAGCCTGAGCAAGAGTGAGACCCTGTCTCTACAAAAAATAGAAAAATTAGCTGGGTGTGATGAAGTGTGCCTGTAGTCCCGCTACTGGGGAGGCTGAAGTAGGAGAATCACTTGAGCCCAGGAGTTTAAGGTTGCAGAGAGCTATGATGAGGCTATTGCACTCTACCCTGAGTGACAGAGTTGGGGAAAAAAAAGATGGAAAAAAATAAGTATTTTTTGAGGAGTGACTTCACTAGGGGAGTGATTATTTTTCTTTAAAACTGTAATGGTTATCAAACCTTCACGATACTATATATATCATATCATTTGCCTAATTCAATGGTTTTCATAGTGTGGTTTCTGGGTCAACAGCATTGGCATTACCTGGAAACTTGTTAGAAATGCAAATTCTTGTCTCCCCACCAGACCTAATGAATCAGAAATTATGGGGAGGGAGCCCAGTAACAGGGCCACAAGCCCTTCCTGTGGTTCTTTGGCTCACTACAGTTTGAGAACCACTAGCCTAATTTATCGACCAAAATGGCAAACTTTCCAATACAATTTTAGAATAAAACTATTAATACAAAATAAATAATCATAAAATTATTTATGAAAAACGGGGCATTTAGTTATCAACTCAAAAGGGTAAAATATTTCAGTTATTTCAAGGTGCCTATATTGAGCACCTCCTTCCTATCACAAGTAACCTAGAATGTTTTACTAAATGATGAGCAATCTTACTCATTCTGAATTCCAATTACCAAGCACAGCGTTCCCCATCTATCTTTTCTTAGCATCAAGGTGTTACCACTAACATAGGAGGGTAAAAGAAATAACTATCCTCTCCTAAAGAACATATCTTAAAATATAGTCATATGTTAAATGGATTATTAGAAAAGAAGATATCGGAAGTTACTGTCCTTAGACTACAAAGGAAACCAAACTATCTGTCAAATATGTTTTCCTTGTTGGTCTTTATCAAAATCATTCTGGAACACTGAGTTGAAACTGTGATTTGATTAAAAAGTGTCAAGGCAGCTTTAGTTAGGAGATGTAGCCATTTCTAATCAATAATTGTAGGTTTGTCAAATAGCTTAAGGAGTCTTTAGGGAGCCATACAGGAAAGGATACAAAGTTTACCAAGCAAGACTAGCATACTACTATTCCAAAAGCACAAAAGCAGATAAAAAGAACTTCTTGGTACTCTAGGTTGGTATGACAAGACCACAATAGAGAGCCAGAGGCTAATCGAAAGCACAAAGAACAGATAAATTTAAAAATTCAATCAGTAAAAAGAAAAATGTGCAAACTAGTGGCGTGGAATAGATGACAGACCAGAGTGTTGTAAATGTAGAACAGATCATAAATAACAGAACATTTAATACTAAAAATGCTGATAACCTCTCATTAATCAATGTTGTATCTGAATGGCTTTTACCAAAAGAAGAGATAGGTTTTTATACGCTCTGGTTTGGTTTCAATAGTGACTAATTTGGTACATGGTTGTCATGGCTTACAAGTCATCCTTTGGCCATGGACTAAAACTGAATCAAATACTCTATACTCCATACACTAATACTTCCCATCTTAAAACAGAACTCTCCTCTGGATGGGGGAAGGAATAGGAAAGGCCTTAGGATGCTAAAAACCTCTGATGCCATAACAGGAACACAGCAGGTATTGTCTAAAATTATTGAATCCACTTATAGCAATATTTGGATATTATTTACAAATATGGAGTTATGTTCCAGCAGACACAGCTTAAAAGTTGGAAATGGTTGCCTGCGGGGACCAGAAGGGAAAAGTGAGGTGGGAGACTATTGTTTGAAAGCTTTTTAACATTACTTTCCTTTATGTGCCATATTATGATAAAAAAAAAAACCAAAAAACACCAACCCACTCAATTTCACATTTCCCTCCAGTAAGCATCTATCTCTCTCTATCCCTTTCATAGTCAATCCTCTTGAAAAAAAACTAAGAGTACATGTTGACCTCTTATTCACCACTATGTTCTCAGTCCCTAGCAAGTGCCTGGTGAATACATGAATTAATAAACTAATCCATAACAGAACAATAACACTGGCCTGTTCAGCACCTGGGACACAAACATAAAAGTTATTTCAAAGTGCCTATATTAAGGTACCTCCTTCCTTCTAAGCCAACATGAGCCATAGGACAGGAAACAAAAGTGATAGAAGACAATAATAAATATATACTATGCTATCATCATAGAATCTCAGGGTAGAACCTCAGAAATCATCAGTCCTGCCACCCTAAAGACATTTAAATTCTATTCTGTTCCCAAAAAGTGCTTTTTCAGCCTCTACTTTAAAAACTCTAGGGACTGATATATTGATTCGATTGGCTGGCTGATTTCTTCATTCAAGAAATACTTTTGAACTTCTGCCATGCCCTTAGAAGTATTCTAAGAACTATGAAAACAAGTGTCCTGCCCAAAATTCTACCAGGAAAAGAAAGACAGTAATTGGGCAAGTCAACAAACAAGGTAATTATAGAATTGTGACGGAGAGAGGTGGCGGGCACCTAGGGAAGAGAGAGTCAGCATGTTTTAAGAGAGCAGTCAGGGAAGACTAACATTTGAATTGAGACTAAAGAATGAAACTAAGAGAAACTAAGGGAAAACTTCAGGAAGAAAAGTTTAGAAAGAGAACAGAATGTGCTAGGGCCCTAAGACAGGAGATAAATTGCCATATTTAAGGAACAAAAAGAAGGTCAGTGTAATTAGGGTATAGCAAGTGAAGAAGAGGGTACTACAAGGCAAAGCAGGAATCATACATGATTTGGTTAAGAGTCTGGATTTTGTTCTAAACACAATGGAAGCACTGGAGGATTTTAAACAAAGATGCATTATGTAATTAAAGTTTTAAAAAGAATACTCTGATTACAACAAGAAGAATGGACTATATGGAGGTAATGGTGGAAAAACAAGTCTTAAGGCTGATATAGAAACCCAGGCAAGACATGAAGATGGTTTGGACCAAATTAGAAGAAACAGTCGTAATAGGTAGATTTGAAACAGGATGATATCTACATTCACGAGTAACTGAAACAAGTAACAAGAAACTTGGTGTTTATTTTATCCTTACAGAACTATGACTGAAAAAAACTCATATTGAACTAAAATTCATCTTCCAATCACGTGTAAACCTTGGGGACAAAAGTCTAATTCCAGGTACAAGTGACAGCTCTTGTCACTTGACAGTGTTTGAAAATAACTACTATGTCTCCCAGCATCTCCACCAATTTCCTTAACCAGTCCTCCTACAGACATGGTTTTGATCCCTTTACCGTACAGGTCTTCTGATCACCAGTTTACAACAAAATGCTTGTGGGACAAGTGCAGAGTAAGAGATGAGCAGAAAACGGTATGTAAGCAGGCAAGAAAAAAAGCACCAAGGCAGTGGACAGCTATATGCAAATCAGCCCGTGGTGGGGAACTTAAAAATCTCCTTGAAATCTGATCTCTACAGTTTATCCAATTTCAAATGTCACTACGTGAATCTACCTACACAATGGTTTAAGTGTATGAGACCCGATCTGCAGACCCATCAGTTCTTTCTTGAATGTAGAACGTTTACAGAGCACCTAGCCTCGAAACAGTAAGTTGGCTCTCAGTATAACGATGTCTTCAGGACCTTCACAGAACACAAAAGTTCTCTGGGTGTTTTAACCGAACACCCTTGGAGTGGACCCAGTAACAACCCATCCTAAACCTTATTTCAGATGTCACTCTTAACAGAATGGAGCTCGGCCAGGTCCAGAGGCACTCATGCAGCAGATAAGCTGCTTGGCTAGGGAGCTAGCTGCCTTCCTGTCCGATGGCACAGGGGACCCATCCCACACCAACCACTTGCGGGAAAAGACTGAGACCGGACAGCCTCACACGACCAAGAATGCGAGGGATAGAAAAAAGGAAACCTCCCCAGAGTCCAGGGAAGGCCCAGGAAGCCCCTCGGTCCCGGCACGGGGGTGTGGCTGGGGAGGGAGGCCGAGGCGGTCGACCTGGCTGGATTCCTTCAAGCCAGAGTGGCCAGCGGGGCTCACAGAGCCCTGGCCAAACTCCCAGCCCCCGGTTCGGGGGTGGGTCTTGGGCAGCGAGGAGCTGTGCAGGCCGGCGCTCCGCCAAGAGGTGCCCAGTCACCGGCCCTGACTCAGCTAAAAGCCGGCGCGGCGGCGGCTCCCTCCGAGCGCCAGCTACGGGTCGCACTCACCGGCTGAGGTGATCATGGCTGCGCCCCGCACTCGCCTGTCCGCTCGCTCGCTGTTCCGGCCGCGCAGTGTATCTGTCAGCTCCGGGACCGCTCGCTCCGCCGCGCCTCCTCGCTCCCCGGGTGTGCTGCTCAGTCAGTAGCCTCCTGAGGCCGCCGGCTCGCTTCTCACCCAGGACCCCGCCCGCCCCGGGGCTGCCCGCTGCTCTGCCTGCCACCCGGCACGAATTCTTCCCCGGCCTGCATCTCCCGCGCTACGGACACCCCCCCCACCCCACTCGGAAGTTTAAACAGAGAGCGCCATTGTTGTCTCTAACCCTTCTTGAAGTCAGAGCTCCCGCGCAGTGGGGACACTAGTCTGCACCTGGCATCAGGCATCAGAATGGACACTCCTGCAAAGAGAGGACCCCACCACCATCACCCGCCATTGCTGAGAGAAAGGGTGCAGGGGTGGTGCGAGCAGTGCGGGCAGTGCCACCTGCTGGATGGGCTGTCTCATTGCAGTAACTCCCCCGCCACCCCTCCACTCCCCCGCGCTCCTGCCAAGACTATGGGAATTGGAGGGGTGGCAAAGAGCGTTTTCGTAGTAGTGTGGCTTTCATTTTTTTTTCTAAGCATAACCTGTCTTCAAAAGAAATACTCGAAGAGCTTTATCAGCATAATGAATCCATACGTGATCACTGGTTTATTATAAAGTTGAAAAATGAAGGTTTTTATTTATTTTGGAATAATGTACAGTATTATCAAAGTATTAAAATCTACAATAGTTAATGTTATGCTAAGTTACTAAATACTGTATTAAAATGTACAGTAATTAATACTGTACATTTACATGTTTCAAAAATCAGAAGTATAAAAAGATATATAGTGAAAGTCTTCCAAAGAGAATAAAAAAACCTGTCTTCCATGCTTTCCTTCTATTTGCCCAATTCCTCTTTCTCCTCATAGCAATGGGTTCTTGGTTTCTAACACATCTTCAGAAATTTGAAATGGCAGTTGCGATTGCCATTTGCAGCCTTATACCAGCTTCAATAGTCACTTCAATAGTCAGTACTGAGAAAGTCTTGATAAAGATTAGTGGCAAACAGCAGCATTTTTTAAGCCACTAATTTTGCACTATCACGCTACTCTTTGATTGGACAGCAATGACTAAAGTATGTTTCTGTGGCCTTCTTAAAACAATCTACTGTAGGGGCACAAGACAATGTTTTGTGGTTGCCAACGAATTAAATGTGGTTGATAACACATTTTAGTGTATGTGTGAATTTTTTAAAAATTAGTATTCTTAAACTATGCTTGTTAAAAAATAGATTAAATATTATTATTAAACACTTTTGAAGAGCCTATTGCTCAGATTGAGAGGCACTGCCTGAGAAGGCGTACATGAAAAATAAACAGATTGAAGGTTTGGGATATCATTCTACAGAGGCACTTAAATCCCTCACATAAAGACATATGTGTGCCCCAAACCCCTAGAGGAGTCACAAACAAATGCCAATGGGTAATGGAAATGAGTGAAGCAGGCCTAGTGCAAGAAAATAACTAGCTTTGCAGGATGGTGTCTCAGCCTCAGGGAGGCAGTATGGGGTGGTGGAGACTGTGACAAAATAGTGAGTGTCCCATCTAAAGAGCAGCTGCTACTCAGCTCCTGCAGTGTTGCCATGCAAGAATGCAGGGTGAATGTTGGGAGAGCTTATGATTTTTCCAAGAAAAGCCAGAAATCAGAATTTCATGTGACAACTTCAAAATTTTAAATGTTGGCAACAAATTAAAAATGTTTTTTACAACGGGAGGCAGCCAATGTGCTCTTCGAGGAGAAGGCACTCTGTATGGGAGGACAATCATCTCCCCAGCTTGGATGTTGTGCTTGTCATTGACACAACCCCATCTGAACCTAACATGAACCTGTGAGATGGGCAGGAAGGGAAGTGGCTTGGCCACAGCTCTCCCTCCTAGATGACAGCCCCATGCTGGTGCTTCTCCCTCTCCAGTGCATTCTGCACTCTTCAGCCAGAGCAAGGTTTTTTTCTTCTTCCCCTTTCCCTTCCCATTCCCATTCCCCTTCCCCTTCTCCTTCTCCTTTTAGAGATGGAGTCTTGCCATGTTGCCCAGGCTGGCCTCAAACCTGTGGGCTCAAGCAATCCTCCAGCCTCAACCACTAAAGCTGGGACTACAGGTGCATGCCATCACACCTTGCCAGAGCAATCTTTCCAAAACTCAACTCTGATCACTTCTGCTTCTTAAAACCCCCAGTCCCCATCTTGGGCTCTATTCTTAGGCTTCTTTTGTGTTTCTGTCCATAGCCTTCTCACTCCTCGTGCTCCTTGTGAGAATGCATTGCCTTTGTCTGCTAGAGACTAGGCGGTGGATCCTAAAAAGTCCCCCTACAGCCCTGCCCACTCTCCTGAGCACCAGCCTCACAGCCCTCCCAGACACCTCTGCTTGGCTGCCTCACAGGCTCCTTAAACTCCACGATCTTAAAGCTGCACGCGCTGTCCGTCTCCCCACATTTATGTCTCCTGTCTCGATCCTGGTGTGGGTGAAGGGCATCTGTCAGCTACTGAAGCAGAAACTTGGGTGGGAGAGTGACCTTGACTCTTCTCTTCCCCCTCACCCAGGCAGCACCAGATCTTGTCCCCTTAGTCTTCTCATACCAGTCATCTCCCATCCTCACGCCATTACACACCTGTCTCTCCTCTTCTTTCCAGGCTGCAACAGCCTCCGACAGCCTCAACCTCCTGCTTACCATCTCGCACAGCTCCAGTCAGTTCTTCGCAGACAGACTGAGGACAGAAGCACTGTCAGAACCAACGGGAGCAGGACCCTCTTCTACAGAACTTCCACTGTCCTCACGTCCCACCCCTCTGCCCTGGCATGCTCCACTCTGGCCATGCAGAACCCTTGCAGCTCCCGGAGTGCCCAGGCAGCTGTGGACCTTGTCTCTGACCCTGCTACCCGCTCTTCCCTCTGTTTCCAGGGCCCTCTCCCTCCCAGTCCTGGCCAACACCACCTGTCTTGAGTCCCAGCCAAGCAGCACCTCCTCCAGGAAGCCTTCCTTGGCCCACCGCACCATGTGCTCCCTGATGGCCTTTACCCCACACAGCTGTAATCACGTCTCCTTTCCAGAGTCCCAACAGGACAGGAACTACTCAAAGGCAAGGCCACATCTTGCGTAGTTCCCCTCGTTATCCCCTATAGTAACTAGCACGTTGTGGGGCACACAGTAGGTGCTCGATAAATGTTTGTTGGATGAATGGAGGAATGCCAGGTCAGGAAGTTATTGCCACATGGCTGGAAGTCAGACCTGTAGCTCTGAAACCCCTGCCCTCTACAAGGCGCTCAAACCATACTGTGGGACATAGTGAAATCCCAGAAAATTCTTACGGAGTGCTCTGTTCATAAACGGTCTCCCTCCAAATTCAGGAGTGACACGAAACGTCTCAAAGCCCCATCGAGGTCAGCGGTGGCCTCACGCAGGTATCCGCCGGGCTGGGGGCCCGGTCGGGGTGAAGGAAGGAAACCGCGCCCCTGGCCAAGCGCTTTCTTCCGCGGTGCGGCCCCGCGACCCCGAGCAGCTCCTGCCGCGCCCGCTAGTGGGCGCAACGCTCCCCAGGCGGCGGAGACCGGGGGCGGGGGGAGCCCTGTGCCCGCCCCCGCGCCCGGCCGCCCTGAGTGTTAGACCCGCACAGTCCTACCACCGAGAATCGAGCCGGATCGCCTTTTGGGCTGCACCGTGGTACTGGGAAAGGGCAGGCGTCGGAGCTGCGCCCCGCACGCCGCCGCCTCCCCTGCAAAGCGCGTAGACCCGGCCAGGCCGCGGGAGAACCCAAGCAGCGCTCAATAAACCGCAGATCTCACCGCGACTCACTCACGGGCCTCGTGGCTGCTTCACGTACAACACGCATGCCGCATGTTTGTGGGGTAAAAGCATTTATTCGTGAGAGCAGAGATGTGGTACACTGCAGGGGGACACCGGCCTCCCATGGGTGGGTGCGTGGTCAGAGGGAACGACATGGCTGGACTTGATCTGGGTAGACTGAGGCACAGAAGGATCTGTTAAGCCATCAGAGGAACTGGGTTCTCTTCCCTCGAAGGATGGTGTCCAGGAAGGCAACTCCTGTCTCGGGCAATGGGAGGCTGTCCTGCACAAGCTGACTGCTGGACCTACTGTCATCCTTTGCCCAAGGGGCTGGGATGACCAGCCAGTTCTGGGCAAGTGAGGACAGCGGGAGGAGAGGCAGCTGCCTCAGGAACCACAGTGAACCCCCCAGACAGCTCTCTAGCCGGTTTCCCTGTTCCAGACCAGTGCTGTGCATCACGGTAGCCGGTAGCCACCAGCCACAGGTGGTGTCGAGCCCTTGGAATGTGGCTAGTGCAACCGAGGAACTGAAATCTAAATTTTAATTTTAATTAATTGAAATTTGAAAAGAGATACTCAATTCAGTTACTGGACAACTTTTAAGTATATCTGGAACAATTCAAGGATGTGAGTATTCTTTTTCTCTTTTTTTTTTTAACAGACAAGGTCTCCCTCTGCTGCCCAGGCTGGAGTACAGTAGCACAATCACAGCTCGCGGCAGCCTTGAACTCCTGGGCTCAAGCGATCCCTCCTCCTCTCCCTTCCCTGTAGCTAAGACTACAGGCACACCCAGCTCGAGGATGTGAATATCCTTACAGCTGTAAATTTAATAAAATCTAAGTACAGATCAAGTTTTTCTGATGGAAATTTAATATCTGAATGGGGCTGTGATTGTAAAGTCCTCACATGATTCAAAGATTTAGCAAAACAGAATGTAAAATGTCTCACTAATGATTAACAGTTGAAATAATATTTTGGATATTTGGGGCTAAATAAAATATATTATTAAAATTAATCTCACCTATTTCTTTTTACTTTTTTCTTAATGTATCTACTAGAAAATATAAAGCTACACACATGCCTCATGTTAGATTTCTCTTAGGCAGCGCTGGTTTAGATCTTTCCCAGGCCTTGTTCCTCTGACATCCCCTTCAGGCCTGGCCCTTTGGTCTAGCTTCAAGGTTTTGCCTGCTCTTAGATGCCACATGCTGGGCCAGATGGGGGGGTGGGTGGTGCAGAGGCTGAAGGTGAGACCCACTCCGGTCAGAGGACCAAGGGGTGGGAGTGGCTGTCCTGGGAGTGGCTGGGAGTGGCTGTCCTAGGACTGTAGGTGGTCAGGGTGAGGTTAGCCTGGGGTTGGGGCAATGATCTGAGGCAACTGCCTGCTCTGAGAAGGCTTCCTTAACCCGTCAGGAAGGGTAGGAACTCAGGGATGCAAGACAAGAGACTCAGATTTTGCAACCAGGACTGAAAAGTGGGCTTGGTCACAGGCCTAAACTCAGTGCCTAATTACTCCAACTAGACACAGAGTATGACAGCAACAAGCCCTACTGAGGGTCTCTGGATTTCACTGGTCAAGGGACAGGCAACCTGGGTCTGCATTTGTGGCAGAAGCACCAGCTGGGGTTGGGGAGCCCAGAGAGAAAGCCAGACAGGGTTCTTGCCCTTGCCAAAGCCACAGTCCCACAGTGGTCTCAGCGCCCAGCCCCACTTTGGGCCTGAGCTACCCCCAACCCTGGTCCCTCCCACCCTTCACGGTGGGATTCCTGCACATACCCTGTGAACCATGGCGTGGCCCAGTGGGGTAGCCTCTGCCTCTGCTCCCAATTAGGCAGCCCCAGATATAAGGGAACCAGAGCCTTTGGCTCAGGCCAAAGGCATCTGAAGGGTCCATGTAGCATCCTGGTCATCCACCCAGCTTGTACCCCATTTCTTCCTCAACTCCAAGGTTACACAAGTGGCAGGCTGCCCAGGCCAAATTCCATGTTGGTCCCAATCCTTGATCCACTAACACACAAAACCAGGTCAGAAGGGCTTATGCAACCCTTGGGTGCAAACAGCCAGCTTCGGACATTTGCTCACTCTGCTGTGTTTGCCATGCAAACAGGACAAAGTCCAGGCCTCCTGACTCCAGGGAACACCCTGCAGCTTCTCTCCCCTACACTATAAAGTATGGACTACTTTCAAGTTCACCCGGTTGTCATTAACCTTCCCTAGCGAGGTTTTTGTCCTTGGTTCTCTGCCAGGTAAGAGGGGCTCATTTAGATCAAAGGTTTGGGGCCTCAGCTCTGGCTCCTTTGCAGGTTTGCCTTAGTTTTTGGTTTGACAACCAAGGACTCCTCCTGTACAGCATGTTTTGGAGACAAACACTTGGATAAGAGAAAAAATGTGACACGGATGGTACAAAGGATTCTCTGAGACTCAGTTAAGGCCGTTTTAGCTCTGGTGAAACATGAGTGTGTACACATGTGCACACACACACATACACTACTGTATACCAAGCTGAATGCTATCTTTTAAAATTTAACCTCTTTTTAAATATTTGCTTATGTTTCCTAGCTACATGATTTTTAATCTCGGCTGGTAGAGCTGTGGAGATGTCACCCAGGGCAGAGGCTTAGAGACTTTCAGGCCATAGACTATTCCAGAGGCTTCCACCCTTGGCCCAGATTCCCTGCTCCCAAGGGCCCCTGCAAGGAATACCTAATGAGAATGAAGGGCAGCCAGGCACGGTGGCTCACGCCTTTAATCCTAGCACTCTGGGAGGCCAAGGTGGGAGGATCACTTGAGACCAGGAGTTCAAGACCAGCCTGAGCAAGAATGAGACTTCCATCTCCACTAAAAATAGAAAAATTAGCTGAGTGTGTTGATGCCCACTGTAGTCCCAGCTACTTGGGAGGCTGGGGCAAGAGGATCACTTGAGCCCAGGAGTTTGAGGTTGCAGTGAGCTATGATGACCCCACTGCACTCTAGTGAGGGTGACAGAGCAAGCACAACTCTGTCTCCACAACAACAACAACAACACTTGACCAAAATGAATGTTGACATTTAAAAAGAGAGAGAGAGAATGAAGAGGAAGAGCCCTTCTGTTTTTGATAAGATACCAGTGAGGTACTGCTTGGTTTTATTAGATATAAAGAACTATCAATTCAAGTCAGAAGTGGCACAACCACTGCTGTGTTAGGAAGATGAGTACTCGAGAGCCCAGACTGTGACCCTGCTGGAGACCCGTTGCTGATGGCTCCTGGGACCACTGACCTAATACAGGGTCTCCTGCCTCACACAGACTCACCCCAACTTTTGTGCCTTCTTCAAGTCCTTCAGAGAAGACACTTACCACGAAGGTCATCCCTTCTGGCACCTAACTCTGTTAGCCAGGAAACAGCAGAGTCTGTCCCTACAAGGATGGTGTCTATGGTAGCCACGTCTCAGGGAAGCTGAGATAAGCTCACAGCCCTGTTTTGTCAGTTGGGAGGCAGAACCCATTGCAGTAAACAAAGATCTTCTAACCGTTCATAGGAAATACTGAAGGCAATGAAAAAACAAAGTGCAAAGCTAACCCTTTAGACCAGAGGCTGCAAACTCAAATGCCCACCTGGGCCAGCACCAGGCAGGTGTCCTCTAGAGTGAAGGGCAGTGGGGGATGGGATGGGTGAGCAGGGGGTGAGAGGGACCAGAGGTGGAGGCTGTGGGGAAATGCAGCAAACTGGAGCCGACACGATGCCCCATCCTCCATCCAGAAAACTCAGTTTTTTAATGTGCAATCTCCCAAGTTTCAAATATTGGCAACAAATACAAAGGTTTTTAAACCTGATGACTTCTGCCTTAGACAAATTTCTAAATTAAAAAAAGCTCCCTCCTCCCACCAAATAAAACTTCAACCCTATTATTATAAAGAAATTAATAGAGAAATATAAAAATAGAGCAGCTTCAAAAATATGTGTCTCCCCATTTTTTAAAACAAAATCAATAAAATCAGTGAGTCAAAATTCATTGAGTTCACTCTTGTGTAGAAGGAAGCCAGCTGGGTCAATCTATTGCGTTATTGTTATTATTATTATTATTATTATTTTAACTGTAGAGATGGGGTCTCAATATGTTGCCCAGGCTGGAGTGCAGTGACTATTCACAGGTGCGATCATAGCTCACTGTAACCTTGAACTCCTGCACTCAAGTGATCCTCCTGCCTCAGTCTCCCAAGTAGTGGGGACTACAGGTTCGAGTCACCACACCTGGCAGCCTGATGATGCCTGCTGCAAACCAACCCTACATTTGAGGATATCATCCTGCTTGTCCTCACACTATTCCTGTGAGGCTCTGATAGGATTAGGCTCCCTATGATGGACAAGAAACCGAGGCACAGAGCCAGGAGGGCCCCTCCTTAATATCACAGAGCCCTTCAGCCAAAGTGTTCACATCGCACAATTTGGCACTATCACACAGACAGCAGAAATAACCAAAGTTATGCAGCACTTCACAGGGTGTTGAGCAATAGTGAGTGCAACCGTGTGTCTGCTGAGCGAGTCATGCAGGAGGGAATGAATGAACGTAGCCACTTCCCTCAGTGCTTCCCGCTAGGAAAACCAGGAGCTGCTCTTGCCAGTCCAAAGACTGGATTTCTCCAGGGCCAGGCAAGGAAGACAAGGGAGGTAACGCAGAGCCTCCTCTGTGAGTGGACAGACGGCCTCCCCACCTCTAAATGAACACCATCGACCCTCTCAGGCTCATAGACACAGAGGAAAGGATTCAAGAACCTCTGGGCTGTGTCTGCTTTGACCTTGGGCTAGGACCTATGATCTAGAGCAAGTCCTGCACCCAAGCATCCCATGCCCCTAGCTTTCCTTCTGTGTGGTGCCATGGGGAGTTCCCAACATTCTTATTCTCAAGGGACTTGGCACAGAAAGTCAATGTCAACATGAGAAAGAAAAAGGCTCTTTCTTCTCCCAGGTGTGCATGGCTATTCCTGTCCTGGCCCTGCACCACACAGACTATCTTGGCCCTGCCCTGACAGGCCCCCCAAGGCAACAGTGTGGTCCTTCTTTATTCTGGCTGGAAAACCGGACCCTCTCAGCTCTGGGGGACTCTGACAGGGAGAAGAGATTGGCTCATCCAGAGTTTCTCAAAGGTGTCATGATTGGCATTTTGAGTAGACCAAGTCTTTGCTGTTGGAGGCTGTCCTGCACTCTGTAGGATACCCACTAAATTGCAGGGGTGCCCAGTCACAGTGACACCGTGATTCCCCCCAACACACACACACACACACACACACACACACACACACGTTTCCAGTGCTGCTTGGAGGGGCAGCCTGTGCCCGATTGAAAGCCACTGGGCTGGTAGCCCCCTCAGGCATTTGGGTAACAGAAGCCCCAGAGACTGAGTGACATGTCCAAGGCCATGCCTCAGATCTGATGACTCCTGGTCCACAGTTCTTGCCAGCTGCACTCTAAGCAACGGATGCTCATGCATGTGCCTGGAGCACTACAAACACACCACGGGGTAGCGCCGCACTGCAGAGCTTCAGAGGAGAGAGCCTCTGTTTGTCCCAATGACTCAGAGAAACCAAGGCACAGAGAGACAGAATAAGCTCCCTGTGATCACAGTTAGCAAATGCCAAGTGGGGAGTAGGTTCCCAGGGGATACATTTTCCTAGGTGCAGCTTGTCTTAGGAAGTCCCACTGTCTAGCTGGTGACTGTGAATGTGGCAGCCCCCCAGCAGGGGGTCTTTGTAGTTACCACCAGCCAAGGCCAACATGGAGACACGGGGGCTCAGAGAGCAGGAGGCAGGCCCCAGTCTGTAGGTCAGAGCCAGGACAGCCCAAGGGTCCAGCCTTCATCTTGAGTCCCCAGTGGCCTCAGCGGGAGCGTGGATGACTGCATCCCGGGCTTTTGATCCCCTTCCGAGGTCCTCGCAGTCTCCGTTGGGAAATACGGCTGTTAGTGCAAGCTCCTCTTCAGGTTCCGGGAAGTTACCTGGAACACAGGAAAAGGATTCACCCCATCAGATGACAACGTTTGAGGGAGTAAGCTAGGAATGAAAGGGAGGAAGTTGGTCCCAGTGAACATCTACTTAAAAAACAAAACAAAATACGTAGTGAAAACCTTAAAAATGTACATACCCTTTGACCCAGCAATTCCACTTCTAGGATTTTATCCTAAGGAAATAATTAGGAGTATTTAGTGGAACTGCTGCAGCCATCTTGCCACCAGCCTAAGCAGCACTGAGGACGGCTCCGCAGAGGGAAGGGAAGACCCTGCTCCTTGGTGGGGTCATGGAGCCCTGCCTCCGCACCCACCAACTCTGAAGCCACCTCCACCTCTGGCCTGTCTGCTAATGAATCCCCTCACCGCTTATGCTAGTTTGAGCCATGGCTTCTTACCTGCAGCTGAAAGCATCTGAACGGATTCAACGTCCACATGGGATTGTTGAGTGGTGTGGCTCACACTATGATGGGATTCAGGAACCAAAAATGATGTCTAAAGCTCCACAGATCTAAACACACACACACACACACACACACACACACACTCACACTAATAGACAAGTAAAACTGGGGAAATCAGAATAAAACCTGTGGATGTATCAATGTCAGTATCCTGGCTGCGATATCGCACTGCAGTTTTGCAAGATGTTATTGCTGGGGAAGCTGGGCAAAGTGTACCCAGGATCTCTCTGTGGGATCTCTTACAACTGCACGTTCATTTACAGTTCTCTCAAAAAAAGATAAAAGATACACAAATAACATTGTATTGCCGTAGAAAGACAGTCCCAATGTTATGGATGAAGAAAGTAGATTTGAAAACAGTATGTACCGTCATACACAGTGTAATGATGTTTTGGTCCACGACGATCATGTATATATGATGGTGGTTCCATAGGATTAAAATGGAGCTGAAAATTTCCTATCGCTTAGTGACCTCGTGGCTGTCCTAATGTCATTGCACAACACACTAGTCACGTGCTTGTGGTGAGGCTGGTTTGAACAAACCTACTGTACTACCAGTCATCTAAAAGCACATACAGTCATATATAGTACTTATTACTTGATAAAGATAATAAACAACTGTTACTGGTTTATGTATTTTCTATACTATACTTTTTATTGTTACTTTAGAGTGTATTCCTTCCACTTATTAAAAAAAAAAAAAACAACTGTATAACAGCCTCAGGCAGGTCCTTCAGGAAGCATTCCAGAAGGCACTGTTATAGCAGGTGACAGCTCCATGCATGTTATTGCCCCTGCAGACCTTCGAGTGGAACAAGACGTAGAGGTGAAGACAGCAACGTTGATGATGCTGACCCTGTGCAGGCCAAGGCTAATGTGTTTGTACCTTAGCTTTTAACAACAGAATTTAAAACATAAAAAATTTTAAAATAGAAGAAGCTTATAAAGATATAAAGAAAATATTTTTGTACAGCTGTATATTGTGTTTGTGTTTTAAGCTAAGTGTTATTATAAGAGTCAAGAAGTTTTAAAATATTTTAAAAGTTTATAAAGTAAAAAAATCATAGTAGGCCAAGGTTTATTACTGAAGGAAGAAAAATATTTTTTATAAATTTAGTACAGCCTGAGTGTCCAGTGTTTATGAAGTCTACAGCAGTGTACGGTAACGTCCTAGGCCTTCACATTCACTCACCACTCACTCACCGACTCACCCAGAGCAACTTCCAGTCCTGCAAGCTCCATTCATGGTAAATGCCCTATACAGCTGTACCCTTTTTTTAATCTTTTATACCCTTTTTACTGTACCTTTTCTGTACTTAGATACACAAACACTTACCATTGTGTTATAGTTGCTTACAGTATTCATTACAATAATATGCTGTACAGGTTTGTAGCCTAGGAGCAATAAGGCTGTATCACACAGCCTAGGTGTGTAGTAGGCTATACCATCTAGGTTTGTGTAACTACATTCTATGATGTTTGGGCAACCATGAAACTGGCTAATGATGCATTTCTCAGAACGTGTGCCTGTTGTTAAATGACCCATGACTGTAGTCAGTGTCACTCTAAGTCAATATTTTTATCCAACAGTGTAGTAATAAGTTAATTTACAACTCCTTGAATTCAACAGTTTGGAACTGGGTAGGGCTTATTTAAATTTCAATATAATTGAAGGTAAGTGAAAACGAAGCTTTGGAACCTCAATGCTTCTGAACAACCTCCAGTCCTGCAAGCTCCATTCATGGAAAGTACCCTATATAGGTGTACTATTTTTATCTTTTTTTTTTTTTCCTTTTTGAAACAGTCTCACTAGAGTGCAGTGTCATGATCATAGCTCATTGTAACCTCAATCTCCTGTGCTCACATGGTCCTCCTGCCTCAGCCTCCCGAGTAGCTGGGACTACAGGTGCACACCACCACACCCAGCTAATTTTTTCTATTTTTAGTTGAGACAGGGTCTTGCTCTTACCCAGGCTGGTCTCAAACTCCTGACCTCAAGAGATCCTCCCGCCTTAGACTCCCAGAGTGCTAGGATTACAGGCGTCAGCCACCGTACCTGGCCTACTTTTATCTTTTATACTGTATTTGTACTGTACCTTTTCTATGTTTAGATACACAAATACTTGTCATTATGTTTCAACTGTATTCAATACAGTAACATGCTGCATGGGTTTGTAGCCCAGAAGCAATAGGCTATGTCATACAGCCCAGGTGTATAACAGGCTAGACCATCTAGGTTTGTGTAAGTATACTCTGTGATGTTTGCACAATGATGAAATTGCCTAATGATACATTTCTCAGAATGTATCTGTCATTAAGCAACACAGGGCTATATAAATGTATGTATGAATAAGTACACTGTAAGATATATAGCATCCATCCATAAATTCCATTTGCATTTTAATACATTCACTTCCATATGAGATTTGTTATATACCACAGAGAGGGAAGTTCTCCAAGATTTATATAAAATTGCTAATTATTCCTTTGCTTTATTTTTTTCCCCCTTAGTTTCCAGATATATCCAAAATGATGATGGAGAGGCTGAAGTTAATATTTTTGCAATTAAATATTTTAAATTCTGCTGCATTTTGAAGATTACATGTTATATAAAAGTGACTTTATTAAAATTTAAATAGCACAAAGATAGAAGGAGAGATACACAGATAAATAGAATGGTCTTACCCCAAAATATTGATTGTAGTTACTTCTGAGGGATGGAATTCAGTGAATGCTTTTTCATGTTTGTTTTCCTTTTTGCGTATCTTTTGAGCTTTCAGCTGTGATAGGCAGAATTCTAAGATAGCTCCCAAGATTCCAGCCCCTTAAGTGTAGGGGGCCTGTGTAAAGCCCTCCCTCCAAGTGTGGGTGCGCTCTGGGAATATGATAGCTTAGCCACCCCGTTGATTAGGGCACCTCATATGACAAAGGAGATGGCTAGTGACTCCCTCTGTTACCTTGGGTTATGTGAGACTCCCTCTTAGCCAACTGGAGGGGGAGATTCTCCTGCTGGAGGAGCTCTTGTAGGAGGGCTTGGGAGACACGAACGGCAGGGAACTCTCAGAGCTGACAGCAGTCACAGCTGACAGCCAGCCAGAAGTCAGGGACTGGATCAATGTGTTTTAAGGCACTAAGTTTGTGGTCATTTGTTACGCAGCAATTACCTAATCATTTTATTTTTAAAATAAGAGACACAATAAAAATTTATTTTAAACCACTGCCCGCTGTTTATGTAACAAAGCTATACTTCTCAGTGTGCCTTGGGGTGGGTGGGGTCATGTCCATTCCACGGACACAACCTGCTCCCCTGGGTACCACAGTTCCCCGCAGCCCAGTTTCACTTTCTGAAGTTTCAGTTACTCACGGTACAGTACAAAATATTTTGAGCCAAATACCACATTCACATAACTTTTATTACAGTATATTGTCATAATTGTTCTATTTTGTTAGTTATTGTTACTCTCATACTATGTCTAATTTATAAATTAAATTTTATCATAGGTATGTATATGTAGGAAAGAATATAGTGTATACATAGGGTTTGGCGCTATCTGTGGTTTCAGCCATCCACAGGGAGTCTTGGAAACATCCTCTTCGGATGGGGGGAGGGTATGTACTGCGCTTCCCATCTTCCTAATAGCAGCACTGACACCTAGTGGTCCCTTCGCTTTCTCCCTCACCTTCCTTTGGTGGCCTGACGGTTCCACCCTGGAAATGAGTTCATTCCTCTCCGTTCCCACTGCCCAGGCCGCCTAGCTGGGCTCTGCCTCTGCTCGCTCCTGCGCCCACAGCCCAGTCAGGCCCCCAAGCACCCCCACTCTCCCTGCTCAGAAATCACCAGAGACGCTCTACTCTTGCAGGACACATGTCCAGGGCCCCTGATTTGGTCCCAACTCTTCTCTTCAGCCTTGACCCTCACTGGTCTCCTTCTGTACCTCACCTCCAGGCACTCTTGATGGCGGTACCTTTTCTGAGCATGACATCATGCTGTCACGCCTTTGTTCAGGGTACTCCAAAGCTTCCTATTCCTGCCTATGAAAATCCCTCCATCCCCAGCTCAAATATCACTTGCTCCATGATACTCCCTGAATCCTTGGGGAGACCCAGTGTGTTTGCCCCCTGCGCCCCACCGTGCATGTTGTGACACCTGCATTGCAGCCGTCCCCACACTGCCTTCAGTAGGAGGAGGCTCCTGGGGAGACAGCCTGGCCTGACCGAGCCCATGTGCCCACTGCCTGGCATATGGGCACCTCACATTGCTCACACCCCCACCCAGCACATGGCAAGTGCTCCAAGGATGTTGGTCCACTCTGTCCCTAAGGTCCCCATGTCCATGTGACCACTCCCATAATCCCACACACCCGGCCCTCACGCTGCAGGCAGTCCGAGGTGGAGCACTCACCCTGAGCTGGGCTGCTGGAGGCAGCAACATCCCGGTTCTTCCTCCGGCTCCAGGGACCCCAGGAAAAGCAGGCCAGCAGCCCTGGAAGGCCCGGTCCTTCTGCTAAAAAGAACACAAAACCCAGAGGCAGAAGCTCAGATGATTCCTGCTTCACAAAACTGAGATTTTGTTCAGCAAACCAAGAGCCTCAACTGTCTGATTAAAAAAACAAAGATTCTGATTTGCGAAAGTGGGTGGGTTTTTGTACTTTAAAAAAGAACAAAAAAATGATTGGTCTAAGTTATCTCATTTCATCCTCATAAAGCCCTATGATCTAGGTACCATGTTGGGGAAACTACAGTAACAAAAATAACATGAAATTAATTACAATTTCATAGCACCAAAGAAAATACTCAAGGAGCTATACTTTCCCTCTGATTTTTAGTTAAAACTATTCCTTAAATGGAATAGATTTAATTTTTTTTTTTGATAATCACATAAAGTCACCAGGAACTAAGTTAAAAAAAAAAAACAAAAAGAGTCCAGGCAGTCAAAAACAAGGAAAATCCTTGTTCATAATCTTTACTCAGGGTCTGTTTACTTTTTTTCTCCCCCAAAATTTAGGGGGTGCAAGTGTTTTTTGTTAGTTGAATTGCATCATGCTGATGTCAGGGCTTTCCGTGTACCTGTCACCAGAACAGTGTACATTGTACCCAAGAGATAGATCTATTTACTCTTAATTTGCACCATCCAATTCTAACAAGACTGGATCCTTAGTATTTCAGCCCAAGGCAGCTGGATTAGGTAACATAAACTGGGTAAAAGGGTACTGCCAAAAGCCAAGCAACCTAAAAGAAAAATTATCACCGGGCAGTGAGGAAAGAGATCAGAAAACTGTTAAAAACCAGACGCAATTGCCAGCAAAACCTTAGCGACAAATCCATTTGGCATAAGGGTAATAGCACTGCCCAGTGCAAAAGCTACAAGGAAATTAGTGAGCAGTGAGTTATAATTACACCCATACCCTTTAGTCATTAATGAAAGGTTTTATTTTGTTCAGTGCTTTCATGAAAGTAGGAAAGAGTTTAATACAGTAGAGAAAAACACCCTTGCAAAGTGTTAAGATTTCAAACGTGTTAGTGTTTATTTAAAAGGAAGCAAGGATTCATTCACTCATTCTGCATTCCAGGCAGGGCGTCAGGAAATGGGAATGCAATCGTGGTTAAACTCACAAGTGACAAAATCATGTGGTAAGAGCTTAAGGAGCAGCAGGGCAAAGAGTTCTCAGGTTTCATTAGCAAACTAACAAACTGGAGCTGGGAGGGTCAGGGAAGCCTTCTTGGAGGAGGAAGTCCAGTTCTGAATGGCAAGATGGGACTGGTCAGGTGAAGAGGAGTGGAGAAAAGGCTTTTCGGGCTCAGGCACCAGCCTGGGCAGATCAAGCCAGTCTCCGGGAAATTGAAAGTTGTTCCTTGGGAATGGAGGAGGGCTAAGAGACTAAAGGCTGAGAGTATTTTGGGCACCGGCTCATTAAAGTGCAGAAAATTTGAGAATTCCTGTCTTTGCGGGGGGTAGGGACCCTCAGGTCAGTGAAGGGGCAGGCACAGCAATCTGAAATCTGAACAGCAGTCCAGCTCAGGGCATTTCCCTGGTCTTTCTCTTTCAGGATGCTGGACACTGAATTTAAAATTCATCCTCACAGCTTCAATGAAAAAGGGCTTGTGCCCAGAGGGAGGGAGGCTCAGGCAGGCCAGGCTGGCAGGTGAAAGTATGACACTGGTAACATCACAGGTCTCCTGGCTGGGAAAGACCCCCTCCCTGCCATGTCTGGCATCTCCCAGTTGCTGGCTTACACACCAATACTGGGAGACACCACACAGCCACTGTCTGTATTAACTCCTGAACAGCCAGAGGCTGCAGGGCTTGAAGGGTTGCCCAGGTGGGCGGGCAGAGGAAGCTAGAGAGCGCAAAGATCTCCCAGTTTTGCCAGATCCAACTAAACCGAATGTGCATATTTTAATCCTAAAACACTGGAGAGTTCCTGTAAAACCCTGGGTTCCAGTATGGAGGAGATTCTGACCTTTCTGTTGATGGCTGCAGCCACTGCGCTGGGAAAAGACCTCACTCCCCTCTCTACCTTTTAGGAGAGTGTGGAGGGAAAAGGTAGCCTCAACAGACCTGGGGCAGGCAGGAGACACAGCAGGGGGTGCACAACCTGGCGGGCGGCCAGGAAGCGCGAGAATATTTTGTGTTCTCAGTCCCGTGCACCTCCCCCACGCCTCCAAGTCCTCGGCACCTATTCCTAGTGTTCTTCCTCTGACCCCGCAGGCACGGAGCCTCCCCGGTGCTGGGATCGCCCCTCCTAGAGCTCCCGACGCATCCCCAGCTGCGCGGCTCCGAGCTCCTGGCACGGCCAACCTCCCTAGTCCCAGTTCTGCCATCCACCCCCCCTTGAAACTTTCGCATCTTAAGTCTTTCCCATTTCCTTCCCCTTTCCCCTCCCTAACCCCTGCCCAGACCAACCCTTCTCTCTACCAACTTCCCCTGCCTCCGGCTCGTCCCCTCGGCTCTCCCAGGCCCCCTAGGCATCTCCCGTGCACTCCAGATCCTCCCGCGACGGACTCGACCCCTTGCTCAGGGCCCGCTCTCCACCGCTAGGCACCTCCCCGCTCTGGGCCTCAGTTTACCTCGGTGCTCAATGGGGGGGGGCTGCCTAAAGGGGTCCAGGTTGCGGGGCTTCCCCGGGCCGCCGCCCGCCTACGCCCTGCCGGGCTCCGCTCAGTCTCACCTGGTCGCCCGGGCCCGGCGGCTTGCAGGGCCCTGCAGGCGGCCGCCTGGACGGCCAGGCTGGAGGCCGGGCAGCCGGGGCAGTAGGCGGCCGCCTGCACCGGGCCCCCCGCCTGGCGACCGAACACGGCGCGTAGCAGCGCCTCCAGCAGCCGCAGCTCCAGCGCCACCGCGTCCTCCGGCCCGGCCTCGGCCACCAGCACCCCGACCAGCGCCGCACCGGCCCGCCGCCGGCCGCGCACGTCCCGCAGCATCTCCCGCAGGCGGCGCCGCGGCTCCCGGGCAGCCAGCGACGAGGCGCGGCACAGCACGAAGACAAGCGGCGAGCGGATGGCGCGCGTCGCCGTCCCCGGCGCCCTCTGCGCCCCGCGCGCCATCCCGGGCCCCGCGCCCTCGGCCGCCGCTCCGCCCGGCTTGGCCGCCGCGGGCTCGGGAGGGAACACGGCCCGGGCGAAGTCCCGCAGCAGCGCGCGGCTCTGCTCGCGCTCCCACAGCTCGCCCACCAGCAGCACCTGCCCGCGGCCGCCCGCCGCCTCCACCAGCGCCTGGAAGGGCGGCTCGGCCAGGCGTGCGGGCCGCGCCGCCAGCGCCTCCAGCTCGCGCTCCATGCTCGCCGCCGCCCGCCTCTGCGGCCCCCGCGCGCCCGCTGCCTGCTCCCGGGCGGCGGCGCCCGGGTCAGGAGGACACGCCCCCAGGGCCGAGCCGGCCGGACCCCCTGCCCGCGGGCTGCGGCTCTCGATCGCCCTCCGCCAGCTAGCCGGACGGGGTATGGGAGGGCGGTCCTCCCGGAGCCCGCGGGAAACTGAGCGTCATTCACGGATTCATTCATTCATTCATTCATCCGTCCCCTCGTTCATCCATCCGACAAATACGTAGTGAGCACCTAGTAGGTCCAAGCGCTGGGCAGCCAAGGGTAGGGGAAGACAGACCACCCTGTGAACAAAGATACCCTCACGAGGTAAGATGTCTTCAAACTTGGAGCGGGTATTTCTGGAATCCCACATGGTTTGGGGCAGGGCCGGCCCCTCTCTGTGCGGCTTGGAGTGGGTGGAAGGTGGCCCAGAGAAGAGGGAAGGGAGGTGAGAAAAGAGGAGAAGCAGAGGTTACTGCTGTCACCCAGCTTTCCTTGGGGCCTTCAACATTGGCAAAAGCTGGTCGAGGGCCCACTATTTCCACCAACACTTGTGTGCAGGGCAGTGCCCTAGGCGCTGAGGGCGAAAACCAGGCGGGCAGACAGCGAAGGAGAAAGGCTAGTGGGGTGGAGGTGGCTCGCAGGGGTGCTCTGGCCTGCGGGGGGGCCGGGGCAGGTCAGGAGCAGGAGTGCATTTCCTTTCTTCCTAAGCGTCTAGGTCAGCCTTGTCCCATAGAACTGCGATGATGGAAATGTTTTATATTATCTGCATCCTCCAAAGCTCCAGCCACCAGCCCCACGTGGCTATTACTGAGCACTTGAAATTTGGCTACTGCAACTGAGGAACTGAATTTTACTTTTCATTTCATTTTAATTAAATGTAAAAAGCTGTGTGTGGCTCTTTGGACAGTGCTTGTCAAGGTTCTTTGCTCCCCCATCTTTTACTCAGTGCTAGACCAAAGGCCCCTTTGAGTCAAGCCAGGCTAACGCCCCCTCCTTCTCCTCTCTTCTAGTAACCCTACTTCCTGCCCCCTATAAATATGCTGAAACATCTCCTCCAGTAAAGTTTTGTGTGTCCCTAAAACAAACCCCTCTTGAGCATTTACTGTGTACAAGCAGTGGAGATTCAAAGATGTACAAGACGCAGCCCTGCCCCAAGTCTAATGGTCCAGCAGTTGTTTTAGCCGGCGTTTCGAGGAAGGACCCCATACCTCTGTTGGGGCCCTGACTCGTGACTTTTTGCCTCTGTATCCCACTCTTGGGATTGATTCCCTTGATGCTCAGAGTGGAGATCTGGGGCCTGGATGGGAAGAGCCCTATGTTTGGAGCAAGAAGCCCTGGGCTGGAATCACGGTTGGGTTCCAGCACCAGCTT
Source organism: Eulemur rufifrons (assembly GCF_041146395.1). Taxonomy (NCBI): domain Eukaryota; kingdom Metazoa; phylum Chordata; class Mammalia; order Primates; family Lemuridae; genus Eulemur; species Eulemur rufifrons. The sequence goes on from NC_090983.1 coordinate 8,077,251, forward strand.
AGTGATTCACTCATTCAACCTACATTTATGGAACGTCTCCGACATGCACTGTGCCCAGTGCTGACGAGACAGCTGTGAACAGGCAGGTTCTTACCTTCCTGGAGCTGACTTTCTAGTGGGGCCTGGGGGAGAGAAACAATAACCAATCAAACACATGAATAACAGCTTCAGATGGTGATCTGAAGCTATGGAAATCACCGTGCAGGGCCGACAAGATGGCAATGTACTTGAGGTGCCGGCCCCTTCCTGTGAATGCAGCCCTGAAGGTGTCTTGGAAGCAGGAGGGAGGTTGCTAAGGACTCTGAGAAACTCAGGGGAAACCAGGAAAAGTCCCCTCCCCTCCTCTACCTCAGTGCCACAGGAGGGGGATAAGCTGAGTGAACATCTTATACTTGTGCATTTTTCTCTGCCCACACTGGCCTCAGTAGATCATTGCCCACCCCGTCCCTCCCTCTGCCACTGCCACAGTGCTGGGCGGCAAAAAACAACTGTGCCAGCAGGGATGGTGACATGAGGCTGCTGTTAGAAGCACAGAACAACCAGACCTGGCAGCCCCTCCTCCCCATTTCATGGATCACGGATTCTAACCACAAGATCCAGCTCATGAAAAGAGCAGTGGCCAGGGGAGAGTGTCCAGAAGCTCTGAGAGGGGGTGGCACGTTCATATTGTAATGCCAGAGGCAACTCCCACCCCCACCTACATTCCTTGAGCTCCCCAGGAGGGATATGAGATAGAGTCTAGGCTTTAGTCTCTTCCAGATGTACCCATTGCCAGCCAAGGTAGCTGATATCCAGGGAAACATGAAATTCACTGGGAAAAATAATTAGACTTCTGGAATGTATAAAACTAAGCAAATGTAATGGATACATGAATTAAGATTCATTTCAGCTACTAATAATACAGACTCCATTAATAACAGTGGCATAAACACAATGAAAGTGTTTTGTTTTTTCTCTCTTGTGTAAGTTTGGAGGTGGACAGTTTATGGCTGAAATAGCAGCTCTGTTTCATTAGGTCTTTGAAGACTCAGGTTTCATTCGAGGTCACTATTGCCCACTCTCATCTTTGGGATCCAAGTTGGCAGCTAAAGCTCCAGCCGCCACATCTGTATTCCAAGCAGCTGGATAGCAGAAGGACTGAGGATAGAACAAAAATCAGCGAGACTTCAGGTTTCTTAATAGCAACACTAGGCTTAAGAAAATAGTTGAATAATGATTTTCAAGTATCAAAGAAAAATACCTTTGAACCTAGATTTGGATTTCTAGCTAAGTTAGCAGTTATATAAAAAATCAGAAGGCTTATCACATATAACCCCTCTTCAAAAACACTGTTAGAAGAAATACTCTATCAAGAAGAGAAATAAATCTAGAAGCACTGAACAATAGCAAGTAGGAGGGATTAAACCACTCGTGTAAATAATGGCACAGTGCCCAGCCGCGGCGGCTCACGCCTATACTCCCAGCACTTTGGGAGGCCAAGATGGGAGAATTGCTTGAGGCCAAGAGTTTGAGACCAGCCTGGGCAACATAGTGAGACTCCACCTCTACAAAAAAATTAAAAAATTAGCCAGGCATGGTGGTATGCGTGTGTAGTCCCAGCTGCTCGGGAGGCTGAGGCAGGAGGATCGCTTGAGCCCAAGAGTTTGAGGTTGCAGTGAGCTATGATGATGCCACTGCACTGAAGCCCAGGTGACAGAATGAGACTCTGCCTCATAATAATAATGATAATGGTACGGTGCCACATACAGCCTGAGTGGGCATAAGCTGGGAGGGTGGCAGAGCCACAGGTGAGTCCTACCAGGTGACCGGAAAGGCAACTGACTCCAACTAGGTTCCCTCTGAGGAAAAGGGGAAGACAGCAACAGACTGAAGAACTATCAGATGTGCTGGTATTTTTAGCACTTTATTACGGGGCTTGCTTAAAACCAGCATGCTCTGCCTCTTCCGCTATTCATTCTCAGGTTCTAAATCTCCAGGTAATAAATTCCAAATTTTCCAGGGGTGGGATGGAGCATGGATCAGAGGGGATGAAATGTTAAACAAAGGTTGGAGTCCAGGGCCAGTGAAGTTTATCTCCATCTGTGTTATTTACACGGTGAATGTTCTGGTATTAAATTAACAGGAAACTGCAAAGACCTTAAAAAAAAAAGGCAGAATGCCAAGAATATTTCTTCCTCCTCTCCATCCACACACTAGAAAATGTCATAAAACTAAGGGGCTTCTTCTTCTTTTATTTTTATTTTTATTTTTGAGACAGAGTCTTTCTCTGTCACCCTGGGTAAAGTGGCATCATCACAGCTCACAGCAACCTCAAACTCCTGGGCTCGAGCAATCCTCCTGCCTCAGCCTCCCGATTTGCTAGGACTACAGGCACGCACCACAGCTCCTGCCTATTCTATTTTTAGTAGAGACAGGGCCTCGCTGTTGCTCAGGCTGGTCTTGAACTCCTGGCCTCAAGCTATCCTATCTCTCTTCTCCCCTGAGACAACTGTTTTGGGGGCTACACGGAACGTGGGACATGAGGAAACTTTATGGTCTTTCTGGGGAGCCAGGTGGAGAGAGGAAGATCTTTAACGTGAGGAAACTTCAGAGGGAAAGGAAATTGGGGAGCCCCCAGGACCCACCGAGGAATGAGGCAGAGGTGGGAAGAGGGGGTGAAATTTTAAAACTGGGTCTGACGAAGAGCTGTGGTTCCCACAGTGCAGCAGCCCTGCTCACCAACGTGCTAGGACTTTATTTCCTGCTCTACCTGGCCAGTGCCGCTTGCTGTCAGGGCACCAGGAATGCAGATGTCTGTGCCAGCTGGTGTTCATATGGGGGTCAATGGGGGTCAAGTGTTTTACTTGAACTTTAGGAGTCTGATAAGGTTTGTTAACAGAGCTGGAAGGGCCGGGCGCGGTGGCTCACACCTGTAATCCTAGCACTCTAGGAGGCGGAGGCAGGTGGATCGCTCAAGGTCAGGAGTTCGAGACCAGCCTGAGCAAGAGCGAGACCCCCGTCTCTACTAAAAATAGAAAGAAATTATCTGGCCAACTAAAATATATATAGAAAAAATTAGCGGGGCTTGGTGGTGCTTGCCTGTAGTCCCAGCTACTCGGGAGGCTGAGGCGGTAGGATCGCTTAAGCCCAGGAGTTTGAGGTTGCTGTGAGCTAGGCTGACGCCAGGGCACTCACTCTAGTCCGGGCAACAAAGCGAGACTCTGTCTCAAAAAAAAAAAAAAAAAAAGAGAGCTGGAAGAAACGCTGTGAGATAGGCCTGGCTCTAGCCCCTAGGGTATCCCTGCTGGGCCCAGGACTAGCCAGTGGGGCCAGGAGGAGAGGGGGCAGCCCCCCCACACACCTGCACTAGACCTGGGAGCTGGAGCAGGGCAGCCCTGTGTCAGCAGCATGCAGCCAGGGAGAGGGTATCTGCACCTGTTGCCCTGGCAGCCACAGCCACAGGGTGACTTTGGGGATTTGTCAGTATCTGAGGCTTTGGCAGGGGTGGGAGAAGAACAGCAGCTTACCTGTGGAGCAAGGACATATGGTGACTTTAAGTCACGCAACTTGGGCCTCCTTTAAAATCTACATGGCCAGGCCAAGTTGGAGCTTGAGCATAAGCCTCCCAAGATCCAGCCTTCCCAGAGAATGGCACTGGTCAAAAATGGCTGGGAAGTGGCCATGGTCTCTAAGAGCTGAATGGGGCTCTGGGTGGCCTTTACCCGCCCTAGTACAGGAGTGTAGCAACCTCAGCTGAGCTGGCACACTCACTGGTCAGGCCTCTTGAGGTCAGAGTGGATCAAAAGGCAGTCATCACAGGAAGCAATCCATTCTTCATGCAAGGGTCGGAGCAGGCACCCCTTTACAGAGTATCGAGTACAATGTGAGCTGTGTCGATGGGGGACATATGGGCCAATACCACAGACACCCTCCCCTGTGCCCATATGTTGAGAACTAGGAAGTGTGCAGGGGAGGGGGTGTGGGCAGTGGGTGACTTCATGATCATCACTTACAAGGTGCCTGGTATAGGACAAGGTGACCATTGAATATTAAACTTATGATAACCTTAGTTGCTCAGGCCAGCTCTCGGCCAGCACCTCCCCTGCCTAGAGCGGTAATCAAGGACTCAGTCAGAAAGATGGACTCAGCAAGTGCATGGAAACATGAATTTCCTTATTGCACCAGATCTTGCCAGATCTCCGTGTCTGCTGTGACTCTGCAGTCAGAAGCCTCCGTGATCACTGGCTTGAGGCTGCTCAGCTCGCCAGTTCCAGGTTGTGCTGGGTGAGGGTGATGTCGGTGTTGCTGATGACATGATGGCGGTATGGCATTGAGGGGACAGTGACATCCTCACCTCACCGCTTTAGAGAGGGCCCTTATCATTGGCAGGGGCAGCTGGACAGGCAATACTCACCAACAGAACATTCTGCAGCCAGGCATGGTGGCATGCGCCTGTAGTCCCAGCTACTTGGAAGGCTGAGGCAGGAGGTGCTTTAGCCCAGGAGTTCAAGGTTACAGTGAGCTATGGTCACATCACTGTGCTCCAGCCTGGGTGACAGAACAAGACCCTGTCTCTAAAAAAAGAAAGAAGAAAGAAAGAAAGAAGACTTGGGGGCCTGAGTCACTTGTGTGTGAGAGAGAAACTGAAGTGGCCTGCCTGGGTCCTGCTTGGCCCCCCTTAGTGGGGAGTTCTGGTGGCCTCTCTTTAGGCCACTTAACTTTCAGAAGAGGTTGTTAACCCTGCTCAGCTGCCTGTTCAAACATTGAGACTTACTCTTAACCAGCAACAAGGAATATTCTGTATCCTGGTTAGATCAGAGCCATAACCTCGAACTCACTGCTGTTCAATACTTAGCAAACATTTGGTTGAAATAAATAAAAAAAAAAAAAAAACATTTAGGAAGACTTATCTCAATGGCAGTAGAAGGAAAAACCACGTTCTCTACTCACAACTCTTCTGATGCCAAATGTGTAGATTTTCCACACCATGAAATTCTCCAGTTCTCTGTGAACACCGACCGGGTGTCCAATGATCCAGTTCAATCCTGGCACTATCAAACCCAGTTAGCATCAGACTATACAGGTTAAGGGCTCAGTCCCAAAAGACTGCCCCCCCATTTCAGACACCAGTCTCAAGTAGTGGGTCCCCTGGTTACCCACATTTCTGTCTGACTTGGCTAAAATTGGGGATTCCCATGGTGGATGAAGGGGCTCAGAAAATATCACCCCAAAATGTGACTCCTTGGTGAGGACTGAACTCTGATCCTTTTCTTTGCCCCAAAAAATTCATTTCTACAAGGGCCTGGTGAGTCACACCTACAAATGATAAAATCTCAGTAAACAGGTTTTTATGATATAGTTTACTTCCCCACCTGATTCTGATATAGCATCATATGAAGAACAGAAGACCCTTATTTTAACTCAAGCATTCCTTTCCTCTGATTCCTGGTCATTGGACACAGCCTAACTCTTTCAGCCAATTGTCAACTAAAGAATCCTTAAATCCGCCTATGACTCGTAAGCCTCCACTTTGAGATGTCCTACCTTTTCTGGCCAAACCAATGTATGTCTTCCATGTGTTGACTTATGACTTTGCCTGTAATCTCTGTCTCCCTAAAATGTATAAAACCAATCTGTAACCCAGCCACGGTGAGTCCACTTGCTCAAGACTTCTTGGACATTGTTCCAGGTCATGGTCCTCAAATTTGGCTCAGAATAAACCTCATTAAATTATTTTACAGAGTTTGTCTTCTTTTCTGTAAGACAAACAAATCATGGAGTGATTACCCAATACCCCTGTGAGGTCCATCTCGAAATATGCCTAAGAAGTATATTTTGGGGTGGCATGTCCTGGTTTCCCATACTTCCTTACTAAAATAACCTAATTTTCATTCAGATATTCTGCCTTCTCTCCTGCAGTCCACTCACTTCAGCCCAACCCCAACTCACAGGTGGGGCCTGGGTGGCCTAAGCTAATCACCACATTCCAGTCCCCTGGGCCCACTCATTGGTGGTCCTGTGACCTAAGTTGGTCTGATTAGAGCGAATCATAGGACTCTTGCTTGGAATGCTGGGAAATTCACAGGCTTGTGGGCATTCTCTGGATGTGGACAAGGAACCACTGTAGACATGGGTGCTGCTGGCAGTGTTGGGGCTCAGAAAACTGTACCCCAGGGTGAGGGCCTCAAAAGCAACCTCAGAAGCAAAAGTGTTTCTCTGACCTTCTCCTGCCCTCCTGCCTCTCAGCCCCATTTCCCCTGAGGCTAGCCATAGACACTAGAGTCCCTCTTCCCCAAGAAAGGTCATAAAGGCCAGAATGCCTTTTCCCAAAAGCCAGCCATAAAACCTAAAATTATTCCGTGTAAAAACTGACCATAAAGAAATCATCTGACCCATGCTGTTTGACTGTAGGTCATAAGACCCCCATTGCAGAGAGGGCCTTCCCTTGACCCAGAAGGAAGGAAAACTGCTCAGAGAGGCCAAGAAGAATCTAGACAGACAGGCCTTGCTGGGTCTATTAGCATTAGGTCAAACCCTTTTTGTCCAATGGCATTTCTACACAGCTTGTCCGTACTATCGTACTATTGTGGGGGACGGGGAAGGAAAACTTCCCCTTTACCCCCAGAAGGTTTGCTGAAAGATCAACTCACAATAAGGCAGATTAAAAAGAGAAAGAGATTACAAATTTATTTACCATGTGCATGGGGGAAAATCACAGAGTGATTACCCAATACCCCTGTGAGGTCCAGGAGTTTACATATCCTCATTTAGAGCGGAGGAGATCAGGGATATAGGTGATTCTCTTGAGAGGCAATAAATGATTACTAGGGAGGATGAATACGTACTTGGCAGAATGAATGGATGGGGAGAAACAGATTGACTTGTAGATGATTCTCTTTGCAAATTAAATTAAACTTGAGAGACGGGCATTGTTTAAAATGATTTGGGCCAGGTCTGGTTGCATTCTCTCCTGGTTCTAAGGGGTGATAGGAATAGGCAGGCCCTGGGTCTGGAGGCTGGGGGAGGGGCAGCCGGCTCATTCGGAGGCTTGTCCAGCTCACTGGATTTTTGAGCTTCTGGTGGGCAACAAGTCTTATCTTGTGAGTCCTCAGTCACCTGGGACTAATGCAGGCTAGTACTGAGTGAGAGGATGGGGGAGGCAAGGCCACGGTGGGGATGGCCACAGACAGCAAAACTGGGGGCTTCACACCTGCATATCCTTAAAGGGTGAGACTCCCACTTTGTCAAGTCTGACTTCACAGCTGGAAGTTCTACTTCCTTTAAAGGCAAATAGTAATTTTAAGGAGGTGCCTGCCCAGGGAAATGGAGGTCTGCTTTACAGTCCTCAGTGGGAATATGCAACTTCAAAGTATTTGAAAAGAAGAGTCCACTTCTGAGAAATTTGCATTTTCACAAAGCTTCCGGTAGTGGGCCAGGGGATGGAGCTTGTGAATGGGGCTTTCTGTGGCCGCCACTCCCAGTGAATAGCACCGGGGGAGAAAGGAAAGGAGGCTCTTTCCATCCCCCAGCAGCTGCAGGCTGAAGAGGTGGACTGCCTTTGCCAGGAGCCCCCGGGGATTCTGGGGGGAGTTTGTTGTGTCACTTCTCCCCTGGAGGTTTCCAGAGAGCTGGTTTGTGTGAGATAAACATGTGGCCTGAGTCCCACTCCCAAGGCCCTTTGTTCCAGGTTCTGCGGCTTGCTCTGGCCTCAAGGATGTGGCCCTGGGGGGAGGGACAGGCTGGGCTTGGTGGGTGGAGCCCGGCTGCTGGGTGTTTACACGGGGCTCAGCCCCACACTCAGAGACTCGCCTGTGCCTGTGCGGGTTGTTAGCACGCCCTTTGGCCCCATGCCTAGATCACCTTTGCTCTGAAGAGGTGGGGAGAGAGCCTGGAGAAGGAGGGGCCCTTTAACACCTGACCTGCCGAGTGTTCACCAAAGGCTTTGGCGCCCAGTTTGGGAGCCCAGTGAGGGTCCTTGGCTTACCCCAGGGAGCCAGCCCAGAGGTCACAATGAGAAAGATGGAGATGTTTGGCCAACACCCCTCCCCCACTCCCACCCTCTCCACACACATTTGTCCTCCCTGTGGCCTACGGTCAGCCTGTCCGGGGTGTCTTCTTGGAAGGACAAAGACCAGCAGAGTATTAGAGAAGCCCTGGGACTCCATGAGGTCACTGTCCCAATCTTGGGGCTGATCTCAGTGTGCACCTGGGATCACAGAGCTGAGAGGTCCAGATGTGCAACTTCAGCTCCCCTAAGGATGCCCCTCGAAGCCACTGACATGCATGGGACATCACTGCAGGTGAGTTTATTCTGAGATCAGCCTATAGCCTAGACCAAGAAATTACCCTTGATTTTATGTCTGATATGAACTAGCCAAACAAGGTAATAAAATGGACAGAAAATTAGCTTAAATAAAATGCCAGTAGAATAAAAAACATGACTCCATATGCGGCCTCCTTCCCCTAGAAAAGTGTTACACTATACCCTACGCCCTACTCTCTCTCGCTCACTCTTCTTTCCTCCCTCCCTCCTGCCCTTCCTTCCTTTCAATCCATGCGACATATTATTGACCTCTTTCTGTGTGCCAGGCACTGTTCTAGGAGTTGGTGATATATCCCTGAACAACAAAATAAAGAGATCCCTGTCCCATAGAGCTTACAGGCTAGTGGAGGGAGACAGGCAATAACCATCATAAGTAATAAGTCAATTTCGTGGTATATTAGAAGGTTCTCAGTGCTATGGGAGATAAAAGTAAGTGAGTGAGGGTTTGCAGTTTCAGCACAGATGAGAAACAGCCTCTGTAGCGGGAGCAGAGTGAGTGGGAGAGTAGGGGGTGCCTTGCAAGGACCTGGCTTTTGCTCTGAGTGAGATGGGGAAGCACTAGAGGATTTTAACAACACTTTCTTGTGGAAAATTTCAAGAATACACAAAAGTAGTGTAAGAGAGTGTCTTAGTCTGTTCAGGTTGCTATAACGAAAATACCAGAAACTGGGTAGATTATAAACAACAGACATTTATTGCTCACAGTTCTGGACTCTGGGAAGTCCGAGATCAAGGGGCCAGCAGATTGGTGTCTGGTGAGGGCTTCCTCCCTGGTTCATGGATGGCACCTTCTCGCCGAGTCCTCGCATGGTGAAAGGGGCAGTCAAACTCTCTGGGGCCACTTTTATAAGGGCACTAATTCCATTCATGTGGGCTCTGCTCTCATGTGACCTAATTACCTCCCAAACGCCCAACTTTCTAATACGATTACGTTGAGGATTAGGTTTCAATGTATGAATTTCAGGGTGACACAAACATTCAGACCATAGCAAGGAGGACAAAAATATTTTTTCCTCTACCCACCTTTGGTTCATTGGCTGTGCCCTGCCAATTAGGCTGACAAAAGATAGATTAATAAAGGAAAAATGGAAATTTATGAATGTGTGCATCACACACACACACACACACACACACACACACGGGAGCACTCAGTGAAGGGTAACTCAAAGAGGTGTCTAGAACTTGGGCTCATATAGCATCTTAGCAACAGACAATAATTTTGTAGAGAAGTGACAAGGCAAAGGGAAAGGACTGAGGATTTAGGGGTGGCCAATTGTGGGAAGGCAAACAAATATATAGTGACACTAGGTGCCTACTGGGAGCCCAGCTCTCTTTTAACAACTGGAGCCTGGGGAATCTCCCATACACACCACCTCCTTGAAGTCGGTGGAGCAGGGTGGAGCAGGGCATTGAAAGCACCTGCTACCATACTCACAGAATTGAGCACTGACAGATAAAACAACTCAACCTGGATGCCATCCTGCAGCAGACTGCAATCCAAACACCAATGTTGTCTGTATAATCAGATTCCCCAGAACATGGTACGGGCAGGTCACTCGAGACGGATGGCAGTGGCCGGCAAGAGGAGAGCAGAGCAAGTGGAGAGAGGGGGAGAAAGGTTTAAAGAAGAATACGGTCCCAAGGGTCCAGCTTCTTCGTGGTCCTGGTCAAGCCAGACCCTTCACCCCAGGTCCAATGGAAGACATACGGGCTTTTCCACTCACCTCTTTTATGGACCCTTTAACTGAGATCAATCACCCCAGACTTGGACAGACCTCTTCTTTTTAACTCTCAACCTACCTCTTCTTTTTATTTTTTTATTTTTTGAGACAGAGTGTCGCTTTGTTGCCCGGGCTAGAGTGAGTGCCGTGGCATCAGCCTAGCTCATAGCAACCTCAAACTCCTGGGCTTAAGCGATCCTACCGCCTCAGCCTCCCGGGCTGGGGACTACAGGCATGTGCCACCATGCCCCGCTAATTTTTTCTATATATATTTTAGTTAGCCAGATAATTTCTTTCTATTTTTAGTAGAGACGGGGTCTTGCTCTTGCTCAGGCTGGTCTCGAACTCCTGACCTCGAGCGATCCTCCTGCCTCGGCCTCCCAGAGTGCTAGGATTACAGGCGTGAGCCACCTCGCCCAGCCCCCTTACCTCTTCTTTTTAACTCTCAACCTCCAAGCCCTTTCTGGAGGAGTCCGAGCCTGGCTCTCTTGCTTCAGCCCTGCAGCCGGGACCAGCCCAGCCCTCTTCCCTGGACACTTTCCCCCTTGGCAGCCGGTGCTGCTCCTCCGCACTCCAGCAGGGAGGCACTGCCAGGCTCCTCAGTCCTGGTCCTTTGCCAGCTCACGGCTTGGTTCCTCCTAGCTTTGGCAGGAATGCATCTTGGGACACTGGCAAGGGCACTTTGCCAGTTCAGACCCCTGCTCTGACCTCCCGTGACTGGCCGTGTGAGGTGTGGTAATGTACATGCTGTCCCTGCATTTACAGAGGAGTAGCTGCCTGCAGACAGAGGGTCTTCCCCAGGCTCCTGGTGAAGCCAGAGCCTGTAACAGGAACACGAAGAGCTGTCCTCCCTCTGGTGGGTCGTTGGTGGCTGTGGGCCTGGTTTCCTGCCCTGCCTAAACCCAGCATGGCATTGAGCCTGTGGCCTGGGCAGGAGAGGCTGCACTTACTGATAAGGAAAACTGCCATCTATTACTTGGTGCATCAGCCACCTGAGACCCCCACCCCTCAAGGAAGACCCGCATCAGCATAATACTAACCTATTACCTGGCCCATCAACTAACCTATTACCTGGCGCATCAACATAATACTGACCTATTACCTAACACATCAACTAACCTATTACCTTAGCCACCTGAGACCCCACCCCTCGGACTGCCCCAACTTAATAAAAGTGGGAAAAATAGGGTAGACGGCACTCAGAATTTGGTGGCAAGACCCCTCTGAGCCCACCGGTGAATAAAATAAACTTTGCTTCTCCGACTCTCCGTGTGCCGCTCGGTTTGTCCTCTGTACTACCGGCTGTAACACTTGCTGTAACAGCACGGCAGGTGTTCCCCTGAGTCTTAGGACTGGCTTGCATGGCAGTTCATCTGCCTGGATCCTGGTCGCTCACTTACTCCATCTATAACTCAGGGGTGGCCTGGGTGCCAGGCTTTGCAGCCACTGGGAGGATGGTTGTCCTCCAAGGGTGGAGGTGCAAAGGATGGAGACCAGAGGTGTATCTGAAAGGCCCAGGACCTTTCATCTTGTCCTGTGTCCCTGGCACACTGAGCTGGAGGGGCCAGGTGGGCAGCTGCAGGAGGATGGGGCTTCCTGGGCTTGGTTCTGCCCTTTGCTCCTTGTACCTTCTTCCCGAGTTCCCCTCCCACCCTTGGATGGATGGCTGCAGTGGGACAGACCTGACTTTCTCAAGAATAACCCACCTGTCGTCTTGAGATCATGTTCACAGCAGGGTCTGAGCCCAGCCTGGTGAAGGTGCTAGACTCACAGGCCCAGCCTCAGCTAGACTGGCCCCAAACTCGCAGCCACAGCAGCCTTCATTATTGCACTGTGTGCAGAAATATGCCTGGTTGCTCTTCTTTTTAGCTCTAAACTTCCCTCTCAAGAGCACCTTGAAATTAGCTGTAACTAAAATCCTCCTATCCACTGATCACATTTATAAACCACTCAGAATATGATGGCCTAGCACATATCTCAACTTATCCCACAGTGGCCCCCGATGACGACAGGCCTATTAATTTATGAGAGCCTGTGATGTGCTGGGAAGGACTTGGGAGAAGCGGACCCTGCCTCCAGGACCTAACAACAGAGGGGAGAAGCGGACATGCCAAGAGAACTTCGCATGGCCGGATGCAGATGGGCGCCCTGGCCTGTGACCATTTGGCACGCACAGTTTCCGCTCTTTGAGAGTGATCGCTATGGGCCATGACAGGTAACGTGGGCCCCAGTGCAAGGCCAGGGCGATAGAGTGTCCACAGCCAAGCCCCAATGGCAGCATTGTCACGGAGGGTGTGATCGGCATTTTGAGTGGGTTTAATTCTTTATTGTGTGGACTGTCCTGTGCATTGCATTCTTGGCCTTCACCAATAATGGCCCAGAGCATCCCCCAGTCACTGTGACAACCAGCACTGCCCCACACATTTCCCTGGGGCCGGGAGGGCAGTACGGCCCAAGTCACCACTGCCAAGGGTCTGAAGCTCAGGGCTGCTGTGCGTTCCCTCCCTGGTCACGTTGCATTCATCCCAGTGACGTGCTGGTGCTGGTGGGCAGGGGGAGCAGAGGGCGAGTACAGTGTTCTGGTTGCAGCCCAGACCCAACCGGTGTGGGCGTGTGCTGTTCTTAGCCGCCCAACATCCATTCCCTTTTCTTTTGGTGACAAGTTACCCACATGGCTGTTTGGAAACTATTCTCTTCCCTGCTCTCAGCCCTCATACTTGCCATGGGGTTTACCCTCAAGTTCCAAAGAGGGCTGCGCAGCTCTCGCCTGGCCAGTCAGCACATGGGTCCAGGAGCGACACGGGACCTAAGCAGAGCCGTGATGCTGGGAGACAGGCCGGCTCACCTTCTCTGCTAGACATGACCTTCGAAAGCTGGGAGGCTGTTGCTGCTGCAGCTAGAAGGGAACCGACTCTGCAAAAGCAGAGAGAGAGCAGTGGGGTCCTGGGGACATGGCCTGTGCCTTGGAGCAAGCCACGTCTGAACCGGAACTCTCTCTTGACTTTTATAAGACCCAATACATTCTTATTTTGCTTAATTTAGTTCAGATTAGGTTGTCCAATATTTACAACAACAGGAGACTTCAATATGCCAGAGAAAGGAGGTAAGTGTCTTCATTCCAGAGGAGCCAGGCTGCCCAGAAGCAGCGGCCATGAGGCCCTTGGTCCCCTCCAGCCTGTTGTCTATGGACCCCTTCATCCTGACCTGCAGGACAGGACCGTGACATGACCCCCCACAGCCTGGAAGGCAACATTCTTCTTCAGGAGGCTGGCTGCCCGGAGAGGGTGGTTCCTGTCAGTCTTGGGGTACCCCTCCTAACCCACTAGCATCTGTTCAGGAAAGGAAACCCTGGGATTGGGAGGAGGTGGTAGGCAGGCCAGCTCCCCCCACTCCCCCCACAGGCTTTCCTGCTGTCCCAGACTGACCAGTTCTTAGAGGCACAGCAGCTCACCTGGGTATGGGTGCGTGGACCCCTTGCAGGCGTTCAGTCTAGTCACTGCTCCAGGGCCAGTGCCCAGCAACTCGTCTACAGTTCTTTGTGGGGGGGGAGGGGCTTCCTCTCCAGAGAGGGGACAAAAGCCCTGGGAATTAACCTCCTCCCTCTCCGCAGCTCTCCAAGGACAGACAGGCTATAAACACCCCGGCTTCCCCCTTCCTTGGGAGGGATTACTTTGCCACGTGGTGTGAATTCCACCATCTCTCAGGGTGGCCTCAGCAAGATTGGGCTTTGGTCACCCTCAGTGGCCACTGCAGCAGTAATGACTGTCCTCCCTCCCTGAGGGACACCCCCTACTGGTGTTTGCTGGGATCACCTGGAACTAAGACTTCTACCGCTGCTGCTCAGGAGCTAGAGGTAAAAACACACCAGGCACCGGCTGGGTGTAGCCAAATCACCAGACTAACCAGGAGGCTGCAGGGCAGGCTGCCCCCTGTCACAGGTGACACTAAAAGAAGCTATTTCCTAGAGACAGAGTGTTCCTGGGCACAGGGCCTGTGTCCTCCAAGGTGAAGGGCGCCGGCACGTTTCTCCCGTTCCCACTAACTGGGATCACCACGGGACACAAGTGCAGATTGACGTTAGGTATTGAATTAAGCTTTATAATCCCCTCTTTTAGAACAGGAAAATCTAAACCCAATACTTTGTTCTGTGGGCGTGTGCACAGGAAGTTGTTCCACCTTGGGACGGTGGCCCTAAGGGGGAACGACGGGCTCCCACTCTGATTGACCTGTGGCTCAAAAAATCACCAAGACCCCCACGGGTACCTCCCTACCCATTTGCCAAGTCCAACTTTTACATCTCTGAGTAAAACACAATAGAGAAACAGGAATCTTTTTCTTTTCCTTTTTTTTTTTTTTTTTATTTTGGTGACAAGTGAGATCCTTTGATGGAAACTGGATCTGTAAGAAAAATAAGGACAGAGCCATTAGCATAGACACTGATCCGTGACCTGGAACTCTGGTGGCTTTTCAGTTTTACAGCCTCACAGTGAGGGTTCAGCAGCTAAGATGCTTCAGTGGAAAAATGAATTATTTAGGATTCACATTTCTTCCACTCTTCATGTCCACTCTCCCTTTCGGCCAAATGCCCCAGGCAGTGACGCCCTTTGCACAGCACCTGGCATGTACCTGCTCTTCCTCGTCCTCGGCTCAGCCAATGCCCTCACCTTCCCAGGTCCTCTCCTTCCTGGGGCCCCCCACGGACATGGTGGAGCCTCCCTCCCCAAAGCCAGGCTGTGGTGGGCAGTTTGACCACATTTGGTGCCCAAAAGGGGTGGGAAAGAAGCCCTTTGCTGTTAGTGCCTTCTCATCAGCTGAGGGAGAGATTCCCCAGGCTTTAGGAAAGAAATTCTAGAACCATCTTTCCCTAAAGAGGAGGCAGCTTTGCCACTGTCATCAGATGCTTCTTTACTCTCCAGACGGAGGACATCAAACGGCCGATTTCCCTTCCACAGTGACTGAGAGCGGAGCCTACAGAGGTCAGGAGGGTCCCGTGGACCCCTGCAGTGTGCCTGTGTCGCCCCCACACTGACTCTCACGCTCATTTCAGGGCGGCTTTCACTGGCTAAAGCACTTCTGGGGCCCCCAAGCCGGCAAGCCCTGCCCGTTCAAATCCATCCTGGGAACGGCTACCATATCGCCTTCTAAAACCACTCTTTCCTGTTGTAGCTGCTGGCCCCCTCCGACCCCCCAGCCCCCACCAAAACATCCACCCATGTCACTTCACTTCCTCCTTGCTGGCAGGAGCCCGGCTGGTTTGGATGCCCACCCCCGCTTTGGCCAGCTGGAGGGACCCAGCCCCAGCCCCAGCCCCAGGCCTGGAGGTAGATCTAGACTGGTCTAATCTAGTTGTGGTAACTCAACCCCCTTTGTTCCTAATAACCACTAAAACTTCAAGGCTTTAATCAGATCCTTACACCCACAGTGTCAGTTAAATGACACCAGGAGATGACACCGCAGCCTGGGCTCTGGCAGAGGCAGGTCTGGAAGAAGCCAGGGCCTGCTGGTTGAAACGCATCTCAAGCAACCAATGCCAGTTAGTGTTGATGTCACTGCAGCGACAATTCGACAAAAGCGGCAGGGCACATGGGGAAACCCCATCGGAACAGGAGGGTACAGGCTCTGTCTGAGAGCACTCAGGGCCCCTGCGAGAGCCAGGCCAGCAGACCTTGAGGCCAGGAACGAGTCCCTCAGCTCTCAAGCTTTCCTGGAGGGGCTGGAAGCTTGGCCCGCCAGCAAAGGCCACCTGTATTCAGAGAAGGGCCAGGGTTCCACACACCTGCCGGACCGGGGCCTGGGCCATTGTTCACGAGGTCTCAGTGATGTAGTAAGCAGCTCCCAGGGCTCCTAGAGCCACAGCAACAGTCCCCAGAGATTGGAGGACACGAGTTACGAGGACTGGAGAGTTTTCTTGTAGGTTTTCTGTAGAGCAAAGCAGAAAGCGAGAGTCACGGGAAGCCCGACGGCAGGCGGGAGGCAGGAGAAAGCGGAAATCCTGTGGTCCCCTTGGCGTTGCGGGAATTGCCCATCTCCCCACTACCCATCTTCCTCTCAGGGAAACACTTAATCCTCCCACAAATTCCCTACCACAGGGTTTCCCTGGCTCCAAGAATGGGCCGGCCTGGGGTGCCAGCAGCCCTGGGCACTCAGAGGGAACAGGTTAGGAAGGTGGTCGAGGCTGCCATGCCAGGCCTTGTGCTAAACACCGCACACCCAGTGTCCTCCTCAAGCCTCACAACAACCTTATAAGGTAGGTTCTATCATTTCATTCCATTTTAGAGATAAGAAACCTCAGGAAGTAATATTAACATATTACACCCACCACAAAGGCAAGGAAAATAGATGATTATGCTAATAATTATGAGGAAGGCATTCAAAAATGCAATATCCATTTTGATAAAAATCCTACAAAAGTAGGAATTCTTATTTAATGTGAATGTGTGTTTAAAGCCAGGAGCCAACACTACCCTCCATTGAGAAATGCAAAGATGATGGGTGCAGGAGCTAAACCTGGAACAGTATTAAGACTACAGGTTTTACCCTGGCCGGACTGGGTCCCCATCCCTCCCCCTTCACTTTCCTAATTCTTTTTTGACTTACTATTTCTCTTTATTTATGAATTTAAATTTTTTTTATTTCAGGATATTATGAGGGTACAAATGTTTTGGTTACGTTTTATGTCTTTGCCTCACCGAAGCGAGGTTTAGAGGCATGCCCTTCCCCTCTGCAATGGACACCGTGTCCATTAGATGTGAGTTTACCCCCCACAACCCCCTAATCCCTGGAGAATATACTACTGCCATGTGAGCACCATAGTGTTGATCAGTCAGTGCCAAACTTTCCTAATTCCGAGCCTTGTTTCTGCCTTTCCCCCACCTAGAAGGCTCTCCCTTTGCATTGGAAGCCATAGAGGCTCCCAAGCTCATATGCTGTTGATGCTACAATGTCCACCTGGACCCCAGTTCAGAAGCAAGCACTCTCTTGTTGTGAAACTCGTGGAGCCTCTGCCATAGGACACAGAGCACTTTCTGTCTCGCATCTGAGTTTCTAAAGGCACATATCCTAGCCTACCCTGCAGACTGTACACATTTTAAGGACAAAGTTCCCTGTTCTGGTCTCCCTCATAGTACCTAGTATCCCAGGCAGGGTAGGTTTCCCTCAATAACGCTTGTTGGTTCTACACTGTGAAGCCCTGGCATGATCTGGAGGCAGAAGGATGAAAGCACCAAGCGGGTGGCAGGCAGGCCCTTCCTTGAGGGAGCTTAATAGGTGGTTGAGAGTATTTTGGCTGCAGGTATGTTCTCCCCACACCCCCCATGTGTGTGTGGCTTCTTTTCAGATGTAGGAGAGATGGAATTTTTCAGTACAGACAGGGGAGGGGACTGACTTGGGGAGGGGCTGGGAAGAGGAAGAGGATGAGGGTGGGGGGTGGGTGGCCTCTGCTCCAGGGCTAGGGGTGCCAGTCCCCAAGGTGAAGGGCCTCTTCCTGGAGATTTGTCAGCCCTTGCGGTGCACGGGTGAGGCCCCCTCCTAGCCCATGCACTGAAGAACAGTAACATCTGCAGTCTGTTCCCCTAACTTGGACAGGGTCTTCCCTGAGGGACAGCAGCAGCTAGGACATTTCTCCTGGCTTTGTAGAAGAGAAGAGAAGGGAAGATACTGTGGGTGATGCCTTGGGGACTGTCACTGACAGACCAGCCTGGCGGCACCTGTCTCCTGTGGGGACTCCCAAAAAGACCCTGACAGCACTCTGAAGGGGGCTGAGGTCGTGCTATTATGTAGACGGGGCATGTGAGTTACAATCAGTTTCTATCACTAGATTCTGGGGGGAATTCACATGCAGGTCAAGAACCTAGAGCCCTGCCTGTGGTATGGGCACGGAGGAGGCCAAGGAGGTGAAAGGCCAAAACAGAGTGTTTATTCACAAAGCTCCGGAGCGACACGGAATTTATAAGGGCTGTGGAGAGTGTGCTCTCAGGAGGGGAGGGTGCCTCTGGAGAAGAGAAAAATGAAATCTCTAAAGAAGCAATTCCCAATATGGAATTGCAAACTGGCAGCTCTCTGTGCAGGTGGGCACCCTGGGGTGGGTCTGGTCACAAAGGGCCCTGCCTGCAAACGCAGGAGGTGGTAACCCAGAGGGAGGGCTTCCCAAGAGGAAGGAAGTTACACAAGATTGCTAATAAGGTCTGGGGACAGAGCCTGGCCCAGGGAACTGTGTGCCCTGAGGCTCCAGCTCCCTACAATAGGAACCTGTAGAAGGTGAGGAGGCTTGGGAGTCCTCTCCCTGGCACGAGCTGCCAGTCCCGAGGCAGAAGGACATCGAAGATGCGGCTATGGCATAGCCCCAGACGACGCCAGCAAGCGTTGCTGCCGGGGCACGAGGCACAGGAGCAGGAATGCGGGCCCGCATGCGTCTGAGGCCCTGGGGGACAAAGAAGGAGAGAGATGAGGATGCACCTGCCCGAGTAGGCTGAGGACAGCCTGGAACACAGTCCCCGAAGGCTCCACCAACAGCCAAGCTGCTCACGTGGCAGCTGCAGGATCACCAGGGGAAGCCCTAGACTTTCTAAAGGCATCAACAAAGATTTGGGACAGAACCACCCAAGGAAGGCAGTTCTGCAAAATGTTCTCTTACCAAATAGAAGAGACAATTAACTGCATGGGAAAATGGCTGTTCTATAGACTGGTGCTACCTAGGAATAATTATAATAATAATGATGATAATCATAATAGCAATGTAATAACTTACACCTGTTGGTGCACTGTACTTCACATCATTATCCATCTCATTTAATTGTCACAGTAATCCCGTGAAGGGGAACATTGTTAGTCTCGTTTTACAAATAAGGAAACTGAGGCTCAAAGAATATAAGGGATGTGCCCCTATAATGAGTAGATTGCCGAAGTGGACTTCAACTCGGGATTTTTAACTTTTCATTCGGTGAAAACTCTTGCCACGGAATTTGTAGAAAGTCATACATGCGGGTGACTGCTCACCCCATGAGAGGCTGCATTGAGATTCCTGGAATTGGAGCTACCATGTTCCATTTATCTGGGGTGTGTTGATCCACTCAGAAGACAACCACTGCTCTGGTTTACAATGCTGGCAATACTTTTCCAAACTTATCTCCCATTTCTGCTCTCCTCCGATATGGATCCCAGCGGAACTCAGAGAAGGCACCCTGTGTTGTTGGGCAAGAGAATTTCTGGCTGGATAATTCCCTCCTGTAACTATTTTCTACTCAGCGTCTTGACAGAGCTACACATTCTTCCAACCCAAAGCCCATGGTCAACTCCACAGACTCAACACACTTCCTGCGTAGATCTGCCCATGACACACAATTTTCCTGGGACAGGGAAAGAGGATTCTAAAGGTAAGACTTATCTTTTTTTAGTTTAAAACACATTTTTATAATAAATCAAGATATAATAAATCAAAATATAATTCCCAGGCCATAACATTACCCCTTTGGAGTGTTCAGTGGTTTTTAGTATATTTACAAAGTTGTGTGACCATCACCACTAATTTCAGACATTTTCGTCTCCCCTAAAAGAAACCCCATCCCTATTAGCAGTCCCTCCCCATTCTCCTCTCCCTCAGAGACAGTAAATTTGTACTATTCTGAACATTTCATGTAAATGGAATCATATAATATGTGGAGATTTTTGGGAACTGGCTTCTTTTACCGAGCCTAATGTTTTCAAGGTTCATCTATGTCACAGCATGTATCAGTACATCATCTCCTTTTATTGCCAAATAGTATTTCATTGTATTCATTGTACTGTGGTATTTCATACCATATTTGTTTTGTTTATCCATTCATCAGTTTATGGAAATTTGGGTTGTTTCCACTTTTTGGTTATTATGAATGCTGCTGTGAACAGTCATGTACAAGTTTTAGTGTGGGTGTATATTTTCAATTCTCTTGGGTGTATACCCGGGAGTGGAAGTGCTGGGTCATATGGTAACTTCATGTTCCTCTGAGGAAGTGCCAGACTGTTTCCATGGCAGCTGCAGCACGTTACATTCCCACCAGCAGTGCATGGCGCTCCAGTCTCTCGCATCTTCATTAACTTGTTTGTGCTCATCTTTTGATCATAGGCATCCTAGTGGAAGACTTGTGTTTTCTTGAGCTACAATATTTTCTGCATACAAATAGGCTTGGATTTTAGGAAGTACAGCTCCTCATCCTGTATTCCAACATTCCTGCCCATTCTGGCTCAAAGGGAAGAAACTCTTTGGAAAAAGTATGGGGTGTCCACTGTAACCACTGTCAAGCCATCAATGTTTTTTGCTTTGCCTCCTCAATAAACCAAACTATTCCCTGGGATACATTCATTAAAAGATTTGGGAATGGAAAATTTTGCTTTCTATGGATACCAGTTCTGAGACCATAATCCAGAAATGTGTACCTCAGTGGCCGATGATCACAATATAAACAACGTATAACACTCAAAATCAGTACCATATGTCAAGAACGGATTGATTTTTGGCCACAAAAAGATTGTTGGCGTGGCGACATCTTGGATTTAGCACTCTCCCTCACATCTCTCATCTATTTTACACCCACACCATCCCAGAGGGATAAGCTGTGGCCCCAGGAATGTGGCCTGTTCAAGGCCAAGGAGCCACGGGCACTGGCTCACAGCAGATCCAGGAGACACTCAGAGGAGGTTCTTCCTCTTGGGGAGACCACCAGGCCTCCTGGAATTGAAAGGTCAGGGCTGTGGTTAAGAGTGAGGATTTTGGAGTCAGAACAGACTGTGCTTCCTCTCTCAGTGCCACCAGAGCCTACTCAAGAGTGAGTTGTTTGACTCTGGTGAGCCTCAGTTTCCCCATCTATAAAACAGAGATGATAATGGAACCTTCTTTGTAGGACTGTCAAATGAGAAGATTAGCTCAGACAGCTGAGCTAAATGAGGGGTACACAGTAAGTGCTCAGTGATAAAAGTTAGCTATCACCATTATCGTTAGTATAAACCAGCCCATTTCTAAACTTCGTTCGAATTCCCTCTACACAATCCAAAGCTTATTCAGACTCTGTTTGGCTCCCAAGAAGATGGGGAACCACTTTTCCCAATAACCATTCCATTTTCAGACAGAGCTAATTGCTGGAAAGTTTTTAATGTTGAGCAGAAATCTGTTTCTAGTGTCTTCCATGGATAAGGTTGCCAGTTTAGCAAATAAAAATACAGGCTGCGTTGTTTATCTAAAATTAAAATTTAACTGAGAATCCTATATTTTGTCTGGCTACCCAATCCATGGGCCCTTAGTCAGATCTCTGGGGACAACACGGAACAAGGCTACGCACATCTTCTAACTGACAGAGAGATAATCCTCCAATTCCCTCAACCAATTGTCATATGCCAAATGGTTCTTGCCTCCCTGGACCCCTTAACCTGGACTATCTTCTTTGAACTAGTTTTTTAGGCACCTTTTACAGCCCACAAGGATAGCTAGATGGAAGGCAGTATGACCACCTCCTTTGTTCTAAACCACATGCTTCTATTAAGGCATTCTTGGTTTTTATATTTTAGCAGTCACAAGGCTGCTTCTAATGAGCAAGTATCACTACAATATATATGTGTGGTTGTCTTCAGTGAGACTCAGGATGGTGGGGAATGACGAAACCCAGGAATCCTGGTCTCTTGGGTAGAAACAAAAGCAAACCTTCACACTTCACAAGCACAGTTCCAGAATACACATTAACTCTGCGCCACTCTCCTATGAGACCCGGCCTCTGGGGTGCCCCTGGGGCTCCCTCAGCGGGAAGGCTAGGACTGCTCAAGCTAGAAGACCGCCCACCTGTTTTCCTTGTTTTCTTGGATTGAGGGGCCGCTTTTGTGTCAGAGGCAGGAGACAAGCTCTCAGAGGAGTGGTGGATTTCGGAAGCTGGAAGGGCTTGGGGCGCAGGCTGCTGGGCGGTGTTTTCAAGGCTAGGCTGCTGCGGAGTGGACTCCGGGCTCAGCTGCTGCGGAGTGGACTCCGAGCTGGGCTGCTGGGAGGTGGACTCGGGGCTGGGCTGCTGCGAGGGCGACTCGGAGGCCGCGCGCTGCGAGGTGGAGTGCTGGGAGGCCGAGTCCCGGCGGCGCCTGGCCTCTGACTTTTTCTTCTTGACCTTCTTCATGGTGGAGCCTCCCAACCTAAACGTGGACCTACATGGAGCTGCCTAATCTCCCAGCTCCCTCCTGCAGGAGCCGTGTGCCCTCTGCCCTAGGGGTCTGGCTCTGGCCCCCGACTGGACCCGGGCCCCACAGAGGACAGTCACCCACACCTCCTGTGAGGTCATAGAAGCCAGGGTGGCTCCCATGGCAGGGCTCTGGGGACAGTCTTCTCCGCATACACCAGCGAGGGGTCCTCCCTCCTCCCAAGCTGCGGGGACAGAGAAAGGGCCACAGCTGCCCCGCCCCTCACAGGCCTGGTTGTGCCTGGTTGTGGGGCCTGTGACAACCAGACTCCATGGTTCTTCGACCAGAGCGCCACCTTCAGGCATCTCTCTGCTGGCGTGTTCCTGAGTTCATGTGAGCTATCTGTTTTGCTCTAAGACACCCAGGATGTGATGCTCGGCTCTGTCACTGGTTTCCACATACCAAAAAAAGAAAAAAAAAAAAAAAAAAAAAAAAAAAAACTATGCTCATCCTGCATTTTGTGAGTTTTAGGTAACTTTGCTGAAGATTTGGAGCTTCTTTGAAGGCTTCACTTTCCATGGCCCAGAGCATTCTACCATCTCACAGTGACCTTCCCCTCCCCCCAAAGCCTTCCCTCCCCTGCGTGGGAGGGGGCCTGGAGGGGGTATCCCTACTTTTATAAGAACCCTTGCATTTGGCGGAGAATTTTCCTGGAAAACATAACAGCTGTTCAGAAAACTTAAATTTTCTCAAACTCAGTACATTGGCAACCACAGACTGACCATCTCCCAAACTCCAAACTGGTAGGCCTGAGCAGGGAACCATGAATCTTTCTCTAAATTAATGTAATTTTCATTTTAGGATGGAAGAGGGAAAGGTGTTTTTAAAAGACAATCTAAACCTCACACTTTGCAACACAAAAGCCATTCGGATTGGAAGACTCTACTTTCGCCATGTTAGGTGAGTATGAGACTGCTAAACCCATGACCTGCAGCCTGAGGGGACGACACTGTGCCCCAGGATAAGGTTTAGGGCAGACCTAGCTAGACAAAAAGGGCTCACAGGAATCCCCACACAAGGCCAATTGTGAAATGACAGGACCTATTTTAGGGCTTCCAGAGCCTGAAAAGAACGTAAGTATTATCTTTTTTTCAGAAGGACACTAAGGTTGAAGAAGTTGAGCTGCCTTTCCAAGGCCACACAGCGGGCTTCGGTAGGGCTAAATTCCAGTGCAGGGTTCCATTTTTTCCTGACTCCAGAAGGCATAGGGAGGCAGATAATTATACAGGCTTTAAAGCTGATGAATTTAAAAATCCCCAAGAAGACTGAAGAAAACAAACAAACAAGCAAAGGCATGAAGGGTTAGAACTAAAGGGACGCTCAGATTGAGAGTGTTGCGTTGTATTTGGTTGACTTTGGCATGAGGAGGTGCGGGGAGCAGATGAGTCTACGAGAAGGTGGCAATTTCCCAAAGTCAAAACAGTGGGTCCCGAGAGGGGGATCCCAGTTGGAATCAGACAGACTGGAAACCCCGGCCAGGAACCCGTTGGAATTTAGCAGACAGGTCTGGGGCTCCTAACTGGGTTTTCAGGTACCAATGAGCTTTGACTGAAGGCCTCAACCTGGTTTAAATTAGGGTTTGTCACCGTCAGTCCTACTGACATTTAGGGCTGGGTGATTCTTTGCTGTGGGAGGCTGCCCTGTGTATTGCAGGAATTTTACCAGCATCCCTGGCCTCTACCCACTAGCACTTCCCCCTACCCCGTGACAACCTAAAATGTCTCAGACATTGCCAAATGTCCCCTGTGGGTGGGGTGGGGTGTCAAATTGCTCCTGGTTGAGAACCATCAGTTTAAATGACTCAGATGGGGCCAGACACATATAGGTAGAATTTCCTACAGCAATGAAAGAAACATTCCATTTCACCCGATGGATCCATACAGAGCACCGAGAACAGGTCTCTGTTCCCCAGGAGAGAGGTGGAGGAAACACAGAAGGCAGGCTTAGGGAGGAGTGGGGAGTTTTTCTATGGCAGCAGCGAAAATATGTGTGGGTTCTTTAGTACGGATGGTCCCAAGAAGCAGCGAGAGGGCACTCACGGGACAATGAGAGGTTGTCCCAGAAGGATGAGCAAGAATGAGACTGCAATAGCTCCTTGCTAGAATTCTTCCATGGCCTCTCTGCCTTCAGCTTGAGCACAAGTTCCTAGCCCGGAAGCTTGACTCCTCTGTAATATGGTCACAGCTCACTGCTCCAGGCTTAATTGCTACCACGCTGCTACCTGTGTCCAGCTCTAGCCAACTGTGAACACCAGAAGTCTTGTGAACAGGCCTAACTTTCCCGCATTTTTGGAAGCCTTTCCTCTCCATCACTACCCCTCATCTTTGTCGAAACATTTCCCATGGCCAAGTGAATCTATCTCTTCATAAAGCCTTTCTTGAGATCCCCAACTGGAAGCCATCTTTCCCTCTCTGAGCCCCGGGGCACCAGTTTGTATGACACTGATCACATTCTGCACGGCGTTAGAATTATTTCTGTCCTTGTTTTCTCTCTTATCCCCCCAACCCTAGACTGTGGATACCACAGAGGGCCACCGTCTAGAGGAGGGGCTCAGTGCAAGCTGTGCAAGCTCGAAGTGAATGAAGGTGCAGGTAGGAGGAGGGAGAGAGCAGGCAGCTGTGAGAGCAGGCAGGTGCATCTGGGTGACGGGGACAAGGCACTCCCAGGCTTCACCACTAAAGGGCTGGTTTCAAAGACAGACTGGAATTTTTCTGGCCTCAGCTGAAGATCATGGTTAGAATGATCCACAGGCAAGGGGCTCTCCTAACCACGCATGCCAGCCATGGGAAGATACTGCAGACTATTTAGGAGAGTGAGAAGAATGAGTCTGATGGGATTTGAAGTTAGTCAGGCTAAGGTCCTGAGGGGGTTAAAATCCCCACCCAGACGGCCTCTGATGGTTCTTGCCCTCAGGCTGTGTCCTGGGCACGCAGAACAATCATGTCACCATTTGTCCTGAAGCTAGCTGGATGGCACCTTAGACATCAATGGCCCTTCACTCTCACATGTCGCATGGGAAGGAAATGTCCAGAGAGAGGACAACTTGCTTTGGTCACCAGCTGGAGGGTGGCAGAGGCTTGAGTACTCTGGGCTTCGGACTCCCCTCCCAGAGTGCCTCCTCAGTCCCTACTGTGGCCCCTGGAAGGGTGGCACTGGCAGGGGCTTTTGGCGACAGAAGATACAGTACTTGGTGCTCACTTAAGAGCTGGCTGCTGAAGGCCCTTAGACCCACAAATTAACCCCCTGGAGCCACAGGCCTGGATTCCTATCAGGGAGATAGGAATCTCAAAGGCCTTGAGTAAGAATTCTGCAGGAGGCCAGGCCGGCTACTCTAAAAAAGAACCATCCCTAGAGGGTTGTTGTGAGGATTAGTGGTCAGTCCACAGCCTTTAGAAGAGTGCCTGGCCAGCAATAGGCATGTTTTTATTGTAATTATTATTCCCTGAAGAAGACTAAAGAACCAAACAAGGAATGAAGTGGATGTGGAGAGGAGGAAGGGGGCCCCTGGTTCTACAAAATCCCAAATCAATACCTTACAAAAGCGTGATTCCAAGTAGTGGGAAACGATGCCCCCAGTTGTGGGTAGGGTGAATGAGTGGGAGGTGTAGCCCTCCCAATTAAAATACTGGGAACACTTCTGACGCCGAGATGGCCCCAGCGAGCACACCTAGTTCACCTCCACCCAAAACCATACCCAAAACTCCTGGAGGCGCCAGGAGAGGGGTCGGGGCCTTGGGGATTTGTCCACTACTCAGAGGGGCAGCAGGGTCAGGGGACGGGATTCCGTATTTGAGCGTCCCTCCCTCCCAGTCCCCAGTCCTCAGGCCCCTCACCATCGGTCTGGGTCTCCCGATCCACTAGGGGCACCTTGGGCTCTTGGCCGGTGGCGCGCTGGACGTCCAGGGTGCCCTCGGGGCGGCCGGGGCAGAACACCGCCGTGTGCACCTCCACGACGGGACTGTGCGGCGCGAAGACGCTGCAGAGCAGGGTCTCCATGCGGCGGCGCGCCTGGGCCTCCTCGTTGCCCTGCGGCTGCACGATGATCCCGACGAGCGCGGCGGGCTGGCGGCGGGCCCGGGCGCGCACCTGCTGCAGGAGCAGCTGCAGCCGAGGCAGCTGCGAGCTCAGCGCAGACGCGCGGCACAGCACCAGCAGCAGCTGCGCGCCCCGCTCGGGCGGCGCCGGCGGCTGCCGCGGGGCCTCGCATCCCGCCGCCACCGGGTCCTCGGCCGTCGGGGGTGCGGGGGTCCCAGGAGGAGCCCCGGGCTCCCCGCGCGGGTCCTCGGCCTCGCGCCCGGAGGGTCGCGTCTTCTCGGTGAAGCGTTGCAACTTGGCCGCCGGGTAGTCGTCGTCGTTCGCCCAGCTGTCGCCCGATCGCTTGGGCCGACGCGTGGCGCAGTTGCTGGAGCTGGCGTGGCGGCTCATGGCTTGGCCGTACGAGGGTCCAGAGAGCTGATCGTTCGGGGAGTTCCCCAGAAAGTCCTGAAGGGTCGGGCTGCACTCGTCCTGCTTCCAGTACTCGCTTACCAGCAGCACCTGGCCATGGTCCTCTAGGGACTGGGCCGGAGCCTCTTGCTGCGCCTCAGCCTTCCTCTCCTGGGGGGCGCTGGGGGGCTGGGCCCCAGGCCGCTGCGCCATGTCTGGTCCGGCTCTCTTGCCTCTCTGGGCCTGGGCCTCCGTTGGCCAAGGGAAATCTGCCCTTCCCCAGAGCATGTCACAATACCCTTGCGCCCTGCCTCTATTTGTCGTGGCCAAGGGCCTCCGCCCTGCTATTCCTTGGAAATATTCTAATTTAGGGAAGTTGCTGTTGGACGCTCGTTTAATGCCGGCTGTGATTAGCGTCTCCATCGTTTTGTATGTCTGTGGTTTCAAAAGGTGCATCTTTTATGCCAAAGCCTCAAGGTAAAACAGATTGTCATGTCCCCGGGGCATCTGTAAAACAGTGGAATCGGGATGCTCACTGCATCTGGAACTTTTTAAAAGCAGTGAGGAGCAGAGTGGCAGCTCTGAGTGGCTGTGGCCAGGGAGGCAGGACTTCCCCGAGTGTCTGCTCGCTTGGTGATCTGGGGCCCAGAGTCCTGGACTGGGGGTGGGGTGGGCTGCAGGACATGGTTTTGGGTCTACTCGGTACCAGGCTTCTGTGGGTGCCAGAGGCCTGTCAAAATGCTAGGAAAGGCCTTCTGGAAAACAAAACAAAACAAAGCAAAACGCATAAAACTCCTTAGTTGTCCAGCACATGGGGTGAGCAAAGAGTGTTCTGGGGAGGTGTGACATGGACCCAGGAAAGCCACAGAGACTGGGAACCCAATGGTGGGGAAAATTGTTCCCTTTGTTCATTTTTTTTTTTTAAAATAAGCGTTGCCAAGTTATTTTTTTAAATATTAAAATAAAATGCTCTGTAAAGCAAGCTGTTAACCAGAAAACCCTGAGCTGGAATCCTGCTAAAAACCCCAGGAGCCCTAGGGTATGGGAGCTTCCAGAAGACCAGGTAAGGGCAGAATGCCCAGCAAGCAGCTTCGCAGAACCAGAATGGGCAGTGTTGGGGATGCTTTCTTCCCCTCTTCAAGTTTTTCAGCCTTGGCCCAATGAACTCAACTCACCCTCCATCTGGAAAGTGCGGGTGAGAACACTACCAGCCCCTTCCCCTTTACTCAGCAAATCTGAAAGTTCACTGGAATTCACTGGTTGCCTTTCTCTAAGGGCCTGGGTCACTGTATTGAAAAATGATGCTAGACTTTCATCCAGGATGAAGCAGACCTGCCAGCCCACCATACAGGCCTTGGCCTTTCCAGGCAGACCTGGGTGGGGGGTGAGTGTCTCAAGATTTAGATTACTGTGAGAGGTAGGAGGCCCTACCTGGGCCAGGGCTTGACCTTGCTTTCTAAACCAGCTTTTATCAAAAAGTCCTAAATTGGGGAGTACCAGTTCTGGAAGGAGTAGAGGCCCCAGACTCCCATATGCTGAGTGTTTTACATATGTTATCCTTGCACAACCCAGCAGTGGAGAGAGCACCACCCGTTAGTTACAGGTGCACACACTGAGGCTCAGAGAGGTTAAGTAACTTGTCCAGATTCAGTCAGCTGGTGAATGGTAGGTCTGGGCTTTAGACCCAGGTCTCACTGGCTGCAAGTCTTAGGGGCCTGCCAGAACACAGGATCATGGCTCCCTGTGGCAGAGAGGTGGGACTGACCCTCCTGCATATACTGGCTTCTGGAAGCTAATCCTGACTAGGATTGGAGGGAGGGGTTGAGGGAGGGAAGAGGAGAGGTGAGCGAAGGCGTATGGGGAGAGAGAGCCCCCTGCTTGTTTTAGGTCTTCGGGTTGCAAAGCCTTCTGGGTATACAGTTTTAAGGGCACAGTGAGAATAGGTTGGTAACTTCTGTTCTAACCAAATGACTAATCCTTCCTTCCTTCCTTTGAAGGTTTGTAACTTTTTGATTAAAAAAATTATAACAAAATATTTTCATAAAAAAGGGACATCGAGAAGAAAAGACTCCAGGAGGAGGGGAGAATAGTCCCTTTACCATTTGAGATCTCAAAAAGCAATTCTTTCCAACTTTGGAAAGTCAGGAAGTTCCTTCTCAAATAAAAGGTTGAATCCAAAAGTTGGTAAGCTGAGGAGTGAGAGACACTCAGATGGTCCCCAGGCCTCACTCCCATTTGAGCCACTTGCTCTCCTATCTGGGTTGTCACATTGGGCTTCCTGTGAAATTTCATTGAGGAAAGGAGTCTGTTGATAATGCTTGGAAACTTCCTAACTAGACCAGACTGAGTAATGGTCTGAGGAATTTTTATTAATTATTTTGAAAAATTATTTAATCATTTTAAACAAGTAATAGGTGTACCTGGCTAGGTAAAAAAATAAAAGAGAGAGATTGTGCCTTCTGCTCTGCTCTCTCGGATTACTCTCTCTGGGGGAAGCCGGCTGCCATGCAACGAGGATGCTCAAGCAGCCTTGTGGCGGAGTCCACTGGGCCAGGATCTGGGGCCTCCTTCCAACAGCCACTGAGGGAGCCATCCTGGAGGCTTCCAGCCCTAGTCAGTCTTCCATTAATACATGACTGGAGCCTTGGCTGGTATCTTGATTGCAACCTTATGAAAGACCTGAGCTAGAACCACTCAGCTGAGCTGTTCTCTAATTTTTGAACCTCAGAAGGGATGTGAGATAATATTGGTTTAGTGTAAGAGTGTTCTCTTTTCTCCATATCCTCGCCAGCATTTGTTATTTTCTGTCTTTTTGATAATATTCATTTTAACTGGGGTGAACTGATACTGCATTGTGGTTTTGATTGAGGGCTTTTTGTTTCCCTGTATTTTTTATGATAAATGTACATTCGTTTTGAAATAAAAGAGAAAATGGAAACCAGCCTGGACCCTCCCTTGCGTAGGAGGGGTTGATTAGAGGGGTGCAGAGCGGATAAATCTCTCCCACCTGGCCCTCGAGTGGGCTGCGATTCCCGGCGACGGCTGAACAACAGAGACCACCAGGGGGCGCTGCCGGGCTGCAGGGCTGCCCTGGATCGCAGCGTCAGGGCACAGGAAACGATCAACAGCGCCTCCTATCGGACCCAGGTGGTGCTGAGGCGTCCCCGGCGGCAGGACGGGTGCAAAGTTGGATCCTGTCTCGGAAGCACGTCCTGTGCCCCTTTCCTCTGCAAATCCCAGAACAGCGGTGCCTGTGGATGAGTCCGCAGGGCTGGAGCCGAGGGATTAGCCCTGAGCCCCCTGTGTGTCCTGATCCGTTTCCTCTGAAGAGGGCGGCGACATCTCCTCCTTGACCCAGTTCACATTCCTCCAGGGGCTAAACGGGACCCACTCCCTTCCCTGGGACACTTAACTCTGTGCAGACTCCAGGAGAGAGGAGGGAAGATTGATTCCTGCTCTCAGGGAAGGGAGGGGCTCGCCTCGAGGGAGGGAGAAATGAAGGTTACAAGGCTTGACTGTGGAAATGCTTGGACGTTGTAAATGGCCTGAGGAGCTGAGCTTGTGTCCACACCTTGGCACAGTGTGTGTTGCACAGCAGAGATGTTCAGTGCATGCACTTTATTCACTCAACACTCTGAGCCCCTCTCAGTGCCAGGCCCTGGGCCAGGCTCTGAGGATGCTGAGGATGAAGTCCCCACGCCCCACCCCACCCGCCTCCAGGTTACATGCTGGTAGGAGAGAGACAATAAAGTGGTAGGCTAATACTGTGATTCACATGGTACTAAACTCTAGAAGAAAGTAAAGCAAGGTAAGAGCTTCCAGTCTAGGGGTTAGACTCCTCTGGGGCCAGGCTGGCAGTGATGCAGGGGTGGGGGAACGATGGGGGCAGAGAGAGCCACTCTCACCCTCTGGGCACAGCCAAAACCCCTCTGTTTCCTCTAGGAGGGGCTTCTTGGGGAAAATGTAATTCCAGGAGGCCTCAAAGTGATGGAATCCTCCTGGTTGGAAAGAGGAAGGCCCAGCGAGGAAGAGTTCGAGTCCCTGAAGCCTCTTGGGGTGGACAGGAGTCTGTCCAGCCTGGAAGGGGGAGCGAGAGAGAAGGTGATGGAGGACCAGACTCCTCAAAGACCCCGGAAGGCCTTGGTGGAGGCAGGGGCAGGGGAATGCGATGCTGATTTTATGTATCAATTTGGCTGGGCCACAGTACCCAGATATTTGATCAAACATTATTCTAGATGTTTCTGTGAGTGTATTTTTGGGGTGAGATTAACATTTAAATCATTAGATTAAAATTGATTCGGTGAAAAATAGATTGCCCTCACAGTGTGGGTGGCCTCATTCAAGCAGTTGAAGGGCTTATGAAAAAGACAACCGGGTGTGATGGCTCACGCCTGTAACCCAGCGCTTTGGGAAGCTCAGGTGGGAGGATCATTTGAAGCCAGGAATTTGAGACCAGTATGAGCAACATAGCGAGACCCTGTCTCTACAAAATATTTTTTAAAATTAGCAGGGTGTGGAGGTGTGCGCCTGTACAAAAGAAAGAAGGAAGGAAGGAAGGAAAGAAAGAAAGAGCAGGGGGAAAGAGAAAGAAAGAAAGAAAAGAAAGAAAAAGACTGACCCCTCCACCCTGTCCCCTTGGGAAAGAGGAACATTGCTGAGAGGGCATTTGCCAGCACACTGCTTTTGGGCTGAACTGTAGCAGCAGCTCTTCTCTGGGTCTCCCGCCCACTGGCTTACCTGCAGATTCGGGGCTCACCGGCCTCCACAATCGGAGAGCCAATTCCTTAAATCTCTCTCTCCACATCCTATTGGTTCTATTTCTCTGGAAAACCCTGATTACTAATGCAGGGACCCTCAGGGCCACAGCTGAGATGAGCAGACCTGAGAATTCTCTGAGACATTCGACATTTAACGTGCACCTACTGTGTGTGGAGCTCTGAGGCACCAGGCACAGGGACTCGATTCCAGAACTGGATGATGTGGGCCTTTGTCCCTGTCGTGGCTTTGGATGGATGTTTGGCCCAGATGGAGGGCAGCTGACCTGGGCTCCCCTGGGAAAGCTCTCTGTTATCAGCTCACCCCAGAATTCCTCTTGGGGGAGCGATGCCTTAACGAGTCACCTGGAGTAGTGAGACCCACCGGGTGGAAATGTGGACATCCCTCCCCCTCCTCCCCTCCTCCCGCAGCCAATTTATCCAGCACCTGCTCTGTCCAGTCTTGCACATGCTACCCTGTGGCCCACTCTAGGGGAGATAAGGGGGCTTCTTTCTGCCGTTGGGGGTCCTAAACTCAGGGTGGTTCATCCATGAGGATAACATACCGTGAATTGCTGTGCACGTGCCTGTAACTTAGGAAAGCCAGCTATAAAATCTGCAGGCAAAGGAAGAAAATAGAAAAATCTCCTTAACTAACCCATTTCCCGCTTCCCTCCCCCCATCCTCCATCTTCAAACTAGACCTGCTGGGCGTGGGAGACCTTACCTGCAATGCTAGGTAACAAGTGGATTTTTGCTTTTGAGCTGCAGGGTCCTGGCTCCTGGTGGTTTAAAGATGGTCTCTGAGAGTGATTTTGATGGGAGGCATTTTGAAACTCCTGCTCTCCCATCGGGAATCTGGGACTTCACAGAACCAGTCCAAGGCTAGTGCAGGAGTAATTGCCAAATGAGTTTTCTCATAAGCCTGAGGTCTAGAGTAGAGTGGGCAGCCGGCAAACACTTGTGGAGGCGTTTGAACAGGCAAGATCAATGCTCAAGGTCAGAGAATCCAATGGAGGGCGAGACAGCTGGGGCCTGGGGTGACTGGCATGGGTCTCAAAGCAGAGGGCTTGGAAGTAGGCCCTGAAGAGGGCGTTGTTTGATGGCTGGGCAGCGTTTCCCAGAATGCGCTGTTTCCTTCAGTGAGAGCCTGAGGGACGGATGGTTTCTCAGTGCAGTTGCAGTATGAGTGGCCCTCACCACAGGAGCCAGCGCCACGTCAGACAGCAAGCAGGCCTAACCACGGCCTCCCGCTCCCCGTGGTCTGAGAAAGTCTCATTCTGTAGTGGGTTGAACCGTGGACCCCAAAAGCAAATGTCCACGTTATAAATCCTGGGACCTGAGAGTGTGGCCTTATTTGGACAAAGGGTCTTTGCAGATATAAGGATTAAGGATTTTGAGATGAAATGGTTCCTGGGGTCATTATTTGGGTCGGTCCTAAATCCCAGGGCGAATGTCCTTATAAGGGACACACAGAGGAGAGACACACTTAAGAAGAGGAGAGGCCGTGTGGAGGTGGAGGCAGAGATCGGAGTGTTGCAGCCGCAGCCAAGGATGGCGGAGCCACTGCCAGTTGGGAGAGGCAAGAACAGAGTCTCCCCTAGAGCCTCTGGGAGGGAGTGTGGCCCTGTTGACGGCTTGATCTTGGACTTCTGGCATCAGAGCTGTGAGACAATAAGTTTCTATTGTTTTGAGCCATGAAGTTTGTGGTGGTCTGCTACAGGCACCCCAGGAAATGAATACACCCCCCTACCCCCATTTTCTGATTCCTGAGGGTTCGCACTCCAGGCCCCTTCTTCCACCCTTGCCCTGTTTTCCCCCTTTTGCCCTGTGTTCACCTGGAAGTCGGACTCCATGCTGTTGATGTGTTCCACAGAAAATGTGCTCACACCAAAAATTTCTTGTTTTTAGGAGACTGTGGGTGATGCAGATTGGGGGAAGGGTTCCAGTGCATGGCATTTTCTAGTACAAATATGGTCGTCCCTCTGTGCTCTCGGGGGATGGGTTCCAGGATGGTCAAGTCCCCAGTGTAAAATAGCGCAGTGTTTTCATATAACCTACACAATCCTCCTGTATGCTTTATATATGCATGTATTCATTTATTTAATTTTTGAGACAGGATCTCACTCTGTCACCCAGGATAGATTGCAGTGGCATCATCATAACTCACTGCAGCCTCAAACTCTGGGCTCAAGCAATCTTCCTGCCTCAGCCTCCTGAGTAGCTGGGACTACAGGTGCACACCACCATGCCCAGCTGATTTTTCTCCTTTTTGTAGAGACAAGAGTCTCACTATGTTGCTCAGGCTGGACTTGAACTCCTGGCCTCAAGTGATCCTCCCGTCTTGGCCTTCCAAAGTGCTAGGATAAGAGGCGTGAGCCACTGTGCCCGGCCCTGCTGTATATTTTAAATCATCTCTAGATTACTTATAATACCAAATACTGTGTAAATAGTTGTTATTTCAGATCTGTGGTTCATTGAACCCACAGCTGCAGAGCCCGCGGATATGGAGGGCCACCTGTACTGGCTTTCCCTTGACCAAATTTGGGTCAATAAAATGGTCTCTAGCCTTTATAAAGCTAGGCAGACACCTCTGGGGTAGCAAATCCTGACAGAAAGAATTGTGCGTACAGATGCGTGTGTGTGTGTGTGTGTGTGTGTGTGTGTCCCTGAGCTGTTTTCCCTCCATGTGTCCACACCCCCCACCCCCATGCACACATCGTGTTTTTGGAGACAAAGGAATGGCACCCTCCGGGCTAGCAAGCCAGAGGAGGCTTGTCACCTGGGGTATAGGATGCTGCCCAGAATCTGCTTCTGAGAACAAAGATGAGCAAAACCAAAGGAAAATGCACAGGATTGAAAACCTTTTCCTGTGTATCTTTCTGAGAGTGGCAGAAGTTTCTGGAGGAGGAGCAAGGCAGGCTCCTGCCACACATAGCTTCTGTGACCACTGATCCTCATACAAGTCACCTGCCCACAGTGCAGTGCAGGCCTCTCCTCTGTGTGGCTGACCTGTGGTCCAGCAGCCGGCATGGGCATCGGGCACCTCTGTCTCCACTGAAGGCCTCTTCTAGGATGTCCCGGGGAAGGCCACCACCACCACCTACCCAGCCATACAAGCCGGAAGCCCGGGAGTGCCCCTCAGCACTTTCCTTCTAGTCGTCCTCCAAATCCACTCCCTCCCCCAAACCTGTGGGTTGTCTTTCCTGCTTGTCACATAAATGTCACCGAAGACAGTGTCCCCCATTACCAGCCCTGACGGCACCTATTCCCTTCCTTTTCAGCACTTGTCACTGTTGCAATTTGCCAGAGAGCTCCTGAGGGCAGAGGCCATGGCTGCTTGTTCGTTATGTGCCCTTAGTGCCTAACGCAGTGCCCGGTGCCCTGCTGGTGCTCCAGAGACACTTGTCAGATAGTTGAATAAATGAGCGAATGAACGAACGAGTGCGATTTTGAGCCAAGGTGGTGCTGGAAAGGAATAAGGGCTTCCCCAGCAGAGCCTGAGGTCTGCGTAGGAGCAGCTGCAGGTGTCCCAGGTGCTAAGACAGGAGAAGCCCTGACGTGGTGGGGGGACGCCCCCAACCCCCATCGGAGCACAGGGCTGGGACCAGCCAGAGGCTCCACAGGCCCCGTACTTGGGGGTGGGGTTGGGGGTGGGGATTCCTGCTCAGGGTCTGGGACATCAGGAGGCTCTTCCTCTCCACCTGGATGGTGTTTGCGAGGTGTGTTTTCCATTCTTTAAACTTGAAGGGGTGCTGGGTTCAGAGTGTCTGCAAGTGGTGAGGGTTTGGAGGTTCAAGAAAAAGTAAAGCACAGACTTTTGTCCCTTTTAGGAAGACTTAAGAAGGAGGATTCGTGTGTTGTAGTCTAGAGGTACCTTCTAAACTCCCAGCGTGGGCGGCAGACTTCCTCAGGTCGGCAGCTAGCTCTGTCGCAACCTTCTCTAGCCACCCTGCAATCCCTTCCCCCCAACATTTTATTTTGAAAATTTCAAACCTGCAGAAAAGTGGAAAGAGTACAATGAACTTACCCTAGATTCTCCAACTGTTAACATTTTGCCAAGATTGCTTTGTCTTTCTCCCTGTGTATATTTTCACATACTTTTATTTTGCTGAACAATTTGAAAGTAAGTTGCTGACATCTTGACGATTCATTTCTAAATATCTCAGCATCTCCTAATAAGGACATTCTCCCACAAAACCACAATACCATTTTCACAACCATAACAGCATCCAGTATACTATCTGCATTTGAATCGCTGTAATTGTCCCCTGAATGTCTTTTAGAGCTAGGTTTTTTTTTTCTGCCCAGGATCCAATCAAGATTCATGCATGACGTTTGGTTGTTATGTCGCTTTAGTCTCTTTTAATGCAAAACAGTCTCTTGCCTTTTTGTTGCTGTTATTGCTGTTTGTTTGTTTTCATGACTTTAGCTTTTTTGAAGAGTCCAGGCCAGTTGTTTTGTAGAATGTCACATATGTGGGTTGGTTACGTGAAACTAGATTAAGGTCTAATATTTCTGGCAATAGTACATGTCAAATATGTCAGGCGTGCCGCTCCTGCTGATGCTGAGTTTGGTGACCAATCCTCACTCCATTTCCCCTTTGTAACTAGCAAGCGATCTGTGGGATCCTCGCATGGTCACAGGATTCACTGGAGATCCAGGTCCCCCAATCGTTTGAGCAATCGTCGATGTTGGCCTGAATGAAGTACCACATTGGGGGTTGCAAAATGGGGGCTTTTAATTCTTTTATTCCTTCTGCATTTACTAGCTGGCAATTTTTCTGTAAGAATTCCCACCCCATCACATTTTTTAAATTAATCACTGTGGATTCATGGATTTTAAAAAATGTGCTATAATTGGATGCTGTCATTATTCATTTTGATGTTCAAACTGTGCCACGTTTGAGCAGCAGGAGGCCTTAGGGCTGCTCCTGAATCCATGTGGTCGTGATCACATTTATCTCCCAATACTTTTTTGCCTTCTGGTGTGACAAGATATTCCAGCCCCAAACTAGAGTCAACCATTTCTCCAAGGAGCCCTGGTTCTTTGGTGGTGCAGAGAAAGCAAGAACTTATGTCACGTGTGCTCACTGCTTCTGGGCTCTTCAGTGGACAGGATCAGGAAATAAATTTTCTAAAAAACTACAAGTTCAAACTGATATTTCCAACTCAAATTTAATATGACAGGGGTTTTGTTTAATTTCTTTTACTTATTATTAGTATCTTTTTCTCTTACAGTAAAACATATATTTGCTTTTTTGCTTTACCCTATATCGTGCATAAAGAAGTTTCAGAATTACAAGACCAATGTTACTACTAACAGTAAACCTGCTAAGTAAAGTACAAGATTTTTTTTGTAGTTCTGTTGTTCTTAGAACAGGCCCCGCTGTGCATAATCAGAGGACTTTAGTTCATTCCTTGCACTGTGTGGTTACGTTATTAGTTTGATGTATTGTCAATTTGATTTGTTCCTGTTTTCACTCTATTGTAGGGTTTGCTTTACCCCATCCTTTTAAAATTTTATTTTATTTTTTGATTATGTAAAACATTTATGTGGTTCAAAAGTGAAAATGATATACAAAGGTCTTACAAGAGAAGTCTCATTGCCATTCCCATCCCTTCTCTCCTATTCCTGCCCACATCCATGGTTAATGCCTTTCATTAGCTTCTGTTTTATGCTTCCTGCACACACACACACACACACACACACACACACATTCTTTTTTTCTCTTCTTTCTATACAAAAGACAGTATAATATATATCATCCTTTGTATCTTACCCTAAACTGTATTATTCATTTACACAGAACCCTGGTGCCCACTTTCATTTCTTCCCATTTTATAACATTCTGCCATCACATGAAACCCATTCAGTGTTTGGTTTTGTCTAGTCTATTGATGCTGGGTATTTGGGAAGACACGTGATAACCATGTCAGGCGAGAAGGGAAAACGTCCCCTTCACCCTCGGAAGGTTCACTGAAAAATCAACTCACAAAAGGCAGACTAATAAGAGAAAGGCATACAAATTTATTTTAATGTGCATAGCACAGGGGAATCGTAGGAGAATGATTACCCAACAACCCAATGCAATGAGGTGTAGACGGGTATGTACCCTTCTTCTTAGGGGAAAGGGAGATGTGGAAGTGTGGATGATTTTAGGTGGGTAGTAAATGACTTTTAGGGGAATTTAATGGGCCTGAGCAACATACAGTGGCCTGGGACAAAGTCTGTTGGGTCCTCAGAGCAGACAATTATTCGTGACAAAAGTCTGTCCAGATGTGTTGACAGACTTCAGTCTTTCTTCTTGCGATATGAGTTCAGATGATGAAAACTCAGGGAAAGGACCAGAGGTAATTGTTTTCTTTGTTGGCAAGTCTGAGCTTGAGGCAGATAAGGGAACTTCGGAGAACAACTTCATCCTGTGCTTTGGGAGAGACAGAGGCTTGAGAGACAGGAGATGGGAGGAAGGTCAGAGCAACTTGAGGATTCTTCTTCAGTTCAGCATGTCAAAGCACCATGTTTTGGGGTGTTGGTTTCTGAGCCCCAACACCCACGATGCCAGGGCACTGGGAATACCTGGGTCCTTTTGGGACTTGCGCAACCTCTGTGTTTGGAGAGTTATGAGAAGGCAACATGATGAGGGTCCAAGTCAGGGTAAAGGCCCTGACGCAGGCTGATCTCTGGTGTGTGGTCCCAGCACTCTTACATCGCCTGGGCTGTGGGTGGCTTTGGAGGTGCATTTTGGAGGAGGGTCTTTGACACTGGAGGATTATGAAATGTTGCAAGGAGAAAAGTGGTTTCTGTGCCAAACACTTGTCTTAGTCAGACTACACGCTTTTTGAAAATTGAAGTAAAATCCATATAACGTAGCATTTACCACCTTAACCATTCTAAAGTGTACATTCAGTGGCTGTTAGCACATTCACCATGTGGTGCAGCCATCACGTTTTTATCAGCCCCGAAGGAAAATTCATATTCATTAAGGACTTGTGCCCCATTTCCCCTCCCCCCAGGCCTGGGCAGCCATTCATCTGCTTTGTGTCTCTATGGGGTGCCCATTCTGGGTAGTTCATATGTATGGACTAGTACGGTATATGTGCTTCTGTGTTTGGCTTCCTTCACTGAGCGATGTCTTCAAGGTTCATCCACGCTGCGGCATGCATAGTACTGCCATCCTCTTTGTGATGAAATATTCCATTTTATGGATGCACTACAGCCCAGTGTGTCATTTACCAGCTGGCGGACAGTGGGTTGCTTGTACATTTTGGTCATTGCAAGCAGTGCCACTATGAATGTTCATACACACGTCTTTGTTTGAACGCCTGTTTTCTATTCTTTTGAGTATATAGCGAGGAATGGGAGTTCTGGGTCATAGGGCCACTCTACGCTAAGCTTCTTGATGAATTGCCAAACCATTTTCCACATCAGCTGCACCATTTTACATTCCTGCCAGCAATGTATGAGGGCTCCGATTTCTCCACATCCTTGTTATTTTCCATTTTATTGATTTGTTATTTTCCATTTTATGGATTATAGCCATGTTAGTGGGTGTGAAGTGGTCAACTATACCCTTTCCTTTTTGACACGAGCTTGAGATGTTGCATTGGATGTTCTAATGTTGCGCTTTGGTTTCATGAGGGTACTTAAAACTTCCAATTTCCTATAAATAAGATTAGTCTTTGTTATTGTTACATTAACTTGGTGACCCCAGGATTCATGGATATAGGAGAGAAATCTTGTTAAATACTGAGTGCTATGGTTTGAATGTGCCCCCTTTCAAAGTTCATGTGTTGGAAACTGAATCCCCAATGCAACAGTGGGGATGGGTGGGATATTTAAGTGGTGATTAGGTCATGAGACTAAAGCCCTCATGAATGGATTAAGGCCATTATTGGGGGGTTGGGTTAGTTATCACAGGAGTGGGTTAGTTATAAAAGGGGGCAATCCAGCCCCCATCTCTCTCTTTCTCTCTCTCTCATGTTCTCTCTTGCCATGGGACACCTCCACCATGGGATGCCAGATGCTGGTTCCATGCTCTTGAACTTCCCAGCTCCAGACTGTAAGCCAAATAAACTTCTGTTCTTTGTAAATTTCCCAGGCTGCAGTATTTTGATATAGCAGCAGAAAAGGGACTAAGACACCGAGGGTAATGTTAGCTGAATGTTTACGAGAAACTGACTTTTTACTGCACATAGCCATGCTTACAATGTACTATGGGAGTACAGAAAAACAGGTTGGGGGAAGTGGCATTATTAACTGGAGTGAGCGGTGTGAAACAATCATTGGGACAGGTGACCTTTAGGGCTCTTCTTAAATGATTTGTGTGATCAAGATCACATGGCCCAGGCGTGCAGAATCCAGGCATCCTCACAAAACCACATGAACGGAGAGAGCAGCCGTTCTCACCACCAGACCCCGGGGGGGATTTCTCAGCCAGGCATCTTACTGTGTTGCTGGTTGGTGGCTAACAGTAGTGAGCCCAGGCCCGGGGCCTGGGGCACCCCAGTGAGTCAGAGCAGAGATCAGATAGGGTGAGAATTACCACTTCCTATTACGGAAAGTTCGGCACTTGTCCCCAAGGCCGCATCAGAGGAATGAGGACAAGTGGTTTGAGAAGGAAAGAGTTTATTAATTTGCCGGCAAATGGGGAGGCTGGCAGACTCCCATCTCAAAGTACCAGCATCCTGCTTCTGAGCAGAAGTACAAAACTTTTAAAGGTTCTGATCAGTCCCATCTTTGGCTAAGATGTGACTTCTGCCTGGATTAATCCCATCTTTGGCTAAGTATGATGATGATCTGTGACCTCCACCCAGACAATTTCCTTGAGCCAACTCCTGTGGCACAATGAACGAATGACATTCTCTTGCCCCTTCCGCCCCCTGGCCTGAGACAGGGATGCGGGTCCTAGTTCTCCGAAGGGAGTGGGGGATGTTTTAAAGAGACATAAAATATTCTTGCCATTTTTTCAAGGCATTTCTTCTGTTACATTCCTATGAAAAGCACTTAGATGAATGTTGGTTCCTACTACAGCCAACAATCAAATCAGGTTCGTTCTCCATGCCTCAGCCTCTAGACCCTGACAAACTCCTGAAAAACCCAAGGAACTGCCCAGGTAGTTTACATGGAGAGGTCCAAGGTGGTTTCCCTTATGGCTGGTTGATCATTTTAATTATGGTATTTTTCAGGGTTGGCAGCCAAGCAGATATTAACTAATTAACCAATTCATCTAGGTTTCATCTCGTGTCATCCCCATGCCACATAACGCACCGGAGGAGTTTGGGAGTGGAGAAATTCCGCAGGGGGGATCAGGAGAGACTGAAAAGAGGAGGGCCATTTGTGTAAGCCCCCCCTTAGAGGATGGATGGGAGAGACCATGGGAGGGCAAATGGGGCACTGAGACAGGGAGGCAAAGACGGCTCCCCCATGCAAATATCCAGCAGTGCCACGCGTCCTGGCATAGAATGGACTTCTGGGATAAAACCATAAATCTGAAATTTATCCCAAAGTTATTGTGCTTATTTCATTTTATTTTTTAATATTTTGTTTTATTGTTTTATTTTTTTGAGACAGGGGCTCTCTCCATTGCCTGGGCAAGAGTGCAGTGGCATCATCATATTGCACTGCGGCCTCCAACTCCTGGACTCAAGGGATCCTCCTGCCTCAGCCTCCCGAGTAGCTGGGACTACAGGGACGTGCCACCATGCCTGGCTAATTTTTCTATTTTCTGTAAAGACAGGGTCTCCTCTTGCTCAGGCTGGCCCCCAACTCCTGACTTCAAGCAAACCTCCTGCCTCAGCCTCCAAAAGTGCTAGGATTACAGGTGTGAGCCACTGTGCCCAGCCTGTGCCAATTTTATTTTTTAAAAACTTACTGGCCAAATTTTAAAAGTTTGACATTACAGAACAGGAATAATTATTTCTTGGCACTGTTAATTGTGAGATTTCTTTCATAGTCACTCTACCGAACATTTGCCAGACTAACAAGGCACTCACTCACAGCTGATATAAGTGAAGAAGCAGGAGATTTGGGGGATATCTGGACTCCCCAGGACAGTCTCCTGTACCCTTGGGGTTCAGGCATAGTGAATAAAACATCCACTTTCACTTCCCAATGTGTTCCAGTTTGGGCAATAAATTATATGGTTGCTCTATCATGGATTTTTAAAAATTGTGGTAAAATATACATAACATAAAATTTACCATTAAACTATTAAGTATACTCACATTGTGCAACCATCACCACCATCCAGCTCCGGAACTTTTCTCATATTGCAAAACTGAACCTCTCCATTCCCTCCTTCCTCCAGCCCACCATTCTACTTTCGGTCTCTATGAGTGTGACTACCCTACGGACCACTTATAAGTGGAATCACATACTCTTTGTCTTTTTGCCACTGTTTATTTCACTTAGCATTTATGTCTTCGAGGTTCATCTATATGGTAGCTTGTGTCAGAATTTCCTTCCTTCTTGAGGCTGAGTGATATTCCCTTATGTGTATGTGCCACATTTTGTTTATCCATCATCCATCAGGGGGCATGTGGGCTGCTTCTA
Source organism: Eulemur rufifrons (assembly GCF_041146395.1). NCBI lineage: Eukaryota > Metazoa > Chordata > Mammalia > Primates > Lemuridae > Eulemur > Eulemur rufifrons. Next base: position 8,119,192 of record NC_090983.1, read on the forward strand.
GCTCTTGACCATTGTGAATAATGCTGCTATAAACATGGGTGTACAAATATCTCTTTGGGACCCTACTTTCAACTCTTCTGGGTATATACCCAGAGGTAGAATTCCTGGATCATATGGTAATTCTATTTTTAATTTTTTGAGAAAATGCTACACGTTTTCAGTAGTGGCTGCACCATTTTACATTACCACTAGTATAAGGGTTCCAATTTCCCCACATCCTTATCAACATTGTTATTTTCTGTTTTCTTTTTTTTCTTCTTCTTTTTTTTTTTTTTTGATAATAGATAATGGGTATGAAGTGGTGCTCATTGTGGTTTTGATCTGGATGTCCCTAATGGGATGTTCAAACATCTTTTCATGTGCTTATTGGCCATTCTTTAGAGAAATGTCTATTCAAGTCCTTTGCCCATTTTTGAATTGGGTTGTTAGGTTTTTTATGTTTTTGAGTTTTAGGAGTTCTCTAAATATTCCACATATTAATCCCTTATCAGATATATCATGGAATTTCTTTACATGATTTTGGAATTTGTCTTTATTATGAAATTTTGAGATGTAAAGAATTCCCAAATCGGGCTCTTACTTGAATGACTCATAGTCTAAATATGTAACTGAACTGTATAACTAAAAATTAAATAGCCACCCAAAAGATTATTTAGTTTAATGTTACAAATGCAAGTACACCAAATAATTTTATAAGAATTAGAATTATCATTAAATTTAATGTCGCTATTTATCTTAATAGTCTCATTTAAATCTTTATATTATATGTTGCATCATAAAGGATACGTTGTTTTTGTTAAAGTTATCTAGTTAACATATTCACTCTTAACCATCAATCTACTTCCCTTTTATCTGTTGGGAAGCCCTTAATAACTATTTTGGAACATAAAATAAATACCTTTCACAATCATCATTAATTATTGCAGCATTTTACTCCAGCAATAATAATTATCCTCATGAGGATTTCTCCCTTTGTCAGGGCGCTGCTGCAGCTGCATCCTTATCCATGGTCTGGCCTCTGTCTCCAGACTGCAGAGGAGAAAGGAGCCAACACAGACCCCTGCAGTACAAAATTGAAAAGACACTAAAAATGTCTACCCTTCAAAATAGGTATCACTCCCATTCCATCCTCAGGGTTCCTGGTGCTTTTCCCTGAAGGCAACATGTTTCCATCTTCATATGAATCCTTGCAGAGACATTTTCCTGGAGATTGTCTATACATTTACAAGCAAAGAAGGATAAATGGTCTTTGGTTTCTTTTTTTTACGTAAACAACAGTATACCATACACAATTCTTTGTGCTTTTTTCTCACCATATATTTTAGAGGTTGTCCATGTTTGTTCATAAGGTGCTTCCTCTTTCTTAGAACTGCACGGCACTCCCTTACACGGATGTCCTGTCATTTTTTAACCAGCTCCTTAATGATGTGCATTTGAGTGGTTTCTTCTCTTTTGCTGCCATAAATGATGTCGCAGTAAATAGCTCTGTGGATTTGTCATTGCACATGTGAGTGTATCTCTAGGATACGTTCTTAGGGTAGGATTGCAGGATCAAAAGGTCTGCACAGCTTTAATCTTGATTAATATTACCAAGTTTTCCTCCATTAGGGTTATACCAACTTACATTTCCACTGAGGACACCTGAGACTCCCATTGCCCTGCCTTATTCACATAGTGCGTTACCAAGCTTTGGGATGCCTGCCAATCTGATGGAGAAAAATGGCACCTCAGTATAGTTTTCATCCTGGATGTTTCTTATTAAGAATGATGTTGGTTGAGCAATTTTCCATCATTTAAAAATCACTTGTATTTCCTTTTATGCAAACCATCTCTTCCGTTCCCCAGCCCCCTTCTGTTGGCCTACTAGCCTTTTCTCACTGATTTGTTTGTGATATGATTTGTGAGTTTTTTTTTCTTTCTCAGTTCCGCATTTATCTTTTGACTTTGTTTATGGCGGTTTTTTAAAAAAAAAAGATTTTATTTTTAAAAACAGTTTTAGTTGTATGGGAAAATTGAGCAGGTTGTACAGGGAGCTTCCATAAACTCCCCTCCCCCTCCCCCACAGTTTCTCCTATTATTAGCATTTTGTATTAGTGTGGTACATTTGTTAAAATTAATGAACCAGTCCAGGCCACCTGGCTCATGCCTATAATCCCAGCCCTTTGGGAGGTAGAGGTGGGAGGATTGCTTGAGGGCAGGAGTTCAAAACCAACCTGAGCAACATAGTGAGACCTCATCTCTACAAAAAAATAGGAAAATTAGCCAAGCGTGGTGGCAGGTGACTGTAGTCCCAGCTACTTGGGAGGCTGAGGCAGGAGGATCACTTGAGCCCAGGAGTTTGAGGTTGCAGTGAGCTGTGATAATGCCACTGCACTCCAGCCTGGGCAACAGAGTGAGACCCTGTCTCAAGAAAGAAAAAATAAGCAATCCCATTACTGGGCATATACCCAAAGGAAAAAAGGTCATTCTGTAACAAAGACACATGTACCCGAATGTTTATAGCAGCACAATTCACAATAGCAAAGATGTGGAAACAACCCAAGTGCCCATCAATACATGATTGGATTAGTAAGCTGTGGTATATGTATACCATGGAATATTACTCAGCTATAAGGAATGATGAAGATACGACATCTCTATGGTTCTCCTGGAGAGAGTTGGAACCCATTATATTAAGTGAAGTATCCTAAGAATGGAAAAACAAGCATCACATGTACTCACCAGAAAATTGGTTTCCCCGATCATCATCTAAATACAAATCTGGGAACGACACCAATTGAATATCAGACTGAGGTGGGGGGTGGGGGAGGGAATGGGGGTATGCCTACACAATGAGTGCATTGCGCACCGTTTGGGGTGTGGTAACACTTGAAGGTGCTGACTCGGGAAGAGGGGGTGGGGAAGGGAGGGATATATACCTACACGATGGGTGCAAGACGCACGACCTGGGGAACAGACACGCCTGGAGCTCTGACTTGGGGGGAAAGGCGGTACAGGAGCAACGTATGTAACCTGCAATTCTGTATCCCCCATAACAAGATGAAATAAAAAAAAAAAAGTGAAAAAAAAAAATAAAAAAAATAAAAAAGAACCAGTATTATTAACTAAAGTCCGTAGTTTCTATTAAGGTTCACTTTGTGTTGTATAAAGTTGCTTTGACAAATGCCTGATGTCATGAATCCACCATTACCTCACCCTACAGAATAGTTTCACTGCCCGAAAAATCCCCCGTGCTCTACCTGTTCATCCCTCCCTCACCCTGAACCCTGGCAAGTATTGACGCTGATCTTTTTACTGTCTCTATAGTTTTGTCATTTCAAGAATGTTGTATAGTTGGAATCATGCAGCATGTAGCCTTTTCAAACTGTCTTAACTTATCAATATGTATGTAAGGTTACTCCATGTCTTTTTGTGGCTTGATAGTACATTTAAAAAATGGCTGAATAATATTCTATTGTATGGATGCACTATATATTTTTTTTATCCAGTTACTTATTGAAGGACATCTTGGTAGCTTCCAGTTTTTGGCAATTATGAATAAAGCTGCTATAAACATTCATACGCATATTTTTGTGCAGACATAAGTCTCCAGTGCAATTGGGTAATTACCTAGGAGCACAATTGCTGTATTGTGTAGTACAACTATTTTAGCTTTGTCATCAGAAAAGAACCCAAACTCTGTAAAATAATTTAAAGAGGTTTACATGTAAAGTCATAAATCAATACATGGAAGACATACATTGGTCTGGCTCCAAAAGGCAGTACATCTCGAAGCAGGGGATTACAGATTATAGGTGGTTTTAAAGACTCTTTGATTTGCAATTGGCTAAAGAAATGAAACTTTGTCTAAAGCCTTGGACTGTTTGCTTGTTAATGATTTTGTATCTCCTTGTTACAAAAAATAACTCCAAAAGGGGACAGGGCATAACTAGGTGTGTCTGAACTCCCTTCTGCTCATGGCCAGCAACTCAGCTTTAAGGTTTTTTTGTTTTGGGTGGCTCCCCTTGGCCAAGAGGGGGTACGTTCAGTTGGCTGGAGGGCTTAAGATTTTATTTTGGTTCACATTTGTAAGAACCTGCCAAAACTATATACTTTCCTCTTATTCATCTGTTTTTTGTTTTTTTTTTTTTTTTTTTTTTGCACTAAAGGCACTTAAATAGCAGGCACAAAAGGTTGCCCTGGCCCTCGCTTTTTTTTTCCTGAAAGCAGGAGATAACACCCCTTACAGGAAGACATCCTCCCCATACCAGGAGGAAAGTAACATTCTTATCATCAAGGACAAAAAAATTGAAGCTGTGAGAAATCTGTACAAACTTTGTTAAACTAACCCAATCTTCCTCATCACCTTTCCAGCCAATTAACCACCCTAGCCCTGGCCCCTTTGCCTTACCACATTTTCACCATTTCCCCTTCTTTGTCCAATGCAGTAGACTCTAATTGCTTCTTTGGGTCTTCATTTCTGCTGTTCCCCCAAATTCATGTATTAGAAACAATTCGCAATGCAACAGGGCTGGGAGATGGGACCTATGGGAGATGTTTACTCCTGAGGGCTCCTTTCTCATGAATGAATTGAAGCCGCTATAAGAGGGCTTGTGGGAGTGGGTTCATCTCTGCTTTTCTGCCGTGTGAGGACACAGCAGTCATCCCCTCTGGAGGACACAGCGTTGAAAGTGCGGAAAGCAGAGACTGGACCCTTACTAGACAATGAACCTGCTGGCACCTTGATCTTGGATTTCCCAGCCTCAAGAACTGTAAGAAATAAAGATTTGTTCTTTATAAATGACCCAGTTTGTGGTATTCTGTTATAACAGCACAAAACAGATTAAGACAATTTTCTTATGAGGGCTCCTGTGTCATATAAAACTTAAAAACATTTGTGTACTTTTTCTCTTGTTCATCTGTCTATGTCAGTTTAACTCTCAGACCCAGCTGAAAACCCTAAGAGGGTAGAGGTCAAATTTTATCTCCTCTGCTTAGAGGAGGCCATGTGATGGTGGAGGCAGAGATTGGAATGACGCAGCCACAAGCCAAGGAATGCTGAGGATTGCTGGCAACCATCAGAAACCCGGAGGCAAGGAGAGATCCTTCTCTGGCACCTTCAGAGAGCGTGTGTCCTCGACACACCTTGGTTTGGGACTTCCAGGCTCCAGAACTGTGAGATAACAAATTTCTGTTGTTTCAGCCACCCAGTTTGTGGTATTTTGTTATGGAAGCCCTAGGAAACTAATACCATAAGGTATTGGGGGGGAAGTGTTCTATAATCTTGTAATTAAACCTCAGTGGGCCTGAGTCCCTGGGCTGTGGCCTTGCTTTTTCTCCTCTGATGGAGACTGGAAGGACAGAGGGGGCTGGAGGCGGCTCCCTGCCCTTCCCCTAGGGCAGATAAGGCCTGGCAAAGCAGTGTCCTTTGTTGGCAGGCCTTTGTGAAGGAGAACAGAATGCTCTGGGCTTTCAAAATGGTTACTTTTTCCCTGGGCATGTTTTAAAATGGTTACTTTACCCCACCCCTTGCCTGAAGCATGGGGACTTTTCTGCCGACTTCACAGTGAGAACTTGTGGTGCTCCTGGAGATAAACCCCAGGAAAATGTGAGATCTCTGAGACCGGGACCCCGGGAGTTTTGAACTCTCAAACTAGTCCACACTCAGCCTGCAGCAGTCGTGAACTACCGCTGAAGTGCTCCTGCAAGTCGCTGGCCCCAGTGGTGGCTTCGGTCCTGGTAGGTAAGTCGTGGTTCTCTCTCTCTTCTGTTGTCAGGGTGGGCACTTTGCCCTGTGACCTCGATTCTCTGAGGGATGTAAGGACGTTGTTGATTTTCAGTTTGTTCAGCTCTTTACTGTCAGAGCTGTCATATGGTGGCGTTTTGTCATTCAGAAGTATACAGGGTTTATACCGGGATTCAGTCTCCTTACTAATTCTTCTTTTCCCCTTTCCAAGGCATTTTTTTCCTTGCTGAAGACTATAAAACAACATTCCATGGAGTAACAAAAGTGGGAAACAGGTTACAAAGGCCCAGAATCTAATAAAAACTCTTAATCACTTTCTGGTCTGTGATTCTGACTTCCCTTTTAGAAATTTCTGGAAGCCTCAGTAACTTCTGTATTTGACCTTCCCCATTGATGGTCAGTCCTCTTATTCTGGCACTGAGCATATTTTTACCTTGTCCTTTTCAAAAATTGTTTCCTTTGTGTTTTCTTGTCTTGATGTTATTTTGTAAACAATTGGACGTCCAAGGCTTAGGCTTCTCTGACCCGATAGCCGCCTGGAGGCTTGTACCAAGCCCGTTTGTGATTAGGGCTCTGGGAAAATGGACCATCGGTCAAATTGGATTCTTTCCTCCTGTTGGTCTGCTGTACAACTTGTCATGTATGTATTTCCAAATTGCCTCTTGCTAGCACATAAGCCCAGGCATGTACCCATGGATTACCCTTTCATCCTGACTTTATTAGGGACAGGCAACCCCCCACGAAGAGCCCTTCTGAATCTGACATCTAGAAATTCGCCCCTTTTTCTCTTTACAAATTCTCTCTCTCTCTCTCTCTCTCTCTATATATATATTTATATATAGTGTTTGTGTGTATGTATATATATCTCACAAAAGCAATGCTTGTACATTGTAGATAACTTTGGAAATACAGATAAGTATAAAGACAAAAATAAAATGATCCATAAACCTACAGTCACTATTTTGGTGCAATTCCCTACCTCTTTACTATGCATTGCTAATACTCAAAGGGAAGGATGTAGAGTTGTTTAGCAATCAACAAAAATCAAGGCTTATTATTGCTGCGATGGTTAGATATGTATACAAAAAGGGTAATACAGTGCTTTAGGAATGTGGCTGGGCAAGAACATGGGTCTGGGTTCAAATCCCAGGTCTGCCACTCATTGGGTGACCTTGGGCAAGTTGCTTCTGTGTTTCAGTTTCGTCTGAAAAATGGAGCTGATATCACCTACCTGGTAGGGCGGTTGGGAGTAACTAGATGATCTCATATACATAAAGCAGCGAACAAAGTGCTCAATAAATGGAGCAGTTGGAAGGAAAGGGGGTGAGGAGGAGGAAGAGAAGTGGGGATTGTTAGGGTGCAGAGCTGGAGAGCCAGTGCATGCGGGTTTTGAGAAAGATTTCTCCAGACAAGGAATGGGATAGAAACAAGAAGTTTATTTGCTTTTCCCTGGGCAGAAAAAGGGCCAACACAGACATGCAGGAGATAAAGAACATTAGCAGAGAAAACCAGGTATTCAGGCTTTTTATTTAGGGGGTGAAGAAGGTTTATGGATGTAGCCAAATTAACAGGGTACTGCTGCATCCACTCTGTTCTTTCTTCTTGGCGGCAGCTGATAACAGAAACTGAAACTGAGGCAGGATGTCAAAGAGTTGGCTTCCCCACCTTTCCTTGGAGATGGAATTATCAGAGGAGATGTGACTCTGCCCTGGAGATACGGCTGAGGCCTGAAGCTCACTCTCTGCTATTCACTCGGGAACTTTAGACTGTAAAAAAAGCAGATTCTCAAAGCAATTTTAAAAGAGGAAGATTTACGTCTCTTTTCTGTCTGTTCAGCTCTTTTCAGAAATTGTGCAAAACAGAACTCAAAGGATTGATCTTTAACTGTTACTAGGAAATTGTGGGATTAGATATCTGCCTGTTAATTTCTGTAAGGCCGTCCCTTTCAGGGACCACAAATTTGGCACTTTCTGTTTTTGGAATCACTGTGTTCCTTTCACTGTGCATCGTGCTTACCATTGCATGTCCAGAGGAAGATTTCCTGCTGTTGTAAGTGTGATTATGACAGTTAAAACCCCAGATTTCAGCTTGTCTTCATGGGAGAATGCCAGCTAATAAAGAAGGAATGATAGAACTAGATAATCATCATTTTGTGAAGACGCTCATAATAACCAATTCATTCCATATCATCAAGCGATGCTAAAGCCATGGAGTGAAAGGTTGTTGGGTACAGGATATTTACACAGTACCAAACTGTCACTTTGCAGATTATGTATTTTTGTTCCCTTGGATACATCTTGCACAGAGCAGATTATTTATTAATTACAGCAAAAAGATCCGTTGGACGTCACCTTAACGAAATGGTCAAAATTAGATTTACAAATAATGGGATAAGCTAACATTGTGTGCCAAATGGTTCAGCAAAAAAAGTGTTCATATATATATATATATACACACACACACACACACACACACTCACATAAAATTGGTGACCAGTAAGTGGGTGTCTGTTTTTCAACTTTTCTGCAAGTTTGATATTAAAAATTAAAAAGGGCATAAAATAAAATCTTATTTTCAGAAAAAGGCTAGAATAAGACCTATCAGTGTTCTAACCTTTGAGCTTCCTCCTAAGGAGAATTAGGAAGCCTCCAGTCTGAAAACACTAAAATAGTCCTTTTTGGCTGCATCTCTTTTTTATGAACATCTGGTCTACCATGGGTATGTACAATCATTCTCTACATTTGAATTGTATCTGGTTTTGCTTTAGAATTGTAAGAAAATTCCATTGAGCTCACGTTTAATAGGCCCCTGAGTAGTAATATTACTAATGTGCTACCAAATTTAGGCACTAAAACGCTCCTGAACAGGCTAAAGAGAAGGTGCCGTGAGAAAGAGCCTGTGTTTAGGTTGGGGGAATTTCACAGTTACATCGCAGAGCGAGGAGTCTGCGTGAAAGCCACGTTCTCACCTAAGAGCATCTGATCCCCTGTCATATGTGCCCATAAGAAAGACTTAGATCTGTTGTCACATCAAGGAAGTATGGTAAGTAGGAAGGCAAGACCTTTCTACTGGGTGATCCCTAAGGAAACAGCAGGGACTTGTTAGACAACGAACAGCGCGAGGTTGGTTGTGTTATCTTACATCACCTCAACAGTGGATTGTGACTTATTCTTTTCTTTGCCGCTCACAGCAGATGGAGATTATCATTTCACAGAAAGGTTGTGCGAGTGGGATATCAGCTCCCAGTGACAGAGGAAATTACTGTCACATAGTAAAGGGGTCAAGATGGTAGGAGGAATTCCAAAGATGAATCTGTCCCTAATGCAATTGCATCAAAGGATAGCACATAAGTTTCTTTTTACCTGCCAGTTCCAATTGTGTGATGGGGACAGCTAGAGGACTATCTTAAGAAAGATTCTTAAGGCACTTTAGGCTCAAGGAGAAAGAACGCAATAATTGATTAGTGATGTCTGTTGTTAATAATTTTTTTGAAAGTGCGTAGTGGCATGTGTGCCATATTTGCCAACTTTGAATTCCCAACACTAACTAAATTGGATGCTTGAAAAACACTAATGCCTTCAAGAAAGCATCTGTTAAAGTAATGATTGTACCAATAGCTTACATTTATTAATCACTTACAATAGGTCAGACAGTATTCCAAGTGCTTTGTATCTATGAACTCACTTAATCCTCTCAACAATTCGACGAGGTAAGTGCTATTACTATCACCCCCATGTTAGAAATAAGAAACGCCAGTCACCTTCCTCGGGTGTGGCTCACCTTTGCAGTGGCCTTCCCTGGCTACCGTATTTCAAATTTCAGCTCTGCTCCTCTCACATTCAATCTGCTTTCCCTGCTTTAATCTTCTTCTTGGCACCTTTCACCATCTGACCTTCTATATATTTTAGTTATTTGTCTATTTTCTGTTTCCTCCCCCTAGGAGGGAAGCATTTGCGAGCAGAGATTTTTCGGTTTGTTTTGTTTACTGCCGTATCTCTAGCAACTTTCCTAAGTCACTGCTTGGCACGTGCTTGGTCCTCGTTAACTACTTGTGTGATGAAAGAGCGGGGCTTGGAGGAGGGAAATCCTGGTCATACAGCCGCTGTGTGGTGAGAGGGGGGAGAGGGGATTTCATGGCTGTCTTTCTTTGGGGAGCTGAGAAGGATGTCACATGTGACAAAAACCAGAAGCTACAGAGAATCTGAGGCTGACAGATTTTGACAGTAAAATGGAAAAGGAGCCAAAGAGGCTTCAAAACTGACAAAGCTGGTACAACCTGAGTGAGGTGCTACATCACCAACCCTCTGGGGTTGGAGGGCTTCCATCGATAAGAGGGGAGGTGGCTCTCTGCAGCCTGCTGGGACGCAAACAAGCAAAGCTCCCACAGCAAGTTTGGGGCCCAAACTGGCCCCAGCCACACCTGTCTCCAAGGAGTTTTTTTTTTTTCAAGAAATAAATAAGTTGGGGAATGCTGTCAGCACACAGAAACTACTGGAGGCTTCTGCCGATGACACAGAAAGGAGAGAAATGAGACTGAGGTCTGAAAGCTAAGCTTTACAATGACAGAAAGTGGACAGAGAGTTAAGCCAACTTCCCTTTAGGAGACAGAGTGGCTTGCAGGCCGGAACGAGGGCTCGGCTGTCATTGTGGAAATGCAGAGAAAGGAGTGTCATGGACACCCTACCAGGGGCTGGGGTGGCGGGGCCAGGTCGGAGGATGCATGTGGTCCGCCTGATGTGGGCGTGATGGTGGGCTGGGTAGCGGGGACTGTAAAACATTCAAGTCACGGAACCTGCTCAGAAGCCTTCTGGTTATGATTTGGCTTCCTGGGTATCTTGTTTGAGTCCTGTTAACCAGAAGCCAGTGGGCCTGCGGCCTTGGAAGCCGTGGCTCTCAGAGTGAGCTCGCGCCCCAAGGTCTGCCCATCAGACCCCTGAGCCTCTGAGGTGGAGGACCCCGCTGTGGGAATGCCCCCAGGGCAGGCGTTTGCAGGAGACCTGGGGGCTGCCGGCCCTCACTTCCTGGTCATGTGCAGACTCACACTTGCTCACACTCGTGGTCTTTGAGAAGGTCTACGCTGGGTGCACCTGAACCCTGCATGCTTCTAGCCTCTGCAGCTTCCTAGGCGACCCTGCCCTTTAATGCCCTCGATACCGCCTGCTGAGGCCCCAGCCCAGAGACACGGGACATAAACACTTTTACCAGGTACTCCTCTTCTGATGGGCACTGAGAAGCTGTATTAATTTCCTGTTGCTGTGGTAACGAATTACCACATAATCAGTGGCTTAAAAGTGTATTATCAGCAACTCGAATTTATCATCTTACAGTTTGTAGGCTGGAAGCCCAACACAAGTCCCACCGGGCTAATGCCTAGGTGCTGGCAGAGCTCAGAGGCTGCTCTGCCTGCAGTCCTCGGCTCGGGGCCCCTTCCTCCTTAAAGCCAGTAACAGTAGGGTGAGTCCTTCCCGCATCCGATCCCTCTGACTTTCCTGCCTTCCTTTCTACCAGCTAAGAACACTTAGGATTACACTGGGCCTCCCACGATAATCCAGGATGATCTCTCGATTGTTAGGGCAGCCAGTCAGTGACCTTAATGCCATTGCAGCCTGAATTTTGCCATGTAATTTAGCATATTCGCAGGTCCTGGGGATGAGTACACGGACATATTTGGAGGGGGCAGTTTTGTGTCCACCCCAGAATCCCCAAGAGTACACCAGGATCCACACAAAGCCTCCCTGGCTGCTGCTGGTCACCTCAGCTAGCCACCTCTCCCTCCGTCCCTCTGGCCACCTGGGAACTAGCATTTCTGGGGCACACATTCTCCCAGAGCCATTGCACCCCAAGCGTGGGCCCGAGCAACACAGGATGGAAACATTATCACGGTGACACTGGCACCAGAGGTCCTCTTAGCCGGGGGAGCACCTTGACAACTGTTAGGGTGGACAGTGGCACCAGAACATCATCGGGAGCCTGGGCCTCCACCCGCCGGCTTCAGGTGCCCCGAGGGAGGCAGGAGGAGGAGGAGGAGAAGCATCAGGAGCAGTGGGTAGAGAGGAGCCTACCAGAGAGCGCTGGGTCCTATGGGGGCAGGCCTGAGGATGTTCCCTGGGGACAGGGTGGCCATGGGCCATTGCAGCTGTGGAGATGTCTGACTTACAGCCCAGAGTTTGTGTTTCTGTGATGTGAAATCCCGTTGTCTCTCTGCAGACCCTCGACTTCAGGAATGCCCAGGCTGCCTTGCAGGCAGGGCGTCTTGGTGGGACTCAGGAAGAGGCAGACGAGCATGATGGCACCGCGGGAAAAGCAGAGGCCGGTGGGCAGAGGGGGCGTGGAGGTGTCGGCAGCCTTGCCCTGGGAGTCACAGTAAACCTGGGGTGGCTTTGGCCATCTCCAGACCCTGGGGCAGGACATCCCACCTAGAGCTCAGGGCATGGCCAGATTGCAGCTGACCTCTGGATCTCATGGCTGAGACCAGGCTGTACCTTTTAATCAACTATTACTACTAAGGGCTTGGGGATGGCAGGAGAGCTCTTCAACACAGAGGAACACTCAAAAGTGGTCACCAGGTTTGTGGCTCCTGGCACCCAAGCTGCACCTACTTCAGGCCCTCCCTCTCTCTCTGTGAGCCCTGGCCTGCTGCTCCCTGGAGGGTTTTCCCACAGCTTGGGCTGGAGCTGACCATGTCGTCTCTACCTACAGTCCCTTCCCAAATGTAACCTTCTTTGGGCCCAAGAAAAGGTGGAAAACTTCTTTCTTAATCTCAGTTTCTTAGTTCTTAGAACTTTCTCAGTTCTCAGGATCCCAGGCAACTGCAATTTGCAAATGATATAAAGTGCAGCTGTTGCCTTTTGTACTCCTCTGGGTGAAAGGGTAGGCTATTTTTAAGGCCCTCGGTACTTGTTGCCAAATTGCCTTCTAGAAACCCCATGAGGATGTCCTCCTCCCTAGACCTCTGCTGGCGCCAAGCATTGCTAGCCTGATGTGAACAAAAATCTCATTTTCATTTTCAGTTCTTTGATTACGTGTAAAGATATGTTTTAAAAATATATATGTTACTTCTTTTGAATGGTGTTAGTAATAATGAAAAGCCGATTTCAAATGTCATGAAATCTCTATTAAGATGTGAGAAAAAATTTTCGATTTATATGAAGGGCAGGTTTCGTTATTTGTGCAGCTTTTGTTATGAGGGTTGAGGCTGGGGGAGGGGAAAGAAGAGGAAAAAAGAGAAAAGCTAGAAAGAGAGGAAAGAGAAGAAAATAAAAGTGGGAAGAAGAGGCCGGGCACGGTGGCCCACATCTGTAATCCTAGCAGTCTGGGAGGGCGAAGTGGGAGGATCGCTTGAGCTCAGGAGTTCGAGACCAGCCTGAGCAAGAGCGAGATCCTGTCTCTACTAAAAATAGAAAAATTAGCCAGGAGTGGTGGTGCGCACTTGTAGTCCCAGCTCCTTGGGAGGCTGAGGTAGGAGGATCACTTGAGCCCAGGAGTGTGAGGCTGCATTGAGCTACAGTGATGCCACTGCACTTTACCCAGGGTGACAGAGTGAGACTGTCTCAAAAAAAAAAAAAGTGTGAAGAAGGGATAAAAAGATTAAAAATACAAGTGCTTTGCATCTTGTCCTAGGTGCCATGCCTGGGAGACACGAGCTCCACTCAGCTGCCCCTGCATTCTGCCACACCTTGTCCAGGCCAGCAGTTCTCCAACGAGTGGCCTCGGGACCCCTGTACACTATTAAAAATTGTTAAGGGCCTCAAAAAGCCTTTATCTGTAATAGATTCTATTTATCAGTTTTGACTATATTAGAAATTAAACCAGAGAAAATCTTAAATTATTTACATAAATAACATTTTTATTAAAACATATTTTCCAAAACAAAAAAAAATATATAGTGAGCAGAGAAGCATTATTTTTACATTTTCACAAATCTCTTTGATGTCTGGCTTAATGTAAGATGAGTGGCCTCTCCTATCTATATCCCATGTGTTGTGATATCGCATGTCATGTAGCCTCCGGAAAACTCCACTGTACACTCATGAGAGGAAGAGGGTGGGAAAGACTAACGACATATTATTATTTTAAATATGGAACACTTTATGAATTCGTGTATCATCCTTGTGCAGGGGCCACAGAAATCTTTTCTGTATGGTTCTGATGTTAGTATATACTGCCAAAGCGAGCACAGTATTATTATGAAAATAGTTTTGATCTTGTGGATCACCAAAAAGTGTTCGAGGAACCCCCCAGGGGTGCCTGGGCTACACTTTGAGAACCACTGGTCTAGGCAGGGGGATTGATAGAATGCTCCCTCTCCCCAGGAAGGCAATCTAACAATGTGTCTCAAAGGCCATAAAAACATTAGTGCCTGTTGACACAGGGATTCCCCTCCCCTTTGGGGAACATATTTTAAAACGATAATTCCAAAGGAAGAAAAAACTGCCTATGTGATCTATATTTGAGGAAGGTTAAATAAATGCTGGTATATCCACTTAATATTATGTGGTTTAAAAGGATAATTACAAAGACTATGTGTTAGCATGGAAGGAATATAAATAGCTCTAAGTGGAAAAAGCAAATTGTTAATGTACAACTGACCCTTCGCTGTGCCTGCCAGTGTCAGACTTGCTGTGTGCGGAGGCGAAGCCCCAAAGGAACCGAGGGAAAGTGGGTTGTATTTGGTGTATGGGGCACAGGATTAGGGGAGCATGTCTTCTTTTCTTTTTGGTTTATTGTCAGTGTTTATTTTGATGTTGGCTCATTTTTTGCAATAAGTAAAAACAAAAATAAGGACCCTCGAATCTGCCTTGCGTCCCCGGTCCCTGCGGTTGCGGTTGCGGGTGAGTGCCAAGCCGTCAGTCACCTTCAGCCTGGGGCGCAGGAAGGAGGGGGAGGCAGGTACCAAGGGGAGTGTCAGGCCTGGAGGGGCTGATGGCTCAGCTCAGTCTGTGGTTCCCTTTTCGTGCAGACAGATGTTCCCTTTTCTTGGGGACACAGGAAACCTTTGCTAAGCAGCTGTTAGCGGAGGCTTGCAGAGACATGACAGAAGACCAGGTGTGAGGGGCTGTGCTTCACCTCACTGGGGAAGGAAGAAGCTGGGAGGGCAACTGCAGCGCCCAAGGCCTCTCGGAGAGAACCGAGGTCGGGGGGCCACACTCGTGTCACAGAGCAGCCAGAGGAGGGCCGCTGGGTGGTCCTTGGCACAGAGAGAACAGGCGCTGTGGGGCCCGAGGGGGAGCTTGGCAGACACCAAGGCCACCAGGGCCTGGTGAGGTGGGATGCGGAGAGTTTCTGGTAGGCGGAACCAGAGCCAGGTCCGCATTGTAGGAAGCCTCCCTGTAGCCGGGTGCAGGCTGTGTTAGGAGTTGGGGGACCAGTTGAAGTTGAACACAACGGTACTTAAAAAACAGCACTAAAGTCACCAAGTTGGGCACCAGACCCAGTTTCATCAGGAAAGAAGTACGGAGTAGGGAATGGTTTTTATTCCCCCTTAGCTAAAAATGTAACCAGATTCCCAGTTACACCTGGTGACTTAGAGGCTCTCCTCTACGCCTGCGAATGTGCGCTTTAATTCTGTTCTCGCCCTTCCCGTTGGAGCAGTCGGCTGGCTGAAGTCCAAGGTGCAGCTGAGGGGCTTGGGCTTCCTGCTTCAGCACACCTAATGGCTCCTGTCCTCGTCTCACCTGTGCTAGGGTCCTTTCCTTTCACTGGTATAGACACTCATTGTTTTCATTTTCCATTCATATTCATCAAACTAACCTCAGTAAAATGGTCCCATAACCAGCAAAACGACGGTGGTACAGGCCAAGGGGAGGGGCTGATAGGCGAACTGAGTTGTTGGGGGCCGGGCAGGTGCCCTTGGCGAGAGTGGAAGAGGGTGACGTGCCAGCTAATGGAACTCTCTGGAGCGGGTGTGTGAAAGGCGTGGCAGGCGTCGGTCTGTGATCTGGTCAAGTGTGACAGGGCTGTCAGACAGTTGGATCCTCTAAAGCCAAACACAGGAAACTAGGCAATGGGGTTTGTTCATCAGGGACTTGTGACAATTCTCATTTACTTTGGGGGATTCACTAAAATACGATGTGACTGAGATATTCTGCTCTCTGGTTTGGGGGTGTGTCTCAAAGAATCCCAGCAGAGTCCTGAAGAGCCACACTGAGTACCCACCAGCCCCAGCTGCCTGGCTCTGGGCCCTGCCCTGACAGGTCCAGGAGCTCCTCAGGGCCTGCGGGCCGGTCCTCCTGCTTCCACGGCTGCGGGCTGTGGCCTGGCCCAGGTGTGGCCCGGCAGGCGCCCGCCCGCTGGAACGGCCTGCCCAGCCTCCGCACCTCAGCCTGCGCCAGCGCCTTCCAGCCGTCTCTACCCACCCACTCACTTTACCTCCTGGCGTCTTGGCCTAGTAATACCTCAGGGTGCACCTCTTCTGACGGAGACACTTTGTTTCTTCCTCCCCACCCCGCCAGCTTTATTAAGGTATAACTGACAAAGAAAAATTGTATATATTTATGGCATACAAGACGTTTTGATAATGTATACATTGTGAAATGATTAAATCAAACTAATTAATACATCCATCACCGCACATGGTTATCTGGTTAATAAAGTATACAATACATTATTATTAATTATAGTCACCGGGCTGTACCATAGATTCCAGAACTTACTCCTCCCGTCTGACTGAAACCCATTGACCAACAGCTCCTCATGCCACACCCTCCCCAGCCCTGGGAACCCCCATTCTACTTTCCGCTTCCACGAGGTCAACTTCCGGAGATTGCACGTGTAAGTGAGGTCACGCTGTATTTGTCTTTCTGTGCCGGCTCATGTCACTTAGCATGATGTCCTCCAGGTTCATCCATGTTGTCACAAATGACAGGATTTCCTTCTTTTTAAAGGCTGAACAGTGTTCCATTGTGTGGCTGTCCCACATTTTGTGTATCCATTCATCTGTTGATGGACACTTAGGTTGATTCCGTATCTTGGATATTGTAAATAAAAAGGACTCTCCTTAAGGCAACCACCACGCCATCATCACAGCTAACAAAATTGAAAGTCAGTCTTTAACGTCATCTGCCATGGAGTCCGCATTCAGATTCCCCCAGTGTGTCTAAAGTGTCTCTTTATGGCTGGTTTGTTCTAATCAGGACCCGAGTGAGGGTGCGCGGTGTATTGTTTAGCAGTCTCCCCGCTCTTTGTCTTTGTCTTTTCATGTCATTCATTTGTTGAAAAAACTAGGTCGCTGTCTGGGAGCACATTGTTAATGCACAGCAAATGATAGAAACCCGCCGCCCAGCACTCGCCCTCTGAGTGCCCTGCACGCGGGAGGCAGCCGCGCCCCTGAGCTCACTGCTTCTCTCTGGTCGCTCTTTCTCAAACTCCAACCCCACACTCACCGCCCGCTTTGCTCTGTGAGTTTGGCCTTCCTCTCCCCAGCCCCACCATCTTTTTGCACAGGTCACCTCAGCCTCACTGTCCTTTTCAGTCTTCTGTCTGCCTAGTCCATGAAGGGGACTTGTTGTCACACAGCAGAGCAGAGGCCTAAGCCAGCAGACACAGTTCCTTCCCCCAGAGGCTGGCGGGAGGGCAGAAGGCAGCTCCCAGCAGCACAGGAAGGCTACTTGCTCCTGTTGCATGCGGAGGATGGGGGCGGAGGATGGGGGCGGAGGATAGGGGCGGAGGACAGGGGCGGAGGATAGGGGGCGGAGGACGGGGGCGGAGGATAGGGGGCAGAGGATAGGGGCGGAGGACAGGGGAGGAGGATGGGGGTGGAGGACTGGGGCGGAGGACAGGGGCAGAGGTCCAGGGAGCGTCACCTGGCTCTTCCCTGGGCAGTGAATGCCTGTGGTTGGGACGGTGTCTTAGTCCGTTGCTGCCTCTGCAGGGCCTAGTACAGTGCCTGCCCCTTGCAGGGCATCGAAAATGCTGACTGGTCATTAGGGGAGCAGGTAGTGGACCTTTTTGTCATCTTTGGGACAGTGGGCTGGGCCTCAGAAATCGTGCTGAACAAGCTCAGTGTAAACTTGTGACAAAGCATTCCAGTAACACCCTGGGTTCAGGTCTGGATGCTGGGGGACCCCTGGCCCTTGTCTTTCTTCCAGGAAAGGGCCCTGCTCACTGTGGATCCTGGACACTTAGAGGGCAGCTCTGGCTGGACACCAGCCTCCAGCCAATACAGGACGCTGGTCCCGCAGCCTCCCTGAGGTGGGCTGTAGGCTGGGGGCTGGGAGGTGTGGGAGAGAGTTCCGGATGGGGGTGCAGACTATCTGGAGGGGCCTCTCTGAGCCTGGAGCCTTCTGGGCCTGGGGCCCTCCACAGCCTCCTTAATTCCCTCCCCTGCAGGCCCCATGCGGCCCAGGATGCTGCTATTTCCCACCCCGGAGAGACGCCAGGAAAGGCTGGGCTGGCCAGACTTTCATACTCTCCTGTCTGCCCAGCTGGGCCAGACAGCCCAAGCTGGGGGTTGATCGGCAGCAGCGTGTGCCCCTGGGGACGTGAGTGCAGGGAATCCTGGCTGCGTCCGGGACGGGTGACCCCTCACCAACAGGGCGCAGGTCTGGCTCCTCCCTGCCCACAGCCTGGTGTGTGCCAGCGTCCAGGACGATGTTTGCTTTCAGCCCTTGCAGACTTCTCAGTCTGGATAACCACCTTCCTCGGGGTGAGAGCTCCTGCTCTGAAGACAGACTCTCTGCTGGGGCTTCTTCAGAATTCACAGCGTTTGCGGGCCAGGGCGCCTGGTCCCCTAGCACCAACAGCCTAGAGTCTGCAGATGATCTGGAAGTGAATGCAGTTTGTCAGGAAACCCCAACCTTGAGCTCTGAATGTTAACGCCAAGGGTGGGTGCCAGGAGGGAGGGGCAGAGTGTAAGCAAGACCCCCCACTAAGCTGTTGGCCCCCTTCCTTTCTCCCTCTATCTGGCTGCTGTCAAAGAGCCAGGCAAGAACCTGCTGCTGGGAGGCCACAGCTACCCCAGGCCATTTGCATGCACCTCTCAGGTCCCAACAGGACTCCAGGGGAGCCATCCAGCTCAGGGCGGGGAGGACTGGTGCTTTCTGGTGCCTGGCAGGACACTTTGGCCCTGGGCCTCCTGGACATAGTTCCACGTGCTACTGGGGGTGGGAGTGGTAGGCCAGGGAGATGGCTGAGGGTGGGCGTCAGTGGCAGCCCCTCCCTGGATACACCCCTGCTCCCCAAGGGCCTCATGTCACTTCAGCATGCGGCTGCCTCTCACTGCTACAGCCTGTGTGCCCTGGGTGGGGAGGGATGGTGGCATTGGCCTCCTCCCTGAACAAGGACTTCCTCTGCTCACTGTGCCTGGGGGACCCCGGCTGGCCACGCTCAGCTGCCCCACTCGATCCTTGTCTGACTTGACCTTGGCTCCTCGTTCCCATTAGAACACGCACTGGTCTGCACCCCGGGTCCCTCTTCTTCTCCATGGGGTAAATGGATACATCTGGCCCTCTGATGGCCAGAGATCCACAGACACCCTCCAGCCTCCTGCTCAGGGGCCCTGGAAGACACCCCTTTGCATGTCTGTGGAGCCAGCAGTATGCGGCCCAGCAGCCTGCGGATGCAGTCTTCT
This sequence comes from Eulemur rufifrons, assembly GCF_041146395.1. NCBI lineage: Eukaryota > Metazoa > Chordata > Mammalia > Primates > Lemuridae > Eulemur > Eulemur rufifrons. The sequence continues at coordinate 8,138,484 of NC_090983.1, forward strand.
CAGGGCAACGAAGGGGACCGCTTCTGGGAAGAAAACTTCAGACCACCTTCACCCTCTTTGGTTTGGAAACATCTCTGGGAAGCACCTAGGGCTCAGCATTCCCTGGCTCCAGACTGCGCCACCCCTGAGGGCCCTCCTTCTCTCTGTGACCTGTGACCTGAACATCCCCATCTCCCCCAAGCCCCAGCACGTCAGATGGGTACACCTAGGGCAGAGCTGCGGACTGTCCACACAAGTAAGGAAATCAGTGACCCAGCTCCTTGGGGCCCTTGGGAAGGAGCCTGCCCCACAGAGCCCAGCCCTCCTGCCCCGGGGAAAGGTAAGCCTGGCGTGCTCTGAGGCTCAGCCTGGGCCCCAGGGCTGCAGGGACCAGGGAGAGGTCTGGGGTAGGTTTGGGGAATGCTCGTTGTTGGCCAGTCGGACCCATTGCTCTTCACCTCCAAAACTTGCCCTCTTAAAGGAGCCTTCTGTGCTAGATGCTTCCACTCCCCAGGTGGGGAGACGGGAGCCATGTCGTAGCTACCTTTCTTCTCCAGGTACTACTAGGGAGCAATGTCAAAAGGCCAGGCCCTCCTGGAGTTGTTTGCTGAGACCCGGAAGAGATGTGGCTGGACTCAAGGCTCTCATGAATAAATTAGTGGACCCAGAGGCTTTATTTCCTCATGCCCCAAACAGCATCCTTCAAATGCCCAGGAAGAGCAAAAAGCAGCAGCAGGCAAGTCCCCAAGATGCCATGGAGTGCACAGGGCTGTGGTGATACCGCCGTGCGGGCAGGGAGGCCCCCTCCTCCTTAAGCCGCCTCCAAGCTCTGCCTCCGCTGGCAGCTCCGGTTCCGGGAGAGCCTCGGACTGTCCAGCGCTGATGGAGTGAAGGCAAATGAGCACCTGGAATCTTCATTTCTTCTCTCTCTGATTCCAGCCTCCCCAGCGCCATTCTCACTGCCCTAGCCTTTCCTTTAAGGAGAGTATTCCATCAGGAACATTCAAGCATTTCCATCAGGAAATAGCAACATTTTTCAAAGCAGTACAAAATATTTGCTAAAATCATGTCACAGAAAAACAGAGGACCTCGTTATACAGGACTGGCTTGACCTCTTTTTTTTTTTTTTTTGTGGTCATCTGGTTGCAGAAAGAGAACTATACTTCTTACATAGTATACAAATAAAAGGTGTTACATGGTCTTTGAAAGAAAATCGATTCCATACGAAGCCCACCCCGACGGCATCACTTCCCCAAATGGCAGTTAAGGAGGTCCTTGTCTGACTGGCTTCTTTTATGTGACATTTTACAAAACCCCCCAATTATTAGTATGAGAATGAGTCTTACCAGATTATAAAAGATTCAAATATCTTGTTCTACTGGGTAACTTTATTCTATTTGGTGGTTCTGACATTATCTGTGTTTTGCTGTTTATAGAAATTAGCATGATGTTCTCCTAAATGAGGTCTTTGCGGTCCCACCGACAGTGTATAAGCGTTCCTTTCTCTCTGCATCCACAGCAGCCTCTATTGTTTTTGGACTTTTTAATAAAAACCATTCTAACAGGGGTAAGGTGATATCTCATTTTTGGATTTGGGATGCTCAACCAGTAAGTATAATGCAAATATTCCAAAATCTGAAAAAATCTGAAATCTGAAACACTTCTGGTTTCAAGCATTTCCTATACAGGATACTCAACCTGTGTCTCCATCCGACAGTATCTAATTATTGCGGGTGGAGCATCCTCTTTGGGTGCTCCACACTTGTGGTCCAGCATGGACCCTCTCTCCTCCCAGCCCAATCCTGGGGCCGGTGCTGCATCTCCTTTGGAATCCCCCCAGGATCCATCTAGTTTGAGAAACCTAGGAGCTGCTGTTGACTCCATGACATTCTTCTTCTCACCCTCCTTGAGCTGGTCCCCTGGCCCATCAGTTCTCCTCCTAATCACTCCTGGAGTCTACATGTCCTTCTCTTTCTTCTTTACTTCTCCGCCACCCTCAGTTCTGGCAGCATCCAAGAAGCATTAGCGTATAAGCAATGTTTTATTTATCTTTGTGTCCCAAGTGTTGTGCGCATAGTAGGTCCTCAATAGGTGTTTTCATCGGTGGGCTGAAACCTAATACTTAAACTTGGCTTTTCTAAAATGGCAAATTAGCAGGGGTGTATCCTCAATTCAATAAACCTGGTTCATTCTGCTTCCACAAAATTCCATTCTACTTTCACGAAGAAGATATTAAATGCTTGAGGTAACAACCTTATCCTCTGTGGCTAGGTAGATATCTATGGCAACACACCTATATGATTATAATTTTCACTTGCTCATTTTACAGAAATATTGGAAAAGAAAAATGTTCCCACAAATTTATCTTCCTCTCACCACTACTAGTTTCTTTCGTGTGTATTTCCCATTAATCTGTCAAATGCTTATTTATTTGCATAGTTGTAATCATAGAAAAAATTCACCCAAATTTATTTTTTTAAATATAGCTACTATATTATTCCACATAAGTAAATATCTAATAAAATTCATTCGCACAGCACATGCTATAGTTAACCAAATGTTTCACTTTTGAAAGCAATATGTTTTTCATTCCTCATATATCATTCTCCATGGCATCATTCCTTAGTTGTTTTTATTGGGTTTGGGGCTCCTAGAAAACCTTTTAGGTTAATAACTGTCCAAATGCAGACAGCAAGAATATTTTCAAATTCATCTCCACCTGCACCCTGAAGTGGCCGGAAGGTCTTGGGGTTTCACCCTGGCCCATGGGCCGCCGTGAGCACGAGTGTGCCAAAAAGTAGAGAGGTGACTGTGGAAGGTCCCTGTCACTGCTCACTCCAAGTTTGCCAGCACCCTGCCTCTGGCCCCGCTGGGGTCTCTCTTGAATGACCTGCCACCTTCTCTCCCGCTAAGTGCACTTGGTGAGGAGTCCTCGAGAGGCTGGGAAGGGGCCGTGCAGAGGGACAGGGAGGTCAGGAGCCAGACGTGAGGTGACAGAGCCACACAGGGTTTGTGAGTGGGCTCAGGTGTGCACTTGTCTGAGAGTGTGTGTGTTCTGAGTGTGTGCTTGTGAGGATTGCAGTTTCCTGGCTTTAGGTCTCTGTCCATTCCTGTGATTTGTGTCTATTGTAAGTACCTATGTGGTTTCGCGTGTGCCTGTGGGAACACAAGCATGTGTGCATATGAGTGCATGTGTACATGTGTGTACGTGTGTGTCTAGGCACGTGTGTGTGTATGTGTGTGAGATCTTCTGTCTTTGGATGAGTGTGACTCTGAATGTGCGTTTCTGTGTTAGGATGTGTCTCTTGGCATGTGTGGGGGTGCGTGTGCACATATGTGTGTTCTGGGTGTGTGTGTGTTGGCGTCTGGGTGGGTGTGCACAGTTCTGGCTGGGAGCCCGTGCAGGCCCGAGGGAAGACCACAACACACAGCACAATTATTCTGGCCCGTAGGACTGAACTAATTGGGCAAAACCCCTTTATGGCCAGAGCGAGTCGCCCATGTGAGGCCCCCTTGGAGCTGGTTGTTAAGAAGGAAAAACGTCCTGATGGGGAAAATAACGAGCAGGCCCGGGAGACCCATCGTCCTTCGCCCACTGGGGCCTCCTCAGCCAGGGGGCTGCGCTGGGGCTGCAGCAGCCGCTGGGCCCGGGGACCACACACTCTGGTTTCCTGAGATGGCCCATCTCCGTGTAACCTGACGCCCCTTCTCTGTTGTGTTCCAGACATTCCCAAGTGCCAGCCACCAAGCACAGCCGAAGTAACACACGCCCCTTTGTCTGGCCACGGAGCCGGGAGCCTTTTCTTGGAAATGCGGTCACTGTGGTGCTAGAACCGAGGTGCCTGCCAGCCAGCTCTGAGGGAGAGAGGAAAGGCCCTCCCGGCCCCAGGTGTTTCCTCCGAGACCCACGTGTCTCTGGAATGAAGGGGCCTGTGTGTCATTCGTCCAGGCGGGGGGATGGGGGAACTTGAGTGCACCCTGGGAACCGGTGGGGCTCGGGGCACCTGGGCACGGTCAAGAAAGCAGGGACCCTGAGGGCCAGGGGTGGCGGGAGCCAAAAGCCAGCAGGACAGTGCCCTTCCCTGGGGGTGGAGTCAGGGTGGGAAACCCCAGACTGCAGGGAGGGGCCGGTCCCCAGAGATCTCTTGCTGACATGCAGTGACCGGCTCATCCACACCTGTCAGGGAACACGGACAGTCCAGAGTCTCCCGGATCCCCTTGGTCCTGGGCAAACCCAAGCGGGCGGCCGCCCTCTCCCACCCCGGGTAGCACATGGGGCCATGCTGAGGAGCCCCAGTGCTTAACCACCCTGAGGGGGGCTGGCTCCTGCCCAGGAGGTGATCCCAGACCCCAGTGTGTTGTGGGAATGGGGCAGGGGGCCCAGGGGGGCTGGGGTTTTTGTTGACCATCACAGGCTGGGCAGGGCTGGGTGTCCCCAGGTCTTTCTGGCCTGTGTCCACCATCCCTGGCCACCAAGAGCTCAGCAAAGACTTGTGCTGTTGACAGCGGCTGGTCATCTCACATTTGGTCTCTGGGCCTACCTCCCCGAGGGGCAGAGCAAAATAGCTGAGCTGGGGACTGAGACAGTGGCTGGGGACCCACAAACATGGAATTTGAGCTCATTCCACTGCTTTTGGTGAGAGAGGCTCAGAGAGGCGCTGGCCCTAATGCAGACCAAGGACTTGTGATCCCAGACCAGGACTGGGTTAGAAATCACCACGTTCTGTCATCTGAGGAGGGAGGCAGGCAGCCTTTTGTGTTTTAGGGTGTAGGAGGAGAAACAGCCAGAGCAGTGAGGGGTCCCCCCAAACAAGCAGTCCGTATCCCCAGGCCGCAGAGCAATCCAGTGTGTTAGCACTGACAGGGAGAGTTTAAGGTAGACAAAGAAATCGGCCTGACCCCAGGTGACAATACGGGCTAGGGGGGAGGTAGGGGGTGACATTGAGTGACTGGAACCTGACCCAGCACTTCTGGGGTGACTGGAAGCTTTGGGGTGGCTGAGGATGTGACCTCAGAAACTCAAGTCAGGGACTTTTGAGGCCAAGCTCCGGTGGGGAAGGCGTGGTAACGTCTGGCCTAAAGGCCCAGCCCTTGTGGTCACGTCATCACAGCTCACTGCAACCTCCACTCCTGGGTTCAAGTGATCCTCCTGCCTCAGTCTCCCGAGTAGCTGGGACTACAGGTATGCGTCATAATGCCTGGCTAATTTTTCTATTTTTATTGGAGACGGAGTCTTGCTCTTGCTCAGGCTGGTCTCGAACTCCTGACCTCGAGTGATCCTCCCACCTCGGCCTCCCAGAGTGCTAGGATTACAGGCGTGAGCCACCGTCCCTGGCCAGCCCTGACACTTTATAGCAGGCTTCACAGGCCCTGCCGCCACAGCCCCAGTCCAGGCAGCCTTTCTCAGGGAGGCTGGTGGGGGCGTGGGGTGCGCTCCAGGCCCAGGGTGCTGCTGCTCCTCCTGCATGAGGGGTGGGGCTGGGCCACTAGGAGGGCCCAGGGCCTGCAAGGAAAGACACGCTGAGTCCCCTGAGCCCAGCCACCCACCTCCAGGGGTGGCTCAGAGAGCCTGGGGGGCCCGAGGGTGGACAGGGTAACTGGCATAAGATTCACCTGAAACATTCATCATTGCTTTATGTTGGGAGCATTTGAAAACTTCTAGCTATTCTGAAATACGGTAAACTATCGTCAACTATAGTTGCCCCGTTGTACCACTGAACATTAGAACTTCTTCCTTCTATTAAACAGAATTACCCCTTCACCAACATCTCTTCATTACCGCATCCCACCATCCTGACCAATTTCTAGTAGTCACCATTCTATTCGCTACTTCCTTGAGATCAGTTTTTTTTTTTAGGTCCCATATTTGAGTGTGAAAATGAAATATTTGTCTTTCTGTGCCTGGTTTATTTCACTTAAAATAATGTCCTCCAGATCTATCCATGTTTCTGCAAATGACAAAATTTCCTTCTTTTTCATGGCTAAATAATATTCCTTTGTGTACATCCACCACATCATTTTTATCCATTCATCCCTTGATAAACCCTTAAGCTGATTCCATAATTTAGCCATTGTGAATAATGCTGCAATAAACACTGAAATGCAAAAAAAAAAAAAAAAAAGGAGGTTGCTCCATTTTCTTTGGCCTGTGGATGGATCTCTGAGGGGGTTTCTGCCCAGTGCCACAGGCCAGCCCCAGGTAGCTGAGGACTCCCTGTGGAGATGGGGGCTCTTGGGGCTGCTGGGCAGCTGCCCTGAGTGGCCTGCTCCCTGTGCCTAGCAGGTCCCCCCGGGACGGTTTGCAGGAAGGTACAAGGGAGGGGAGCTGGGGGCAGCTGAGCACCCTGCCCAGGCGGTTGGAGGCCAGAGAAGCGCTAGGAGGGAGGTCAGAGCCCACGAAGAGTGCAGAGCAGAGAGGGAGTCCCTGGCGAGGAGGGCAGGGGAGGGTGGGGCATGTCGGGCCGGGCAGGGGCAGGGACTTCCGGGGGCTGCAGGCGGAAGTCCTTGCAGGCTCCAAAGTGAGCGGGCAGCTGGTGGGAGGTGGGAACTTGGCTGGATGAGGTGGGCCTGCAGTGGGCCCAAAAATCCCCCCTCCCAGAAGGTGGGGGTGGAGGGCAGTAGGGAAGGGGTGGGCTGGGGGCAGGTGGGGGAGGCAGATCTGCTTTTCCTTCATCGTTGTCAATGAACAGAGTGAGAGTGCGACCCTGGGTTTCTGAAATCTGGGTTCTGTCCTGCTTCTGTTCCCCTAGGATTTGTCCTTGTGACCCCACACACGCACAGAATTAGAGAGAGAGAGAGAGAGAGTGTGAGCCAATTGTGTCCATTATAGAGCTGTGCAAACTGACCCCAGTGAAGGCTGTCAGCAGCAGTGCTTGGGCTAGACAGGTCGTGCTTAGTTGCAGGAGGCAGGAGGTGATGTGCTCAAGGAGAGGGATGAGAGGCTGGTTCAGGATGATGATGGAGACTTTAAGAGATGGGGCCTCACCCGGATGCAGCCAGGAAGCTGGAGGGGCAGGATGGGGCCAGATTGGCGGGGGCCCCGCATGGAGCCTGTCCTTGTAATTACCGCCTTCTTCAGTTCTGGGCTTTGGGTGTGTTGTCTAATCAAGAGGCCTCTGTACTTTTGTCTTATAAATATTCATACCCATGTTCTTTTCATTTAGAAGAGGTGTAGATCCAAATTTTTAATAAACTCTGAAGACTTTTCCTTCCATAATAGCTTTCCTTCATATCACATTATGTGCATTATGTAATAGAATTTAATGTACCTTTACAGAAATCTCTAATTTAAAAATTACATAATATGTAGATCAAGACTTCTGGTCACCTTAGGTTACAGAACAAGTATCCATCCAGTTTGTAACTTTCTCCCTTCAAAACCAATAAAGTAGGGGATGAGTTTTTACTCTTGTGACATCCTCTAACATTTTCCCTCCCTCCCAAAACCCCCCATACAGCGGTGACCGCCTGCAGAAGCAGGTCCGCAGGTCCCCCCAGGAGGCAGGTGCGAGGGTGGGGGGCAGGCGAGTTTCTCTAAGCCGCAGAGACACCTTTGCCGGCTGCTGGTCGGGTGTAGACAACCAACTGCTGCTTTGTAGGATAAGGAGCCAGAGCTTCATGCCTGAGAAGCCAGGTTTTTCCCTTTGAAGTTGGAGGCCATGTAGTCTGTGCATGGCGAGGCACGGGAGGAGGGTCCTTGAGGTGGGGAGTGGCCTCAGATGGGGCCGAGGTTGGGGTGGGGCTGACCTAGCGCTGGGAAAGGGGTGCTGGCGCCCCAAGACCACCATTTTAAGTGGCTCCCTTTGCCCTGTTGGAGCATTTTCTGCTGGCTCAGTGGCCTGGTGGGGGGAAGGGAGAAGGGACAGGGACTGACCCAGGCTGGGGGTGTCCTGGGCAGTGGGGGCACCACTCACAGGGTGTGGAGGGAGGGCAAGAGGGAGGGGGGTCTTCATGGGCAGAGGGTCCCCACTGGGGTGGGGCTCATGGGCAGGGGTGAGGGTAGGAGAAAGTGGCACCGAGAGGCCAGACTATGGAGGGCGGCGTCCTTGTGGGCACAGAAAGTAGGAGCGTTTGGAGTCCACGGCCGTGGTTGTGTTGCCGCTCAGCTTCTCAGCAAGCGCACCATCTCGGGCAAGCTGCTGAACTCAGCGTCTGTTTCCACACCTATCAAATGGGGTGCTCATGGGGCCGGCCCCGCCGGGCTGGGGAGGGCTCAGTGGTGCAGGACGTACTTGGCACTGGGCTTGGCAGGGACAAATCTGCACTCAGGTGCCATCACCCACATCCAAACCCAGCTTCGCTTCTCGCTCGTGGTGTACATCTGGGCATATCACTCGAGCTCTCTGTGCCTTGATTCCTCCCCTGCAAACAAGGCTGTTGATAGTGTAACACCTCTAGGTTGTTTGGACAATGAACTGATTTTATTTGTAAAGTGCGTAGCCCACAGGCTGATCCTGAGGACATGCAGTGTAATCGTCGGAGGGTCACCGTCAGTCATGAAGTCTCCTGGAAGGGCCGGGGTGACTCGGGGTGCAGGTGAAGACTGAGCCAGGTGTTAGAGTGTGGTGTGCCCGGGAAGGTATCTGGTGACATTAAGGAGCAGAGCTGGAGGACTCTACATCTAGGGCAAGAGGCTCCTCGGACAAAGGGCTTTGCAGGAGAATAGGGGGCCCGTGCTGGCTTGCTCCTCCCGGGGCAGTGCCAGGGCAGGCGGGGACCTCCTGGGACCTCTGACCTATCAGGTCCTTGGTGTTGGAGAAGAATTTTTACCCTCCACCCATGATTTTTTTTTTTAATAAAAAGTAAATGAAAGATTTCCAAGAAGGAAATGAATGCCATAGTTGCTCTATATGGAGGAGTGAAGATCTGTTTATTATTAGAGTGCTGCAAGACAATTCTCAGGAAAAAGCACACACTAGTACATCCAAATCAGCAATTTCCACGCAGCAAAACAAAGACAACAATGTCTCCCCTATGTAGGGAGGGGTGGGAAGGGATGGAGTAGGCAAAAATCACTTGCAGTAAGAAGGATAGAAACTCAACAGCTAAAGTGCAAAAGAGAGCAGTACGCCCCAACGGGTGCGTGGGTAAAGGAAACAGTACACTTTATGCAACAGGAAACATGAAGAGAAAATAAATATTTCAAAAGGGTCCACCATCTGCTCACCCTCCCACCGCCACGTCCCCAGGCAATAAACAGATGTGCCTCGGTAGCTGTGACTTCTGGCGGTGTCAAGAGGGGACAGATGTGGAGTGGACATGGAGCCGATGGGAGGCCAGAGGTGCACTCAGAGATGAGAAGCCCCTCGTCCTTCGACCCCAGCTGCTGGGGCCCAGGCAGGAGGAGAGCTGGGGGCGCCGGTTGCCCAGTGGGAGCGGAGGAAGAGTTGGGAGGCTGCCATGATGGTGCAGCCCAGGACCTGTCCCTCGAGGGCCAGATCTCAGAAGGGTCTCGGGAGCACTGGATGAGATGAAGCGAGAGGTGCTGGCTGGCGGGCAGCTGCTTGGTGCTCACAGACCGTCAGAGGCTCCACGCCCAAGGAGAGCTGTGGGCAGGTGGGCTTCCCCCGAGTGGTAGCCCCGTCATATAAACCACAGAATCCTTTCCTCCCCTGTGTTCCACAGCAGGGGGAGCTTTGGGCGTCTGGCTTTTCCAGAACCTTGTGGTCTTTAAGACCTTCACGGGGAAGGGCCCCCTCTGGATGCTGAGGACCTTGGGTACCAGACAACAGTCAAGCTTGAAGACACCTTTGTCTGACTCTGCACAGTCAGGGGGCTGCAGGCCCCACCAGGACCATGGACGGCCGCCGCAGGACGACTCCAGGGAGAAGCTGGGAGGCTTTAAGAGAATCAGCCAGAACTGGGACCAGAGCAGAAGGCCAGCCCACACACAGATGTCTGAGCACCTAGAACTTTCTCCGGTCACCTCGCTGCTCCATTTCCAGCAAGGGGTAGAGGGGCACATGCGAGGGGAGGGGCTGCATTCCAGACGCCCCGAGCCTTGCATGCTTCACTCTCTCTTGCCTTGACGTTAAGGGACATTGACCTTGATGTACTTCAGCCGCCACACGCCCACTTTCAAGGAGGCTGCACATCTTTGGTCTCTGCGGGTGATTATTAAGGTCCAACTGTCTTTGTGGGCAACTAGGGGGCAGGATGGGGACTGTCCTCAGGGACTTGGCCAAGGCTCCAGGGACAGGCCTCCCGGTTGCTCCCACCCAACCACCAGGGGAGCCATCCGGGCTCAGCTCAGACGTGGGGCTTGGGAACCGCAGTGTGGCCAACCCTGCAGGTTCAGAGCAGGCAGTGGGAGAGGCAGCTGCTGCCTGGGCGTAGAGGGTGCTCGGCCATCTTCTCCTGGCCTTTCCTCCCTCAGTTTCCCCTGCCCTCCCCCTCCCTTGAGACCTCCTCTTATTTTTGGGACCCCACTTCCTTGGATCAGGAGGGTCTCCTTATAAATGTTGCTCCCTTTCCTTTCTTCAAGTAGCCCCTGTAGGGAAGACAAAGACAGACGCCGCGTTGAATGCTTGTTGAACAAGGGGCGGGGGTCTCGGTCATCGATTGAGCACCCGGCACTGTCTGGGTGGCTTACCCCTGTTGTCACGCCGACTCCCTGACTCCTGAAAGCAACGCTTTTCAGACAGGTGCTACAGTCTGTCTTGACCTCCGCTGCCTGGTGCATAGCAGATGATCGACAAATACTTGTTGACTGACCGAATGCGCGACCCCAACTTGCAGACGGGGAAATGGGCTCGGAGAAGTCAGGCAACCAGCCAGCGTTCACAGAGCCGCTTCGTGGGGCAGCAGTGACTCGAGACCTGCTGAGGGTCTTTGGAATCAGGCTGCCTCAGACGACCCGGGACCTTCTCTCAGACACCCCGACATCCCCGTCCTGTCCTCATTCCTCTGGTTCCTGCTGGTGCCGTCACCCCAACCCGACTCCTGCCGCCCGAGCACGGCCAGTGCCCCAGCTGCCCCTTCCCGCCACTAACCTTAACGCTGATCCTGCCGTGGACCAGTGAGGAACGTCAGAGGTCTCTCTTCTCTGGGACGGCCTCCTGTGTGCCACTCCTGGTCAGGGTGTGTGCTCCCTGGGACCCCGTGTGGTTGGCCTCCAGCCTCTGCTCTTGCCACCCCCACACGCCCTGGCCCCCAGGGCTCCCCAAACACCAAGCTCTGCCTGCCTGTGTCTGCACGTGGGAGGTTCTCTGTGTCCCAACATCTTCCTCCCTCACCTTGTCCCTGAAGTTTCAGCTCCACTCCCTGCCCCTGTTCCCTGCCCAGCTCCCGAGGCTCCTTCCTGCACAGCTCTGGCCCCACTTGTCACCCTGCAAGGCCCCTGGTGGGCAAGTGTCCCCTCTGCAGGGAGGGGTGCTCCATGAGGCAGGGCTGGGCCTCTGGTCATGAAGGAGCGGATCTAGCCAGCGTTGGGAGGGAATGTGGTGAGTGCCCAGGTGTCATGGGGCAGCCCTGTTCAGAACCGCTTGTACCCTGCCCTAGGAGGACCTGGTTCCTGGGGCCCCAACACTGCCCTGCCTGGCAAAGCCAGAGGTGCATGCTCCTCTGCCCCCTGGCTCAGGGCTCCCTTCTAGAAGGCAGGCAGAGACTCTCCGGGGCCCCAAAGCCTCTAGTTTGTTCTGGATGGTGAGAGGTGGGCAGGACAGGGTGGCCAGTTCCAGGAGGTTGAAGGGAAACTTTCAGAGAAAGAAAGTTCTTCCTATTTATGACTCCCCGGGGCTGTGCCGGGGTGGGGCGGGGCGAGTCCCTGCCTGACCCAGCCCTTCGGAGCTCAACCCTTCAAGCCTCTCTAGCCACGCACTCGTCCTCAGCAAGATGATGCCACTGGAACGGCTCTGCGGGAAAGGGCGGTGGAAAGAAGACGCCCTGCCCTGTGAATGGCACACGTTAGTGCTCTGTCTTTTGTGTCAAAAGAGGGAGAAAGTAAGAGCCCGTATGTGCACACGCTGGCACAGAAACTCAGGGAGAAACATGGCAGTGGGGCCCTGCGGAGTAGGCGAGAGCTGGCTTCGAGGGCAGAGACATTTTATCATATGTCTACATAAGTATTTGAACCATGTGTATGTTTTCAGAAATGTAAATAACAAGTAACAGCAATACAGTAGAAATACTCATTTTTAAAAAGAAGGGAGCCAGACTGGGAAGCAGGGGAGGCTCCCTTGGAGGAGGGGCTGAGAGAAAGACGTGCTCTGCAGACCACTCAGTGTGGACGGGTTCCTGGGACCCCCACGCCGCAGGCTCCAGGCACCTGTGCGTCTGCTCCCTGCTGCTGTCCCGACAGTCTCCCGGCCGCCGGCACCCAGGAGGCCCTGGCCTGGCCACCCCACCTCACCGGTAGCCAGCCTTTGGGGCCCTGCAGGGGCCTCTCTTGGAGGAGGACTGCCCTGTGCCCCGTCTTGGCACCCACTTGGGGCTCTGTGGAGGAAGACTTGGTCCCACCCATCGCACAAGCCCAGGTGTGATCAGAGTTGTGGACAGGGCGAGCTTAAGGGGCTGTCACAGTTCCATCAACGTCTTCAGTGAACAACGGGGAGACCAAGGTCTGGAGGACCAGGCGGCGTCCCCACAGTCACATACAGGCTGTTATTTATAGAGAAGACCCATATGCTGCATGAATCACTTAGACCCACTTTGGGTAGTTTCTATTCCTGTAGACACCTGAAAGTCACCGCACGCATGGCTTTTAAAAATAGTCGGTGCCTTGGTCCTCTGCAGGGGCCTCCCAGCACTCCCTGGGCACGGCGGCCGCATCTGCCGGGCTGGGTTTCAGCCCACACCCTCCTACCCGGCTAGAATCTGTGAGGGTTCCCGACTGGGAGCCACCCAGGGCCCATGGGTGAGTCTCAGCTCTCCCATCCCTGAAGATGCAGGACTCCAGGGAAATCCTGCTTGCAGGGCCCTCGGAGCCTACAGGCTTAAGGCTGCCCCAAATCACTGTGCAGGCCTGGGACAGAGAAGCCAGGGCTAGGGAGCCCTTGGGGCCCGGCACAGCGGGCCATCCCCTGCCTCCCACCCCACTATCCTTACAGACACACATGCGGAGGCTGAGGCCTCCCCTGGGCTGGGCCATGAGCCCTTCTGTGCATACAAGTCCTAAATAAGAAGTCGTGTACCACACTCCTTTCTGTGGGCAGCAGCTCCGAATCCTAAATCCCAGAGGTGCTGGAAGCCATCACGGCCTTTCTCAGACACTCGCTGTCCCTGCGTGACGCCTGCATGAGGCCGTCTGGTGTGTGCAGGAGGCTTCCTGCTCTTTCAGAGGCTTCCCAAGACCTTGACACACGCAGTGATTCTTGGTTTTTTGCTTTTGTTTTTGGCACCTGAGTGAGTGCGCAGGTCCTCCAAGAGGACACAGGGTGTAGACCCTCTTTCTGGAAACATGGGCCCATGAGCGACACTCTAGTTCCACTTAGAGGGGCGGGAATCCCACCAGGCCCCCCTCTGGACCACAGAGGAAGAGCCCTGGGCCAGGTGGGCTGATGCTGGAGCCACTTGAAGAGCATCTGGCCCCACCCCTCCATTTCACTGACGAGGAAGTTGAGACCCAGAGAGGGGAAGTGACTCTCCCCAGAGCAGGCTGGCGGCCAGGCCTGGAGGAGAGATGACATCTCACAGTTCACTCAGCTGCTCTGGACCAACAACAGGTAACAGCCTCTGGACCATTTAGAGAAACTGAGGCACAGAGTCTCTAATGTGACCTTGCTCTTGTGGACTGCAGGTGACTTTCCTGAGGTCAGCAGGGCTTTAGTGACCTGCACTAAGGCCCGTCCACACCTGCCAGACTCAGCAGGCTGGCCCAGGTGGCAGGGCAGCAGCAGCCCCTGCAGCTTCTATGACAGCAACAGCAGCCAGACTGGTTTGCCTCTGATTATGGGTAACATTTTTCTACGAACCTTCAACTCTTTCCTGATCTGAGTCAGGTTACGGCATCTTGTTGGGGTGGGGAAACCTCGCCGTAGGCAGCCCAGGAGGCTTCCCCAGCGGACTTGGCTTGCGTGCCACTGTCCTCCACTGGGCCCCCTGCCGGATTCCCCGGAATCTTATTGGGAAATCACCAAGTGCCTGAGATTAGGTACTCTCGGCAACTGTCCTGCAGCCCCTGAACAAGGCACTTGTGGCGAGCCAGGAATGTGCCTGGGAGCCTAGGCCAGCCACTTACCAGCTGTGTAATTTCCCTAGCCTCAGTTTACCTCTCTGGGGAACAGGGCAATAATAGTTTCCTCCTCATGGGCTCTTCAGGGCAGTAAATGATGCAGAGTGTTTGCCCTCTGGTCAGCACCTGGTAAGCTCTGACGCTGCTGTTCTGGAACCCGAATCAAATGTCTCTTGGAGAGGCTGAGGGGGAAGACATGGCAGCATTTAGAGCCCTGAAAGGTCTGTGCTGCCCAAGGTGGTGGGGATGAGGGGCAGGAAGGCTCGGTTCTCCTCTGGTCTGAGCGGTTGTCCCAGCCCCCAAGGGAACACCAGTCACTCAGGAGCTGCAGCCCAGGCTGTCCGTTCATTGGTCCCTCCATTCTGTCTCCCAAGGGCAAGCGTTATGCACGGCCTAGTGACATAAAGATGAAGGAAACATGGTCCCTGTCCTGGGGTTGCTATAGGACAGCAGGGACACACTCCCCTGTAGTCCGCAGATGACTCTTAGCAGCTCCCACTTGGCCACAGCCGGGGAGACCACACCAGCCAATGCAGGTGAATCGGGGAAGTGGCATTTGGAGGAAGGGTGGGATTGTAGCAGTAGAGGAAGAGTCTAAGGGGACCGAGGGGTTAGTGGGTGGAGCCAGGCATGTAAGGAGTGAGGGGGGCTTGGAAGCTCCGCTCCTGGGTGTCCCAGGTGCTGTTGCTGGCGATGCTGGTGGGGCTGGGAAGGGGGACAGATGAAGAGAGACTCAGGATGTGAGTCCAGCTAGGTCCCTCCCTGCCTGTTTGACCTGGGGTAGACTCTTTAGTGTTTCTGAGCCTCCTTATCTGTAAAACGGGCATAATTAGAGCAACCGCCCAGGAGTGCACTGAGTTCCCGTCATAGAGCACTGACCACACAGCTGGCCACATCTCAAGTCCCGGAGCTGGCCCCGGCACCCTCCCAGCCCCACTCCAACCCCAGCCAAATTCTGGTGTCAGGGGGATTGTGTCCCATGTGCTCTGTCCCTGCTGTGTCTTGTCCCTTCTTGCGTAGTGGCCCCCAGAAGCCCAGCTCAGGCACAGACGGTGAATTCGTTCACACTGCAGTGTCGGTGGGAGATAACTGCCTCCAGGCAAGTATTTTATTCTCACCGTGGATTCAACACAGTGACCCCCGACCCCGAGGAGGCTGAGGTTTCGGGCAAGGAAACGGGATGGGAAGACACCGGTCTGGCGGAGCGTCCCAGGCCTCCTCAGATACACCCCTGAGGCCGCACCAGCTCAGCTGTCCCGAGTTCTAGCTCTGCCATCCGAGCGATGGCTCACACTGCAGTGCTCTGTGCAGATGACAGCTTGGCAGCGGCGTGACATGGGGACATTTTCTTAGCGTGAAAACCTCTTTGAGGTTGTGTTCTTCCTGTTGCTGTGTTCTCTGGAAAATCTAGGCCGCAGAGGGAAGGAAGGTCGGTTTGATGTTGAGCCACACAGCCGGGTTTTGATGCCTCAGCTGTGCAGACATGGTCTCAGGGCTGCCACAAGTGGGACGCTGGATTCTTGAAGGCGTGGGCAGTCGGGGGTGACACAGGACACTGTCAGCTGCAGGAATCAGTGGGGCTGGGCTCTGGGCTCCAGGGGCTGAGCAGGGCCTTAGGAACTGAGACGGAACCCCACAAGCAGACACAGGAGGGGAATCCGGGCCTCTGGACTCCCAGCCCAGCCCCTTTTCACACGAGATATTTTCTCTCCTCTTCATTAAACATTAGAAAACAGTAATATGTTGAAAGAAGAGTCTGATTCAGGGTTAAAAAACAAACAAACAGAAGTACTCTCCAGTAAGACATGGCTGTATGTATGAATTCCCCTACAACATTCTAGATAAGCAAGGCTTTGCTTACATACCTCTAGTGACAGAGAGCTCACTACATGGTGAGGCTGCTTTGTCTACTCTCTGACACTCTGGTCCCAAGATAGGTCTGCTTTCTGCAGCACCTGGAACTATGGCCCTGGGAGGTCACACAGTGGAGCCTGTCTCGAACTTGGAGGATGCTGTTGTGTCTTTCCTTCTACAGCGTAGGAGCACCTCTAGGCCTGTCTGCATCTTCTGCGTTGTGGCTCCCTAGCCCCGACACCCTCAGGTCCCAGGGTGATCAGAGCCCTGCAAGGGCCACTGTCACTCCCATTGCTCTTCTGGGTTCTCTGAGTGTAGGCTTGGTTCATGTCATTTCTCACTTTCCTGTTTACAAGAACATTTAAGAATTCCCATTTTCGTTTAAGCTGTGACTACATTTGGGTTTTGCGTATTAATATTGTTTCTTTCCAATATTTCAGCAATGCACTTCTGATTTTATCTCCGACTCACACATTATTTAAGAGCCTGTGTAAGAGAATTCATAGAAATGTCTGTTGCATATTATTAATACCATGGCGCTGCAGCTAAGTGGGTAGAACTAACAAATAGCTGTTTTCTTGGTGGTCTGAGAACAGGGAGTGTAAAATTGCCACTGCCTTTGAGGACTCGCTTTGGCTCAGGAATGGGATACATTTTGTAAAAGACCCTTCTATCCTTCTAAAGAGAGTATATTCCCTTGATTTACGATTTAGTTCTCCCTGATCTGCTGTTATTATTAACTGGGCTGTTCAGAGCTCTAATTTCTTCATCTGCGAGATCGGTGGCCCTCCAAGAGGGGAGCGCAAGGGTCTCTAACTACATTCCCTTTCCGTTTCCTGCGCTTCTTTTGCATTTCTGGCACAGTCACCATGATGTACTTCTTTGCTCTGCTCATTGGAACATAAATTGAGTGTTTTATGTTTTCATTATTTATTGAGACTTTCACCATTGTGGGAGGTTTGTGTTACTTTCTCAATTAAAAAATATTTACTTTGTCACAATCCCTTCCTTTCTCTCACTCTGTGCCTGGTAAACCATAGATCATCTCATCATGTTACTTGTCTATGCCGTTCGTTTTCTCCGTGTTTCTTCTCGACGAAAGATGATTGCATTTTGTATTCTTAATGGGTGGTTGGTTTTAATAGATTCATTCGGGGTCGTTAATAATTCTTTAGAGTATTTGTATAAGCCTCTCTGGGGTTGCCCTCTGTATTGAGCCGTTGCAGTTTTTTCATTTTCAGTTTCTATTGTGAATTTTCTCTTCCTTTTAGTCCTTTTAAAATAGATAAGGTAACTTAATCTAAATATCCAATTTAGGAAATATCTAAGTTTTGACTTCTACATTTGTTTCTATGAAAAGCTTGCCAAATTTGGGGGGAATTACATTTTAAATCTCTTCGCTTACCTTCACCCGCTCTTCGTTGTTAAGCTGGCATTTGAGTCCCTTCTATGCGGCCCTTTACTAATCATCTGTAGCTTGGATACAGATAATTACCCCTTATGTCATGCGTAGTTTTTATGACGGGATGGCTGACCTAGGAACAGATGGAACTTTTATTTTTTTATTTAAAAAAAATCACAAATCGAGTTCTTGTTACTGCTTTCTCATCTCTTTCGTGGGATCTGCTTTCTAACTTGATTCTGCTTCTCTCTGTCACTTCATGCTTTGTTCTCAAGTGTCTCCGATGCCACATCTTGCAGTGCTTATCCTTGACCTGGCAAGATTCTGCCTCACCGGCCGAGCATTGGTTAGTTCAATGCGTTTCTTTTAATTTTTCGTAAACCCCGAATCCTGCCGTGCTTTAAACACACATCCAGACCACACTTTCCGTCCCCAACACATAAGGGAAAATCAAAAGCTATTCTTGTTGGTCTCTTTTCCCCCTACCCCCACAGCATCTAATATAATCTTTAAAAAATCTTAAGTTGTTTTCATATTATAGTTAATTAATTAGAAAAATACACCAAAAAAAGAGAGATAAAGATAAAAGATTTAAGAATCACCCACCATCTAACTGCTAGAATGCAACCATTGTTTGGCATATGGAAATTTTTTTCTAGGTCTTTTTTTTCTATGCATGGGTTTTTTTTTTTTTTAATCATAGTTGAAATCATTCTGAATGTATAATTCTAAAGTCTGTGGGTTTTTTTTTCACTTAACATAGTCAGCATAAACATAACTGTCAGACGGAAAAAATTTCCATTGAGTGACTTTACCATAGTGAAATTAACCTCTTGTTGGTATTTAAATCTGTATGTATTTTTTGTCAGAAAAAATGCCAAAGTGGACATATTTCTGTACACAGTGTTTCCTTCTTTTGAATAATTTATTCGAGGTAAATTCTCAGAACCACGGGATGAAAGACTAATACAATTTTTATGACTTATAATGTAAGTTACCACATCCCAAATGTTGTGTACCAATTTGTACGATCACCAGCCCATCATCAGTGGCTGTTTCACAGAAACTTTGCCAGCTTCTCTGTAAAATTTGGTAAGCAAAATTTTATCTCTTCACAAATCCTTTTCTGGAAGCTGCCTTTGTCCTTTGTTTATTTATCTTGATATTATTTATTTTTATATACTCTTCGCACAGAAAGAACATCATTTGTCTAACATATTGGTTGCATTTTGTTTCTTCCAGTATATTATTTGATGCTAAGATTTTTTTTAACAAAAAGAAATTTTCTATTTTTGTGCAGTCAAACCTGTTCTTTTTATTTTGTTTCGTTTGCTTTTCAGTCATTCTAAGTTGACAGTGATTTTATAGGTTGTCTATTATATTACATATTCGTCTAGTTGTTCTATGATTTTTTTTTAAATTTATTCCTTAATGAATTTGGAATTCCTTTTGAGATTACAGGCATGAGCCACCACGCCCAGCCTCTATTTTTAATAGTCAGTGGTTACTTTAAGGTTTTCAAAAAATCTTACACATATTTCTTACACATATAATTATCAGAGTGAGAAAACAGAACAATAACGTTCAATCCCCCTTTGTGGAATATTAGTAAGAGGACTGGCTGCTTCCCCCCAGGTACTGTTACTCTCCCTCATTCACGCCTGCCACCCAGGAACCTTCCTCGTGCCTTGCTAGTGTACCCACAGTATTCATCCTGGCTCTTTTCAAGGGCGCAGGTCATCTCGTTTACTGGTTTTTTTCTTTTAAGTTTAAATCTGTTACTATACTCATCATAACTTAAGTTTCTCTCTGCAGTCTCCTGCTCTCAGCACTCAGCTCTGAGCTTTCCACCTTGATGTCTCCATCCTTGCATTCCTCTTTGTTATTATCTCTTGGAGGTCAAAAATTTTGAGGCAATTTTTTTCCAGAGGCCACGCATCCCTGACAGTCACTTTCTGTGCTCCTTACACCTGAACACCAACCTGGTTGAATATGAAATTCTTGCATCCAAATTCTTTCCCTCTAACCTCTTCTGGTGTTAATTATTTTTTCAGAGAGGAACTGGGGTTGTTTATTCAAGAATGTTTATAAGGCTGTATCTTAGTGACATTTAGTGATGTCAGCATGACATCTGGGAGTAGCTCTCTTCATAAATTTTGCATGAAACATGGCATCTCCTCTTCTCTATTGTTCTCGTTTTCTCTATTGTTCAATTCGGCCCCACCTCTCAGGTGCCAAGCTGCTGCTGGTGACCAGCAAAGGTTGTCTTGGGCCCTCGGCTCTATTCACAGACCCTGTTTTTTGACCTGTGACCTTTCCCCATTCAATGCTGTTTCCTTCCTGGAGGGGGCTAGGACTATGCCTCACTCAAATCCTAGGGAGCAAAGGGGCCCAGCCATCCCTGCTGGTGACAGTAGGGAGCTGGCCCAGCACAGGGGGTACTGCTGGGATGGAAACTTAGATGTCTCCACTGCTGCCTGGGACACTGACCAGATCCCGATATCAATGGAAGCATTGGCATGGCCCCTCTGGTGGCCACGCAGGGGTGCTGCTCAGACCTCCCTTCCAGAGGACCTGCTGCTGGGAACCCTGGTGACAGACAGCACAGCTCTGCCACTTCAGGTCCACGGTGATGTTGACACTGAGGCCACACTCTCCTGGGCTGCTCCTAGCCAATGACTGAGCCCAGCAGAGGTGCTAGTCATGGGCGATTCCTTCTAACAGGCAACCTTTGCTCACGGATGCCCATGGCCTGTCCAACACGTTCTCAGGTCTGCACTGCCATCTGCAGCTCTTCCTACCTGTCCTTCCTTCTCTCCTTCCACAGGGTCAGACCCACGGTGGTCTGAGTCTCCCCCTGTCCCCTCCTGCTCCCACTCCCCTTCATCCTTCTCTGGAACTGCCCCTAGTCAATCTCTCGGATGCTCACACTATCTTAGCATCTGCTTCTCAGGGGATTTGATGGGACTCAGCCTCCCACCCAACCACCTACGGTTCCATCGACTGATCAGTGTGGACACCTGGGTTGGGCAGGTGCCGGCAGGCTGCCAGCCCCCACTACAAGTGGACTGGCTTTTGTTAGCACCCTTCTTTGAGAAGGATAAATGTTTTGTCTCTTGCTGCAGCCTGGAGTGCATTTATGCCTTTTTATCTTTTCCCAGTGAAGTTCCTGATTTTTTTTTTTTTTTTTTGAAAAGAATCTTAAAAAGATGGTTTCCTTGAACTTTCAGAGGGAATTCAGAGGCTTAATTTTTCAGAGTCTCCACTCACTCTGCCTCAGCTGGAAGTATTTTTTCAACCTAATTTCTTTTTGCTAGTCCATAGAGGGCTTCCTCTGGCTTCGTAGATTACCATCTGAGAGGTTTCCACCTGCAGTCTGCTGGCAATTGGAATGTGACTTTGGGGAAAGCTCAGTTGGGAAACGCTGCTCACAGATTGTGTCTGTTGTCCACACGTCCACCTGCAGCAGTCAACCTGACAGCATCCTGGGTTGTGTGCTTGCTGTCAGACCATTTCTCTCCCTTTGTTATTCTTTGCTTTTTTCCCCAATTCAGCCATATTTTGGGTTTGGATTTGAGTTGGTCTTTGAGCATCACTGATTTTTTTCCTAGGCCACTTTAGTTCTAGTCTTTGAACCACCAGCAACATGATGGATTCATCCATGGAGTTTGCCTGAGCAGGACCCAGCCAAAACCAGATGCCCTAAGCTTCTTTTTTTTGTAGTCTCGTTGGATCTCTCTAAACATAAACTTCTAATTGCACTTATCTTTGCGGTTCTTGGTTTTTTGCTATTTCTGAGCCCGAAGGCGACTTCTCCAAGCTGGTTTTGTCTTCCTCTTTGGTGTTGCAACATTTTTCACCTGGACTGGAATTGGGCTTTGGTCTGCTTTTCTCATCATTTTTGAAATTTATCTTGTGATTCTAAGTTATTGTAGCTATTTTTTGAGATAGGCTTGTGGCCATTTGAGCATGTCTAGTGAGGACGAGGCAGCCTGCCAGCTTGCGTGTGTTCTGAGCGTCCTAGGGTAGAAGTTACACTGGGGGCCTGAGTCCAGGCCTGGCCGTGCCAGACTTTCCACTGCACAGACCCAGGAGGCACCGTCCACACAGACCACAAGAGTTGAGTTTTAAATATGAGGAAGTACGTTTTCCTAGATGTCTTGTGACATAACCCACAAGAAAAGTTAACACATAGGAAAGCATAGAATCTTTGAAAAGCCACCAAATCAAGTAATGTATGTTAAATGTTTAGCAGATATTGCTCAATGGATGATATATCTGTAAATATCCATCTATGTGTGTGTACACACACACACACACACACACGTATACATACATTTTCTTTTTCATTAGGGATTAGAGAGGGCTTGCAAATGGTATTCCATATAGGATCTTAAAAATGCCCAATCCTTTCTTCCCACAGGCTCCCAAGCAACCCGTAGTGAAGAGAATCAACGGCAGAATGAGAATTCTGTTAGCAGCAGCTGGGTAGCAAAGAAATGTGACAGGAATGTTTATCGTGGAATTTTTTGTTTCTCAGTAAGACACTAGGAAACCTACCCGTTTATCAATAGGCTCCTGGCTAAACATGGTGTACCCACACGATGGGATGCAAGGAAGCCATGAGAAAGGAACAGTTGATTCATGTATGTCGATGTGGAACAATTTCCAAGAAACATTGTTAAGTGAAAAAGCAAGGGAGAGAGTTGCAGTTGTAATATTTTCCAAATTTTAGAGAAGTCATACTATGTATGTATGTATGCATGCATGTATATGCATATATGCATATACTTGGAAGATTTCTGTGCATATACTTGGAAGATTTCTGGAAAAAGTATGCAAGAAACTGTTAACCACGGTTGCCTCTGGAGAGAACAACTGAGGCCCAGGGGCGCAGTGGAAGCTGACTCCCCTTTGTATGTTCTTTCGTGCTGTTTGAAATTCTTATTGAATACATAGAATACGTTTTCAATTAAAAAAAACAGTATAATATAATAACATAAGCTTAAAAAAAATAGCTACATTGGTCCTCAGTGCAGGATTTCCTTGGGAAAGACTCTTCCCTGGGGCATGTGTGTGGGGATCGCAGCGCCTGCTGCTCGGAGAGAGCGAGACGATAGGGTGGGTCTCAGCAGCCCTGGTGGAACTGCTCCCCCGCTGCCTGCTGGGAGGCGGTTAAGGAAGAGGCTGAGTGTGAATGACCTTTCAATGCAGTGCCCCTGCATGGTCAGTGTCTAGGACCAGCCAATGTCTAGGACACCAGCAGCTCCGCCTCACATCGGGGAAGGGGAAGAGGGGGAGAAAGGAGGGAGGACAAAGAAGGGAGGTGGGCAGAGGCAGGTGAATGGGGACGGGGGGAGATTGGCTCCTATTTGAATTCCCTTTCCAGCAGCACTGTTTCTGTGGCCTGGGTTGAACACCTGGTTTTGACCTGCTCCAGGGCCACCTACCTTGATGCAGAACCCCACAATGCCACGTGCACCACGCCCCATCCCCGCAATTGGCCTGGGCCTGCCTCTGACCCTGTCCCTGTGCAGCCATACCTCAGCCTTGGTCCTCTTGTCCCTGAGCCCAGTTGTAATTTTCTACCTGTCTAACAGCCTTTCTTTGCCACTTCATTCCCTCTGGGAATGCCCTTTAGTCCACATCTCTGTGTTTTCTATCTGGTTTTCTCTTTGGGTCAGCAAGAGTTTGCAGCAGCTCTAGACCTTGCATCTTCCCAACTTCAACCCCTACAGAAAGAGCTCCAGCCCCTGCCTGGAAACCCGGGCAGGGGTTTTATTGCTTTTTGTTGTCTCTGGTCAAGTCAAATATCTGTCCCTGAACCAATGAACGAGCCAATCACTGTGTCCAGGGGAATGTGGCGACCACCCACAGCCACGGATGTAGTCAACTCCGTCCAACCATCAGGATGCTGGGTGGGGGCGGGCAGAGGGGACAGCTATAAAGAGGAGCTGAGTCCTGGAAACAACATTTGAATCCCTGATCAAGCTGCGCCTGAAGCCAGCACTCCCCTTGTTTTTATGTTTTCCATTCTGTGAAATTCTCTCTCTGCTTGAACCAGTGTGGGCCAGCGTTCATATTGTTACTTCTTTCAACAGAAGAGATTCTGACTGAAAAAGAGGCACAGATGTTCATCACAGCGTGGTTTCACTTTTGTAAAAGAAACAGGTGTGTGTGTAGAAAGAGAGTGAGAGAATGAGTCTGGAATGATACCCACAAAAAGTAGCAGTGGTTATATCTGGGCAGCGGGATTAGAGGTACTATTCATTTTGTGTGTTTTCTAATTGGGATTCAATGAGCATGTACTGCTGTGTGGTACAGGGGCATTGTTTATTATTCCTGATGAAGTCATTTGAACCCTTCGCTCCGGGAGGGTGAGAGAAGCCTCCTCTGATCTGTCGCTGGTGTTGCAGGAAGGAACATGAACCAGCCCGACACAAGCGGGAACTGCTCGTTCAGCGACGTGGACAAGCTGATGAGGACCCTGCAGCTGGCCGTCCACACCCCCACGTTCCTCCTGGGCCTGCT
The DNA here is from genome assembly GCF_041146395.1 of Eulemur rufifrons. Classification (NCBI taxonomy): domain Eukaryota; kingdom Metazoa; phylum Chordata; class Mammalia; order Primates; family Lemuridae; genus Eulemur; species Eulemur rufifrons. Next base: position 8,162,420 of record NC_090983.1, read on the forward strand.
CCTCAACCTGCTGGCCATCCGCAGCTTCAGCACCTTCCTGAAGAAGAGGTGGCCCGATTACGCCGCCACCTCCATCTACATGATCAACCTGGCGGTCTTTGACCTGCTCTTGGTGCTCTCCCTCCCGTTCAAGATGGCCCTGTCCCAGGTGCGGCCGCCCTTCCCTTCCCTTTGCACGCTGGTGGAGTGCCTCTACTTCATCAGCATGTACGGGAGCGTCTTCACCATCTGCTTCATCAGCCTCGACAGGTTCCTGGCCATCCAGTACCCGCTCCTGGTCAGCCGCCTCCGGTCCCCGGGCAAGATCTTTGGGATCTGCTGCACCATCTGGGCCCTGGTGTGGGCTGGGAGCGTCCCCATCTACAGCTTCCATGGGACAGTGGAAAAGTACACATGCTTCCACAACATGTCCGATGGCACCTGGAGTGCCAAGGTCTTTTTCCCCCTCCAGGTGTTTGGCTTCCTCCTTCCCATGGGCATCATGGGCTTCTGCTCCTCCAGGAGCATCCACATCCTGCTGCGCCGCCGGGACCGCACCCAGGACTGGGTGCAGCAGAGAGCCTGCATCTGGACCATAGCAGCCAGTCTGGCTGTCTTCGTGGTCTCCTTCCTCCCAGTCCACCTGGGCTTCTTCCTGCAGTTCCTGGTGAGGAACGGCTTCATCGTGGAGTGCAGAGCCAAGCAGAGCATCAGTTTGTTCTTGCAGCTGTCCATGTGTTTCTCCAACATCAACTGCTGCTTGGATGTCTTCTGCTACTACTTTGTCATCAAAGAATTCCGCATGGACATCATGGCCCACCGGCCTTCCAGGGTCCAGCTGGTCCTCCAGGACACCACGATCAGCCGGGGCTAAGGGAAAGACACCTCGCTCAGACGATGTAGACCCCCAGCCCCAATTCTAGTAGTGGAGGGCTTTGATGCAGGGGGATGATCCATGGTGCATTCCCTGCTGGGCTTCTCCTTTGATGCTCCCTGAGCACCAGCTTCGTTACACCCCGAAGACCTTTCTCCAAAGCCCAGACAGCTTGACATATATCACCTAGTGTTCAGGGACCTCTGAAGAAGCCCAGTACCAGGTGAATTCTTGATTTCTAAGTCCAAAAAGTATCAGGCAAAATAATTGAGAAAGAGAATGAGACCATCTGAGCAAGACTATTTCCCAACTCCCCGTCCTTCTGTTAGACTAGAAGATTCAGGAAATAGAGAGAAAGAGAGAGGAGTCGGTGGAGGGAATTAAGAGGGCCAGTTATGGTGGAGGGTCTTGCGCAGAGATGGAGTGGTAGGAATAGATCAAGCCCCTTTTTAGTTTGGAGATCCCGGGATGGGGCAGACTTGCCTTTTCCAGTCCCTTCTAGAGCTCTGTGGCCAACACCCTCTCCGAGATGGCAGCAAGTGGGGGGTCACGGTGGGCAAGTGTGCACGGTCAGCCTCAGGTTTCCTACGGGCCTCAGAAAGGCACAGGAGGACGGCCAAACCTTCCCATGCCCACGAGAAGGCTGCAGAGGACTGAGGGGGTGTTGGTGACACTCAGGAGCCATGAGGGGACAGGCTACATCTAGGGAAGGGGGAGACAGGCCAAGGGCTGGCAGTGGACCAGGCCAAGGGCTGCCACTGGGGTGTCCACCACACGGAGTGTTAGTGGGGGCCGCCCTCGCAGAGGGGAGATCCCTTTCTATCTCGAACGGACAGGGGAGATGTTTATTAGACTTAGCTTGTCTTGCTCACCTGAGTCCTGGCTGGGCAGCTGGCACTGGTGGCACTGCCCCTGGAGCTGTCCCTCCCTGGTGGCTGGGAGGGAGAGAACGAGGCAGCCAGGCACAGGACAGCGGGGGCTCTTGACACTCCTGTGGAAACGGTAAACAACTGAGTCACTGCTCCAATGGGCTTCTCTAACGGTCTAGAGAGGGAGCACGCAGTGACAACTGAAGCTTCCTATGACTCAGCTGCTCCAGAGAGTGAAATGATTAGAAGGATAAATTGCTGGGTGGTTTTGCATGACGACGGTGTGAGTGGGATGAGTAGTAAGTGAGACTTAATGTGAGCAAGGCGCAGGTCTTTAGGAAGAAAAGCAACCACAGTCTACCTGGAGGGTAAGAGGCTCTGCCTGGGGGCGGAAGGCCCAGGGAGCAGTGATATGTGTGGGGGAGAAGATTTAGATAAAACCCTAAAAAACCCCAGACCTGTCTATGGAGGGGGAGAGGGAGGCATGGCGGGGAATGCAGGCTGGGGCAGGACAGCGGCGCATAGAGCTGCTTCCTGCCCAAGCGTGGCTTCCCCAGCTGCCCTGAGAGCCCCCGAAGGTCCAGAGCTGCCTTCTGCTGTGCTGAGGTCACACTCTGTGGAGCCTCCTCCCAGGTGGCTGGAGGGAAGGGTGAGGAAGAAAGTGTTAGTGAAGGGTGGAAAAGGGTGTGACCTGGCCAGGAACAGAGGACCAGGGCCAGCAGCTCTGGTCTCCAGGAACTGGCAGCCCCAGAGTCGGGCTCTGCAGACCCAGAGGTGAGGCCAAGCCCTGCCCAGCCACCCCAGGCCCTGAACACTCCTCTCCTGGACTACAGGCCACAATGTCCCATGACCCTCCTGGACAGATACCACCTGGGACACTCGGACACAGCCAGACTGTTACATACAGTAGGGCGTTTAGGGCTGGTTTGGGTCAGAGTCCATGGGTGGGAGTGCTCCTCCTTCAATTCCTCTCTTTGCAGCAGTTGCTGGAGCCCCCCTGGCAGAGTTGGGGGTGCCCTTCATGTGCACGTGTCTACTGATGTGCTTTGGCCCAGACGGGCTTTAGAAAAGGGTTGGCAGACCCTGACCATCATCCCCAGTGATGTTCAAACATGGAATCTTGTCTTGCATGCAGCACGACTCTGTGCAGGTGACAGAGAGGGCTCTAGATCCCTGGGAGGAGAATCACCATAAAGGGCGGGAGTCTAGGCCCATGAGCTGTGTAACTATTGGGGCAGGTCCTGATGTGGCAACCATGGACTGGGGGGCCTCAGGCACCCCCTCTCCCATGCCAAACATTGTGGGGGCAAGGGGCCTCTTCTCTCTCCCCGTGGGGCCCCAGCCTGGCCTGAGGGTCTGTGGAGTGGGCACAGGTCCATGCTGCAGGCCAGGATGGCTGCTGTGCGTGAGGGTCCGGGGTCTGGGCCCAGGAAGCTGCAACCCGAGCTGGCCCGTGATTGGCCGTCGGCCCAGTGGCACGGGAGGGGCAAAGGGTCAGTGTTAGGGTCAACGTTAGGGTTTGGGGTAGGCTGTGATGCATCAGGGCCCACTCCTGAAGCAAGTGGCAGCCAGAGGGCAGGGAATCCTGAACTTAATGGTGGAAAAAGCTGAAATTCCTGCTACTAAAGCCAGCGGGGGTTTGCAGCCATTGTTTGTCCATAATGTGACCTTATTTGCACTCCTGGTCTGGAAAAACCTGAGACATACGTGTTGTATGTACATTTGTGAAACCAGAACAATTAATTGAAAAGAACTGATGTGATCAATCTGATTTGCCAAATAAATAGATTCGTATGATGCTGCATGACCTTGTCTTGGGCTACACTTACTGGCCCCAGAGAAGAGCTGCCCCCTGATGGCCCCTGCCAGGTGACCAACCGTCTTGGTCCCTACAGTAGCCACCTGGACACCCAGTGTGAGGCTGCAGGGAGCTGGCCCTCAGACCTGCCTCAGGACACAGCCGGGCCTGTCGCAGTGGCCAGGAGCCAGACCACGTGGGGCCCAGTCACCACTCCCCCACATCCACCCGGGGCTCGGTCCTCACTGGGAGCAACTGGGTCGCAGACCCCACATGTCCACCGGGGTCCACCCCATCCTGCTCCTGTCATCTTGTCCCACCACTACCAGGACACCGGAGCTGCTTCCAAAGGTCCTGACTCCTATGCACACAGTGGGGGGCCCCACATAAGAGACCCACTAGTCTCCTGAGGTCCTCCACGGGTGACCCCTCCCTTCTCTGGCCACCTATGGAGGGAACCTGACTGTCCCAGGGGAGATGCGCCTAGGCTCTCCTCAGCTCCTCACAAGTGAATTTTGCTAACTTGGAAGGTGTGAACTGCTAGGCTCTGGCAGTTCACACCTTTCTCCTGAGTTCCCCACAATCCTGAGTGGCCTGGGTGCTGAGAGCTGACGGGGACATCCTTGCTCCATCTCCTACTAACCCAAGAGCCATCTCACATGCAGGCCACGTTCCCCCAGGTAGGATCTGACTTGGAGAATGCCAGTCCACAAGCAGCGTTTGTCAACTATGTTCCTCTTGAGTCACCTCTCTGGGGACCCCATGCAGCTGAAAGTCATTATATTAATGCTGTGCAGCTGCTGCGGGACACTAAGGACATTTGGAATAGTAAGATAACACCCTTGTAGCAAGTTACACAGACGACTAGTAATTGCAAAGACACTTGACATGACCAAGACCTGGTAGGCAAGTGTGGAGGGTCGTGGAGGTTAAAAGGGTTTGGTTAACAGACCCGTGAGGAAAGGAACAGGCAGAGCTCCCCGTGCGGTGTGAGGACAGGCTGCCGTGCAGAGCAGTCCTGAGGTCCGGATGGAGACGCCCCACAGAGGAGCCGTGGGGATGCCCACGCAGACCCTCCTCCCCCAGCCTGGAGGGTCGGCTGCACCTCGGACGGCAACTCCAGGGCCAAGGAAAGGCCGGCTGGGGCTGCCGTGAGAACCCCACTGCCGAGGAGGACAGGGCACTCCAGGGCCCACAAAGGTGGTGCCTTTTGGAGGGAGCACCCCCTGAAACTACCATCACAGTCACCTCCCACTTTTCCCCACCCAGAGCTGGTGAGCCCAGGACACAGAGCCCTGGGTGGGCCTTTGAGGGTGAGGACAGCAGGTTGAGACGGACTCCAGGGAGCTCGAAGTGCAAAACAGGCGACTCTCTGCCCCCCATCCAGGCCTGACCATTCCCTCCTGGGCCGGGAGCCTACAGGACGCACCCTTCCTGCGAAGCTGCTTCAGGAGGCACCTTGATCGTGAGTCTCAATGACATGTGGCCCTCCGTGCTTTGAAGTCTGGCGAGGGTGGGATCAGAAGCGCTGCCACTTCAAAGCCTGACACCCTTAGCTCACCTTTAAGACCTCCGGTGATACCTTTATTCTGGGGGGCCCCTGTGCCTGAGAGAGTGTAGCCAAGACACTTCCTGTGAAGGGAGGTGTGAAAACTGTCTCCACAGTGCGCAGCACGGTCACGCACAAGGCTGTCTAGGGTGCGCTGATACACGTCTTTGCGGGCATGTCCCCCTCCGGGAAGCCTCTTCTCTGCGGCTGGCTTTGGGCTGTGCGTCTGCACAGATGAGGGTGCACAAACACACACGTGTGTGTTACACCTTCAAGCCGTCTCCTGGAGCAAATTGCCAGGGAGGCAACACAGAATTTAGGAAAGATGTGGAAAGCGAAACCAGGTGATCCAGACAGCTGATTCTCACAGACAGTGCCTTCCAGACTGGCAACCCTGACTCGGGAAAGCACTGAAGTCCAATGGCCCAGTGATGGTCGTGTGAAGCCCAGGGCCACAGTGCAGCTCTGGGCATGGAGGGAGGGCTTTCCCCCGGAGGGCCTGGGGTGGGTAAGGAGGGCTCCAGAGGACAGGCTCGGGGTGGGGCGTGTTGAGGTGGTGGGAAGCCAGGTAGCACCAGATGGGTGGGGAGAGACCTCCCCGGGATGGGCCGGCTGGCGCTGGGCACTGGGCTCTGGGCGTGGCCTGTCCAGCAGCACACACAGGCCCCTGCTCTGAGCTTTCCCTCCAGTTTCCCTAAATCTTCGGTCCCAACTTCAAGTGGCAGGCGGGGCGCAGCTCCCACCGAGGGGAAGCGAGCGTGTGCTGCAGAGAGGACTGAGGCGCTCGGGGGACTCGTCCGCACCTCCTGCCCAGGACACCCAGAAATACATGGGGAGGGGAACCCGGCAGAGAAGTGGACTTCCCCGTCAATGGAGGGTGGGGAGCAAAGTCACATTACTTGAGTATTAAAGAAAATTTCACTCTGGAGACTGGAACATTCAAATTACACGGATAAAAAAGGGATGAAACTTGATAATTAATAGAGCTGTGAGCTAGTGTTATTTCTTCCCCAGAATTTCACCCTCCAGAAAACATCCGTGTACGACAATTACGGCGTCTGAGCCGGCTTGAGCTGCCTTAGCCGGCAGGCACAAATTATGCAACAGAAATTTATTTCTCACAGTTGTGGAGTCTGGAAATCCCAGATCAAGGCCCCTCCCTGCCTGGCTTGCAGATGGCACCTTCTCACTGTCCCCACTTGGCAGAGAGGGGCAACGAGCTCTCTGATGTCTCTTCTTATAAGGACACTAATCCTGTGGAACCTTAATTACCTCTTAAAAGTTGTATCTCCAAATACAGTCACATTGGGGGTTAGGGCTTCAACATATTGGGGGACACAATTCAGTCCACAGCAATGGCTTTTATGCTGTGACCCGGAGCAGAAGTGTCCTGCTTCTTTCATTTCTTCAAATCAAATGTAACTTGCTTGAGCTCATTGAGCTTCACTGCAGGATGTTCCAGCTCCGCCACCCCTGGGGCTCCTTCCTGCTCCCAGGATCCTGCATGAGTCCCAGCGGGGTGTCCCTCGACGGCCACACTATTTGGAGAGACCCCTGGGTTTCAGTCCACACTGCTCACACCTATGGTGCCCATCGACCAGGCCTTCAATAGTGGCGTCTGAGTCCTACTTGGCACGGAGCTCACTCCTGTGGTCCCCAAGACCTCCGTGGTCAGCGCCCTTGCTCCACCAAGCCTGAGTCCCCTTTCCGCAGAGTGATCGTCCGGGCTCTTCTTGGCAACTACAACAGCCCTGCCCCTTCCCAGGCTTGGGTGCCAGCAGTCTCACCCTCCCGTAAACAATCCTGCAGGCCTTTCTCCATCTGACCTTTGGACTCACAAGCCTGGCTCCCTTTTCAGGCAGGGGGAAGGAAAGAGACGCTAAACCAGCCAGACGCTCCTTCCCCTCTTACTTGCTGTCCTCATGGGCAGTGCCCTCTGCCATCTGTGCCTGCAGCCACCTTCTCCGTGGCGGCCCCAGCAGAGGGGAACAGCTCCCGCACCTTCAGTTCAAGCTAAGGCGCATTGTGTTTCCTGGGCAACCATCGTGTGTCTACTCCTGCCCCTCTGAGAGACCAGTGAATACCTGTCAAGCGGAGAATAGGGTGACGCTGCAGGCCTGGCTTGGGGCATCTGCGACAGTCTCAGGCTGCCTTCCCCAGGTTAGCATTTTCTAAACTTAAAAAAAAAAATCCCTTAACAGCAGTTTCTATGGCAGGGCATGGTGGTCTGGTATTTAAAAGGATGAAAGAGAAGCAGCTATGCTAGGGGGGTCTCGAGCCCCCTCCCCCAGCCTCGTCAGCTGCAATAGCCTGTGGGAACACAACAGGCGTCCTGAGGTGGCGGGGACTGCATGGGGGTCTGTGAAGTGCCCACAGCCCCTCCTGCCGCCCGCACCCCTGCCCATCCCGGAGAAGGCCTAAGGCATGGCTTCTATGGAGCCGGCGCGGGAAGCTTTATCAAGGAGTGCCCTTGGGCATGGCCTTGGGAGGGAGAGGTGAAGGCGGTGGGGGCAGGGGGAGAAGCTCAGCTGGGATGCAGGGGGGGGCACTTCAGCTGACCCCGGGGGGAGCTCCACAGCTGCAGCAGTTGTTCAGAGTCAAACCAGGGGGAATGAGAGGGTCAGGATACTGGGCCTCACAAGGCCCAGTCCTGGATGTGGCCTGGGAAGGGCTTGACCCTGGCTAGCCGGCCTCACTGAAGGGGGGCCTGGCTGTGCCTCCCAGGGTCCCCCCAGAAGTAGGCAGCCACAAGATGGGGCCAGCAGCTCAAACCACTAGGCTGGATGTATCTGGGGGCCAGCTCAGCCCTGGGAGGAGTGGTTGGGGGCGCACATGTGACTGGCCCCAGGAAGCGGGAAGCGGGGTGGCCAGTCTGAGGCTGTGTGGGGCGTCACAGAGGGCACAGCTAGTCGCCTTGTGAAGGAATGCAAGTGGGCAGCCCGACGGAGAAGGTTTTGGAAGCAGAGGCAGCTGGAGATCTTGGTGCCCAGCTGTGCGGTCCTTACAACAGTCAGACTCAGGGTCTTGCCTTGATGTCCCTTTGAGACTTTCCAGGGCAACAGCATGTTCAGGGCAGGCCCAGTGACACAGTGTGTCAAAGGCCCTGGCCTCTGTGCCGGGGTCCAGGTTCTCTGGCTTCCAGCGTCTCCCTCTGCCTCTGCCAGTTCCAGAGACCCCCTAAGCTAGCGCAGGGGGCCCTGTTAGGAAGAAGAGGGGTGCACAGCTGATGGGGGTGGGGCTGGGGGTGGGCTCAGCGCCTCACAGTAGCTCCTGTGGCTGGGTGTGCAGAGGACCAGCTGAGAAAGCCGAGGGTACCAATGACAGGAGCAAGTGAGACCCATTGCGGTGCCGAAATGCACACATCACCTGCCCGGGGCTTCCCTCCTCTCCCAGTTGGGGTAGTAGGGACCCAGTTTGGTAATCAGTTGTTAGTGAGATTGAGAATGTTTTGTTCACTGAAACTCCTCTTAGGAAAAAAAAGTATTTGGGACAGTCCTTGGGGGTGAAAGTGGGAGGAACTGGTGGCGGTGGGTGGGGGGGGGGGGGCGGGGAGAGAGAGAAGAATCTATTACTTCAGAGAAGGAGGAAGGAGGCAGGGAGACCAGAGAGTGACAGGGAGCCGGAAGGAGCCAGAAGGATGACAGAGGGAAGGGAGGCTTGGCGAGGCAGCACTAGGGAGAGAGAGATGCCAAAGAATGTCAGCCCCAGACTGTGTGGTTGTCATGGCGAAGGCTCTGTTCCCCCTCAAGGCTGTGACACTGGGGTTCTGGTCAGGTTCATCCAGCAATTCAAGGGGCAGGGTCCTGTGTGACCCTGGAGGATGCAAGCTCGCTTAGTGCCTGTGAAATTAAATCAGCAGAGGGCACATTGTCCAGGCCGAGGGCCCCCAGTGGGCTGAATGCTGGACTCCCGAATGCTGGGCCACCTCTCTCCCTGGCCTGAGCTGGCCGTGGCCTGAGAGGGTGAGCCGGGCTCAAGTCGGGCTCCCGAGGGCCTTGGAGGCACCTGCCTGAGAATGGTGAAAGCTCTGGTGCCAGCCCCGACCACCGTGTGATCGTAGCCAAGTGACCCCATTCCACGCACAGTGCCTCAGCGTTAAATGGAAATAACCCCTCTCCCTACAGTGCGATAGCACATAGGAAATGTATGGCACGAGGCTAGGGCTCCAAAAATATTAGCTGTTAGAAATGCAGGGAGCTACTTTTTTTTTTTTTTTTTTTTTAAACAAAAGAAGAGGCCATTTGCTCTCTGTGTAGGCCTTGGGGTCTTGATCGGTTTTGTAGCCTGGAGTCTTCCTGTGGTCTGGTGACACCTGGGGGCCTTCCCCAGGATAACAGTTTTACATAAAGTAAAATGCATAGAATTAGAAAGGAAAGCAAATATATTGAAATACAGTCATCAATATAGCAGTATATAAGCTTCTTTATTTAGGCATTAAACAATAAGATCTAGTGACAGGTTTAATAACTCATAATTTTGAGTTAGTGATGAGCTGAAATGTTGCTTTGAAATATCTGCAGCAACTACGGTGTGATATGAGAGTATCTGTGATATCTATTGGTGACAAGTTCCAGGAACCATCTACACTACTGTGGCGTGATGCCCATACGCGAAATGGAAGGAAAGGCTACTTGTGGTGAGTGATTAGAGAAAATAGGATGTCATGTTTTCCCCCAACTGGTTCATGACCCTCTTGAATTCCACTCCTGATCCCTAGGTTGAGAGCTCTCTGTTTAGACAAAGATGGAAGGATACCTGGGAACAGGTGTTCTTCCTCCAGAGAAGGATCATTTGTGTGCTCTCTTGGTTATGCAAATGTGGGCCACCAGGCTCCCATCCTCTTCCTCTTGGGGTCTGGGCTGACCTGGGACATTTGCTTGTGGGGCTTAGCAGAAGCTGGCTGGCTCCTGTTTGCTGCACCACAGGGCGAGGGGCCCTGGGGCTCTCTGGAAAGCAAAGACACCCACATCCCAACCCTCAGGCTCCGAGATGCAAACTCAGGGATACCCATGCAGGTGTGCTAGGGTGATCCAAGAAGCAGTGGCAGTGACAAGCAATGAGGCCTCCTGGAAAAATCGCCTTGAGTAAAGGGGGGCCTCTGCCGATAACACTGTTCTCAACTTAAAGGGGGGAGGGTTGGAGTCAGCGTGGAATGTGGCTGGTGCTTTGCAGCCGCCCCGCCCCAAGGGTGCTTTGAGAAATGATGGCCAAGTGTGGGAATAAGGACTAAATACAGCTGTAAACCTCACCTGGACCACAAAGAGCGTCCCAGCCTGCGGGGGCAGCAGCAGCCTTCTGTGAGAGACCAAGCTTCAACAGCGACACCTTGTGACAGCATGAAGAAGCAGAAGCGGTGAGCTGCCGGAACACTGGCTCCCCTCCAGGTGTGAGGGAGCAAAGCTGACCTCCCCTTTGGACTGAGGAGGACCCTGGGCGTTTTGAACAATTGGGGGCAAGCTTCCTGCCCAAAAGTCACATAGGGGCTAAAGCAATGAATTGAGGCAATAACGTGACCATTTTTGTAATCTAAGTTGGTGAAGCAGGTCCTATCAGCGCCATCATCATAATTATATATGATATTTTATTATTATTGCCATCTCCCAGCATGTGTTGGTGTAATGCGTTCCACTCTCAGAGGATGGCCGCACCTAACCTTATATGAAAATTCTTGGGGTCACTTAATTGTTACCCCATAAAGCATCTCCAAGGCCCAACCACTCCCCGCAGATCCCACCTTTGGGCTGACTGTGTGTTTAGTTTCCCAACTCCTAGTTCCCCCTCTCTGTACCCCTTCCCCCAACGGCTAACTGTGTGTCCCCCAGACCCCAGCCTTTGTCTCTTCCTGCTTTTCATCACCTGCTCTGAAAAGCTGGTAGCCTCAAGTTTAACTTCTTCGCCAGGCCTGTTCTTCTTCCCAGGGCTATTTATTACATATTGAAACTAGGAGGGAAGCTGTAATTCAAAGGAGGAACGGAGAGAGAAACACTTTCAGAAATACTGGCCCCCCAGTGCCTCTGAAGTTGCAACAAACGCTGCACAGGTGAGGTGCAGCGCGATTCCCAAGGCTGCTCTGCATCTGAAATCAATGAGCTGGGCGCGGGCGGCGCAGGCAAAGGGGCACTCCCTCGGCAGAGAACGGGGCTGGGGCCACTGTTAGTGGCTGTGCATTCAGATCCGTCTCCATTACCCTAGCCTCAGTACAGCCTCCCACAAGTTCTACCTGTGGCAGTTGTCCTTTATGGAGAAAGGAATCAGGAGGTGTTCCTCGTGGGGTCAGATACAGACAGAGGGCAGCTCCCGTAGGACCCAGGGCTAAGACGGAGAATTTGGCAGTTCCCCCTGGGAGTCCTCGGGACGACTGAGGGAGATACTAGGGCTCCTGCTGAATGTGGGATGAAATCACAAGCCCTTCCATTTGGATATTTAAAAAAGGGTGACTCCATAAAACTGGAGGATTTGGGGCTAGAAACAGGTCTGTGGTAAGACCTTGGCTTGAAGAGAACTGTTGTACAGATGTGGAAACAGGCCCGTGGGGTGCGGGTGGCACCAGCTTTCTGACGCTCCAGTGAGTGATTTTCCCAGCACCATGCTAACCCCCACACTGGGCTCTGTGCCCTGGCCCACCCTTCCCACTCCAAGATCCTCTCGGGGCTCTTCAAAAACCCTGAGCCTTCAAGAGATGACCCATCTGCTCCCCAGCAGAGGTTGGCAGCAGCCCCCCTGTCCGCCTCCGCTGCCTGATCAGCACCTGGCGGAGAGCAGACTTGTCGGCTACACCTCACTGGTTCCTCCATCACACTGTGCACTGCATGGTGTCCTAAGAGGAAATGATCCTTCTTAATTGTCTCTCCCAGCAAGGCCTCACGGCTCCCCTCCACCCCATGTGCCTGGCACAGGCTGGTAAATAGCTGATGATTGACAGCTGTGGTCACCACCACGGCCCCAGCCCCCACTTCAAGCCAAGGGAGCAACTGGAGGCTCAACCCCCTGGGTCCCCGCCCTGTAGCACCTGCTGATGACAACAGACGCCCAGCCGTGTGCAGGAGACCTCGTGGTAGGAGCAGTGACAATGCTAGGGTGCCTGGTATGCCCCAGTCACCAGTTAGGAAGATGGTCACATTTCTCTTAAGGTTCAAAAAACAACTCTAGGCCGGGCGCGGTGGCTCACGCCTGTAATCCTAGCACTCTGGGAGGCCGAGGTGGGCGGATCGTTTGAGCTCAGAAGTTCGAGACCAGCCTGAGCAAGAGCGAGACCCCATCTCTACTAAAAATAGAAAGAAATTATATGGACAGCTAAAAATATATATAGAAAAAATTAGCCGGGCATGGTGGCGCATGCCTGTAGTCCCAGCTACTCGGGAGGCTGAGACAGGAGGATCCCTTGAGCTCAGGAGTTTGAGGTTGCTGTGAGCTAGGCTGATGCCATGGCACTCACTCTAGCCTGGGCAACAGAGTGAGACTCTGTCTCAAAAAAAAAAAAAAAAAAAAAAACTCTAAGCCCCTCAATGTTATGGGAAGGGGCACGGATGGCTTAGGATAAAATTTCCAGGGGTAGCATGATGCAGCGATTCAAAGTGTAGAATTTCTGTAATCGGGACGAGAGGGAGGTGATGTGCCCTGGAAGCTGCTGGTGACTCAAACTGTGGCTCAGGGGTGATGAAGAGACAGACATTCAAGATGCTGGTGACAAGTTGCAATAAAAATGTTCCATGAAATGTGAAAGTGGAAAGGAACAGCAGTTCCCAGCTGATGTATTAGTTACCTTCTCTGAAATTAAAAGACATCTTTAAAACCAAACACATTAGCTCCTACAGGAGGCACTCAAACACCTGCATGCACACCCTAATAGTCTGTATATTCAAACAGGATCTTCTCATTTGTAAAAAATATTTCTTTTGTGTCATCTTCTTAACGGCCAAGTGGGAGACGCCACATCCTCAGGGTTGCCTTGGGTTTGGGCGTGGAGAGTGTGTGCCCAGAGTTCCTGGAGAAGCCCAGGTCTGGGTCGGTGGAGCAAATCCAGATTCTTCTGATGGGATATGGAAGCAGATTGTGGTGGCATCTTCTGGAGGCAATGTCTGAGCGAGTGCCCCTGTTCGCTGTCACTGAGTGATCCAGAGTCCCCAAGGCTAGGGACCCTTGAACCAAACTGTGCAATCAGGTTCTCTGTCGCAGAGGGAAGCTGAGGGCGGCCCAGGGTGGGTGGAGTCACTTGGAGGCAATGCCAGGTGCACAGCAACTCCTTCGCAACCGTGGATCCCTGCAACAGGCCCCTTATTTGCTTGGATTAGCTTGAGCTGGTTTCTCTTGCAGGCAGCAAAGAGCCCTCCTGTTAGTGAAATGAAATTTCCTGCTCCAGAATGAGAGAGGCTGGTTGTGGGGAGAGGGGAGAGCAGAGGCACCGGGGTGTGGGAGACACTTGCAGATGCTCTCTCACGGAGGCGGAGGGAGGTTGTAGGGCCGGCCCTCTCCCCCAGCCTCAGAACTACAGCTGCGAGCCCTTTGACAATCTCCTCTGAATTCCTTGGGAAACACTGTATTAGCGTCTGGGAGAAATCTCTGGGGTGGTGCAGGCAGCAAAGCCGGTCATCGACTGCCCCAGGGGGACAGGTGCAGACTCTTCCCTGTCCTGTGGTGGGGACTTGGAAGATCACATGGGCTGGCCTCCATGGCCCTGTCCACAGACACCAGGGTGGGCCAAGGCTGCCACAGGAGGGAGTGGAGGGAACAGGGAAGTTGCTCTGCGTTCATTGGCATCTGGCCATGTGTTCAGTCTACACCGTGCCTGCTGCAGGGGGCCCCTGGTCCAGATGTTGGCATCTGGTAGCTGCCCCCTAGGGTCAAAGAGGTGATGGGGATGCCCCTCGCCCACAGCCCCCAGAGAATTCTCACGATCCTCCCTGGGAAGCCTTCCCTGAGCCTCCATCCCCAGCCGGTCCCCTCTGTGGTCCCGTGGCACTCTGCATCCCACACAGCACTGGGGTGAGTGAGGGTCTTCTAGATTCAGGCCACTCTGAGAAAAGTAGGTTTATTATGGAGTCTGGGTGGTGATGGTTACACAACTTTATACATTTACTAAAAATTACTGACTTGTTAAATAAGAAAGAAGGAAAGAAAAGCAACGCTGTTTTATTGTAAGGATGTTCATGGAAATAAAGAAGACAGGACTCTCAGCTCCAGTTACGGCCGCCAGGGACCCCAGGGCAGGCCTACAGCAAGTCCTTCAGGGCTGGGCCTCGTGGGGTCTGGAGCGTGGCTCAGGTCTGGAAGGGCTGGAGGGCCCTAGGACGCCTCCCATCTCTGCCCTGCCCTTCCGGCCTTTCAGCTTCTGTCTCTGCCACCGTTGTTCCAGCTAATGGCCACGACTCTCCTGGCCTGTGCAACTGTGTTGCTCTCTGGCAGCCTGGGGAGGGGCTGCCCGTGGATCAGGTGCTTACCCCTGGTCCAGTCAACCATGGTGGGGGGAGATGGGGCCACGTGATATGCCACATGGCCACCTGCAGGGCCACCCGGAGCCACTGCCTTCAGCAGGGACCTGGCAGGTGTTCTGAATCTTCGTGTTTGTGGCCACCTCCACACCAGGGCTGCTGCCCATAAAGTCTTATCGGGACACAGTCACACCCATCCGTACTGTCTGTGGCGGCTTTTGAGCTGCAACAGCAGCGTCGGGTAGTTATGACAGAGACTGGACGGTTCGCAAAGCCAAACATGTGTATCATCTGACACTTTGCAAAAAATTTCCCTGACCCCCGCTCCGAACTTTAAGCCCTTGAGGGCAGGGACTGGGTCTCATTAATCGCCAGATCCCCCAAACTTAGCAGAGTGCCAGACACATAGAAGGAGCTCAATAAATCATTTTAAATGAGTAAGTGGATGGGATCTGGACTGAATCTGCATAGTCTACACCCCTCACTTCAAAAGGAGGCTTCACCTAGACAACAATCTGCTCACACTCGTGCCCGTGGAACAGGATGACCAACTGTCCTGGTTTGTCCAGGACAGAGGGGTTTCGCAGGGTGCAGGCCATTCAATGTTAAAGCTTGGAAAGTCCCAGGGAAACTGGGACCATGTGGTCACCTTATGTTGGACACCTGGCCTCTCTGTAGGTAGAGGCACTTGCCTGCCCCAATCGGCTAATGAAGCCACAGTGGGTTGCCGGTAGAACCGTGCGCCCAGCAGACATAGGCTCACACATAACTGGCTGCGTGACAGTGACAGAGTCAAACAGTGTACAAGAGCAAGGCAGTGCCTGATGGCGGCAGTTGTGCTGGGGATTCTGGGTGTTACCGAGCAGCAGCTAAGATCTCAGCTGGGGTGACGAAGAAAGGCTTCCTGGGGAGCTGGAGGGCAGCTGCGTCCGGACTGGATGAGGAGGGACCCATCGCTGGTAGAGAAGAGGGAAGACAGTGACCTTACTGGTGCGTGAGGCCCCCAGTGCCCACATATCAGTCCCAGGGAAGACTCAGGTTGGTCACATGGCAGTTCCTGACCCAAGTCCTGTGGCCAGGGGGATGAGGCACTACCAGCCGGCCTGGCTCATGTGTCCATCTCAGAGGGGCAGTGGGGCGCTGATTGTGGCACCAAGAAAATCCCATGGAGTGGAAGAGGAACTCCGGAAGGAACTCAAGGTGGCTTAGTTTGGGTTCCTTGGAAAGCAGAGTGGGAAGCAAAGGCTCATGTACCACTCCTTTTTCAGCAAGGGTGACCCCAGGGAGCAGTGACCCCAGGAGGAGGGTGACCCCAGGGAGAAAGGGGAGTGTGACTGGGAAGGAGGTGGGGTCCATTGCGGAGTGTGTGATGGAGCTGGCCACGGCTGGGGAACAACATCACTGGTTGCTCAGTTGCACGGGACCGTCCTCTGAGAAGCTGTATAGATGTTTCTCAGCTCAGTCCTTTGGGGGAAGGGAGAAGGATTTGTGCACAGGCTCCCATCTCGAGTTAGCTCACCCATGGGATGAGTGGATGCAGCATCTCCTGTGCCAGTGTCCAGGGAAGGCGCAAAGGTAAGGGGTGTGCAGCCTGGACCGGAGCCCAGGGGCTACTGGGTGACCCTGGGGGAAGCCGGTCAGAGTCCACGCAGAGTGGGCAATCTCAGCAGTGGCTGGGACTGGTGGCCAATGGCCCAAAGATAAGTGAAAGGATCCAAAGTGGCGTGTAAAAGAGGTGCCTGATAGAAAGGGACCCCGAGAGCATGGAGTCAGCTAAAGCTAGAGTAGTCATGGTCCTCCTCGAGACCAGCTGGTCTCCACATCTCTGAGGCTGAGCCCAGGGCCGACTGGCATTTGCACAAAGAGCCTGTCAGGTGGCCAGGCATAACCCGCACTGCAGCAGTCGTTGCTGTCTCTAGTGAGTACCAAGAGACAGTCCTTAGTGTCCCAAAATGGAAAAGGCGGAATTGGATCCTCTTCGTGGAATCCAAATAGGTCCTATAAACGTTGCTCAGCAAATATTTAATGAAGCTGAACAGAGGTTGTAAACTCCAGTCCCCTTGTGTTCTTGTGTGTTGTGGAGAAGTTCTGAAACAGCAGAGTTGGGTGTGGAGGTGGGTGGCACTCCAAAGTCAAACAACTAGGTTTGAAATTTTGCCAAAGGACATAGAGAGACAAGCAGATGGGTGGCAGAACATCACAGAAGACGCAGGGTCCACCCAGTCCCAGCCCACAGGCAAGGAGGGAGGAAGGATTTGGTCTCAAGCCTACACAGGTGCAGGAGTCTGTTCAGTTCACCGTGTCCTGGTTAAACCCAGCCCCCCTCTCTCTGCAGGAGCCAGAAGGTCATGGAATCCAAGGAGCTCAGTTCTACTCATTGACCTCGAGGGCTGGGGAGGGAGAGGGTGGCCCTCAGTGGCTGTTTGTGGGGCTGGTCACCATCCACCTGCACAGGAATGGACAAGTCTTCTGCAGTCTTATGGCTTCATTGCCAAGATCAACAAACTGTGAAAACATTTGGCCTTGATGACATAGGGTGACATTTTATATGAATCAAACACGTAGGTCCCCTGCTTTGCTCGATTGGTCCAGACATACCCTGCTCCCATAGTGCCCCGGACGCCCCCCATCACAACACTTAGCACACTGTCCATAGATTCTCATTTGTTCTTCTACCCCATTGGCCCGTGAGCTCTGTTCGTGCCCAGGGCCCGAGGCCCTGCAGGCCCCTCAGCGATGCTCTGAAGCCTGCATTTTCTGCCTTGGCCTAGACATCGGGTCCACACTGGCAAGGAGGCTGCAGAGTCTGGGCCATTTTGGTGATCCCGGGCCTATGAGCTCCTGGGGGACAGGGCCAGCTGGCTGCTCATCTCTGTCCCCAGTCCCTACAGGGCCCAGCACATAATAGGGCTCAAGAGTGTGTGTGGAATGAATGAATGACTCACTTCTCCTCCTCACTCACTTGTTTTCTGGTTCCATCGCAGCCTGCAGCCTTCGTGAGCTGAACAATGTGCAAAGGAACGTCTCCTAACAGTTTGGAAAACTGTGATGATGCCCTCTCTGTGCAGAGGTGGCAGCGAGGGTGGTGGGGGTGTCCTCATGGCCCCCGGCCTCTGAGGGCATGTGGTGTGGGGTGTTTTCACTTGCTGCGCACCCAGTTCCCCAAGGAGGGGCGACAGTATGTGCAAAACTGGTGGAACACAGCCCTCCTGAGCCACAGCATCTAATTCCCCGGGCTCTGGCTGCCGGAGCGGGGCTGCTGAAGCCCTGGGACTTGGCACAAGTCACCGAAATACTGTTCTTTCTACCCTGTGTTTGCCCCAATTCTGGTAAATGTGAGTTTTATTACCAGAAACAACAACAACAAAAAGACAAAGTCAGAGGCAATCCAACTGGAAACCTTCCTAGTCTTGGAGGCACAGCCTCTGCTCAGCACAGCCTGGCCCGGGAGCTCTGGGAACAGCGATCTCCATGGTAACGGTGGACCAGAATCAGGAGCTTGGTGGCAGCTCTGCTCCTGAGGGGGTCACCTAGGGAGATACGATCTGGGTGGGCCTGGGTCTCTGCCGGGGATTACAGGCCTGGATGGTCAGGGCTGGGATGTCCTCGTGATGCCCGGAGAAGGGGCACTCCTGAGACAGGACGCATCTTGCCCCCCAGTCACCTGGCTCTTGGGCAGCCCGGGCCTGCCCTGCCCCTATTAAATGGGTGTTTGAACACCTAGAAAATCAGGTTTTCCATCTCTTTCGAAATAGGAAGCAAGGGTCCCCAGAACGGGTCCCCAGACCGGCTAGAGCTGCCCCATTTCCCAAATTACACAGTTCTCCATCAGATTGCCGCAGCCACAGCTTCTGACTGCCTGAATCCAGAGGGGCCGGAGAATCTGGAAAGATCTGTTAGCTCCACCCCTGCTTCCTACAGAAAGGGCTGGGCTGGGATGCAGATGGCCCCAGGCCTGGCGGCTGCAGTGGTGGCTCCTGTGCTCTGATGAACTGTAGCTGTTGCTGCTGCTGCGCCCAGGCTGGGGCTGGGGCTGGGGCTGGGGGTGGTCTCTCCTCTTAAAAGACTCACCATTTCTCGCCTTGCTCTTCTCCTGCTTCCCGCTTTCCCTACTCAGCTAATTTAACCACAAAGGGGAGCCCTTTGGAGGCAGCCAGGAGGCCAGCTCTGGATTTCCAACAACCCCTCCCAGTGAGTGGGAGCTGGTGGGAGGGGCTTTCTGGGTTAGACTGAGCTGGGCTTGGGCTCAGGCTGGGAGGGTGATGTCAGCCTTGTTCACAGGGTGCCGGCGATGGATCCCAGCCTGGGGAGACTGATGGCCTAAAGCCCCTCCAGGCACCAAGTCCTGACCCTGGCTCTAGGGTGAATTGCAGGGAGATGGAGCTGAAAGGCCAAGGTGGTCTTGGGGGTGAGGACCTGGAGGCAGGGAGGGAGACCAGACAAAGGAAGTGGCAGAGGCAGATGCCTAATGGTGGGAAACGTTTTCCACTATCTCCTGGATGTGCTACGTTCAGGATCATCTAATGCGGATAGTGAATCCTTTTGAGCCATGGGCTGCACTTGTACATTCTTCCAACTCGCGTGAGCTCAACCGAGAGCGTCTTTAATCTTATCAGTACCCAAGTGAGAGAGAGATTATTACCTCCGGTTTATAGATAGGGAAACTGAGACTCGGAGAGATGGAATAACTTGCTCCGGTTCACTGTGTATCCACAGGCAATTTTGCCCCTCCTTGTGCACACATGCCACTCCTCCCCTGCAGAAGTGGAGTTATGTCCCGTCGTACTGAATCTGGGTTGGGACCCTAACTGCTTTGACCAATAGAATGTAGAGGAAGTGATGTCCTGGGACCTCAGTGCTCAGACACTAAGGAGACTACACGTCTTCTGCTTCCTCCCTTTTGGAGTCCAGCCCAGGCAGCCAAGTGGAGAGGCCTGTTGGAAGGAGAATTGAGGCTCTCAGCTGACAGTCCCAGCTGAGCTCTGAACTGATGTGAAGCTATCTTAGAAGTAGATCCTTCTTCCCCCCACAAAGACAACTCAAGGCTGAGAATGGTGGCTCACACCTGTAATCTCAGCACTTTGGGAGGCTGGGGTGGGAGGATCACTTGAGGCCCAGAGTTTGAGACCAGCTTGGGAGATAGAGTGAGACCCTATCTCTAAAATAATTAAATAAATTAAAAAAAAAAAAAAAAAAAAAAAAAAGCTCAGTTGATGACACATAGGGCAAAAACAAATCATTCCTACTTGGCCCTGTCCAAATGGTAAAATCTTGAATACATGATTGCTCCTTTTTTTTTTTTTTTTTTGATACAAGCTCTCACTCTGTTGCCTAAGCTGGAGTTCAGTGGCATCACCATAGTTCACTATAGCCTCAAACTCCTGGGCTCAGGTGATCCTCCCATCTCAGCCTCCCTAGTAGCTAGGACTACAGGCGTGAGCCACCACACCCAGCTAGTTCTTTTTTTTATTTTTTGTAGACACAGGGTCTCCCTACGTTGTCCAGGCTGGTGTTGAACTGCTGGGCTCAAGTGATCCTCCCACCTCGGCCTCCCAAAGTGCCAGGATTACAAGCATGAGCCACCACATCCAGCCTTGACAGCTGTTTGAAGTCACCAGGTTTTGGGGGGTTGTTATGCAGAAATAGGTAGGCAAAACAATCACAGAAAGGAGATTCAAACCCAGGTCTGGTGGTCTAGAACCCACCGTCCTACCTCCTCCCGCAGGGCTGTACTGCCCCCACTGATGGGTAGGGTGTCACTCAAAGTTCTGACCTTTCCCCCTGAGGCAAGGCTGCCCAACCTTCCTTCCAGGTGCAGGATGCAGGCAGAGCACCCTCAGGCCCCAGCTCAGGTGGGGGGTGTGCAAAAGGCCCCTCGGGTAGGGCTCCCCACTCCACCCTCCTCAGTTCTAGGACCAGCTGTCTGGGATTCCTGGGGGGAGCCCGGGGCCCTAAACTATATGTGGGCCTAATGCGGTTTCTTCATCCTTTCCCTTTTTCCCACATCGATCCCCCCACCCCCAGTCTAGACAAGGACTCCACAAGTTGAGGGAAAAGGAAATCAGAGACTGGTGAGGTGGGGGTGGGGTGGGGGGAAGTATGGGGGGATGGGGGGTCTGGATCCTATTGTCCCCTCACCAGGGGTTACCTCCAAGGAAGAGACTCATTAGCACCCCTCAGGGGGCTGAGAGAAGAGAGATTGTGCCCAAGAGTCAGACATTCCAAAATGAAAGACTCTCTAAGGAGGCGACCCCAACCCCTGCAGCCCCTGCCCAGCCCTCCTCCTGGCTCCCTAACTGAAGGCCGACTGGAGAGAACATTCCCAAGGAGAGAATGACCACAGAGTCCCACGTGTCACCCCTCTGCCTCACACCTAGTGAGAGGGGCTTCTCCGAGTCTGCCCAGACATGTGGCCCAGCTTGACGCAGGCAGCTGGGAGGGGTCCTGTGGCCCAGGTGTGGGACAAGTTTCTGGGGAGCGAGTGGCGAGAGGCTGTGGCCGGAGGTGGCTGCTTGCTGCCTGGAGCACGGAGTCAGAGACAGCCCATGCAGCACCACAGGGTGTGTGAACGTCTCAGAAGCCGGTCTGAGTTACTCAGATCCAGCTCAAGAAGAGGCAGTTGGGGCAGTGGTCACCTGCGCTGAGTTGCCGCTGGAGGGGAGTACAGGAAGGGGAGACTGGTGCCAGGGAACACCAGCGACCTCTCCTGCCCCTCCTCTCCTCCCTGCCCTGCACCAGCCCCCACCCTATCGGCCCAACCTTGGGGGAGCCAGAGGAGCCCAGGGAAGGGAAGGAGGGCAAGAAGCACGAGCCGGGGGGTGGATGAGCCGGCCCAGCCCCACCTGCCCTTGCGGGCTTCCCGTGTGGGCAGATCTGTGCTGGGAGGGGAGCAGTTTTAGCTTCAAATGACGTTTGGAGTCTTGACTATTTTTCATAGCTAGATGTTGTAATTACTGAAATTGTATTTTTGTGGCTAAAAGTGACCCAAGGAATTCTTATTATCTTAGATTGACCAGAAAAACCAAGAAACCTACCTTAGATTTCACTGAAGCTTGGGGGAGAACCAACCCCACCGAACAGGTTTAAATAGGAAGTGGGGAAGGGAGATTTAAGTTGTTTGCTGTTTATACCCTACAAGGTTCTCTTGCTCAATAAAACTGTTACACAGGCAACAGGAAAGATTCTGGCTCATTTAGGAAGTAAGGAATTTATCGACAGGACACTGGGTGGGTCAGAGACTCACTGGGTGGGCTGGAGAAGCTGTTGCAGCGATCGGGAGGCCACAGAGGGAACCACGCTCCAAAGTAGGTGCCGGAACTGCAGAGAGGATGCCACCACACCCCTGCTGCCCACAGGACTCTGGGTGTTGCTGTCATCACCTCTGCCAGCATTCAGTCTTCACTGTCCCCCTTCCGGGATCACTTGCCCCCATGGCATGGTCTGGGTGGGAATGTCTGGCTGAGCCTGGTCACATGCCTGAGTCCAGCCACAGGGCCTCTGGGCAAGCCAGGCTCACCTATTTCCAGCAAGCGCCGTCATGCACCACCTGGATACAAGCTGAGATATGCCTCGCTGGGCAATTTCATTGTGTGAACACCACAGAGTGTACTTACACAAACCTCGATGCTCTAGCTTACTGCACGCCTAGGCTGCATGGCATAGCCTATTGCTCCTGGGCTACAGACCTGCGCAGCATGTTACTGTGCTGAATACTGTAGGCAACTGGAACACATTGCTAAGCATTTGTGTATCTAAACACAGCCAAACAAAGGAAAGGTACAGTAAAAATAGGGTATAAATATAAAAAATGGTACATTGCACAGGGCACTTACCATGAATGGAGTTTGCAGGACTGGTAGCTGCCCTTGGTGAGTCAGTGAGCCAGTGGAGAGCGAACATGAAGGCCTAGGACATTATGGTACACTGCTGTAGACGGTATAAACACCATACACTTCGGCTACATTAAATTTCTTATAATTTTTTTCTTTCCTCAATAATAATTTAATCTTAACTTACTGTAACTTTTTAAGCTTTGTAATTTTTGAAAGTTTTTTGCTTCTTGTAATAACACTTAGCTGAAAACACACATTATACAGCTGTCCACAAATATTTTCTTTCTTTATATCCCATTCTGTAAGCTTTCTTTCTAGTTAAAAACATTTTTATTTACTTTTTAAACTTTTTTGTTAAAAACTAAGACACAAACACACACATCAGCCTGGGCCTACACAGGGTCGAGATCACTAATATCACTGTCTTCAGCTCTAACATCTTACCCAGCTTGGTCTCAGGAGCAGTAACTTGCGCGGACCAGTCATCGCCTGTGATAGCAATGGCTTCTTCTGGAATATCTTCTGAAGGACCTGCCTGAGGCTGTTTAACAGTTAACTCCTTTTTAATAAGTGGGAGTACACTCTAAAATAATGATAAAAAGTATAGTATGGTAACTACATAAACCAGTGACATAGTCAATATTTATTATCATTATCAAGTATTATGTGCTGTACACAATGGTATGTGCTAGACTTTTATCCGCCTGGCGGTGCAGTAGGTTTGTTTACAGCAGTGTCACCACGCACGCGTGAGTAACGTGTTGCCTATGACGTCATCACTAGGCGATAGGAAATGTCCAGCTCCATCATTAACAATCTTACAGGACCTCCGTCCTACATGCAGTGATCGTTGACCGAAACGTCCTTATGTGGCACATGACTGTGCAGTAGTAGGCGGCTGCCGTCTCCCATCAAAGCTCTTTTGGTGGGGAAAACCCCAAATATAGGAACGTGATTCAGATAATGGCCCTGGGGGGAAAGGGGGAAAATTAATATCTTCAGAAGGATGCCAGGCCACGTGCAATTGTGTGTCATTAAGGCTGGAGAAGACCTTCAGAATGACTTAGTCCACACTCCCTGTTTCACAGAAGGGTGAGCTGGCAATTGTAACTCGCCCAGAGACGGCGTTAACTGATTGAACGTGAAACTGAACTAATGACTGAGTTTACCCGAAATTACCAAGATCAGATTTTCTGCCACCAGACTAAAAGGGGATTTGAAAACTACATTGTTATACAAAATAGATTATTATAGAAAAATAAAGATTTTTTTTTTTGCACTAGTGGGTTTGTGGCTATGAAATTTATGCTCACCCCAGAGATAATGCAAGAAGTGAACAAAATAAATCAATGAAAGCCTCTGGCATAATGCTTGAATTCAGTGGGCACTGGGTCCGTAAGTGCCAGACGAGGGTGCTGGTCAGGGTCACTGCCCACCCTCCCCTCCCCCGCCTCTGCCCCCACTCCCTGATCTCACTCCCGCCTGCCCCTCTTCCCCTTCCCAGCAATTCTCCGCCAAGCAAAGAGCCCTGGCTCCAGGGCTGGCGTCCAGACAGGACACCAGCTTCCCTTGTCAGGGCCCTTTGTCTCATAGGTGGGAGGCTGGTGCAGCGACCTTCCTCTGCCCTCACGTCCCTCCCTCCGTGCTCTGGCAGCAGCAGTGTGTGCAGCAGGCAGCGAGGATGAGGGGATGCCATGGGGAGAACCTCCTGGGACCGCACCCCCCACCCCTGCTGCCTGCCCACCCCCAAGCCCTGGACTCAAAGTCTCCCTTTCAGAGCCCAGGGAACTCGGCCCCAGGAGGTCGTAGGTTCCAACACATTGCCCCTGGGTCCTCTGGCCCATGGAGGGTGAACTTCTCTTCCCCGTTGCATTTCGCCCACTCCCTGCCATTCCTCTTCACCACCTTCAAAGCTCAGATGACTCCGCAGGGAGTCTGCCCTGGTCACACTGTGATCTCTCCCTCCTCTGAACCCCATGCTGGCAGGCCACATGCAAGTGCATGTCATTAGGGCTGGAAAAGACCTTCGGAATGACTTAGTCCACACTCTGTATTTTACAGAAGGGTGAGTTGGCAAGTGTAACTTGCTCAGAGACAGCATTAGCCCACCGCAGCTGCACAGCTGTACCAGTGGTCAGTGGCAGAGTTCAGACTGCCCCAAACCTCTGGACATGGGTCCCCCTCCTCACTCTGGGGACACTGCATATACTGCCTTGGGTGGTCTGTTGCATCATAGTGCTGTGCCTCCCCACGAAGACATGTCTCAGGTGGAGGGGCTGTTTCTCCTTCCTGTGCAGACAGCTGGGGGTGCCCAGAGCCCCACACGGGCACGGCCCCGTTGGGCAGGGACCATTCCACCATCATTCCCTAAGCATTTACTGAAGCTCTGAGGTCCCTGATCAGTAAGACTCCAGCACCAGTGGGTGGTAACTCCTTCAGGCAGAAGGCTGAGAACGGTTTCCATGGAGACCGCCCAGGCTCTGGTTTCCAAGGCAACGCTTGCACGAGGTTACAGAGCTTCCTATTTATGTCAACTTAACATTTCCAACCGCTCTATTCTTCAGGCCAAACCCTGGCCCAATGCAGGGCTTCCTTTCTAGGATGGGTGACAGACCTCAAGCACAGAAGGGAAGTGCGTGAGACTGTGCAGTTAGTGGAAAGTGAGCCATTGCAGCCCACAGGCCCTCCTGCAGCCCAGGGGCAGGTACACACGGACCAAGACATGCACATGCACGCGTACACGAATTATTAAATAGCATGGAAAGATACATAGCTCGACAGTTCCCTACCATCCCTGCTCTCCAGAGATAACTGGTGTTATAAGGCTTTGAGTATCCTTCCAGAAATAGTACAAGTACATCTATATAACTATCATTTTAAAAATTCACAACTGGGAATGGGATATATGTGTGTGTATGTGTGTGTGTGTGTATATATATATATACACACATACGTACATATATACATTCACATATTCTTGCTCTGCCACCTGCTTTACCATAATTATAGATTTTGGAGAACTTGACACATCAGCACAAATAGATCTACTTCACTCTTTGTAATGGCAACAAAATATTGCACTTTTTTTCAACCATCTTCAGTTGAGGGATGTTTGTTTTCAGTCTCTTGCTATTACAACAATAAATATCCTTGTACACATACTTTTGTATACTTGGTTGAGTACATCTATAGGATAAATCATAGCAGTGAAATTTCTGGGTCAAAGATATTGTATTTTAAGATTTAATATTATCAAACTAATTTATTCCCATTACTGGTACAAGAGGGCTTGTATACATTTGAGAAGACTGGGTATTATTAAACCTTAAAAAAAAGCAAAAAATCACAAAAACAATTTCCTCAACTTATTCTATGAGATCAGCAAAACTTTAACACAAAAGCCTGACAAGGACAGAATGAGAAAGGAAAATTACAGGCCAGTGTTACCAAAAACATATATCTAAAATTCCTAAACAAAATATTAGCAACAGAAAAATAAATTATAACCCAATCGGTTATTAATGTTATTCACATTAACAGATTAAATCATGTGAATAGATGTTACCATATGAATAGATGTAGAAAAAACATTTGATAAAATAATTGAACATCAATCCCTGATTAACAACAAAAACACTTTGAAAACTAAGAATAGAGGAGAACTTCTTTAATCTCAAAAAGAGTATTCACCTAATATCTATAGCTCAACTATACTCAAGGTGAATTCCCTTTAAAATCAAGACCAAAACAAGATTTGTGGCTATCACCACAGTACTGGAGCTCCTACCCAGTAAGGTAGGATGAAAAAAAAAAAAAAAAGAAAGAAAGAAAGAAAGAAAAGTTTTAATTATTTGAATGGAAGAACAAAATTTATTCACAATTAGTAGAATTGCTTATATAGAAAGCACAAAAGAATCCTCAGACAACTTCTTGGAATAAGAAAAAGGACTTAGGAACAAATGCAATGAATGATTTGCAGGACCTCTACTGAGAAAAGTGTAAAACTGGATTGGAAGATATTAAAGATGAAAATAAAGTTTTAAAAAACCATGTTCATGAAGTGGGCCACTCAATATCATAATAATTTCAATTTTTCCCAAGTGGATCTATAGATTTAATACAGGTCCAATAAGAACTTCAACAGAGTTTTTCATGCAACTTGACAATTGTTTCTAAAATGCATATGAAAAACAAAAAGTCAAGAATAGGCCCGGCATTGCTGGAGAAAATCGAGGGAGCAAACTTGCCTTATCAGACATCAAGACTTATTTTTGTGTGGTTATGGCCCAAGGAGTACCCCCAATAGAACAAAATATAAAGCACGGAAATAGACCTTACACATATGGAAACTTGATCCTTGCAGACATATACTGTAGCTCAGTGGGGAAAGAAAAACAAAACAGAATAAATGGTTATCCCTACCTCACATCATACCAAGGAGTAAACTCCAAGGGACCAAGGAATAAACTCCAAGGGATTTTTAATGTAAAATACAAAACTTTAAAATGATTAGAAGGAACCATAGAATGATGTCTCTTCAACCTTGGGACAGGAAAGATTTCTGAAACAAGATACAAAAAGCCCTAACCATAAAGAAAGATGAATAAATTTGACTACATTAAAATCAATAACTTGTTTATCAAAGAGAACACAAAGAAACGGAGAAGACGACCCATAAAGTATAAAGAACTCTTACAAATTAAGAAGAAGAAAACAAAACACCCAATAGAAAAATAGGCCAAAGAATGCAAATAGGCATTTTGTAGAAAAGGAAATTTGAGGGTCCAATAAACATGAAACTTGCCCTATTTTCCTAGTAATCAAGGAGATAATATTAAAATCATAATGAAATACTATTTTACTACTAATGAATTGGCAAAAAACCCTAAGATTGTTAACATTAAGTGTCGGCAAAGACGTGGAACGAGGAGAATGCCTGTGCGGTGCAGGGAGGAGTATGCATTGGTTCAGCATCTGATAAAAAACACCCTGAGCGGATTTTGTGAGTTGAATATTTGCACGCTGTGTGGCCCAATGATTCCAGTTCTGTGGGTGCATAACACCGAAACCCTTGCCGAGGTGCATCAGAAGCCATTTAAATAAATATTCACAGAAGCATTGTAATAGTAAAAAATCAGAAAGAGCCCAAATAGTCATTGTTAGTTATTGTTTAACAGATAATTAAATTGTGTATTCATATAATGGACTAACACACAGCATTAAACATGAATTCAATACTATAAGCTTCAACATGAGCGAATCTTAGACAGACGAGGTTCAGGAGGTGGGGAAACACGTCAGAGAATAATACATGCACTTTGTTACACCTAGAATGTTCAAACCCAAGCATAACTACATTAGAGGTTCTTAAAATTTTAAAGCAGAGCAGAGAAACTCAGGATAGGAATTACCTGGACTGGCTAATAACTATAGTATAAGATTGGCTAATACGTACAAAATTGACATGTTTAAGATTGTCTTTGGTTCTATGAATAGGTGCGTCTTTGCACTAATTTGGGTCTTTAACGTCCCTCACAGGATATTGACGTGGGGGAGATGAAGGGTAGGGGTTGGCATGACGTGTGAGTCTCCAAATACGAGCTGTCCACAACCCCTGAGCGTGCCTTCCTCCCCCCACACCAAGGCAGTCTTCCCCTCCCGTGAATCTGAGCTGGTTCTGTGACTTGCTTTGACTAACAGAACGCAATGAAGTAATGTTCTGGGACTTCTGGTTCCAGGCCTGAAAGGACTGGCAGCTTCTGCTTCCCTTCACTGGGAGCCGTCACCAAGCTGCAAGGATGGCCCGGCTGGACCCCTGATGGTTAGAGGCCACGTGCAGCGAGGCCCTGGGAGGGTGCAAGAGTGTCCCGGCTGCTCTGGCCCCAGCCACACTCCCAGCCGGACGCAGAGCAGGAGCAGTCACCCACGAGGAGCTGCTGGGACATCACTGAGCTCTGTCAACCCACAGAAGCAGGAAAAATACCTGCTGTGTCAGGCTGCTACATCTTGGGGTGGTTCGTTATGTGGCGACAAAGGGAAAGGAGCACACAGTTTCAGTGGTGTGTTGGCAGCCTTTTGTTTCTTAAGTTGACTGGTGGGTTTCCAGATATACACTGGTCACTATGCTTCATAACTTGCATACTAAAGACTTACATGTAGTATTTTGTATTTAATAAATGCTTCACAATATAGAATATGTGGAAAAAGCCCCAAATCACCAACCCTAACTTGCCGTGTAAAAATGTATCTCCCCAGTTTTCATTTGTATTTTCTCTATCAATATAGTTAATCTTTTCATATGTAAGCAGCCATCCACTTGTTTCTCATACTGGGAACTGCCTGTTCGTATTCTTTGCCCATTTTTCTGTTGGGTTGTTCATTTTTCATGATGTATAAGAACTTTATGTATTAAGGAAATAGCCCCTTTTATGCCCTATGTTTGAAAAACATCTCGTTTGCCACTTAAAAACCTTTGACTTTGTGGCATATTTTGCTGTATAAAAATTCTATCTTTTCATAGTCCAACTTACTCTTGGTGGGTACCATGCTTAGAAAGGCCTTGCCTCAGGCCAGGCGTGGTGGCTCACGCCTGTAATCCTAGCACTCTGAGAGGCCGAGGCAGGTGGATCGCTCAAGGTCAGGAGTTCGAGACCAGCCTGAGCAAGAGCGAGACCCTGTCTCTACTAAAAATAGAAAGAAATTATATGGACAACTAAAAATATACACACAAAAAATTAGCCGGGCATGGTGGTGCATGCCTGTAGTACCAGCTACATGGGAGGCTGAGGCAGGAGGATCACTTGAGCCCAGGAGTTTGAGGTTGCTGTGAGCTAGGCTGATGCCACGGCACTCTAGCCTGGGCAACAGGGTGAGACTGTCTCATAAAACAAAAAAAGAAAGAAAGGCCTTTCCTCCTTCAAGATTATCTTTCAAATCATCTCTTCTCTTCAAGTACTTTTATGGTTTCATTTCATAATTAAAACCTTTGATCTACCCAGAATTAATTTTGTTACAGGGAAGTAGGATCTAGGTTAATTTTTTGCCAAAATAGCTAGCCAGTTATTCCATTAAAAATAATCCACCTTCCCCCCTAACTGGAAATACCCCTCTGATCACGTTAAACTTCTGAGTGTATCAGGTGGATGTCCTGGCCCTCCATGGTGTCACACTGCCCTATTCCTTTGTTATACTGAACTCCATTATTGTAGTTTATAGCGCTTAATATTGGGAGGGCTGCTCTTTACCCTTTTTGATATTTACCTGGCTATTCTCCATGTTTACTTTTCCCAAAGAACTGATTGTATCAAGTTAAAAAATAAATCCGGGTGCCATTTTGTGATTGCACTGCATTTAGATTAGAGAATGTAAAAAAACCTGATGTCTCTGCAAGATTGCCTTTGGATTCAAGAACAAGGAGTGTCTGCACCAAGTGGAGTCTTTTATGTCCCTCACTGGGTACTGAGACTGAACAGCAACAAGTGTGCAGGTACCCATCCTGGTCCCCAAGGCAGGGTACAGGTCCTGCCTCTGGGGACAACTCAGGCAAGGCTCTGGCGAGCTTTCTCACCACTTCCAGAATTCTCTGGAGGAATGTGCCCCTGTGACTACCATGCCAAACAGTTCAGATCCACTAAGAATGGTTACAAACTGCCCAGACATTGTGGAGAATACGACACCGTCCTTGTGATTAAGGGCATGCAATAATGATGTCATCTGCCATGCAGAACATAACAGAGTGGTTTATAGGTACTTAAAAGCAGCACGACCTTGGGGGAGTTGGTAAGCTCTCCCAACCCTCTCCTCCCTCCTCGCCGAGCTCAGAATGGTCGTGAGGACGGAAGGAGAGAATGAGGCAGACAGGGCCCAGGAGTCAGCTCACCTCCGTAGGGGCCAGATGTCAAGGTCAGCTGGCTTCTCCCCGCCTGCTGCCCCCAAGGTCCACCTCCACCACTCCCTGCCCCAGAGCACCCCCAGCCCAGCCGGTGCCCCAGCCTACGCTCACCTCCCCTTGCCCGACCCTGCCACGCTGAAGTCAAAGTCAGAAGTAAAAGACTTTTATTATTCTACAGACACTTCTGAAAAGAGATCTAATTGAGAAAATATACAAAGCATTTAAGAGTTTCGTCTCCAGAGAGCACCTAAGTCTGAGTGGAGGAGGGGTGGAAGCCCCCCCTCTCTTCACGGCTCAGGGCTGAGAACGGTTAGCATATCGAATAATCAGTAAAAACATGCAAAAGTGAGAAGGAAAAGGAAAAACGATGCACTCCCCCAAGCAGAGGGGGATGGAATTTCAGAAGAGGCGGCGGCGGGGTGTGCAAGTACCAGGTGGCTCTTCCCTCTCCTTCCATGTCGTCTTCACGCAGCTCCGCGCCGGGAGCCAGCGATGAGCCCCACCCACTCAGCAGAACCCACAGCTCATCTCCACCTGCTGCTCCTCCGCGGCACCCCGCTGCTCTGGCCTAGCCGTGGGGACCCCGATTGTGCTCCTGGGGGGCCAGGGCCGGGGGCCCCAGCTCCTTGCTTCTTTGGTTCCACTCAGAGAACGATTGTGCTTGACAGACTCTTCCCCACCCCCCAAGTCCAGGCTCCTGCTGGTGGGCTGAAGGCACTGACAGGTGTCCCGGGAGCCCCCAGGACAGCCACCCTCCCTTGTGCTCTGGTGGGTCCATCCCTGGCACACCCCCATCCTTAGGCCAAGCCCACGCCTAGGAATAGGGACAGCGGGGGAAGTGTGCCATCTGAGGAAAAGCTTTCTGGGACTTTCCCAAGTGTGCGGGTGTCTCTGAAGCCCAAGCCACTCCTCCCAGCCCTCCCCCACCTCGCCCAGGCCTGGCTGCCCATCCAGCCCTGCCCCTGGGCTGCCCGCACAGCTGTGGGCCTGGGCCCAGGGACCCGACTTCCAGGTGGTGGGGCACAGACACCCTCTGGGGCGCCCCTCCCTCCCCGCCACTGGGAGGTCAGCAGAGGCGGGGGCCGCGAGAGGTCACAGCTCTGGTACAGGGAAGCTGACAGGGCTGGAAAGGTGAGACATGTCACATCTACAGAAAGGCGACCAAAGTACAAGCTAAGCAAGGGGAAGGAGGAGGGCCAGAAGAGACCAGAAAGGAGAAAGGAAGAGGGCAGGGGCCGGGGCGGGAGGGGGGCGCCTCACACCACCCCGCAGATGAGCGTCTCCACCACGAAGGTGTTCTCAAAGTGGCGGATGGCGTTGCAGTTCTTGGCCTCACGCTTGCTGATCCCTGGGAGGAAACAGAAACATCCCAGTGAGGCCTGTGTCCCGGCCCAGACTGGCTGGGACACAAGGACCACCAGCCTCAGAGCCTGAGCAGGAGGAAGAGGCCCAGGAAGTGACACTCAGATTCACCCAAAGCAGCTCGGTGAAGTGGGGACAGCTTAGAAGAC
Organism: Eulemur rufifrons; assembly: GCF_041146395.1. NCBI lineage: Eukaryota > Metazoa > Chordata > Mammalia > Primates > Lemuridae > Eulemur > Eulemur rufifrons. The sequence continues at coordinate 8,194,151 of NC_090983.1, forward strand.
ACCTCCCCGCTGTGTGTCCTCAGGGGTGTTAGTTAACCTCTCTGTGTCCCAGTTTCCTCATCTTTAAAGGGGCAGCAAGAATGATGATGACTAACAATGATAACTTACACTCTTTTGGAAGGACCTAGAGTGTAGAGCAGCGCCCAGCACATAGTAAGTGCTTGATTAACACTAGCTGTTACTGCTGCTGCTATCTGAGCTCTCTGACCGCTGGGCCAGGCCCTGCTCAAGGATGGCTGTGGTTTGGGGCCCAGGGCAGGGGCCATAAGTGGGTGGAGCTGGCCACTCACGCCTCCGGGTAGCCCGGCGCCGCAGCCGGTAGGTGTCCTTCCCGTTGCACAGGTGGTAGATGAAGGAGCCCAGGGCCTCCTTGTCACTGACGTGCTCCGTGACCACCATCTCCTCCTGGATGATGTACGTCTGTGGGAGATAGGTCCCTCTCTGCAAAGGGAGTAGCCGCAACACCAGGTCAGCCCCCAGGGCTGTGTTCCGACCCCTCGCCTGAAATGCCCACCCACACACGCCCACCTCCCTCATCCAGAGGCCCCTCGGCTGGCCTTCTGATGTCCCCAGCCACTTCCTGCTTGTGCCCAATGTCTGTGACTATGCTGCCCGGAGCTACAGTGCGTGCCTAAGTCTGGCCTCCCACCCTGGGGGAAGCGCTCCTCACCAACCCAGGGCACGGCTTTGATCGCTAAGGCAGCTGGTCTCGGGGCTCTCCACAAGTGGGAGAAAAGAAAGGGACAGGTGCTGACTTTGGGGACATGGAAGCCGGGGACAGCAGAGGCGAGACCCATCTGGCTACAGGGCCCATCTGCCAGTAGCATCCCCGGCTCCCCCAGCCCTGCCTTAGGAACCTCTGCACCCCAGGCCCAGCTGCCACAGGGAGGGACAAGACACTGCAGAGACCCCCAGCCCCAGCGCCGCGCACCTTCACGTTCATGAGGAGCTCCCAGAAGTTGCGTGGGGGCAGCACGGTGGTGGTGTTGAGCTCGATGACGTAGCACTTGTCCAGGGAGATGTCGTGGTAGGCGGTCAGACCCTGAGCAGGACAAAGGGACCACGTCAGCCTTTCCCAGGCCCTGCGCCTCCAGGAGTGTGCACCCCAGATTCCTGAACACCTGGGTGGGCGCTCCCTTTCCCGCTCCTCTCCTATCCTGTGTTTGTAGGAGGGGCCACATAATAGATGAAAGCGGCAACTGTCTGTTCAATGCCTCTGTTGTTACAAAGCCTCTTCTCGTGGGTTTACAGAGCTGAAGTTTTGGGACCACAGTAATGCACCTACTGTGCATTTTATCCAACCTGTGAGGTCCAGCCATCCCTGGGGACAGCCTGGACCTCGGCAAGAGATGCTGCAACCCAGGCCCTCTGCGCGCTTCTGCTGGGAGAACACCCAGGGCACAGAGAGAAGAACTGATATGAAAAACCCCTACGAAGCTTTAGTAAGTGCTGGGGAAAGAAGGCTGGGAGCCTGCGTCTCACTGGCCTCTAAACAGTCACAGGTGACAGAGTGTGAGATGGTCCCTTCTGGGTTGGGGTTGGTTACTGACTGGGAAGGGCACAAGGGAAACTTCTAGAGTGCCAGCAATGTTCCAGATCTTGATCTGGCTGGCATTACACGATGAGATACCTCTGCAGAATCTGCTAAGCGGTACACTTGATGCTCTTGACCGTGGGTGTGCTACACCCCAACAACATGTGAACAGAAACAAGGAACATGTGCCCCGGCACGATGGCCAGAGTCTGCAGCCGGCAAGCGGCCGACGGGAAAACCAGCCACGGCCAGTTCACACTCGACGAGACCTGTGTCACCTGTATGACAAAACCCTGGTGAACCTGCCCCCGACACCTGCTATACATTTTGTTGTGCAGCATGTACCCGGAGGATGCTCTTTTCACGCCTGCGCCCTTGCCCTGGGCCCCTGGCTCACCCGCTGGAAGTCGTGGATGATGTCTGCAGGGTCACCGCCGCCAAACTGGGGCACAGGGACATTGATGCGCTCATAGTTCTCTTCGAGGTAGATCTTCACGTCCTCCTCCAGCTCCATCTGAGTGCGGACTTGGGAGGACAGGGAGTCCTCGTAGAGCACCCCGCAGCGGAAGAAGTTATCTCGGGCCAGCTGAGCAAGGCAGGGAGGGCGGGAGGGAGAGAGAGACACACACAGACTGGTCACGCAGCACACTCGGCACTGCCACTGCCACTGCCACCTACCCATCCACGTCATGCCCCGAGGCCTGGGGAAGGAGAAGGGTGGGGACTGAGACCCATTTCACAGATGGAGAAACTGAGAAATTCAGGGAGTCAGGTCAGAGCCTGGGCCTGCCAGGAGAGAGGTGAGCTGAGCCTTGGACAAGGCACTTCCCAGCCTCACCAACGGAAGGGCAGCTGGGCCTGCAGACCTGGAGGGGCACGAAGAGGGAGGGGAGGAGGCAGCACCGTGAGATTCTGGTGCCACCACCACGGCCACTCCATAGCCAGCCTCCCCAGACAAGTCCCTTCACTCTTCCTGGCCCCCTGGCCTGAGACACCTTGACAGACACTGTGTCCACTGCCCGCGTGACGGGCCAGCCTAGTCATTCCATCAGTAGGTTCAGTGTGCCCACTCTCACGTCCCCGGGGGCTGCTGTGGATCCGTGCACGGGACGGCTGGCCTGTGATCAGCAGAACCCTCCTTCTGTTCAGTGCACGCTGTCCTGGGAGCGAGTTCTGGAGGGCTGCCCAGGGATGACAGCCCAAGGGACGCAGGCTCCAGGGCTGGGCCCTGCTGTGGCGGGACACCCCAAACACTGTCCCAGGGCGCAGACCCAGAGGCTGCTCTGAGGTGCCCACTGGGGCGGGGTAAGCAATTGCAGGAGGGCAGGAGCGGGGGCTGGGAACAGAGACCAGGAGGTGCCAGAGCAGGTGCAAGGGTGGGGCCAGACGGAAAGGCCTGGGAGGGGGTCCCCACGGGAGAGTGAGAACCTGGAACACGCAGGCAGCGGGCCACGGCAGGGGTTGGGGTGGGGGGGCAGGGGGCTGAATGAAAAGGGAAGCTGGCAGGTGAGGGAGCTGGGGTTTCGAGGGGAAAGCCCCAAGGAACACAAACTCTTCAGCAATTTCCATCGTGGAAAAACTGGGTGACAACAGTTAAATGCTTAGGGGTTGGAAGTCACTTGGGTCATAAACAACTCAAAAGTCCAAGCCTTTTTGTCACCCTGAGATTCCTGGTTAGTTGCACTTGCATTTATCCCTTTGACTTACTTTTAATTTACCCACCCTCAGTTCCGAGAACTTGGTGACACTCCCTCCCTGCCAGGTCTGGCTGGGCCCAGAGGCCAAGCCTTTCTCAGGTCCACCCTCCCCGCCGTGGAGACCACACCCCGCCCCCCCCCCCCCCCCCCCCGCTTCTTGTCTGGGGATGTCCACGCATGGGTGGAATTAGAATTAGGTTGGCCTTAAAACATGACCTGCAGGCACAGGGTCTGAGGTCTGAGGGGATCAGAGTTCCAATTTCAGCTGGATCTGAGTTTCTAGTGTGATTCCCCAGGGTGACACTGCGAGAGGGACCCCAGTGCTGTCACCTGGATCCATGCTGGGCTGCCCAGAACAAGCGGCCGAGGGTGGGGCAGGCCCGGGCCCAATGAGGCCCTGGGCAGGAGGGAGGATGCTGGTCCCCTGGGCTTGCCCAGGGCTTCTGCTGTCCCACCCACTGCAGAACACCGGTGACCCTTCTCTGAGGCCTCTCCTCCCCACCGGGCTCTCACCTGAGCAAGGAAGAAGTATCTGTAGATGTAGACCGAGGCGAACACCAGGCCCATGAGCAGCACGACCATGCCCATCGACAGGTAGCACACGCCGCCCACTGAGCTCCCCTTCTTGGAGCGGTGGCAGGGGGGCTGCTCCTCCTGTGGGCAACAGTGTGGGGTCAGCTGGGGGCCCCAGAGGGCGAGGGAAGGAGACGTACCTGGAAGGGGCGGAGGCCTCACCAGAGTCTCTCAGTCTCCTGTCATCTAGAGGGGAACCAAGACCCACCTCAAAGCCACCTAAAGTGACCCGCTGGGATTAAGCAGGCACATTCTGAATTATCTGCACTCTCGGTCTCTTTCATCACACCAGCTGTGACCACTGTATATTCTTTCAAACCTGAGGTGGCGGCTACACTGACGTGGCCTTAGTGATTGCACAGACCCAGGAATCTACCGGAATTGGGCTGCACCAGGCAGGCTGGGGCCACTGCCCCGGGCAGTGGAGAGCCATGGAAGGCTTTTGAGCTGGGGAGGGACAAGATCCCCTTGGAAGCTGGAGTGCACGGGACAGACTGGGAGCGTGTGGAGGCTGCTGGACTGCACCAAGGAGGCCATGGCAGGCAGCAGCCGCTGACTTCTGGGACAGGGGCTCTGGGAGGCCCAGAGGGTCTGAGCACAGGTGCTTGTCCCCGGCCAGGCAGCCCTGGGCCTGTAATCCACGCTGGCCCCACACAGGCCCTGGCCAGCAGCGTCAAGCAGGCTGTCAGAAATGGAGTCTCCGGGGCGAAGCACGGGAGCTCCCACAAGCCAGGGAGCTCCTGCCAGGAGGGAGACGTGGCCATCAGGGAGGGCTGGCCAGGCGGCTCCTGGAAAAAACCTGCTCTGGGAGCCGGACTCGGGCTCAGGATCTTAGCTGCAGGGCTGCCAAGTCCCGGCCATCCCAGCAGATGAAGTTGTGTGGGCATAAAACCCCATAAAATGGCTTTACCTGGAGCCCCGGACTGAGAGCCAGATGGGGGGCCATGGTCACCTTTCTGTCTGTCCTCCCTGTCGCCCCCAGGCCCTCCTTAACCTTGGAGATGCTGCAAAAGCCCGGGCTCTGCACCTGCCTCCAGTGTCCACTGTTCAGTCCCCTCCACAGTGTCCAGATACGGCCGAGGGTGAGGTTCGAGGTCAGTCCCCATGGACCACCCCTCGACTTCAAGAAGCAGAGCCAGTGTAGGGGCAGCGGGGGCTCCAGCACAGGAGCCCCTTCTGGCTCTCCCTGCTTATGACTCTCTGGGCCTCGGTTTCCCTATCTTTAAAATGAGCAGGTCAGACTCAGACGTCTCAGGTGCATCCACAGTCATTCTGGGGTTGTGCCATGTTTCCTCTCTCCCTTCCCCCTGCAGGGGGTGGTGGGAGGGTGGGGACATAGTTGGTTACAGCTCAGGGCCTGCCCTGGTGGGGTGGGGCCTGCTGTGCCCCGCAGGTCCCTTCTCCCCTCCTTGCTGCCTGGGAGCACCAGGGCGGGGGAGGGCCTGGGGGAGGGGAGGGGAGCCCCATCACAGGGTCTGATCCCTCCCTGCTTGGCACCCTCCCCAGCCCCCAGCCCCAGGGAAAGGACATAAAACAGAATGTGCCCTCCCCCTCACTGGGCACATGCACGAGCAGACCAGGTGGCCCCAGCACCTGCACCACAGGATGGAGTTCTGGCCCCTCCTGCACCCCCAAACCCCAGTCTGCCCCCCAGGAGGCCCACATGGCAGGTGTGGGAGGTCATACCACTGCCCCCCACTGCCTGGTCCATCCATAGGCCTGGGGCCTCTCCCCACCTTGGCCCTGCTGCTGGGGTCCCGAGATCATGGGGACCACCCACCTGACTGGCACCACCTCAGCACCCTGGGGACATTAACCAAGGTCATCAGTGAGTGGTACACATGACTGGGGCACAGGGCCCTCAGAAACAGCTTTGACTTTCCAACGGGCTCCCCGGGGCAGCATGAGATGTGGTGACACCACAGCCGAGTTCTGCCAGCAACTCACAGGGAACGACCCACCCCGGGGCTCCTGCCAACGAGGCAGCCAGGGCAAGTGGCGCCTCTCTGCCCCTCCAGCGGTCATGGTGGGTCGTAAGGAAAGGGGGCTGACCCCGAGACAAGCCAGGCTGCCCACACCAGCCTGAAATCCTGCCCACGGGACACAACACACACCAGGGCCCAGACTGATTAGGGCCCAGTGGGGCTGCCCACTGGCCCCCTGCAGGGGCACCGCAACCATCCTCCTCAGGTCTCCCAGGAAAATGTGAACATTCGATCTCGGACAGGGGTTTTGCTGGGATTAAAAGAGACAGAGAGGCTGAAAGCCCTTTGTAAAGGATAAAGTGCTAGATAAAAATAGCAGATCTTTATCAGCCGAGCTTTTCCTTTTAGAGCTGCCACCGTAGCCAGCTGTTGAGGCTGCGCTGTGGCCATGCTTTTGCTCCTGCATTCTGGAAAACCAGAGAAGCTAGCTTGTGAGAATTGCTAAAAAACAGAAAGACAGAAAAGAAAAAAGTCAATGCACCACATGGAAGAGCCCAGGGGCCTGCCCCACAAATCGAATTCACTGATGAGGTGAGGTGCCCTAGCTCACAGCGGCCTTGCCCCTGGTGCGGAGCTCTGGCTGGGTCACGGCCGGGCAGAGGCCCCACAGAGGGAGGGTGGGAGAGGTCAGAGAGGACAGGGACGGAGGAAGGGGAAGGAGCTGCCTTTGCCCACTGGGCCCAACACCACACAATCAAACCAAGGCTCAAGTTCCAGAGCCCTGGAACCCTTGCTGTCTTCCTTGGCCCTCGAGGCAGCCTGTGACCTCAGGGTTATCACATCTCTTGGGGGATGGTAGGGCATCAGGCAGCCCAGGCCAGGCCCTTGCCCTTTGGGATCCCTGGCCAAGTGGCCCGCCTTCCTGAGACAGCCCCCCAGCTGCTTCAGCTGTCATGCTGGAGACCCAGAAAAATGCTGCTCCCCGCACAGAGCAGTTACTGACAGCCAGGCACTGGGGGGGGCTCCCATTTAGAAAGCAGAATAATATTGCATGTTTCCAAGGCAACAGGGCCCTCTGAGCAAAGTACCTCCTTGTGCACTGGTGTGGGACATGTGAGCCAGACATCCAGGGACAGAGAGGGGCGTGGGCCTCCGCCTGCCGGCTGCACCGAGGCCCGCAGTGGTGCTCATTAAGCGATTTAGCAAGGCCAGGGCCAAAACAGGGGGAAACCAGCCAACTGCAGCATTAGCTCGCAGACCCTCATGGCTTGAGGGGAAAGCTCCCCAGCTCCAGTCCCTCAGTAACGACATCCAAACGGACTGCGAGCGGATTAACTAGGATTGCAGATTGCAGGCTGCTTGGAGGAGGCCAGCAGCCAGAACTGCACTCCCCGCAGGCCCAGGAGGAGGGCTGGGGGGATGGGGGTCACCTCTCTCCTCCCCCACATCACTCATGCTTCTCAGCAGCTCTTTCCCAGGCCCCAGACTATAGAGGCACCGGCCCGTGGGTGTGTGCAGGACAGACACACACAGAGGCCGAGCTAGGGGGAGAGAGGAGAGGGCAAATGCCACTGTCCACGTGAGCACACAGAGCCCAGTGGTCCAGAAGTATAGATATCACCTGGGCACAAGCCAACAGGGTCAGGGGACAACACTGCCCTCCCCTCCCCTCCAGACTGTGGCCGGGCAGCATTTGTGCAGAGTGCTCATGGCCTGGCTGGGCGAGGCGAATTCTCTTCTCTCTTGTCCTAACAGTCAAGGCGTCTCCAGGGAACAAAGGCTCAGAAGGTCGTGCTGCTGGAAGAGCTCTCACACTCTCACGGAGAGAGGGAACTTGGAGAGGCTGGGGGTGGGGATAAGGGGGTAGCAGGGCTGTGCTGTGATTTTACCGTAAACATTTTTTTCTCACTAAGAAACTCATCCTTCTGGCAGTCTGCTGACATGACAGCCCTGAAACGTGCAAGGACAGTGGAAGGAAGAGAACAGAAAAGAGGGAGTGAGAGGGAAGCAGGGAGGGAAAGCAGAAAAGCCACTGTGGTGCCTGCCCAGACACGGAAGTCCTCTGGGCAGACCAGGAGTGGGTGGCAGCCCTGAAAGTCCCCACTGCCCACAGAGCAGGGCCACCACTTCTCGAGGCCCTTGAGGCCTGGCACTCCCAGCCAATGGACATGGGGCACTGGGGCAGGAGGACCCCAGGCTGGCCAGACCGGCTTTCCTGGCTGGAGACCCTCCTCCAACACCCAAGGCTCCGGGAGACCCAGCTCCTCCTGCCAAGGGCCTGCAGCCCAGGACACATGCGGAAAGTGAAATCTGATCCCCAGGTATGCGGGCTGGGGGAGGGGGGACACAGTCATTAATCAAAGGCAAATGTCAAGGAGAAAATTACAGAGGTAAGAAAATAACTGTATTTAACATGTTTCTCGCCCCTTGCAGCCCCCAGCCTGTGAGTCTGTACATGCCTACACCTGCGTGCGTGCGTGAGTGTATATGTGTGTGTGTGTGTGTGTGTGTATATACAAACGCAGGCACAGCGGGGCTCGTAAAGAGGCAGGGAGGGCTGAGAGGGGCAGGGCCCACAGTGGGCCTCCAAAGGGGAAGGGGGTCCAGCCGGTGCCGCTGGGGTGTTTCATGCCCAGCCCACTTTGCAAGCCGGCCAGGCACCAGCCCCCGTGGGCGCAGGCTCATTGCCTCAGAATCAAAGCACCATCGGAGGCTGAGGCTGGGCAGCTGCAGGCCCAGCTGGGCCCCCGCCCCCACCCCCTCCCCCAGCCCACTGAGCCACTTCCTTCCAGCCTCAGTTCTGGGGACAAAAATCCTCCTTGTGTTTCAGTTTCTGCTCAGAAGCAGGGGCAGTCGTGGCTGCTGCGAGGGTGCTGCTGCAGATGCACGTCACAGGTCAATTGCCCAGAGCACTCACACACCCCTCTGTGCATCAACTGCTCCTTCCAGGGATCATGGTTTCAATCTTGTTTTTGAGTCCAGTTCAGACACCAAGGAGGCTTGTAGGGTTACCCCCAGACAGAAGAGACCTAACAAGCTTTCCTGGGGAAAGCAGCTCGCCGGGCCTCCCTGTCTGCCTGGCCTCAGAGCAGCGGCCACTCCCCCCATCCCTGCCCCTCCCCCTTAGGTAGGAGGGGAAGGCTGGCTCCATGCCAGGCACTGGGGGAGGGGGAGATGTGTGCGTTGGCCAGGTGGGGCAACAGGAGGCTGGCAGAAGTGAACTATCTTCCAAGGCTCCAAATCTAGCAGGTGAGAGGCAGAGCCAACACGCATCGTCTTCACACCAGCTCAGGGCCGCAGGAAGCTCTGAGTTTACCAACACGCCACTCCATTGTAAAGGTGCCGAGATTTTAATTCCTGCTCCTGCTTGTGTCCCCCTTGCCAATTGGGTGGGGGGGTGACCCTGCCCAACTAACAAGGCTTGGGGGAGGAGGCACTCAGCAGGCTCAAGGCCATTACAAACAGCACAGGAAGATGTTGATATTTCCATTTCATGCTGGGTGAGGGGGGACAGAGGACGCTGGATTTGAGCCCCATTAAAAGCCAGAAGCTGGACGTCACTAACTGACGGGGGGCTATGCCGGGCGCCCCTGTCCTGCCCAGTGCCATCAGCAGGTTGCGGCCGGAGAATGTGCCGCTCCTGCAAAATTTGGTGGACCTTCTGATGAAGTTGGAATGACATCCTCCCACTGTCTGGCCTGGCCCCCGCTCCTCCCCAAATCTCTCGGGAGAAGCAGCTAGAAGAAATGGCCAAGAACGCTGCCGCCTCCTCCCCAGGCCCAGTGGAGGCAGCTTCCCTTTGGTAAAGGAGGCTTGAAGAGCCGTTTGCAAACTAGACTACCGTCTTCAAATGTCAACCATCTGTGCTTCAGGTGAAGGTAGAGCTGCTCTGGTGGGGTGCACAGCAACCCCCCAATCCGGCCTGGGTGCTCGCTACAGTGACCACTGCACAACGGCAGGGGAGCTCGCCCAGGCCCTGGCATTCCTCACTCAGGGTCTCTGCCCAGCTGACACTCATCTCTGAGGCCCCTCTCCAGCGCCCCCTCTTCTAGGGCCCAGGTCGTCTGCAGAACCCTTAATACCCCGGGCAAGACTTGGGGAGGGCGCTAGGCGAAGAGGAAGACTCTTCAGAAGCTTGCAGCGGGAAGAGGCAGGCGAGTGGAAAAAGACTTTCTTAGTCCCGCCTCGATGGAGGGGGGCGGGGGTTGGTGCGCCCCAAGACCGCCAGGGACTGCGTAGACACCTTTGCCAGGACACAATAAAGCGTGGCTGGACCAGCCCTCCCTCCCCTCCCTGCCCGCCACGCGTCCTGCCCCCTGCCGGCCCTTCTCCAACACACTCCACGCAGCTCAGACGGTTTTCCACGGCGGAAATGCCTCCTCTCCCCCGGCCAGAGGAGGAGGAGGACGCCGGAGGGGGTGGGGCGCGCAGAGCCCCGAGAGACCCGGGATGCGGAGGGCACTGGGAGCGGGGAGCCCTCTCTCTACGCGGTGTGGGGAGCTGGGGACAGCCCAGAAGGAGGGCCGGGAGTGGAGGGAGGACAGGGAGCAGGGAGGTCCAGACGGCAGGGCGTGGGATGGGATGAGGGAGCCCGGGCTTGGACCCCCGACCCCCAGAGGCACCGGGCCGGTTCAGGATGATTTCCATTTCATCACTTTCTGGTCCGTCAATTCCAGCGCTGGCCAGTAGCACATCCTCCGCCCCTCCCCCCTCACCTCCGCAGTCCCCCATTTAGGACGAAATCAATGCCCCCTCCTCCGTTGGTACCAGACCCCCCCCCAATTCCCCAGCCAATCAGGTCCCACCGCCCTATTTTGGGGAAACTACGTCTAACCCTGCTCCCATCCCCCACCTGGGGACTCGACTCGCGGCTTTTCCCCCTGGATTGGAACCAGTCGCATACCCCCCACCAACATTCCCCGAACTTCTTCGGACCAGCCTGCGACCCCCATTTTGGGGCCAGGCGCCTAGGGTCCCCTCCACTTTTGGAAGAGACCTTGAACACTTCCCCACCTGAGAACCAGCGACGGACCCCCTCCCACTCTTCGGACTTATGTTTTCGGCCGCCGCTTTAGGACAGGACCCAAGCACCCTCCCCACTTTGGGGTGGACGACCCATTCGAGGCTTCCCACTCTGTCTCCGCTCTAGGCTCGGGGAGGGTCCCAATGCGCCTCGGTACCTCGCCCCCCGCCCCTCTCACCCTAGCCGGCGTCAGCAGAATCTCGGCGGCCGGGGCAGGCGCCGGGGCCGCGGCCGACGCCGAAGCCTTGTCGGCCTTGTCGCCCTTGATGCCGGCCACGGCGGGCTGGAAACTGATCTTCACCATGGCTGCGCCTGCCTGCGCGTCAGCCCCGCAGCCTCTGCCGGTGCAGCCTTCGCCGGTGCAGCCTCTCTCCGTGCAACCGCCGCTCTGAGCGCTGCAGGCACCGGAAGTTTGGACCCTGCTGGCGTCCCTCTCTCTAACCCCACCCCCAGCCCTCCCCGCCCCCGCCCCCCGCGGGAGGCCTCGGCGCCCGCCGCGCCTGCGCCCCCTTCCCGCCCGCGGGCCGCACTGACCCCTGCCGGGCGCGCAGCTCCGGCTTGGGGGACGGTCGGGGTTCCTTGGCCGCTCGCGCTTACTCACTCGCTCGCTCACTCATTCATTCAGTCGTCACGCGTGGACTCGGCTCTCTCGTAGCCTTCTCCCTTCCCGCTCCTCGACCAGCACCCCCCCCCCCACAAGTCTTTGTTAGCGCGGCCTTTGCCGGGGAACACAGCTGCTGGACGAATTCCCCTTCTCCCCCGGCCCCACTTCACACCCTCGACTTTGGAGACGCCTCCACCGTCCCTGCTCCCACGGCCCCTCCTCGGACCTGTCCTTGACGGGGCAGGCGGCGTCAGGGCTTGGCGCCTAACTCCTTGCCTCCGTCCCGGTCCTGCATTCTGAATCTATCCACGCTTCTTCCTTCCTGCATCCCTGTAAACCCGTCCTGGGGGCCTGGCGTGCACGCCGCAGCTGCTAGGAGTAACGACGGCAGCCCTTGCTCTTTGACTCCTTTGTGTTGGCTGCGGCCTCAATTACTGAGTGACTGGCCCGGTCCAGGGGGTTGCTGGTGAGGGCTCAGGGTCGGGCCGCCAGGGCCATGCGCGCGGGCTGGGCAGGGGGCCAGCGGGGCACAGAGCAGAGCCGCCTCAGAGCCTGAGCCGCCTCGGGCCAGTGGGAAGATTCCCAGGGCGGGTGGCAGAGGCTTGGGTTCCAGTAAAGACTCTGCCTCTACAAAGCGTTGCTGCTATTGGGGAGCAGCTGGGACTTCTGTTGCTGGTGCGTCTCTTGCCACTAAGTCCCTGGATCTTTCCTCATTGTCCCGGTCTAGGTTTACTGAGGACAGTGCCCAGCAAACCACACACAACGTTGTGCTGAACGCCCAGCTTTCATTCTGCTGCTGGGATGACAGTGGAGTGCAGAGAGTTGGCTAACTTGTTGAGGACAGTCCATGGTCCTCCACCGACTTCTCTTACCTACCAGGTCTTGTGCGGCTGCCTTGGGCCCTTGGTGTCATGTCCCAGTCCCGTGCATCTTGGCTCAGATCTTATATGAACCTAGAAGCCTTGAGGACAGGTGGAGAAGAAAGTCTAACGGGTGTCCCCTTATTGCCTGATCTGAGCAGACCACTCACATGACTCTCTCCCCTACCTTGGTACACCACTGCCTAGGAATAGAATTCCTGATCAGTTTTCCAAAGTAATGATGCTATTTTACACTTCTGCCAGCAATGTATGAGAGTTCTGTTTGCTCCACGACCTTCACCAGCATTTGGTGCTGTTTTAATTTTAGCAATTCTAGTTAATATAGTATGTTGTATTTTACTGTGGCTTAAATTTGCACTTCCCTGATAACTAATGATGTTGAGCACCTTTTTATGTGGTACTCGCCATTTATAAACCTTCTTTTGTGAAGTGTCTGTTCAAGTCTTTTGTTTTTCAGTCCTCATCTTACTTGGGATGGCTTTGAGCTTCTCAGCCCAGCCCTTGGCCCCATCAACCCAGCTGTGCCTGGCTGCAGCAGGCCGCAATATAATTAAGAAATTATATTGTCTTTTAATTACTAATTTGTAGGCGTTCGTTGTATGTTCTGGATACAAGTCCTTTTTACAGATATTTATTATGAATATTTCTTCCTAGGCTTTGGCTAACATTTTCATTTGCTTAACTTTGCCTTTTCATGAGGAGTAGTTTATAACTTTGATGAAGTTCAGTGTATTAATTTTTGTATTTTTTATTTTAGTGTCCTGTCTAAAAAATCTTCAGATACTCACTCCCAAATTGTGAAGATAGTCTCATATGTTTCTTCCAGAAGCTTTGTAGTTTTAGGTTTTACATACAGGTCTATGACCCTTTTTTTTTTTTTTTTTTTTGAGACAGAGTCTCACTCTATCGTCTTGGGTAGAGTGCAGTGGTGCCATTGTAGCTCATTGCAGCCTCAAACTCTTGGGCTCAAGTGATCCTCCTGCCTCAGCCTCCCAAGGAGCTGTGACTACAGGCATGTACCGCCACGCCTGGCTCATTTTTCTATTTTCAGTAGAGATGAGGTCTTGCTCTTGATCAGGCTGGTCTTGAACTTCTGAGCTCAAGCAATCCTTCTACCTCAGCCTCGCAGAGTGCTAGGATTACAGGCATGAGCCACTGTGCCTGGTCTGACCCATTTTTAATTGATTTTTTGTGTATCGTGTGAGGTAGGGTTTGAAGTTTATTTCTTTTTCGTATGGTTATTCAGGTGTTCCGGCATCATTTGTTTAAGAAACTTTCCTTTTCTCATTGAATTGTTTTAGCATCTTTGTCAAAAGTCAGTTGACAATTTATATGTGGATTTATTTCTGGACTCTATTCTGTTACATTGATTTTTTCTATCCTTATGCCAATTATCCACTATATTGATTGCTAGATTTCTAGTAAGTATTAAAATGCAGTAGTATGAGTCCTCTGATTTCTTCTTCTTTTTAAAGATTGCTTTTGTTTTCTAGATCTTTGAATATCCAAATATCCTTTAGAATTGGCTTGTCAATATCTGTAAAATAAAACCTGTTGGCTATTAATTGGGCTTGTGTTAAATCTGTAGATAATTTGGGGGAAAATGACGTCTTAACAATATTGATGTCAAATCCATGAATATGGTATATTTCTCTGTTTAAGTCTTCTTTAATTCCTCTAACTAATGTTTTGTAGTCTTCAGTGTGGAGATCCTGCACATCTTTTGTTGAATTTATGCCTATTTTATGTTTTTTTATGCTATTGTACTTATTTGTTTATTTCATTTCTAATTCTTTACTGGTAATATATAGACATAAATGGATTTTGGAAAATTGACCTTGTATCCTATAACCTTAATATATTAATTTATTAGTCATTGTATTTTTTATAGGTGCCTCGGGTTTTCTATATATATAATCATTTCATCTGAGAACAAAGACAATTTTACTTCTTTTTCTCAATCTTTATGCCTTTTAGTTTGTTTTTTTTGGCTTACTGGTTAGGGCTCCAATACAGGGCTGAATAGAAGTGGTGAGGGTAGACATCCTTGCATTGTTTCTGATCCTAGAGAGAAAGTGTTCACTTCACGATGAACGTAATTTAGTGATAGGTTTTCCATAGGTGACTTTTGTTTCCTAGGGCTAATGTGACAATGTAGCCAAAACATCAATAGACCCACCAATGGCACCTCATTCCACTTCCTGTCACCATTTCTGACCCATGAGTAACCGCTGTCCTCATTTCCTCCACATCGAGGAGCTTTGCTTAATTTTAAAGACGTCATACCCATGAATCTCATGATATGTGCTCTTTTCTGTCCAGCATCCTTAACACTGTGATGGGGAGAGTGGGCCACGTGGTGTATTTTGGCAGTTGGTTCATCCTCATGGTTGTATGGTGTTCTGTCACGTACCGCAGTTTGTTCATCCATTTCACTGTTGGTAGATATTTGGATTGTTTCCAGTTTGGGGCTATTCCAAACATTCTGGCACACGTCCTCAGTGAACATATGTACAGCTCCCTGTTGGGTACGTACCTACCTGTCAACTGAGTCTCATTTTTTAATGGATGGCTTTCACTTCACAGACAGGAGGCTAGACTTTCACTGTGGAAGGCCATGTTCCTTCAAACTACTTTAGTTAAAAATAAAACAAAAACAAAATGAAAAAAAGTTTCTGCAGCCCTGGCAGTGACATTCACACCTTTCACGTTATTTTAAGTACCCCTCAATTTTCTTTCTTTGTGTGCAAATTGTAGTTGGATGGAATAAAGCAGCTTCCATCAGGGTGACATAAAGCAGCCTGTTAAGAATACCATATAGACTCTCTTCATGGCGGAAGGCTGCGTTCCATACAGGAGCCACCACGGGGAGTGGACACAGGCTGACAGGACGAGGAACAAAGCCCTTCATTATCAGTTCAGAATCTTCTGCCAGACCTTTCATTGTCATCTTGTCACATACGTGTTCTCAGAGCTAGATTTGTGATGCTGAAACATTTTGGTGGAAAGTGCTTCTTTAGAGAGAGGTGGTGCAGTGATTGGCTT
Source organism: Eulemur rufifrons (assembly GCF_041146395.1). Lineage (NCBI taxonomy): Eukaryota > Metazoa > Chordata > Mammalia > Primates > Lemuridae > Eulemur > Eulemur rufifrons. Next base: position 8,209,433 of record NC_090983.1, read on the forward strand.
TGAAGATAGACCCCTTGGGATCGAATTTCCATCCCCGCCAATGCCTAATCCAGGGACCAGGTACTGGGACTGCAGGAGGAGGGACTGGCCTGCAGTGACTATTGAGAAGCCTGTCTGAAAACAGTCACATCCCCGCCAAGTGCTTTGACACACGCTATCACAATATACGGCTGGAAATATGATGGGTAAAATATTTCTTTCACAATAGCACCTAGGAACAAATTTTATAACCTAAGTGAAAAAAGGCACAAAATTCCACTGAGAGTACAAAGCAGAGTAAATGGAAAGACTACATTCCTGGATGGGAAGATTAGGAAAATGTCAGTTCTCTCCCAAATTAAAGTAAATCCAATCAAAATCCTAATAGGTTTTTGCCCATAAGTAGAAAAATCATTCTAAAATTTGTCTTGAAAAGCCAATACTTTGCAGTTACCAAGAACTTTAAAAGAAAAAAGTAATGATGACTAAAGATTTCACTATAATAGAAATAATAATGCTAGAAGAAAACATTGGTTGAATGTAAAGTTTAAAGTGGGGACTTTCTAAGTGTATAGGCAAGAAATCATGATGGCACACTTGATATGTTTACATGTCGGAAAATACTATGAATGAAAAAAGGAAGCAGATGTCAAACTGGAAAAATTGTAGTGATTGCTCATGTATGCAGAGAAGGTTGAGAAATGTACTCTTTTTAATTAGGCAGCAATGAGCTCAGTTGAGTGAGTTTTTGTTATTAAAGAAGAAAGGGAAAATAGACAATGGGAATCAATAGCAGTCCTTGCTATAAGAATTCATGATTTTAAGAAAATAAGAATTTGGCCGGGTGTGGTGGCTCACGCCTGTAATCCTAGCACTCTGGGAGGCCAAGGCGGGAGGATCGCTTGAGGTCAGGAGTTCGAGACCAGCCTGAGCAAGAGCGAGACCCTGTCTCTACTAAAAATAGAAAGAAATTATCTGGCCAACTAAAAATATATATAGAAAAAATTAGCTGGGCATGGTAGCACATGCCTGTAGTCCCAGCTACTCGGGAGGCTGAGGCAGTAGGATCGCTTAAGCCCAGGAGTTTGAGGTTGCTGTGAGCTAGGCTGACACCACGGCACTCACTCTAGCCCGGGCAACAGAGTGAGATTCTGTCAAAAAAAAGAAAATAAGAATTTATAATTAAAAAAATAAAAATACAGTAAATGACTTCAATATTGACACCAAGAACCTAGGGAGGGAACAACAAAACAAACCTAAAGAAAACAGAAGAAAGGAACTAAATCAATGAGAAAATAGAAAAATGGAAGAACTGGTAAGTAGATTGAAGAGGTAGTTCTTCTGGAAAAAAATCAACAAAAAGAGACAAACTTCTGAAAAATACAATTAATAAATAAGACACAAATTATTAATATAATGAGAAAGAAGATATCACTATAGGTATGATGACTTATATGGTATTTTTACATGTAATCCTATCTAATGAATATAAATATTCTGAAGTGGGTGATTTTATGAAAAAGTATAAATGGCTAAAATGGACTCAAGAAGAAGTAGAAGGCCGGGTACGGTGGCTCACGCCTGCGATCCTAGCACTCTGGGAGGCCAAGGTGGGAGGATTGCTTGAGCTCACAAGTTTGAGACCAGCCTGAGCAAGATCAAAACCATCTCTACTAAAAATAGAAAATTAGCCAAGCGTGGTGGTGTGTGCCTGTCATCCCAGCTGTTAGGAGGGCTGAGGCAGAAGGATTGCGTGAGCCTAGGAGTTTGAGTTTGCAGTGAGCTGTGATGGCGCCACTGCACTCTACCTCGGGTGACAAAGTGAGACTCTCTCTCCAAAAAAAAAAAAAAAGGTAGAAAATTCTAATACCCTATAATCAAGGAAACTACTGAAAAAAGTTCTCAAGCAATTATCTCCAAAAAAATAATTCTGAGCAGCCAGACCATTTAACTAGATAGTTTTTTTCAAAGAAGAGGAACAGCTAATTCTATTGATGCTTTGATTAAATTCAGGCATAGATTATACATTCTGACACAAAAATCTGACAAATAAAAGAAAAAAATCACTTCAGTTATGAATAGATTCAAAAATACAACAGTACGTTAGAAGAACAGTGAAGTGCCATCAAGTAGAACTTCTCCTAGGAATAAAAACATAAATTTCATGTTTAAAAATCTATTTTTAGGGAAATTTCTTTGTAAAATAATGCTTAAAAGTAATAGCTATTCAAAGTTGACAAGCATAGAAAAACATGAAGAACAAAAACCAACTATTATGACAAAACTCATGATAATCGCTATTAATACCTTGTTATTTTTTTCTCCATAAATATATGAGCATGAGTGTGTATACTGTGTTTTTTACATAGTTGGGACCACACTGTGTGTGTGTGTGTGTGTGTGTGTTCCCAGCTGGGGGTGATTTTGACCTCCCCCAACGGGGACATTTGGTAATGTTTACAGATAATTTCAGTTGTCACAACTGGGCGGTGGTGCATGTTACTGACCTCTAGTGTGTAGAGGCCAGGGGTGCTGCTGAACATCCTACAATGCACGGGACTGTTCCCATGACAAAGGATTATTCAGTCGAAAATGTCAATACCTCCAAGGTTGAGAAACCGTGATTAATATGCTGCTGTTTTTTTTTTTTTTCTCTTTAAGACAATTTCAGCATTTTCTCCTGTGGTAGACAGACTGCCTCCTCCCTCTGCCAACAATATCCATCCGAATATCTGGAACCTGTGAATTTGTTACCTTATGTGATGAAAAGAAATTTGCACATGTAATTAAGGTTATAAACGTTAAAATAGGGACAGTAGCTTGGACTATCTGGGTGGGTCCAATCTAATCCCATGAGCTTCTAAAAGCAGAGAAACTTCTCTGGCTGGAGTGAGAGACAGATGTCGGAGAGACTGGAAGCATGAGAAGGACTGGATGCAGCATTGCTGGTTTAAGGACGGGGCAGGGCAGTGTGACCAGGAAGGCAGGTGCCCTCAAAGAGCTGAGAGAGGCTCCAGCTGACACTCAGCAAGGAGACCTCAGTCCTACACCACACAGACCTGAATGAGCCTGAAGCACACTGTCCCCCAGAGCCTCCAGATAAGAGCCCAAGCTGGCCCATCTCGATTTTGACCTTGTGAGACCAAGAGTGGAGGGAACGGCAGAGCCCACCTGCACTGTTGACCCGAAGAACTCTGAGATAATAAATCTGTGTTATTTTAAGCCACTAAAATTGTGGCAATATGTTGCAGCAGCAATACAAAACTAATACGTCTGGCACAGTTAAAAATTCTCTCATATTCATGAAGATCTTTGTGTATAAATCTTTGTCCCCATATCATGGGCTTTTTTTATAGACATCGCCAAGTTTCTCTCCAGCAATTTTGTTTCAATTTATCATCAGGCATATTTGAGAGAACTGGTAACACCATACCTTATCAATTGTTAGTGAAATCATTTAAAACATGTCCTCTAATTTGAGAAGTAAGAATATATATCTTGATATTGTAATGCTTTCTTAATTTTTTACTAAAAAATTACAATTTGGAGTATAATCAGATACTTGCTGATTATAATGTTTTCAAAGAACAACTTTTTGGATTTATCAATTCCATGTTTTTTCTAATTATTTCTGCTTTTTAAAAAATTATAATTTTTTTCTATTTTGCTCATATTTATTCTGTTTTCCTTTTCCTGTTTTTAATTGCTAGCAAAGATGAACTCTTTTTCTCATGTTCATTATGTTTCTGTCTAAAAACTGGAGGAAATATTACCTATGTCATATATATATATTAAGAGATGGGGATCTCGCTATGTTGTCTGGGCTGGCCTTGAACTCCTAAGCTCAAGGGATCCTCCTGTCTCAGCCTCCCAGGTAGCTTGGATCACAGGCTCACACCACCAAGCCTGGTGTTTAACCAGATTAGCCACCTACTGTTGGTTGGATTGCTTCCAGCTTTCACTACCATAAACAATACTGCAGTGGACATCCTCATTACTCTTCACAAAGGGCATCTCAGTAAACCCACCCGAATCGCTACTATTGCTGCTTCCTTCAGCCTCCCCAGAAGGGGAGTAGATTTTTTTTTTCAATTTAAAACATTTTTTTAAAAGAGTAATATGGCTTTACCTGCATTTTTCAGAATACGCTCTGAAAATAAAAATACCATCAACAGGAATACAAATTTGAAATACATTTTGAGGCAAATTGTTTTTATTTAATTAAGTTCTATCAGAGAACTTAATTTTTAATTAAAACTTTTATTTCGAATGAAAATATTTTGTTTTTCTGAAGATAAATTACATATATTGCATAGTGTAGAAATTTCAAACAATATAGAAAGTCAGCTGTATTAGTTTGCTGAGGCTGCCATAACAAAGTACCAAAAACAGAGTACCTCTAACAACAGCCATTTACTGTTCCACAGTTCTGGTGGCTAGAAGTCCAAGATGGCGGTGCCAGCAGAGTTGGTTCCTCCTGAGGGCTTTGACTGAGAACTGGCTGCTTGCCTCTCTCCTAGATTCTGCTAGTTTACTGGTATCTTTGGCATTTATTGGTATGCAGACGCATCATCCAGATTTCTGTCTTTATTTTCATATGGTCTCCCTTGTGTCTGTGTCCAAATTTCCCCTTTTAATAAGGACATCAATCACATTGGATGAGGGCTCATCCTAATGACCTCATTTTAACTAGTGACTTCTATAACGACCCTATTTCCAACACATTCTGAGGTACTGGGGGTTGGACTTCAACATAGGGATTTCAGGGGGACACAATTCAACCCATAATATCAGCCTTATCCATAGTTACACTTCTGTAAGATAACTGCTGCTATCAGTGTTAATATGCAGTTGGAGTATCTTTTTCCAGTTTTCTCTGCACACATATGCACACTTACAAAGTTGATTTTGTAAAAAAAAAAAAAAAAAAAAAATGGGATTATACAGTTTCCTGATCTGCTCTTTACACTGAAAATGTTCTGATAGCTTCTCCATGTCATCAAATGCAGATTATATTTTAATGTACGTATAGGCTTGTATGTTTTAATGCACTGTGCTTTATTTGATTGAAGAATATTTATATTTTCCCAAATGTTTGCTCTCGTAAGCAAAGCAGGCTTGCAGGTAGTCCTATGTCCAGCGAGCTGCTTTGCTTCCTAGCTCGCTAGCTTCCTAAGAGAACTGGCTACAGGTGGGTCAGCTGGGTTAAACAGCCTGCACCCTGCAAACCTGGCCTTCCGAAACGCTGCGCCTCCTTACACTCCTGCCATCAAAATGCTCCCTCGGCCACACCTGCTCCTCTCCCAGCCGTCTCCAATTCAGCGAGGACAACTCTGCCCCAGCAGCTGAAGCCAAAACCTTGAAGCCATCCTTGTCTCTTCTCTTCGTTTCACACCCCACGCTGAATCTACCAGCAAGTTCCCCAGGCTCTGCCTCCAAAGTCTGTCCAGATCAGCCCGTTTCTCCCAACTTGGTCACGTCGTCCTCCCATCTGGCGCATCTCACCTGCTGTCACCTGGACCACGTCAGGAGCCGCCCCCGCCCCCGGCAGGTCGGCTCTCCCTGCAGCCGCCAGAGGGCGCGCCGCGCAACGAGCGTCAGGTCCCGCCCGCCGCGGCCGGGGGTCCGCTCTGGCTTCCTGTTTCCCGCGGAATGACCCCCAAACCCGGGCCGGGGGCTTCAGACCCGACCCTTTCCGGCGCCCGCCGGCTCCCGGACCGCACCTCCGCCCCGCTCCCCCGACCACCATCCACGCCCCTTTCCTAAGCACGTGCTCCTGCTGCGGCCGCGGCACCTGCCGCCGGGAGCGGTCTTACCCAGATCCGCGCGCACTTGCCTGACGTCATCCATGTCCCTGCTCGGTGTCCCTCGCCACGTCTGCCGTCCCTGGCCTCCCCGCAGAATGGTAGCCCCTACTCTCTGCCCCGACCAGCGTGATTTTTCTTTCCAACACCCATTGCCCACTAATGTGTGATGCGCCTGTTTTGTCGCCCGTCTCCTCATCCTCGCCCCTACCCCTTGGGAGCGGGGACGTTGTTCAACGTCGTCACTGCTGCGGCCGCTGCGGGGTGGGGGGTGGGGGCGAGCCGGGCCCGTGGGAGACCTCGACAGAAACCAGCTTGGCAAGGGAATCCTTGCAAGTTCTGGCGCCGTCTTTTAAAACGTTTGCCTGTTTGACAGGCAGAAAACAGCGTCACAGTCTTTTAATTTGCACTTCTCAGATTACTGGGAGATTTGGATATTTTCCTGTTTATTGGTCATGTATTTTTTTCTGAATTGCCTGCCTGTGTCCTTGCCCAGTTTTTCTATGTGTGTTTATCTTAAAAAACAGAGAAGACCCCTTTGTATATTAAGAATATTAGCTCTGTCCATGAGAAGCCACTGGTATTTTTCCATTTTGACATCTGCTGCTTTATTGCATTCACGAACTCTTTTGGTATGTAAATCCATCCAGCTTTTCCATTATGATTTCTTCCTTGCCTGTACATGTAGAAAGTCTCTCTCCTGTTTAAACAAATATATTCACCAATATTTTCATCCTGCATTGATATGTATATATACACACATATATATAAATTGAAATTTGGGGCCATCATTTTTTTTTTCTTTTAACGTTTTTGACTATTGTAATATATTGGTTTTCAAGACAAATTTTAGAATGGTTTTGCTACTTGTTTCCAAAAACCTACTGGGATTTCAACTGGATTTGCTTTAATTTTGGGGAGAACCAACATATTCACAATCTTCCCATCCAAGAATATAGTCTGTCTCTCCGTTTACTTTAAGCTTTATGGCCCCTAGGCAAGTTTTGTGCCTTTCTTCATATAGATCATACATTTATTCCTAGGAATTCTGAATTCGTAGTTGCTGTTGCGAAGGGAATGTTTTTGCCGCCAGCCTTCTTCCTGGGGACAGCACCACAGGCCGGGCCCCTCTTCCTGCGTCGAGGCACTGAAGAGGGCGAGAGGCACGTTTGAGGACCCGAAGGTGGTGGCGGACAGCGGGTGCCCCTCCGGCCTCTGGGAGCCTCCGGGTGGCGGTGCCTGGGGCCCCACTGGGCCACATGGTAAGCTAGGTCCCCGTGGCGCCCCCTTGTGGCCGCCTCAGGGCCGCGCTTCTGCTAATTTTCTATTCCATTTCGGCATCATCTCCTTGGCCTTCCTTCTAGGCTGGACGCTTGAGTCACCTCCCGTGAAGAGAGACAAACGATTTTCAATATTTTAGACTCAGAGAAATAAAAATATAGCTTGGAAGAGGAATATGAAAAATAACTTTAAAGCCAAATCTCTTAAAAATGTAGCAGCTTTTTATTCATTTATTCAACACCTATTGATTATTCATTCATGCAACACCTGTTGGCTTAGGGTGCCTTAGGGGCCAGGCTGTGGGGATTCAGACCTGAACCGAGACAGACAAGGCCCCTACTATTTATTCCCTTTCATATACGTTCTAGTGACAGGTGAAAAACAAGGAAATACATGTGCTTATTTCCAAGAATAATAATAATATTTGTGGTTTGATGAAAATAAAGCAGTGATGTAGTAGGAAAGAAGAAAGGGTGGGGTGGCCGGCACGGCTGCTGTTGAAGTGGAGGAGCCAGTGACGGGGAGATGGGGCTACCGGAGACCAACCACTCTTGTCACATCCAGACTCTGTATTTTTTTTTTTTTTAATAGAAATGGAAATTCCATCAGGGAAAAACAGTGTCGTTTATGCTTCCTGTTGCCTTGTGTTCATTCTTTCATATTCATATTTCATAATGCATTTGTGATTCACCCACAAAAGTTTAGATTTGTCCCCAGGGAGAAGGGTCTGTGGCCCCTCCAGCAATTTGTACTTGTTTAGGGAATGCACAGGTCAGCTTTGGCCTGGGGGTGGGAGGCATTTCCATTTTTATTTATTTATTTTTCCTTTTAGACCTTGAACTGTTTTTTGGATTGTGCTTAAGGACATTTTTTTCTGCTGTAATTATTGTAGATACAAAAGTGCAAGTCTAGGAATTAGTAACAATGTTATGGGCTAAATTATGCTTCTACGCCAAATTTGTATGTTGAAATCTTAATCTCCAATACCTTAGAATGTGACTGTATTTGGAGACAGAGTCTTTAAAGAGGTAATTAGGTTAAAGTGAGGTTGTTAGAGAGAGTCCTAATCCAAAATGACTGATGTCCTTATAAGGAGATTAAGACACAGACACACGCAGAGGGAAGATCACGTGAGGACGTGGGGAGAAGACGGCATCTCCAAGCCCAGAGAGAGGCCTCAGATGAAACCAACCCTGCCGACACCTTGATCTTGGATTTCCAGTCTCCAGAACTGTGAGGAAATACATTTCCTTTGTTTATGCCTCCCAGCTTAAGTCTTGTTATGGTGGCCCTGGCAAACTAACACACTTAGCTAGCGTTATCTTTAGGATGAAATTTAAAAGAATCAAAGTGTCATGGTTGAAATGAATGGCCTACTCTAAGAATAATTTGTAAATATGGGCTTAGAAGGATTAGGAACGCCCTGTTAGTGTCAGGGCCATGAGATTGGAATGTGGCGAAACCCAAGAAAGCTGAGGCCTAACTAACCAGGCAGTACCTGGTGTGAGGGAAGAACGTGTTGACAGACAGGAGGTAGAACTGGGAGCGACCAGCAGCGACCGGAAAGCTTTCAGAAACTCACCCATTCAACCGACACTGAGGAAGTGCCACCTACTTTCTAGGCGATGGAGGTGAATTAAGCCCAAGGAAGGGGACACGTGAAGTTTGGAGAAAACTAAACAACAACGAGAAGCTGTGAGTCAGGAAAAATCATCAGGGTTTTCTGTCATCTGCTGCAATAGTCCCTGGCGTCACCCCCACTGTTACCCCCCCTCCTGCCCTGCCAGATGCTCACGGGACTATCTTTCCACTTCGAGTTTAGCTTTCCAAGCCCCTTGACCTAGGAGAGGGGTGCTCACCACCTGTCCCAAGTTGTTTTTATTGAGCATCTACTTGTGCCAGGCACTGGAGGTACAGTGAGGGACTGACAAGGTCTCTAGTTTTGGAGAGACTTATATTCTGGGACGTGGGGAGAAGCAGGTGGTTTGTAAGCAGAGTCAGGAGAACTTGCAGAAGGATTGGATGTGGGGGGATATGGGGAGGGAAGAGAGGACTCCAGGATGACTCCCGGGCTTTAGGCCTAAGGACCAGGGTGGTGAAATGGGGCACTTGTGGAGGGAGTCAGGAATGGTCTCGGCATCCAGGAGACATGAAATGGCGTTTGATATGTGGATCCTGGGAGGAGTTGGGCTGGGGATATAAATTCGGGATTCAATGGCTTACAGGGAATTTAAAGTCATGAGACTGGACAAGGTCACCTAGGAATAATCCATCAATGAAGAAGCCACAGGCCTAGGGCCAAGCTTTGGGGCTTGTCCACCTATAGAGGTTGGACAGAAGAGGAGGAACCACACAGGAGAGGAAGCTGCCTGATGCCAGGAACGTGTGGTGCACAGAAGCCACGAGGACAGTGTTCTGAGAAGGACGGTGTGGCCGACTGCGGCATATGCTGCAGAGAGGTCTGGTGAGATGAGGACAGAGAATGGAAGTCGTGGCACCCTGTCCTGCCCGGCAGCCACAGAGGTAGTGTCCACCGGGACAGTGCTGCTCCCCGCTGCAAACTAGGGCCTCGTGGGGTTCCCTAGCACAGGCCAGTCCCTGGCTGTGGGGAGCTGTGCTCACGAAGCAGGCAGTGTTTCTCGGTGTCTATCTAGGCAGCCCCCACCTGCCCCCAATACCAGTGAGCATAGCGAAGGATCAAAGTGCGTTGTCAAGGTATCTATCTGCTGCTCTGATGACTAAATCCTCTTCTCAACCATGAATAGGAAGGCATAAAACATCATTAGAGGCTGGGATGAGGGCCTATGACCAAACCTCATCTGCAGTCTTTCTGGGATAAACTGCACAATCCTTGAGAGAGTATATAATGAATGAATGGATGCAGGCATGTCTGGAGGGGCAGATGAATGGCCAGGTATGGAGTTTCTGAGCCTTGGCACTACTGACATCTGAGGCTGAATAATCCTTTGTTGTGGGGCCGTCTTGTGCGTTAGCAGCAACCCTGACCTGTGCCCACTGGATGTCAGCAGCTCCCTCCCCCCGTTGTCATAACAAGAATCTCTACACGTTGCCAGAAGTTCTCTGCAAAATCATCCTGGTTGATGATGCCTGGATGGTCACGTGGGCTGCTGGATGTCACATGTGGAGGATGAAAGGATGAATGACAAGGGCAATGGAAACGAGAGCCCCTCCAAGCAAAGGAGGACGAAATCTGAGAGGTAGAATGCAGGCTGCTTGGCCACCGGATCCCTCTCCCCCAGCAACTCTTCAGAGCTGAACCTTTCGACAGTAATGGACGTGGTTACTTGTGAAGGGGAGCGGACAGGGACCGGTGTCGGGAAAGGAAGGGTGGGGAGGGCAGGACAAGTCGGGGTGGGCACAGGGGAGGCGCAGAGCATCTACTCTTCCTTCCTTCTCAGCAGCTAGGACAGGACTGTCATGAACAGAGTCTGTCGGGAGGAGACTTCAGATGATTTGATTTCCCAGCATAAAACAAGGTGGATGTGGTGAGGAAGGAGATTCCTTGGAGGTATCTGTATCTGTTCATGTGTCTGTGTCTGTATCTGTGTCTCTGAATCTGCCTGTGTCATCTTAGGAGACAGATCTGTGTCTGTATCAGAAGCAGCAGCAGCGAACACGTATGGAGTATTTGCTGCGTACCAGCTGCAGTGCGAGACACTTTACATCCACTACTTCGTTCTCCTGTCTCTATGAGGAAGTTATCACCATTGTCCCCATTTTATGGACCTGGAAATGCAGGCATTGAAGAAGCTATTTAATTTTCCCAAGGTCACAAAGCTGCTAAGTGGTGGAACCCTAAAAGTCTCCTGTGCTCCTCTGTTCCACACTCCCACCTCCCCTGAGCTCCTGGTGCCCTTTTTGCCTTTTCCAGAATGTCATACTATTAGAATCATAAAGTTTAGCCTTTTCACATTGACTTCTTGTGTTTAACGATATGCACTGATAGTTCATCCAGGATTTTCAGGGCATGGTAGCTCATTTCTTTTTATGGTTAAATAATATTGCATTGTGTGGATATACCACAGATTGTTTATCCATTCACCTTTTTTTTGCAGACCAAAAATTTACTGTAAAACAACATTTATTCATTTGGTTATAGCATCTCCCAGCAATAGTAGTCTTACAACTAAAGTAATTTCAACCTTTGGAATAGAAAAGTAAACTTTGGGTTTCAAATGTTGCCAGCTGAAAGAGTTCTCACTTAAAAGTCTTACCATAGTTTATCTTATAGGGATTGAATAAAGGGCAACAATAGGAATACTATCCTATACTCTCTAAAAATAGAAAAAGAAATAAATTTACTTTTAAATGAACTATATTTGTAAAACATGATCCTAAGAATTATAATTCCATTGAGCTTCCATTTGAACAACTGTATAATCACATAACCACAGCATTGAAATTAAACAAGAGAACATTGAAAATTGCTTTAATGGAAAGGCAACAAATTGTTATGATTTTGGATCAATAGAGAAAATTGTTAAAAATAACAAACATTATATTTACATTATCTAGAAATCAAATCAGATGGCAACAACTTACTAATAAGATTCACATTTATGAGATGTATATTTATTAAGCACAATCCTAAGAATTATAGTTCTATCAAGATTGCACTTGTGGTATTGTATAATTACTCCAATAATAACAAACAAGAGAAAAAAATTAAATTATTTTAGAAGAAACACAAAAATGTATTCTGTGTTTCTGAATTATTTCAATGGACCTGTTAATGGCAATAAAAATTGCCATTAGGATGCAATAGGATGCATCCTGCAAATAGGATGAAATGGAAGCAATTAACTTAAAAGAGTTACATTTAAATAATCATCATTGTAAAACAACTTAAGAATTATAGTCCTATCAAGCTTGCAGTGAGCCATTGTATAGTTAACTCAATAGCAAAACAAACAAAAACTGATAGAAAGTACTGGAAAGATAAAAAATATTTGTTATGGTTCTGGATCTTCAGAAGTAGGTTTATTAGAAGACAGGATCAGCTTGGAAGGTGATCAAGGGCTCTTGCCCCCGTAGTTCCCACCCGGGCGCGGCATCCAGGACACACTGGGCCCCAGACCCTGACTGTCCACAGCCTGATGCTCCTCCTTCCTCGGGGATCTGGGTGTCTAAAGGATCCCCTGCTGATAAGGTTGCCAGATTTAACACATACATACACCACACACACACACACGGTGCCTAGTTAAATTCAAATTTTAGATAAACAACAAATAATTTTTTAGTATAAGTACTTCCAATTTATCTGGGCATCCCATATTTAATCCGGCAACCCTACCTGGTCGTCCTCTCGGCCTCTGCCAGGTGCCCATTTGGAACATCAGGGATGCAGGGATACTCTTCCAAACATTCAAATTCTTCCTCAACAATTTTTGTCCAGTGTCTAATTTTTCTGAAGTTATCAGGGTTTCTTTTGGCCAATAGAGCTCTCAGCCCTTTATCATCAGTTTATGTCTTTCACAGGAAATAGGCTGGCTTCAGTAACAGCTTATGATTCTTCTGAATTTTGCTGACAGAATTTTGGCTTCTACTTGGTTAATGTCCAGCATGGTCGATCCTGCCATCTGCTTTGGAAATAGTCTCCTCTGCTGTCACAGGGTAAATTCTCTCTAGACTGTGTACTTGATGCACATTTGTTTCTTTTTCTTGATGTGATTCAGGAAGGACTCGGAGTTCCTGCTGGAGTGTGGCCTCTCCTGTAGGTGTTTGCCTGACTTGGGTGAAGCTTTCTCCGTTTGCAGACTTTACATATGAGGGCAGGATGAGTTCATCTCCTTCAGCTAATTTTGTGTACATTCGGTTTCTTTGAAGTTTTTTTTTTTTTTTTTGAGACAGAGTCTCACTCTGTTGCCCAGGCTAGAGTGAGTGCCGTGGCATCAGCCCAGCTCACAGCAACCTCAAACTCCTGGGCTCAAGCAATCCTCTTGCCTCAGGCTCCCAAGTAGCTGGGACTACAGGCACGCGCCACCATGCCCGACTAATTTTTTCTATATATATATTTAGCTGTCCACTTCATTTCTTTCTATTTTTAGTAGAGACAGGGTCTCACTCTTGCTCAGGCTGGTCTCGAACTCCTGACCTCGAGTTATCCTCCCGCCTCGGCCTCCCAGAGTGCTAGGATTACAGGCGTGAGCCACCTCACCCGGCCTACACCTTCATTCTTTATGGATAGTTTTGTTGGATACAGAATTCTTGATTGATGGTTTTTTCTTTAGGACTCTGAATATGCCATCTACTGCCTTCTGGCCTCCATGGCTGCAGATGAAAGAAGCCAGCCATTAATTGTATTATTGCTCCCCTGGCTGATGAGTTATTTTCCTCTTGCTGCTTTCAAGTTTTCCTCTTTGTAGGTCCAACATAGCTGAGGACCTACTATGTGGATCTCTTATGCATTTATCTTACTTGGGACTCATCGAGTTTCTAGGATGTGTAGAATAATGTCGTTTCATACACAATCATGTTGTTGGTGTAGGCTCTTCCCTCCATCTGGTGGTGGTGGGGGGTCCTGCAGATCCCCCCTGTAACAAGATGAGTTTTGCCTGGGCTCCCGTTGCATTCTCTGTGGTAGCCCAACCCCCAGTGTCCTGGGTCACTGCCCTTGATCCTAGCAACTGGGAGCCAATTCGCCTTAATTTCAGCTATTTTGGGTTCACCTTTGGATTCAACTCTGGCAGAGCCTGAAGATCCAATCACTACCAGAATGTTTGGGTTTACACAGTTTCCTTCTACTTATCATCCTCTGCCCTACTGCTGTTTGCTTTTCTTTTTTTCTTTTTAATTTCAAAATATTAAGAGGGTACAAATGTTTTTGTCACATGGATACCTTATATAATGCTTAATCTATTGATGCTTTCTTGGAAAAACTCAGAGGAGGATATTTCTGGGCCAAGTGATCTGTTCTTGTGTTTGGGGCTCTTCCAGACTCCAATCTGTCCCACAAACTCACTCCGTTTTCCAAGATCTGGCTGGTTTCCCGCATCCTGGTGAAGTCTCTCCATCCTCAGGGCTGCTCTCCCCAGATGGAGCATCACCTCCTGGTGTGGAAGCTGCCTCAGCACTCTCAGGAGTTTCGTTCTGTGTTTACCACTTCTTGCTGGCTTCATAAGAAACATACCGCTTTTATTTTGTTTGTTTGTTTTCTTCTTATTACCTCCTAAATCCTGGCTGGAAGCAGAGGTCAAATCTGGAGCTTCCCCTCAGGGGTCTTGAGCTTCAGAGTGACTGCCCTTAACCACAGAGCCTCGCTGTCTCATCCGTCCTGACCTCCCAGGGCTGGGGAGGATGACATGAGCCGATGCAAAGACACTCTCAGCACCACGCCCTGCAGGCAGTAAGTGCTCAACCAGCGGTAGCTGTAACGGTGGTCACAAAGCAGGTGGCCCAAGTGGGGCAGGCGGCAGGATGTTTCTAGCACAGCCAATGCTGGTGAGTGGATGTGCTTTTACCCATCGAACAGAGGTGGTGGACCAAGGCAAGGCAGTATCCTGAGGGGCACAGCTGACATGTGACACCTAATGGTTTTTCCAAGCCAGTGTGTACTGAGGCCCTACCGTGTGCGGGGCACTGTCCTAGGTTCTTGCGAATACTGACTGACTTAGTCCTTGTAGAAGGCCTGAGAGAGGCAGCTCTTGCTCTCGCCTCTCCTGCACAGAGATGAGGCGAGGAAGGCTGGGGAGAGGGGAAATGCATGTCCTGCTGGGGCCAACAGGAGTCTCAGGGCCCCCTTCCTTGGGCGCTGTGTCTGGAGCCAGGTGAAAGCTGTGTGGCAGTGGCATTGTGTTCTCACAGCACAAACGTTCCCGAGGGGGAGTCCAGGCCAGGGCTGTGTCCAGGAAGGCACCAAGACTCTAGGACACTTTCGCCTCCCGCTCAGGTTTCCATGGTCCCTGGCTGCCGTCCTCGGGGTCCTGTCTCCATGCCCGGTGGGCCATGGTCTGGGAGCGGCTGAGCAGTGCGGGGTCCCGCTACTCATAGTGCTTCTCACTGACTCTCTCGGAAAAGCCTATTGCTTTTCCAGGCTCTGCTCCAAGACCGTGAACTTCCAACTCCCAGAGTGCCTGGGCAGTGCATGACTCCCTGGCAAGTCCGAACACCTGTCCCCTCCCAGCTTTGATGGCGGTGGGAGTCATTGCCTCATTAGTCAATGAGAGGCAGCCCTGAGGGTGTGTTGTGGGCACTAAAATAAAGAGGCACCTTCCCCAAGACACCTTGCTGTCATCTGCTGGGACACCGTCAGTTACACGGACACGTCTGGCAACGATACAAACATGAACAGGCCCCATGGCGCAGTGGGTCAGCGGGGGACACACACAAGTCGACGTCATCAGCTCCATGAACAAATTCAACAACCGCTTTGTGTTTTTTCTATCCTCTCCTTTGACTCCTTGACCTTATGAGTTATTTCCCAGAAATGGTGGATTTTCTGCAAGACAAAGGAGTTGAGACTCTGAAGGCCTCAGGGCAGACTCCTGAGGCCAGGGCTCACCATCCCCCTTGGCCTGCCCCAAGGCACGTGGCCCTCACATGGCCCCTCCTTAGGAAGCCCATAATCTCCATTAGTTGGGGAGACAGATTTGAGGCAGCTTCCCCCATCCTCCCAAAAGACATCTTTTATATTAAAATATTCCTTTTGGCCGGGTGCGGTGGCTCACGCCTATAATCCTAGCACTCTGGGAGGCTGAGGCGGGAGGATCGCTCGAGGTCAGGAGTTGGAGACCAGCCTGAGCAAGAGCAAGACTCCATCTCTACTAAAAATAGAAAGAAATGATCTGTACAACTAAAAACATATATAGAAAAAATTAGCCGGGCATGGTGGTGCACGCTCGTAGTCCCAGCTACTCCGGAGGCTGAGGCAGGAGGATTGCTTAAGCCCAAGAGTTTGAGGTTGCTTTGAGCTAGGTTGACACCACGGCACTCTAGCCTGGGCAACAGAGCAAGACTCTGTCTCAAAAACAAACAAACAAAAAGCATTCCTTTCTTCCTTGGCTATCCTTATTGTGTGAATATGTGGATCTTTATGCAGCGAGTAACTAGACCTAGGCTGAAACTCCCTTGTGGTTTTGGTTACAATTTTGGTTCCCTGACTGGGGAGGTCTTGCTCGTGGTTCAGTGGGTGTGGAGTGAGGAGAGGCCAAGAGCCTCCCTCAGCAGCTGCCTGGCTGTGTTTGCCGGAGGGCAGCCTTGGACTCCTGCCAGTCCATACTCTTATCCCAGTCCTGACTCCTTTCTTGGAAAAATCACCAGCAAGGCCAATATCACGGAGTAGCTCAGGCAGGGAGCAGTTTTACAAGAGCAGCTCTTTACTGTTGGATAAAACAGGTCTGTCTCCTAGAGTGGAGAGAGATACCCACTCAGTGACTGATCCTCTTTCTTCCGACTTCTTGGATTGTTTCCTTTTATGAGCCCAGTCTTGGGGCAGGCTCTTGGGAGGTGTAGGATGTTATCAAATGATCAACAGGTGTCCTCAGAATTCCATCTGCATATATGAGCTCTCTCTAAGAAAGCCCACCTGGGGGTGGGGCGGTGAATCGCAATGCAGATTCAAGCTAATGGCATATTAATTACCCTTAGGTTACTCTAGGTTACTTTCTAAATCTTATTATGCCTGGGCTGGGGAATTCCTACATTTGTAAACCATGCCCTCCTTCTCCAGGTGTAGCAGTTGCTCGGGACAGGATTAAGGGTGGGGCAACACCAAAATGGAGTGCCCGCCCTTATCCTTCTTCCCAGGTGGAGCAACTGCTCGAAACAGCACCAGAACAGGGAACCCTTGTCCCGAGAAGAGCCAGAGATCCTAACTACCTACGTAACAATGGCTGGAGTTCTGAGATAAAAGCTATTGAAACTTCGTGAGCATGGGTATGTGTTTGGATGTGTTTTATGTATGTACATGTATTATATACTCTGTCTACCTGGTACCAAATTGGCTTATAAATAAAAGGAGCCCTCATAAATTAAATAAGTCCAAATACTTTTCAAGTTCATGTGAATTTAGTAACCTTTGGTAAATAAGCTGATTTTTTAAAAATTACAGGTAAAATAAAACCAAAAAAAATCTTCAAAATTGTCAGCATACGTTTTTGCCTATGTTTATTGGTCATTTTCATATTTGAAGGTATCGGAGTTTGACACAAAAGTTATAAAACTATAAACCTAGCCAAAACAAAATGATGTTTGTGTGATAATTAAGACTAATTTAATAGTATTGGTGTAATGAAAACAGCTGACTCTCCCGAGTTAATGGCAAAAATATCCATGTGTTTAACTTTAAGGTTCTTGTTTAGGTAAAAAGTAGGCATGTCTAAACAAAAATGAGTGTCAGGATTAGCATAAATAAAACTGTAAGTAATGATAGCACAAAACCAGAAACTTATAGTCAAAGGCTTATGAAGATATTTTGGTTCTGGTCTGTTAATCCTAGTTGCAGATGCAGTATCTTCCATCGAACTTTACCGTCTGTGGAAAGGTGCACACAAAATCTGTTTCTGACTCACTCCTTCTCTCATCTGATAGTAACAGTGATGTCAGGGATTTAAAGCTGCGCTGGGAGCTGTAGTTACAAGAGCTGAAATCGAATTGGAGGCTTCAGTTGTCTTTCTGGACTGGCTTCCTCTTGATGTGTTCTGAGTACTGGTTGCAAGCTAGCTGGTTATGGTTTTGGGGGATCATAAACAAGCTGAACCTCATTTCTCTGAGCAACTGGATGTGGTACCAAAAGGATGGCCCACTTGTCTGAGAGTGGCGGCTGCTACTTATGATATTTTACAGGAAGCTGAAAAGTTAACCCGTGGGCAACTGGTGCCGGTTCACACCATGCGTGATGTGTCACCACTACTAGAACAAAAGGGAGGCTTTTGGTTAACAGCCAGCGGCCCGGAGGGATAAATATCAGGCTACTTTGTTACTAATCTTAGTGCAACTCTGAAGGTGGTGCTCGCCTAAATCCAGCCACCTTGCGGCCTGTGGACTCTTGTTCCCCATTCTGTGATCACATTCACATTATTGACCAAGTGTATTCTAATCCCCCGGGTTTGACCAAGCAGCCCGTCAGACCCGGATGAGGAGCTCTTTACAGATGGAAGCCGCACTACAGCATAGGGATGGTGCAAAGCTGGGTGTGCTGTGGTTACCCGCCGACAGGTAATTGAGCCACAAGCCCTACACCTGGGACATCTGCCCAGAAGAATAAGTTAATTGCACTAACTAGACTGATCTAAATGTGCCTTTATGGTGGTACCTGCTCATAAAGCTATTTGGAAGAAACGAGGGTACCTTACCTCTGAAAACAAGAAAATTAAACATTGGCCACACGTTGTTGAATTATTAAAAGCCGTTTTACTGCCTAGGGACGTAGCCGCCATGCACTGCCAGGGACATCAGAGAGCTGTCTGTGGTAGACTTGAGGGCCAGAAAAGCAGCCTGGCAGTTGTCCAACTAATTGGCCTTAATCCCCTCCCGCCACTGGACAGCCAGGGGACCCCTGTTTGTACAACAGTATGTTAGCAAACGTTTCCCCACGGTCTACGGGAATTGATAACACACCAGGTCCCAGAGGAACCGGCAAACAGGTGTTGTTGGTGCACCCTCTGAGCACACTTTTGTCTGTGGGGTCGATGGAAATAAATCCCTTGGGCCTATGACTGTCTGGCGGTATTGCTTAGTAATAATTGATGCTTTCATTGGAGCATGCCTTTCACATCTTCCATCATTCTCACCTTGTCCTTTATAACTGTCCCCATGGTCTAGTGACTGAAGCCTAATGCTTTCCCAGAGAACCATGGCGTCTGGACTTTCTCCCAACGCTTAATCATTTGTTTCCATCGAAATCACCTGTCCCTTCGCTGCAGGCTCACGTGGGCTTGCAGTGCACTTTCGCTTTCACGGCGTGGTCATCGGGGTGAACAGACTCGCATAATCGAAAGACGCGTTAGCGACCGTGTAAACAGTGAGACCAGCCCGTAGCGTAAGGACGTGGCACCGGCGACCTGCTTGGCCACGCGGTTTGCTGACATGCGCGGAAGAAACTAGTTCCCAGATTATTAATTTAATCATTTAATTATAAATTATCCCTATGGGAAGGCTTGGGAGCCCGTCCGTAAGTGCGGGTCTGTAATCCGGGGACGGCCTGTGCCTGGTCCGCACTTCTCCACGCTGTCGTCGGAAGTCGGGAAGGTCTCGGGGACAGGACTTGGACGAGAGCAAAGGCGGCAGGGAAGAACTAAGGAAATCTAAGCATGGACTTAATAGTGTATTGATTTTCGTTCATTAACTGTAAGGAATGTGCCGGAGTAACGTGAGATGTGAGTTACAGGGGGGCCTGAGCGTGCAGTATGCGATACCGCTGTGCTACCTTTGCAACGTTTTCTGTGAATCTAAAACTCTTCCAAAAAATAAAGCTTATTAACAAGCAAAGCATCCCTATACATCTGTCCCTCCCTCTCTCTCTTTTTATAAACTTCGTTAACTACCTCCACCTTTTTGCTCAGAAAGGTGCCCAGGACGCTCGGCTTCCCCTCGCTGCGCGGCACACGACACCCCCGGGGTCTCCGGGTCCTTCCGTTCGCGCCAAGAACG
This sequence comes from Eulemur rufifrons, assembly GCF_041146395.1. NCBI lineage: Eukaryota > Metazoa > Chordata > Mammalia > Primates > Lemuridae > Eulemur > Eulemur rufifrons. Next base: position 8,229,106 of record NC_090983.1, read on the forward strand.
CGCCGCTCCCTGGGCGCGGCTCTTGCTAAAACCAAAGGGCTCTGCTGCCACCTAGTGGATTCTCTAAAGAATGAAAGCGAGTTGACCGCAGGAAAAGCTGGCAGAGTCCGGGCAGGCAAAGGGGCTCCCCCAGGCGTCCCTGAGCTAGCTGTTCCAGTACCTTCGGGCAGGCTCATACTCCACCCAGACCCTGGCCTCCTCTTCACTGGTCCCCATCAACATTCTTTGCCCCCTACTCCCAATGGTGCAGTCACTTTGTAGGTTTATACTATATCTTTCAAAAATGTCTTTTGGAAAGAGGCAGAGCGTGCGAGAATCGGCAGTTTTCCAGTTTTGCTGGCCTATCTGATGACCATGAAGAACCATTTGGGTGCAGAGAGTGTGTGTCCCATCCAGCTGTTTTGCAAAGATGGGCGTGTGGAGGCATGGGCAGACGGGGCCTCGGGCAGCGGGTGGCAGGCCTGTGTCTGGGCCCCAGGACGGGCCTCAGGCAGCAGAAGCTGTGGTTAAGAGCAGCCTTGCTGTGCAGGGCCACTGAGGCCCTGGTGCCAGGCTTCGATGCACACATGGTGGCCACAGTCTCTCCTAAATATTGAGGCAAGAGGGACAGGAAGGATGCTTCCAGAGTGGCAGGCGGCAGTGTTTTGGTATCCCACTGATCTGTTTTAGGAGGGGGCCCCTTACCGGGCGTGGCTGCTCCCGCCTCTGAGTGAGAAGGAACGAGCATGTCTTGGTTTGGGTTTCTCCAGAAGCAGACCTTGGGACAAGGGTTCCAATGCTGGCCATTTATACGGGATTTGATCCAGGGAAACACTAGTACAGGGTGGGACGTGCGCTAGGGAAGGGAGAATCTGAAGAAAGGCCTACAGCAAGCCGGGCAGTACGGTGGGCATCGGAGCCCAGCCCTGCCGTGGACTGTGAAAGGCAGGGGCACCAGGGTATGTACCCACCAGCCACCGTCAGCATCATCAGCTGAAGGCTGCTGCTGGGGACAGCTACTCCTGCACTTGGGACTGCTGAGGCAGTCACAGGGGTTCAAAGCAAGCCGGAGTGGGTGCCAACGAGGTTAGGGTGCAGGGCACTGACAGGGTCCTGTTAGTGTGTTGGGATGACGCAGGTCAGCACCCAGCGCTACCCCACCCCCTGCATCTCCGAAGGAGCAAGGTCCTAGAAACCAGCAGGTCCCTGACGGCTCAAGGCAAGTGTAGGACAACACAGAGGTTCCATTAAGCTTCAGAAGGCACCCCTTGGGTTGGGAGGGACGCAGTGGGACACTCACCTCCTTTTTCTTCACAAAGGTGAGGACTTTGTAGGAGGGAAATGCAAAGGTCCCTGTGAACGTGTATGAGCAGCGTGAAGAGGTCTTTGCTCCCTGGGAACAGACTTGGCTGGAGGGGACTTGGTCTTCAAGCTCCAGCCCACTGGGGAAGAAAGAGGGAGCCAGCCGGGGTGCAGCCTCTCCTGGAAGCTTCCCCTGGGCCGAAGCCTCCCCAGGTGGCTTGTGGCTCCTCCTGCTGCCACCTTTGCACACCGATTGCATCTCAACCAAATGGGAGACCCAGCTGCTGGAACTTAGAGCCAGACCATGCTATTTCCACAGAACACCAAGACTTAAGTGCTAAAAATTTAATACCAAGGAACAGGGAAAGTTCATCTATAAAACCTGTCAATCTTATGAAGAATGTTGAAAAAGTGTCAACCTTCTGCAGAAATCTCTAAGGTCTTACTGAAGTGCTACCTAGGAAAAAATGTTTAATCACAGAGGACACAGTCTCCTCCAGAGAAACCTGGGGCGGGGGGAGGTGACCATCCTTGGGGATTTAGTTCCCCGGGGACAGCCGTCAGGTGGAACATGCCCTGCCTCCCAGCCGCAGTGGGGAGGGGCACTGGGCTGCCACCTGTCACTTGCTGCCCACACAGGGAACCAGCAAGGCCTCAGAGGCGGCTGTAAGTGCACACACGAAGGCCTCATGCGAACCGTGATGTGGCCTTGTGCAACTAGCACCATCCTCAGGTCAGCGTGAACACGGCGGGGCACAATCCCTGGAGGTTCAAAAGCTCATGTCTGTCATCATACTGATGAAGTACCTCTTGGGTTGTAAGTGCGTGGTGGTGGAGGCATGCAGAAGTGGAAACGTTAGCAGGCAAACGCTGTGGTCACCCGCAGTGGACAGCCGAAGTAGGATGTGCTCAGGCTGCTCCTGGTCTTTCTGCGGGGAGCCAGCAGCACCGAGTCTGCCGGGTGGGGAGAATCCTACCTTGTCTTTCACACCTTCAGAAACCAGATGGGAAGAGCGCGGGCGCTGGGCTCTGGAAGATGTGGAAGGACACAGAAATGGCTGGGGAGAACACACCTTACAAACTCGGGAGCAACTGAAGGGCAGCGTGTTCTGGGCTGTCCCTGTCCTCTCAAATTCTCATGTGAGATTTCTCATTACCTTGCAGTGGCTTTAGCCTCTAGAATGAACCAGGCATCGAGCATTGCAGCCCTCAGGGAGCTTTCTTGATTGTGATCTTGTTTGATCAGTTAGGTAGGTAAGAATTACACTACCCCTGAGCAGCCTGAGGCCTGACAGTTTGGTGCATTTTGGCAAGGGGAGGAGAACGTTCCACGGGTGACTGTGGTAGGAAGTACAATTTGAGCTGAAGCAACAGTCTAGACCTCAGTGTGGTCACCCTCAGAACTGGCAAAGGCACAAGCTATGACTTAATGGGTCCTTCTCATCTTGGGGAACTAGGACATACAAGTAGACTGAACCGCCTGGCAGAAACAATAACAAATAAGACGCTGTCATTTAGATGAAGTGTTTTTGGCAAGAGAACGTCCCTTGCCTCCACCCTAGAGAATGAAGATCTCACTCACAGACAGGGTTAAAACAGAATCAAGGCAGGGTGTGCACTACAAGCACGGGGTGCCTGCGCAGACAGACAAGGGACGTTCTTTCAGCTGCCAGAGTCCTCTCCGTGCTCCCAGCTGCTCTCCCCTTCGCTACCATTTCGCTCTAGGGACCTGTCAACGCTCCTGCCGGACCGTTAGTTCTACCACGCAGAGTTGATAATAAAAGGTCACAGAGCCCAAGAGGAAGGAAGGATCTAGTGCTCAAATGTTAGGGACTAAAAAGTGGTGCTAATAAAAGGCACGATAATACTCAGGAGGGGGAGAAAACACGAGCATGGGGTGGGGAGATAAGTGAAACTGTGCTTCTGTCATACACAACCTGGAACAGGGAAAAAGACGGAGTGTAGTTAACTGTTTCCTTTTCAGCATGTGACAAAATTCATGCTTGTGTCTCCTGAGCGCTGTTCACAGTGACATGAATGCAACTGTCTAAAATGCATCATATAGACAGACAATGCTGTTTCTCCAAAATTTTATTTTAATTTAAATTACAGGGCCAGCCAGAAATTCTGATAAGAAATTTGCTTTTCGTCGGGAGAAAGAAAATGCTTTCATGGCATTGTTAACAAATGTATACATCTCCACTTTTTTTTAAGGGTTAAAAAAAATCACATTAAGTAACTGCCTTATGTAAAATTAAACCTTTATAACACAAAAAGAAACCACTTCCAGTATAATAGTTTTGGTAATATGAATATATTAAATGATCATAACTTCAAATGTGATTTTTCAGTTTTGAATATTTTCACATTGCTTTAACAACAAAACCCAGAAAGTCTTAACTACCTTCAGATTCCAATGCAAAATAGTAACACATTACTGTTTTCTTTGACACACTGCACCCCTCACTGTCTTCCATGTAAAAGGCTCTAGTGCTACCATGTAATTGCCAAAGTGGAAGCTGTTTTGTTGTTTAAGTTCTAAGAACGAGCTTGGCAAGGAGATATTTCTTCCACTTGGTGTCATCGTTTTTACACTAATTCCATGACACAGCACGACGCCACAAGAGCCGGAACGCAACATCACGGCCAAGTCTGCCTGGCTAAACATTCAAGATTTTCTTTTCAAGGAAATTAGATTGCTTTCCCTACTTTCAGTAGAAAACATGAATTATTTCACACAGATTCTGTTAAAGACAGTCAGGAAAACCAATTATAATGTAGACTGCCATTTTAATTAAATGGAATAAAATATGTCTGTTAAAGACAGTCAGGAAAACCAATTATAAGTAGACTGCCATTTTAATTAAATGGAATAAAATATGTCTATTTTCTGGAGCTATTTTCTTAACTGGTATTCTTTGAAGGAGGTTTTAAAACCTGCTGAAATATCAATTGGGAAGCTCATTTTACTGGCTGATAAATAATTCAATTAGTAAGAGAGGCTAGCAAAGAGTAATTATATCAATTTCTTAATCAGCTATAGCCATGCTGAATTTGAACTGGCAAACTCTGATTTGTAAGTTGTTAGTTGTGATCTTCGTATCACTAAGATGAACAGATACCATTCTAATAACTTTACATAGATAGAGTCTAGGAGACATTGTTCTGCCGTGGTCACAGTAACAAAAAAGTGGTGCAAAATCAGTTACTTTGTAAATACTGATAATTTGCAGCATTAAGGAACAGGACATTAAAAAAAATAAATTTCCCCATAGGACACCTATGACTAGGAACTCTTCTTTTCCTAAGAGAAGCCAAAGTTTTAATTATTCAGTTTCACAACTATTGTACTGGATTACTTACTCTAAGAAAGAAAAGGTGCTCTACAGAGGTTTCCCACACACACAAAGAATCAGCATGAATTTAGCATAATCTCTATCATTCATGGATCTGGCAAATTTCTAACTCATTTTAAACGAATAAGGCCAATATTCTGAAGGGAAGTGTGGCTGACTGAGTTCCAGGGCTGTATTTCAGCTTGCTGATGGCACCCCATTAGGGAACTGAATACAAAGGCTTGGTTTCCTTTTTTTCTTCTAAAAATGCTGTGATACTTAAGTGTTAAATCAGCATTTTCATGAGATCTGAAGTATTTCAATTACATTTGAGCATTCATTTTTTTTTTTTTTGCAAAAACTCAGTATTAGGTAATAGTTACATACTACTACAATAACATTCCTCTGCTGTACAAATTAAACCATTTAAAAGAAATGAGCATTCTAAGAATTATATACAAAAGAAACCTGTAAGCAGTGCTAAAATGAAATGCAAGGTGTTGTTGCTAGCTCTACTGTTTTAAAATACCTTCAAAAAGTAAAATTAACGAATACCCTTCAAGATATCCAGGTTTACAAGTCTCAAGAAAATCAAATGTCAAAAAATTCTAGAAAGCTGTGAAAAGCATATATACATTTTCCATATGAAGCTTCACACTTTTGAGAAGTTGCTAAGTTTCAGTATCAAGTTATTCGCATGTCAACTTTATCTGCCCTCAAAGCTCACATCCTGGATACAGCTCCCCTCTGATTTCCTGCAGCGAAGATGCACAATCTGACGCAAGGATACCAGCTGTGCACATGCCACACGGCGCTCCGATCATCAGCAAAGATGAACGCGAACACATAGGTTTAATCTGATGACATCAATGCCCTCTTCTCTAAGTGACACTCTCATCTATACATTTGTCTTCATGAACCCAGCTGTGTTCAGAACTCCTGGAGCAAACCGAGTCTTTGAATTCTGAAATGACACAAAGATCAAGAAAAAGCCCACATGTGCCCTAGTGTGCAAGCGGCGGCAGCTACGATCTCCAACCTGGACTGAAAAACAAAAGGGTAAAATGAAAAACCGTTCACTTAACAGCAGATTAGCAGTAATGTTCCTCATGAATCGATAAGAGTGCCTGATGCTGAATAGCTAACAGCAAACGCTGAATTTGGATTTAATATTTTAGATGTTTATTGGAAATTAAGCTTCTTGCTGAGCTGGTCTCTTCAAATCCCTGATCTGTTTAACTAAATAGGTCTTCTCATCGTTAAACTGCTCATCCTCGGTCCTGTCATTCTGAAACTTGCTGAGGAACTCTATGAGCTTGGTCTGGTTCTTGAGGAGGATGTCTAGGATGGGCTGCGTCTTGTTAGGATTGGCAACAAACACCTGCATGGAGAGAAATCCACATAAGTCACGGAGAAAGAACAAGACACAAAGAGACACCTGAGTTGTAGTCACAGCACACAAAAGCACACATCCAATGCTGTCCTGGGGCAGGTGGTGAAGTCAGAGTAATTAGTTTTTGCTTTAGAGGACCTTATTTTACACTTTGAAGAAAAAATAACAACTGCGTGTTTTAGCACAAATTGGACTGACAAACTCATTCTGCCAGCCCTGAAATACAGTGGTTAGTATTAAACACAGATTTTGATTTTAGAATAAAATAGGCAGAAATTATTTCTGAGGACGGGAAGTTAGACTGGATTTTAAGAATAAAACCTCTATGGAAAGCATTAATAAATGCTTTTGTTTTGTGATTAACTATCTTCTATGCTGAAGATAAATGACACTCTTCTATAAATAAACTGCCTTGTTCCCAAAACAAATGGTATGCCCTGTTTCTGAGTCTTTCTGTTTAAATGCTGGACACCACACAAATATGACAATTGACTGAACTGAACTGTATCACTTAGATTACCAAAATGAGGCTAATAATATTTCAGTAATTTGTAAATGAAAGGAGATTAACAACTCTGGAGGAAAATATTGCTTATGGTTTTAGTACTCTACCTTAAAAACGTGAAAGGCCTCAAACTGGATGTTACGACTTTTGTCTCGTAGAAGGTTCATCATTAATTTGAGGTTCTCAGGTTTACTGATGTATTTTGTCATAATTGTGAAGTTGTGTCTATCTAATAGTAGTTCGCCGAGAAGCTGAGAAGACATTTAAACAATTACTCTTATGTTATCATTAAGATTTAAAGAAAAAGCAAAGTGAAAAAACATAAATTCATTTGATAATCATCATTATAAAGCACAGAATATTGACAGGCACTCAAAAGATTGAGCTATCAAGTGTCTATTTTCTGCCATTTGAACACCTACCTACCTTTCCCTTAGGAGTTTAAATCTACGGTAAACCCGACACTGGTCTCTGTAGAGGACATTCAAGGCACCTCTGGCCCAGGATCAGAGCCTGTCGAGGCCTACTCTTTCTATGTGCATTTGTGTTAGCTCACTAAAAATAATAAAGAAAATGTACAGAAGGAAGGTTATTGATAATTCCTGTTAACTAACCATAAACCTAAGCTTAATTTTAAAAAATTTTATCTAGGTGAACTTAACAGGATAAAGGGGTTTGTGTCCAAAGTTTCCCATACACTCACCCCTCGACATGCCAAAGTTATTATTTATTGATACGTCGATTCAGAAAGGTTTGTAAAAGTGAGTGCTTTTCTGTTTCCTTTTCAGTAAAGTATCTTGAAGATAATCCAATTTTTCTTATTGACTCCTCATCATCACTAATGATATCAATTAAGCTAAAAACATCTGGGTTTACTTCAGGGCTTACTGATTTCTGTAGAATTGATTATACTATATAAGCTCACAATTTTAAAATTGTCACTGCTTATTCTAGATTTTTCTTTTTCAAAAACCAGCAGTTACTTCAGGTTGCTAACATGCCAACTTCTGGTCAAGGCTGAAGGTGCAGGCTGCACGGCCTCCGTGGAGTAGGCACGGAGCTGTCCCTATGGACAGAGGTAGGAGCAGAGAGCAGGCAAGAGCCCGGCCCCTGGCACCAGCCTGCCTGAGTTCTAATCTTGGTCCCCCCTTCTTGTCAGCTCTGTAACCTTGAGCATGTTACTTAACTTCTCTGTGCCTCAGTTTCATCGTCTGTACAATGGGGGTGGAGAATAGTGCCTACATCTCATGAAAGCATAGTGAAAAATAAGTGTTAACATGTGCAAAGCACATGTTAGATCTGTGTCTGAAGAGACATGGGGCGAGGTCTACAGGAAGGAAAATGCATGAACGGAGTCCCTGTGCCTCAGGTTTTATTGCTTTTGTTCCTTACTTTTTGGGTTCCTGGATGATAAGCATATGATCTCTTGAAAAGTAGCTTGTCACCATATTAAATAAAAAATAATCTAATGTGTAAGAAAACAAATCTAATTTTCTTAGGATTTATAAGGAATCTATAGGGAGAACTCAAAAGCTCAGGCTTCACATCAATCTGAATCACAAAATCCAATTCTTGTCCAGGTGAGAAGCAACCAGTATCTACTCTCATGAAGACTCAAAAGTCAGAATCATGTGAAAGTCTATAGGTCTCAATGGCGTTCATTTCCTATCGCAGAAACCAAAGAAAATCTGAAAATGGCTTATTTCAGTTCAGTTGTCTCGTTAATTCTTTAAATTTCTTTTGACATAAAAAAAAAAACTTGAAGTCTTGCTTAGGAAATATAAATTTTCTGGCAAAATAAATATAGGAATAAATAAATGTCAATGTGGCTATAAAAAAAGAGTTCAAATTAAAATCCATCTTTAAAGTACCACTGGTCCTGCAACTACTCCACATGTTCACGGGTAATCAACGTGGCCGCCACTAACAAACTGCGGGACGAGTGAGCTGCTTCGCGGCCATTCCTAGGGGCTTGCAGATGGCGGTCTCGACCTCCTTTTTCGTCTTGGTCATTCTGAATGGCAGAAGGATCTTGAAAGCCTTTCTCCTTATCCAAGGAACCCAAGAATCCAAAATTTGGTCAAAGTTTATTGGTTTGCCCATAAATTCCACTCCCCTTGCCCTGCCCCTAGAAGCTACTATCCTAGGCAATCTGGTCTGGCCTTCTTGGTGCTAAAAGCTACCGACTCCATCGAGCTGTGTTTGTGTAGCCGCTAGGGAGAGTCGTATGTCTTGGCAGAGGATCCCAGAGCGGGAAAGACACCGGGAACCTCCACTCTATCACCCTAATGTACAGGGAGGACAGACTCCTCCAAGAGCTGCCAGAAGTTCAGCTAACAGGGCACCAGACGATATCTAGCCAGAACGCCTGGAGACGGGAGCAGGGTACGCATCCCCAGGATGGCTGGGTGGCCGGGCCCAACCAATAGCAGTTAGTGGAGATCACCGGGGCCTGACGGGACCATGTCAGTAGCGGCACATTTCTAAGCTCTGGCTATGACTGATCCCTGACGGCAACAGTTGCAGCCCTTTGGGCAAAGAAGGAAGTAGCTGGTCAGATGAAAAGGATTCGACTGGACATTGGGATGACAGAGAACATTTTTATCAAAAGGACACAAAATATTTACAGATGGTCTTAGTGTCCTTCAGTGTCTTTCCACAGAAAGATAAAGTCTTCAAGGGAGATTTCCCCAAGGTAGGAAGGGAAGAGAACTCTGGGCAGAGTAGGATTTACAATGGACCTGGCAAGAAATTAAATGGAATTAGGAATTTTTCCCCAAGTCCTTTGTGATTTCCTCTAGAGTTCCTGTCAGCACTGCTCACTGACAGAATGCGGGTGTGTGCATTTATTAACTCCTGTAAGAATCTCCTAGAGCACAGGGTCAGCAAACTTTTTCTATAAAGAGCCAGATAGTAAAAATTTCAGATTTTGCAGGCCATAAGGTCTTTGAAGCAAGTATTCAAATCTGCTGTTGGAGCCTGAAACAGCCACAGACAACATGTAAATAAATGAGCATTTCTGTATTCCAATGAAACTTTAAAAAATAGGCAGTTGGCTGGACTTGGCCATAGGCTGTGGTTTGCCAATCCCTGTTTTAGAGTTTAAATCTTAAATTTAACACTTTTAAGTTGTAAATGGATATTCTATTTTGACACAGAGCAGCTAAGCCTGTCCACGGCTCACAGCTTCACGCTTACAGCACTGGCCTGGGCCGCTCAGGCAGCAGCCCAGGGAGCGAAACACCAGCAGCTTTCATGTAGCTGATGTGACTCTAAGTTTTCCAAATACACCTCAGAAGCTAAAGTAATGCGTTCTGGGAGACACAGTCCTCTTCAGACTTCAGCACATTCCCGCTTGCTGTCTCTTCCTTGCAAGGAGGTGGGCAGGCGTCTGCTCGGCTCACTGCTGAACCTCGTTCCTTTCTGCAAATGTCGCTCCCCTCAAAGATCTGAGACCCAAACCAGCACATCTCCCTTTCCCTAAATCCAAATTTCAAGCACAGGGTGAAGAGAAATAAACCATACAAAATAATCTGCCATACCTTGAGTGACTGTCTTTTTGTCACATAATTTTCTGAATGAAGTAACTTCTCATATTCACTGAAAAACTAAGAGATAAGAAAACATGTATCAGGGTTATTGAGAAAAAAAAGTGGTAGATAACATCATAAAGCTTGAGTATCAACTTCTAACACCATAAAGGCCAACGCAGCCCTGGTGCCCCTGCTGTGGTCTCTTTCACACGTTCCTCTGACGGGCTCGGTGTGCCACCCTCGGATCCCCGCCCAGCTCCAGGCAGGCCCACGGAGGGCGCACATCTAGTCCTCTCTGTCACCCAATTCTATACGCCCAGATGTAACTCCCTTTCCCCCCCGTGGTTTCCCCACTGTTGAATCAGCTCTCATTTCTTGGTGTTATTCATATTTTTTATAAACAAGAATTCAATTTGTCCAAAGCACAACCACAATGACAAAAGTTACCTGTTCTTTCAAGGTACCAAGCAAGGAGAGAAAATAACTAAAAACAGAAGAGAGGAGCAATTCAGCACTGTGTTATAGGCAGATGTCCTGGAGAAGGTGGGACTTAGGCTCAAGCTTGACGACGGGAAGGATTTTGTTCAGAAATGAGGAGGAGAAAAGAGATTCTTGGGGGGATAAGAAAGGAAGGGCACAGCATGAGTGAAGACCTGGGAGAGGAAAATGCCGCAGATTTAAGAATTAGTGTCCACTAATCTCCAAAATGGTGGTCACTAGCAAGAACAGTGTCACTGGAATGGTAAGGGGTAGATGGAATGGTAAGCCAAGTAAAGTAGGAAACCAGGAACCAAAAATGATGGAGACACAGGGGCCAGGCTATCCTTCAAAAACAGTAGAGAAGGCCAGTTAGTGTAAAGATTTTATATATACTTTTTGTTTGTTTAAACTGTGGAGGTTTAAAACATTCCACAAGTTTGCAGAACTAGTATGACTTTGTTGGACTGGTGCTTTCCTGAGACCTGAGGTCATGGTGAGTTTGAGAGGATGCTTTGTCATCTATCTGTGTGAAAACTACGCATGCTCACGCTCTAGGATGGGTCCTCAGGAGCCATTCATCTGTGGTCTGGAGTGGGGGTTGGCAAATTAAGCCCACAGGCCAAACCCAGCCTGCTGCCTGGTTTTACAAATATAACAGCCATGCTTGATTGTTTACTGAAAATGAATTCGTTTATATATTTCTGTATTGTTTGTGACTGTTTGCAAGAGACAGAGACTGCAGGACCCATAAAGCCTCTTTTATTATCTGGACCTCTTCATTTAGAGCTGACCCAGATGCCTATACATCCCAGGCAGAGGTGGGATGGCCATCTATTTAATATGCAAGCAAGTTAGATTTCCCTTTTTTCAGAAAAAGCTGTTATCTCTACCTTCTCAAATGATTAAACTGATCAAAACAATTGGATCTGCTTTTAATGAGTAAGACAGAATATGTGTATCCCAAGTTCTTGACGGAAAATGCAAGTTAAGCTTTTCTGCTACATAATTCTCTGGATAAGCTTCGTTGTAAGAAGTTTTTCACGGGGAACTGCATGAAGAGTATGTCCAGAGTAGTCGATGTTTCTCCTAGACATGTTAGATTTTCTCTCTAGATTAGGACAGAGGTCAGGGAGCAAACCTAGACACCTTCCCCTCACCCCACACACCTTTAGGAAACTCCAAGACTTGCTGTCAGGGAACTGCACTTCAGCTGAGCATTGTACTGACCGTAGTGTCACCCACGGTAACTGTCCACTACACAACACTGCAATTTCACTCCGCTTTAAGAATGACAATGGGAGAAATTTATTTCAGTTTCCAGTGCTGGAAAAGGCTATGTTTCTTTTCAGCAACCAGCACATATATTTTACTTTATAAATATTGTAAAGATCTTTTAGTTGATTTTGTTTCTTTCTATGCTTTGGTTATTATTAGAAAGCTCAGTGCCAAAGTGTACAGGATTTTGGAGCATGCATTTGTTGTGTAATAATCTTACCTCAGGCTTTATTTAAATTACCCGTATCCCCCACTTTGCTTCTCCCTCCATCAAATCTGAATACACCGTATATATTTGTTAGTTGTCTCACATACATTCTTCTAAAATCCTGTTAACTGATGTCATAATAATAACATGTAGGAAACTATTTTCCTGCAAGATTAAACAGATTTCACTGCCTGTAGTAAATTTCTTGGAAATTGGCTTTGGTAGGCTTTAAAACAAGATACCAGTATGTTAAAAAAAATGTTGGAGACCATGTGGTGATAATAATAAATTAGCTAGCACTTATTAAATGCTTCCATGTTCCAGGTACTGTGCCCCACACTTCACATACGCGTTCTTATCTAATCCTCACACTGAACCCAGTAGGCAAGTACTACTATGAGCCTTCTTTAGGGCTGAAGACCCTGAAGGCACAGAGGGTACATGAAGCAGCTGCCCGAGATCTTACTAGTGCTTGGCAGGGCAGGGACTTGTAGGCAGATTCTAGGCAGTCTGATACTCAAGCCTGTGTTTCTAATTCATGTAAAAAGGCCCAATGAAATGACAGTGCTGCCACTTTAAACCAGCAAACATTCAAAAAGAAACACACCCATATCCAAATACATGTGCAGAAATAAAAATAAAGCACCAGTGACATGGAAACCATTTATGAGGCTATTTAGGAAGGACTTAGTATGTAGTCAGCATTGTGCTATGATGCTGCTGGGAGTAGAAGGGCAAGATAGGGAGAAAGAACACAAAACAACGAGAAAGCATGTATTTTGTCTCCAAGAATCTTATAACTTAGTTGAATAGTAAAGTGAACAATTAAGTATTAACAATACTTAGAATTTCAAAAATTCAAACGTACTAGTGGAAGAATTAAAATCTAAGCCAAATCTTGTGGGATAGATGGGGATTTCAAGTGGATTGTTATTGTTTTAACTTCTCTAAGAGTACCTATCAGGTCTTGCACAACTTGTAGTTTAACCACTATGGCAGGAGAGACTGCCTGTGGGTATCTCAGAAGACCCTCCTGAGGAAAGCAGAACCCACTTTAGCCCTAGAGGCGGTTGTGCTGGTCTAAGGAAATCATGTTATCAAAGCACTCTGAGAATCATTTACAAATCTCTGGGGGACACCATTACCAGGAATGTCTGACTGATTCAGCACTGGAAGGCTAGTCCCATGTCCTCATTTTACAACAAGGACAGACTCTAAGTCCGCGAGCAGTTAACTACCCTGGTCACGGCCACAGAGAAGTTAGCAGCAGGGCAGGAGCAGAGCCGGCTTTGTCCCCTCTGGCCAGTGCTGCTCCCACGCCCTCAGCCGTGCCTCCCTTCCTCTGTATTTATATGCAGCGGGGATGTGGGGCAATTGATGGAAAGGAAGGAAAAGTTAAAAGGTCAGATAATATTTTCATTTTATCTAAGTGTACTATTATTCAGCAGAAAAATGCTCTGTTTTTCTCTTTCAAAGCAAGAAAAGATGCAAAGGACAGTGTGTCAATCAAAAAGATCTGCTTTTATTAACATTGGTGACTCTTAAGTTGGTATATAACCCGCCACTGCTGAATTTGGCTTAAAAAAAATCTGCTTCTGACCAAGTAACACTCTGTAAGCTGCTTCAGTAGAGAAATGATTACAGCACCACTTACCACCACTTAAAAACATCATATCTGCAAAATACATATTCTGGTACAACATCTAGTTTAAATCTTTCAGTTACAATGTGTTACTTAGAAACAATGTTTCACATACTTACTCTATCGTAATGCTGTTCCAAAAATTCTGCACTGAGCAATTTATGTCTTGTAAGTAAATCCTAAAAAAAGAAAATTTGTTTTTACAGTTGCTCTCCATTCAAAGTCTTTCAGAAAAGAGAATCCTAAAACATTCCACGCCATTATACCTGATAAAAACTGTTGTTAAAAATTACTATATTTAACACTTGAGCATGAATTGTACTGAAAATGTCGATTCTATATAAGAGCAAATAAAATCATTAATAATTTGAAATTGTAATTTTAATGATTATAATTAGGCATGAATCTATAGCTCTTAGAAGGAAAACAAACAAACAAAAACATACAAGGCAATAAAAATATAAACTAAAAGAAAAGGACTAAAGAATTATAGTGAAATAAGTTAACAGTAGTGGTAAACGTCAAACAGAATCCTGTACCCATTTAGTGCTCCTGGTAGAGAAAGAGGAAATTTCTTTTATTAGAAAAATTATCAGAGGTTCTATTTTCTCTCTCCTAAATTTAATTACTTTCGGTTTTGTATATAATGTAATCTTTTTTCAGAGATAGAATGTTTCTTTAAAAGTGCCCTATATAAACATTAGTCTCTATGTAAGCAAAATAATGCTATAAAAATGTAGGGTTAACAATTAGTTTGACCTATGGCCCAATTCTGCATTATCATGAAATGCCTCACCCCATAGCTTTCCCAGGAAACAACTCGAGGATCAATCATTCAGAAACATCTATGTGCCAGGTACAGTTCTAGGTGCTAGAGCTTCAAAGACAAAGAGATATGATCCCTGCCTTCAAGGATTTAAAAGTTCACAATGGACTAGGTCTTGGTCTCACCGGGTGGGAAAGAGAATAAGAACAGGCGACAGCAGCAACGCCCAGTCAGTACCTGGAGAACTAACGGATTAAGTCCCTTCAGCACCACTGCTAGAGAGGTTAGTGTAATAATCTCCTTTCTCCAAACCAACTTTCCTTAACCTGTCTTCTTTCCTGAAGTTGCCCAAGGTTATAATGAACTAGTGTTTCTTGAAGTATGTTGAAGTGTAATACTGATCTTGAGAAATGCTCTAGGTAATTTTCCGTGGTAAAACAAATGTGGAAGTCCCATCAGCTCGAGTTCCCTTGTAGAGACCTGTCAGGTCTCTGAGATTTTGCAGGGACCCTTTTGTCACCTACCTGCTGTTAACATCCTTTTCCAAAAGGCCTTCCATACAGGCTTTCCTTCTGCCTGGCTACCCAGTACTCATCCCTCGTACCTCAGCGCAAGCACTACTTCCGCAGGGAGCCTTTCCTGACAGGTCACCAGCATGAAAGCACTGGTCACAGCTGTGACTTTACATCTGTTTGTCGGATTATCTGAGTAAAGTCTTGTGCTAGTCTGTAAATTCCATAAATACAAGGGTCATATCTATTTTTGCTAACCTTTGACTCTCAAGCACCTATGCACTGCCCAGCACATAGTAAGAGCTTAATATTTAATAAATCTATGAAAGAACTAATAAAACCGGGGAGCCTGTTTGGAAAACTATCACATTAAGCAATCTTCAAAGTATGCTTTTAAGAAGGCTTCTAACCCAACCCCAAAGATTTACAGTTGTTCACACTGCTGGATAGGGTATATATCATATTTCCTGACTATAACAGGGATGCCCAAGAAGGACCCACCCAATTTTTTCCAAGTCCTCTTTGAGGATTAAATAGGCAAAATTAGAAAACCTGTAGTTTGAGTACCCCCAAGAATTTGGCAAGAAGTGCTACAAGGTTTCCCCTATAGGGAAGAGGAGGTCAGTGGTAGCAGAATTTATATTATCTTAGTCCACTGGTCCATGGGGACAGATGTGAAGGAGAGGAACAGGAAGACTTTGAGGGGAATGTATTAAGCATAGATGGCATTTAATACATGCCTGTTAAAGAGCACTTACCACCGTTTAACACACTACTGTGTTTGTTCATGGCTGCTGTCCCCCTGTGGAAGCGCCGCAAGGGCAGGGTTTGGCTGTATGGCTGGTTCACCCTGAACGCCCAGCACCCAGGCAGGCACTCAGAGACATGGTGAATGAACACATGAATAAGTGAATTAAGGGACTAAGGCACATCAGGAT
The DNA here is from genome assembly GCF_041146395.1 of Eulemur rufifrons. Classification (NCBI taxonomy): domain Eukaryota; kingdom Metazoa; phylum Chordata; class Mammalia; order Primates; family Lemuridae; genus Eulemur; species Eulemur rufifrons. Next base: position 8,244,974 of record NC_090983.1, read on the forward strand.
CCAGGCAGACTGAGTGTCACTTCTAGTTTTTTGTGGCTAAATCATTCTGGAGGCCAGTACGAGGAAGTACAGTGGAAGGAACACGGTCGCTGTTCTGTCATGGTCTGATGAAAGAGGATGCCAAGGGATAGGGGTCTTAAGAGATGCTGGCTCTCAACTGGGGTTGGATTCTTAACAACAAGTAGGTAGAAAGTGCCTACTCTGTACAGCAAAGGTCCTCTAGGTGTAAACATGCTGCACAACAGATTTTTATTGAATGTTTGATTGAAGTGACTATTCACTCTGAAGGACATCTCAAGCAGGAGCAAGAGGCTCAGAGTTGATTCCAGAGTATGGTGGCTTCTAAAAAAAAGAAAAAGAGGCACACGGTGGGGCCACAAACTAGAAGGGGGACCTCCAACATCTCCCCCTCTAGGGGAGATTCTATTTGTTATCACGTGGAAACTCAATGGCCGTGGCATAGGAGACTGAAAGGGGGCGCTCTAAGACTGCTAAAGGGGGAGTAGGACCCAATGCCCAATAGGACGTTAAGAAGGGGTGGGTGTGCTGGGGGAAGCACTAGCAGGAAAGGAGCAACTGTTAAGAGCCAGCACTGACAATCAGGCTAATACTAAGCTGGGAAAAGGAAGAGATGGGGACTTGGGCAGTGCTTCTATCTGCTGAGAGATGTCCAGTTCCTTTAACCAGCCTAGCAGCTAGAGCTAAAAGCTCTGGAGAGCTCAGTGCAGGGACGGGGTCGGGGCTGGTTAGAAAACAACAGAACAGAAAATGAAGCGCAAAGGGCATGCAGTCAGAATCTGGTCAACGATCCACAAAGCCGACAGGCTACATGTAATCTCAGACCAGCAGAGTTGCTGTCAGTCAGCAGAGGGGAGAAGAAAAGGATCTCTAATCTCCCACCTATCTGAATTCCAGTCTACCTGGGGCCCTGGCGTAACTTGGAGAAAGATCAGGGATCATTTACCAAGTCCAGCAGACTGAGCAGCCAACTTTTGGGGTGGGCTGAATTAAAAACTTTCCTAAAAGTTTGAGTTTGGGCCCAAACATCATGTGACAAACAGCCCTGGAATCTGAAGAAATACTGCTAAACTGGGGGGCTTATTTTCACCTTCACCTTGGCAAATTATTCAGCCCCATTTCCTACTTGATGTTCGACTATGTCCAAGGACAAGGAACTCAATTCTTCCAATTGTGTGGTTAGTTCACCTCTGGAGCTCTTATAGTTAGAAAGTTCTTCCTGTGCTAGAGTCAAACCTATCCTCAAGTTCTTTCCAGAAATGGTCAGAGCCAACAGATATCTTTAGTCCATTTTCTATAGGACCCACTTCAAATACAAGTAGTACTCTCATGGCAAGCCCCTACCGAGTCTTCTCTTCTCCAGGCTAAATACGTCCAGTTCCTTTAACCACTCCTCGAATGACAGGGTTCTGAGTCCCCCTCACCATCTACTGTCTTCTGAAAGTCATCTATTTGTCTATGTGCCTCTTAAAGTGTAGCGCCTGGAATGGAACACATTTATGTGTTGTTACCTAATAAGCTTATAGTGGAGTGAGACCATCAATTAGCTCCTTAGGTTACACACTGTGTTGTCACAAGGAGCTCTGAGGGCAGCATCATCACACTGTTTCATTTTATAGTACGTAGTCAGAATTGTACACTCAGAGTGGGCGCTGCAGTTAGCCTGCCTGGATTCAAATTCTGACTTCACTCAACATCTCTAGGCTTCATTTTTCTCATCTGTAGAGGAGATAGTAACAATACCTCCTTCATAGGGTTAAGTATGAGATGGAATGACCTACATTCTAGTAATTATTACACTTAGTAATTACTTCATTTTGTTTTAACTATTATTATTATGTCTTACTCCTCCATCCCATATTCATACAGTTGGGTCCTCCAGTGGAAGACCTCAGGTATCTGTATCTTATTTCATCCTGTTAAATTCTGGCTTCTCTGGATCTTCGTAAGTTTTAGGATCCACTGTTACTGCTGTCTTTCCCTTTGTGGCTATAGCATCTACATATTTGATAAATATGCCTTGTCACCCTTTTTTTTCCAGTCCTTAATAAAAAATGTTCAGCTGGGCTGGGTGGGGAAAGCCCAGTGGAGTTCCGCCAGAAGTTTCTCGCCAGGGTGATGCTAATCCATTTGCCAACGGTGTATGAATATGGCATTCTATTAGCTGTGAATCACTATACTGAAAGTACATCTAGCTCAGCTTTTTAAAATTGCTTCTATGACAACAGATTTGTAGAATTATTCAATATCTACCATATTCTCATCATGAAGGAATAATTCTGATAGCTAATATTTACTGCATACATACTGTGCGGAGGCATAATAACTTTGACATGCTTGTATTATCACCCGCATTTTAACAGAGGAAGAAGTGGAGGTTAAATCAGCAGCAGAGATGGTTTGAATCCAGGCAAACCATCCTGTCCCCGATCCTTTGGCATCTATGAGATCAGTGTGACTGAACTTAACTCTTAGTGAACCCACACTGGCTGTGGGGACACAATTTCCTTTCTAAAATGTTCAGAAATCATCTCTTTAGAAATACTTTCTAGAAACTTACACAGGTATAACATCAAGCCCCAAGATCCAACCAGTCTCTCTGGGAGAACCTACCTTCTTTTATTCTGGAAAATTGGAAATATATTTGTTGGTTTTTTAATGCCCTTCCCCCATCTCCCTAATTCCTCAAAAAAGAAAAAAAATCATTAACAAATATTGGCCATCTGGTTTACCAGCTCAGTATCCATCCATTCAAGCTATGAATCTTGGATATTTAGGGCAGGTAGTTTTAATTTCCTTTTAAGACTCAGTACCTACTTCAGGGGGTTTAAATCCAGGGTTATGAATAAGCTCATTTGTTTAAACAATTTTGTGTGTAGAACACATTTTCTGGAGGGGCGCTCTTGCCACATTCTCCAAGGAGAGCATGAACCACGGATTAGGTCTCCCTTTCCATTACAAAAATATCCTCTGTGATGAGGACCCAGCAAGGCAGGAGAGGAGCAATTTCCCTTTCCTTCTTGTCGGTGCCTCTGCTATGTAGCTGTGCGACTGCCCCTCCTGGCCCCTCTCCTCGCTCTGGCTGCAGATTCTCCTAGGGTGAGTGGAGAGGCAGCTCCAGCCTGTTTGGTAGCTTAGCCACCCTGAGGTCACGATGGTAGGGCTGTGCCTCTCTCTTATGCACTGTCTTGGTTGCAGGCTCTGCTTCATTTTGTTTCTTGGTGAGCTCTCTCTTCAGGGCACTCTTTCATCAGCTCCCCCTTTCTGTGGGCTCAAGAGCACCTGACACAGAGTCCACGCCAGTCCCTCAGCGCGCTCTGCTAGAGCTCTCCCCTAGAATGCTACGTTGTTTACTGAAGCATCCCCCCTTTTTAAGCAGAGAAGACATGCCTGGCTGCCTACTCTTTCCCTCTCTGGCCACCATGACCTGACACAGCTGCTTTGCCCACAGTGATTCTATCACCACCATTTTCTCCTTGGTGAGAACAACTGAAATGCAATCATCAGCAAGGCCAATCAAGACTTTGTCAGATACTGCAAATCACATTCTGGCATGTAGTCAGCACATCTCTCTCACCTGAGCCACTTCTGCCATCTGTGCCAGGAGCATGTCCTCCACGTGGTCAGGGGTCTTGCTGCATTCTCCCACACCACTGCTGCTCCTCAATCCTCTTCCCTCACCCTCATGTGCCCAGAGTGTTGCCACTCTCGGGCTCCTGGCTGTCCTTCCACACAGGGGAATCTCTCCTTGACACATGGTGCTGCTAGACCTCCCTCCATGCCGGGTCTGCGGCTTCTGAATGGGGCACACCCTTCCGTCGATGTATTCTAATCATGAGTCCTATCCCACCAACTGCGGTGACACCTAAGACATCATATTGACCACTCTAGGTTATAATCTCAAATTCATTTCATTTTGCTTTGTACACTGACAAATAAACATCTGAGGTCTTACTTAAGGCTTCTGACACCCTCTTTCATGGTTTTGGGAAATAACCCCCTGGGCACCTATTATGCTATGACCTTATTCAGTGTGAAACCCTAATGACCAGATCCTCAGGCTTTCATCCTATCTTAAGGGGCTTCACTCACTCTGAGGCTCAGCATATTTACCCAGAGACCAAGGTGTGTGCTCATTCCAGACAGGCTCTTTTTAATCATAAAACTGAACCCTCACAAAAAAAGTGGCCACTTCTCACTGTAATAATGTTCATGGTTTCTGAGCATGGTCATCTACATGTAAGTATGCTAAATACTGGTTATATTAAAATAGTTCTAAATATTTACTTATAAGGTCAGCCATTTTTATATAAGAAAATTTAACAAAGAAATGCTTGCTCTCACTGTGCCAAAAACTAATAAAGATTACTGCTTTTATTTATACTTTAAATAGCACAAAACCTCGCAACTCAAAACAAAAACCTGCATGTTGTACAGTACACTCATATCATATGTGTATTTAATTTATACAAATACACAACAGAGGTAAGGTAGATGGGGGTGTGGGGAGGATACATAATAACTTAAATAGTGCAGGTGATTCTGTCCCCACACTGCATTTAACAGATATGCTCTGGTGTGGGCAGGAGAGGGAAGAGGTGAATTAACTGTTCCCTTGGGCCTGTCCACAATGTGGGTATCTCTGTCCTGACTATGGTTCTACTGTTTAATGACATGTATATTCTAAATTAACATGGACCCTGAACAGAGTCAACTCCTTCATCTGGTGTTTCAAAGAAACTGCTGCAGAATGTTCCAACACGGGAGAAAACTTGGTTATTATGTGTACTGTATGGTATATCATACTTAATGGGAAATTTAACAGAAAAGTATAATTTTGACCATACAGGACTTTTCTCTTTTAGAAAGACTTTAGAATTTAACTCCTCTTCCACCCCCTTTAAGCTGTGACTTTACTGCATATCACTAAATCACACAAACACATATAAAATATATCTTCTCTCTTCCCACTAGAGGGCAGCTGTGTGTAGATTTAGGAGGGCTTAGAAAAAAACGACACACCTGTTAATCTAACTTGCAAGTATATTTAAAATTCTACAGTTTTTATGTTACCTTGAATGTGGCAAATGCATCTGAAGCTATGTCAAATGTTGACATTTCCACGTATCTGAAGAAATCATAAAACTGTTCCGACCACAAAATGATTTTTGCAAGTGGTTCATGTCTGATGCACTCTCTTAACATTATTCCACAATTTAGAGCTATTTCCGGAGATTCATACCTGCAACAACAAAACAAAAACCAAACAAACAAAAACACCAAACATGATTGCTCTTTTAAAACTTCAGTACTGAACAGTTCAAACTTTTAGAACAGGAAGTTGCAGACATGTGTCCTAAACAAGGCATTTCTTTCAGAGTAAGTAGAATATGTGCTCGGGTTAATTTATTCTAGTGCACACAACACATTGGTTGGTGATAGCTGCCTTCAATCAAAGAAAAACAGCCATGAGAGTGATCATGTGAATAAAAGTTCATTATTTAAGCTAACAGATTTGAAAAGAAGTATTTAGGGTGATACCACTCTGTATAGTGGTTAGCTTTTAAATATGGTATTCTCGACACTCAGAAAAAAAGCCAAATCAAAAAATAATATAAAATATTTTTCCAGATTCAGAAACTCAGAATATCTAAATAGGCCTATCAAATATCTAGCATTTATATTTCATTGTTTCAATTCAGTACTCAAAATAGTACTTTGAGACTCCCAGCCCCTTGTAAATACCGCAGAACTGAAAGCCTCCTCCTAAGGATTTCTCAAAGTGCCTCCAGGAGAGCCCAGGGCCTCCCCCAGCAGCTCTCTCCACGCAGCCTTCCTCTGTGCTCATCTCGGAGTCTCTCACCTCCTCCTTGCCCGCGACCAGAAAAAAGCCCCTCAGCCAAGCAAGAGGTGTTTCCTCTTCGGACGTGCACCAAGCCCTGGGACTGGACCCTGCCACCCTGCTCAACACATCACTTTCTTTACTTCCACTTCCTTTCAAGCTGCGCGCATTGGCTCTCTTTCCCACACCCATTCTCCTCTAGTTTTTTGCAGTCAAATTCCATTTCCGAACACTCTAGTGAAATAACTAATTGGCCAGCAAAGACCTCCACTTGGCTAAAACTAGCGATCTTTTCTCATAACACAGATTCTTTTATTAAGTGTCCTAACAGTGCTGATCTTTGCATTTTCTCTTTAAAACAAGAAAGATTAATAAAACCTCTCCCAGTTCTCCTTTCTATCTCTGACTGTTCCTATTTCTTGCTTGGCTGAGGTCTTACCAATTGCCTACAACCTGCTAATGAAAGCCCACACAGTCTCCTGGCTCCCACCATGACTAATAACCGCACCCCAAGTCTACTCATGAATTGTAGTTTGGCATTTTCTGTTGCTTCTGGACACCTTCAGTTAAAGGTCTATATACACGCAACATGTCTAAAATCAAATCTCACCTCCCTCCACAAAATAACTCCCTAACTCTGCTGCTTCTTCGTTTCTATAATTTGGCATCATTATTTTGTTTTAGATAGCCAGGTCTAAACCAGGTCTAACAGAACTTTCTGTGATGGAGAAAGGGTTCCAGATCTGTGCTGTCCATTGTGGTAACTACTAGCCATGTGCAGCTAACAGAGCACTTGAAATCTGGCCAGTGTGACTGAGGGACTGAACTGTAAATATTTAATTTAAATTAATTTGAAATAACTTTTCCTTCTTCATTCCAAATCTTCCCATTTTCAGTGTCACCAGACTTTTAAAAATGCTTCTTTGAAATATCTCAGTTTCATTTCTTTTTATCCATTTCCACTGCTGCATTAACTCACTCCTAGACAACTGCAAATGCTTCCTAACCAGTATCTTTGTTCAAGCTCTATCTTAATAAATCTTCCCAACACACAGTATATCAACAGCACTTCCTGCTTAGGAACTTAAAATTATTTCTTCTAGGTAATCAAATAAAGACAAACGTGTGGGCTCAATGTCCAGCCAGTCTTCTGCTCATCATATCTATCACTCTGGCACAACTCCATCTCCCACTGGTCCATAAAACTTTCAGATTATTGTTGCCAATCACGTTGTGTTCATTCCTGCCAGCAATACACCATAAGGATGCCTTCTCTCTTTTTTCTGCCTATACAAATTCTAAACTATTGGGAACTCCAATCTTAAGCCCCATTCCTTTTACCAACTCTTGCCTTTTTAATCAAAATCATATTTTATTCCCTGAAACCTTGTAGTACTAATTTGTTATCTAATAGTGTTATCCTCTTGTATGTATGCTTATCATTGATCCTCAACAAGATCAAAACCACATTCCTTTACATCATTTGAGGTATGGCAGCTAGAATGCTGACTGGCTCTTATCTGAAATGTCTGCTCACAAATGGCTGATCATACAACTTATCTTTGCTGATCTTTAATAAGCAGGAAACTAGAAGGACAAGGGTAAGACAGTTTGGTACAACAAGTTGGGCAGGTTTTGACGGAGGTTTGTCAAGCTTATCTAAATGATTAAACCATAAACCAATGAGTACAAGGCAAACAGTTATGCTGTACAACCTGTTCGCACTGAAGTAGAAAGCACATTAACATTTAAATTGCCAGTAAAAAAAACCCTATTGCCTACAAATGCAGTCTAACACAGTAATAAGATTTTAAATGCATACTAATACTAGCAGCATACCGCCCCCAATATCCAACCTCAAAATACTTATAGCCTAAGAAGATGGGCACATCGTATGTAAGTAGCTTAAACGAATTAAACAACAAAAGTAAAAAAATATTAAAAAGTAGTTCACAGGGCTCCTTAAAGAAATGGCTGTTTCCAGGTCTGGCAGGAACTGTATAAAATGAGCAAGGTGGTCTTCCCGTGCCAGAAAGCAAGGAAGCTATCACAGACTAACGGGGTCTTGCCAAAAGGACATAGGAATCAATTTGGAGGAGTTCCCAGTGGCCTAAGATGGGGCAATTTGGACATAAGTAATGATTGCAATGGATTAAGACACATCGAATATATTTTTTTAAAAAACAGAAACTTGAGATTATAATGATGCTTAAAACAGTAATTCAATGCTTATCTAAGGATGTGGCCAGGGCACCAACTGATTGTACTTTTCAGTATAATGATATCTGTTTTTCCCATACAGATTGTATTTAGGGATAACTAAGTCATCAATGAGGAAAGGCTCTCTATAGAAGAAATACATTTAATTATATGGAGAGGGAATAACAGAATCAAGAAATTGCCATTTTGAACTTAGGCAATGACCAATGAATACTAAAACTCTGCAATGGCTAGATCACAGACTGCTAACACCTGCATCCACTGGTGAATCCAAACATCTCCACAAGAGGGACAACAGGTGCCACGCAATAGGAAGCACAAAGCACTATCCATGAAGAATTCCTGCCTCCCCCCAAGTGAATCTGAATCTAAACAAATGTCCGGAGCTAACTACCAATTTATAGCAATAGGGGATGGTGTAATATATTAAATGAAACCATAAGAATGCAAATCCAAAATACATGATTTTTCTATAAAACAAATAACCCAGTTGCTTCAACATATAGATGGCATACATTGTTTAAAAAAGAGGGCATTAACTATTATACATTAAAAGAGAGCTAAGAGTTACATTAACCAAATTCAGTTTGTGGACCTTATTTGGAAACTGATTTAAACAAACTAACTGTAAAATGACATCTTGTGAAAACCAAGGAAATCTATAAATGGTATTGTGACTGTTACACTGTGTTATGTGTTATGTACTAGGGCTGCACACTGAAGTGATGTCACGTGTGAGGAGGAAAAGATTAGAGGACACAAGAATGGCAGAACATTAATAACTGCTGGGTCATGGCTGGGGATGGGTTTATTGTATCTTTCCCTCCAGCTGTATGTATACCTTCAACAACAAAGTGAGGGGTCTGCTGGATCCCAGTACCAGCTGCATTCTCTATGCCTCTCCTCCCTCCCTGGCTAAGGTTTCTGCTCTGATCAACTCAGATGAGAGCTTTAAATTTTAAATTGTATCTCAAAAACCTAACTTTACATGATGTTTAACAATGTTCATAACATACCTCTGGCTACTCTAAAGTGAAAAATGTAGGCAGAGTTAACTACTTTATGGGTTTTAATAATCACTGGTTTCTATGGAAAAGGAAATACTGACTTTAAAAATACAAAGGCATCTGGAAGCTGGTCTAAGAATATCAGAGTTTCAGGCTACTCACTACATGTTTACACCCACAACTCTGAATTGATACAACAAACAAATGAGATGCCAAAAGTTCTGTGTGGCAATATCTGAAGAAGCAACATGATAGTTAGAAATAGAAAGAAGGAAACAGAATGCTGGCCTCCAACACATGCACTGACTCATGCTTTGTCTAAACAAGTTTGAACTTGGGGGAAGTGTTAAACCACAGAGATATGAATCAGTGTGAGGCAAGATAAAGCCAGGAGTAGGAGAGCAAGCTGATTCACGCCAACAGTCATGCCTGTAACATGCTTGCCCACCAGTTTAACAGAACACCACCACTGCTGGGACAAACAGATGCACACTATACCCAGAGCTGGCAGACAACCTGGCCAGTCAGGAAGGCTCAGTGATGAGGGAGAAGAGGATTTGCTTTTTCTTTTTTTTAAGTTTTTAGTTTTTAGGCTTTTTCAGTTTTGTTTGTTTTTAAGCTGACAAGATTACTCAGACATTAATGCCTGCTTAGTCCAATAGTAACTCCAGGAAGATGCACTGTGAACTGCCAAATTAAGTGGGTTAGTGATGGACACAGAGGGGTAAAAATCAAAGGGTACTGCATCACAAACACATGCCTTGTTGACCGAACAAAGTGAAGCTATGAGCATCCATGCTCTGTTCATGAGGCAGCTTGTACTGCCTTACAGTGTACATATTGTGTCCAAAGGAGATGTCTTTAAATACATAACTGATATTTCAATTTAATCTTAAAGATTAGAAATAAGACCATAAAGTACTTATTTTTTTTCCTTTAGTCATGTTCGGTTTATGAATTTAAAGGCTCACAATTAACTCAATTTTAAACTCTCTATAGGGCATTTTCAAATTCAATTTAGCTCACAGGTTGAACTTTAAGGAGAGAAATGTATTCAAGATCCATGGAAAAATTATGTGAGTAAACTACAGAGAAAATGCTTCCTACATTCACCATCCTGTTTTTTCCCAAGGCAATCTTTCCTTTTTATTTTAAACTAAGAATATAAATTTTAGTACATTGTACATACCCTTTCAATAACATGAACAAAATATTCTGTTGGGTGCAGATGTATTCAACAGTAGGAGTTCTTGTACCAATTTGTCTTCTGAGAATATTGTTGAAAATTTGAGCCACGTCTTTTTTGCCCTATTAGGAATACAATCATTAAAATATTTACCTGACTAAACATCAAAATGCCCATTCACCCTCCCAAATAAATTCAAATAAAGCTACTGTACATTCACAGTTATGACTGAATATCTGACTTTAACATGTTCATAGATATTAAATTTTCTTATTTTATCTCTTCATCTGTAATTCCAAATTCTAAGTTTTAATAGTATACTACTTTTAACATGAACAATGTGTTGACAAAGTGAAATCTCACTACATTTCACATATAATTTCAACCATTTCTAACTCAGGATCATGCTGACTCAGATATGAAAAACAAAACCTTGCTATATGTTAACAATCTATAGGGAATAATCCCACCCAAATGGAACAAGTAGTTTCAAATTAGATGCTTACATTGCGAATACTACAGATACTTTCCTCTTTTAAGGATGAAAGCAGGAGAAATTGTATTCTGCTGTTATAAAGAAATAATTCTGTAAGAAGCTGAGCTTTAATGACAAGTAGACATATCTTTCAATTACACTAGGTCTACTTAGGAAAGATTTTATATATTAATAACAAAGATGCTAAGTATCACAAGATATAGTAGTTCAGAGATCAGAACTTCATCATACTACCGTACAAAATAGATGGACCCATTTGGTGAACCTTACAATCAGAAGGCTGCACAAGAAATTAACAAATGGAGAAATGGACCCCAAGAGATGTTTCAGAATGGCCACTTGTTATGAGGCTGACAAGGACAGTGAGTGAAATGATAGCTTTTCAGTATACCTAAAGCACAAACAGATCATATTGGAGCCTGCGCTAGCTCAGGAGCAGTAATGGCAATCTCTAAGAACCAGGCTTAAGAGCACACATTTCTTCGAAGTTGATGTCTCTAAAGTCCCTAATCAATATTAAATTCAGTGTCCATGCTGGGGAGCAGGATGGGTTGGGGCAGACAAAGAAGAAGGAATTAGATGCTCTAGTGCATCTCCAACTTAGCAGAGGAAATAAAATTTGTTGTTAGAATTTGATACACTATTAAATGTAATCAGCCATATAAATGGAAATAACCTAGTTCTATCTGCTCTATAGGACAGAATTTTTATTATCAATATTATGTTCAAGTAACCTATGAACCATACCTTCTCATTCTCCCCCAAAATTTAATCTGGCTATACATCTGCCATTTTCTTCCCGGGAACATGTACTTGTCTTGCAAGCACCTGCACAGACACCAAACCACTCAGGCTGGTATCGACACTGGGGCTTAAAACAAAGCACACTCATGACAAAAGTCAAAGAGGAGACTGCCCATGATCATGCCAGAGTGCTTCATTACTATATATGCTTCTCAGACTAGTTTACTCAGACTGGTGTCAAGGACCATTAATCCTACTGTTAAATTCACTAAATATTTACCATGGCACAAGGCAGCTGTATTAGCTTGGGTAACAATCTCAAATGCCTACCAAGGCAGAGCACAAAACGCAAATGGGTGAAGCAGGCCCTGGGATAGAAGTGCAACCTGTGGCGTCTATAGCAACCCAGATGTGGATGCCCTGTGCTGCTGCTCTGTCCAGCCTGGAGGCCAAGTAGGACTACAGGCCCAACGTTGCCAGAGTTAAATTTCTCAAGAGAAGGCAGAAATTCAGAATTGTGTATAAAATCTCCTGCTATTTAAATGTTATACTAATTTAAAATTCAAAAGCAGTGCTGAGCAAACAAAACACATACGATCTCTGCTGTAATGAATATCAACAAGTAAAAAAAAAAAAAAATAGACGTAACTGGATGTTCTCTAAGATCTTCTCCATCTTTAAAATTCTAACATTCTACGGTCTTTTACTCCATACACAATGTGGTGAAATAGAGGGAAAACCCCTGTCCCAAGCCTGAGACAACCTTGGGTTCCTGACCTGGCTCTGCTCATTAGGCAGGCAGACCAGGCATGCCGATGGGGGTCAGTGACCCCCACCAACAGCCAGACAGGAATCTTGAGATGCTCCAAAGGAGAGAACATTTGCGAAAGGACTATGAATAGGGTTCTGTTTTTGACAAACAAGAAATTGATTTCTTACCTCAAAGTCAATGAGCTGTAAATCAGCTACCAGGGTGCTGAGGAGCCCGCTATTATACAGTTCCTGAGCGAGCTGAGCCACTGCTTCTGTCTGCGGCTCTTTTTCATTTGTGCCATACAGAATTTCTTTCATGGCAACCAGATTTTTGGAAACTTCTTCTGTAGCCTGATTTTGGGCGGAGGGGTTGGGGAAGAGAAGAAAAACAATTCATTTTAACAAACATATAACATACCTACATTTGTTCGGTAACTTTTCTCTAAATTAGAGGCCCTCTACATTATGGACCTATGCACAAGAGGCAAAGGTGGGCAGGCTCCAGCTCTGCCCTCTGGAGCTGGACACAGTGCACGCGTGCACACGGGGCCAACATGCTTACTGCACAGGAAGGCCAGCCTGCGCGCAGCAGACACCTGAACACTGGAAGCCAGGTTTACGTATGGTAGAAACAGAACAGGGGGAAAGGGTTCAGGTCCTCCTCAAGTGGGAGGGAAACTTCATGGAAGAGGCGACTCTGAGAATGAAGAGGCTCTGATTAGCAAGTATCAGGGAAAAGAGCGGCACCAGCCGGCGATGAGGGAGAGGGGAAAGTACAGGGTCTGTCAGAGAAAGGGCATGGAGGGATAAGGGAGAGGTAGCTGAAAATGGCTTTGAGTGCAAAGCTAAGTTGTTAGGGATAATTAAAAAGTCACAAAAGAGCTTCCACTTCTGACCAAGATGGAGGAACAGGGGCCAGATTTACCTTCCCCCATGAAAAAGGTGAACAAATAGGATAAGGTATACGAAACCAATGACTTTAAATGCGGAACTTCAAGACAAACAGGACAGAGATCCCAGAGAGAAGAGAAACGGATGAGGGGAACCCTACAATTGCTCTAGCTTATTGCCAGGCCACAGCATAGGGAGGGGGAAGCCACGCAGAATGGGTGGTCTCCATGAGTAGAGGGGCAGAGCTAGGAATCTAGGGAGGCCAAGGAGACTAGAGTTTGCAGCCCAGAGCACCAGAGAAGAGAGAACAACACAGAAAGAGCATGTCAGAGATCTGCACAGCCCCACTCGCATCTTTAGCTGAGTACTGATAAGCATGTGTATGAGAGGAAAGGAGCCAAGGCCAGCAACAGAACCATGGAGCTCACATGGCTGGAAACAGCTCTTGTTCCTATCAGCCTAAATGGAAAAAACTTCATATTCACAGGGCATCAAGCAGAGAACTCAGGGTTCTGCCCCAGTAGGTAGACAAAAGTAGCCCTAGACCAAACTCTGCTCTGGTCTGCCCAAGAAAGCTTAACAGCAAGCCTGGAAAGGATCAAAACTGGAAAACATGACCAATAATGAACTAATCAATGGAAACAGCCCTGGAAATGACACAGCTGGCAGACTTAATAAACAAGGACATTAAAGTAGTTACTATATTCAATATGTTCAAGAAAAATTGGATATGTTAAACAGAGAAATAGAAGACATAAAAAGATCTGAATCAAACACTTAGAAATATAAACTACCATGTCTGAGATAAAGGTCAGTAAATATGAAGACAGTACAATAAAAACTATCTAAAATAAAACAGCGGTCCCCAACCCTTTTGGCACCAGGGACCAGTTTCATGGGAGACAATTTTTCCATGGGGTGGGGGTGCTGTGGGTGGGAGGCGGTGCTGTGGAAATCAGGAGGTGATGGTGTGGCCAATTTCCTAATAGGCCATGGACCGGTATCGGGTTGTAGCCTGGGGGTTGAGGAACGCAGAAATAAAACATAGGGGTGGGGGGAAGGGCTTTTCATTAGAGAGCTACGGGATGACTTTAAACAACCTAATATACGTTAACTGTAGTCCCCAAAGGAGGGAATGCAGACAAAATATTTGAAGACATAATGACTGAAAATTTTCCAAATTTGATAAAAACTATAATCCCATGGAGCCAAAAAGTTGAAAAATCTCAAGCATGAGAAACAGGAACATGACAATACCAAGGTATGGAATAATCAAACTGCTTAAATTCAGTGATAGAGAGAAAATCTTAAAAGCAGCCAGAAGGAAAAAATATTATGGACAAATAATGAAAACAGACTTTTTTGACAGAAATGATGAAAGAAAGGAAGGAAAGGAAAGGAAGGAAAGAAAGGAAAGGAAAGAAAAGAAAAGAAGGAAAGGAAAGGAAAGGAGGGAAGGAAGGGGAAGGGGGAAGGGAAGGGAAAGGAAAGGAAAGGAAGGAAAAGAAAAGGAAAGGAAGGAAAAGAAAAGAAAAGAAAAGATGATGCAAGTCAAAAGACAGCGGAGAAACACTGTTAAAGTACAAAAAAAAAAAAAAAAAAAAACCACCAAACAGTCATCCTAGAATTTTATACCCAGTGAAAATATCTTTAAAAAGAAAGGCAAAATAAAAAGTTTTTGAGACAGAGAAAAGTGAAAAGATTTTATCACCAGAAGATCTGTACTACACGAAATGTTTAAGGAAGTCCTATTGGCAGAAGAAAAATTTTTCAAGATGAAAATCTGTATGTATACAAAGGAATGAAGAGCAATGGAGACAGTAATGTGAAGAAATATAAAATATTTTCTCCCGATAATTTAAACAAATGTCTTTAATAGATTTGGCTGTTTGAAGCAAAGATAATAATGTATTTTGGGGTTATGACATATGTGGAACAAAAATATATGGCAATAATAGTTTAAAGGGGCATAAAGGAAGCATAGTGTTATAAGGTTTTTTTTGTTTTTTTTTTGAGACAGCGTCTCGCTCTGTTGCCCAGGCTAGAGTGAGTGCCGTGGCGTCAGCCTAGCTCACAGCAACCTCAACCTCCTGGGCTTAAGCGATCCTACTGCCTCAGCCTCCCGAGTAGCTGGGACTACAGGCATGCGCCACCATGCCCGGCTAATTTTTTCTATATATATATTTTTAGTTGGCCAGATCATTTCTTTCTATTTTTAGTAGAGACGAGGTCTCGCTCTTGCTCAGGCTGGTCTCGAACTCCTGACCTCAAGCGATCCACCCGCCTCGGCCTCCCAGAGTGCTAGGATTACAGGCGTGAGCCACCGCGCCCGGCCTATAAGGTTCTTTTAATAACTGAAACAGCATAATATTTCCTAAAGATAGATTGTAGTAAGTTAAAGGTATATACGATTAAGTCCTAAAACAACCACTTAAAACCAAAACCCAGAATAAAGATTTATATTAATAGCTAATAAATCAACAAAGGAGACTCAAGTGGAATAGTAAAGACATGTGAAAAAACAAAGGCTGTAAAAACCTGTATAAAGTTGTGAACTAAAATAAAATCTTAAGCTCCCCTCAGCTGACTGAATGGACCACCCTCTTGGCCAAGGGGACGCACTAAAACTGAGTTGCTGGACATGAGAAGGGATGTCAGACATGCCTCATCATGCCCCTTCCCCTTCCTGTAGACAGCCTTTATAACTCATTAACAGGCATAAGGCCATACAGGACAAACCTGCAGGTCCTCAATTTACTGGGTATGTGGCAGGGTATGTGGCCTGGGTATGTGGCCTGGGTATGTGGCAGGTGGCTTGTCTCTGATTAATAGACTTCCTTATCACAACTTAAAACATTCCAAGCCTTTAGACAAAGCTTCATTTCTTTAACCAATTATAAATTAAAGGGTCTTTAAACCCACCTATATCCTGTAAGCCCCCACTTTGAGATGTCCCACCTTTTCAGGCCAAACCAGTGTACGCCTTCCATGTACTGATTTACGACTTTACGTGTAACTCCTATCTCCCTGAAATGTGTAAAACCAAACTGTGACCCAACCACAGTGAGTCCACTTGCTCAAGGCTTCTTGGGTGTGGCTCCAGGCCATGGTCCTCAAATTTGGCTCAGAATAAACCTCAGTAAGTTATTTTACAGAGTTTTATTTTACAGAGTCCTTTTCCCTTGACACAGTGAAGCCATTTATGACGAGAGAAACACTTCAGGGAGATTACTTAGCACAGATTCACAGAACATCAGCATTTAACAGTACTTAAAGAATCATCTAGTCCCATGGTACTCCCTTCTACAACCTCTTCTAATCTTCTACTAAATGATCACATTGCTTCACCTTAAATACTTCCAGTAACCAGTAATGCAGTATTAGCAGATTTCAGAATCAGATAGCTGTTAGACAATTTTATAATGAGACAAACATTGCTTCACTACGCTGTCTGCTGGCCCTGGGTCTGTACTGCAGATTAGGTGGCATTCTAACGTCTCATCCACATAAAGGCTCCTATTTGAAGGCAGCTTGCCTATCTTCCCTAAATTGTCATCTACTCCAGAAAACTTTTCTTAAATTATCCTAAGAAAGGCAGGGCTAATGTTCTAACCCTATCCAACCATTCTGCATGGAAGATGCAAATGTGATGCAGCCCAAGAGTACCTTTAAGAATTTTTGCAATTATATCATATCATTGACTCAGAGAGAACCTAAGTGAACTAACCCTTTGGCTTCCCCAGGCACTGTTTGTTGACGCAAGGTCAACACTGCAGTGAAGATTTTAACACTTCTCACTAATCTCATTATCAGCCCATCATTCAAATCATATTAAAAAGGCTTTTTGTTAAATACCTTGACAAAATAAAAATATGTTTCTTCCCTATTTATTTCCTATCAGAAAATGAAATGAATTTGGTATGATCTGTTAATAATCCTATGCTAATTTCTACTGATACGACATTCTTTTCTAAATGCTCATAAATCATCCTAATAATCTCATTATGAAACCTTATTCACTATCAATGTCAAGCAGAGTCTACCTTTTCTAGTCTGCTGTTACCATCCCCTTCTCAGTGATGCCTCAGAGGTGTCAAACAGCAGTTCACCGTCTCATACGCAAATTTTAAGTAACCCAGAACATAATTTTTCTGGGACAGGAGAAAATCATTTAGCAACAATAGGTGTTCCCTTTTCACTTCCATTTTATTAACCTTTATCCTTCAGACGATTCTGACAGGGAAGAATCTGACACTCAACAGGTTTTCTGAAGGTATTATCTGTTGATTTTACAACAGTGACCCTAAGTAGTAGGCCTCGGCCTCCTTTGCTTCTCTGGTTGGGTCAAAGTTTTAAAGCTCTTAGCAACCTTTTACATATCTCAGTTTATATTGTTCTCTGAAATCATTACATGATTTTAAATTTGAATTCAGATCATAGTCTATTCTGACAGAAAAACATGAATGAGAAAGAAGGGGGTAGACAGCTAAAGGCCATGGGTTTCTTTCTGAAGTGATAAAATGTTGTAAAATTGACTGTGGTTATGGTTGTACACATATGTGAATAAACTAAAAACCACTGAACTGTACACTTAAAATGGGTGATGAGTGAATTATATGGCATGTGAATTATATCTCAATAAAGCTGTTTTTTATAAAAAGGTAGGAGAGAGGCAGGGACATAATTAGAAAGCTATTTATTTTTCTTCTGAGTTGAATGGCAACCTATACTCACATATAAAGCCCCCTTCCCTTTCAGAAGATGACACTGTCACATTATGGGTGGGGAAGAAATGCCAGGGGACTTTCCTTACCAGCTGACCACTGTACTCACCTACCTGTACTCCTCCTTACCTGCTTCTGGATCCCTCCCCATCCTGCCTTCTCAGGAACTCACCCTGACTACTATCTCATCTCCTCATATAGTCAACCCCCCTCACCTAATTTTTCCCTATCAGTTTTCAAACATGATCAAGATCACCCCAACAAAATTAAATAATTTTAATTGTTTAAAATAATTAATTAAAAAATTTTGTTTCCTAGCTCCTGTCCACCCCATAACTAAAGCTCTCAAAATGTTTGCCTGTATTTGCTATAATCCACATCTCTTTCCTCATTCACTCTTCGGCCCAACCCTTTTGGCTGGTCACCACTGACCTGCGTGCCATTAAATACAATTTTCTGTCTTCATTACACCTGAACTCTCAGCAGCACTGAGTTGTTGATTATACTCTCCTTTAAAAACTTTTCCTCCCGTGGCCTCTGTGACTCACCACCACCCTAATTTTCCCTCCTCTCTCTCTGGTTGCTTGTTGCTCCTTCTCTGTTTCTTTTTTGACTTGTTCTTCACTAGACCATTTAAACACAGGGAATTCCTCAAGGCAAGGTACCAGGTCCTCCTCATTCTATAGTCTAAGTGATCTCACCCACACCCACTGCTTTAATTAACGTCTAAATGCAGATGCCTCACTGATTCCTATCTCTAATCCAGTTCTCTTCTCCCAGGCCTTACCACTACATTCAGCAGCCTACTGGAAAAGTCTCCACTTGTATGTCTCAGTAATGCTGACCATTTAACTTACTGAGCGTACCTACTGAGCTTAGGCCTCAGTGTGCGTGCACAGTTCACCGTGCGGACATTTCCCCAAGCAGAGCCTACTGAAAGCCTACTACTTACTGCATCTGGTACTCAACTGAAGAAAGAGGGGTCTGTTTCAGTGCTGGAGGAAATACTTGCTGTGTTAGAAATCTTCAGTCATAGTACACTCACACTGGATATTGCTCTCTACAGGGCAACTGAGGGGTTTTCAAAGGTTAAGTTTGGTTGTGATTTACCTTGTGCTCAATTTACAACCTAACTCCCTGTGATCTCACAGAGAAAACAGTGTGGAGGAATACACACCAAACTGAGTATGGGCTGCCAATGGGGAGAGGTAAGAAGAGTACTTTCATTTTTCACTTGCTCTACACTTCAGACTTGTGTGAATGTTTGACAATTCACATTTTACTTTTATTTAAAAAAAACAAAAAAATAAAGGGGACAAGATAAATAGATCAAAATGTTCATCAGGTCGGTACTAATTGGTTTATCTTCTAATGTCTTCTTCTATTTCTTCTTTTTCATCCCTCTCCTCAAGACATTCCTCCATCCAAAATTTTTAAGATTTATTTCTAACAAATAACCAAGTATGCAGGTCTACATATGTAGGTAGTTCTACCAACTACACTTTGAAAAACTGTGCCACAAACAATGCCAAGTATAAACCCAAAGACTGGAATGGGATTTAACAGCTAGAAGGTGCTCAACTATTCAGAACCAGATAATGGATGCTGGGAATAAGAGACTTCCAAACATGGGCATTCCCACAGCTAGTTATCAAAGGATTACTATAGAATAATCAGCAGCTCAATATAAAAGAAAAACTAAAATTAATCAACTGAATTATTAACAGTCCTGATAAATAAGTGAGACTAAGTTCATATTTCAATTGATGACTTTTAATTATATGTATATTTCAACTATGTGTGTGATTTCTGTTCCCTATTTACGTGGACAATTACAAGTTGATTAAACAAAATGCTTTATAGAAAGAAATAAACATGTCCAACTATTACCAAAAATGATCAAAGAAGTTTAAGAAGTAGAGTATTTCACCAGGTAGTCTGTTAACTCATGCTTTGGAAAATATTTGGTGGGTAGAAGAGATGGTCAAAAGGTATGTGAACTGGGAGTGGAGTGTGGACAACCATTAAATCCTCGCAATTTTCTTAGAAATACAGTTTCATAACTTATTTCTCCCTCCTTACCCGTAACCTTTGTCACTAGAATTCTCTTACCAAATTCGTCTCAGTCATTACATCTATATTCCCAAATACATATTCAATCTCTCCCCAGCTCTGACTTTGAAACCTTGCTTGTGGGGATGTAAAATGGTACAGCAGCTCTGGAAAAAGGTGTGGCAATTTCTTATAAAACTAAATATGTGCTTACCATATGACCCAGGGATTGTACTTCACACAAAAACCTATACAGAAATGTTTATAGCAGCTTTATTTGAAATAGCAAAAAACCAGAAACAGCCGAGCTGTCCTTCAACAGGTCAATGGTTAAACACACTGCAGTGCACTCCTTCCATGGAGGACGACACAGCAATCAAAAACAATGAACTATTGATACTCATACCTGCTTGCATGGATCTCATGGGTATTATGCTGAGTGAAAAAAAGCCAATCTCAAATGGTTACATTTTATATGATTCTATTTATATAACATTCTAGAAATAACAAAATTTATAGATTTGGGAGAACAAACTAGCAGTTGCCAGCAGGGGTTATGGATAGGGCTATAAAGGTAGTGACGGAACAGTTCTATATCTTGAGTGTAGTCGTGGTTACAAAATGTGATAAAATTGCATAGAGCTATACCCACACCCACAAAAATTGTAAAACCATGAAATCTGAGTAAGGCCTATGGATTGTACCAATGTTAATTTCCTGGTTTTATACTGTATATAGTTATGTGAGATGTTACCATTAGGGAAAAGTGGGTAAAGAGTACATGGGAACTCATTTTTGTAACTTCCTGTGAATTAATAATTTCAAAACAAACATTTAAAACAAAGCAAAACCACAACATAAGACTTCTTTAGCTCCCTCAGCAAATCTTTAGGTTGGTAAATAAGGCCCTTGTCAAACTTACATCTCTAGCCTTACCCCCACCATTCCCCTATATCTCTACTCCTTAAAGTCACACTGATCTTGTCACTGTTTTTTTTAATATGCCATAGTTTATGCTGTTTCACATTCTGTTCCTTCTCACTACTCTCTGCCTGCCAAACAGCTTAAAAACAGCTCAAATGTCACTTTAAACCTAGTGCCATCTCTGTGCCTGTCCCCAATAGAGGCAGCAACTGCCTTATCCTCTTGGTTCCCACAGACTATTATTCATACCAAGTGCCTCTGTATTATTTACATGCCTATTTCTTCTAGTAGATTATAAACTCCTTGAAGAAGAGAGAGATTTGATCCACATGCCTATCTGCCCACACATAGAGGCACTAAAATGTCTGTGGATTCAGTCAAATTGGGAATCCTTTGTAAGGGATACTGACAGTAGATGACAGCAACTCTGTCCTGCCAGTGACTGTGTACAGAAATCCTGACACGAGGAAAACAACCCCAATGGGCATCATTGTTGATAAAGTCATCTTTTTCGGAGACAATTTTGAAGTGATCTATCTGTTAAGCAAAATTTTCCATGCTTCAGTTCATCAGTAGTTTACATAACTAAATCTATTGTAATTTACTTATAATGAGTTATCATTATTGAGAAATGCCTCAAAGAGGTCAGATTTAGGGGAAATGGGGAGGCTTAAATCATTTATTATGTCTACTGTCTTTTTTTGAGTCTCTTTAAACCTACTCTTTAGCAAAAGAATCATTTTAAACAAGAGTTCTCTAAATATATACCAATCTATATTTACTGCCTTAAATACCAACTCATTCTCAAAAAGGGATTAAGTGACCTCACTGAAAAAAGAAAGTCCTATATCAAAGTAAATGAAGACAAAGATGTGAGATGGAATCTAAAAGCAAACTGACAAAGACTGTTGGTGCCAAGTGTTTGATAATGGGAACAATTATATGTCACATTAATTATGAGATAAATACTTTTAGCCCCCCATTTCCCCTTTAATAAAGAAACTAAGTATTCTAAGCTGAAAGATCATGGACTTAAAAAAACCTATTAATAACCTCCTGGTGTCAAAGATTACTCTAAACAAGTTTAGTAACCATGAGTCACTGTTAAATGGCCATGCTATGAAAAGGCTCTGCTACTCCCTTTACCCCTCTTAAATATTCCAGCAAACATATTCCTGTCATGAAATGAGTGAATATAGCCATTCAACCCTGTGAACACATGCATTCATGCTGATGAAGGAAACCAAGTATAAGCTGCACAAGGCAGCCATCCCTTTTTATATGGCATGTAGTGGGCAAAGAGTGTGTAAACAGTAATTACACACACTACATCTGTTTGGCTGTTAGCAGTGAAAGAACAAGACCCACCCAAACTCCATCCCCCAGTTACCTAAAAATAAAGATGGTTAAGATTAACCTTTTTTTTAAAGGTGTAAGAAAATTAGTTTTGCACAAAGTCTTTAAAAAGCTGCAGCATAGTTCCTAAGAGACAAATCTATTTGTATCATACACAATTCTTAACGTGGCATCTGTGTACCATATAAAACAAGTAAAAATATCAACATATTACAAATAAAGAAATAAATACTCAACTGTTGTATCTATCATTTCATCTAGAAAATCACAAGAAATGATTGGGAAAATGCCCACGGATATAACGAATAAAGCAGAAATAGGCAAGACCATAGGTTTGGCAGAACTAAGTGTGAATTCTGTCTCTGACTGTAATGTAATGGGTTACCTAGGAAACAACAGCTTTCTTCATCCGGATTGTAAGAGTAACAGGAACCTATTCTACCTCAAAATAAGATGGAGGCCTCTCTACTAAGGCACCTTGCGGAAGTGTGGTGTTTTATCAATGTAAGGATGTGTCAAAGCTGCAAAGCTTGAATTCCTTCTACAACACTTAACTAAGTGGTCACCTAGCCCATGGCAATATGGCCATCTCCTGAGAAAGCCAACTTACACCTATTACTTTCCAAATATCAAGACAAAATTGGACTTCCTGTTTTCCTTCCACTGAATTCTATCTCTTGCCACCCTGTGAAACACTGTCTAACCCTTTCCTCACATTAGATGGTCCTCCAAAAACATACTACTAAGAGCTATAGTGATTCATCCCATTCTACAAAGTTACTCTGCTCAAATCTTATTCTCTCCATGCTGCACCTCACATCTCCAGTTCATTCAACTATTCCTCATGGCAGAGGTTTGAATTTCCATGCCAGCCTGTTCACGACTCTATCAACACACTCCAGTTTCCACATCCTCAAGTGTGGACTTTCCCCCACAGTGCAGAGATTATCACTTTAAATTTCAATAGTGTATTTCTGTTATTGCAATCTAGCCTTTCAATAGCCTTTCTGGGTGCTTTATTACATTGTCTATTCTCAGGGCATACATATGTGGTTTCTAAGCCACATCTGCTCCAGTTGGTACACAGTCTTTCCTACTTCTCTGCTGAGTTACAACTGACACAACAAACTCCACATATTTAAAGTGTGCAATCTGTTATGAAAGTCTATATCAAAGTAAATGAAGACAAAGATGTGAGATGGAATCTGAAAGTATATATACACCCATGAAACCGTCAAGACAGTGAACATATCACTAGCAAAAGTTTCCTGACACCCTTTGTAGTCCCTTCCCTCCACCCACCCTGCTGTTCCTTGCCAGCCCCAAAGCAACTACTGATCTGCTTTCTGTAATTTTGGATCAGTTTCATTTTCTACAGTTTTGTACAAATAGAGTCACACAGTATGTACTCTTTATAGTCTGGCTTATTTCGTTCAACATAATTAGAGATTCATAAACATGGCTGTACAGCAATAGTTCATTCTTTTTGTATTGCTGAGTAGTACTCCATTATGTTGCTGTA
The DNA here is from genome assembly GCF_041146395.1 of Eulemur rufifrons. NCBI lineage: Eukaryota > Metazoa > Chordata > Mammalia > Primates > Lemuridae > Eulemur > Eulemur rufifrons. The sequence goes on from NC_090983.1 coordinate 8,268,709, forward strand.
CCACAATTAGTTTATCCATGCACCCGGGCTATTTCCTGTTTGAGGTTATTAAAAATAAAGCTGCTATGAGCATTTACAGCCAAGACTTTATGTGGATATACATTTCTTTTTCTCTTGGGTAAAATACTTACAGGAGTGGAATGGTTAGATCACATGGTTGGTTTAAGTTTAGTTTTTAGAAAACTGTCAAACTGTTTTCCAAAGTGGTTGTACCATCTTATATTCCCACCAGCAGTTCCAGTTGCTCTGCATCCTCATCAACATTTGGTGGAGTCAGTATTTTCAATTTTAAGCATTCTAGCAGCTGTGTGGTGGTATCTCATTATGGTTTCATATTGCAATTCCCTATAGATTAATGATTAACTGCCTATTTGGCATCTGCATATCTCCTTTGGTGAAGTGTATACACAAATCTCTTGCCCACTTTTTACTGGATTGTTTTCTTGTTAGGTTTTCAGAGCTCTTTATATATTTTGGATGCGATCTTTTATCATATATATGCTTTGCAAAGATTTCTCAGAGCCACTCTAGCTTTCTTTTGATGAGTATTAATGCATATCTTTTTCCATTCTTCTACTTTTAATCTACTTGTGTTGTTACCTGTGAAGTACATTTCTTATAGGCAATACATAGTGGGGACTTTTTTGTCCAATCTGATAATCTGCCTTTTTTTTTTTTTATATAGATTTTTAGTTGTCCATATAATGTCTTTCTATTTTTTTTAGTAGAGACGGGGTCTCGCTCAGGCTGGTCTCGAACTCCTGACCTTGAGCGATCCACCCGCCTCGGCCTCCCAGAGTGCTAGGATTACAGGCGTGAGCCACCGCGCCCGGCCGATAATCTGCCTTTAAATGAGGTGTTCAGACCATTCATATTTAATGTGATTACTGATACAGTACATTTGAGTCTATCATCTTGCTACTTGTTTTCTATGTCCCATCTGTTATTTAATCCTTTTCTTCTTTATCTGCCTCCTTTTAGATAATCAAACATTTTTAATGATTCTGTTTTATTTTCTTCATTGCATCTAGTAAATTTTTTTAGATTGAGTACAGAGCCACACTTTTATCTGTACTGTGTTTTATTAGCTAATATTATACACTCCCTCCAACCACTGCCCCACCACCCCTAGCTAAGTGACCCTTCCTTGGACCCTGATTCAGTCACCCATTGAATTTGTTATCCTCCTGAATTTTTGTCATTCACAAACTCTGCTAATTAAGCCCTTTAATTCTCATGTAAGCACAATAAATGTCACTTTATAGATTAGTACTGTATCTTGTATATCACCAGAACCAAAAAGCTCATAGTGATTTAATCATCAGATCCATTGGCTATAATTATTCACTAATGGTAGAAAATGTTCCTTGATTATCCTTAACCACAGGCAAAGATAATAACTCATAAAACTATATGGACAATACTAGGACCAGCAGTGTAGATCTCATGAGAAAAGTCATTTATCTTACTACTACTGTGGGCTGCAGCAGTTAAAAGGAAATATGATACAGTACTTGGCCACCATCACAGAATCCAGAGAAGATACCTGGCTATGGTACAAAGTCACAAACTCAATATACAAATTGTTGCAATATTCTTAGTAAAATGTTTTATATAATTCAGTAGATATTAAGAATTCAGAAGAGAATAAATAAGGTGGTAGTGTTTCACGTTAGCTCTTTCTATTCCATTTTCAATAAATACAACTATTTACTGAGCTCTATCTTTGAAGGCTTATATTCTAACAAGGGAGAAAATAATAAAATAGAGCATGATAAGGGAGAATAGGAGTGCCATAGGGTAGGCATATGTTTTAAATAGGGGGTTGGGTGAAAAGTGGCATTTGAGCAAAGACTTTAAAAAAAAGGGAGTCCGCCAAGTAGAGAGCTGGGGAAAGAACATTCCAGGCAAAGAAAACAGCCAAATGCAAAGGCCTATAGGCAGCAGTGTGAATGGGGCGCAAGAGGAAAGGAGGCCAATGTGGGAAGAGTATTAGGAGAAGAGATGGCAGACATCACAGGCCTTACTGTCCAGGGAAGGGGTCAGCATTTATTTTTCCGCAAAACGAAAGATAGTTAATATTTTAGGCACATGAATGTTTAGAGCAGCATAATTCACAATTGCAAAGATGTGGAAACAACCCAAGTGCCCATCAATACATGAGTGGATTAATAAAATGTGGTATACATATAGCATGGAGTACTACTCAGCCACAAAGAACAATGGTGATCTAGCACCTCTTGTATTATCCTAGACAGAGCTGGAGCCCATTCTACTAAGTGAAGTATCATAAGAGTGGAAAAACAAGCACCACATGTACTCACCATCAAATTGGTATTAATAGATCAACATTTATGTGCACATATAGTAGAAACATTCATTGGGTGTTGGGCAGGTGGGAGGGGAGAGGAGGGGATGAGTATATTCACACCTAATGGGTGCGGGGCACATCGTCTGCGGGATGGACATGCTTGAAGTTCTGACTCCAGTGGGGCAAAGGCAATATATGTAAGCTAAACATTTGTATCCCAGTAATATGCTGAAAAAAAAAAAAAAATTTTAGGCTTTGCAGGCCATATAAGGTCTCTGTCACATATACTTTTTTAACCAAACTTTTAAAAATGTAAAAGCCATTCTTAGCTCATGAGACTTACAAAAATAGGCCTAGGCAAGATTTGACTGTAGGACTTACTTTAGGCCCCTATTAGGACTTTGACTTTTACTCTAAGGAAAATATTATTTGACTCATGTTTTCAAAGAATCACTATGGTTGTAGGGAGACGAGGGAGACCAGTTAGAAGGACACTACAGTAATCCAGAGCAGATAAAATGATAGCCTAGACTGGGGTGTAACAAGGAAAATGGGGAGAAGTGGTTAGATTCTGGATTTTTAATTTTTTTTTTTTTTTCAGATGAAGCAGATGGATTTGGGGAAAGAGAAAAAAGTCATGTATGACTCTTAAGACTTTCGGCCTGAAAAACTAGAAGATAGATTTCTGTTAACCATGAGTGTGAAGAATATGAGTGGAATAGGTTCTGAAATGTGTGTTTTGCTTCAAAAGAGAGTAGCATTTATATTTGTCAAGTTTAAAAAAAGATCCTGCTGTGATCTGAATAGAGTTGCTTTAAGCATAAAATTAATTTGGAAAGAAATGGCATCGTAACTATGTTCTATCTTTACAGCTGATATCATAGACCAAGTATTCTTCTTTGTCTCAGAATGAAGTTCTGTAGTTTCCTTCATATAGGTTCAGCACTCTTTCTCCAGAAAGCACTCCTGGACATCTTATACTTTTTTTTGTTGTTGTTATAGTGAACAAGAGACTCTATTACAAAACTATAATTTCTAGCTAGTTATAGTTGGCATTTACGAAGCTACGAATATTCTATTCATTTAGCCATCCTAAAAAACTCTCATATTCCCTTTGATTCTCTTGCATTTTATAAACATTTATGAATAGCTCAACACTGTAACTTTCCCTCTTTATTTGCAATAGCTGTATTTTCTATTTCTAAAACATTTCTTTATGCATTGGCTAGAATTTCAAGAACCATGCTAATCAACAGGTAGGAAGACACCCTGGTTTAAAGGGTGTCTTCAGTATGATATCTAAGTTGTTTTTCATGTTTTTAATTTAGTGACCAGATTTTTATCTTCCCATTGTTTTCAAGTCTCTCAGTTCCCTCTTATTCACCATTTGCATTAGTTGCTACTTCCTTCTGAGTCTGATAAGAAAGAAATTCCAGGGGTTTCCCCTCCTAATCTATTTTGGTGTAATTTGCATGAGTTGTTCTTCAGAGTTGTCCCCTTCTTTTGAATTGAAATTTATTTTTCATAAATTCAACTATTTTTCTTTGTCTTGTTTATCCTAATGGCAGGAGGTCTATCTTTATTTAATGCTGGTTTAGAGCAGCAGTTCTCAACCTCAGAATTATTGACATTATTGGCCAGGTAATCCTTTGTAGTATGGGGTGGGATATACTATTTACTCCATGTTTAGCAGCATCTCTGGCCTGTACTAACTAGATGCCAGCAGCAGTCCTTCCCTAGTGTTACAACCAAAAATGTCTCCTGCTATTACAAGTGTCCTCTTTGAGGGCAAAAGTGCCCCTGGTTGAAAAATCACTGATTTAGTCAAGAAGATGACATGGATTCCATCAGAGACTAAACTTGCCTTCTATCACTGTAGGACTCATTTCCAATGTCATCTTCTTGAGACTTTCCCCATACAACCCATCTAAATTAGAACATTTCCCCTACCTGCAGCTCCCCCCCCACCCACCCACACATCTTCCATTAACTATCACAGTACATTTCAAAGTACAGTCCCTTGAGGTCTGTAAGGTCAACACTATTTTTATATGAGTACTAAGACATTATTTGCCTTTTCCCTACTGTACTGCTATTTGCATTGATGGTGCTGACACCCTGGCATGAATCAAGGCAGTGACACCAAACTGTAATAGCAGTCACTGTAGTCTTCATCACCATGCACTCAGTTAAAAAAAAGGAAGCCAGTTTCACTTAAGAATGCTCATGAAGAAGCAGCAAAAAATTAATTTTATTAAATCTTGACCTTTGAGTACACATAAATATTTTCAACATTTGGTGTGACAAATGGGAAGTATACATAAAGTACCTTTGGCTCCTTATAAAACATGACAGATTGCTTTAAGGAAAAGCACTTATATGTCTCAACTGTAAGTTAATGAGCCACTCTTACGGAATATCATTTGTACTTGGAAGAAAAACTGACAAAGTATTCAGATTCGAATACTTGGCAGATGTTTTCTCAAAAATGAATGAAGTGAACCTGTTAGCATAGTATTAGTAGATAACCTACATACACAAAGCTCTTTTAGGTCCTCAATAAATTAAGAGTGTAAAAGGCATCTTGAGACCAAAAAGCTTAAAAGTGTGGTCTATCATCACATCAGTCCATTTTATTGTTTTTGTAACACTACCACCTGAAATTCTTGTTCAGTTATGTGTTTACCTGTTTATCATCCATCTTTCTCAATTAGAATGGAAGCTCCAAAAGAGTAGAGACCTTGCCCATCTTACTGAGCACCATATCCCTAGTGCCTAAAATTTGACTCAGCACATAGTAGGTATTCAATATTATTTTGACAGAATGAATTTAATGTGTGGATAGCATATTTAGGCACAGACAAAAGAAGATGGATCATTTTTAATTTACAGAACACACACATTATCCTTTCATCAATTAGCAATTTCAGGATATGGATGAAGGAACTGCCAGTTGAAGGCAGTTCCAGCAGACAGGTATTATGCCTACTCTGTGGAGCCTGCTCTCACTTTCACGTTGCCTCTTTAGCCCAGCTACTAGTCATAGGTGCCATCCCTGCTTCCTACTAGCTGTAGCTGCCCCCACCTCAGAGAAACGCTGGAGACTATGAGGACTGCTAAGTGCTTCCTGAAGTTGTACGTGCCCAACAGTGAGAGGGAGGCCAAGCTATGTACTCTTACTCTCTGAGTTAGCAGTTGTGAATGCGGTTCAGTCAAACGTCCCCACTAACTTCCTGAGGACACTTGTGTCCAGTTTTTGGAACCAGACTTTTCGTATTTGTATATCTCATTGGATATAAAATATCCAAGGTGGGAGAAGAACTCAAATCCTGGGTTTACAATACCACTTACCTTATCCAGAAGTTCTCTTAGAATCTATATTCCCTGATTACAAATTGGTTCAATTAGCCTGGTTTCCCAGTCCAAAGGGCATTAGAAACATTGAACAGAATAAAAAAAAGAAAGGAAGCCGGATAAGGATAAGATCAGCCAGCAGCACATACCAAAAGATCACAATAAAGTAATAAAGGAAAACACAGACAAAGAAGAAATGCTAAGCCACAGGCACAGAAGCAGGGACCATTTAGAGTAGGAATAATCATACACTCCTCAACTCACCTGAAGGCACCCATACTACAATGCAGTATAATAATGATTATAATGAGAATCCCAAATCAAACAATGATTATGACATTCTATCTAAGAAGTAAAGAAACAGCAAATATTTCTGAGGATTTCAAAGCAAAAATAAAATAGAAAGACAAAAATGTTTTAAATCCAGCCAGGTGTGGTGGCTGATGACTGTAATGCCAGCACTTTGGGAGGCCAAGGCAGGAGAATCACTTGAGGCCGGGAGTTCACGACCAGACTGGGCAACATAGCAAGATCCCATCTCTAAAAAAAAAAAATAATTTAAAAATTAGCTGGGCATGGTGGTGTGCACCTGTAGTCCTAGCTATTTTTGAGGATGAGGCAGGAGGATTGCTTGAGTCCAGAAGTTTAGACCCAGTCTCTTAAAAAAAAAGAAAAAATACACACACACATACACACACATACATATCATATATATTTTTTTAAATCTTCTTCCATCCCTCCCTAGACCCAAAGGACAAATTCTGGCTGAGGATAAACAGCTAAAATCATTAGAATAACAATTTCTGTGAAAGTTATTTAACAGTAGAAAGCTATATAGAATAGTATATAGCATGCTACATTTTGTGTACAAAAAGAAGAAAAGAATGTGTTCATATTTCTTTTATCTGGATAAAGAAACACAAGAAAGTAATAAAGAAGTTATCCATCAGGTGAAAAGGAGAACGGGGTGGGAATAATATTTCTCAATGTTTACTTTTTGATTTTTGAACTATGGAACTATACTGCATTTAAATTATACCAAAGGCAAAATTCTTCTTAATTACAAAGAATTTTAAAAATAAGCTTTAATATATTAAATTTTATCTACAGTTTTTACTGTAGACATGCAAGAAACTGTCTAGAATTTCCATGGAAGATCTAAAGTTGACTTACAGAAAATTTTACAAACTATAGATTGCATCCAATGAAAGAAAAATATACAAACTCAATAGCCTATAATTACAAATCTTAATCCCACGAGTGTATTCTTTTCCTTTTCAGAACACAGGTAATAACAGAGTCTTAGACTTAAAAAGATGGTGGTAGTTAAGCAGTCTAACCTTCATTCCAAGACAGAAAACCTCCTAAATAAAAGATAAGGTGGAAGATTTCATTCCAATCAAACACTGGTTCAATAAACAGCAGGCATCTAGCCCATGACAGTAAGGTACTGTGGAGGGTGTATGTAGGCCAGAACTGACACACTGGTCAAAGAACTCATGGTCTAGTAGGGGAGACAAAAATACAGCAAAAACAAAATCAGGCTGAAGATGGTAGCACTGTCTGATGTTTCCCAGAGAGGTGCCCAAATGGTAGAGAATTTGTTTAAAGGTGGGGGGTGGGGCTGAGGTTGGGAAGGAGAGGGAATATTCTGGGAAATCATCTTGGAAAAAGACATGTAGGGGGTAGTAAAGAGGAATGGAGGTTTGGCTGGAAGTGGGACGAGAGTGAACAAGATTCCAGGCAGAAGGAACAAGACAAAGGCATTAAAAACAGTATATGGTAATTTAATTCAGTTGAGACTGCTGTAGCCTACAAAGTAAGAGAGAGAAGGGTTACAGGTTCAACATCCCTAACAGGAGAATCTGAAATGCTCCAAAATCCCAAACTTTCTGAGTACTGATGTGATGCCACAAGTGGAAAATTCCATACCTGACCTCATGTGACAGGTTGCAGTCAAAACGCACACAATGAAGATGACATTAACACTGCAGAAAAAGTGTCTATAAATGACATGGTGAAAACGTGTGATGGGCTTACTGAAGGACTGGAGTAATGCGCATTCATAATAGAACAAGGAACTTATAAAATCAAAGAGAGTTCTAAGACAAACACCATTATTAACGAGGCAGATGACTCTGGAGGAAACATTTTAAAAAGCCATTAAGCAGAATGCCTCCGCATTCTTGGAGGACCCACTTCCTGGTCCCTCAACTGCTTCCGATGTTTCTTCTTATCTAAAAAAATAAAATGCCATGTCTAGTAACTTTTTAATCAAAACACAGCATTGCAGGTGGAGATAAAAAGTCTGCCCTTGTTTGCTGGTGCTGTTGTTTAACACCTGCTACAGGTATTCTGGCGATGCTGCTGTGCTGCTTAGTTACCCTGGACACACTATTTTTTTCACAGTATTAATGGTACATCATATTTTTTTACTGTTAAGTAATTATATATGTACGTAAGTATAAGAAAATGATTGCTTATTGGAAGCATATAAACTCAGAGTCAGGAATGATGGTGATGCCAAACAAGCAGATTGTTCACATGGGTGGCTGGGATAGTGTCATCTTTGCTTTCTGATGGTTCAATGTACACAAACTTTATTTCATGCACAAATTGGTTTAAAATATTATATAAAATTACCTTCAGCCTATGTGTATAAGGTATATATGAAACACAAACGAATTTCATGTTTGGATTTGGGTCCCATCCCCAAGACATCTTGTTATATAAATATTCTAAAAATCTGAAAAAAATCCAAAATCCAAAATCCAAAACACTTCTGGTCCCATGCATTTTGGATAAGTTGATACTCAATCAGTACAATTTACCTAGAGAAGCAAAGACCAGATCACGAAGGGTCTTGTGTGTTATGGGAGGAGTCTCCACTGAAGAAATAATACAGGGAAGCTATTTCAGAAAGTTCAGTAAGAAGGCTACTGCTAAGGTCCACAAAGATTATGACCATCTTCCGTAAGAAGAAATGGAAGTCAGAATTTATTCATAAACGGTTTAGGAAGTTGAGTAATATTTAGTGAAAAATTATGTTTTACGGAACGGTGGCAAGACACAACTGGGATGAAAGTCAGGCACTGGACTGCGGTGATTAGGTAGATGGAGACACTTGGCATGGACACGGAGAACGCAGAAAGAAAACCAGGAGAGGAATCCTCCCAGGAAGACTGCCAGTGGAAACACTGATTATAAGAATCAGAAGACACACTTCAAGAATGATACAAATAATTTAAATAAACTTGGAAACCTAAATTGAAAAGCTGAGAAAAAAGTTAGAAATATTTTGTTAGATGGAAGTACAGAAGAAAACTTTGTGTTTCAGCAGCAGCATATGCTGCTTTAGGGCTCCATTTTAAAAATCCCAAATAAACTCAAACTGGGATTTATTTTTTTAAAGTTATCTCATAATTTGTTTTGTACTTGCTCCGAATTAAGAGACTTCAAATAGAAATAAAGCCAAAACGCATACCTTTTCTGCTTTTTTGTCAGAAATGTCTTGCTTTTCCAGAACAGCCATGCTCTCCTTCAGGTTCTTCACAATGTCTGCTGGAGATTTGTGAGACTTCCCGAACGGGAACGGCATGACGGCAGCGCCAAAGGCCTCCGCTGCACTCTGCCTGCTCTACCTGCAACACAGCACAAAGCTCATGTGAGAAAAAAGTGGGATTAATAGAAGACATACTTTCTAAATCCCAACTTGGGAAAGAAAACCAGTGTTTAAGAAAGTCATTTTATATGACTTACAAAATCAGCAGGACGGGGACACCCACTAACATACACAAGAAATGATAATACAGAGATGTCTTAGAATTATAGAACACCTTATTACTTTTCAAAACACTTTTTTCCTTTTCGTTCAAATCACCTGCTCTCCTAATCACCCATCTGAGGAACATGCTGATTGATGCTGCTGATGTAGGTGATGCCTACAGCAGCTACCACTCACAGGGCAGCTACTACTGCCAGGCATGATGCTAAGCACTTTAATTCATCATCTCATGGAATCCTTTCAAACAGTCCCGAGGGACATTATTTCTCCCATTTAGTGGTGAAGTTTAGCAAGGTTGAGAATCAGGCTTAAGTTACTAAGTGGTAAAACAAGCTCAGGTCTGTCTTGATCCAAAGTGTCCTACCACACTGTAGCTCCAATTAATAGGTATCTCTATCTTACAATTGAGGAGACTGAGGCAGAAAGCTAGGTAAGAGCTTAGCCAAACAGCAGTAGCAACAGATGTACTACCTAGGTCTCTCCAGATGCCCTTTCCCCAGCGTTCATACTGCTTCTGCTAAGCACCCCAGTGCGCTGCACCAAACACACACACACACACACACACACACACACACACACACTTCCTCCTAGTCAGTCAGTCACAGGGGCTCAGAGCTGGAGAGAACCTTGGACGGCACTCTGGACAACTTTCCCATCAGATCTTTCAATCCTTTATGTGACAGTTTCAACATGTACTCTATCTGCATGGATGTGACCATCTTTTATTAAAGAACTCACTGGATAAAACCCTGGGGATAATGAACTTTTGGAAGTTCTTAATTTTTTGTGGGTAGCAGAAAACATTTCAACCACATAAACCACAATATTACATCATTCAAAAGGAGGACATGCAGCTATCCAAAGAAGCCACTGTGAAAAAATGAAGTTAACAAGACAAACAATGGAAGTGACTTGGGAACACACTGGCAGTTACAATTTTTCACTAAATAAACTAAAAGGGGTGAAACTCATAGGCATCAAATAGCCTCGTATCAAGCATCAAAAAGTAACACTTTTCAGAAGAACCCCGTGGATCACTTAGGTCAGTGGTTTTCAAACTGTGAGTTCCAACCTCCAATATTTACCTGCCCCAGGTATCCCTCACACACACCAAAGTAGGAAGAGGTAAGTCTCAGACACCCCAACCCTACTTCGTTCTCCCCCAATATAAACACAAAAATATCTCCATTGCATAGTATCATCACACTTCTTTTGAACTTTGCCTAAGATTTCATTTGAAGAAAGAACTTGAATGATTTTTCCCCTAATGTTTGCGATAGAGTGACCTATATATCCATTTACAGAGAATAAATGTTTAGGGAAAGAGCATACAAATGAATGCTAATGTTAAGCCTACAATTAAATCATAAGTATGTTATTTCTCAACATGTTTTGATGTGATCTGTTCTGACCAATCTCTATCCCCAAATATTGCCTATCTTACTTGTTGTCAGCTTGTAAATCCTTTTTTGATCAAATTACAACCACATTTTCATTAATCAAAGAGAAACAGACTAATACATGTCCTCTGCCATAGGTTCTCAAAATTCAAGGATGCTTAAGCCCACTTCTAAATAACACATCTATGACAAGAAGTTTGGACTGACCATAGGGGAGTCACTCCCAACTGGCTATTAAATTATCTCTATGATTACCAGGCTAGATGGGACACAAATCCTGGATCGTTCTTTTCCATGTTTTTTTTCTCCTTTGGGGGGGGACATGCAGGATGCTTCTCCATAAATACAGTGGGTCACACTCACAATAAAGTCCTCTGAAAATATTATCTTTCCTACCTGTAAGTCTGCAAAGAATAGCAGTTATGTTATATATGTCAATGCTGGGTGGAGGGTGGGAATGTTTAATGGTATTTTGCAGGAAGTATTATGGTGCTATGCAACAGAGATATTTTCAGCTCTGGCTCAATAAGTGGAAGAGGTCACTTTCCAGGGTAAAGGAGATTTAAAAGTCCTATCACACCCCAAATGCTGGTCACAGCAGAAAGAGTACAGTGCCAAAGAGAACACACATATAAAATGCTTCTGAGTGGGAAAGGGGTGGTGTGACACAATCATTCCTCTTAACACGCCAGGTAGCTAAGATTTTACAAAACACATGAATTCGGTAAGATTGCACTCTGAGGAAACAGTTAGTGACAAGTACTCAAAACAAGAAGTGACATTCCTCAGCAGGATCCAATCACATTAGTGAAGTTATTCATGACATGCTCATATTCTCTTCCCCACTTTGTAAGTCTTTTTTTATGATTTAGTTTTAAAAATCATTATTTGTTTACTTTATCTTAAGTATATATTTCTTATTTTCAAATTATGAGTGCAATAATTCTCAACAAATCCTTTATGTCCTCAGATTCATAAACTCTTAACACAACTAACGAAGATTTTGGTGGGCAAAAGCAAGGAAATAACACTTCCTAAAACTTCTGTATTAGAGAATTTGTTTCTTATGTCTAGGGTTGGCCATGAAGTAAGCTTAACAGATCGGCTGCCATGCTAGAAAAAATTTTTTTCCCTGGGGCCATGGTGTTTTATTACGAAAATAGCATAAAAACTTGGAAAACAAAATGATCCTTTCTAATTTAATGAAAAATTTGTTATTTTTTTTATTGTTTTCCATGAGTTACATATGCTTCACGGGGCCCGGGCTGAAAACTAGCATGAGTTAAATACAACTCATGTGGCAGTTAATGTGTTAAATACCTTGATGTTTCAGTCAACAACAGACCACATACACAAGAGTGGTGCTATAAGATTATAATGGAGCTGGAAAATTCCTGTCACCCCGTGATTTGTGTTACAATTGCATACAGTATTCAGTGCAGTAACATGTTGTAAAGGTTTGTAACCTAGAAGCAATAGCTACACCATACAGCCTATGTGTGTAGTAGTCTATACTATCTAGGTTTGTATAAGTACACTCTAAGGTGTTTGCATAAGGAAAGTGCCTAACAACACATTTCTCAGAAGGTGTCTTCCTGCTTAAGAGGCGCATGACTGTGCTAATGTATGCCACTCAGTGATCCAACTTTTAAAATAATTGAAAATATAGAAAAACTAAAAAATTAAAGAATAGCCCCTAAGTGATGACAAAGTAGACAATACATGTGCCTAGAACACTGCTAAAAGGAAAAGTCATTCTTTAAGAAATAAAGCTCTTAATAAGCATGTTAGATTAATGTGCATACTGCTACTAAGTAGTGATTTTGTGTTGCTGAATTTACAATTAGTACAATAAGGAAAATTTAAAGCAGCTACTGAGGTAAAAACATGCGTCTTGATGTATTCTGTCTCACAAGCTATGTGGTGAAATCCCAGATGTCTTGTAAGCATGTTCATTAAAGACATGAAGAAAGACACCAAAATCATCAGTCAAAAGGGATTAAAGGTGTTACCTCTGGGCAGCAGGAAAAGGGTAGGAATCTGGTATTTTTTTCTTAGAAGCCTTTTTGGTAACTATCTGACTCCTTCAATTATACACATGTATATCTCTGATAAACATACAAACTAAAGAAATCAGCAAATAAAATAAAAAATCCACCCTTAATACATAGAAAATACTATCCATAAAACTTTCCAATGCAAGGCTGAAGGACATCTGCAGAATGAAACCTATTCAGTGTGTTACACACATGCGCACACAGACAAACACACACACACACAAAGCTAAAACTGATATCTTCTATTTTATTCAATTACATTTTACGAAATACACGGTGACTAAATAGATTTCATGAATCACTAAGTGGTTTTAGTGATAATAAAGAGGAACAGGAAAATTTGAAACCAAATACTAAACTAGTTTTAAAAAGAACTGAGGTTCATGCTTCAACTCTTGTTTTACTCTCCTTACTTCCAAGAAACAGGAGTTAATTCCTTCACAGAATAACAAGTGACCTTCAGACAGTGCTCAAATGATAGCAAGAGCACCTTTAAGAGTAGACTCTTCGGCCGCACTACTTTCTTCCAGGAATGAAGACAATGCCTTCCAAAGAGCCTGGTCTTCCATCAAGCAGTACCATTTAGAGCGCTCTGTGACCTTGAAGGATGTTAAATGCACAGGTACATGTCTAAAGTTTGGAACTGCCAATCCCAAGAGTATGGAGATGCCCAAGTTGGAGGTAGCAATAGTTCAATAAGGGTTAAGGTGGTTAAAGATATCTTTCACTATAACAACCTGCTTGCCTTCCTCATTTCCAGTTTATCATCAGCAGTATTTCCTTACAGAAGTATTTGGGGGAATTCTAGGGAACAGCAGCAACAAAAACTCACTGATTAAGGCCCTTCCAATGACTTCTCATTGCCCTAAGAATAAAATCCAAATTCCCTACCGTGGCCCTCTAGGCTTTACTCATCTTCAACTCACAGTATAACCTCTGGCCTTTATCCCAGAGGCCCAGACACACTGATGTCCTTCCTGCTCCCTAAATATGCCAACTGCTTCTAAGGCAGAGTATCCCATTTGCAAATATGGTACAATCGTAATTTTAAAGTCTGCACGGTGGGTATATGGGTTTTCATTGTTATTCAACTTTTCTGTATATTCAAAATGTTTCCTAATATTGTTTTAAAACAGCCTAAACTATGTTTTGGACATAACTGAACTTCATGAAGAAAATGAGCAGAAATATATATTACAAAAATCATTTTGCTTTTAAATACAATTCCCCCCATCCCCTCAAAAAAATGATTCATAATAAACCTCAGCAGGATTCCTTGGGCTGAACCAAAATTATTAATGCAATTGAGACAAAGCCAGGTACTGCCAGGATTCTAAAGGTGGATGTAGAAACCCACGTCTACATTTCTCAAACAGGGAGTAGACTTGCTTTTGATCAGTGGTGCATGCCTGGAGGGAAAATTTAACTTGAAAATAGGGGTGGAGGGATTTAACGTATTACTTTCATATGAAATGAACACTGCATCTGCATGGACATTTAGCTCCCCCCGTTCGCTTTCATGCACACTCTCTGCTAGTTGTTTTCCTCTCTCCCCAAATGCCCTTTTTTGCCTGGATCTATCTACCTACTTTTCTTTCTGCATTTAATTCAATGACTCACCTTTACTCCAATGTTGATGTCCTTCAAGGTTTTACCCTTGGCTGTCTCCTTACCCCATATTCCCCGTGGGTGATCTCATCTATTTCAACAATTTGAAATCTATTTCTGGCCCAACCAATGGGCATTTCCAGCTGCTTCTCCCTACGAATATCTTCTGGGCAATCAAACCTCATCCAAGTTCATCTTCTTTTTCTATGTTTCCCTTCACAGTGAATGGATCCACTGTTCACCCAATCACAAAACTTGGTTGTCACAGTAGACTCCATTCACTTAACTCTTCTATATATAATAAGTTCACAATTCCAGTTAATTCTATTTTCGAAATTTCTTTCTCTCTACAGATGACACCCATTCCCCCCACACAGGCCAGGAGTTGTCAATGGGGCCAATATCACCTCTAGGGGATTACTATGGTCTGAATGTGTCCCAAAATTCATGTGTTGGGAACAATCCCCAATGCAAGTGTTGGGAGCTGGAGCCTAACAGGAGGTATTTAGGCTATGAGGGCTCGGCCTTCAATGAACTGATTAATGTTGCTACAAAAAGGGCTTGCAGGAGTGGGTTGCTCTCTTCCACTATGTGAGGAACAAGTGTTTGTCCCATTTTTGACCTTCTGCCTTCCACCATGTGAGGATGCAGCCCTCAGGAGACACCAGATGCTGGCACCTTAATCTTGGATTTAGCCTTCAGAACTGGAAGATATAAGTTTCTATTCTTTATAAATTACCCAGACTCTGGTATTTTGTTACAGCAGCACAAATGGACTAAGGCAGGAATGTTCTGGAAAGTTTGGTTGTTACAAGATTGGGGCATTTACTGACCACTGAAATCATTATTTTTTTTTAAAAAAAGCATTGCTTTTCACACCATTTTCACATCAACATATCCTTTTGTTATCTTCTATTAATACATCTTTTGGTGGGGGCTGAGAGAGTCAGAATACTGAGTCTTTCTATCTACTGTTATATCTAAGTCCACCACTACAAGTTAAACTTCTAGTTTTAAAAAAAAAAAAACAAAAAACGGTTACACTGTTCATTATGCAAAATTCAAACATTAAAGGATTACATAAGGTCAGAAGTGAAAAACCACCTGCAAAGCCTATAGAGATAGTCATTATTAACAGTTTGGTATACATTCTCCTTTTAATTACTTGCTTTATATTTACAGTTTTTTACACTGGGAGTTTACAACTGCCTTCTCCAAAACAGATGGAGACCAGATAATACTAGAAACGGTCACTTCTATTCACATAGCACAAAGACATCAAATCACCACTGTTACATTCACATTCCTAAGAGTACAAAGCTCCACCCCAAGAAAGTGCTGGAGAATACAGAGAACACCCACTGGGAAAACAAAAGTCTACCCCATTAAAGGTAAGACTGTTAAGTACTGCCCATTTTTTTCCAATATGATTGCTTTTGGCATCCATAACACATTCCTATTCACCCATGTATTGAGAAATACTGAAAAGTAGTCAAAAGGTCCAAGCCAGTCATTAGGACATTCATTCATTCATTCAAATACTTTGGATTCACTATATGCCACAAACATAAGGCATCAAAAGAGTACCTGCTCTCAAGACAACATTCTGCTGCGTATGAATGTGGGTGTATATGTTTAGAGATAATATTGAAAAACTGCTGAATCACAACACATTCCTAGGCAGCTGAGTTCATAAGTAAGACTCTATACTAACATGTACGTTAGATCTAACTCATAAACTTCATGGTCAAATGCAAAAAGTGCAAACAAAGACAAAACCCACATAATAAGGTTGCATAAAAGGAGTATTAAGGTCCTTAATTAAGCACTCATGAAAAGTGTGAAAATGTAGTACACGCACAGATCCATTTTTCAGATGGTTGGCTCTAAGACCTAATCCCTTGCTTTCAGGGTTAATGTTACTTAATTCAAACAATTACTGAATATCTACAGATACTGTATTAGGTGCTAGACTATACTTGGTAGTGCTGAGCAATTATATAAACCACAGTAGTTAATTACATGGGCTTTAAAAATAGCCTGGGTTGAAATCCTGACTTCACTATGCTTTAACTGACTGACACTTTTCTAAGCCTCTTTCCTTATCTCTAAAATCGGGAAAGCAATAGCTACCCCGCAATGTGGTATAAGAATTAAATTACATGTGTTTAAAGTTCTTAGCACAGCATCTGCATATGGTAAAATCTGCATAAATAGTAGTAGGGATAGTTTTTCCCTCTTGCCTCTAAAATCTGATTCATGACTATTATTTCCACAACCAAAATGGGTAGATAAGGTATCTACCTACATAGACTGTGTCACAATATAAAATGGAATAAAATGAGTGACCTTACCCTGCTTTTTAAGCCTACATTTAAAAGTCTTGAGTCAGCTTTTCGATGGATTGGGATGCATGCCCTTCTTAGCTTCAAGGAAGATGTGATGACTTAGCTCCATTAAGATAAAACATGAGTAGCTTTAAGAAGAAGCCAAACCTTTGGTTAATTACCAAAGCTACCAAACACATAGCTCTAAATCAACTATGTCAAGATCAAAATCAAGTCTTTAAGAGAATACAAGATATTGGAGTGTGCTCTGCAATCAGTATGACTTTCAGGGGCTAAAGATATTCAACACTGGATACTATACAGAACTAACAGCGAAATTCTTTATAATCTAGATAGTAAACCAGATAGTCATGGTAGTGACAGTAGTAGCAGCAATATTTAAAATAATGTAAGCTCTCCCGTGTACAGTTTACAAAGCACTTCTCCGTTCAATCTCCTGCCCCACCCCTCAATGACTTCTCATTTTACCCAATAAAATCAGAATTCCTGACCAAACCTACAAGGCTCTTTGTGATCTGCTCTTCTCTGTTCTCATCTGCTTCATTCTAGGCTGCAGAAATACTCTCTGGTTTGACATTCCTCCACTAGGTCCAAGCACATTCACATGAAGAGCTTTTAGCCCAAATCACCATGACTCCCTCCCTCATTTCACTTATATTTCTGCTCAAATGACACTCTGTCAATAAGGGTTCCCTAACCACTGTTTCTGACATATACAGTTATGCACCACATAATGACATTTTGGTCAACAATAGGCCACATATATAACATTGGTCCTGTCAGATTATAATACTGTACCCTATATTTAGACACTTTTAGATATACAGATACATACCACTGTATTACCATTGCCTACAGTATTCAGTACAGTACCATACTGTACAAGTTTGTAGCCCAGGAACAAAAGGCTATACCATATAGCCTAGGTGTTAGTAGTAGCCTATACTATTTAGGTTTGTGTAAGTATCCTCTTTGATGGCTGCATAATGAAATTGCCTAATGACACATTTCTCAGATCATATCCCCATCATTAAGCAACACATGACTGTATTTATGTGTCTCCCTTCTCTACTAATAGGAGTCCCATGAAACAAGGACTTTGTTGGTTTCATTCCTTCACTGTTGTATCCCCAGAAACTGGAATAATGTGTGGCACCATCTTAGTATGTTTCCTGCTGCTATTACAGAATACCCGAGACTGGGTAATTTATAAAGAAGTTTATTTAACTCACAATTCTGGAGGCTGGGAGGCGTAAGATTGGGTGGCAGCATCTGGTCAGCTTCTGGTGAGGGCCTTGTGCTGCATCGTAACATGGTGGAGAAGCGGACAGGGAAGTGGGCACATGAAAAGAAACCTAACAGGAGAGGTAGGTTTACAAAAAAACCTCACTTTACAAAAACCCACTCTCCAGGTAACTAATGTAATCCTAAGAAAGTAAGAACTCACTCCCATGAGGAAGGCATTAATTCCTCTTCACAACCTGATCACCTCTTGAAGATACCACCCCTCCCAGTACTGCCACACTGGGGACTAAGCCTCAACATGAGTTCTGGGGAGGAAAAACCATATTCAAACCATAGCAGGATATACTTATGGAATATTTGTAGAATGAACTATTTCTTTTGATCTTCAAAGAAACAGTGGGGGTCTTGATCCTTCATTTCTAAGTTCTATTATTTCTGCTCCATAGATGAGTAAACTAAGGTTCAAAAATATTAGATAATGTGTTCAAATATCATGAAGTTACTAAAGTAGAAAAGCTGGGACTTTGCTCAAACTAGGTTTAACCAATTCTTAGCAGTATCTATCAGGTTATCCAGTATCACTCATGTCACAATGAATATATTCATGATGTATCAGCAGCCTTAAAAATGTTTCTCTCTTAATCCAAGCAATCCCACTTCAAGAATGTATCCTAATTAATTGCTTCTCTAAGATTTATGTACAAAGATGGCTACTAAATAGTTATTTAAAACAGTGGATAAAGGAAAAACAACGAGAATCCTCAGAAACTATAATTGAATACTGCAAAGTCATTTAAAAATCAATACTTCTGAAGACTTCTACTGATGTGAAAAAAATACCTACAATTTCCCTTAAGTGCAAACACTTTGGATATAAAGTTCCATATATATTATAATCCCATCTGTGATCTATATATGCAGAGGCATATGCTAAGAGAAAAAATATCAAAGGCTAATAATGGGTAGTGAGAATGTGACTTGTATATTTATATTATACTTTTTGTTTTTTGAGACAGTGTCTTGCTCTGTTACTCAGGCTAGATTGCAGTGGCACTATCATATCTCACTACAGCCTCAAACTCCTGGGTTCAAGCAGTCCTCCTGCCTTGGCCTCCCAAGTAGCTGGAACTACCAGCGTGTGCCACCATGCCTGGGTGATATTTAAAATGTTTTTGTGGAGATGGGGTCTCGCTATGTTGTCCAGGCTAGTCTTGAACTCGTGGCCTCAAGTGATTCTTCCACCTTTGCCTCGAAAGTGCTAGGATTATAGGCGTGATCCACTGCACCCAGCCTATATTATTCCTAAGGGTATTTACAATGCGCATGTAATACTTTTTTCCCTGATCATGAAAGTAGTATTTAAAAAATAATAATAAAAAAATCATTTCTCACTAAAAGGAACCAGGTCTCCATGAAAGAGCCTGAGACATGTTACTCTATTAACATGGAAATTAAACATCTGCATATATGAAAGTAGTATATATTTAACACTAATATAAAGATATATAATATAATAAGTAAAATATTAAAATCCACTAAAGTTACAATAATACTAAAAAAAAATTTCATTAGTCACCCTGGTGGTTGTAAAGGCAACAATTCAATATTCCAAAAACTGGTAAATAAGAGGCTGGGCATAGTGGCTCACACTTATAATCCCAGCACTTTGGGAAGTCAAAGTAGGAGGATTGCTTGAGGCCAAGAGTTCAAGACCAGCTTAGGCAACATAGTGAGACCCTGTCTGTACCAAAAAACAAAAACAAAAACAAAAAAAAACTTAGCTACTCACAGTAGTGCATGCTTGTAGTGTCAGGTACTTGGGAGGCTGAGGTGGGAGAATCGCTTGAGCCCAGAGTTTGAGGCTGCAGTGAGCTATGATTGGCCACTGCACTCATGGGTGACAGAGCAAGACCCTGTCTCCAAAAAAAAAAGAAAAGGGGGTATGTACATCCATTTTGCCTTTTCTATATAGCCTGTATTTCAGGATAACCAAATCATTGACAAGGAAAAGTTCTTTACAGAAGAGTCATAGCTAATAAATGCAGAAAGAAAAAAGAAAATTACCATTTTGTAATCCTTAATGAAATAATGGATCTAGGCAACAATCATCAGTGGCCATTAAAACCATTAGGTGAAAGGCTGATGGGGAACTCCACAGTGGACACACAGGCTGACTAAATAGATCTATGAGTAAAATCAGGACAACCAGACACCAGTGTGTCTAATGATACAATGTAATAGGAAGTACACAGTATCATCTACAAACATATTTGACTCCTTTCTTCCCCTCATAACTACAAATCTGAATCTAATCAACTTTCTAGATCTGTCTGTCTACAGGAAGAAGATAAACAACAACATAGGGAAGCAGTAAGTGAAACCCAGAACACAACACGCTTGACAAGACAAACGCTGGGTTTCTCCAACAAAGCAAATACCACGAGAGTAAAAAAAAAGACAGCAGAGATCCTGAAATAAGAAAAGAGACTCACGAAGTAGTCAAATACAATGCACAGACCTTCTCTGGACCCTGATTCAAATAAAACAATTGGAAAAGATATGTTGGCAATCATGGAAATTATATACTGGGTATGATTAGGGAATAATTGTTAAATTTGTTAGGTATCATAATACAGTATACAGGTTCAAAAAAGTCCTGATCAGGTAGACATATATACCAATGCATGAGTGGCTTGGGATTTGCTTTAAAGTACTTCAGCACCACCCTCCCAGAGAGCAAGGTAGCGGGACAGATAAAACAAGGCTAGCAAAGTATTAATAATTGTTGAAGCTGAAAATTCATTATACTAGAGTCTACATATGCTTAAATATTTTCATAATTTAAAAAAATAATAGGAAAGTTTTATTTGAAGAACTAGTACGTTTCTTTTAAAAACGTCACTGGAAAGTAAACTGTATAATCCATTGTGTTATGCTCTGCTTAATTTTCTTCTTATTTGCCACGAAGTTCAAAGTTAAATTTATGTGTAACTGCAAAATGACCATCTTACTCCTTGTTTCTGACATAAAAACAACCTTTCCCCTCCATAGGGTCTCAGAGCCCTTACTGAACTGTTTCAATCTCCATGTATTTTCATTTTGTCCACTGCAATTCAATTCACAAACAAACTCATCTTGTTGGTGGCAGATAAAGGAAAGAATATCTACAGAGGAAAGAGGTACACGGACAGTGCCTTCAACAACTGGCTCGCAGTTTCCCTTCCCTCCCCCTCGGAAATAACTCTTGGAAAGGACAGCAATGCCAGCACAGTAACTCCTCCTCCGGATACCCTCGCTTCTCTACTTGTCCAAAATCCTATCTCTGGACTCCACTCTTCTTCTCCACTCCACACCAGCTTCTCCATGAAGACTCCCATAATAAAAGTAGTCTCCCACCTTTCACTCCTAGGATTTTAAAAAGTTCGGTTATAGGCCGGGCCCAGTGGCTCACACCTGTAATCTAACACTCTGGGAGGCAGAGGCGGGAGGATCGTTTGAGCTCAGGAGTTCAAGACCAGCCTGAGCAAGAGCGAGACCCCCATCTCTACTAAAAATAGAAAGAAATTATATGGACAACTAAAAATATTTATATAAAAAAAAAATTAGCCAGGCATGGTGGCACATGTCTATAGTCCCAGCTACTCAGGAAGCTGAGGCAGGAGGATCACCTGAGGCTGACGCCATGGCACTCTAGCCTGGGCAACAGAGTGAGACTCTGTCTCAAAAAAAAAAAGTTTGGTTATAGTGTGTATAGTGTGCTATTATTATTTATATATGTATCACTCCCAACTAGTCTAGAAGCCCCTTGGTGGCAAAGCTGTATATTAACCATCATGTTATATGCCTACATTTGGCATGCTGCTTTGTACAAGACCCTAGACACATTGACTAAAACTGAAAAACATTTCTCAGAACAAAAAACACACAAACAAAAAAATCACACATAAATGACCAAGGGTTACCTAGAAAATTTTCAACTGAACCCCAGCTGGAAAGGGGTTAGAAGCCAGAAGCAAGATGCACCTAGGAGGGTAAGTGAGCAGAAATCTACGAAAGCGCCTATAATTTACCTATTGCCATGCACAAAGCTGGGTCCACACCTTTGCTGAGCAACTAATTTGTCTACTTGCATATCATTTGTGCCACGAATACAAACATGGCAAAATTCTGACTAAACTGTTATGGACTTATGTAATTAACCAAGATGGAATACTGAAAAGGGTTAATCTGGGGTCCCAAGATTGAGGCATGATTTATAGAGACATCCTGTCATGGAGCATCACAACTTTTTTGCATTGACTGTTTTTATTAATTCTAATTTAGTTAAATTTTAATTTAGTTAAATTAGAATGAACTTAGTAACTGATTAAAGCATATTATATTGTGATGTGTATTCCCTAATTCAATGGCTATGAACACTTTCTATCCACATCCTTTCACCAACTCTTATGGAAATTCTTATTTATCTTTAGAGTCACATAAAAGACTGGCCCTGAGATCACACATTGAGTTTATGTGTCGGGATTCAAGGCAAGTCTCTTGACTCCAAATTCTACTCTGCACTTATTTGTTCTGGCATCTTACATACAGATGAAGTACTATTATACAAAAAAGGCGGGGAGGAGTCCGCCGGCCCCCAAGGTGGGGGCCGAGTGTCACTCTTCACCTCTAAAAGAGGAAAAAAAAGAAAAAAAAGAAAAAAAAGAAAAAAAAATGAAGTACTATTATACAAAAAAGTATAATACAAAAGTATGATTTAATTTTAAACACAGTAACCACAAATGTTTGCTGAGTGGCTTTTTCAAAATACAAGATTTTTAAATTCTGATCAAAGAGGCAAAAGCCAATTTCTAAGACTGTGAGTCAAGTAAATATGAAAAGGCTACCCCTGAATATCGCCATCCTTAAAAAATTAAAAGCAATAAAAAGATTTTTAAAAAGCTTGGCCCATACCTCCGCTTCATATGCTTTCAAGAGGATTACTGCTTATCACTGATGACCTAAGTTCTTTTTCTATTAAAGCAGATATGCACTGCACAGAGAGCTAGGATGTGAGTATTGTATACTACCTTCCAGTCGGAACCAAGTGTCTGGAGCACACACATAGGTCTGATTGAGCATGAGCTTCTCCATATACTCATTCCATGGGAAAATGCTGTCTTAACTAAACAAAGTTCCTTTAGGCACATGCCTACATTTTTCTTAGAACATTTTAAAAGCAAAGATTTTTTTTTCCCAAAGATTTTGAATCTTTTTACCCTTCTCAGAATTTAAAGGTAAGGGTAGACCATTGTTAGTGGAACATTCTCCATGATCCTAAAGCTAAATGTATTTGTTAGACATGTCATATGGACCATTAGTTCCACTTCTGTAATCTAAAGTATTAAATAAATCTTATGCTAACCTGTCTTTAACAGTATTCCCACAAGTTTAAATGTTTAATAAAAAAATAGCTTATTTTAAATTAGTAACTTTTTTCTGTATGAATTACAGAATGAGTACTTAATGAAATGGGTTCAGTAAGTGAATTGTTTAGAAATATTTGTTTCTCTTAAAAAAGGATTTCTGTTAATCCTTAAAGGGTTTCTTTTACTTACACAAAACATGACAAATGTCAAATTATGAATGTTTATAAAAAATGCTGTAATGCTGAAGTTCATTCTTCACTGGAGCAACACAGCAGAATATCCTCGCTTATAGGAGAGAGAGGGCTTTGCTTTAGCACCTGATTTTCTAGAGAAAAATCATTTTATAAGGATGTTTTAAAAAGCAACAGCTCTTGTAAAAAGCTATGTGTTAATTTTACAAATAGGAATCTCATGTTAAATCTCAAATAATTATTGAGAGAATCATACTACTACAGTCAAGTTTTACTATGGAAATTTCAGTGTACCATTTAGTCATTACGGATATCAAAGACTAAAGTTATGATAAGTACAACAGAATATTTATTTCAAGTTGCCTTAAATCCTTTCCAGACCAAGGTAGGGCATGTACAACATCACTTACACAGTTCTAGAATTATTTACAGAAATGGCTAGAAGTGTTTTAACCAAACCGAACATAGCTAAGTAACTCCTAGGAGTTAAGAATGTATCATATATCAGAGATGTGACTTTATTTTTCTAATAATCATATATACACACATAAACAGACACACACGTACTCATCTGATTTCTCACTGTGTGGAAAAAAGTTTTCTCTTTATATATTTGCTTTTTGCCTCAGTTGAATATTGGCCCCAGTAGTAGTTCTCAAATGTCTGCTGTTGTTTAAAAGAAAGGTAGTCTGCTTAGTACAGAAAAAAGTTGCCATCAATGGGAGTACTCTTCTAAAGGAGTTTCTTCTAGTTGTATCTAAATGAATATCAAGTTCCACATCAGCTTAATAATACCACAAATAAAGTCAAGTTTAAAAAATTAAGGTCTACATCCTTACGTTTCAATTTTCTGAAAGAATGTAGCTTGGAAAAACTGTCAATATTTTTTATCAATAATTCCACAGAAAACTACTTTTAATAATGTCTTTAAAATTAATTTTAAAAGTAAATACACACTTTCTTCATAGCTGAAACTGTCAGACCAACAGCTCTTTTCAGAGTCAGCAGGGGGTCATCACAGCATTTCTCCAAGGGACAGGTTGTTTTTTAACTATTTCAGCAAAAAGACTCAATTCACAGGTCTTATTACTAATGAGTTACTATGTATGTCCCTTTCTTTCTGTGCAGACCTACCCAGCTTTGTCTTAAGGTTCCAGCCCAGTTGTCTCCTGGAAGTCATATAGCGAGCAGGGGAAGAAACTGCAATTCCTTGTCCTCCTCTTTACTAACCAGCACTATCTGACTCAGGACAGTCACTGCAGTTAAATGTCAGTTTCCTCATCTTTATAAAAACTGAGGAAATGATCCCTGACCTGCCCACCTTAGAAAGCTAGTTATTCACAAGGAATGACTAAACAAAGGGCTGCTCTGGCCACAGAGACTACACAATGTTCTGTATAGCAGGTACCAGAGGAAGATGAAGCTAAGGAAGATTCTGAGTGACTCAGATAAGGCAGCAGTCTGAGAGTCAAAACATGAAGATTCTTAACTCATACCAAAACTTTATTCCAATTTACACAGCCATCAACAGTGCACGAGGGCAGCCATTTCCTCACCAGCTAACACTGGGACCTATCAATCCTTTCGATTTTTGCCAATTTGCCCGATTAAAAATGTTATCTTTGTAATTTCCTCCTCTTCCATCATTCTTTTTTTTTTTTTTTTTTTTTTTTTTGAGGCTGTTGCCCAGGCTAGAGTGCCGTGGTGTCAGCCTAGCTCACAGCAACCTCAAACTCCTGGGCTCAAGCGATCTTCCTGCCTCAGCCTCCCAAGTAGCTGGGACTACAGGCATGTGCCACCATGACCGGTTAATTTTTTCTATGTATATTTTTAGTTGTCCACATAATTTCTTTCTATTTTTAGTAGAGACAGGGTTTCGCTCTTGCTCAGGCTGGTCTCGAACTCCTGACCTCAAGCGATCCTCCCGCCTCGGCCTCCCAGAGTGCTAGGATTACAGGCATGAGCCACCACGCCCAGCCTCTTCCACCCTTCTGATCAATTCAATCCTTTAGATTTGAATTACTAATAATTGATGACAATGAACGTGATTTTAATTTGTGTTTCCTTAGTAAAATCGTTGGTATATCTCTACTGCCCACTAGTCAACTGGATTTAGAGTATTTTTCTTATTGATTTGTGGGACATTGTATAATTATGAATATTATCCCTTTGGTTATTTTTTTTTTTGCACATGTGTTCTACTATGTTGTCTTTTGCATTTCAACTTTGTCACTTAATGTAGAAAGTTTTCATTTTCTTATAGCTTTACTTGTAAGTCTTTTTCTTCATGAATTTTGGATTTCCCACTAGGCCTGCAACTGCATGCTGAATATGCATGAAAGATTTCATATTCAGAGATATCAAACTTTATAATTAAACAGTGATATATTTTTTCTGAAATAAGCCATCCTAGTAGAATATCATTTAACAAATCTCACTCTATTATCCAGTTTGACAAAGGGTGGCTGCTTTCATTATAGCACTGCTTAGTTGTGGGCAAAAAAGTCAACCAAGAAACCCACTGTAACATGAATTCATGACTTTTCTCCAGTTAACCACCAGTTAATTAAGTTATTAGGGGTGGGGGTGTGGGAGACATAGTATACTCTTCACATATGGTAACTATATTTAAATACATGTTACGTAAGTATGACATTAAATGAACTTATTTAAATTGGATACATTTTTCAAAATTACAAGCCTATGTGATTTGAGGATATTTTAAAATTGAATTTAGACATGCCTTTTAGGAATAGATTCCAACTAATGATGTGACAAAATTCCCAGTTCTAGACCTTATCCCAGCCCAAGCCAAGCCAGGGGCAAATACTAGAACTAGAAGTTGACAAAATATATCATTCAAACCTGAGTAGCCATTTCAGTGGGTATCAGGTGGGAATATTTTTAAGGTAGGGGGAATATCTTAAACATGGAGGCATCCAGGATTAGGGTAAACAAAGTGAACTATGTCATGAAGAAAGAGCTCAGCATTTTGAACAGACTGATCAGACACATTAATATAGTATATAAATTACCATCTCCAAACTAGCCTGCGAGCTGTCTGGGAACAAGGGCCATATAGTCTCATTCTATCTGCACTAAAATTAGCATAGATGGCAACCAAACTCATATAAAATTTATCCAGCTGTGGTTTTCTTACAGATGAAGACGAACCATTCCAGTTTGTCACTGTTCCTCTCAAAGTGTGTCAAACTGGATCCCATACTCCATAAGTGATCTGATCAGCCAAGACTACCTATCCATATATTTCATAAATGTAGTGCTAAATTCCATTAATAGTTTTAATAGTCACACTACATGGCTAAGAAGTTTTCTACTGAGCAATTTCATTGACCCATGTCTTTTGTAATACATGTTCTGTAGCAAGTCACATTTTCACCCATTATTTACTACTGCATTTGGGAACGTGCCTGTAGGACTGAACAATTATTTCTAATAAATTCTTTCTGATTTAGACTCAGTATATAATATGACATTTAAAATTTTTTCTTGGATCTTAATACTGTTATCCAGTGTATTATTAGCTTCCCCTATGAGGTTCCCGTCAACTATAAATCTGATCAGCAAGGCACACAGGTCTTCTTTTACTCCCTGTTAAAAGAACAAATAGGTCAGGGAAGACACAGTACTAGAGCTTTCCAAGAAAGCCTGCCATCAATCTGTATTTTGTGTACAGTCATTAAAAGAAACACAAGGCCACTAGGCCACCTAACTGAATTACACTACCACTAGTGGCTTACAGATTTCTTTGACCTCATGACATACATATATTCATATTTAAAAAACAAGTTTCACCAAATAACACTTATTCTTACTACATAAAATTATACTGACATTCTCTATTATATTTTGCTCTATTTAGTCCCCTACTTCTATCCCTCCTCCTTTTAAATGCTGGTCAAAACTCCCTAAGTTGACTTCACAGCCCACTGACAGGATGGAACTTATAGTTAATACAACAAAGATTTAAAAACAATGAGTAGTTATTTTACTAATGATACCAAGCTTATTCACAATGCTAAACTTCTCAAATTATCACAAAACACAAAGATTTTATCACATGATTTAAGACTTGATATTATAGCTACATATTACAAAGCATTATTTGGAAACACCTATAATATATGACTGATTTCTATGAATATGTTAAAGGTCTTTTATCAATATCAATCTCCCATCTTTAGTTTTATCTACAATGATTCATTCACAGATATCCTAAGGAATTAAGAATTACATCATCATATTTTTAGAATGAGTTTCAGAAAATGAGAACTTCAACTCTTTCTAGACAAATTAGCACTGTATTTTAACAACACAAAAGGTTAATCTATGTCTACATTTTACAAGGTAAAACTATCAATCTTCAAGAATGAAATCATGAATCTATTTTTCTTCTGGTTAAAGTGACTACTCACTTTGCCACAAGGTTGTGTAAACACAGTCCATATGATCATGGGTAAACATCACGTTCTGGTAAACAAGAAAAGCAAATAGCCAGTCCTGCTCTTTTAAAAAGAAAATTCCTTAAAAAAGAATGTCTTAAAAAAAAAACCTTGAACTGTAAACAAATGAGAAAATTTGACAGTAAGTTCAAATATGGAAAAAAAGGCCTTCCAGAAAATTATTTTTATGTCAAAGAATTGAGGTAGATTAAAAATGCTGTGGTTCTAAAAAGCTATACCTGAAAGTGATGAAATGAATTTTATTGCTTCCTTTTAGTCATTCTGATGAAGAACTATACTTAGAAAAAAAGTTTTTTTTAATTTACAGCCTTAAACTTATTTCTACAGGATCAGCTTATAAACCTGGAAAATCACTCTCCTTCAAGGTCCAAGTATTGCTATTTCTGTTCTGGCCAAATGCCCACAAAAGCACACAAGCATGCCACAAAACTAGCCTGAGCTGAACCACCATAGTTGGAGATCTGAAGGTCTGTTTTCTTTTTAAACTGCTCAAAGGCTGCCATATGGTGGTATTTAGTGTAGGTAGACTTTTTCAAGTAGAAGTACCTAGAGTCACAGAATGCACAAGTACATGGCCCGGCAGATGATCACGTGGAACATTCTACATAAGGATGATTTCTCTGAAAACTCTCCTGACCAGTCAACATATCCCTACTAGCAAATGAAGGCTTGATCTTGAGTTGAGAGAAAAAATGAGGCTAAAAAAACCATTTAATTTCAGAGGAAGTAATTGAACTTCATTTGTCAACTGATTAACATGATCAAATATAAAAGCTCGTTTGTGCTTTTGGAGGAAAAAAGTTCCCAATCACACAGCCAAACTCCACTCATGATCCAAAAGATGAGAGCTTTTTTTTTTTTTTTTGGGGGGGGGGGTGTCTAAACCACTTTATTGAAGGGAATTGGGGACAGAACAAAAAAGGGTGCAGAATGATGAGATCCGATGGATGTCTTTGGCCGGGCCGGGACCCCCAAGCCTTTGCAGACATGGAAAAGCAAACAGATGAGAACTCAATGACATGTAAGTACAACAGTGGTACAGGACTTAGAATACAACTGAGGAGACAGGCACAAATACAGAAAACTCAAATCTATGGAAGATGAATACATGCCACCTTACCAGACCCTGTATGAAAAACCTCAAATAAGTGATAGGGTAGTAAGTTCAGAAGATAGGGCACCGTATGCTGAAGGTCTCAGACTTCAACAGAGGCGATGTTTCTTGAACTATACCTTGTACAGTGAAAAATCTGGATAAAAGTCAGAAAATGTATTACAATTGACTGGAGAGCTTTACGCAACAGTCTCAACTATCATAAGGAAACAAAAATTATTTTGTAATTTCATCAAGCTCCGGTGGGTAATAAAGTATCGACTGAAAAGGAAGGCAGAAGGTAAAAAACTCAGTGTAAACCCAAGTGCTGTTTACAGAATAACTACATGCCTTCTTTTATTGCTCAAAGAACATTCCACACTTTATAGAGTGGTGCTTTCCAGGTAAGTGTTGACATCACAATATAGCCAAACTGGAAGGCTTGCTTTTTATATCTGAAAGTTGCATCTAAAAAATGCACTGACAAAAGCATCTTACATTCAAGGGAGTGTAAAAAGAGACTTCAAAACATTCAGAAAGAGCTACAATGGATACAATACTTACATTAAAAACTTACTTCCCTCTACTAAAAAAAAAAATTTTTTTTTTTGGACAATTTCCTGTCACCCCAGCTAGAGTGCCGTGGTGTCATGATAGCTCACTGTAACCTCAAACTCCCAGGCTCAGGTGATCTTCTTGCCTCAGCCTCCTGAGTAGCTGGGACTACAGGGGCCCGCCATGACGCCCGGCTAATTTTTTTCTTTTATTTTTAGTTTCCTGGCCTATTTCTTCTATTTTTAGTAGAGATGGGGTCTCACTCTTGTTCGGGCTTGTCTTGAACTCCTGACCTCAAGCGATCCTCGGCCCTCGGCCTCCTACAGTGCTAGGATTATAGGTGTGAGCCACCATGCTTAGCCTCTTCATTCTTATTTAAGTCTTTTTTTACACAATTAAGTTTATAGTTTTCTCCATAGAAATCACAAACATTTCATATAGATCCCCTCACCTTGGTATTTCATTTTTTTTATTGCTATAATGAATTTTCTTCCAATATTTATCACTAAATGCTAATTATTAAATACCTTTATGTGATAAAAAGCCATCTTACTAAACTCTTATTTTTAGCTCGAGTTGATTTTCTTCATTTTCCTAAGTTTAAGATTGTGACCATCTACAAATATTGCTATTTTCCACCATTTTTTCCCCCAACAGTTATGCCTTTTATTTGAGGTATTTTTCTGCTGGCCAGGATAATATCAAACATCATCAAATTTACTGGGCATCTTTGTTTTCTGATTTCAAGAGTTCATAAACCAGGAAGAACTGTTTAATTAACATTGTTATCTTGGCACATATTGGGATATAGCCCAAGGGCTAATTATATTGGTGCCAAACCCCAACGTTCAAAACCAGGTTCTGGAGGCTTACTCAAACTTAATCTTTGGGCAGACTATTTAACCTCTTGGCTTAAATTTGTTAATGTGTAAAATGAGAGTAATAATAGTAACCTCTTTCATATGGTTGTGAGGATTAACTAAGATAGTACAAGTAAAGTGCTTAGAATAGTACTTGGCAAAAAAAGTAAATACTGTGTTGACCTCTTTGACAATTTCCTATTTAATTAACTTTGCTGGTATTAGAATTTTCATGGCTTCAGTAAATGAAATAGGAATATAGTTCTCTACCTTTGTAATGTCTTATCAGGTTGCTATTCTTTTATTTTACTAGGTTTTTAGGAGCTCATGTGAGTTTTATAACACAAATTTGATATCTTTTGGTATTTTCCTAGGATCTAGATTGAGATAGTTTTATTAAGTTTTTTCATATTTACAAAAAGAACGTAATTTCTACGTATATGACATATATAATTGTATAAGAGTATATACTTTCTATACTGTCTGGGTCTGGAGCTCCCCTTTCCCTTTTTGGTGGGAGGCCATGGCCTCTAACATATATTTAACATATTCCATGATTAACAATCTATTCAAGTGCATACTTCTTAAGATAATTTTGAAAAGCAACCAGTTCCACCTTCATCATTAGCTCTTTCGAAGCTGTACATGACATACAAATTTAGACCCAGTCTCTCTGGCCATTTTCTTCTGGATATACTCCTATGTCTTGTTCCTCCTCCCTCTCTGTTTCTTATTATTCCTTCCTCTTCTCAACAATAAAAGCATTTATAAAAGACATTCTTGACCTTTTCAAACACTTAGGGGCTTCTGCAGACAATATCCTATGCTAACCACACTGATCCCTTCTGTCTTCCTTTCGCTACATTTTTTTCTTTCTTCTTCTTTTTTTGGCGGGGGAGAAGGACAGGGTCTGGCTATGTTGTCCAAGCTGGATTTGAACTCCTGTGCTGAAGAGATCCTCCCCCTTCAGCCTCCCAAATAGCTGAGCTAAGATTACAGGCACATGCCACCATGCCCAGCTTCTTTCACTACATTTAATTTTAAAAGTGTGGGAGCTTCCATAACATAAAAAAGAAAAAGCTAGCATTCCCCAGTCCCCTTTTAACTTCTGTGAGGAAGGGACACCCTCTTCCTATCAATTCAGTTTCCAGTAACCCACACCATGAGAACAAGACCAAGACTAGTTCTTGAGGAAACAAAAAATTTAGGAGTAATCTTAAAGAACAGGAATGGATGATTTTAATAATATAAAACTAGGAAGTATTTATTTTTACTGTGTGCACATATAGGAAGATGTTCCCAGTTCCTAGTTCCGTCTTGCTTACTTGAGAAGGTAAGACACAGAGACGTATAGGCCACCCTGCCTGTGACTACTTTGCCATATAAAGCTCAGGAAAAGCACAGTAGATAGCTATATTTTTATAAAATGAACATAAGAAAAATGATGTGATGTTATAAAACCATCAAAATGACTTTCAAGTCCCACAAAATATTCCAACTTAAATTATATGATTTAACATTTTTCAGGCCTCAAAAATGCACATAACTATGAATTCTTTCAGATATCCATATCCTGCCTACAGCACAGCCTTAGCTAAAGTGTAAGAAAGCTAAGTTAATAACCAATATAGGTAGGTACATATATGTATTTAATTATATACTTATATAGATTACTCTAGCCATACCACCCTGATCATGCTCAATCTCATCTGATCTCAGAAGCTAAGCTGGGTCAGGCCTGGTCAGTACTTAGATGGGAGACTCTGCCTGAAATAACAAGTGCTATAGGGCTTAAAAAAAAAAAAAAAGCAGAATTACTCTAAACTTAAGCATAGTTTTAAAACTATACAATAATATAACATAAAGCTCAGCAACCATGAGTCCATTTGCAACTATGAGGAAAAACAACTTTAAGTGGCTTCTTTTTGCTATTTTAAAACTTGCTATTTCAGAGAGCTGACACCACAACAAATGATACATCCAACTACGGATCAGGAGTCTAGGTTCACTTGCAGGCTGCTTAAACACTCTCAAAGTCTTGAAATATTTTTGAAAGTACATATGGTACAGCAGGAAGAGTTTAAGAGTTTCAGTCATCATAAAAGCTAAAATGTACTGGGCACTTAGAGCACATCAGGCACATTATGCACAACATTTCTTCCTGAATCCTCACAACTACTTTATGCATAGGTTCTACTGTTGCTATTTTACAGTTGAGAAAGCTGAGGAAGAATGGGCATTGAAAACCCAGCCCAACGACACACAACTAGGATTTAAATCTGGAATTTATGGCCAGAGCCCCTCCTCTTATCTCTACACTGACCTTTAGTTTTTTCACTAATAAAAGTTTCTATGGTATATTCTCACTCTAACATCTTCCCAGTTTATAAATTCAGGTAACCTTGCAGTGTTTCTCAACACACGGTAAGGCCCAACAAGGTGGCTCATGCCTGTAATCCCAGCACACTGAGAGGTTGAGGCAGGAGGACTGCTTGAGGCCAAGACCTTCCAGACCAGCCTGAGAAAGAGCAAGACGGTGTCTACAGAAAAAGTAGCCGGGTGTGGTGGTATGTGCCTACAGTCCCAGCTACTTGGGAGGCTGAGGCAGGAAGATCACTTGAGCCCAGGAGTTTGAGGTTGCTATGAGCTATGATGATACCACTGCACTCTAGCCCGGCCAACAGAGTGACACTCTGTTTCAAGGAAAAAAAAAAAAAAAACAAAAAACAAAAGCATGGTAAATTAGTTTAGTATCTCATAATAAGCATTAAAAAATAGAATAGAAAGTATTAAAATGCATCATACACAGTAAGACCTATGTACTGTTTCATGAGATTTCTTTTTCAGTTTTAAGAGAGTATGTGTACATACATGTGTTGGGTCACTGATCAAAAATGTAATTTCTCATTGTGGGTTGAAGAAAAAAAAACTGAAAATAAATTATTCTAACCTTAGTTGAATCCCAACCCTGATAAAAGTTATCATCCCAATTAGAAAGTAAATGCTTTGAATGCCATCCTAGTAAGTACACAAATAAGAAGGTTTCTTAAGCTGTGTTCCAATAGAGCATGCCTTCAAGATGCCAGTAGATATTTCCTGGGGGAGGGGGTGACCATGTAAATTTGGCAAACTAAGAAATATTGCATATTATACTTCCTTCCTGGACAGTCACAATGCACATTATTAACCCATTGACTGCTACACTAGGGAAAAAAAAAACTTTCCTTGAGGCCACGGTGTTTTATTACGAAAACAGAATAAAAACTTTGAAAACAAAACAATCCTTTCTAATTTAATGAAAAATTTGTTATTTTTTTATTATTTTCTGTTTTTCCAATAAAAAAAGTAATAGTAAAACGTGAAAATTAGTAATATAAAAAGTAACATGAAAACTTGAAAAATAGTTCATAAGGGTAAAATGTTTTTCTTGACTTATCAGGCTTAAGCGTAATTCAAAGGTCAACAGAAAAACTAAAGGCAAAGAGATGTGCAAATTACAAATGCTCTATCAGGCCCGGGCTGAAAACTAGTGTAAATTAAATACAACTCACATGGCAGTTAGTGTGTTAAAAACTCTGACATGGTTGGGGGGGCAGGGTGTGGCAAGGGAAAAAAAAAAACCTGACAAGCTCTGCAGAAAAACAGTAACATAACCAACATAAAAAATAAAAATCTGATTAACTATGTTTAACCCAGTGTTTTCCCAAGCTAAAATTTCATACTGAAACCTCTCCTACTAACTACTACTAATCTCTCATAAGACTAGTGTGTATTCTACAAAACACAATTTGGCAAATGCTGTTTTATGTGGAACTTATCTGGGAAAAGGAGATACTCATAAGCTTCAGCTATTATAATACATAAATTACTTTTAAATAAGCACAAATATAGCAGAGATAAAAAATAAAGTTGTATTTTGGTTAAACATTTCATCTCTGTTAAGCAGAAGTTTTATCATACTATCACATAGCTGTATCATTTATTATTTACAGAAATAATGTATAACTCTGAAAACACAAAATGGGGGAAGAAGGGAAAGAAGAGAGATTTTAAAAGGTAAAAAAAGATCCTCAATTCAAAGAAATTACAATCTAGAGAGACAAAGCTTACATACATGGGAAAAACTTATAACTCACACACAAAGGCTGAACAGAGGACAAAGCCATACTGTAAATAAAGACATAGGAGCCAAAAGATCTCTGTGGGATCATGTTAGTGACCTGAGTTTCTGTCTCCCTACTGGAGAATCCAGAAGTAAATGAACTGGCCGATAATACGACATCAAAGCATGCAAAAGTTGTTTACCTAGACTAAGAACTCCTTGAGGCCAGGCATTTAGAAAACTATCCAGCATAATGGGCAAAAAACAAACAAACAAACAAATTGCTCATGGACCAAATTAATTAATAATAGACATTTGAGGAGTTCTAAATCCTAATAGGTGGTAAATACCACCTTCATTTCTTATCAGTGATAGAACCCTGGGCTGCAAAGAACCTGTGTTCTAAGCCAGCATACCACGTTTATGCAGGTACAGGATTAATACCAATTATAGCCAAAACATGCTCTTTACATGCCCAAATTTGATTCTACATTTTTGGTCCTTTCTTTTCCACTCCTATTGCTTTTGGTTAATATTTTTCCTTTCCCCAAAACACACAGCTCACAGAACTTCACAACACAGTTATGACAATGAAAATGATGTGAATCTTGAGGATTTGTTAATCAATAACCTGACTTACTAAGCCTGTACTTCACAACCACATAACATTTAGTTCTTAACTACTTATTCATAAGCACAAAGGTAGAAAATTTGAAAATACACATTTTGATATTATTCACATTACCCTAGGCAGAGAATTTCAGTACTGTGAAATAACACCAGGCATCTAACTGGAAGAAAGAAACATGTTAAAGCATGGTCACATGCCATAAAGTTCTCATAAAGAAACAGACTGCCAGACCACAAGCAAAAGGGGAAATGCTGCATTCAGGAGAAAAAGGCAAGTCAGAGGACTACACACAGGATCACTGAAAATAACAGCCAAACAAACTTAAGGGGTTTTCAATCTGATACAATAATGGAATGGCTGAAACCCAGAGAAATGGTGTTACTTGTCCACAGTGACAACATGATTAGTCATTGAGTCAGGACCCAGCCCAGATCTTCTGATTCCCAGACTTCTGTGATCCCCACTGTAACACAGGCCCCCCAATACTACCTACTGGACTAACTATAAACCACTAATCAAATTAAAAAACTGTACAACTAAGGCATTTAGAATAAATTACCTCATTTTGGATTATAACGTGTGGTTACTGTTTGGAAACCTAGTAAAATCCTCATTCAGCTCTACTTATAAAACTCATTCTAAAAGACTAAACAAAAAATGCTCCGCAAGAAATTGAGACCCTGTGGAGGAAAATAAAATGATTTCATATGAGGGAGTCATACCTTATTCCAGGAAGCACACATTTTGAAGGGAGGCAGACCTGGGTTCAAATCCTATCTCAACTGTGTGCAATGTTTGTGTGACCCTGGACAAGCCCTTCACTTTACTTTGGTTTCCGATCTGTAATGATGCTGAGGACAATACTACCTTCCTTAGAAGTTTGCACAACATTTAGTGGACCCAAATGGTAATCTGTTCCCACAAGCTATTTAATTTTTATTCATCTCTCTTGATTCTTTGTCTATTTCAACTTTTAACTTCATACAATCCCCCCAAAACTTGTCAACTACATCACAAATATAATGAACATTTAGTATATTAATCCATTAAAAGATTATCTGTCAAAAGCATTTAATATATTTTGAATACAATATTTGTAAATGTTAGTGAAAAGGTTCAAAGAAGATATTATTGCATAAAGTATAAAACTTAATTTCATTCAAGCAAACTGGGCAAAGAATGAAGAGAACCAGGCTCTAGATCCAGTCCTAGGGCTAATATAAAAAGCTATGCAACCCCAGGCAAGTGACTTCACTATACAGAAAGCTCCACCTGTTACAGCTCAAAGTTAACTAAACACCGCTCTAGTTACAGTGGGTCTCAGTGTTCCCACCTGCAAGAAAGAACCATTCCTCCTAGATTGTTTCTGAAGCTCTAAAGTTTCTTCCATCTGGAACAGTCTATCATCAGCATCACAAAATGTATTATGTCGGGGCATTTGATATGTGCCAGGCCCTGTTCTAAGCATGTTAGATGTAGTAACACATTTAATCCTCCCACAACCCTCTCAGATATGGTCTATTATCATTCCCATCCAAGGAACCTAAGCTAAATAGAAGTTAAGGAACTTGCTTAAGGTTACAGAGACTACATAGAAGGAGGCAGGGGGTGGGGGTGAGGGTTCAAATCCACGTGGTCTGGCTGCACTTGTGCTTTCAACTACTAGATAATAGCGGGCTCTCCAAATTCTATAAATCCAAGAATGGGCCTTAACTATACACATATAAACAGAAACCTGTTCATGCTATTTCTTCTGTGTGCCTAAATACAGCTGATAATCTGCTGTGGAGGGAGAGAACAGTGACTAACATGTTAACAGTACCCTGTAAAAGAGCAAGCTACAGTTCATTAGACAAGGTCATAAAGTAGCAAATTAATTAATAGCAAGCTACAAAATGTATGTTTTGTTTCTCAAACATTTTATCAAAATAAAATATTGTGATATTTTAACATTATCATAGTTCCTTGGTCTTCAACAATTTATCTGTTGGAGAATGATCCCAAGGAAATAATTAGCATATAAAACCCACTGCCACTAAATATTGGTTAACTAGATTTTCTCAGTCTTGGTAACCATGCATATGAAAATGCATATACACATATAAACAAACACAAACCTACAACTTCAAACACTACATTCTCAATCTGAGTACCAAGATCTCAAGTTAGACACAATCTATTAAGGATCATGCAAATAGATACACAATCTATTAGGGATCACACAAGTAGGCAGGTGCTGGCTGTGGTCAATAAAAATCTCCAGAGCAGGCTTTACCTCCCTCCTTTGGGGCCACTTCACACCTGACTGACCTCTAGCAATTCTCTGCATGCCATTCTCCCTTCTTGTGCTGGCTTAACATCACAGCTGCTATAAACCACCATTCTGCTGTCCCTTCACCCCTTCTACTTCAAGAGAAAAGTTAAAGGCACAGTGGGACTAGGAAGCTCAGTGAGACAGAAACGGCACAATGGAGACTGCACACACATACACGTATACACCCACAACCCCCCCCCCAACTAACAAAATGCTGATGGCAATAAGCTGTTAACCCTATTGCATCACCACCATTCTATGACCTGCCACCTAGTTCAGTAATAACTCTTCTCATAATCTTTGGAGGGCGTGGAAAACAGCAGCAGAGACCATTTATTATTTTATCTCCAGACTGATTTACTCTACAAATGGTGGTAGTGGAAATATTTGCTTCATTTTGCTGTCCTCATATTCTGAACTGATAAAAGTAGTGGTTAGGGTCCAACTGTATAGTCGTTAAGAACTCTCACAGAGCTCAAGTCCTTTAATTAAAGAAGGCTCCAATACCAGTCTTCTCTCCAATAAAAGCCAAAAGATAGACTGATGACTAAATCATTGTGCAATTTTTGGCTTCTTGGTTTCATCTGCATTCATACAAATGAAAGACATTTACACCTCAATAATTTAAAAACAAAACAAGTCACAAGTAATCTAACTCAGAGATTTGTTGAGATTCAGTCTTCTTTTCCATAATCTTATCACTCAACAAAGTTTTTTTTTTTTTTTTTTTGAGACAGAGTCTCACTCTGTTGCCCAGGCTAGAGTGAGTGCCGTGGCATCAGCCTAGCTCACAGCAACCTCAAACTCCTGAGCTTGAGCGATCCTCCTGTCTCAGCCTCCCGAGTAGCTGGGACTACAGGCATGCACCACCATGCCCGGCTAATTTTTTCTATATATATTTTTAGCTGTCCATATAATTTCTTTCTATTTTTAGTAGAGATGGGGTCTCGCTCTTGCTCAGGCTGGTCTCGAACTCCTGAGCTCAAACGATCCGCCCACCTCGGCCTCCCAGAGTGCTAGGATTACAGGCGTGAGCCACCTCGCCCGGCCTCTCAACAAAGTTTTGTTTGTAAAAACCAAAATTTTACCAACCACAGTTTTGCCATTATCCATACTAATCCACCTATCACATTTCCATTTCTGTAACACCTGAGGACATCCATAAAATCAAACTTCTAATTAAAAGGAGCCATGGAAAAGAGGAAACTGGATTTTTAAAACAGAGCTGGAAATAGAACCATCACCAGAAAGGTAACCAAAAGACACTACCTGAAATGAAATTCTGTCCTACTATTGGATTTTATCTTTTTATGGGGTGGGAGAAGGTTGGATTTTTGCCTGTATTTTTATGACAGATGGCAAAACTGTGAGTGATCAGTGATCTCCTAGGGGGGAAAGGCTCTTAGGAAAGTACGGCAGTAGCCACAGAAATATCTAATCCCACAAAGGTTGATCAAAAGAAAAACCTTCAGTAAATATTTCAAAATAATAAAGATGCTACATGGTGTACACATTTGCAATATACAAATATTCAAGTAAAATCAAATTATAAAACCAAACCCCATACTTACATGGGACTTTCTTAGCTATTCTTTGATATTAACTTTATGAAAACTTATATAGTCTAACTCAGCATCTCACTTTAAATGCCATGAAACAGAAACAGAAACCTTACTAGTATATCTTAGAATGTAAAGTACAAGGGGGAAAAACTGACTTAATACAAGAATCTGCAGCCTAAAATGTTAATGAATCAAAAAGTGAGCTGCCTTGAAATCAAAAAACAGCTCCCCCTTTGTTATAGTAGCTAATCATTTCATGACAAACTCTATACTTACTTACATCCAGCCTGAATCTTTGTGATGTCATGATCAAAAAGTAGTTAACCTATAAGGATAGCCTTAGTATAGAGACTAGTTTATTTTTTTAGGAGTGAAGTGGGGGCTGGGAAGAGGCACTGCATCAGTGTATGGGAGATAGTATACCAGTCAAGAAAGTAATCTTTTCAGAGTGTCCCTTTAAAAGTCCATTCACTCACATAAGCAGAGATCTGTGTGCTCTCATCCATACTTCATGACAACATGCATCTTGTCAAGGTAATAAACATTTTATTCAACAAGGAACAGGATCCAAGTCCTATAGAGCAATTAATAAATATACTTCAAACAAGAAGTCTTCAGAAAATGTTCTGTCTACAGTAGTAGTTCTTAAGCATGACTACTGCATTTCATCTGAGGTAAATAATGCAAACTTGTTAGAAAAAACAATACATTTAAGAAGACTTCCCTTGCTCAGGTAAAAATATTTTTATATGAAGATATTTAATGACAAAAAAAGTTTACTAAAAGATATGTGTGTGTATATAAGCACACAGTATATTTCATTACGTAAAGAAAAATGCGCAGACTGGAAAGTACGGGCTGGGTGGGAACAACAAAAAGACTGGAAGATAAATATGCAAAAATGTTAACAGTAACCAAATCTAAGTGATAAGATTACAGAGAAGAATGTTTTAAAAATTTTCCAGTATTTCGCACATTTTACAAGGTTTTTACAAAGATCATGTATTAGTTCCTTCAATAAACAGAAATTTTTATAAAAACTGAAAAAAGTTGGCATTCATTTGTCATATATGCAACATAAACAACGAAAAAGTGCTTACAAAATCAACATAGCTTCTAAGCTGCTTTCACAGATCATACACTCTAGACTTCAAATATGGCTGGTAATTATTTGCTAGTAATTTGAAAAACTAGCAAATAAAGCTAAAAACTTTCATTTCTGGCTCTCCTATAAAGATTTTCATAACTAAAAACTGATAGAGAAATTTTTACCTTTCTATAAAAAGGTCTGTGTCCAGCTTTCTACAATCAGAATATTAGTAATAATCTGAATTTTTTAAATAATCAATTGATGTTATTTCACACAAATGCCATCTCACATAAGTAATTTAGGTTTAATTTAAGTAATTCCAAAGTGTAGGCACCTAATAAACAGTGCAAGTTTTGGTGCATTTTAGTGATTGAACCAACATAAACGCTTTATGTGTAACAGATGAGCTTATTTTATATACACCTTTCCATTATTTCTTAAGAGCCTGATATACAATGAAGCTTTTTGCAAAAGGTACTTTGCTTTGCCTGGACATGGATTTACTTGAATATCCCGGAAGCTGTCAAAACCGATCTCAAACTGCATTATATTCAAGGCACAGAATGTCAACTCCCGACTGGGCCTCCTTCTCTCCTTTCTTTCACAAGAGCGCCTTTAATAACGCCTAGCCAACATTTCCGGGCTCATGAGTCACTGAAAAATGAGCTCTAAGTTTCCCTTAGAATGCCGCTCAAACAGCTCCTCTACAGCATTCAAGGATCTGGCCCCAAAACACCTCTTTAAACCCCACCATGGCCCTAGACAGCAAACTGAATTATCCACAGTTTCTAGACTATACCTTTTTACCTTCGTCCTCTAGCTTTGCTGCCCCTCCACACAGTCTCTTATGAAACCCTCCAATGCCAAATCCCATCATTCCTTTAAGACACTGCTTGGCACCGCCTCGCCCAGGAAGCCTTCCAGATTTCTGCTAGGCAGAAAGGATAGATCGGCCCGGTCTTCCCGGTTGCCTTCCTAACACTTTGTCGTTCTTTCACAGGACTTATCTCTTCCTTCCTGGTATCGAGGTTATTTGTGTACTCGTCTTATCTCCAACACCAGAGCCTAAGCTCCTCGGGGGAGGGGACCGCGGGGCCCACTTCACCTTTGAATCCCTCCAGCGCGGACCGACTACAGCGCCTGCACGCAGTCAGCGTTCAGGTTGGTTCAACCGAACTCAGGAACGCTCCGACCGCATAATTCCTAACCAGAAATCAGTTAGGCATTTTCCTGAAATGATGATCACAAAGATGCTATCTGCCACCTGATAACAGGAAGTTTACCAGCTGCTGGAAGCGAGGTGCCCGGAGCCCCGGGTGTAATGGGAGTGACAGTTGGCCCGGCTCGCACTTCCCTGCCCTCCCGACTCTGGCTGGAGACGCCCCATGCCGCCAGCCCCGCCAGGGAACCACGGAGGGGGTGGCAGGACAGGGCTGGTCCGCAGGCCTCCGGGCGCCCGGCGCCAGCGAAGGCAAAAGGAGAGGGCTCAGTGAGGGGCCCGAACCGGGCGGAGAAGGAAGGCCGGGCCCGGCTGCTCCCGCCGACTCCGGGGCTGAGCGGGCCGGGGCCAACGCCGCCAGCCGAGAAAATGGAGGCAGCCCCGGGGCCGGTGACGGGCCCAGCGGGGCAGGCGGAAGCCAAGCGGGCGTCCGCGCCGCGAGCAGGGCCGGGCCAGGGGTCACTCACGGGGCTGGGCCGGGCGGCTCCCTCTCCGCGTCGTCGCCGTCCCCGTCCTCGGCCCCAGCCGCCTCGGGCTGCTCGCTCTGTCCCCGCGGCGCGGCTCGGGCGCTCGGCCCCTCCGTTGTCTTCCGCCCGCTCCTGCTCCCGGCGACGGGCTCCCGCAGCGGCGGCGGCTGCGCGGGCGGACGGCGGCCCAGGGGCTCCCGCGGCAGCCGAGCTGCTGCGCTCGCTCGGGCTGCGGCTGCTGCTGCGGGGCCCGGCGCCGCTTTCGCCTTCGCCCTCGCCCCGGCTTGGGAAGGCTCTGTGTCTCCCAGGCCGCGCCGCTCCCGGATCCCCGCGCCCCGTTCCCGGCCCGAGCCCGGCTTTGACGTGCTCACTGCGCAGCCGCTGAGGGAGCGACGTCGGGCGGCGCCGCAACGCCCCCTTCGGTCTCGCGCGCCCCCTGGCGGCCGGGCGGACTCAGGGCGCCCGTAGTTCGCGCGAGGCCCGCGGGGAGGGGCCGCAGGGAAAAGCAGAAGCCACCGCCTGAGTTCCTCTTCTTTCGTCTGCCACTTAGATGTTGGTGCTCAGCCCCTTCTCGTGGGTCTGAGCACGTTTCCTGAAGGAGTCTCATGCCCGCTTCCAACGAGCACTTCCTCAACTCTTAACAAGCTTTATTTCTGCGAAAGGCCGGGAGCCGACGTGTGCACACCGATTCTTTCCTACTTGAGAGGCACCGATCACTTCGTTTTAGCATCTCCTGAAAGAGCGTAGCCGGTGACGGAATGTTCCAGATTAATGGGAATCCACAGCCTGGATTTGAATCCGTGCTCCACTGTTCAGTATCCATGGGCGGTTTCGCATCCCTGTGCCTGGGTTTCGTCGCACAGTGTGCGTGGATGCATGTGTACGTCCATACGGTAATACCTGCCACAGGCTTGTGAGGGTGAACAAGACAGTGCATTGCAACGTTCTGACAACAGAGCCTGGCGCATAAAAATGCCATATATGAGTATTTTTCTTTCTTTGTTTTTGACGTGTAATTGAACAAGTATGTTTGAGCACCCGGGCACTATTGCAGGCTGTGGGTCAGTGAACTAAACAGTCCCTGCT
Source organism: Eulemur rufifrons (assembly GCF_041146395.1). NCBI lineage: Eukaryota > Metazoa > Chordata > Mammalia > Primates > Lemuridae > Eulemur > Eulemur rufifrons. The sequence continues at coordinate 8,311,878 of NC_090983.1, forward strand.
CCTGAGACAAACAGTAAACAAACCAACACATATACTATCACGATGTTAAGTGTTGTGGAGAAAAACAGCACTGGGTGAGGAGGGGAGAAAGTGCAGGGTGTTGTTATTCACAGTGGCCCTGCAAGGGAGCAGCCCCCTGCAGAAAGTGAGGGCCGGTGAGCTTTGCGTGTGGAAGGGCAGAGGGAACAGCAGCACCAAGGCCCTGAGGCAGGGATGTGCTGGCTCACAGCGCCAAGGGAGGACAGGAGATGAGGAGAAAGTGGAGGCCTGCAGACCAGAGTGAGGACTTTGGTTTTCACTCGAAATGAGATGGGAAGTGATCTGCAGGGTTGTGAGCAGAGAAGGGATGTGGGCTGACATTTCAAAAGGATCCCTGCAGCTGTGGTGTGAAGACCAGACTGCAGGGCTGGAGAGTTTCAGCAGGGAGATCAGTCAGAAGGCGGTTGAAATAATGCAGTCAAGAGAAGATGGGGCTTGGTCCAGGGTGGTAGCAGTGGAGGAATAAAGAAGTGGTCACTTCTAAACACATAAAAGGCAGAGGTGACAGGATTTTGCTGATTTCTATTTTTTTTTTTTTTTTCCTCAAGCAACTGCAGGATACAATTTGGTGACACAGAGAAGACAAACAGAAACAGATGTGAAGGGAGGAACTTGGGAATTTATTTGGGGGCATATAAAGTTTGAGCTTCCTATTGGACACCCCAGTTGGAAGTTGGACATAGAATTCTGCAGTTCAGGAGAGAGAGCCAGGCTGGAGACGGAGTTTTGGCAGTGCTCAGAGTAAAACCTCAGGACTCAATGAGATCCTTTGGGGAGTGAGTGTTAATAAAGAGGAAGGCCAAGGACTGAGCCGAAGTCCCCCAACATTAGGAGGTGTGGGAATAACAAGGAACCAGCAAAGGATTCTGCCGGGGAGGAGCCAGTGTGGCAGGAAGAGACAGACCCAAGAGAATCATCTGCTGGAAGAGGAAGGACAGCGCTGAGGGAGGAGGATGGGCCCCCGCTGCCAATGCAGCTAATAGTTCAAATAAGGTTAGGATTGATGATTGGACTTTGGCCTTTGTAGTAGAGGTGGGTGGGAAAGCCTGATTGGGCTGGTTTCTAGAAAGAATGAGACCTAGAAAGAATGAAGCTCTAGAAAGAAAGACCACTGGTGTAGACAACATTTTCTGGAAGTTTTGTGTCTAACCAAGTACAGAGAAATGGTGTGGTAGCTGGAGGGGAATGTGGGGTCCAAGCACATTTTCTGTTTTATTTGATTTTGTTTTGTTTTTTAGGATGGGAGCGCTTACAGCACCTGCTTAAGTGCTGATGGGAATGATTCAGGAGTGAGAGAGAATTTGATAAGGGGTGTGTTTTCTGGAGAGCTGTCCTTGAGTAAAGGAGAAGGGAAGAATGCACAGCACGGCACAGGGTCTGGCCTTGGATAGAAGCAAGGCGATGTGCTCTCACGAGATGAGGAGGGCAGATAGAATGTGGGCAGAGAGGCAGGGAGCCAGGTAGATGAGGTCCCAGGACCCTATGGGCCGTCCCTGCTGAGGGCTTCTGTTTTCTCAGGAAAACAGGAAGAGCAGTCATTCATGTGCTTAGAGTGCAGAACGGAGAGGGTGTTGGAAGTTTGAGGGGAGAGGAGAAGGCATAAAGGACCAGTAGGCAGGGTTATTCTGTTTTTCGGCAGCTACATTTTGCTGGGAAGGTGTAGGCACAGGAAGATGGGGAATTAAACTCTACCAGAGTGATTTTTGCTAGATAATTCCATGGAGAGAAAGAAAGTGGAAAGGAAGGTGAAGGTATTTATAAGGAAGTCATAATAATGGTGGACTGTTGAATCCGCGCCTATTAAGGAGGGAGTGAGAAGGGGTGGGGCAGTGGGAGGAGAGAGACCCCATAAAGCAGTAAATGAGGATCAATGGATTGTTGGGCTCACACAGTAGGGGGAGGGCACCGGAAAGGAGGAAGTGCCAGTTGGAGAGCCACAGTTGCTTCGCACTGAGATTATGGAAGGAGTGGTTTTCAGGAATGACAAGACCAGGGGCAGCTTTGTAAATTGTATTACGCATGTGCATTTCCAGAGATCTTGTTGAAATGCAGATATTGGTTCCAGTGGTCTGGAGTGGGCCCACCATGATTCTGCATTTCCAACAAGCTAGGGGTAGGGGAGGGTACTGTTTACTCCTTTTTTTTTTTTCCAGAGGTTGTCTTGCTATATTGCCCAGGCTAAAGTGCAGTGCTTACTCACAAGTGCAATCATAGCTCACTGCAGCCTTAAACTCCTGGGCTCAAGTGATCCTCCTGCCTCAATCTCTCAAGTAGCTGGGACTACAGGCCACCATGCCCAGCTTATTTTTATTATTGGCATGATACCAAAACCTCAATAAATGCAACACAAAAAAGGAAGACTGGATGAATCTTGCTCATGAATATAGATAGATAGATGAAAGATATAACTAAGAAATGTGAAATATAAGTAAAGTATCAGCATGTTAAAAGTAAAGTCTGTACCAACTAGGCACAATTTATCTCAAACATATTGGAAGCTATTAGAAAAACCAGCCAGTCTCACTGAGGGCTACTGGGCCTTGTGGGCAGTCTGGGCTCAGAGAGAAATTAGCTAACAAACAGTCCTGTGCAGCCCCGTGCAGCCCCGTGGTGCAGGTTTGCTGCTGTCCCTGTTTCTCTGCTAACCATGGAAGGGTGAAAGGGAGGTGACTGTCTTTCACAAGTGAGACTCAAGTGAGACTGCAAGCATTATCTCCTTTTGAAACTTTGTTCATTATAGACTTTACCCACACAACTTTTTTTCTCTCTTTTTTTTTTGAAGATGAGAGTTCTTTTTAACTCTAGTCCCAAAGAGAGGATTTCGTTGTACTAACATTCCATAAAAACAAGTCCAGGCCCAATTTCCCACAGAATAAAAGAATGCGTGGGGGTGGATTATCCCATATGCAGGACTTTGATTCCTTTGCTTTAAGGGTCCGAGTAGGATTCCAGATTAATCTTTTAACTGGCATAAACCCACTGTAACTGAGAATTGTAGCAGCAAGACAGTAGAAATTTCTGGAGCAGGGGTTTGTAACACATTCTGAAACCAAACTGGAAGGAACCACGGCATTTGACCACTTGAATTTATACTGGGGAGACACCTTCTAAACACTTCTATGGGCTCTCTGGAAAGCCCTTTCTATTAAAATATTTCTTGGTAGGCACTACCACTTTCTGGAGAATTCTCCCACCTCTTTCATCTTGAAACTCTCTCAAACAGAGGCCCCTCCATTCCCCTGTGCTGTGCCCGCGGATCTCAAGGTCGTAGGCAGGTTCATTCTCCTTGACTCAGTGGTGGTCCTCTTTAAGCTTCCCATCACTCATTTCCTTTCCTCTCCCGCTTTGAGGCTGGGACATAAGATGAAGGCACCTCCCTGCCTTAATCAGACCACCTATGAAAGGACTTCGGAGCCTGACTCACAGCTTCCCTCCCCACCCAACCCTGACTTCTCCAGGGCAATACAAGCGCCACTCATCTGCTTTATTGGATCACGGTTCCCTTGTTTTCTCTGCCCCAGTGATCTTCACTTCCACCCTGCTTCAACAACCACTGGTGTGGCCCCTCCCTGGACACTGCAGTCACCAAAACTACTTACTCTGCCATTGAAGCTTGAACTCTGTGGCTCTCCTGCTCCACCCACTCCCCCACGCCCTCAGACTCACCAAACCTGCTCTCAATCTCACTGAAACTTTGTTTATTCAACACATTCTAATTGAGAGCAAATAATCACTGAGCACAAACAGTGGGAATGAGACATTGAACAATACGTGGTCCCTGCTCTCAGTGAGCTTGTAGTCCAGGAAAGACACACAAGTAAACAGGCAGTGTCAGAAGAATGAGGCTCGAAGCATGAATAAAATTTAGTGAATTGAAGATGTGGGTAAATGTTCAAGGAAAATCATACAAATAGCACCAGAACATGACGAATTTGGGGAACTGCATATGAGTAGTTTATTATACAGAGCTCAGAGTGTGAGAGGAGAACTTGTTACAGGCTGGAGAGAGAAGCAAAGGTCCAGTCTTGAAGAGCCATGTCATCCATGTGAAGGAGACTGGGTTTCAGCAGGAAGGCAGTGGGAGTGGATTGGGTAGGTGAGCACTGAAACTTTAAGCCATCCAGTGACACGCTCAGCTTTAGATTGAGAAACGCCACTCTGATCCCAGTCTGTGCTATGGATGAGAGGAAGGCCAGATTAGAGACAATGAGACCAATAGGAGGCTCTTCTCATTCTGGCAAGGAAGGGGTCATGGGGGCCTGAGCTAGGACTGTGGCATTGGACATGGGGAAAAGCAAATCAGTTAGAAACAAAAATATTTGGAAGGCAGTACTTGGTGATTTGATGGATGTAGCTGGTAAGGGACAATGAGGAATCTAGGATGAAAACCAGGATTTGACATGGGCCATTGGTTGGATAGTAGGGCTATTCACATAGATGGACACCATCTAAGAGCAACCAGAAGACAGGAGGGCATTGTGTCCCACGGGCACATTTCAGGAGAAAGAATCATCAGCAGTCCATTGCAGCAGCAGGGTTAAGTAATACAAGGGTTGAAGAGGACCTCCTGGGTGCAGCAACAGGAGGCCTTGGGTGAGGTTGAAGAGAGCTATGTCACCAGAGGCACAAGTGAAGCAGCAACCAGATGGCAGTGAGGGCAGCTAGTCTAAGGTGTGAACGGGAGGTATGGAAATGGAAATAGTGGGGATAGGAAGCACTTTCATGACAGGAAAGTTGAGGGAGCATAGTTGCAGAGGGGGTCTGGTCAAGAGAGGGTCTGGAAGGCAGCAGAGACTTGAGCATGTTTAATGCTGGTGGGAAGGAACTATTAAAGAGGAAGTTGGAGATACAGGAAGGAAAAGGGGTCACAGATCCCTAGAGGTCCTTGAGGAGGGAGGAGGTGCCATAGAAGCACAGAAGGAAGAGGGGCACAGAAAGAAGAGAACAGAGGTGCAAGGAGAGGGGGGCTCAGTGAAATAGAGGGGAGCTTCCTGGGAGTTGAAGTTCAGGATGTATTTTGTTAAGGGAAAACAGAGTAGTTTTGTCCTAAAGTAAAGTGACTAGTTGTTCTAGAATGAGAAAGAGGAAAGTGTGGGGGGCACAACCTGAATGGATATAGAAAGCTACAGAAGTTTCTAGAAAAAGGAGTTTGTCATAGTCAAATCTGGCTAAGGTTTGATGGACTTATTTATGCGATTTTTTTTTTTTTTTTTTGTTGAGACAGAGTCTCACTTTGTTGCCCAGGCTAGAGTGAGTGCCGTGGCGTCAGCTTAGCTCACAGCAACCTCAAACTCCTGGGCTTAAGCGATCCTACTGCCTCAGCCTCCCGAGTAGCTGGGACTACAGGCATGCGCCACTATGCCCGGCTAATTTTTTCTATATAGATTTTTAGGTGTCCATATAATGTCTTTCTATTTTTAGTAGAGACGGGGTCTCGCTCAGGCTGGTCTCGAACTCCTGACCTTGAGCAATCCACCCGCCTCGGCCTCCCAGAGTGCTAGGATTACAGGCGTGAGCCACCGCGCCCGGCCATTATGCGATTTTTAAAAAGAGCTTTAGTATCAAATATATTGATGTCAATAATAGGGTAACCTCATCCATTTTATTTTGTCATCCACAGATAGTTTTTTGTTTTACTCTGAGGCTTCCCTGAAAGCTGTTGTAATCAGCTCCAGACCACAGTGCTCCATCATCAGCAAAGAAGGGCTGTCTCAGAGCCATGTACTAAAGGACTATGCTAGGTACCTTTGGGTGCAAGCTTCTGAGGGCATCATCTGTGCAACTTTGAGACCACACCAGTGGACTGAGTCAGGAGATCTGGAACTCTGAGACACCGATGAGGTCATGAGACAACTAACCTCAAACAAGGTGGAATAACAATTCATTACCTAAAACTGAATGAACTGATGAGGAATGATGGTGGGTTTTGTTTGGAATATTTTTTATGTTGTTTTAATGTTCTATTTTCTGTATGTATAAGGAACTCCTTTCCCTTTTCTCTTAATGTATCTATAACTCATAATAATTTGGTAGACTTTGGTAGCCAGAAACAAACCATTTGTGAATATCTTATTCTCCCTGCCTAACCCTTCCAAAATTTGGAAACTCTCATTGAATATTCTTAATTTCATGGCAATATAATTATTTGCATAGGTTCAGTGAGAATCTGCCTTCTTATTAACAAGACACAATTGGAAATATTTGGTTATGCACCCCAGATGTGGCCTGAATATCATATTTTCAAGTGATGCTCATTTCATCAGAAATGACCTGACACTTTTAAAGAACTAGGATTGACTTTATGGGGCCAATGCGTGTAAGCTCTCTTGGGGAAACTGGCCTGGTACCTGGCTTAGAGAGTTCCCAGCCTTACAGGTGAGTTAGGAAGGTCAATTCCCGGCAAGCCTATGAGCTTTAGGATATTTGGGGGACCTCAAGAAGAGAGGAATTTGCTCAAATTTATAGGTACTGGAGATGGTTTTGATGTCAAGTTCTTGGTGTCGCTTCCTAGTCTCAAGAGGCTTTCAAAAGTCCAATTTGAGATTCCGTGTTAAAGCTTCCAGCAAAGCTAACCTAAGAAGGCCTATAAAGTAACCTACCATTCTTGCAGCTCCTGTGTAAATAGTGAGACCAAATCTAGTAAGACCAGCCTTATTTTGTGATCATGAAAAATCTTTCTTTGAGATTATCTTTGTCAAAAGAGGGGTGACTAAAAAGAGAAATTTTGTGTTTTAATATATAGCACGCCCATCCAGGTTGTGAGACTCTATCCCTGTTCATGGCCTTTGAGTTTTCTTGCACCTCTTTATACATTGCAGGTAGCTGATGACTATGCAAACTCTGTCATGTTTGATGAGATTTAATTGGCTTCCTTCTCCTGCTCCTCATGGAAAAACCAGTTTGGAGACCTTCCTTTAAATTTGCCTGGATCCTATTGCCTTGCCTAAATTGTCAATCTTTACCAACTTTTCAATTCCTTCAGTGTTCTTCAATATTGGACTTCAGTCCTCCATACTAACTTGCATATTTTTCTCCCTCCAGCCTGAAATGGCATCATGAAGGATTAAAACTTGACTGCCCAGATCCCTATCAGGACTCTAGCTTGCCTTGCAGCTGGCCTTGCCTCCCAGAATCTGAAGAAGTTCTGCAAACTAACACCCAGTGACTTGGCATAAACCCTGGAGGACTCAGCACTTCAGCACACCATGCATGGGTGGAAATTCTCCCTGGACAAGCCACCATCTGGACCACTGAGGAAGTCCAGCAAAATGCTTGGGTCATGTTTGCCCTTATGTGAGAGTAGCCAAGATCATGGACAACATCACCAAAGTCATTGACATGTTAGCTTCAAGAAACTCAAGGAGCAGTGCTGGAAGATTTTCTTCTGCTGACCTCTTGGAATCCACCTAACTTAATTCTCAGTGTTCAACTACTGACTCTTTACTTTAATGTAACTTTTGCATTGTTATTTCATTATTATAGCGATCCCTCTTTTAAGATGCCTGACCTCCAGCACACTAAAACAACTTACCTCTCAATAGACGGTTCACCTGGATTTATAGGAATAATACCAACCTTGAGGGACAGTTTATTAGGTGCTGCTTCACCCCCCTGAGGAGGTTTGTGCTTGCTCTGAGTTATCCCGTGATGATGATACTCATCTTGGACAAAAGTGGGACTGACGATATTCAACTTTGTCTGAGCCCTGTGCAACCTCAGCAGTGATGGTTAAGAAATTTTCCTACCCTTTTGTGTTTCAGAACTGGTGAACCTGCTGACCACAAAGGGCCATGTTTGGTCAGAAACTCACAGTTTCTGACGGAAGATTCATCTTCATCCTTCCTCACAACTCCGGTGAGACTCCGGGATGACTCCCTTATTTACCTGCCTCTGTAAAACCCCAGGCCCTCTTCCTTTTCTTTGAGATGTTCCTAATTAATGTTCTCCTATCACACTAGCCTGAATAAAATCATCTCCTTAATGATCAGGTGAATGTTGCCTGTCACAGCCGCAGTGAGAACCTCCTTTGATGGCAGTCAGCACGTCACCCCTGATGGTCCTGCTGGAGTAACACCAACCATCTGTGCTGAGATTTTTTTCAGTCCTCCTGTGGCTTATCCCTGTGGACAGCCACACTTTCAACATCTCAGGGCAGGAGTCAAAAATTCAGAGAAGGAAGGCATTGCCCTAGGTACCTCAGGTAGTGGTGCAGTTGTGGAAGGGACATTCCACCACTTGAATAAGATAGAAAGGAATCAGTCCGAGATGCTTCTGAGCTGAGCTAGTGGTAAAATACACCCAGCTGTGCCTTTATTGGAGGAGGAAATAATATCCAGCCAGCCACGGTCCCAGCCTGGACAGGCACTGGGCAGAGCTGGCTTGGAGCAGGAATGGCTCAAGTCTTGGGGTTGGCCAACTGACCAGTGTGATGGCCAAGGGTGAGGCTGGAAGTCAAAAATGCCAGGGCAAGCAATCTGGGGGGAAGGGAGGCCCCAAAGAGGAAAGTCCAGGGGATGAGACTGACCAAAAAAAGGGGGTGCAAGCCTTTAACCAACCTGACTTGGTCTCATTCCTCCTCTTGGCAGGGAGTGGAGGCAGGCAGGGAAGGCGCCACTGGGTAGAACGTGCACAGCCAGGGGTGTTTGGAGGCAGCAAGTGATGGGATTAGCCATCTCTGTGACTTTACAGGGATCAGAAAGCACCTTTCCAGTTTCAGCAAGGGCGTGTTACAAGAACGGTGAGGAGACCCAGCTGATGTCTCCATCCTGTAATCATCTCCATTGTTGCCTGAGGGCTCCAGGCATCCATAGTAGGTTTTCCTCTGATGTGTCAGATGTCTGTTTCCCCTCAGTGAAGCAAGCATGTCTGGGGTTAGGTCCCAGGGGCTAGTGGTAATCAGGGGGCCCCTGAGAATTCTTAGGGCCCTTGATTATATTCTGTGTGGTGTCCCCAGGCCTAGCACAGTGCCTGGTGCTGAGGAGGCATTTTATGGTGCCCAATAATCTGTAGTTAATGTGGAAAGTGTGTTCTGGGTCATATAAAGAAAGAGAAAGCAGGAAACTTCATCAGAGACAAGTTAGGGGAATGGGTCATGCCGACAGTATGCTATATAATCAGGGGTGATATTAAAAATATTCAGTAACTAGAAATACAGAGGCACCTACTAAACAGAATGGATTCTGGCTGAAAATCAGTCCTGTGCAAAGGTAGGACCACTCTGGGGTCTGGTCTACTTATTCTTTTAGCAAAAATGGAGGATAGAGAGATAGATTTGACATACATTAGGCTTTGAACTGTGCCTCCAGAATTGGGATGCCAACTGAGGCCACAGGGTTGACAATGGGGCTGGAACTCAGTCTTGGCCAACAGGGGTACGGTGGCTGGAAGTGGGGCTCTGGCACAGGAGATGGCATATGTTGTCTTGGTAACATCATCCATAGTGTCAGCATTTCAAGGGCCCAAGACCATTATAGAGTTCAGCTTTCCAGGGGCTTCTGCATGGCAAATGAATAAAGGAGCCTTCAGAATCTTCCTGGGCCTGACCTTGACCTGAGCATGTCCTGCCAGAAGACCTGACATCCGGGTCCTTCTGGGTTGGCATTGTGATAGAATACATACCTGTGTCCTCTTTTTCTCCAAGGAACATGCTGGAGGGGTCATAATGGCAGAGCTAGCCTCCCCCATTCTCTGTACTTTGGGAGTCCCTACGAATGGGTGCTGCTAAATGTAGGTACTGGTTTGTGGCTGGTATCTTGTTATGCTGCTGGGTTTTAAGAGAGCTTAGCTATAGTTTTTTTCAGAATGGAGGATCTTCCTCAAGTCAAGGTGGCCTTGGCTGACTCCTATAATTTGAGCTTGTATGACAAGGTTTTAACCAAGTGGTTGCCTAGAACCTAGTTGTTTGAAAACGCCAATCATTGGAAGTCAAGTGCCCACTGTTAGTGGCCAAGGCTAAGTCTTCCTGTCTCGGAGTTGTCTCAAGCTTCAGTGGTCATCCCTCAAGGGCCTCTGGTGCCAAGTTCATCTCTCCAAGACTAAAACACTGTTCTAATGTTGTTTGTGTGCCAGGAGTTGGCTTTGGACAGAGCTGCAGTCTGAAAAATAGGCAGAAGAACAAAAGTCCTCTAGCAATCTGATGGCTCCACATATGTGGCTGGGAGACTTCCCAGCCAGACAGATGTGGATGAGCTGAGTTAGGGTAGGCTTGGATGAGGGTGGAAGACAGCAGGAAAAGAAAGTTTTTGAATATCTGTGGTAACCATAGAATTTTGATTGTTACTAGTATTACAAGAGTTTTCCACTCACTGCAGATACTTGGCCAAGTCAACCCCAAGTATTTTGAATATATATATGGGGGTGGAGGAAGCTGGCCCACGTGTGTGGTCAAGACAGGGCCCAGGAAATAACTGCAGGTCAGGACACCAGTCAAGCATGACTTCATCCCAGCTCAGGAGGCCTTGGAGGATATACCTGTGAGTTGTCAGAATACATGTGGGGTGACTCAGGCCTCAGAGTATCACCAAATTCCTGAACTGGTCCAAGCATATCCATAAGGCCTCTGCTGGCCCACAGGCCCACACCCGAGCTGTTTGCCCCTAGGGGGTGCAGGTTTGTGAATGGACGGCTCCTCTGAGTTGGCTCCATCAGTTGAAAATGATCAGAAGTGAGTGATGGTCTCCACCAGGACAAGGTCTTGGCCCCAGTGAGGAAAGATGGGGGTGGGGGTTTAGTGGTGAAAAGTATTCACATGGGATTTGCATGAACATGCAACATAGGAAGATCCTTCCGAAGGACTTCTGTTGTTTTGGTGACCCTTGCCCTGACCCTGGGCAGTTCTGTTTTAGCTGGAGTTCCCATTGTTCCTTCTTTACAAAGACATCTGTCCCTGGTAGGTGTGATCAACTACCAGCTAACTCCTCATGGTAAGTTTCTTAGAGGTTGTCCTGGATGGAAGACCTGAACTTCAAAAGACGGATATAACCATTTAGGGATGCTTCTGGTATAATCTGGATAAAGGACACCTGCCTAGCGTAATGTTGGTTGCAAAAAGTTAGATGAAGCTCCGTGTCCAAGTTGCTAAGTGAGGGTGAAACCAAGGGCTTCCAGTTGGGTGAGACTAAGAGCAGTGAAGTGTCCAGCAGTCAAGGAGCTCTGTGGGTATGCTTTTGGCAGCAGTGGGACACCCCAGAAAGAGCTAGGAATTCATCTGTGCTGTCTGTTCATATTGGTTTGGCCTAGAGTTCAGAAGGCTCCCGGACATCCTATAATCTGTTGGGACAAAGATCATAGTTATCTGCACCTCGACAGGTAGCCAGATCCTTTCTGCCCTGTATATTCGGACAGAGGGTTGGTTTTGACTCCTGGTAAATGACATCATTCTTGGGGACTGGGAGAGGATAGGAAAGGATCATCTGTTAAGCAGATGAATGTGCCATGGTTCCCAAGAGTGATTTGCCCATTTGGCTGGTGAGAGCGTGTATGCGTGGTGCATGCAGGCAAATGGGTGTGCATGAAAGTGAGCATGATGGGTAGACACACGAGGGAGGTGCAGTGAGAGGTGGCCCAGAGAACTTAAATAGAAAGCCCTCTGGCCACCCCAGGCAGTGCCCGCTGGGCTGGTCAGGAAGTCAAGAAGAGGTAGAGCTCTGCTAACCTGGCATCTTCTGCCCAGGTCTTCCCTACAAAAAAAAAAAAAAAAAAATGAGTTGAGTCTGCCAGGTGGGACAAGCCCCAGTGCAGGCAGCCTGATCTCCCACTGAAGGGTGACCAGTGACCTCTGCCAGCGGGAGCACTGGCTCACCTTCTAGAAGAAGAAGGATCCAGGGGTCCCGGCCATGCAGGGGATGGGATGAAGGCACCAGGCCCACACATTCAAGCGGCAGCTGTGGCTGGAATCCAGCCTTCTCAGGATTCTGCCACAGTGGAAGAGAGCCTGGGGAAGCTGTCAGCCACTGTGGCTTAGTCCCACTGCTTCCAGAAGGGATTGTTCAGACTCTCCTGGAATGGCATGGATTGGGGCTCTTTCTAGTCCAGGCATGGTCTGGGTGACACATGCCAGGACTAGTGCGGCTAGGATGCAGCTGATGTGCTTGGCAGCTGGCCTCCACTTGCCAGCAGGGGCCCCAAGAAGGATGTGCAGTATCTTCAGCTATTTTAGGACGGATGCAGAAGATATTTGTATTGCCACAGTGTCTGGGGAACAGTACGTAACCGTACATGAGGTACACGAAGTGTGGTGGAGATGGCCCAGATCAAATCCATCAAATTGAAACTTGATTTCTTCCAGGATGAGGATCCACATGTACAGCCACAATCTCAGCACAGCTTCTGCAAACCCCAGTGCATCCCGCCATTCCAATTCCACATCCACAGCACTTTCTACTAGCCACCCCCAGGAGCATTAAAATAAATTTCCAGCCATTTCTGGAACCAGCCCAAGGATAGAGACTGGCTATGTAATAAACAAATTACAGATTAGAAGAGATAAAAATAAGTTACTTTTACAATGCATAAAGTACCAACAATGTGACATCTTATTAAATGTGTCTGTATTTGTATATCTGTTTGTATATCTGAGTTGATCACTGAAGTTCAGAGGCCCAAGCCTATTTTATGGCGATTATACCACAAACCACCCCAGATCACAGTCTACGTTATGGGTAGATGAAGTACCTCAAAAACCATAAAATCCCAATGAATCCACCAATAATCATTGCATGCCCCTGGTTAAAATTATGAAGCAAATTGACCCTAATACCATGGAATGTTTTTAATTAAATTTCACTAAAACAGCACAATTTCTAACTCAGCATTTCAAATTAAGTTCCATCACTGACTACTTTAACAAAAATTATTTAAAGACATCTTGATTAAAGGACAAATTATGTCATAGAAAATATTTATAAATGTGACTATTTGCCAAGCTATCTTAGGATCAAAAAATCAGTTCTGAATTTTTGCATTATCTTTATTTTCTGCATATAAATCTTTATTTTCTGCATATAAATGATTTTATACTTTTATTTAGCAGAATTGGCCACACTTATGCAATCATATCCTGACTTATATATAAAATTGAGCATTTTCACATTTGATTTATTCTGTCATAAGTGTAACATAAAATTGTCAATTCTACTCCTAAAGCAATTCATTAATAATTTCCTCTCCTAAAATAATGAATGCCCTGAGTCACTACTGAAACAATTTCTGTGTAAGCTTATTTATCTTGATGTTTTTGATGCCCTTCCTGATTCTTGGAATTTAGACCCGCAAAACCATAAACATTTGATGTCCTGCAGACCTTCTCCAGATCAATACAGATCAGACCTTGATTTTACTTTCAAAATTACCCCAGTCCATTAAGTAATGAAGTACTTACATAAAAATCATTTCAACAAGCAAATTAGACTTTCAAATATTAAGCTCGAGTACACATACCCAGATATTCACACACTAACAAAATTGTAACAAAATTGGTGCAATTCAAATTGAACAAATCACTCGTGGTGGTGACATAAGTAAGGGGAAGGGGCTGTGTTCTAAGCCCCAAGGTAATTTTAGGCATCCTTTCCAGATCTCCACATACGAACAGTGTTCCTTTCTTTCTTTACAAAGCGGTAGGGAGCTTTGCACCAAATAACAGTCTCTATCTTTTTAATTAAAAAGAAAAGTTTTACATTTATAGCTTCCAACTTTATAATCATCAAGGTTCATGATGTATCAATTGTTTCAGATTTCTGGTTCTCTGAGGCTAAGAAATATTTCCTCTGGGTGTTCTTCTTTGCCCTTGGCTGAGTCATGCCTGAGTCTGGATCATTTCGTTTGGGCTCCTTGGCCCTTTCCCCAGGCTTGGAACCAGCATCTCTTACATTTCAGTCGCTACTTTAAAGCTCCAACAAAGTGATAGATTAATATTTCACCTTTAATTTTTCCTCCTGCTAATCTATCCCTGTTTTCTCCCTCCCTCCCTCCCTCTCTCTCTCTCTCTCTCTCCCCTCCCTTCTCTTTCTGCCCCCCAACCCTGTCTCTGTCTGTTTCTCCCCTTTATCTTCTAGCTTTTTCCCAGCCTCACCTTCAAAGTCAGCGTGCTTTGCTCACGTTTTACAAGGGCACCTCCCAAGCCTGTAATGACAGTTGTACAGAGCCTAAGGGTAGAAACCAAACAACTCAAAAAAACTTAAAAAAAAATTTATTGTGTGTATTTGAGATTTACAACATGGCATTATGGGAGACATATAAATAGTAAAATTATTACTGTAGTGAATCAGATTAACATATCAGTCATCTCACATAGGTCCTTTTTGTGGTGACAAGAGCACCTAAAATCTACTGATTTAACAAAAATCCCTAATACAATACAATTTTATTAATTTTAGACCTCATGTTGTACATTATATCTGTAAAATCGTTCATCCTACCTGTCCCACAAAGACTTTGAGATTGTTTTTTATATCTTGAAGTAATAGGGTTAAAATAGTCATTTTGTGTGCAAGGTTCTGTGCAAGGAACTTCACTTATATTATTTCTGATCCTAAAACACAAGGGAAATGCCATATTTCATCAAATCTAAAACAACTTCATTGTAAGACTCACCATTATTTTATGACACATTCAAAAACAGCCCTACCAACTATATTGTAACATGCCATTTATTGCTAATTGCACCCTAATTTCAGTGAGGTTAAAATGTGAAGGAAAAGAAGACGCATCTAAGGGTTGATGGTGAGGAATTTTGCAGAGAGGAAGCAGAAGCTCAGAGGCGCTGGCAATGTGGCCGGAACCGCAGGGCCGAGAAGGCGCAGGGCCGGGGCCGCCTGGGGCAGGGCCGGGGCCGCCTGGGGCAGTGCCCACTGCCTCTCCAGAGGTGTGAAGGCTTTTGTTTTTTCCGAGGTGTTTCTTCCTCCTTGCCTGCCTGTCCTCAGGACCCAGTGTTAAGCCATCTGCACTGGAAGACGTGTTCCCGCTTTCTGGTGCCCAGACAGCTACCAGAGCTGACACAACAGCCCTCCTGAGCCCACTTCCCTCTTTATGCAGCCTAAGTATAGACTGTCCCTGCTGCCGCCGCAGCACTGGTGGCAGCGGTGGGGTCACAAGGGAAGCCGTGGGTGTTGGTGATGGCTGCAAAACCTCTTCCTTGTCCCCCACAGCAGTTTGCGTCTCTGCTGCTGGTCCCTGAGCGTCCTGGGGAGGGGCACAGCACAGGCAAGCGGCTTAACAAGGCTGATGGGGGGCGCTGGTAGCTGCTGGGCAACTCTCCCCAGCGCCTCCTCCCCTCATCAGATCTCCTTGCTCTTCTCTGCCCCTCTCATCCCTAAGTCAGTTCCCCCCCCCCACCTTGGACTTCCAAGTTTTGTTCCCCTCTGAAATGATGTTTCTTTGTCCCCTGAAGTGAACTCCCAACTGCTGAGCCCAGGGCCTGGCCCCATTGATTCGGTTCGCTCATTTGGTGAGTCAATCAACATTTCCTGACCACCTGGGACACACAGGGAGTCTGCGAGGCCCCGAGGAGGAGTGGTGAGCCAGCACGCACAGTTCCTGTCCTCATGGAGTTCACAGCCTAGTGGCGGAGACAGATGTCATCAAGGAAGCTCACGAATGCATGCAAAATGACAACTGTGTTGAGAGGCTGTCAGGAAAAGCTGTGGCAGAGACAGGCAGTGCTCCCTGAATATTTTGTGTACCCCCCACATTTTTCAACTCCCTTTCCAGGTTAGCCAGGTGATAAATTGTGGCTGAGGGCCTGGCGTGGGCGTGATGTGTGTCACCTGAAAGGAAAGACTTTAGGAGCCGGTGTGCCTCTTTCGACCTTCCGCTGGGCTTGGATGACCTTGGGCGCTGTGTTCCAGGTGGCGTAGCCACAGGAGGGTGAAGGACTACCCTGCCCATGGGGAGCTGTAAAGTAAGGAGTAAACCTGTTGTGCTTGCTCACTGGGCTCTCAGCTTTGACCCAGTAACCGGTGGTAATTGCCTTCACTAACACAGAGTCACATGTTCCTAGGAGGAAAATAGGGAAAGAGCTAACCAGGCAAAGGGCCAAGAAAGGCACCTTTAGGGAAGTGATGTTTAAGCTGGGGCCCAAAGGACGAGTGGGAGCCAACTTGCAGAGTGGTGTGGAGGGGCACTGCAGGCAGACTGACAGTGTGAGCAAAGGCCCTGTGGTCTGAGAAGGCCGGGCATGCTGGATGGAATGGACGAAGGGCAGAGAGACAGGAGGACGTAGCATGAGGGGCTCATCTCCGCACTGGCTGATCTGAGCAAAGCCTGACCTCCAGGCCACACCCTGGGGTGCCACTGTTGCTGGACGGCCATAGGCTGCTGGGTGGGTCACCCAGGCTTGACATGGAAGCCAGCCTTGCCCTCCCCTTCCTCAGCCCCTCACAATCAGCCAGCAGCCACCAGGGCCCTGTCTAGCCCATGGTCTGCCCCTCCGTTGCCCTGTCTGGTTCCATTCATAGGACCAGAGTGCCCTGGGCGGAGGGGTGGGGGCTGGGACGCTCTTGCCCAGCATTGCTGGGGGCAGAGCCAGCATACTGGGAGAGGAGCCAGAAGGACAGCTGGGCAAGAGGACTGGCATCAAGTGAAGGACCATGGTGAGGACCACAGGGCATGGGGAAGGGGATTGGGGGTAGGGACACGGAGGGCCAGTCTGACCTAAGTCCCCTTTGCATGGGGTGCCACAGGTCCACGCCTTACTCTTGTGAATGCAGCAGTCTGGATTACCCAGTTCACATTTTTGGGCTGTCCAGAGGCCTAAAGGGGGTGCCAGAGGCCTAGAGGGGATGTTCCCACCCAAACTGCTGCTGTGGTCCTCATCTGCCCCGTTAGTCTGGCCAAGGCTGCCTCTTCCATCCCCCTGCAGACACCTCTGCCTGTCTCATGCCTGCTCACGACACCGTGGAGAGCTCCCCTCTGAGCACAGGGGGCTCATGTCCAGCCAGCAGACGCTGGGGGCCGGTGTCCAAGGACTCCTTAGCTCTGGCCTCTGACTACTTTTCATGACTCGTCTTCCCAGCCGTGTTCTCAGCTGAATGTAACAACGACTCCGTTCCTCACTGCCTCCGGGAAGACTTCATTCACCACACAGGGGACGCATTGCGGCAGATCTCATGTTTGCCTAACCAAGGTCCAGTTTCCACTTCTGCCTTCAGACCAGGACCCTGATTTAGTTCCATGCAGCAGTGTGCCCAGCGCAGGTACCACTGAACCTACCACAGAAATCCTGTTCCCAGTTCTCTCAGTTCTCTTGCAGCCAGGGAAGGCCAATGACTCAGTTCTCTCAAGGAGACCTAGTGGAATCTGCTGGGAGAGGGGGAGTGTTTTCTGGAAAAGCTTTTGCTGTTCTGATAACAGGGACATACACAGCTAGTACCACTTTTCCTCCTTCTTCCTTCCTTGACTGTAGATGTGATGGCTGGAGCAGAGGCAGCCATCTCTCACCCATGAGGAAATGGGTAACAGAGGCCACCCTGTCATCCAAAGACTATTGAACCATCACCAACATCTGTCATCTGTCTACTTCTTACATATTATTATGTATATTCCTTACTCTTTTAAGCCACTGTAGCCATGCTTCTGCAACTAAATACATTCTCATCTGATACACCTGTCCAAGAACCTAGCCTCACATTTCCCTGATCTCCTCAATCCCAGTGACCCTCACCTCTGCTCCATTTCAGCACCATACCACATCCAAATCCTGGACCTTGTCATCACCCAGAACTACTCCACTTCTGCGATATCTGACACAAACAGCTCATTTTCTGACCCAAACTTTGATCCTTCCTTATTCCTGGGGTGACTTTATGAGGGTGCTATCCATTGGAATTGGAAAGTTTTTCTGGACTCCCTTCGGAAAGGATTGGGATCTGCAGGGAGCTGTTCTTAATGTTTCTTTCCATTGTTTGCCCTGGATTGAACGCTGCTACAGCTCCCACTGCCCTGTTTTTCCTGCCTTTCCCACAGACCTGCCACCTGCCTTGTCTCTGAGGACGAGGTGTCCCCCGTATGGTCAGGTCCAGCCCCTCCGCCAAGTGCACTCAATTTCGTCCCTCTGGCACCGCCACGACTTGCTCCATTCCCTCCTGTCTCCCTCTGACGTCTTCAACCTCTCCCCACTTACCCTCTACTGCAAACGTGCTCCAGTTTTCCCCACACCTACAACTCCCTCCTTTGATCCTGAACTCCCCTCTTGCCACTTCCTCTTTCCTTTCCTTTCGCCCTGAGCTTTTTAAAAGAGCTAGGGTGATCCTGGTTCTCGCTGCTCCATCACCCTCCACCCCGCTGCGCTCTGGCTCTGTCCCTACCACTCCGCTGTAGCTATTGACCAAAGTCTCCAGTGACTTCCAGATTATCAAACCCACTGGATACGTTTCAGTCCTTATCTTTCGGGCCCTCTTTGTTGCATTTGACATGGTGATCCCACTCTCCTTCTTGATAGTTTCTGCTTCCTTGGCTTCGGAGACAGCCTCTCGCCTGGCGCTCTTCCTACTTGTCAACTGCTCTCCTGAGACCACCTGATGGAGGCTCAGAGTCTTGAGACCTGAGTCTTGCTCCTGGGCTTCTGTGCTCAGCGTGGTGCCCGTCTCTTTCCTGCACCCGGCCTGTCATTTCTCAGCCACATCAGAATTTCCATCACCTCTGTGCTGCCAACGCTCTAGTATGTATCTTCAGCCCCAATGCTGCTTCTAAGGCTCAAAAAGTTATTCTGCAACCTGTAGATTGCGTCTTTACATGCCACGTGGGGGACCACCAAATCTGAGTTCCTCGGGATGACATAGGTGCCCTCGGGTCTTGGCTCTGCTCCTTCTTCAGTCTCACCCCTGGTCCAGTCATTCCAGATGCGCGGACTTCCCACTGCATGCCACGGTGCCTCATCCCTCTGAGTATGATGCGTGCAGCCTGCAACTCCCTTCCGCTCCTTTCTCCTCTGCCTCATTCTTACTCATGCCGAGTGCCCACCCCGGCATCGCCTGTGCCAGGAAGCTTTACCTGCCTGTTGTGTTCAGGCAGAGCCGCATGGCCCTCTTCTGGGAACACCGCCATCGTGCACGTATCACAGCACGTTGTCTCTCTCCTCCGAGACCGTCCTTGAGCATAGAGGCCATGTCTGGGTATCTCGAGCCCTTAGTGTGGTGCCTGGGGCAGAGGAGACATGAGCCACCCCCCTCTGGACTCCTCACTATGACGACATGAGGCAGTTCCTTGTTTAGCCAGGTATATAGGGTTTTCTGTTGCTCACAACCAAAAGGATCCTAACCAGTGCATTTAATAACTGTGTTTGAAAAAAACTGAGCTCTCCATAATCTTAAGATATTTGAAGACAGCTTCCTGGCTTTCTGAGTTCATATTCCTCCATGCTGACATCCATATCCACCCCCGCCCTCAGCTCTTTCTTTTTAGTCAACTGAACAAATGAGTGTTGGCCAAGTTGAATTGAATTTGTGCATCTCAGATGAGGAACTGAGTGTTCATTACGCAGTCATATCATACCTATTCCTTCCTTGGGGCCTTGACAAAAACCCCTTGGCTGGGAGATGGGCTCACAGTGTGTCCTCGAAGGGAGCTTGGAGGACCTTCTGCTGCAGGATCATCCAGGTGCTATCAAAGGTGCAGATTCCCAGGCCTGTCCCAGAATCACTGGGTCAATATCTCTGGGAGCCAGGCCCAGTACCCTGCATTTTTGCAAGAACCCTGGGAGACTCTAGTGAACACTTGAGTTCGAGAACCACCTGTGGAGGGAAGTACGGGTGAGGTACACAGGCCTCTGAATCATTGTGAGCTCTGGGGCCAGTGCTAACCTCTGAGTTCTGGTGTCTTCATCTCCCAGATGATGATGATACTGGAAACTTCCACCTATGATGTTCAGGTGGGATATCACGAAGGCTGTTACCAAGCACTGACATGTCATCTGTTGTTATTGTACCAACATAAGCTCTGCGTACGTTTTGGTCTGTTTTGGTCCACTGATGTACTCCTAAGAGCTCAGAATAGTTCCCAGGACATAGTACGTGCTCAATAAATATTTGTGAAATGAATTCATCACTCACAGTGTATTCCCAGCACTTAGAACAATGTCGGGCACCTGGTAGGTTCTTTAAGAATATCTGTTGAATGGCTATTCCTCAGGCCAACATACCTGGTTATAATTCCCCTAACACTTTAAACTGAAGGCTGATACTTCGCCCAATACATCACGGGCTGAACTCTTTCTCTTGCAATTCAGGTTTTGGGTCCAGTTGGGGCTGTATCTGTATAAGAAATGGTAGCCTTTAATGTGTTTGCTGTGAAGAAATAATACATTTGCTCAGGCCTTCCTGGTTCTTCCCCATTTCCCTTCCCACCTCCCTCCCTTCGCTGACGCCCCATTTGTCTCTCTCACGGTCTCTATCTACTCTTTTGGTGTGTGTTTCTCTCTCCTTAGGCTGTCCTGGGAATTTTACTGCTGGAATTACAGGGACACAGCTAGGGACAAACCAACATAATTGAGTAAGTTACATCAGCTTGAGAAGTTCACGGAGCTTCCTGGAAATGTTGACAAGCCTAGGCTTTCGTCTTCTGTCGCACCTTCCTAAATATCTTTCCAGGATGACCTTATGGTTTCTCTAGTTCAGGAGTGAGGGAGGCACCTTCTGACATAGCCCCCAATGATCCTCACCTCCTGGTATTCATGTCCTTGTGAAATGCCCTCCCCTTGTGTGTGGACTAGACCTAGTGAATTGCTTTTAATTCACAGAATACGGCAAAGGTGGCGGGATGTCAATTCCGAGATAAAAGATGGTGGCTTCCATCTTATTCACAGTCTCTCCTCGTATGCTTGCTCTGGTGAAGAAGTAGAGGCCCAGGTAACAAGGAACTAGGTCTCTGGTTAACAGCTGGCAATGAACTGAGGGCAGCCCCGAGCCCAACAGCCCTGCCAGCGACCGTATGAGTGAGCCTGGGAGCAGCTCCGTCCCCAGCAGAGCCTTCAGATGAGGACACAACCCCAGCTGACTCCTTGATCCCAGCCTTGTGGGACACTCTGAAGCTAGGATGAGCAGAGCCAGGTGAATCCAGGTGGGTAGCACACGCAAAGGCTTAGAAGAGAGGAAATAGCCTGCTGGGTGTGTGTCTGGGCTTGGCTGGCTGCCCTCAGGGCAGAAAAGCTTCATGATGTGGATGCAGCTGCAATTCACCGGGGGTGGGGGCCAGGAGGGTAGATGCTGATTGGGGGAAAGTAGAGCTGAAGGTACAGGTGTCCCCTCTTTGGGTGGGTAAGGCTGGGTGACACACAGGCCCTCACCCCTGTGTTGGGCCTTAGCGTGAGACTGGGGGGGGGGGGCATGTGTGTGGTGGCCTCTTCCTAACAGAACAGCTAAGCCCCTCTGCAGGCAGTGACACTGGACCACAGAACCCAGATGGCATTTGCCATAGGATCTTGGTTAGCAGAGGGATAGTTGAGGCCAGGACCTGGTGACAGGTGCTCTGGATGGAACAGCGTTCCAAATGCCAGGGGGACAACGAATGGATGGAGACTTTAGTCCAATTTCTCTTTCTGGCTGCCTTTGCTCCTGCCCCTGCTACCTGGAGGGAAGGGTCCTGCATGGAAAAAGGGCTTCTTGCTCCCTGCTGGGATGGTGGCCTGGCTGCTCTGCTTTTAGCACAGACAGCAGAGGAGCCCCTCCCTCGGTTTCCCGAGGTACGAATGCTCAGTTTACATTCTCGTGCTCAGCTGCAGTCTCTGAAGGCCCCTCCCTGGGGGAGCTGGGTCTGTCCACAGGCTAAGTTCGACATTCTAAGCCCTAGTGCTGGGCCTCAGCCCTGAGTCCTGTCTCATGGGGAATTTTCCCTGTGGCCCTTCCAGCCATCAGTCCTCAGCTGGGACAGTCTCAGTTCATCAGAGATGTGCTTGTCACACCGAAGGTCAAAAGGCCTGGGGCCAGAGTCTGGCTTGCTTTTGTTCTGGAGGTGCCTTGGCCCCTATGCCAAAGTGCCACCTCTTCCCTAGGGCCAGCTCTGCAGAGGTGACATTGAAGTCTGTGGCAGTTGCACACCCAGAATCCATGCTGTGTCCCTGGCAATGCTTCAGCAGGGTCACACCGTGGCTCATCCCTCCCCACCTCCCACTGGGGCTGCAGACCCCTCTGAGGTCTGCCTGGAACTTGCACTTGGTTCCAACCTCAGCGGTTCGCTTACACCGCAACTCTACAGCTACGAAGGCCCCCTCTGGGAAGCTCCCCACCTAGACTTGCTGCTCCTTCAAGGTCTGGCTCATGCCGCGAGGGCCTAAGGGTGGCTCAGCCAAGCTCAGCTGTGGGCAGCCCCCTGCCCACTCAAGACACACTGACAAAGCTGCATCCCAGGCAGGTACAGACAGCCTCTCAGCAGCTGTCCCCAGAGGCTTGGGTAGGGAGTGAGGCGGGGTGGGCTGGGGTAAGGAGGAGACAGCTACCCGCTACCCTTCTCCTCATTTGTGTCCTGTCTACTTCCCCTGATGGGGACGTGCACGGCATTGCTTTGCTTTCTCCCACCCTCTCTTTGCCTTGGTTACTCACTCACTATTTCCTGGGCTGGAGGGGCAGCTTTTCTCTTGCTTCCAAACAGGATGGGGAGGGCACATCTTGCTGAAAAACTAACTTGGGAGGGTGTTGTAGATAAAGTGATCTAGAATGCCCTTTTTTCAGGGCAATCGCCTAGCTTACAAGGCTCCTTTTTTTTTTTTTTTTTTTTTTACCTCTATAGAAGCTGAATACCTCCTAGATTTTTTCCTCAATTTAACTTCTGTAACAAATCCCAAAATTTCCCCAGGCAGATGGAGCACAGACTAAGGAGGAAGTGCAAGGTCTCATTAGTATTTTTCAAACCCACCGCACAATTTCTACTCATCCATTCTTCATGAACAGGTACAAATTTCTTGCTGAAAAAAATAAAAAAGGTTTGCTTTGGCTGTTGGAGGAAAGGCACTGAGATCGCCTTTGTTTCCTTCTTCATATTTTCCAGATAATGAATGGGTCGCACAATACAGGAATCTGTTGGGGGCAGCCTTTTGTTTCCTCTCTGTCTCACGTCCCACCATCCCCACTTCATTTCTGGCCTCCCCATAATCCACACAGCTGTCCCACATATCATGGAAGAATGTGGGGTATCTTCCTCCGGTCACCTGCTGTGGAAAAAGTGTTCCCCCGAGAGACCACGCCAGGATTCCAGGACACAACCTGAGCAGCCGAGAGCACACTTTGTGCAGTTGTTCCTGGGCTGGCAGCAGAAAGGTCAGTGGGACACAAATGGGTGGGTGGTGGCATTCCTGGGGACTCTGCCATCTGGACATTTGCTCGGGGGGATGGATAAAGGGGAAATAAATTACATTCTCATACCTGCCTGGGTTCACTGAGTATTTATGGAGCACCTGTTGTGTGAAATCCAAGGAGAAGGACGGAAGAGAAAACAGAGTCCCTTGCTCTGTGGGACTCTCCGGAGGCAGACACAAAGCTGGTGCATGAGCAGAACCCTGGCAGTGCCGACAGGAGTGGCTGCGTGCACAGGAACCTGACCCCCACCCACCCAATCTGCATGGGAACCCGCGCAGGCCCCTTTGACCTGCAGCCCAACCCTAGCACCCTAGTGGGTAAAAGTCTGGGATTTGGCTTCAGAGTGACCAGTTCAGGTCACTACCGAACACCTCTGCCACTTGCTAGTGTGTGACTTCTGTTACCCTCTCTGAGCCTCAATTTCCTCGTCTATAAATTAGGGACTGTGCTGGTGTTCACATCAGACGGTTTTGTGAAGATTAAATGAGACGGTGTTTGAAAGATGCTTTGCTCAGTACCTAGCTCGCCAGGAGTTGGCATTCTGTGGCGATTCCGATCTTTAGCAGGCTGGGGTTGACCAACAAACCCTGGCTGTGAACTCCGTGCCGCAGGGGAAAGAGGAGGACAGTCTTAGGCTAAGGCTGGGGAAATGTGACTAACCCACAGGGAAAAATAGAGGACAAGTTTAGAGCTGAATTGGGATACTGGCCACAAATGAAGTAGGGATTTATTTAAGAAGGGAAGCTGGGAGGACTTGGGTGGCTTAGGCAGTCTTCCCAGAGCTGCCAGAGCTGGGGTCCGGTGGGACCTGGGGGCTCATCTTGCGGCAGGCAAAGGCCATTCTTTCAAGACAGGGTTGGGGCTGATTCAGGCTTAGCCGGCCGTATGCAGGCCCAGATGGTGGGCTTTGAAGACTTCCTACTGCCCCACAGGCAAAGTTTGTGTTTGGGTTTATTAAGGACCTACTATGTGACAAGCATACGTTTATACAACAGCTCCAATTTCACAAAATATCATTTTGGGAAGTATAAATATATGACTTGGAGACTTGCTGTTAAATATGCATGTTGAGGCTTCCCGGAGAGATGTTTGGCAGGACTGAAAGCGCACTTGTTTTTCTGTGATGAGAACCCAATTTAGAAGTTTTTTGGAACAAATCTAGGCTTGGTTTGGTATAATTTTTCTCTGTAATCCCTGACCCTCCCTTATTTTTCTAGTCATGCAAAGCTTCTTTATTTAGAAAAAA
The DNA here is from genome assembly GCF_041146395.1 of Eulemur rufifrons. Taxonomy (NCBI): domain Eukaryota; kingdom Metazoa; phylum Chordata; class Mammalia; order Primates; family Lemuridae; genus Eulemur; species Eulemur rufifrons. The sequence continues at coordinate 8,336,445 of NC_090983.1, forward strand.
AATTACAAGTTTTTTAAAAAAATTTAAATACCCATTAAACTTGGTTTGGTGGTTATGTGGGAGAATGGACAATTCTTAGGAGATGCAGCTGAAGTATTTGGGGCTGCCGCGGCATGACTTCTCTAGTGCTCTCTAATGTGTCAAAAATAGGTAGAGAATAAGGAAAAATATTAACAGTTGAGTCTAGATGGAGGGTTCCTGCGTGTGTGTTCTTTTCTTTCTACATTTTCTATATGTTTGGAAATTGTCAAATAAAAAGGCAGGGAAAACTCATTGAACTATGGGGGGGGAATGGGGGCTTCCCCTCCTGCCTGGCTTTTTAGGGTCTAGCCCAGGACATTTCCCATTTTACGCCTGGAGCTAGAAAGTTTCCCCGTTTCTTGGTCTAGGCATATTTCAGGGTTCTTTAAAACCTGCGCAATCCAGCTGTTCTCCAAAGGCCTCAAATTTCTGCTCTCGGCTTTGGTGTTCCCTCGCTGCCTCTCACTGGCTTCATCCTCAGCCTGTTGGACTTTATGAGGTTCCACCCTGGCAATGGGCTGGGGACACAGGGCTCCGCTGTGGCTTCCGACCACAGTTGGCCCAGGTGTTGGGGGAGGGAGAGCTCTCTTTGTGAGGTGGTGGTCAGGCCTGTAGCCCCCGGAGAAGACTGAGGCGGGGAATGGAGAGCTTCTTATATTTAAGATTTCTAGATGTCGATTCTTTCGGAGGCATGTTGCATAAACCTCGAGAATCCCTGAGCAAGTGCCTGTCAGCCTCAAGTCTTGGGCCGAGGGCCGGGGAGCTGGGTCAGAGGACTAGGTCCTTCTCCCCAGGCTAGGGGTCCAAGGGGGCAGGTCTTGTGGAGGACACATGGTTGTACTGGACTTATTGAGAGACTTAACGTCAATCCCAACGAGCTTCCTTCCTGATGGAGTTTCAAGGGTGATTTAAACTCCAAGCTCCTTCAACCTCATTGCTAACTTTAGACCTAACCTCCACGTAGCATGCACTGCCACCGTGAATAAAGTGCTCATTCATTCGTTCCACTCATACTTACCGAGTGCTTATTTTGGGCCCAGCACTGTGCCAGGGCTGGGGACACAGGGCTCCGCTGTGGCTTCCAACCACAGTTGGCCCAGGTGCTGGGGGAGGGAGAGCTCTCTTTGTGAGGTGGTGGTCAGGGCAGGTTTCCCGGGATGGGTGGAACTGGGGCAGGTAAAAGAAAGACTGAAATTGGACAGAGGGAGGTGCTTTCCTGGGGGGCGGGGATGGGGCACTGTGAGAGAAGGCATCCTCGGATCCCTGTGCATTCTCTGGGGTGATGGAGATTAGTGGCCTCAGTCAGGCTGGGAAAAAACTAAAATTAGCCTGACCAGCTGGGCCCTGGGCTGTGTGGGACTCCCCCTTACCCCGCTTGCCTCCTCGGGTTTCAGAAAGCACGAGTGTGTGCAGGAACGGCCTGCTCGGCCCAGGTCACGACAGGCAGATCAGGGCACCCGGGGCCAGGCGGAGCAGGGCAGCGGCTCCCAGCAGGGACACGGTCTGTCATATGGGAGGCTCCCTAGTTCTGCAGGGCCTGGCAAGAGGGAAGTGGGAGTCCTGCTCTTCCCATGTCCTTCTTGACAGCACTTCCTCTTCCCCTTCCAGATCTGCAGGGCCCTAGGATGGGCTCTGCCCAGGCTAGCAAACCAGCGGGGCACGCCCAGCCAGGGGGCAGAGCCCTGGACAGGCAGCTTCCTGGGGCACTGGGGGAGGAGCAGCCAGAAAACCTCACCTTTACCCACTTCACCCTATGCCAGCCTCCTCTCCTACCCTGCCTGGAACTCCCTTAGTCACCCCAGCAAAACCACAGAGTGGGTGCTGTTATCAAACCTTAGAAGTTGCTGGAGAAGCTAATTTTGCCTTAGAAGGTGCTGGCGCTGGTCTGAGTAGATGAGAAGCAGTGGTGTTGGCATCGTGTGAGTGGCGGGAAGAGATGCCAGCCTGCTGGTGTTGGCAGTGGTGGGGGCTGGGCGTCTGGGCGGCCTTTCCCATGCAGTGCCTGTCCCATCCCCACATTGGACATCTGTGACTTGCTGCTTCTCCCCAGAATGCCCTGTCTAGTACTCTCCGCCTTGTTACCTTCCTCCAGTCTGGGGTCCTTTCTTCTGGGTCACCAACCCCAAGACAATTTGCAAATGCCACCTCTGGTCATGAAGCCCCCTTATTTGCAACAGGGCTGGAAGTTTCTGAAGCATGAAGCATTGCTGAGCATGGGCAGTAGGGGCCCAGGAAGGCTTCCTAAGAGGTAGGGCTGACACAGGGCCCCGTAACAGACTGTTCAGCCTGAGTTCAGGCCACAGTCACCGTTACTTGCAGTATTGGGGGTCTCACCATCTGCCCTGTGCCACTCGGGCGTCCCACGTGCCCAGCAGCGTTATTCACTGAAACGTCCGTTTGGGTTTCCTCCCCTACATGCCTTCACCCCATGCCCGTGCAACACCGTGCTTTGTCCACGCTGGCACTGGGAATGGGATGGAGCCTGGAATGGCCTGTTTTGGGTGACTCTTCAGTGGGTGACAGACTGGCCACTTGCAGGCTAAGACACATTAGGGGGGCCACACAATGGATTTTAAAATTCATTGCCCATTTAAAAACTGGGAGATTTCCCATAAAATCAGGATTTCTGATCTCTCTTGAAATATTAGAAAATGGGGCCCCCATTTGGGGTGACCAAACATCCCGGTTTCCTGGGACTTGCCCTTTTTGGGCACTGAAAGTCCCTTGTCCTAGGAAGCCCTGGAAAGGCTCCCAGAGTCCTGGAGGGCAACAGTGGGCTGGAGCAGATGGGGCTGCCCCTCAAGCCGGGCTCACTCTCACTTACTCACTCTCCAGGGCTCACTGGTCCTGTTAAGGGAAGAATTGTGCCAAATTCATATGCTGAAGTCCTAACCCCCAGTATCCTCAGAATATGACCTTATTTGGAAATAGGGTCATTGCAGATGTAATTAGTTAAGATGAGGTCATACTGGAGTCAGATGGCCCCCTAATCTGACTTCTGTCCTTGAAAAAGGGGAAATGTGGATACAGATACATACGGGGCAAATGCCACGTGAAGACGAAGGCACAGATTGGGTGATGTTTCTACAAGCCAAGGAACTCCAAAGATTGCCAGCAAACCACCAGCAGCCAGGGCGGAGGCCTGGAATAGAACCTTCGCAGCACCCTTGGTGGGAGCACGGCCCTGCCAACACCTTGATTTCAGACTTCTGGCCTCCAGACTCATGAGGCAATACATTTCCGTTGTTCTAAGCCACCCAGTCTGTGTGTACTTTGTTAAGGCAGCCCTAGAAAACTAGCGGTTTGGTGGTCATACATTCACCTGGCCTGCCTGGCCCCAGAGGCATTCATGTTCTCACCTGCAGTACATCTCCTGATGAGTTAAGCCAGGTGTTGATGAGATCATTCCAGGTGTCCTGGGATGCGGGAGGGAGAGGGGTCTGGAGAGTATAGACCCCAGCCCTCAGGGGAGAGTGTTGGTGTCCCCAAGCAGCAAGGACTCCAGTACCCCACAGCACCTAGGAGGTGACCAGAGACCCCAGGCTGGGTGGATGTTAGGTGTCTTCTGTCAGGGGCATTAGGCAATCACACCCAGGGAGCCCGGGCAGCCAAGAGGCTGGGGTGGCCTTGACCAGGGGCCCTCTTGTGTTCGAGGCATCAAAGCCTCTTGGTTCTGAGGGGCAGAAGGGGAGGTCCCAGTGCTGATAGAAAAAGAAACCTAGGCCCACCCTTCCAAACAAGGCCAATTCAAGAGCAATAAAGAAAGTGGGTTATTTATCTCCATTATACAGATAAGGAAACAAAAGCTTAGAGCAGTTAAGTCTCCCAAGCTCACACCACTGGGAAGTACCAGAGCCAAATCTCCCACACCCTGGTCACACTTGGCTGCTAGTTTTAACAAGGTCACCCACCTCCTCCCCAGCTGCAGCTCCCAGTGGGCCCTCACGAGGGCTTCTCTGTTGGCGCTCGCTGCCTCCTGGCACGGCTGGCGCATGCTCAGCCTGTGTTTCAGCTGGAAGCTTCCACTCTGATTCTCTCCCTGTTTCCCAGGGTGGTTTTAAGAAGGCAAGTCTGAGGGACATGCCAAGTCATTGCAGCCTCCTTGGGGTCATATAACATCTCGTGGTGGAGCGAGCAGGGGTGCACCTTGCAGGAGAGGGAAGAAAATTTCCCTGCCGCAAGATTGCCTGCACCAGGCAGACCCCCAGACCACAGCCCCAGCTCTGCTCCTCTCAGCCCTGGGCTCGCCTCCCAGTCCTAGGGCCACCGTCACTGATGGGGGTGGTCCTGATGCACCACCCACCCTCGCTGCACTTGAGCTCGGCTGAGAGCACGTGCCAGGCACCTACCCAAGGCCCAACTTCCCCTTCTTCCTTACTAACAGCACCCTGCTTTGGGAGGTGCCAATGTGCCCAGCTAGAATACTGCCTGGGATCCTTTGTAGCCAGTGGTGGCCCTGTGGACCCAGTTCTGCCCAGTGGAATAAGACGGGAGTCAGCGGGTAGACACTCACCTGGCGCGCTCAGCAGCCCTTTACCTGTGATGCCGACTTCCCCCTTCCCCTTCTGCCTTCCTGGAAGACAGTTTGGATTGGGGAGGTGCAGCAGCCATATTCAACCATGAGGGCAAGGCCAGGTGCTCAGTGTGGTGAGGGGGGGGATACCAGGAGTCCAGATCCTCGCTGACACCCCTAAGCAGCGGCACCCGCCCTGACCAACAACTCTGAACTTACTTTTCTGCACAAGATGGAAAAAAAGTCCCTTCTTGATTTAAGCCCCTGTTACTCTAGTTTTCAGTTACTTGCAGCGGAACACAGTCCTCACTGAAGCACAGCTCAGCCCATGAAAAATCTGGTAGCTCCGTCTGGGATCCCAGCACCCAGCCCAGCCCACAGATGGCCGTCCTTGGGCCTTACCTCTCTCCTGACCGCACCCCACGGAGGTGATGGCCCAGAGTGCAGTGTGTGGGGCACAGGCTCAGAGAGGGCAAGTGACCTGTCCAGCACTGCACAGCTAATGAAGAGCAGAGTCAAATGTAAAAGTCAGATCGTGTGTCTCAGGGGCACTGTATCTCCTCTGATGCCAGAGTGAGTGGGGGTGGGCAGACATATGGGGGTTCAAGCCCAGATTCTGATGTGATTCCCCAGGAATGATAATAAACAATAGAGCCTCTCCTCGGAGCATTTGTCAAATGTTGCCTCCATGAGGCCTACCCTGATTGCCCTAATCGAACTTTCGACCCCATCTCCTGATTCCCCTCACTCTGCTCTATTTTCCCCCATAGAATGGATTATCTTCTAGCACACTCCATTGTTCACTTTTCAGTACGTCTGTCGCAGGCTGTGTGGCACCCCTCCCCCACCTCCAGAAGGTGAACCCCACAAGGACAACGAACTGGGCTGCTTCGCTCACAATGTATTCCAAGGGCTTAGATGGACGCTGGAAGGAAGAATTCGGTTCAGTTTGCCGAACTGAATTAAACAACACTGTTTCCTAAGTACCAACTGTCATGGCTGAATTGTCCCTGAAATTCATATGTTGAAGCCCTAACCCCCAGTACCTCAGAATGTGGCTGTATTTGGAGATAGGTCTTTAAAGAGATAATAAAGTTAAAAGGAGGTCATTAGAGTGGGCCCTGATCCAGTATAACTGGTGTCCTTATAAGAGGAGATTAGGACACAGACACACAGAGGGTAGACCACGTGAAGACACAGGGAGAAGATGCTGTCTCCAAGCCAACACTCTTCTGGACCTCAGACTTCCAGCCTCCAGAATCACGAGCAAATAAATATCTGTTGTCTAAGGCACCCAGTCTGTGGCCCCTGGCTACGGCAGCCCTGGCATATCTGCCGATGTGTGGATCTATTCAAAGAATTTTGTGTGGGTTGTCTCATTTGAGCCTAACCACAGCCCTAAGAGATAGGTGCTGTACTCACCTCTCAGATGCAGGAGCTGAGCCGCAGGAAGTGATGTGAGGGGCCTGGGGAAAGGCGGACTCTCGGGGTGCTGGGCCTTGTGGGGCTGGGGAAGGGAGCTTTGGTCGCCTGACCTGCCAGGGCCCCTTCTCCATCTGGAGCTCTGTGGCTATCTGCCCCCCTCGTAACTCCACCCCTAAGCTGGCCCACACTGGACCCCTCCGCACCGCAGCTATGGCAATGCGCCTGCATCTCTGTGCAGAACCCTGCACGGGAGAGGAGTAAGGCAGCCCCCGGCAGCAAGCATTTCCCGTGTTCCTCCTGCTCTGACTTTCGGGCCTGCCTGGAGAGGCAGATTCTCCAAGGTGAAGGTGTGTGGAGCCCGTCGGTTCTTCTGCTGCTGTTCCCAGTCAGGACGACAGTAGTGGCCAATATATACTGAGGTCCTACTCTGTGCCAGGGCTTGTCCTAAGTGTGTTCTACAGTTTCTCATTTAATCCTCTTAGCAGAGTGCGAGATGGTCACTAAAACTATCACCATTTTGCAGATGAGGAAACTGAGGCTTAGAGAGCACAAACGTGGGGCTGGAACCCTGTTGGACTCCAGTGCTGGCTGCCTTAATTGTTAACTGACACCAGCTGTATACCCTGCCCTGCGCTGCCTTAGGCTGTGGTTGGTGGAGCTTGTTCCCCAATCCCCTTGTGCTGGGCAGAGAATCAGGAAGGAAGCTTGGGGGTAAGAGGACGGAAACTGCCAACCAGTGTGACAGAGATCTCAACTCTGGACACATGGTCTGTAACCTCCTCCCCACTTTCCTTCCCCCACCCCCTGTCTGCCTAGGAGCTGAGATTGTCCCTGTTAGAGCTCTGCCCTTCAAGGCCACCTGGTATTCATTTCATCCAGTTTCACAGGGACACTGAGACCAGGGCACAGGACGTACCACTGCCACCCGCTCTTTGTCATTGGCAGCTGGTTGTGAAATGCCCTGGTCAGTGCACACCAGAGGAGGGAGGGGAATTCCCTAGGGCTAGAATTGCCCAGGCCTTCCTGGAGGAACAAGGACAGCTAGAGACAAACCTGAAGCCAGGGTCTGTGGGGAAGCTGCCTGCCTCAGGACTCCTCCTGCAGAGAGGGCTGGTGTAGAGTCTTGTCCTTTACTCATCAGGGACAGTGTGAGGCCACCTGAGCTCTGCTTCCAGAGGCTGTCTGGGAGCCCTTCCTTCCTTGCTGGTTTACACCCCTGGAGACCCTGCCAGTCAGACTCTGAGAGCTCTCAGGGGAGGTAGATCCCTCTCCAGCCACTCGCCAGACTAAGGGGACAGGCTGTGAACCTGCGGCCTCTTCCTGGTGGGAGTCTGTGGCCGAGTCTGGTGGGGACATTGTCCTCTGTCTGATGTGCCCTCTGCATGTGCAGGGTGGGGGTGGGGGTGTGGGGGGTACATGTGCCCGGGAGCACGATCCGTGTCCGTTAGGAGCCTGTCTCCGGTCCCTGGTCCCTGGCAGCAGACTGGAAGTTGCTTGGCACAGAATGGGGACAGTGGTGTCAACGGGCCGGGACGCAGAGGCAGGTGGACTGGGTGGCCTTGGTGGGAAGCTGGAGGGCACGATGAGGGCACAAGGCCACACCTGTTTGCCTGAGTCTGAGGAGGGCCCAGGCCTCTGGCCGCACATCCGGGGCCCCTCTAGCTGCTTGGCACAGACTGACGGGGGCCACAGGAGGGAGGTGTTCCTGTGCATCCTGGCGAGGCCGCCACCTCCTCACCACAGCTCATCCTACTTACCGGCTGGTTTCTGGGCCTCTTTAGAAAAATTAGCATAACTGCTTCCTTCCCTCCGGGCCCCCCATAACCTGCAGTCCTCCAAGCCTTTATCTTCACTTATCAGACACCCAACGCCCTGTTTCTCATTTTCTGGATGACTCCACAGTTCTAGAAATTAGAACCCGCTGTGTTCTGAGAAGGTGCTTTCTGTTTGCCCACATACCTCGAGACTCCATGGGGCACCTCTGCGCAGGGCAGAATTAGAGGGCCCCCGGCCTGAACTAGACTCACAGGGGAGGGACCGAGACACCTTTGGGTGCTTAGAGAAAAGCCGGGCAGGCGGGCAGCCAAGGGGGCATGGCGGGGGCTGGGAGGGGAGCACTGGTGTCCTCCTCGTGGGTGCAGGGGGCGGTGGCAGAGAGACAGGAAACCAGGGAGCAGGTGGGCGGGGGGGGGCAGTCCAGGGGTGGCAGCAGGGTGGTGCCCAGCAGGACCTGGGGTGTGAGGCCAGTTACCAAAGCAGGAACTGTCCGGGGGGGTTTGGTCACCAGGCCTGTGGCTGAGGGTCCTGGGCCATAGGTGAGACCGCCCAGGCTCAGGCAGAAGGAAAGTGCAGGTGCTGGTGGCTCCTCATCGAGACTGTTCCAGGGATCACCGGAGGCCTGGGAGGAAGCAGGTGGCTTGTGTGCAGGTCAGGGCGGGGCCCAAGACAGGAAGACCAGGCACTTTGTTTTGGAGGAGCCTGAAGAGGGCTTTGCTGATGCGGGGAGTCCTCCTGAGGCTGTGACAGGTGCTGTACCAGCGGGGGCTGGGGGCTGGAGGAGGGAGCATGTCCAGGAGAGGGTCTCTGAGGACATTCAGCCATCTGGTTGCTGCAGGGCTGTGTTGGAGACCTGTGGTCTAGGAAGGCCACTGAAGGGACCGTTGCCCCAGTTTAGGGAGCAGAGGTTACTGTTCCTCCAGAAAGGAGTGGCCCCCAAAGGAGAGCCCCACAGTGCCACAGAGCCCCACGGGCCTCACACCCCAGGTCCTGCTGGGCACCTCTCTGCTGCCATCCCTGGACTGTCCCCCACCCACCTGCTCCCTGGTTTCCTGTCTCTCTGCCACGGCCCCCTGCACCCACGAGGAGGACACCAGTGCTTCCCTCCCAGCCCCCGCCATGCCCACTCGGCTGCCCGCCCAGCTTTTCTCTAAGCACCCAAAGTGGTCTCGGTACCTCCCCCGTGAGTCTAGTTCAGGCCTGGGGCCCTTCCTGCCATGGTTTCTTCTCGCTATGAGGCAGTTCCTCCTGACCACACGTGAGGACCCTGACATGTGCCTCACACCTCAGGAGAGAAAAGCAGACCCCATGTTCATCCCAACACAGAGCAGAAAGGCCCATGCTCCCCACAGAAGCAAGGACTCAGAATGGGGACACCTGGGGGAGGGGATGTCACCAGTCAGGGGATGTGGATCTGGGCCTTGAATCAGGCCTCAAGGCTCAGTGGGCCACAGACGCGGAGGTGGGTGTCACAGGAGGGCAGGGGATGACCCAGGCAGAGCTGTGGTAGAAACGACAAAGCTAATAGTCACTAGGGGTTGAGACTTGTACCCCCGTCACTATGAGCATAAAATGAGATGCTCAGAAATGCTGGCACAGGGCCAGGCGAGAGTGCGCTTCTGTAAATGGTAGCTGAGGTGGCCCCAGCAGACTGACAGTGTGGAGCGTCAGCCTATCTTGGAGTCAACCTGGGTGCCCTGGTGCCCTTGCTGTCCTTCCCTGCCCCCTCCATGAGGGCCCCATCTGGACCCAGCCCCCCATAGCCTGGTCCTTCGGCTGGGACCCTGTGTGACAGTGTGACAGCCCTACTCCTTGGGTGGCTCTGTGCTCAGTGCTACCAGACTGCGCAGAGAATCGAGATGCTCGGCCCTTTCACTCTCGCCTGGCTGTTCCTACCAGGGGACAGTTCGTGAATTTAGAACTGTCTTTGATACCAGGAGAGGGTCAGGGACCACAGGCAACCGCCAAATATGGGGGCTCTGCTGAGGCCTCCGGAGAGAGACCTTCACTGTCCTGGAAGGGGCACCTGAGTGTCCTTTCGGTTACTTTGGGGCTGCCTTCAGGCACTTTAGAGAATGCTCCAGAAGCCAGACGAGGAAACTCCACCCCAGCTCCAGCCCAGGGAAGGCAGAGGCATGATTCAAATGACCTCTGTGCCTCCAACCTGCTTCTTATCTGGAGACGTGGCCCCATCACCTACTCAGCTATTCATCCCCTCCCCACCCGCCCAGTGACTCCCCACCCACGCACGCAACCCCGCATCCCCGGGCCTCCCCAGCCCATACCTTCTCCCACGTTACTGCCTCGGCCTCTCCATGGCAGGCTCCCTTCCGGATTCCAGGCCATTCTCTGGGAGCTAAAAAGAGTCTTTTAGAAATGCAGACCCCCACGGCTACCTCCCCTAGATGGCTTTCAGTTACCTTCAAGATGAAACCCGAATTCTTTAGTGGGGCGAGCCTGGCCTGCTCCTCCCTTTGGGCAGTTTGTCCACCACCCTCCCTGTGTTGCCTCTCAGACCAGGGCAGCCCCTCTGTCCACGCCTCCCCCTGAAGCCCCGCACCCCCAAGCCTGCTCCTCTGCCTGGAGCACCTTCCCTCCCTAGACCTTCCCCACCTAATTCCTGCTCATCCTGAATTTTCTTTTCTTTTCTTTTTTTTTTTTTTTTGAGACAGAGTCTCCCTCTGTTGCCCGGGCTAGAGTGCTGTGGCGTCAGCCTAGCTCACAGCAACCTCAAACTCCTGGGCTCAAGCGATCCTCCTGCCTCAGCCTCCCAAGTAGCTGGGACTACAGGCAGGCGTCACCATGCCCAGCTAATTTTTTCTAAATATTTTTAGCTGTCCAGATCATTTCTTTCTATTTTTTAGTAGAGACGGAGTCTCGCTCTTGCTCAGGCTGGTCTCAAACTCCTGACCTTGAGTGATCCTCCCGCCTCAGCCTCTAAGAGTGCTAGGATTACAGGCGTGAGCAACCATGCCCGGCTGTGAATTTTATTTTCAACGTTTATGTCACTATCTTATTTCTCGGTTTTTAAATTTTAAGTAAAGATATTTCCTCTGTTTGCTGGCGTATGGGAGGAATGCCTGACTCCGCAGCTCGGGGTCACTGGCTCTGGACACCCCCTGGCTCCCGCACTCTGGGTGTCCTTGGAGGGGCGCCAGGTGGCTTGTGTGTAATTGTCTGTGCTCTGCTGTCTCCCACACGGGCCCCGAACCCATCAGAGCTTGCTCTTCAACATTTTCTCCTCAGTCCCCAGTACGATGGCTGAATTAGTCTACACCTCCATCTCTATCTTGGGCCCCATTTCTGCTTCCTGGTGGAAAACTTTAGACCATTCCAGTTAATCCACCTCTTCTATGGCCCTCTCGGCCACAGTTCGTTCACTTTATACTCCATCGTTCCGTTTTCCTCCTCCTCACTTTTGTAGCAGAATCCAAGCTGGGGCGCCTCTGTGAGGTGTCCAGGCACGGATCGGATCGGATCGGGGAGAGATGGGGGGCATTCTTAAGCCTCGCTGGCTGGCCTGGGCTCCGGTCTTTGTCCTATGGTCTGCATTGGTCCCCCAGCCCTGGCTGAGATGCATTTTGCCAGGGAGAAGGAAGGGGACAAGCACTGCCGCTTCATTCATATCAAAGAGCTGCTTTCCTTTGCAAATCCTGAACCTCCAGATCCTACTGTGAGAAACGGAGCCCTGGAGAGGGAGGTGTGGGCAGGCAGTAAAGCGTGCACCCCCACCTCCTTCCTTGCAGCTCAGCAAAGCAGGCTGACTCTGCAGAAAGTACTAGAGGCCCAGGTAGGTATTTTGTGAGGTATTTGCTCAGCTTAATAAAGTGAAGAGGAATGTTTCGGAGTTGGGGGGGGGGGTTGGGGTGTCAGCGGGGGGGGGGGGGTGCAGCAGAGCCACTGTGTGGGAGGCAGGCTGAATGCAGAGGGACTCAGTAAGAAAAGGGATGTCTGTGTTGCCACTGCGTCTGGGTGGGCCCTGTCTGTCTGTCTCTCCAAACTTCCAGTAATGTAAGCTGTACACGAGTTGGCGTGTACCTGGAAAAGGAAGGGAGGCTGTTTCCACTCCAAATTCAAATTCCCTCCCACCTCCTTGCCCTTGGGAGGCCCTCCAGGAGGCAAGAATCCCAGGAGACTGTGATCCTGGGGTGACCAGCTGCTAAATGGGCTGTGGCCTCTGTGGAGTGACAGTCTGGGAAAGGGGGTCACCTTTGAGAAGTGTGGGCACCTGGACAGACCTGGCACATGGAGGAGTCAACTCTCCCACTCTCCTTTATGGACACATTTGTCTCTTTCAATAAGCTCCTTGGGGGATTTTTGTGTATGCTGTCAACCCAAAATGAGTGACTGGGGCAAAGATCTCAATCAATGAAGGTTTATTAAGCCTAAGTTGAGGGCACGCCTGAGAAAACCACAAACCACAGACGAAGCTGTGGCTGTTTTTCCAAAGGGGAATTTGGAATTTTCAGCATATAAAGGCCTACAGACAGGGGGGCAGTAGTGAGACAAAAATGATTACATTCTTGCCAGGCCCAGGAAAGTCTATATTTCACATATAAGAGAAGGTAAATGTTAGAAGAGAAAAAGGGGGTGGAGGAAGCATCAGTTGTGTGGGTGTCCCTGGGTAGGTGGAAGAATGTTTGACCCTATCTTGTCTCTGTTCTATACCTGTGAAGATAAACTTGTAATTTATTAGTAGCCTAAAATCAGACAGACTTTAGTTTTAGGAGCTAGACAGACGTAGCCTGCTGACTTAAAGCTGCAGTTTGCATGTCCGTGCTCGTGGGGAAGCCAGTGGGGATTTCCTTCATGAATGCTGGAGGGGCCAGCTCTTCCCAGGTGCCTGAGGCCTTTACATTTTCTTTTGCATAAGGAGTGGGCAGGGGAGTCGTCCTGAGACTTTTATTTTCTTTTTATAATAGCAACAATCTGTAAAAGAAAAATTGTCCCCAAACTGGTCTGGGACAAAACTTTTTTCTGTGTGACCAAAAAAAAAATTTAAAAAAATTTTGTGGGTGGGGGAAAAAAACCTTCCAGGAAAAAAAAAAAAAAAAAAATCAACATTCCTGAAGAAATGCATAAGCAATTTTCTGATGTACTTTAATGGGACTAAGTTTTATTCTGGGAAACCAGTGCTCTTCCCACCCGGCTTCCTTGAAGAAGCAGGGGGTCAGTGGACCTATGTGTATGTGTGAAGACCTGGAAATAGCTCTTTCTCACCTCCTTCCACAAAGAGAATCTATAACACAAAAACGTCCCCTGCAATAACAGTAAAATATATGGTAGAAGACCCGTCTGAGTTTAAGCTGAGATGCAGACACAAATGGGCATGTGGTGATCTATGTGCCCAGATGGGTCCCAGGAGGGGACACCACTTTCTGGGGGCTGGGGGAGCCGGACACCAAGAGTGTGACCTGTGGTTTCCTTGTCCATAGAGATGACAGTGGCCCTGCCGCCCTTGAGAGTCGAGAAAATCCAATGAGGTAAGGATTTGATGGGCACATCCTCGGAAGAGTGGAAGGCAGCTTGCAAGCCAGGGATGATTTACCATCCTGTGATTCAGAGATAATCTGCCCCATGACAGAATAGCGCAGGATGACTTCTGGGCATACACCCAAAAGAACTGCAGCAGGGTCTCGAGGAGATACTCGCATGCTCCTGTTCACAGCAGCACTATTTGCAACAGCCAAAATGTGGAAGCAACCCAAGTGTTCAGTGATGGATGAATGGATAAGCAAAATGTGGTATAACCATACAATCGAATATTATTCAGCCTTAAAAAGGAAGGAAACTCTGAAACATGCTACAACATGGATGAACCCTGAGGACATTATGGTAAGTGAAATAAGCCAGTCACAAAAAGACAAATACATTATGACTCCACTTACAGTAGGCACCTGGAGTAGTCAAAATCATAGAGACAGAAAGCAGAATGGTGTTGCCAGGGGCTGGGGGGAGGGGGAAATGGGGACTTATTTAACAGGCACAGAACTTCAATTTTACAGGATGAAAAGAGTTCTGGAGATGGATGGTGGTGATGGTTGCACAACATTATGAATGCAATTAATACCACTGAACTGCACAATCAAAATGGTTATGATGGTAATTTTTATGTAATATGTATTTTACCACAATAAAAAATACATTTTTTTGAAAAGAAAGAAGAGAAAAGCTCAGGATGCAGATTCTACACTGATCTCCCTAAAATAGGCCTACATTTCAATAGCATGTGGTTGCCTGATCACCCTCCTTCAAGACATCTTGCCCTCTGCATTTCCTGTTAACTGTGTCTGATCTGGCTTTGAAGCCCACAGTGACTCTCCGCACTGTGGCCTCCCACCCAGGATCTCCACCGTTCAAGCCACCACTGTAGCATTTTTGGCAAAGCCAAGGCCACAGGAGCTGCTGTTCCCTCCAAGGCCCTTGGCAGCCTCTCCCCACCCCCAGCACCAGCACGATGTCTGTCTCTCTGCTGATTATGAGCTAGCTCATGGCTGTTAGGTCTGCTTGAATAAGCCCTTTTGTCCCAGGGAATTTTCCCATGTCAAACATTTAGTCTGCTGTGGTATGGGTCAGTGAGCAAGGAGATAAGTCTGAATTCTTAAACAACCTTGTGAAGGCAAGACATCTGTCTGAAAGGAAATCAAACATCTGTCACACTGTCCCCAACTTTCAAGACCCTTTCTTAAAAAACAGACCATTATTTTATGTTTAAGATCCTAAAGAAATATACTTTCTTTTAAAAATTCAAATATTTCAGAAACACACACTTTGGAAGATGGACGTCCCTCATAAATCTCCCAATTGGACACCCGCTCCCAGCACTTGTTAACTATTGTTAATAATTTGGTGTACGTTGCTTAGATTTTTTTTCTCTGCACCTACTAACATAGATAGTATTGTTATCATGATCATCATTCTTATGATCATGTTACCATAGATATTGTTTTGCAACTTGCTTTTTGACAACATGTCTTGAACTTCTTTCAGTATTAGAATATCATTCTTTTAGCAGTTGTAAAATGTGCCATTTTGTGTGTATGAATAAACATTTATTTAATGAGTTCCCTATTGATAGGTATTTGGAATTATATGTCTCCCCTCCTACTTTTTCCTTTATATAAGCAATAATGCCATGGATATCCCTGAACATACATTTGTATAGTTGTGTTTCTATGAGGAAAGGATACATAGAGTGTTTTTATGAGGATAGGACACATTTGTAGAAGCAGAAATGCTGGGTTACAGGTATAAATATTTAAATTTCAGTAAGCATTGCCAGATCGACAAGGCATGCATTGCTGTGGTTCAGTTTGCAGATTCCTTGAAGGTTGAAAATGCCACTGGGCATTTCCTAGAGGAGGGGCCTGTACCAGCAATGAGAAGTAGCGGTGGTTCATCTTGGGTACACCTGATAGTGTTTCCCCCGCTGCCTGCAAGACTTGGCACGTGAGGACCAATGCAGGAGAGGACAGAGGCACGAGCTCTTGCTCTGGGAAGGACAGAACGCATCACCTGAGCGAATTCCAGGAAAGCTGGGGCCTGAATGGCATGGCTATCTATGAGACTGTCTCTCACCCATCTATCTTTTGGAAACAGCACATCTCTTTGGAGATACCAACTTTGGGAAACCTCTTCCTCCCCCAGCTCCAGCCATGGGGGTCTAGTGGGAGCTGCCTGTTCTGTTGCTCGCCAGACTAGCCAGGGCTCAGTAGATATAATCGCTGGCTAGATAGAAGCCTTCCGTAGCATTTTCTGAATGGGAAGTAAGTGAAGAGAGTCTTGTTCCAGGTGAAAAGGCTGGAAATATGTGTGTCCAGGGTCTGCCAGGGTCTGCACTGCAGAAAAAGACATTTGGGGAGACTGAAGCTGACTTCTAAATAGAAACTGAGACAAAAGGTAGAGAAAATTCCACAGCCCAGATGGCAATTAAGGCCCCAGTTCTTGCCATCTCTAAGACTGAAGGCTTCTAGTTCCTTCCCATACTTTTGATATGGGTAGAAAAATTAGTTTTGCCTGTTTTTGACTTTCATGTAATGGATCATACAATTTGTACATACTTGTCCTGACTTCTTTCACTCAGCAGTAGGTGAATGAGATTTGTTTGTGTTGTTGCACATAGTAATAGTGTTTTTGTTTTAATTGCTTCATAGTATTTCAATTATCTGGAGTATATATCTACGAGTAGAATTTGTTGGGCCACATGGTAACTCCATGTGAACATCTTGAGGAACTGCCACACTGTTTTCCAATGCAGTTATATGATTTGAAGGGCTCCTGTTCTTCCACATCCACACCAATCCTGGTTACTGTCTGTCTTTGAGTACAGTATAGTCATCCTACTGGATGTGGTTTTGAACTGCATTTCCCTAATGAGTAACGATGTCGAGCATCTTTTCATGTGCTTTTTGGACATTTGTATGTCTTCTTTGGAGAATTCTCTACTCAAGTTCTTTGCCCATTTTAAAATTGAGTTACTTGTCTTTTTTTTTATGGATGAGTTGTAAAAGTTCTTTAAATATTCTGGGTGCTAGAACATTATTACAGGTTATTTTATTACAGGTTATTTGCAGATATTTTCTCCCAACTGGGGCTGACTTGTGTTTGTAGATGATCACTCTGAATACTACTTTGATGGTAGATCTTGTGGAGGGAGCAGAGCTGGCAGCTGGGGGAACAGAGAGGAGCTAAGGCATCATCCGGACCAGAGATGATGGTGGTCAGAATAAATTCTGACCCTCCGAGGTGGAAGGCAGAGCCCTGGGTTCTGGCCCTGATGCTGCCTTTGACCTTGGCTTCTCCACACTCCTTGGCTCTGACCTGTTTTTCTACCCGCAGTTTTGCTCACCCCTGCCTGATTCCAGTTTACGTCCATGTCCCCATTTTCCTTTCAATTTCCTTATACAGTAATTTCATCTTGCCAAGTTGTAGGCAGTTTTGTGAGTCACTTCACATGCCCTTAGAAATGAGCATAAAGCATGAGAAAATAAAGAGAGGTAGACAGGGCACCGGGGATGGCCTCACAGCCTCATGGACACCTGGAGGCTGGGCTGCTCCTCCTCCTCTTGTGCTTGCCCTGCCCCAGCTAGTCTAGCTCTGATTTAAAGTTCCCTTTCCTAAATTAGCCAGGAACTAGCGTGTGCCTGTGGTCCTAGCTACTCAGGAGACTGAGGCAGGAGGACTGCTCGAGCCCAGGAGTTCAAGGTTGCAATGGGTCATGATTGTGCCATGGCACTCCAGCCTGGGTGACAGAGTGAGACCCTATCTCCAAAAACAGAAACAAAAAAATCCATTTCCTGGATTCCCAGCTGCCTGTGATGCACTGGGAGCCTGGTTAGTGACTTGGAAGTGGAGGGATGCAATAGAAAGCTTTGGGGGACAGCCTACAGATCCCTGAAAACCCAGAGGCCCCATTCTTTTCCTGTGTGGGACACCACCTTCTGATTCTGCCTGTCCCTGAGCTTTCATAGGCATGAGCCAAGCCAGGGATGTCCCACCCTCCACTCTGGGAGTTAAGAGTCAGGGATACCATGGTTGCTGGATACAAAGTCTACAAACAAGAATCAACTGAATTTTTGCACGCCAGAAACAAGCTAGTAGAAATACAATGAAGGAAGTATCATGTAGAGCAGCCAGGGCTGGGACCAGGATGAGACAAGATAGGCGTCCAAGACATGAAATTTGGGGAGGCATTCACTCTCCTGCTCTCTTGCTTCATCCTAGTCCTAGACTGGAGAAAGTACCAGAAAATGTCACACAGCCAGGAATAAATATAATGCAAGATGATGGAGATTTCTACAGTGAAAGCACTAAACATTAGTGATAGAATTTAAAGGAGACCAAAATAAGTGAACATTTTTACCTTGTCTATACCTTGACATGGAGTGAAAGACTAAATGTTGTTAAGATGTCAGTTCCTCCTAAATTAACCTATAGATTCAGGGAAAATCCAGTAAAAGTCCTAGCTGGTTACTTTGTGAGAAATTGAGAAGACGATTCTGAAATTTACATGGAAAGTCAAGATTTAGAATAGGCAGGCTGGGTGGTTTATGCTTGTAATCCTAGCACTTTGGGAGGCCAAGGACTGTTTGAGGCCAGCAGTTCCAGATCAGCCTGTGCAAGAGCAAGACCCCCATCTCTACAAAAAATTAAAAAAATTAGCTGAGCATGCAACTTCTTTCAGCTTAAAATACTCAGTATGCTAAGGTGACATGTTTTGGGGTAGCCTTTCCTGTACCACATCAGAATTCTATCTTGATTGTGGTGGTACCTATATGAGCTAGTTAAAAGTTTGTCTACTTAGTGACAATTCATCCTGGTATATATTTATGTTATATGCTCTTTTAATCTATAAGTTATACTTCCCAATAAAAATTTTTTTAGGCCGGGCGCGGTGGCTCACGCCTGTAATCCTAGCACTCTGGGAGGCCGAGGTGGGCGGATCGTTTGAGCTCAGGAGTTCGAGACCAGCCTGAGCAAGAGCGAGACCCCACCTCTACTAAAAATAGAAAGAAATTATATGGACAGCTAAAAATATATATAGAAAAAATTAGCCGGGCATGGTGGCGCATGCCTGTAGTCCCAGCTACTCGGGAGGCTGAGACAGGAGGATCGCTTGAGCTCAGGAGTTTGAGGTTGCTGTGAGCTAGGCTGACGCCACGGCACTCACTCTAGCCCGGGCAACAGAGTGAGACTCTGTCTCAAAAAAAAAAAAAAAAAAAAAAAAAAAAAATTTTTTTAGACCAAAAAAGTGTCGGAACTATACATAAAAATGATTGAATTTTACTATATGCAAATTACACATTAATTAAAAAAAAAAAAGGAAACACAAAGTAAGAAAGGCTATTGGGCTATTGGAAACTAGCCATGCTGACACAGATCAGCCACCAGCCCCAGCCTCATGAACTCGCACCGTGGGGGACTCTGGTCCCCATGGGCGATCCGCCCCATTCCTCGGGCATCAGGGGAGGGATTGGAAAGTTCAAGAGGCAGGAAGGAGCCAGAGGAGTTGTGTGACGAGTGTCTAGCTCTCTTTAGCTTCAGTTTCAAGATGTGGTGAACATGCAGAGGAGAGTGGAAAACCCCGCTGCCTCCTGTCCCCAGGTTTTAGGCAGGAAACTTAATTATGAGTAAAACCAGCACCGTAGTGTAATTGATTTATTGAAAGGACAAGCGGTAAGAAAGCTCCCGACCCGACCCTCCTTCCCCCACAATGTCAATTCAAACCTGCTGTCTGAAGTCCCTTTGTCTATTCCTCGTCTCCCCCAAACCAGACCCTGAGACATGAATTTGAGTGCAAATAGTGAGGAAGCGAGATAGGAAAGGGAATGAAGCAATAACGAGTGAGTTTTCAGGCCAGAGATCACAGAGGTATACTACTGAAGGGGCCAGGAAGCTGTGGGACTTACCCTAGGACTTCCTGCCCCTCACTCTTTGAGGACGGCTTCCAGGTACTTGAACACTCCAGCGCTTCCGGTTTGCCTGGCTTGAGGGTTGAGCACCCTCCTTCCCAGAAAAAAGCTCTCAGGCAGAGTCAAGGGTATTGGCAATATGTGGCCTTCTTGCATAGGGAGAGTGCACGGGGACATGGGCACGACAGTGCACACTAGGCCTGGTTAAAGTCTGGGCAGGGCCATAGTGTTCCCAGGCCCTTTTAGTCATAGAAGAAGACTCCTTTTAATAATCAAAAAAGTCTCATCTGTGCTAATATCCCACATTTTATCCTACTGACATCCTCTACCCTACTTCAGCAGAGGCCTGTCTTAGGCTGGGCCCCGTGGGGAGTGGTCCGCTTCTTTCTGACTTGACCTCTTGCCCCTTTCGCCACCTGCTCTTTTTGTTCTCTGCAGGACTGGGGTGGGCAGGGAGGAGAGCTGAGGGGCAGGGGAGGCTTGGCTTGACCTGCTCTCTTGTAATTTGGCCCTGGTGCTCTCTGGATGGGGCAGAGGCCCAGCTGCAGGATCACTTTCTCAAGGAGCATTTTTCTGCGCTCTTCAGGGATTCTATCATCGCTAGGTATCTTGCACCCAAACAGTGCCCTCAAAGTGGGCACTCTTCCTGTTGGCCAATCGATTACCAGCAAAAGGTTCCTCCTGCTTTCTGGTTCGTTCTCCTGCTGTGCTTCCACACTGCTCTCTTGGGCAGAGTCTCTCTAGAGCAGACCTGGCCGGGCTCCCTTCCGCGAGCCTACGCCTGGCCTCTGGGAGATGCACCTCCTTCCATTCCCACCACAGTCATGTCTCTTCCCACAGCTGCCAGGCAGGGCGGGTTCTGGCCACAGCCTCCAGGCTTTAGACTCTCAGGATGGTTCCAGCCCTGTGTCCTTCACATCTAGCTCTCCAAGAGGTTCTCTTAAGGCCTCTCTTGGCTTGAGATGGTGTTTCCTGTCCTGTGATGCCGGCTTGTCAGCTAGGAAGCTTTGGGTTGCAAGGAATGCAAAATCCCAGTCAAACTCGCTTAAATCATAAAGCCTTTAACTGTAAGGCCTTAGGTACTTCAGGGCAAACTGATCTAGTGGTTTGAAGACATCTCCAGGGACCCAGGGTCTTTGAGTCTCTCTGTTCTGTTGCCCACCCCTTTGGCGGCACCTGAAGATGGTTGTTCCCAGATGCAATGCAGGATTCGTGCTTTCTGGTTCACAATCAGTGGCTCACATCCTTCTCCATGATCCCTCTGTCCCATCATTCTGAGTGAGAGTCGTGAGAGTCACTCTGACTGGTCTAGTTTAAGGCAGGCATTCACCCCTGAACCAATGATTAGGGGCGAGGGAATTAAAGATGCAGATTAGCTAAGCTGATCAGGGTCCAGCCTGGCACTGGGGATAGGTCACTTCCTGTGTGCACGAGGGGTAAAGACACAAATGAAAATTTGGTACTGTTCCCCTTAAAAAGGGGGTGGATACTGAGTAGACAACTCTGTTAGTTTCCTAGGGTTGCCATACACAACAAAGTACACTCATGCGTTGCCTAACAACAGGGATATATTCTGAGAAATGCATCTTAGGCAGTTTCATCATTGTGCAAACATCAGAGTATAGTATTTATACCAACCTAGATAGCATGCTACTACACACCTAGGCTATATGGTATAGCCTATTGCTCCTAGGCTACCAACCTGTACAGCACGTTACTGTACTGACTACTGTGGGCAATTGTAACACAATGGCAAGTATTTGTATATCTTAACATATCTAAACATAGAAAAGGGACAGTAAAAATATGGTGTGAAAAATGGTACACCAGTACAGGGCATTTACCATGAATGGAGCTTGCAGGAGCGGAAGTCGCTCTGGGTGAGTCAGTGAGTGGTGAGTGAATGTGAAGGCCTAGGACATTACTATACACTGCTGTAGACTTCATAAATGCTGTATACTTAGGCTACACTAAACTTATAAAACAATAAAGTAATTTCCCTGCAATGTTACAATGGCTATGGTATCACTAGGCAATAGGAATTGTTCAGCTCCATCATAATCTTTTTTTTTTTTTTTGAGACAGAGTGTTGCTTGGTTGCCCAGGCTAGAGTGTCATGGCACCAGCCTAGCAAACAGCAACCTCAAACTCCTGGGCTCAAGCAATCCTCCTGCCTCAGCCTCCCGAGTAGCTGGGACTACAGGCTCGCACCACCACACCTGGCTAATTCATTATAATCTTAAGGGACCACCGTTGTATATGCAATCCATTGTTGACCTAAATGTCTTTATTTGGCACATGACTGTACCAAAAAATGGGGTGGCTTAAAATAACAGAAATTTAACTGGAAGCTAGAAGTCTAAAATCAAAGTGTCAGCAAAGTGGCGATTTTTCTGAAGATGTACAAGATGTGCAGAATAACCCCTGGGAGGCAGAGCAGTCAAAAAGCAGTTGAGGCCGGGTGTGGTGGCTCACGGCTATAATCCTAGCACTCTGGGAGGCCCAGGCAGAAGGATCGCTTGAGCTCAGGAGTTGGAGACCAGCCTGAGCAAGAGACCCCATCGCTACTAAAAATAGAAAAATTAGCCAGGTGTCATGTGCGCCTGTAGTTGCAGCTACTTGGGAGGCTGAGGCGGTAGGATCCCTTGAGCTCAGGATTTGAGGTTACAGTGAGCTATGATGATGCCACGGCACTTTACCTCAAAACAAACAAACAAACAGACAAACAAAAAACAGTTGAGACCACTCCACTGAGATTTTTTTTCTGACCTTTTTGTAGGTTCTTCTAAAATGGGAATAAGGTGAGTGACTATTCCCCAACTCATCAGAAGACATTCATCCAAATGAGGGAGTGCCCACATGCTGTCCTTTGGAGTCTTGCCTATATTCTAAAGATGCTGCCAAGATAAAAATATTTCTGATACTCCTCTTTGAAATTTCTTTTCAGAATAGATAACATACACTTTTGACACACGCTTTTTCTCCAATAGGCAGAATCCTTCCTTGCCTCTTCCTGCTCTGGTGTTGGGGCAACCCTTGGCATTTCTGGTCTTGCAGCTGCATGTCTCTGGTCTCGTGGCCATGTTCTCCCTGGGTGTCTTTGCGTTAGTTTCTCTCTGAGCATGTCTGTGCTCACATGGGGTTCACTTCTCTTATGGGGACGTCTGTCATATTGGATTAGGGGCTCTGCCTACTTGAGTGTGACCTCATCTTAACTAATCTGCAATGACCCTATTTCCAAATAAGGCTACATTATGGGGTGGTGGGGGTTTGGGCTCTAACATATCTTTTTTTTTTTTTTTTGGGTGGGGACACAATTTAATTCGAGACAACAACATCTGCTTAAAACTATTCTCACTGCTTCTTTTGCACAATTTGTGTAAGTTGATCATGTAGCTTATTCATCACACTTGAATCCAGAATTAAATTTGTCTATTTCTTGTAAGTGGATTCACTTAAAAGAAAAAAAAAGAACTATCAACCCTCTCTGAAGTTATTCAGAAGTTTATGTTATCTATTCTGAAGAGATATTCCAAAGAGGAGCATCAAAAATATTTTTATCTTGGCAGCATCATTAGAATATAAGCAAAGTCTCCAAGGGGAGCATGTGGGTGCTCCCTCATTTGGACGAATGTCTTCTGATGAGCTGGGGAATAGTCACTCACCTTACTCCCCTTTTAGAAGAACCTGGAAAAATGTCAGAAAAAAATCTCAGTGGAGTGGTCTCAACTGCTTCTTGGCTTCTCTGTCTCCCAGTGGTTACTCTGCATGTCTTGTATATCTTCTACTCTTTCTCTCTTATATCATACATTCTATCTATTTATCTATCAATCATCTATATTTCTATCCAATTTATAGTTATTTAACTTTTTTATTACATAACGAAATCACGTTTACTGTACAACAGTGGTCGGGGGAGTGCAGTTTTGCGCTCTAGGGGCAACATTTGGCAACGTCTGGAAATAGTCTGGTTGTCACAGTTCAGGAGGGTGCTACTGGCATCTAGTGGACAAAGGCCAGAGATGTTGCTAAATATCCTATAAGACACAGGACAGCGCCTACAACAAAGTATAGTCTCCCAAATGTCAATAGTGCTGAGGGTGAAAAACCTGCTGTAGAACAATACAAAGTTCAAAGAAGCAAATGGAAAAACCACCACTGCTGGGGATTTCCACAATTAACAATTTGACTAAATTCTTCCAGTTTTTTATGTACAAAAATACAGTTTTTTATGTACAAAAATGGAAATCATTACAGATGTATAAAGAAAGAAATGTGATTATCATACACATGCTGTTTTGTAACCTGACTTTTTCACTTAGTAATATTGATCCCAGTCAGTAATTTTATATCACATAACTTTTTATAATTTAAAAAACTAGCTTTTTCATGTTTTTTAACTATTCATGTGGTTAAAAAATAAGAATTGCAAAAGTGGGTAAATAGAAAACGTTTTTTCATAAGTGGTTATGTGTATTTTGATACATGTGAATTCTTAAAAAACCCCACAAATTATGCTATAACACTGTTGCATATTTTGCTTTCATTACGTAATAATATATCTCTGGAAAATTTCCATAGCCACAATACAGACCCAATCTGTTCTTTATAATGCTGCCTAGAGTTACCTATTATCTTATCGATATACAGTTGGCTCTTTCTAATTTTTCTGTCACCAACAATGATTTGTGGTCATTTCCACAACAACAATCTGCAGACTTGTGTGACTATATCCCAAAGAACTGAAATTGGTGAACTAAAGAATACGTATTTACATTCTATATTTTTTCATAGCTATTGCAAAATTATTCTCCAAAGAGTGCCTTGTTTACATCTCCCACTGCCTCACCAATCTAATACTTAAATTTTGTTAATCTGCTTTAGTAATTGTTTTTAGAGATGAGGTCTTGCTGTATTGCCAAGGCTGGTCTCGAACTCCTGGCAAGAGGGATCCTCCCACCTCAGCCTCCCCAGTAGCTGGGACAACAGGCATACACCACAGTGCCTGGCTTTAATCTGAGTTAGTAAAAGTGATATCTAGTTGTTTTCATTTGCATCTATCTTTTTTCTTTTTATTAATAAAAATTGATATATAATAATTGTACAGATTTATGGGGTACATGTGATATTTTGATACATGCATATGATCAAATCAGGGTAACTAGCATATACATCATCTCAAATATTCATCATTTCTTTGTGTTGAGAACATTCCAAATCTTCCAGCTATTTTGAAATATACAATAAATTGTTGTTAACTATATAGTCACCTGCATTTTAAAAATTATTAGTAAAGTATATTTTTTCATGCTTAATGGCTATTTTTATATTTTCCTATCAACTGTTCATTTCCTTTGCCCTTTTTTTCTATTGGGTTATCTTTTATGTTCTTGGTTATAAAGACTTCATTGAGTTTAAGGAAAATAGCCATACATCTGCAAATACTTTTTCCTGGTTTGTCTTCTTTTCTTGAAGAAGTTTAAAGTTTTTATTTAGGGAAAAGTCAAAAATCTTTTTTCCTTTTATGGTGTCTGGATATATTACGCTACAAGGGCCTTCTCTATGCCAAGAATATAACTAAATTCACATGTTTTCTGTTTTTTCTTCTTTTATGATTTAATTTTTGCATTATATTAAAAAATCTATCTTAAGTTTATTTGGTGGGTAAGGACAAAAGGTAGCTGGTCTTCCTGAGACCATTTTTTGAAACATCTATCCCACCCCACTAATCCAAAATGATATCCTGGCCGGGTGTGGTGGCTTATGCCTGTAATCCTAGCACGCTAGTGTTCTAGGTCACTCAAAGTAAATGACAGGTCTAGAAATCAAATCCATGACTGCCTGACTCCAAAGTCTTTGCTTCTAATCTTTTCACTAAATCTTGAGATCTGTCTCTCCTGGGGCCCACTGCAGCCAGATTATTTTCTGGGCTGGAGCCATGGTGACAAAAGCCACATTCACTTTAGTTCTAAGGAAATTAAGTCAAGGGCTAGCACTGCCCAACGGAGGGCAGATTTCCACCTTTAGATTTCTTGTGTTGTAACAATTTCTGTTTCATCGATCAGTGCCCACTGAGGGTGCTTCTTTAAAAACTGTTCATAAGGAAGCCCATGAGGTACCCAGCATCCCGGAAGGTACTTGTTGCTCTGCATTAGATAGTCCAAGATGACTAATGGCAGTGAAATGGACTTTGGGTCCATCTCACGGGTGATGCTTTTTTTTTTTTTTTTTTTTTTTTAGTTTGAGCTTATTTCTTGACCTCTTAACCAAAATGGCAAAATGTTGGACTTTTCTTAGAAGATATTATTACTCCCCTGGAGGGTACAAAGAGCTATCTTTCCTGGTTATACTCAGCTTGTAATTAAAAGGCCTTTTCTCAAAACCTAACTATATTCCAGATGTACCTTCTTCTTAGGGAACTTGATAGAAATGCAAATTCTTTGGCTCCAAAGCAGAGGTACTGAATCAGAGACTCTGTGGGTGGGGTCCAGCAATCTGTGTCTTTTTTTTTTTTTTCCAAGAGTATCATTTCTTCTTTTCTTTTTTTTTGAGACAGTCTTGCTTTGTTGCCTGGGCTAGAGTGCCGTGGCGTCAGCCTAGCTTACAGCGGCTTCAAACTCCTGGGCTTAAGCGATCCTACTGCCTCAGCCTCCCAAGTAGCTGGGACTACAGGCATGTGCCACCATGCCCAGCTAATTTTTTCTATATATATTTTTAGTTGGCCAGATAATTTCTTTCTATTTTTAGTAGAGACGGGGGTCTCACTCTTGCTCAGGCTGGTCTCGAACTCCTGACCTTGAGCGATCCACTCACCTCGGCGTCCCAGAGTGCTAGGATTACAGGCGTGAGCCACCACGCCCGGCCAGCAATCTGTGTCTTTAGCAGCCTCCCAGATGCCTGAGAAGTTCAGGTGTAGACAATCACGTGGCTCCTCTCAACCACTCACTCTCCTCTCCCAAGGCTTCAGTGACTTCCAGATCCAATCTGCAGTCTAGACTGGCTTTCTGAGCTCTGGACTCAATAAATATACCTGTCCAAATGATGTCTCTGCTGGATATGTCACAGGGACCTCAAACCCGGCATCTTAATAAGTTTTTACGTTGCAGTGTAAGTGGCATGTTTTCATTTGTCTGTTCTGCCATCTCTGCCATTGCATATACTTCCTTAAAATTTCTTGTTTAAACTGTGCCTTTTCTGCCATACCAGCAGTTTGGTGTGCGCAGAGACGGGGTCTGATTAGGAACAGCTCACTTAGCAACACAGTTAATATTTATTGAGTGTATAAATTAAAGCTCTTGTATCTTCTATACCAGGTGTTGACAAAGTATGGCCCATGTGCAAAATCCAGCCCACTGTCTGTTTTGTATATAAAGTTTTATTGGACAAAGACACTCCCATTTGTTTATATGTTGTCTAAGGTTGCTTTTGTGCTACAATGGCAGGGCTGAGTAGTTACTACAAAGACCTTATGGCCTGCAAAGTCTGAAGCATTTACCATCTGGTCCTTTAAAGAAAAAATTTGCTCCAGGGCCACCCTGAGGTGTCTCCAGAAAGGCCAGTCCCAGGTGCCCTTCTGTGCTGTGATCATGCTGGACTCTAGGATGCCAGCCTGGCTCACTGGTCCTTCACGTGGCCCCAGATTTAGCATAAATGCACCTGAGCAAAAGCCAGTGTTATGAGGGAAAAACAACCTGTGGGCTCAGAACTTATTAATGAGCTCTGGCATGTATGTGAACCACATTTCCAGAAAGAGAAGTGTGGAGATCATAATGCCTCAGTTCCCTATGACATCCAATTTATACACTTTATTTTCTACATTGTCAGGAGAAATGAAGAGATTACTGGGTATTCCTCCAGTGCAGTGCTTGTGACGCAACTTTGATTAACTTTTTATCTCCCTGCCTACCTTATAACTGTAGGAGGTACAGGTTAACTTGCAGAAAACTGATGATAATAATATAAAGATTATTATTGGAAAGTCTTGTAAACGATTCTGTGTGTAGCTATGCAAATGAATTTCGTCTAGGAGAAATACAATTATTTACTGTCTGATAGAAAACATGACTTCAGATAGTTTATTGCTTAGTAGCATGTTACTACCTTTGCGCCTATTAGCAAATTCATTTCAGCATACTTTTGACTTGTCTGGCAATATAAATCTCAGTTCTTCAAATTCTCTGTTCAACTAGTTTTAGCATATTTCTTGTTCCTTCATTAATGAATGAATTGATTAAAACCATTGGCATGTTTATTTTATCTTTGTATGAGGGTTGTTTCTAAGTTTTTGGAAAAGTATAACATGAACGCAGCCTTTCTTCCCTCCATGAATTGCTCTGGGGAGGCTGGGCGGGAAGGGCCAGCCTCATGAGATGCAGGTGAGGAGATGAAGCCTTGTGACACTTAGCTGGGCATGGGCAGGTGGAATATTTTGGTCCATAGTTAACATTCTTCAAAGAGGCCAAATGAAAAGAGTACTGAAAAAAAAATTTGAAAAAGGTCATAGTCTTTGTCCAGTAAAACATGGAGGATTTATAAAGGGCTCTCAATGTTCGTGCAGGGGAGAAATATATTGAGATTCCATTGTTACTTGGGATTTTAACCTTCAGTATTTGTAGCATGAAGTTCTCTTGTTTATGGAGGCTGCCTTCATCCTCACAAGGCAGGGGAAGTGGGGACAACTTCTGGCGCTGTGGCACTTGCTCCAGATGCTTGGCTGCCCCTGGGGGATGCTCTAGTTAGATATTATTTCTTAGGGCAGAGCTGTGAGGCCATCTTAGTTATGGCTGTCAGACTGGGAAGATACACCTTGCCCTGGATACCCGGCCCATTGTGAGTGCACAAAGTGACGGTTCTGTGTCTGCCAACTGCACATTTCACAGAGAGAGCTCCCGTTGGGGAGCAGGGCCCTCTTTGAGTCACCTCTTTTTGGATCTACTTCACCACACATCAGGTCCAGAGCAACGGTGAGATGCTGTGCATTAATCCACGCTGCAAGACGACTGCTCTGGCCGGGACAGCAGCCACTTACAACAATCCACTTCTTCCATAAAAAGGCAACTGCCTGCTGTATTAAGCTCACCTCGTAAGCCCAGTTTTTTCTTGTCTGCTCAAGCCACCGTCGAGACTCCACTTGAAGGACAGGCTCTGTGCTGAGGTGGGGGCTGCCCAGATGGGTGTCCAGGTGCTATCTCAGTCCTCTGGGACTTCGATATCCCCTGGCTCACTGCTGTGTGCCCCCTGGGAACCTGAGTCGCTTTGTGGGGAGCTTCACTTCAGAGCACTGCACCCTAGGGTGAAACCCAGGGCGGGCAGGGATACATTGTCCTCAGGGACTCCTAGGCACAACGAAGCCCTGAGGGACCTAGGACGATGGAACGATTGTAAAGGGGATGGGAGAGAGTCAAAGATACAGCACCTTCTTCACAATGTGAAGTAAGATGTCTCTGTTTGGGTCATAAACCCATTTATGGGTGCATGAACTGCCAAATATGAAAACCAGCTCATGCATCCCTTCCTTATGTTATTCCACCCTTGTTCCCTTATTTAGAAGAAATAATGGCACTCATAATCTTGATTTTCTCGTGTTTGGTTAGAGGGTTGAGAAAAGACTTCCATTTTTCCCAGGAGGGACAACAGGATGAATTAGGAGAGGAAAAGTTAGAGGCTTCCAAAGGGGACTATGCAACAGCTACATCACGCCACTAGAGGGCGGCGCAGCCTTTCTGGAGAATCTGAAGTGAGGAAAAAGGTTCTGAAATTCTGGGGGAGAGAACTGGCAGTAAAATGCAAATTTCAAATAAAGTTTTACTTCCTAAAATGAGAATTAAAAACCAACCCCAGCACGAGGGCCCTGCCTGTCATTGTGCTCTGTGTGCTCCTACAGATCAGAACTGACACCTGGTGAGGTCTGGAGCCGGTTCCAGGAGGATCCTGGGGCGTCAGGTTGCTGATTGGGTGGTCTGGGGGGGGGGGTGGTGGCCAGCAGCCCAGGGTGGAGGGAGGGTCTTCGGGGCTGCAGGGGAGGGAAGACTCTCTTTCTACTCTCTGTGTGTTCGATAACTG
Organism: Eulemur rufifrons; assembly: GCF_041146395.1. Taxonomy (NCBI): domain Eukaryota; kingdom Metazoa; phylum Chordata; class Mammalia; order Primates; family Lemuridae; genus Eulemur; species Eulemur rufifrons. The sequence goes on from NC_090983.1 coordinate 8,365,653, forward strand.
AGCCTATGAAGTAAAGTAACAGCAGGCTAAGTAACAGCAGATAAGGTATACTAATATCTTACCTGCCCAGGGGCATCACAGGAAAGAAAAGTAGGTGCCGGAAATCGGGGAGGTTTGGGAGCTTGTATACCCTCTCCATAGGGGAGAAGGGAGTGGGGGTGGAGGCCGCTCAGGGGAGAGTAAATGATTCTGGGGAAAGATCAATGGGCCCCCAGAAGAAGACATGGTTTGGCAGGGGGCGGTGTCTTCTAGCCTCCTCTCCTGGTAGATCAAACTCCCTGGGAGGGGATTGAGGGTCCCTCTTTAGGCAGGAAAGGGGAGTTGAGAGAAAGCCTCTCTCTGCATTTGCTGTTTTTCACGTGTCTTCAACTCAAAGTAATCGGTATACCAAAGCGGCATATTTTGGGGTGGCATTTCCTGACTCCTTGAAGGGTTCAGGGCAGTGGCTATTTACCAACTGGGTCAAAAGCATGTTCCTACTTGAGTAATGTGTATGGCTTTAGTGCGGCATCCGGGTGGGGGGTGGACACGGCACCACCCGGCGGGGGCGGGGGAGTTCTGAGAAATGGGGCTCCCAGGGGGAGGGGCGGAAGTTGTGTCAGCAGTGGCCTTGCAGTAAGTGGGCTTGTGCAAGGAGAGGTCGCCCAGGGCCTCCGCCCCGCTTCCTGCCGGGTTTGCTGGGGAGGGGTGCGGGGCAAGCCAGACCCTGTCCTTGGCAGCAGCGCTGCAGCCTGGCTTTGGTGGCTCCTCCGGGAAAGGCACTGGAGCAGCTCGAATTCCCTCCTCTGGGGGAAGAGTGAGGAGCTAGGGCCAGCCATCTCCTGTCCTCCTTAATTTCTTCACTTCCGTTTCCTTTTCTGTTAAACCGTTAAGTTTGGCGGCCAAACCTAGCCGGCACTGGGGCATGGCTGAAACGGCGGGGGCAGGGGGGGGCGGGGACACAAGAAGGCTCGTTTGGGCGACTCCCCGTGGTTCTGCTGCTGCCTGGCAGACACTTGAAACCAGCAGTAGCAGCTAAGGGTTGTTCTGAGAAATTTCTGATGTTGGTCATGATGTTCGGTCTCTACAAAATCTCGCCCCCAGTAAGCTGAGAACCCTCCCCCCATTTTCTTTTCTGTCCCCAGTTGCTCTCAGACCTGTTGTCTGCCCTGGCTCTGCAGAGAGCGCCACGTGATGGCTTAGTTGGAATGATGCACACAAAGCTTGAAATTCAAATAATACGAACCCCTCTCATTACTATTGTCATTATTGATTGTGGTAAAATACACATAGCATAATATTTATCATTAAAATGATCTTTTATCATTTATCATTATCAATTTGTCATGTAACCATTTGTAAGTGTACAATTCAGTGGTGTTAAATACACTCATAATGTTGCGTATCCATCACCACCATTTATTTCCAAAACTGTTTCGCCATTCCCAACATAAATTCTCTTCACATTGCACTAATAACACCCCATGCAGGGAACGGATTCCCTGCAACTCAGTACCATAGTCAGTCCTCTTCTAATGGAGGGGACATGCTTTCATCAGAGGGGAAGAGAGATGGGGGTCAAGATAAGCTTCACCCGCAAGAAACCTGCCAAGTTTCCCTGTCAGACCTTGTGGGATTCCAAAGTAGAGAAAGACAAACAGAAGTGGAGGCAGTTAACATTGGAGTGTCCACCAATTCCCAGCTCTCATAGCCCAGAAGGTCAAGGGCAGGGAATGTTTCTCAAGGTGGGTCTCCTGACCACTGCACTGGAGTCAGGGGCTGCTTGCAGAGACACTGAGACACTTGGCTTCTAGCCTCAGACTTGCTGAACTGCAGCATGTTAGGCGGGACCCCTGAAGTGCATTCGTCATGGCAGCGTCAGTGTTTCTTTAGCTCCCTGAAGTCTGGGACCACGTATGCTGGGACTTTCTGCTTTGGCCTCATTTGGAGCTCTGGTGAGAAGCAGAATCAAGAGGCAAAGCAAGCTGTGATGGAAAATTCTTTCCGCTCACCAGTGGCTGAGAAGCCTGTGCCTATTTATAGCGAGATGTTTGCTGTCCAGAGGAAGGCCGGCTTCCTTCGTGGAGGCCTGTGGATGCCGCTAGAACTGTTGCTGCCCTTGCACAGTGAGGTGCTGACAAGCTGGTTTATGGGCCCCAAACGCATCTTTCTTCTTTGGTGCCATGGGTGGCCTGAGTCACAGGGACTTCATCCCTACAGGGGCCCTGCCCCTTGCAAGTCAGTCTTCTGTGTATCTGCTCACACAGCCACGTGACTAGGCCCTTACCCAGGGGTTGTGACCGGGACTCTGCCTAGGTCATCTCCTAACTTCAAGTGATGGGTCTCAGGGCACTCACAAGGGCGGGTGGAGGGAGTCTGCCCCTGGTGGCAGGCAGTGTGGATTTGCCCCTAAGGCTGCTGTTGGCCCACACCTGCCTGTCTCATGGGAGGAGACGTGAGCAGGCTGGCCTGCGTCCTCTCCTTGTTCCCGTGGCCTGGAAAGGATCGGAAGCTGCTCTCATGTGTCAGGAACTATGGAGTCCCTTGTTGTCATGGGTGATAATAGGAAGGAGCGTCAGGAGTGCTCAAATCTCATCTGGCCACAGACAGTCCTCCAATGAGGCTCCTGAGTGAATCGGAATTATTAAAAAAAAAAGACTCTGGGAGATGGGAACTCAGTTCCAGTGCATTATGAGCAGGCCAGTGAATGATACTGCAGCACTCTTGACCGGACTGGAGCGTGGGGTTTCTTTCTGAGCCATGAGTCCTAATCCTGCCATTCAGCATCTGAAGAATACCAGAGTGCTTTGCTCATGACAAGGGAGTGAGAGAAGTCAGCACATCTGGGCACTCTCTGTTCAGACGTGGCCTAGAACAGGGCTGGGGCAGGAGTGGAGTCTGGATGCTGGAGGGGAGGTGGGGGCGGAGGAGGAGGAGGAAGGGGAGGAGAAAAGTGGGAGAGGAGGGGGCAGAGAGAGCGGAGGGGGAAGAGGAAGATGGGGTGGAGGGGGCAGGGGGGAGGAGGGAGGGGAGGGAGAGGAGAGGGAGGAGGGGAAGGAAAGGAGGAGGAAAACGGGGAGGAGGGATGAAAGGGGAGGAGGGGGAGCAGGGAGAGGAGAGAGAAGAGGGGAAGGAGGTAGAAGGAAGATGGGGAGGAGGGGAGGAGGGAACGGAAGGGGAAGGGGGGGTGGAAGGGGAGGGAGCAGCAGGAGGGGCAAGGGTGTCCAGCCGCAGGTCTAGTTGAGGTTAACTTGCTGCAGGACGGGCAGGGTGAAAGAGCAGAGCCCCGGAGAGATGGGTCTGCTCTGAGGAGCACATCCTGCCTCAGCTTAACTTTGTGATACACAAGTGACATATCAGAACCAAAGAGAGAGAGATACAGAGGGCAGAAAGACAGAGGGACCCAGGCGTGTGTAGCATCTGGTGGGCACAGCGAAACTTCCTGCTGGCGAAGATGTCCTCACCAGTGTCCTGGGATCTGTCCCAGTCAAATCTGTGTGAACAGAAAGCAAGCCAAGAAGCAAACGTCTTCTCCCCACATTCTTCAGTGTTTGGGCACAGAACACTTCTGTCCTGAAGAAGTTGAATCCAGTGGAACATGATTTAGAAAATACTGGTCAGAGCACCGTCTGCTCTGGCCCCTGAACCCCCACTGCGTCTGCCCTCTGCTCCGTCTGGGGCCCTGGGATCCAGCCTCTGGTGCCGAAAAGGTTGGGGGCCACTGCTGTAGCCAGTCCTGTTTCCAATCCCTCTGGCCCATCCAGCGAGAAGCCTTCTTGGCCTTTCAACCCTCTGCCTAGAAATCTCCTTAACTGGATCATTGACTTTGTTAGTAACATCTTCTAGTTCCACGTTACTGCAGGGGGTAGTTTTATAAAAGTTCCCACCATGACATAGCGGGGCTCTCCTTCCCTTCAGCTTCTACGAACACTTCTCACCTTCCAGTAAGTCCCAGGGACAGCTTCTTGGGCACTTTTAGGCTTCCACCCATTGCTCCGTGTCTCATAGCCAGTGGCACATGTTTTGTTTTTGATACAATAGCATCCCACTTCAAAATCTGTTCCCGTTATAGCACTGTGAAAAATCTACCCCAAATATAGTGATTTAGAACAACAAAAATCACATTTTATTTTCCTATGCCTCTGAGCTGGGACAGAGCTCAGTGGAGACGGTTTGGGAATCCCCTGGCGGCTCGGCTGCGGCTGGAGGGTCTGCTTCCGGCATGGGGCCCCACGCAGCCGGCCGGCCGAGGCTGCTGCGTCTTGAGGTCGGGGCCTGGACACTGCGCAGCGTCACTTCCGCCACATTGTATCGGCCAAGCAGTCACAGAGGCCAGTTCACTTTATAAGGCAGAGCATTTCGGCTCCCTCCAGCCTCGTATGTAAATGCCTGGGGTCTAACTTGTGCAGTCAAGGTCACGATGTGCCCAGCCAACCCACAGGCCTGAGAGAAGCTGGAGGTTTCTATCTTTCCCTTTCCCTGCCACGGTGATCTCTGCAAGCAGAGGAGGCAAACATGGAGGTTTACTTCTCTCCTATGTAAACTTCACCTAGAAACAGCTTCAGTTAATTTTGGCCAAGTAGACTCTTCCGCCTCTTTCCTTTGCATAAACACATGGTCCCTGTCTTCCACAGACTCCCTGGAGCAGGTCTCCTGCGCCTATTCGTTGGGCTGTGCCTTCCTCTGCTCCTCCACGTCCTGACTCTGTACGTCCTTCTCCTCAGTTCCCTGCTACCACATTCCCGGAGAGCTGAGGAACTTGGAGATTGAAAAAGGAGACCAATATATCTGTGATCTATTACAGTTTTCACAAATGCTTTCACTTCTCTTTTCTGCTTTCGTGGCGAGTCAGTTCAGACTCTCTGTTCTGGCCCCTGGGAGCCATGGTGGGAAGCCCAGTGTGGGCCTGAGAGAGCACAGATGGTCTCAATGTTGAGTCATCCCCCCTTCGGCTCTTCAGCCCAGAAAGTAGCAGGCCAGGAGGCCGGCAGGTGGAGGCTGCAGGCGGGCAAAGATTAATCTTTATCTCCCTTTCTTCATCATCTTTGTCAAGGTAGGTTTTCATTTGCTAGTTACTTATATCCAGTTGCATCCTGAAACTTCTTTGAACTGGCTTATAAAACCAATGATATATTGTAAAGTAGGAAAAACTAAGCTATGAGAAATCAGGTAAAAAGTGGCAAGTGATAGCTACCGGTGAGACACTGCCGACCCTGACTTGTTAACTTGCAAATATGGTGTGTCAAAGCCATTTCAACCCTGAAGTCTCTTTTATTAGCTTTGCTTTGTTTCTCTTGTTGTAGACGTTAGAGTAGAATTGATAGGTCATAGAGTAGCTTTAGTAGACATCGCCAGTTTTCTAAAGTGGGGATGCTAATTTTCACTCCACCAGCAATGTATGAGTGTTCCAATCCCTATATTCTCTTCAACGTTTGCTATTATTAGTTTTTTCCCCCAATCTTAGCCATTTTGGTCGATATATAGTGGTATCTCATTGAGGGTTTTTTAAAACAAATTTTATTTTTAGAGACAGGGTCTCGCTCTGTCACCCAGGATAGAGTGCAATGGTGTGATCATAGCTCACTGCAGCCTTGAACTCCTGGGCTCAAGCAATCCTCCTGCCTCAGCCCCCTGAGTGGCTAGGACTATAGGCACACCACCATTTTAAGTTAGCCCAGCTAACTTAAAAAAAAAATTGTTTTGTAGAGCCAGGGTCTGTCTATGGTACCCAGGCTGGTCTCAAACTTTTGGCCTCAAGTGATCCTGTTGCTTCTGCCTCCCCAAATCTTGGGTTTGCAGGAGCCGCCACTCAGGGTCTCTCATCGAGGTTTTACTTTGCATTTCCCTGATTAGTAATGCTTTTGAGCACCTTTTCTTATGCTTATTGGTAATTTATTAATAGATATCCTCTTTTATAAAATGCCTGCTATTTTGCCTATTTTTTAATAATTGGGGATTATGTTATTCTTTCTAATTATTAGGAGTTCTTTCTATATGTTCTACAGATGTTCTACATATGAATCTTCTGTGGGATATATGTGTGGTGTATATCTTCGCACATTCTGTGGCTTTTTTTTTTCACTCTCTTAATAGTGTCTTTTGGTGAACAAAAGCTCTTAATTTTAAGTAAGTCTAATTTATCAATGATCTCTTTTGTAGTTAGTGCTTTTTGGATCTTGTGTAAGAATTCTTTACCTACCTCAAGCCAAGGAGATATTATCCAACATATTCTAGAAGCTACATTGTTTTATCTTTTATATGTAGGTCTATGATTCACTTGAAATTAATTTTTTTTGCATGGCATGAGGTAGGGTGTTCAATTGCTCAGACACCATTTCACGAAATGACCACCCTTTCCTGCTGAAAGGGAACAGTGTCTTTGTTGTAAATCTGGTGACCATATGTGTGTGTGTCTGTTTCTGTGCTCTCTATACTATTGATTTATGTGACTATCTTTGTGCTCATATCACTTTGTGTTAATTACTATAACTTTATATTGAAGTTAAACATTGTCATTCTTTTTCAAGATTGTCTTGACTAATCTTGGCCCTCTGCATTTCCATTTATGTTTTAGAATCAGTTGGTCAATTTCCACAACAAAAATCCCACTTAGATTTTATTAAAATTATATTGGATTTCTAGATCTGTTGGGGAGAATTGATATTTTAATATTTAGTCTTCAATCCACAAACATGGTATATCTTTCCATTTATTTTGGCTTTCTTTAATTTTCATCAGCAAATGTTTTGTGATTTACAGTGTAGTGTTTGTGCACATCTTTTGTTTGATTTATCTGTATTGTTGATGGTTTTTGATGCTTTTGAAAATAATGTTTTTCTATTTTTATTTCCACTTGTCATTTGATAGAAATATAATTGTATATAGAAATATAATTGATTTTTACATATTAACCTTGAACCTCATTGACTTACTAAAATTACTAATTAATTATAATAGTTTGTTTATTGATTCTTTTAGGTTTTCTAAGTATATAGTCATCTGCAAATAATGACAGTTATATTTGTTCCTTTTTAGGTTTATATTTTCTATTTCTTTTTCTCACCTTATTGTGTTGGCTAGGATTTCTAGTAAATGTTAGATGGAAACGGTGTCAGTAGACATCTTTGTCATGTTCTCAAATTGAGTAGGAAAGTATTTAATATTTCACATTTAAGTATAATGTTAGCCATAGGGTTTTGTTTATTTGTTTATGTACTTTATTAGATTAAGAAAATTAGGGGGGGGAGGGACATATACCTACATGATGGGTGCAACGCGCACTACCTGGGGAACGGACACGCCTGGAGCTCTGACTTGGGGGGAAAGGTGGTACATGGGCAACGTATGTAACCTGCAATTCTGTATCCCCCATAACAATAAGATGAAATAAAAAAAAAAAGAAAATTACTTTCTACTCTTGGTTTTCTGAGAGTTAAAAAAATCATGAACAGATGTTGGATTTTATCAAATGCTTTTTCTGGATCCATTGAAATTATCTTATGTTTTTCTCCTTTATTTTGTCAATGTGGTGGTTTACATTCCTTGATTTTTAAATGTTAAGGAATTCTTGCATTCCTGGAATAAGTCCCACTTAGTGCTGATATACTATTCTTCTTACTTATTGCTGGATTTAATTTGCTGATGTTGTGTTGCAGTTTCCCCATCTATGTCCATGAGAGACATTGACCTGTACTTTTCATTTTTGTAATGTCTTTGTCAGGTGTTTGTATCAGGATTATGCTGTCCTTCTCTAGAAAGATGGGGTGTGTTCTTCTGTTCTTCTTTATTCACTGAAAAACTTTGTGTAGGATTGGTAATGTCCTTTCTTAAATGTATGTTTTGAAGAATTTACAAGTGAAGTCACCTGGACCCGGAATTTTTTTTTTTTTTTTGACTGAGAAAAGCATCTTGAAATCTTGATTTTTATTTTCTCATTGTATTTTTTTCCTTAAGATGCTTGCAGTTCTCCAGAAGAAGAATACTCTCTCTGAGATCTTTTTCAATCACTTCAAGGAAAATAAGGTGAAGATAGCAAGTGCAATAACAAAGCTATTTCCTTTCCTCGAAAGCCTCAGAGACCGCTCTTTTATCACCAATAAAATCTATACTGTAAGTGAAGTTTATTGCATCACCCCATGGTAATCCAGCCCCACGTTAACTTATGTTTAGCCTCTTGGATTCAAAGTTTAGTATGTTGCTAACTGGCTAAACGGCCTTTTATGCTTTTCATGGGAAGACTCTTTTCTGTTAGGTAATCATCCTATATGGTACAAGGTGACAGGGCAAACAGATGTCATTGAAGATCTTCTATTTCTAACTGAAGCCCTTCTCTTTTGTAGCAAGTGTTGGGGTGGAGTGGATGGTAATGGTGAGGTGGCTGTATTGGAACTGATATGCTCTGCAAATGTATAATGATTTATATAACATCACAAAGGAAAATTAAGAGAATTAGGACGACTGGAGCAGCATTTCATTATAATGTCCACTTATGTCAGATGAAATCCCTGGGGAATTCATGCCATTATAAAATGAATTTCTGCCTTGCTGTTGTCTCCTCCAAAGTGTTTAAATTTCGTTAGATGACTCTGGCGCTGTGGAATTCAAGTAAATTTGATCAATAGGCACTCCTGGAGACATAGGGAAGGAAGCCATCTCTTCAGTGTGTGGCTGTGCTCTTCCTTTGTGTTCTTTGCAGCAAGGGCAGAGCCATTTCCCCAATTCCTGGAGCCCATTCAGGACTTCTCCTACCCTAGGGTGAAGGGGGCAGGGCGGAGGCAGTGACAGCTGTGCAGTCAACAGAATTGCTGTAAGATCCATTCCTGAAGCATCCTAGGTGGATTGAAATTTCAAAAGTCAAAAGGAAAGGTTTACTTGTTTTTTAAGCAGTGGATCAAATATATAAGAAGTTTTAAAATGTCACATGAAAAATAGTAGTCTCCCTGCACCGAGAAAATGGAACAAGTGTTCTATGCGATTACTTCCTGGATCTCTGTTTAACTTTGAAACTGTTATTTTGTACTCTTTTCCCATTGAACTTTGAAAAAGGATTCTCACGAAGCCTGTATAAACTTGGTTCCTGTACAGAGAGTGGCATACAACGTTCTCTGCCGCCTCGAGGAGAGATTTGATTGTTCACTTCTAGAAGTGCTGTTCAGCAGGGTTAACCTGAAGGAATACCCTGATTTAATTGAAATTCATAAAAGCTTCGAAAATGGTAATCCATTCTCTCCCCTTTCTTTTGGGGTCCAGGTCTACTTTTCATTCATTCATTGGCTCAGCCCCTCATTTAACAAGTATTCACGAAATGCTTCTGTGTCCCAGGCCCTGAGCTAGGCAGTGTGAATATAACTGAGCTGGTGCTTTGGCCTCTCCTCACCGGCAGCCTCCTGGGTCCCTGCTCCAGGCATCTTGGAACATCCCTCAGCATCGCCATATTCACTTGCTTGGAGCTTTCTGATAGTCCTTCCTTTGTTCCTTGAATCTGTGCCACCTCTGGGGAAGTCTGTCTAGTTCCTCCATGATATTCTCTGTCTCTGGGAACCTCCCACCCTTCCTGACCCAATTAAGCCAAAACTCTCCTCTTTTCTAGGCCCATCTTTAAGACTATTGGGCTTTCTCTTTTACTTACATGATAAAAGGACTCTAGGATCCTCTGTTTCTTCCCTAAAATTTGTACAGTTCACAGAGACATGCCACTTATATTGAGATAAGCTTTCACTCCTCTCTGATCATCTTCTTGGATGATTAATTATTGTTTACAATTTTTCCACTGATCCGTCTTCCTTAAAACCCACGAGGCTCACCACATGTAAGATTTCAGTGTTTTTTTTTTACCCCCCACTCTTCATTGTCCTAGGGGAAGGGACGAGTAATACCAACTCATAAGCTACTGAGATTCAGAGTGACGCAAGGGCTAGGAGTTCCCCATTGAATTATAAGAATACATACATGCTCCTTCTGTGTAATCATGAGGTGGTGTCCCTGATCACTTGCCTGCAGACTTTAACTAATATTTTTCTGTGTTCAGTGCTCCAAGACAAATATTCTCCCCAGAAAAGTGATGGAAAAGAGACACAAAAAATGCACAGCATTCAGCCAGACTGTGAAAGAGGTAATTATGACTGGATAAAAGCTTTGTTTTCTGGTCTACTAAGAGGAAAAGGAGACAGAGACCTGAGCTCTGGAGGGCAGATTGCTCTGCTGGGGAGAGTGCTGGAGGGGCGTGGGGAAGGTAGTCGAGGGTCACTCTGCACTGATTCCAAAATGACCTGCCTCCAAGTGGAATCCAAGAGCACTTTTGGGAAGTGGCAAAGAGAGACTTTCTGCCCAATAACCTGGAGAGTGGAATCAGAATCTAAGAGTGAATTAGGAGTTTACAGGAGACCTTCAGTGTGGAGCTGTGATGGGCCAAGAATGGTGGGCCTGTGGCCGACAACATCAAAGAGGAGATCCTTGGTGATGGCAGAAGGAGCTGATTTAAATGTGGGGGGATGATGTTCAAGAGTAGGAATATTCACAGAGAAAGGCAGTCATGTGGAGTGACGGGGAAGATGGGGTGCAAATCTGGAGAAGAGGATGTGGCAACTCTGAGAAAGAGAGAGAGAGAGACAGAGAGAGAGACAAGGAAGGAGGGGAAATGAAAGGGTAGAAAAGGGTAAAGGGCGACTTGGGAGGAAAGGCGGTACATGGGCAACGTATGTAACCTGCAATTCTGTATCCCCCATAACAATAAGATGAAATTAAAAAAAAAAAAAAAGAAAAGGGTAAAGGGCAACAAATAGAACCATATTATTCACATCTCACTTTGAACGAACATCTGCTCTGTGGCAGTTGTGGGTTGAGTGCTCACACCTATTAGTATTGGTATTATTTATGTGCCCATCTTGCAGATAGGGAAACTGAAATCCAGGGAGACCACGTGTGGATATTGCCTAGGGTCAGATGAGCAAGGATGAACCCAGGCATTCTGAACCCAGAGCCTGTGTTCTTAACCCTGTGCTGCTACTCAGTAATCTAACAGAAAAGGCAGAAACATGGAACACAAATGGAGAATAAATACAGAGAGAAAAATACAGAGAAAAGAATAGCAAGAGCTGCAGGAAGTGGAGGCACATCAGGCGCTGAATCCTCATGGAAAGGAGGACAGGAAAGAGTGAACAGATGGGGTGCGGGCAGGGTATGAAAGGGGGTGGGGCCGAGACAACTAGGACCTGGCAGGAACTGAGGGAGGGCCCAGGGCAGGGCAGCTCTGGGACAAAAGCAGGTTCACTTTGGCCAGGGATGGCAAGACAAGCCATGGCCGGTTACCAGGGTGTGAGGTGGCCTGGCCGAGGCCTCTCAGCTGGGGGTGCGGCTGACCTGGTGGATCTGTCAGTTCCCGATGGGCTCTGCACTGAGACTTAGAGGGCTCTTTAACTCCTACACTATAAAGACTAAAAAAGGGTTATGGGAGAATGACAAAACCCATAGTTCAATTTCTGAAATAAACTTCTAATTTCTCTCCCCCAGGAAATGGTGAAAACTCTTTTCAAAGCCCGCCTGGACCACACTCAGATTCCTCCTTTTCCACTGGTCTGTTCCTGTTGACTGTTCTGTCCTTTGTTGCCTTATCCCATTCTGGAATGTGCTGTGGGGCTGCCTCTTGTGTAACTGATCGTCCAGAATTTTCAGTCTTTGTATCTGCCGTGTTTCAAGTTCAGGATTTAAATAACAGACTTTTATCCTCTGGGTTGCCTGGGAGGGTTTCTTCTTCCCATACCCCTTGGACACACCTGCTGCCAGTTCCTGCTGGCTCTGGGCCTGGATGATTTACTGATGAGCCTGCATCACAGTTTTCTGCCTGTGTCTGCTTGACTGTGGCTATGGCCTTGCTGCTTTGACCTCCACCAGTGGTGGCCCATGCTGTGGTGGTTGGAGGGGACAAGGAGTGATGAGCAGCAGGGGAAAAATAAAATATCTATGAATCAAAATGTGGTTTAGGTACACCACCACCTGAGAGTGGACTCTTGGAGCACCTCTGTGAAACAGAACAGGCAAACACAAGGAGAAATGACACAACTGGAGACAAAAATGATGCACTAGGATGCCAAGAAGCAAATCAGCAATGTGTCCAAGAGCCTGAGCCAGCAGGTAAGACTGACTGACAGGGTTTGCATGAATGTGGAGGGGGGCCCTGGCTGAGGGCAGGGAGTGGACTAATGCAGGATGCAGAGAGACAGTTATTTAATAAAGGGGAAAATCACACAGATGCAGAGAGGGCAGGAATGGAGTCTGATATCCTGATGAGACAGACCTGGAGGAAGAAAGTTAGGAAGGAAAACTGGGAGACAAGGAGGAAAGAGCCTCACCAGGGAAGAGAAACGGAAACAAAATGGAAAAGGAGGCGTTAGAGAGAGTCTGGCCATGGACTCTGTGAAGCACAGACACCTTCACAGGGTGGAGGCAGCAATAAAAGCAGACAGGGCTGTTAAGTAGAAACTTGAGAAGGAAAGGGAGGCAGGGTGAGGTATAACAGAATGGAAATAGGACAGAGCAAGGCTCTATTGTGTCTCAGCTGTGGTCTCTGTTGTCTTCAGAGTCCTGTGAACCAGTAGTGACTAATGGAGATGCAACAAAGGAGACACCCAGCCCATTGCCCTGCGATGAACCAGGTAATTATTGCTTACTTATAAATTTTCTTTTTTTTAGATGCTCTATGTTTTTGATTGTTTGTTTATTTTATACTATCTTAACGGTTTCTTTAAATGGACAAATTAAAAGCTATATATGTTTGTCATGTACATTGTTTTGAAATATGTGTACATTATGAAAAAGCTAAATGGAGGTAATTAACATATACATTACCTCACATACTTATCATTTTTGTGATGAGAACACTTAAAGTCTGTTCTCTTAGTAATTTTACAGACTACAATGCATTATTCACTATCACCACCATGTTGTATAATACTGTAGTCCCCAAACCCTGGGTTGCAGCCTGCTACTGGTCTGTGGCCCATTAGGACATGGCCACGCATCACCGAGCTCTGCACCCCCTGCCCCATGATACCCCACTCCCCTGCTCCGGTCCATGGAAAAATTGTCTTCCATGAAACCAGCCCCTGGTGCCAAAAGGGTTTGGGACTGCTGGTAATAGATCTCCTGAACTTACTCCTCCTCTCTAACTGAAACTTTGTATCCTTTTACCAACATCTCCCCTATTCCTATCTTTCTCCAACCCCTGCCCCTTTACCACCACGCACCCTCAACTTCTATGAGTTCAACTTTTCTACACTGTGTGTATAAGTGACGTATACTGTATTTGTCTTCTGTGTTTGGCTTATTTCAGTTAACACAGTGTCCTACAGGTTCACCCGTGTTGTTGCAAATGACAGGATTTCTATCTTTTTTTAAGACTGAATAATATTCCACTGTGTATCTATACATCACATTTCTTAATCCATTTATTCTTGATGGATACATGGGTTGATTCCAAATCCTGGCTATTGTGAATAATGCTGCAATGAACATGAGAGTGCAGACGTCTCCTCAGCATCCAGACAGTCCCTGACTTATGATTACTCTACTTATAATTCCTCAACATTATGATGGGTTTATTAAATGCATTTTTGGCTTACAGTAATTTTGATTTACAATGGGCTTATGGAGTTGCAGCCCCATCATAAGTCTAGAAGCATCTGTACTAATTTCATATCCTTCAGATACAATATATACCCAGTAGAGGGATTGCTGAATCATATGGTAGTTCTATTTTTAATTCTTTGAAGAAACTCCATACTCTTTTCCATAATGGTTGGGACAGCTAGTGGGAGGTATCGCTAGGAAGCTTCTGAGGTGTTGGGGAAATCCTGTTTCCTGGCCAAAGTGATATGCTTACTTTGTGATCACTGAAAACCCACTTTTATCTCTGTATGTTATTCTACAATTATAATTTTTATTTTATTATTTTGTTTGTTTATTTAGAGACAGGGTCTTGCTCTGTTGCCTAGGCTGGAGTGCAGTGGCCCAATCGTAGCTCACTGCAGCCTTGAATTCCTGGGCTCAAGTGATCCTCCCACCTCAGCCTCTCAAGTAGCTGGGACTACAGGCATGCACCACCATGCCTTGCTAATTCTTCTTATTTTTGTAGAGATTGGGTCTCACTATGTTGCCCAGACTGGTCTTGAACTCCTGGCCTCAAGTAATCCTATAATTTTTGTTTATTTATTTATTTATTTTAAAAAATAGAGACAGAGTCTCACTCTTGCTCAGGCTGGTCTCGAACTCCTAAACTCAAACGATCCTCCTGCTCGGCCTCCCAGAGTGCTAGGATTACAGGTGTGAGCCACCGCACCCGGCCTATAATTTTTATTTTTAAAAAAGGCAAAAAAATTAGTCATCCGTGGATGAGATGAATAGGTAAAGGGAAAGGTTAAAAAAAAAAAAAAAAGTCAAGAGAACATAAAGGATCATGCCTGTAATCCTAGCACTCTGGGAGGCCGAGGCGGGAGGATCGCTTGAGGTCAGGAGTTCGAGACCAGCCTGAGCAAGAGTGAGACCCTGTCTCTACTAAAAAATAGAGAGAAATTTTCTGGACAACTAAAAATGTGTAGAAAAAATTAGCCGGGCATGGTGGTGCATGCCTGTAGTCCCAACTACTCAGCAGGCTGAGGGAGGAGGATCGCTTGAGCCCAGGAGTTTGAGATTGCTGTGAGCTAGGCTGACACCACGACACTCTAGCCAGGGCACAAGAGCAAGACTCTGTCTCAACAAAAAAAAAAGAAAAAAAAAAAAAAAAGAGAACATGAAGGAAGGGACAGAGTTGAGCACAAGGAAAAAAAGAAGGGTGGTGAGGGGGGGAAGCTTTCTCCCCAGCAGTGAAATTGAGCCAGAGAGAGTTATCAATGGCAGTGAAGGGCCCACTGGGAGACAAATGAAAATGCTTTGTTCTTTATAATTTTGTTCAGGGGCAGAGCTACCCAGCCAAAGAATCCAAATTAATTCCTGTTTTGTGTGTCTGGTGGATATAATGAAGAAAAAGCCACTTTTTAACTCAGAAGATGAGCAGCAAGCCCAAGCAAGAACTAACCACAACCAGGCAGCTGACATAATAGGTAAGGCTGACTGGACGAATTTGCAGCTGTGAATCACAGGTCACCAGGTAAGGGGCTCAGGCACTTCATCAGGGCCCATCGAGGCAGCCCAGGTAGCCTGGGATGGAGGCGGGAAGGGGAGGGGGCCAGCACCTCAAGCAGTGAGTCCTCAGCTTAACAGAAGACAGTCCCTAGGAATTGGGAAAATACCAAAAGACAGAAATGGAGGTAATAAGTATTGATGTTGGAGAGGCATTTATAAAGGAAGAGGGAAAGGTATAGGAGAGGAGTTAAAGAAAAGGGGAAAAACCAGGGAGCCAAGATACTCACAAGAGGAGATGGAGAAAGAAACGCATCAAGACAAGGAGAGATATAAAGAGACGCCACTGCCAGAGACAGAGGCAGAAGCAGGGGCAATGGGCAGAACCAAGAGAAAGTTAAGAAATAAAATGAGAGTGAAAGCAAAGTAGAATGAGGGTTGGTGTGAGAACAGTGCCAGTGGATGGGCAAAGCTGCCCTCTGTGTGTAAATCTCATCAGCTTTTGGTTTAAGACCTGGAACAACCTGCAGGTCACATTTATTCAAGAAAGAGGGTTCACTTTGCTTCCCAGGTCTTCCTAGTGCTCTTTTTTTGTTGTTGACATTGGGTCTCCCTGTATCCCCCAGGCTGGAGTGCAGTGGCCCAAGCATAACTCACTGTAACCTCAAACTTCTGGGCTCAGACGTTCCTCTCACCTCAGCCTCTGGAGTGGCTGAGAGCACAGGCGAGTGCCACCATGCCCGGCTAATTTTTACATTTTTTGGAGAGTCGGGGTCTTCCTGTGTTGCCCAGGCTGGTCTCACACTCCTGGCCTCAAGGGATCCTTCTGCCTGGGCCTGCCAAAGTGCTGGGAAGCCCTTAGTGCACGTACCATGGGGTTTTCTGTGTGTGGATTTCTTGGTCACACACTGAGACTCTTAATGGGCTTTGCTCCTTTGCACAGTCATCGGCAGCGAGGACTCTGAAGAATCCAGCGATGGAGATGAACCCCCGGGAGCCCCAATCTCAGCACTGGAAAGTGAGCCCCATGGGGAAGGTCGGAGGAGCAAGGCTTGGGCTGCAGGAATCTGAACTATGAGTTACTATTTCCTGATGCACTTTATTCAGGATAGATCCAGTTTATCCTGGAATCTCATTCTTTGCACTTATTTAACTTGACCTTTTTGGGAAGTGCAAGGAGTCAAAAAATTGTTCTAAATTTATTTTTGAGGATTAGGCTTATTAATTGGTGGATTCTATTAATCAATATATGTACCCATACATTGATTATATAGTAGAGATGGGCCAGCAAAGTGATGAGTTTGTTTTTCAATCTGACTAGTTACTGTGCCTATAAAGTGTTAGATTTATACCATGATTTCTGTAGGGAACAGAAATCTAAATATTCCTTTATTTGAAGATCATGTTGTCATCTGATCACAAACTGTGAATAGTATCAAAAGACAATGTATCCAGATATCTAGTGTTAGCAGAGATGGACTTGAGATAAAGTGTCCTGAAACCTGAAGTGTTGTTTTTGACAGGGTTCTTCCACACGTCATGGCATATATAGTGATTTTTCAACAGACTTTTGCTAATAGTTTTTTTTTTTTTTTTTTGAGACAGAGTCTCACTCTGTTGCCCAGGCTAGAGTGAGTGCCGTGGCGTCAGCCTAGCTCACAGCAACCTCAAACTCCTGGGCTCAAGTGATCCTCCTGTCTCAGCCTCCCGAGTAGCTGGGACTACAGGCATGCACCACCATGCCCGGCTAATTTTTTCTATATATATATTTTAGCTGTCCATATAATTTCTTTTTATATTTTTAGTAGAGATGGGGTCTCGCTCTTGCTCAGGCTGGTCTCGAACTCCTGAGCTCAAACGATCCGCCCACCTCGGCCTCCCAGAGTGCTAGGATTACAGGTGTGAGCCACCGAGCCCGGCCAGTTTTTTTTTTTCTTTACGATAACCTCAAAGGGTAAGCAGGATAGACAGTGTTGTCCTGGTCGCCTAGATAAGAAAACACAATCACATAAATGTTTCAAGGTCATCTGCAAAGACTCTTGGGAAATTAAAGGAAAGACAAGACTAGCATCCTGGATTCTGAGTTTTTTCCTTTGTAAAATGAGAGAGAGAAACAGTTATCAAAATGTTGTATTATCTCAATCCTATTTGCAGCATGAGTTGTCATATGTTTTATAACTCTTTAGGGTACAGATTGGTGATTTGTTTTCCCTTTTTACTTCCTAGTTCCTGAGAATATTAGAAACATGCCACTTTAGGGAAAACACACTGGGAGAAAACCTAGGAACAAACACAAATGTTGCCTCATCTTGATGTTACAAAAGAACACTGTATTAAATACATTCATTCTAATTTCTCACTGTATCTTTCAAAGTAAAATGTAAATTTGCTTCATTTTTTAGGCAGTGCACACTCTAGCTTTTATCCTAGTGTAAGAAAACTGCTCTAAAAAATAGTCCTCAAATGTGTCTATGGCTGAACCACAAAAGAAGGTGATTTCTCAGCCTTGTAAACAGTTCAAGGAGGCACCCAGTTGGTGGGGGTAGAGGAGGGTCCACACCTTCAATACAAGGTCTTCAAGGTCTCTTTGTGTGGAAAACAGGGGGAGAGATGAAGGAAATGTGAAGTGACAGTACAAGGGGCAGGAAGTAACAGAAAGCAGTGCAGCAAAGCAAAGTTGCCCCTTGCCAGTGAATTGTCTCTGCCCGTGGGGACGGGAATGGAGCATCACTCACCTACAAGGCAGGTAACTTAGAAGGGAAGACCAGCTTGGCCTGGGTGCAGTACAGGACTTGCATGGATTTGCAAGGTTTTTCCAAGTTTTCTTATTAGGGAATTTCCTTGGCCACACACTGAGACCCCTAAGGAATCCTACTCTTTTGCGCAGTGATCAAGGAATATGGGTCTTCAGAATCAAGCGAGAGAGAAGAGACCCAAGAAGCCACTTGCTGACGACCTCAGAATGCACTAGGTAAGAATATTCGATTTGCAATTCCTGGACTATAGAATATCTAGAGTTCAAATCCAGAGCTCTGTTTTCCTGAAGAATTTTGTTCTGAACATTCTCCGTATGCCTTGATTCTGTAACTTCTAGGGTATCATTTTCTGCATTTAACCTCACTGGCCCTATTGGGAAAAGGCAGGTATCAGGAAGGCATTATAAACTGTTCTTTGATTGGATGGGTCCAATTGAATCATACATTGAAGATGTAGCAAAAATATGTTAGTACAATGACAATCATTTTACTACCGACTATCATATATATTGATGCTACAGAGTTGGAGTAATGTCCTTACTCTCTACTACCCCTCATATCTGATGGAGCAATCTCAGCACAGCATTCTTCTGTCTTTCTGTCTATCATCAGAGCATCTTTGTAGTCCAAATCCTGTGTACAATGTAAATAGTCAGAAGGTTTATAATCCTTTTAGTTATACCTTACTGGTTTTCTTTTCTTTTTTTTTCTAGATCCTGTGAATATTGGAAACACACCTACTTGTTGGATACTTAAAAGGAAAAGACCACATAGGCCTCAAAGTATTCCATGTCCCAAGTGCAATACAGGTTTATTCCTCACTCACAGAAATGGGATGAAAGAGTTTGTTTTTTTTTTTTGGGGGGGGGGATGGGTGTCACAAGCTTAGAAAGTATTCAAAGAATAATTTGTGCTGCTATTTAATTATTAATGGGGAAAAAAGACTTCAAAGCAACTACACCCAAACCCACATTATAGTTAAATAGTTGGCTTACGTTGTGATTTTTCATAAAAGAAGAAAGATAATGTGATATAAGAAGACAGAGAGCCAAGACAAAGCAGAGATGCCCACTGGGGCTGAAATTTTATCAGCCCTGGGCTCGAGTGACAGCGAGGGCTAAAATACTAACCTTCAGGCCACACGAATTCAAAAGGTGGGTTATTGAGGTCTGAGGGCAGGGACATTCTTGCTCCGGAATCAGAATTTCCCAAGTTTTTCCTAGTTTCTTTTTTTTTTTTAGAATGTTCTTCTGTCTTGGTACCCTTGTTGCACACTGAGATCTCCAAGGTACGTTTGCTCTTTTCTGCCTTAATAGGACATGACCATTACTTTTCAGAATCCAGTGAGGATGAGTCACCCCCGGAAGTCTGGAGCTCAGCACTGAGAAGTGAGAGTGGTGAGAAGGGTAAGGACCACCTGCCTCTCCAGGGCAGCAGGAGTCTGACTGCACAGCTCCTGTTTCCTGGTGCATTTTCCTCTGCGCGTGCACCGGGAGCCCATTCTCTGCATCTGCCCCTCTGGCCATTTTAGAAAATGGGAGGAAAGAAGCCATTATAAATTCAGGCTCAAGAAGATGGCTGCAGTTGAGTGGCAGTGCCCTTTTTACTACTGACCGCCAGGCCAACTAAGCCCTAAGTATTGGATTTATGTAGTGATCTCTGCTTCTGCCCATCCCCTGTCTTGTAGAGAAGAGAAGGTGGGTGGTCTGCTGTTGCTTGATTTTTTGCAAACCTGTTCAAAACTCAAAAGACTCGGGTCATACTCTCTAATTATTGACAGAAAGAAATCCTTCTGGTTATTACTGTCAAATTCAATTCATAGCTTCTGACAGATGACCACAACATGACATTGGCCAAATAATGATATTTGAAAGATCTTCTCAAATAAGATCTCCTTTTATCTTGACAACACCCTAGAAGGTAGGCAAGATAATGGTTGTTTCCACCATTTCACAAATGGGAAAACTCCAGCACACAAACACTTCAGGGTTTTTTTTTTTTTTTTTTTTCACATGAAATATGGAAGGTTACAGGAAGAGGCAGGAGTAATAGCCTGAACTACCAAACATCCACAATCTTTTATTCAAAACCCTTGAAGCGACATGTATTTCAGAATTTAAAAATGTTTTTATTATTTTTAAAAGACAATGTGATTTATATTCTCTATATTACAAAACACCTCAATAGAGTCTGGGGCAGAATCTTATTCTAAAATATACTATATTAATGTTTCAGCAGCAAATTGTATAAATATTCACTCCAAATATAAGATTCTGTAGAGACTTATGGCAGCTGAAGTCCAGATTTACTGCGAGATTGGTTAGCTGCAAACATTTGAAGAAATATTGGTTTTCAAAACATGTTTGATTTTGCAATTAGAGCTAAAGGATTGTTGGCCCCTACTCCATTTGGTAGTGATCCCTTTCCTTGAGATGGGGAGAGACAGAGATGATCATCACAGCATCTTTATGGCCCAAATCTTCTCTACATTGTAAGTAGTCATAAGATTTACAGTCTTTTAGTTATGGATTACTGGTTTTGTTTTCCTGGCTGTTCTAGATCCTGTGAATATTGGAAACACAGCTATTAGGTTATTAAGTGTGAAATGTCCTATTTCCTTAAGTACTAAGCTTGACAGTTGCTATCCCTGACATTTCACTTTGACACTTCTTGTTTTATTTTTATTGTGAAGGTACATCCTCATTCTTTAAAACACATGGTTTGGCTTGTGATTATCCTTCAAAAAAATTTTTTAGAGCAATTTCTGTGAAACCATGGAAAAAGTCAAAAATTCAAGTTATCTTCAAAGATCAGTTCTGTCGTGGAACCACTGTGGTGCAGACAGCTCAAAATGCCAATGAAGTGTTTGGGAAGGATGTGGCTAATGAAGGCACAGTATGTCAATGTTTTGAAGTTCTGTTCTGGTGATTTTAATCTTGAAAATGAGCCATGTGGATAACCTGAGACCACGGTGGATGAGGATGAGCTGAAAGCTGTAGTGGAAGTGAATCTATCACAACCTAGGTGTGAATTAGCAGCAAGGTTTGGCATTACTATTACAACAATATTGCACCATTTGAAAACAAATCAGCAAGGTAAAGCAGCTGGATAGATGGGTTTTGCATGAATTAAACGAGTGTCAAAAGAGAAATCATCTTGAAGCTTGCCTTTCTTTGCTGTCACAAAATAAAGGTGAACCGTTTCTACACTGTATTGTGACATATGATAAAAAATGGATTCTTTTTGACAATCATAAGTGTTCGGCCCAATGGTTGGATAAAGATGAAGTACCGAAATACAGTCCAAAACCAAATATTCATCCAAAAAAGCTAATGGTGTCTGTTTGGTGGTACAGTGCTGGTCTCCATTGCAGCTTCATGAAACCTGATCAATCGATTACAGCAGATGTCTACTGCAACCAACTGGATGAAATGATGGTGCACTTAAGCAGTTGAGATTGGTCGATAGAGACAGGCCAATCCTCTTGCAAGACAACGCTCTACCACATGTCGCACAAACAACACTGCTGAAACTACAGAAGCTTGACTTGGCAACTCTCTGCCATCCACCGTATTTACCAGCCCTTGCACCAGCTGACTACCACTTCTTCCAGGCTTTGAATCACTTCTTTCAAGCAAAAATATTCAATTCTCAACAAGCTGTGGAAAACACCTTTTGTGATTTCATCACCACTCACTCTCCAAGATTCTTCGCTGCTGGCATAAACAAGCCACTGTTAAGATGGCAAAGCTGTGTCAATAGTTGAGGCACATACTTTAATTGCGCTGCTTCTTGTTTGAGATATAATAAACTACACTTTTGATTCAAAATTGGACATTTCACATTTAGTGACTTAATACTTGGAGGATACTCAAAAGGAAAAGACAAAATTGACCTCAAAGCGTTTGATGGCACAAGTGCAATACAGGTTTACTCTTCACTCACATAAATAGGATAAAAGATTTCTGGGGCTGGGTGCAGTGTTCTATTTTATACAGTCATTTAGGGTCCAGCTGATGGAGGCTCTGGCATCTTGAAAATGTTCCTTCCATGGTTCAGCTGGATGAGAAACTGATGTGGAAGCAGAAGTGTGTGCAAACAAGTGGAAAGGGCAGGAAGTGTAAGAATTGGTGACAAAACGGAATCCCTGCCTTGGTAAAGTTGTTCCCAGCCCCAGCCTTGGGGATGGTTCCTATGCCAACTGTGACCAACAGGTCAGATGAAGGCAAAGGTGGCCCAGTGGTAGGAATATTTCTACCCCTCCTACATGAACTTCCTTTTCCAATTTTCCTTTTAAAGAATTCCCTGTGGGATTGACTCCTAAGACACAGACACTAAGACTGTTAAGGAATTGTGTTTCTTTCTGCAGGGATCAGCAGTAGTGACCCTTCAGAGCTAGGCATGGAGAAGACACTCAGGAAACCTGCAGCTCAGCCCTAAGAAGTGGGTCAGGTAAAGATTAGGATGCCAAGCCTTGGCCTGCAGGATATTAGAAATCTGAATTAAAAGCTAGTGCTTCCAGATGCATTTTATTCTGAGCACTCTGAGTCCCTTGTATCCAGTTAATCCTGGGAATTCCTTGTCAGCATTTCAGAAGATGGAAGGAGGCAGGAAATTATTATAAACTCATGCTTAACAGGATGGGTCTTAGTAACTAAATGTATGTAATTACATATTGCTGCTGTAGAAGAAATAAATAGCAAAATGATGACATCTTTTTAATACCTACTGGCATGCCTACTAATACTAAGATCTTAGATTTTTATAGCAACATATTGGTTGACATTAATGTTGTTTGTAATTGTAGGAGCCTCAAAAGACAACTGTTCCAACTATGTAATTATAAACAGAAATAAAAACTTCAGATCAACCATTCTCAAACTTTAATATACTTTTTGACAGAAATACATTATGTTATTTCAGTGCACTTTGGCAAATAAGATCCCATTTTGTCATCAAAAAATCCTTAAGACGTAGGTGGCCTAACTATTGCTATCCCCATTTTGTGGTGACAAAATAGAGGTACAAAGGTATGAGGGCCAGAAAACAAAAAGAACAATAGGGATTGGCAACCCAAGCGTCTCATGGTGGGTAACTGTTGTGTGTAACAGACAGGCGGCTGAGAGCCGTGTCATGGGAATCAAAGTCCAAAGAAGAGACACAAGGAACCCAGAGTATTCACAGGGAACTATATCAGTGCCTGATGCAAGGAAGCTTGTTTAACAACAACCACCATTTGTGTGTGTGAGTGTGTGTGTGTGTTCACTGTATATAATATATACATACACACATACGTGTATGTAGACTGGTTGAAATATCAATGAAGATATCTCAGCTATATTCATTGATATCAATGGAGAGGGAAAAATAAAAATCACAAAGAGACAGAGACTAGAGATGGAGTCAGCCATGTGGTATACAAAATACCTAGAAAGATGGAGCCAAAAAGGATGAACATAGAAATAAAGGGGAGCAGAGATTAAGGGCGTCATAATGAAAAGAGAAAAAGCAACACAGGTGACAAGAAAATTCAGGGAGAGAGAAGCTCACAGAATAGGCGAGATAGAGTTAGGAAAGTATAGAGGCAGAAGGATGGGCAGAAAAATGAGAAGTGAGGGTGAGAATGAAGAGTGGCCAGAGAGGAAAAGAGAGCAAATCTCTGTTGGACGTGAGGTGTAGTCACTGGAGTAAGTATATTTCTTCCTCTGTTCATCTGAGCTCTGAAAATATTTCAGCAGGACCACAATAAGATGTGCTTCCTGGTTCTCTGGCCACTATCTATACTTTATCATTTTCTTGTTTGTCTTCAATGTCCTCTGAATCCAAAGCTCTTCAAATGAGTACAGGCCGGGCGCGGTGGCTCACGCCTGTAATCCTAGCACTCTGGGAGGCCGAGGCGGGTGGATCGCTCGAGGTCAGGAGTTCGAGACCAGCCTGAGCAAGAGCGAGACCCCGTCTCTACTAAAAATAGAAAGAAATTATATGGACAACTAAAAATCTATATAGAAAAAATTAGCCGGGCATAGTGGCGCATGCCTGTAGTCCCAGCTACTCGGGAGGCTGAGGCAGTAGGATCGCTTAAGCCGAGGAGTCTGAGGTTGCTGTGAGCTAAGCTGACGCCACGGCACTCACTCTAGCCTGGGCAACAAAGTGAGACTCTGTCTCAACAAAAAAAAAAAAAAAAAAAAAAGAAAAAGAAAACAAATGAGTACAGAAAGAGTCAGAAGAGATGCAGCCTATTAGCCTGTGATGAAGAAGACAGTTATGATTATTAATTATCAGTTATCTTTGTTTTCATATGTGCACAGAGGAAAAGCTCTTTCTTCTTTTCCTTACCTCGCCCCCAAACATTTGCAGACTCAAATACGCACGTAGACACCAGACACGCAGACTGGTGCACGCTCTGACTGCTCTCAGCAGGTTTGAGGCAGGCAAAAGAGAAAGGAGAGTTGGGCTTCTGAATGAAAGGAGGAGACACTGAGTAGATAATATAAGGAGAAAGAATGGGAAAAGGTAGGCTGGGATCACTAAATAAAAAGATATCAGAATAAGCTTCAAGTTTTTCTCCGTGGACATAGGAGCTAAATATACCAGTAGTTAAGGAGATTTGTGGGGGAAGAGGGATGATTTTCAAGGTAGCTCTCAGAAGTTATACCAGAACATGGAAATAAAGTTGAAGACTGATTGACAGCCTTGCAATGTAGAAAGCTCATAGGCAACTGGCAAAGGTAATAGAGCTGGCTGTGTGGTCAGTGTCAAAAGAGTAGGCATTTGGTGATGATGAAAGTAGTCTGTGAGATGGCCGGGCGCGGTGGCTCACGCCTGTAATCCTAGCACTCTGGGAGGCCGAGGCGGGTGGATCGCTCGAGGTCAGGAGTTCGAGACCAGCCTGAGCAAGAGCGAGACCCCGTCTCTACTAAAAATAGAAAGACATTATACGGACAACTAAAAATCTATATAGAAAAACTTAGCTGGGCATGGTGGCGCATGCCTGTAGTCCCAGCTACTCGGGAGGCTGAGGCAGTAGGATCGCTTAAGCCGAGGAGTCTGAGGTTGCTGTGAGCTAAGCTGACGCCACGGCACTCACTCTAGCCTGGGCAACAAAGTGAGACTCTGTCTCAACAACAACAACAACAACAACAAAAAAAGAAAGTAGTCTGTGAGATGAACCTGAATACAAGTGAAGAAAATATGGATACCACCCTGGGAAACAGAGTGAGACTATCAAAAAAATTTAAAAAAATTTAACCAAGTATGGTGACCACACCTGTAGTCACAGCCACTTGGGAGACTGAGGCAGGAGGATCACGTGAGCCCAGGAATTCAAAGCTGTAGTGAGCTATGATCATGCCACTGCATTCCAGCCTGGGTGACAGCACTAGACCCCATCTCAAAACAAAACAAAAAGAACAACAACAAAGAAAAAATACAGATAAAGACAAAGATTGAAATTATAAAAGAAGCCAAAGGATCAAGACAAGATTGAGAGAAACAGAGCTGGAAGAGAGAACAGAAAGGGAAGTGACGGTAGAAAGAGGATCATCTTAATAATAAAACTGAATTCAGAGATAGAAACAGAAAACTAGGTGGAATGATATACATGCAGGGAGTAATGAATTGAGAGGTGTATAAGATGAGGCATGATGAGAACTTTGTAGAGAATGAGTTAAAAGATGAGAGAAAAATGGAAGAGAGAAGAGGTAGTATAAAATGGAGAGAGGAGAGAGATGGAGAAATTGTGGGGTCTGAGATGATCATGAGACAAAAGCAACTTTGGCACAAGGCACGGTTCCCAGTAGCAGTGAGTTTTCAGAGTAAGTGGTCCCCAGGTATCAAAGTGGCCCCTGTAACTCACCCAGATTACAAAAGGCCTCACCCAGGCATTTCATGCATTTCTATCACTTCAGTCACCACTCACATCCTAACGATTCGTAAACGTGTATCTCCAGCCAGCCCTGTCTTCTAAACTCATTCATCCAAGTGGCAAAAGCCTCTGTCCAAGGTCTTGAAGGCCATAGCCCTCTCCACTTGAATGTCTCTCAAGATGTTCAAATTTCAAATTCAACTCTTCCAAAACCGAGCATTTCATCTTTTTCCCTAATACCAGCCTCTGCTTCTGCAGTGTTCTCCATCAGTGAAACACACTGTTAATTGATTCTTTCTTTCAAGTTGAAATTCTTGGGGTCATTCATGAAAGGAAAGGACAAATAAAGTGAGGAACAAAGAAATTGAAAGAGAATTCAGAGGTAGATCTATGCTTTAATGGTAGCAGTGGGTAGTCACTAATGTTTGGAGGGGGTAGAGCAAAAATGAAAATATTTACAAATCACAATTTAGGAGCAGACCTACAAAGACCTGAAAAGGAGAAGTGTTCCTGTGTCATGTGTTTTTCAAGTGGAGTGCCAAGAAGTCAACAAGCAACAACAGAAAGTAGCCAAACACGTGACATGATGGAAAAGTCTGCCCAAGGGTCTTGGGATGGACACGGCTAAGTGGATACCACAGACATTAGGGAGGGCTGTGACAGGTGATCAGAGTTCAAGGAGAACATGAAGCAGCTTCTGGGTCACCAACAGGAAGTGGGCCCACAGACCCCAAGTGTGAGAAGTTCAAAAGTCTGAAATCACAGCTCCTGATTCCTGCACAATTGGCTGTGAACACACTGTGACAAGGAACAGGCCTGGTCTAGGCCAGAATCCTGTTCTCTGCATTTGGTGATTTCCTATTAACTTATTTAATCTTCACAAAATATTGAAAACCTGCACAGAATAACTGTTGCTATCCCTGTTTCGTAAATGAGGAAATTGGTACATGTAATTAAGAACTTTTTCAAAGTCTTAGAGAGCTAAAGGAGGGCTTTAGATGAGTTCAGTACCTGTTTGTTTCCTTTAGAAGGAAGACAGGGAAATGATACTCAGAACATCATTGTAAACTCCAGCCTTTCACACAGTGTGAATTATCATAAGATTTGTAACTTTTATTTACAAATTACAGTTCTCTGACCACCACCTTTCACTTTCTAGATACCACGGATGCTGGAAACAATTCTGCTTTGGAAAAACACAGTGGAAAAAGAAGTAAGAACAAATAAGAATTTACTTGATTTTTATGTGGACAAATGAACTAATTTTAAATGCTAAGGTTTATTATCATTATTTTCTATACCTTTCATGAGGTAAAATAAATGCCTTTTAAAGTAATTAGCTTTTTCAAAATGCTCATATCTTCACATTGCTTTATATTCTGATTTTAAGATATGATTCTTGTAAACATTGGTGTATATCTTTCCAGAATTTTTCTATGCATGTATTAACACATTTTGGAATATAATTTTATTTATTTAAATGAAGTTATTTTATACATACTTTTTATTTTCTTGCTTTTTAAAACTAATATACTTAGACAGTAAAAACATTTAACATTTTTAATTGAAATATAAAAAGGCTTATTTCAGTGCTGCTTTAATATACACTGTTTTCATTTTTATTGTAGTCAGGAATTTTTTATTTGTTCTTGGTCATTTGTTTTTCTTCTTCATAGAATTCTTTGTTGCAGAATGCAGTCAGTGTTTTCCGTTGTGGTGTTTATCTTTTTCTTACTACGCTGAATGAGGATAGAAATATTTATATGGGCTAGGCATGGTGGCTCACGCCTGTAATCCTAGCACTCTGGGAGGCCAAGGTGGGAGGATCGCTCGAGGTCAGGAGTTCAAGACCAGACTGGGCAAGAGTGAGACCCGGTCTCTACTAAAAAATAGAAAGAAATTAACTGGACAACTAAAAGTATATAGAAAAAATTAGCCGGGCATGGTGGTGCATGCCTGTAGTCCCAGCTACTTGGGAGGCTGAGGCAGGAGGATTGCTTGAGCCCAGGAGTTTGAGGTTGCTGTGAGCTAGGCTGATGCCACGGCACTCTAGCCCGGGCAATGGAGTGAGACTCTGTCTCAAAAAAAAAAAAAAGAAAAAAAAAGATTTTGGACCCAATTATTCAAAGATCCACTGACTAACCCATAATGCAGTTGTGTTAATCAGCTGTACAAATCAACCACATAACAGCAGTCAGAGGATTCTAATCTCAGTCCAACGGAGGCAGCAATAAAATTAGAAAGTAATATTTCTTTTTAGTAATTAATCAATATAACAGCACTGGGATACAATGAAGAGAATTTCTTATTTCAGCTTCTTTTTTTTTTTTTGTTATTAAAAGTTTGCTTTATTTTTATGTTGAAAAGCACAGTTAGATTTTTTTGTGCCTTCCAAGTGTCAGCCCAGTTAACATTGCCTTATCCAGAATCAAACAATAAACTAGGTCCCAGTGGTTATGTTCACATCTAGAGTGTTCAGGACATCAGGAACTCTTTCATTTGTTTGCTTTAGCTTTTAGTTCTTGGTTATATCTCCAAATTCGAAAAAGCTGAGAGGCTCCTGCTACCCCCACAAAGAAATTAACAGCAAACAGACTCCAATTTTTTGGAATAATTACAAGTGAGTATCTTGACCAAATAAACCCTGTAGCCATTAAAACAGCAGATTGAGCTGTGCTGAGTTTTTCTGCAGGTCTGGCCATGTCAGCCAATCCAGCACACACCAACCCCCATTTCATAATTGGAGCCCAGAAAAAAACTGTTCTAGGGCCTGCAGGGTGGTTGTACAACGGCCTCAATTTTTCGGGCAGCATCAGCTCCACTTTGTCGAGGAGCCGGTGGTAGGTGGCCCGCAGGCCTCGGGCGCTGGCAGCAGACATCTCCGCCGCTGGGAGACCGTGGGCAGACCGGTGGGAGCGTGGCTGTGTCCTCGTCCCTGGCTGACAACGAAGGGCAGTTAGTCACTGACCCCTGCCACAGAGCCTGGCGTCCCCCTCTCCCTTAGGGCGCCCTTCCCGCGGTTCTGACTGTCCCTCCTTATTTCAGCTTCTTGTTCAATAAACTTGTTTCTCATTTTTAGATGAGGATAAGGATATCACAACCAAATATGGGAAACTGCTGCCTCTTTATTTAGACTTTTGGGACAAAATTAACTTTGGTCACATATTATCTAAGAAAAAAACAAAACCAGTTTTACATATTTTTAAATAGATAGGACTAAATGACTACAGAATTAACTTCTTCTATAAAAACTGTAAAAAAATTTTATCAAAAACCTAACAAAATGTAACTCAAATTATATAAAGACTGCTTGGGCTCATAACATCTCAAATGTATGACAGTGGTTACTCCATCCTAGTAGGTGTGAAAGTACTTGCTCTCATGTTGCTTTGGTCCAAAGAGAAGAGCTGAGTAAGAGGAAACTAATCTTTTGCTAACATTAATTGTGATTGGCAGCAGAAATATCCATGATGAATAGTTCTACTATAACAAAGGATAATTAAAGAATATTTCTCATGAACATATCACAGTATCAAATTTTTATAAGAGAAAAATATGAGGGAACAAAAATGACAAAATAGCTACCACAAACAAAAAGAAGGGTCTCCCCCATAACTGTATCTGAAGGGGTAAAAAGGTTAGATTAGAGGGTTGATGATGCTAATATGAAAGGAAGTTGAGTACTGTATTTATTTCTTATTCCATACAACTCTTACTCTTTACAATCATGCCCATAAAAGTGTAACCAACGGCATCTGAAAGCAAACACTCTTTGTAATTACTTAAAAGGGCCTTTTAAAAAATTGTAATACAAAGGTCTGTGCTCTGTAAGCAGTCCTCCACTGTGCATTATAACAATAA
Source organism: Eulemur rufifrons (assembly GCF_041146395.1). Taxonomy (NCBI): domain Eukaryota; kingdom Metazoa; phylum Chordata; class Mammalia; order Primates; family Lemuridae; genus Eulemur; species Eulemur rufifrons. Next base: position 8,395,224 of record NC_090983.1, read on the forward strand.
GGTGTACCTTTAATACAAAGACTGAGTGTTTGGGAGTTATGAACCACTGGATTTAACAAACATCATCTGATAGTTGCTTTTTGCATCTTTTTTTTTTTTTTTTTGTTTTTGGGATCCTCCACCACATCAGAGTGCTCAGCAGCTTGGAGTTCTTCGGCAGATTCTTCCTTCTCTGACTCTGAATCACTTTCAGAGTCATCTGGATTTTTAGGATCAGGTGAATCATCATCATCATTGTCATCATCTCCAGCCACATCACCTTCTCCATCATGATCTTCTACCTCACTGAAGCCAAGTCCACAATGTCGCCGATATCTTCCTGATAATTTACTGTCCATACTTGCTGATATTGAGTAAAACTCCCTATGTTATAAATAAATTAGTAGATGTAAAGGTCTTGTATTAATGTCTATCATATCATAAGCACTTAAGTGTTAGCTCTCATTATTATTATTCTCGCAGTGTTCCTTGGGATATAAATATAAATGAAACTGTATTACAGGCATGAGCCACCGTGCCTGGCCCTGTGTGTGATTTTTGACAGCAAAGTTCCTCAGCGAGTAAGAAAGCAGTATTCATTCAAAGAAGGGGGTTGTTACGACAGTTTATTGCTGCAGCAAGTTTTTAGGAGCAATACTGTTTCCTGTTATCTTTGCAGCTGACTTCCTCTGTATCTGTTATTGCAATCTCACAAATGACAGGGCAGATTTTTACTTTCTATTTCCTCGTTTTACTTTTTATTTGTCATTGAGCATGTAGTGGTTTACCAAAAGGCTTTAAAAAAATCTCTCATTTTAACTTTACAACAGCTGTGAGATGTAGGCATAATAAATTATTGATAGCTCTGTTCTATATCCAAGGAAACCAAAGCACACAAATGTTTAAGGTGCCCCCCACTTTTAAATATTCTACAAATCATTAAATCCAATTGTTGGTGGAAACATTCACAAGTAAACTAATAAATTTTGTGGGGTCCAGTTTAATCTTTTTTATTAGTTAGGGTAGGCTATGTTATAGCAAATAGACCCTGAACATTTGTAATTGCTAAAATAAATAGAAGTTGATTTCTGTTTGTGGGACAATCTACAGTTTTCCAGGTCATGAGTGGGTTCTGAGGTGTTGGAAGAGAGGATGGGTGCTGTACCCCACACAGTCATTGAGACACCTGGGATGCTGGAGGCTCTACTATCTTCAATGCTCGTCTTCTGAGATGATCCTGGGCAAGAAACAGAATTAAGATTAGTAGAGACAAGTAGGAAGAGTAAGAAGGAGAATGACAATGAGGTATAGGAAATGGAAAGTGGGAAGACAAAGTACCTGAGAGTCACATCAGGGTAGCCTCAGGTGGGCCTGGTGCTACCCCTGAGTTCCTGGAGCTTCCCAGGTTTCCCCTAGTCTTCTTACATGATTTCCTTTTGTGTTGGCTCCTTGGGCACCCGCTGAGACCTCCAACGGTTTCCTTTCTTTGTTCAGAGGCCAGTAGGGGTGACTCTCTGCAAGTGAGTAATAAAGAAATGCCCTAGGAAGCCTCTGGCTCAGCACCAAGAAGTGGTCTGGGTAAGGAAGATGCCAAATGGCCACCAACGGGAGCTTGAAATCAGAGCTTCTATTGATTAATTTTATTCTGATTATAACCCATATTATCTGGGTATATTATTGTCTGTCTGTGTCTGTGTGTGTATGTAGTGGAGGAAAAAGATAAAAGAAAGAAAGAGAAGGTGTGTTTTGTTGTTTGCTTCCCTGGGTGAATATGGCTATACATACATTCCAAGGGAAAGCTACATTAGGTCATCTGTAGTGACCACGGGATGTTTCTAGGGAAGCTTTTACTTCATTCTAATTTTATTAAGGACAGAAACTATAAAGACCAATGTAAAACAATCAGTGTTTAAGTTGAGGTTGTAAAGACAATAGTTGTTCAATGTATTGTTTTGTGCATTTCAAAATCACGTTTGCTTTTCCAGCTCCAGCCCCATCTTTTATATTTAATTTTGAGAAAGTATGGTGTTCAGATCTGTTAATAAATCACATTCACGAGGTCAATTTTGTCTTATTTATTTATATTTATTTTTTTGTTTTGTTTCATTTTTAATTTTTTTGTTTCAGCATATTACGGGGGTACAAATGTTTAGGTTACGTATAAGAGCTTCAAGCGATTATCTCCAGTGAGAATGGCCTTTATCAAAAAGTCCCAAAACAATAAATGGTGGTGTGTATGCGGAGAGATAGGAACACTCAGACACTGCTGGTGGGACTGCAAACTAGTGCAGCCTCTGTGGAAAGTGATATAGACATACCTCAAAGAGCTACAAGTAGAACTACCATTTGATCCTGTAATCCCATTATTGGGCATCTATCCAAAAGGACAAGACATTTTATAAAAAAGATATCTGTCTTATTTATTTTTAAGGATTGTTCACACCTTTATCTCAAATGTTGTGTTGCTCAAAGTCCCAGCCTTATACATTATATAATGTTTGAAAGCAGCAACTGCAAAAGCACCATATTATACAATCAAATTTTGTCATGATTAGTCAATTTAAAGGCAGCAAGGCTACAGCGACAGAAAACCAGCAACAGGACCGATGAGGCATCAGCAGAAAGTCACTGGATAATCACTTTTCTCTGCCTGTTGGTGGTATTTGCAGATATCCTTTCTGAAAGAAAAGAGATTAATGATATGATGGGTTCTTGTTTTTATTTTATGGACTCAATATTTCTGAATGGCTTCCAGATATTTCTACTTGCATATCCCACTTTCAACTCAAATTCTAGGTATCTTCCATGATTCCTCAGGGACTAAAGATAAAGGAAGTATTTAGCTACTTCCTCTGGCCTCATGATGTCCACAGTCAGTCCAGTGAATGTATCACGCCTCATTATCCACAACTTATTGACATTTTGTGGAGCAGATTTTCATGCCATCCTTTCTTATGAATGTAGAATTCCCTGTTCTACATTTTTGCTTGTCAGAACTATTGTGCTTTTTATACTCAGCTCAACTCAAACTGTTCCAAGAAACCGTCCTCAAACTCAAAGGCAGAAATGACCTTCCTTCCTACTGTGTCTCTTCCTGCAGGTGTCCTTCAGAGCATTCACACTGTGCAGGCCTGTGGTTACTAAAGCACAGCCCTCTGCCCAGGTAGGGGCTCACCCCTTGTACCCCCTCATGGCTTTGGATGTAGCTCAATAAACATTTGCTTAACAAAGACCTTTTCTTTATGGTTAGAGTGGCACAGGGAAGGGCTGTCTGAGGGGTGCAACTGAGAAATCACTGTATCCAGAGTCAAAAGACACAGGTTCATCTGCAGCAAAAACCCTGTCCCTGCTTTGTCCACATCAGGGGATTGACATGAGGAGCAAAGCAATTAGTTTAAAATGCAATTTATTTGTATTCTCTTTCAAGAACAAATTTGAGGTGGCTTATGAAATGGAATATTGTAAAAATATTGTGTAATGTAGGAACTATCTATCCTGATGTATTATTTTCAGATATATAATTCTACTATGTTACTTTTAACACTCCCCGCCCCCCCGCCAAAGTTTAAGACCCCTTTCCCTCCAATTTAAGTTACTTTCATGTGACCAAACTGCACAGTTTATTCATGGCAGAGTCAAGTCCATAATTTAGTGTCCTACCTTCAAAAGAATAAGAGTTACTGCGCTTAGAGGAGTGAGCTGTAGTGTAAGCCAGCCATGGTCACACCTGGGGGAACATTATTAATAGTAGCAGTATATGCACTGGGCCCTGGGCAAGGGGAGTCATGATGGTTTTCTGGACACCTAGAAATTCTGCTAAAGCCTGGTGTGACAGCCCAATCCTCGATTTAAGCTGTTTATCAGTAGAATACCTCTATCAGATCTTTCAGGGGAAATCCACCGCAGCGTATGTTTTGCTTCCATTTGCCAGAGTTTTTGTAGCCTCCTTTAATTTCAAATCGCTTGAGGGTGAACCACCTTCCATTATCTCTCTTTATACACTTCTTTGAGGTTCCTGTAAGACCAAGACAAGCTCAGCTCCCGACTGTGAAAATACCTGCACTTGGCCTCCCCCAACACTGGATCTGGAGCCACCCACTTTGGGTTCAGGATCAGTAGCAGGAGAGTCTGAATTGTCCTCTCTGACATCAGGGGCCCCACACTCAGGCTGAAAGGCCGGGCAAGAAGGGAACTCCCTGCCATGTGTGTATATTTCTCTGACCTTCAAGCAGTGAGTCCTGTGTGACTCCACCCAGAGAGGACTCTTGGAAGCTTGCTCTTGGTTTCCTCTGTGCTTTTTCCCTTTGCTGACTTTGCTTTGCATCCTTTTAGTCTTACAAACCCTAGCTGTGAGTGTGACTTTGTACCAAGTCCTAGGAGAGGTCCTAGCAAATCAGACCTGGGGCTGGTCTTGGAGCCTCCCAAAGCAGATATCTACTCCTGAATAGTACGCTATTTGTGGGGGTATTTTTCAATTTAAAATCCTAGAAGACCAGGAAACTCACCTTTTTTCAATATCTCCTTATATAGAGTCCCCTTTATCTCGCCACAGGTCACAGGAAGTTCAGGAAGTTGAAAATTCATATTTATATCTCTGGGAAACTTTTGAACTGCAAGGAAGCAATTTTTTCATTCCATCTTCCTCTACAACTAGGCAGCGACTATCTCACCCATCTTCAGATCTTTCTTTTATAATTTAAAATGATCGCAGGATTTTCCCCAGGAATTAGTTACACTTCAAGGTCTTTCTTTTATGGAAGATTAGATACCTGTAGATAATGTCATTCTCTGCTCCACCCCCTAAAATCACCTGGGGGAACAGAGAGCAGGATGGCAGCAGGGCCGAGAATGGGGCACCAAACAGGCTGGTGTCTGTCTCCCCCTTTGCCATCTGCTTTTCTTCACTCTCCCTCACCTGAGCTTTCTCTGTGGCTGAAGGGGAAGCTCAGGGCGGGGAGTCCTAGAAGAAACTGCTCACTGCAGGAGTGGGGATTAGCAGAGGTTGATTAATGGGTACAAATCTATGGTTAGATAGAAGAAATAAGACCTGGTATTTGATAGATCAGTAGGGGGTGTACGGTTAATACCAATTGTACATTCCAAAATAGCTAGAGGACAATAATTCAAATGTTCCTAGTGTAAAGATCAGTATTTTAAGTGATGGATATCCCAATTACCCTGATTCAATTATAAGAAAGTATCAGATTATCACGTGCACCCCCAAAACATGTACATCTATTATGTATCACTCAATGAATCAATAAAAAAGAAACTTCACATTGCTCAGGGAGCCCCGCACACGTGAGTAGGGATTGGATTCAGCCAAAGCAGATATTGAAGGTCTTAAAATGAACTTCTGGCTAAGTTCGTGGCTCCTGTTTTAGCTTCCACTTAGCCAGTTAAGAAAACTGATTTTTCACTCCGAGCACAGAGTATAAAATGAAAATCTACATGGTTCACTATTAAAAGTGTTTTGATCACTTCTTTTTACCTCTTTTTCTGCCTCTTTTGCTTCTTCTTGTCCTCAAAGGTCCAGGGATAGCAGTTTTTCTCTCTGAGAAAGAAGAAAAATAACACCAACCTCTCTTGTTTATGACATTGCATCACAAATAATAGTGTTTTACAAAAACACCATTCAATTGTAACTTTTCAGGGAATTTGTAGAAATCAAGGCCCCAGGTCTAAGAGATGCAGAGTTAAAGGTAGCACAAAGGATTGACTTTAAAAATATCTCAGAAGAATGTAGGATCTGATATATTAATATACGCTGATTGGGTGTGTCCAAAAAAGAGTGAGTCATTCCAGGTGCATGTCTAGGTCTACGTTCTTGAAATGTGTTTGAATGTTGATGTCAGGGACACCAAGGGAATGTTCTTTCTTCCTGAAGGTCTGTGCCCATCACAGGGTGCCCATGGCTTCTATCCTGCCTAGTGCAGGACCCAGGAGAAAACCTTTACCTGGTACCCCAAATGAATGCTCTTTCCTTCTAACAGATTACGACCACAGTAAGCTGGAAAGGAATCTCTCCTTCAGTCAAGCACAAAGAAGGCTTGGGTTTCATGATGTTATTTTATTTTTTGGGCCTTTGCCATACCAATTACCCAGAGATTTTTTTAACCTCATCAAGATAAAAAAGGCACTGTAAGACATTTATTGATAATTTACCTCCCAAGAGGAATCACATCCCAAGATCAAGCATATTCTATCTCACAAGGTGTTTCCCTCAGGAAGTTTATTAAGATATTATGGAGACATGCAGAGAAAAGACATTAGTAAAATTACATAAAAGAATTATAGGTTTGGTTATTGAACTAAAGATTTAAAAGAAACAAGTGGGGGAAATGGAGTCCTTGAGAAGGTAAATGAAACTTTCTTAACACTCCTTGCTTGTCTCTCCATAAAAATTGCTCTAGATTGATCTGTTTCAAAGAACATGATTCAGCTAAGTGTGGTAGTTGATGTGGTTGCCAGGGAGAAAAAGTCATCCACACAGGTGTGGCTCTGTGTGGGGCCCTCCGTCCTGCCACGCATGGTGCTGAAGGGGTAGGTGCACACAGGAAAACTGGCCAGCTCGAACTCTCTCCTGCCCTCCCCCCTTCTCCCCACCGTCCCAGGAGAAAACACCTGTGCTCTGCCTGCTTTCTGCTTCCCCCTAAGGTGGTCAAACTGGAGCCCTGGTCGTAACCTGGGTCTGTTCAGTGATAGCCATTATTGGCCAACACACATTCTCTTGCTCTCAAACTCTCTCTGCTTAAATCTCCCTTCCAGGACTAGAGGCTTAGCTAGACTCTCCTTTCAGTCAAAACCTATTGAGGGCAAACAACTTTAGGGCAAAGAAACAGGTCATTTTACTCCCTCCCAGTTCTCGACGTGGAGAAGTTTGGGCTGAAGACCAGATCATATGTAACAAAGTGCTGTTGAACTTTGCTTTCCAATGGTTCTTTGTGAGCCAGCTTGCTGTAGCACCTTGTTGCTATTTTACCTCCAGGAAGTAAAATGCCTGGACAAAATAGAATTTAACCATTCTTGGGTCTACCAGTCTTAATAACTACCAAATAAGCACTAGATAACTACCTAATAAGCACTAATAAGTGACAACAACAACAACAACTCTCAGACTAAACTTACCAGAAAGTCTGCATCACCTGTATCAGGAAATGTTAAAGCCCTACTGAAGGCAAAGGACTGTTTGAATGAATGGACCCCAACATGGTGCTCTTGGAGAGGCAGTCTCACCATAATGATGGAAATTCTCCTTACGTTAATTTGTAAATTTAAGGCTATCCCACTACAAGTACCAATAGATGTTTTCTTTAAATTGAGCAAATCTGATTCTAAAATTGATATGAAAATATAAAGCACAATGCCAGGAAAAACAAGGAAGAACACCAGGCAGAACTCTGAGTTCTCCCTTTGGTTACAAAAGAAAACCAGAATATAGACAGGTGAAGGTATTGTGTGATCAAACTCGTGATTCCAATCATGACGGTATAACATAGAGAATATTTTAAAAATTCCCACCTCATATACACAAAGAGGCAAATCCCATGTGGATTATACATGTAAACATTAAAAATAATCAGGTACTCCAAACATTCTAGAATCAAACATAGAACAATAATTTTTTAAATCTTGAGGAAGAAATGGCTGTTGTAAATATGATATGAAATCCAGGCACCAGTGAGAAAAAGGCTGACAAGTTTAACTGCCTAAAAATTTCAAACTTCTCTAGAATAAAAGATTCCCCTAACAAACCTGAAAGAAAAATGGCAAATGGGACAAAATATATAAGACCAAGATTTAATACATATAACATAAAAGTATTTCTTTTTATTGTCTTTCTTCCTCCTTTTTTTTTTTTTTAGAGACAGTATCTCGCTCTGTTGCCCAGGCTGGAGTGCAGTGGCCTAATCATAGCTCACTGCAACCTCCAACTTCTAGGTTTAAGCAATCCTTCTGCCTCCCAACTAGCTAGGACTACAGCTGTGTGCCACCATGCCCAAGTAACTTAAAAAAATTTTTTTGTAGAGATAGGGTCTCCCTATGTTGGCTAGGCTGGTCTTGAACTCCTGGCCTCAAGCGATCCTCCCGTCTTGGTCTCCCAAAGTGCTGGGATTCCAGGCGTGAGCCAGTGTGTCTGGCCCATATAAGAATCTCTATAGTCATTCAGCATAGTAAGAAAAAGATAAACACCACCACAGAAAACACTGACTGCATTCTACAACAAAGAGTTCCACAAAGAAGAAAAACAAATGACCAACAGCAGAAAAAAAAAAAAAAAAAAAATTCCTGACCACACTAAAAATGAAAACAATGTAAGTTAAAGCTGCACTGAAATAAGTCTTTTTATATTTCAATTAAAAATTTTAAGTGTTTTATTGTCTAAATATGATATATTAGTTTTAAAAAGCAAGAAAATAAAAAGTATGTATAAAATAACTTCATTTAAATAAATAAAATTATATTCCAAAATGTGTTAATACATGCATAGAAAAATTCTGGAAAGATATACACCAATGTTTACAAGAATCATATCTTAAAATCAGAATATAAAGCAATGTGAAGATATGAGCATTTTGAAAAAGCTAATTACTTTAAAAGGCATTTATTTTATCTCATGAAAGGTATAGAAAATAATGATAATAAACCTTAGCATTTAAAATTAGTTCATTTGTCCACATAAAAATCAAGTAAATTCTTATTTGTTCTTACTTCTTTTTCCACTGTGTTTTTCCAAAGCAGAATTGTTTCCAGCATCCGTGGTATCTAGAAAGTGAAAGGTGGTGGTCAGAGAACTGTAATTTGTAAATAAAAGTTACAAATCTTATGATAATTCACACTGTGTGAAAGGCTGGAGTTTACAATGATGTTCTGAGTATCATTTCCCTGTCTTCCTTCTAAAGGAAACAAACAGGTACAGAACTGATATCTAAGGTCTCCCTTTAGTTCTCTAAGACTTTGAAAGAGCTCTTAATTACATGTACCAATTTCCTCATTTACGAAACAGGTATATCCTGCTTACAAAACAGCAGTTATCCTGTTCAGGGTTTCAATATTTTGTGAAGATTAAATAAATTAATAGGAAATCACCACATAAATCAATAACATGCTGGAGGACAGCCTTCAAAACTATGCATTTTTTTTTTTTTTTTTTTTTTTGGCCAGGTGCAGTGGCTCACGCCTGTAATCCTAGAGCTCTGGGAGGCCGAGGAGGGTGGATCGTTTGAGCTCAGGAGTTTGAGGCCAGCATGAGCAAGAGCAAGACCCCATCTCTACTAAAAATAGAAAGAAATTATCTGGCCAACTAAAACATATACATAGAAAACATTAGCCGGGCATCGTGGCGCATGCCTGTAGTCCCAGCTACTCGGGAGGCTGAGGCAGTAGGATTGCTTAAACCCAGGAGTTTGAGGTTGCTGTGAGTTAGGCTGACGCCACAGCACTCTAGCCTGGGCAACAGAGTGAGACTCTGTCTCAAAAAAAAAAAAAAAAAAAAAAGAAAGAAAAGAAAACAAACAAACAAACTATGCATTTTTAGTTTAAGAGTACTTATCTGAGGTCTTTTTCCTGACAGGTAACAGGACCATTTGGCTTTTTAGGCCTTTCCAAGGTGTGACAAAGTGACACTATTATCTACCAATGGAAGAACATGGCTTTCTTTGTTCTGCAAACAACAGTGAAAGTCACTGTATAAATCCAGCACTTTACTATTGATATGCTAATATAGTAAATGAGATACCATTTTTAACCAGCTTATTTCTACGTCATTCCTACATAACCAAGAGAGCCCAGCCTGTTAAACATGGCTCTATAATGATCTTCTGCCTCCCTGCAGTTCCCAAAAGGGTCAGGCCAACCAAATGCAGAGAACAGGATTCTGGCCCGGACCTGGCCTGTTCCTTGTCACATTGTGTTCACAGTCACTTGTGCAGGAATCAGGAGCTCTAATTTCAGAATTTTGAACTTCTGCCACTTGGGGTCTGTGGGCCCACTTTCTGTTGGTGAGCCGGAGGCTGCTTCATGTTCTCCTTGAACTCTGATCACCTGTCACAGTCCTCCCTAGTGTCTGTCGTAGCCACTCAGCCATGTCCATCCCAAGACCCTTGGGCAGCCTTACCCATGATGTCAGGTGTTTGGCTACTTTCTGTTGTTGCTTCTTGATTTCTTGGCATACTTTTTGAAAAACACATGACACAGGAACACTTCTCCTTTTCAGGTATTTGTAGCACTGAATCCTAAATTGTGATTTGTAAACAGTTTCATTTTTGCCCTAGCCTCTCCACACATTAGTGACTACCCACTGCTACATTAAAGCATGGATCTACCTCTGAAATCTTTCTCTTTACTTGTTCCTCACTGTATTTGTCCTTTCCTTCCATGAATGACCCCAAGAATTTTGACTTGAAAGAAAGGGTGAATTAACAGTATGTTTCACTGATGGAGAACACTGGAGAAGCAGAGGCTGGTGTTTAGGGGAAAAGATGGTGTGCTCCGTTTTGGCGGAGTTCAGTTTAAAGTTTGTACATCTTGAGAGACATCCAAGTGGAGAAGCCTATGGCCTTTAGGACCTTGGACAGAGGCTTTGGCCCCTTGGATGAATGAGTTTAGAAGTTTAGAAGACAGGGCCGGCTGGAGATACATGTTTAGGAATCATCAGGTTGGGGGTAGTGACCGAACTGATAGAAATGTATGAAATGCCTCGGTAAGGACTTTTGTAATCTGGGTGAGTTACAGGGGCCACTTTGATACCTGGGGACAACTTACTCTGAAAACTCACTGCTACTGGGAACCGTGCATTGTGCCAAAGTTGCTTTTCTCTCATGATCATCTCAGACCTCACAATTTCTCCATCCCTCCCCCTCTCTCTTTTACTGTCCTTTCTCTCCTCCATGTTTCTCCCATCTTTTAACTCTTCCTCTACACAGTTCTTGTTGTGTCTCATGTTTCACACCTCTCCATTCACAACCCCCTGCATATATCTCATACCAACTAGATTCCATTTTATATCTCTAGATCTAGTTTTATTATTGAGGGGAAACTATTTCTTCCACCACTTACTTCCCTTTCTGTTCTCTCTCAATATTATTGTGATCTTTTGGCTGGTCTTATAAATTCAACTGTTATCTTTATCTGTATTTTCTTTTCCTTCCCTCCCTTCCTTCCTTCCTTCCTTCCTTCCTTCCTTCCTTCCTTCCTTCCTTCCTTCCTTCCTTCCTTTCTTTTTTTCTTTCTTTCTTTTTTTTCTTTGAGACTGTGTCTAACTCTTTTGTCCAGGCTAGAGTGCAGTGGAATGATCATAGCTCACTTCCGCCTCACACTCCTGAGCTCAAGCAATCCTCCTGCCTCAGCCTGCCAAGTGGCTGGGACTACAGGTGCAGCCGCCATGCCTAACTTAAAAAAATTTTTTTTTTTTTTGTAGAGACATGGCCTCACTCTGTTTCCCTGGGTGGTATCCATATTTTCTCCACCTGTATTCAGCTGAATCTCACAGACTACTTTCATCATCACCAAATGCCTGCTCTTCTGACACTGACCACACAGCCAGCTCTATTACCTCTGTCAATTCCTTATGAGCTTTCTACATTGCAACCCTGTCAACTAGTCATCAACTTTATTTCGATGTTTCTGCTATAAATTCTGAGTGGTAGCTTGAAAAATCATCCCTCTTCCTCCACAAAACTCCTTAACTAGTGATATATTTAGATCCTATATCCACTCAGAAAAACTTGAAGCTTATTCTGATGTCTTTTCATTTGTTGACCATGGCCTACTTTTTCCATTCTTTTTCTTTATATTATTCACTCAGTGTCTCCTTCCTTCATTGAGAAGCCCAAATCTTCTTTCTCTTTTGCCTGCCTCAAACCTGCTGAAAGCAGTCAGAGCCTGTGCAGCAGTCTGCGTTTGTGGTGTCTACGTGCGTATTTGTGTCTGTAATGTTTTTTGGTAGAGGTAAGGAAAAGAAGAAAGAGCTTTTCCTCCATGTATGTAGGAAAACAATGATCCATGGTAACTATTATAATAATTGTCTTCTCTAACACAGGCCAATGAGCTGAATCTCTTCTGACTCTTTCTGTATTCATTTGAAGAGCTTTGTATTCACAGGACATTGAAGACAAATAAGAAAATGATAAACTATAGATAGTGACCAGGGAACCAGGGAATGCAACTCAATGTGGTCCTGCTGAACTATTTTCAGAGCTCAGATGAGCAGAGAAAGAAATACACTTATTCCAGTGACTACACCTCACATCAAACGGAGATTTGCTCTCTTTTCTGGTCTGGCCACTCCTCATTCTCACCCTCACTTCTCATTTTTCTACCCATTGTTCTGCCTCTTACATTTCTAACTCTATGTCTTTGACTCTGTGAGCTTGTCTTGCCCTGATATTTCTTGTCTCTTGTGTTGCTTTTTCTCTTGTCATCATGATGCCCTTAATCTCTGCTCCCCTTTATTTCTATGTTCATCCTTTTTGGCTCTATCTTTCTAGGTATTTTGTATACCACATGGCTGACTCCATCCCTAGTCTCTGTCTCTTTGTGATTTTTATTATTCCTTTCACATTGATATCCATAAATATGGTTGAAATATTTTCATTGACATTAATCAAATAACAGCACAAATTATAGTTTGAAGACTTTGAGAGCTTGTGACCAGCGACAATATATCAACAGACAGAGGAATCCTGTGCAGACAGTGCTCCATCAAATATGAAGGGTGTTGGTAGAGAATAAACACAACATTCTAACTTTTTACCATTAATAAATACAAGTGTGTAGTAAAACAGGCCATCATTTTACTCACATGTTTTTGCTACATTTCAATATACAATTTCATTGGACCTATCCAATTGAACAATAGTTTATAATACCTTCCTAATACTTTCCATTTCCCAATACGGCAGTGAAGTTAAATGCAGAAAATGATACCTTAGAAGTTATAGAATCAAGGCATAAGGAGAACATTCAGAATAAAATTCATCAGGAAAACAGAGCTCTGGATTTGGACTCTAGATATTCTAGAGTCCAGGAATTGCAACTCCAATATTCTTACCTGGTACAGTCTGGGGTCGTGAGCAAGTGGCTTCTTGGGCCTTCTCTCTCTTACTTGATTCTGAAGAGCCATAGTCATTGATCACTGCAAGAAAGAATAGGATTATTTAGGGGCCGCAGTGTGCGGCCAAGGAAATTCCCTAATAAAAAAACTTTGAAAAACCTTGCAAGTCCTAGACTGCACCCAGGCCAAGCTGGTCTTCCCTTCTAAGTTACATGCCTAGTAGGTGAGTGATGCTCCATTCCTGTCCCCACAGTTAGAGACAATTCACTGGCAAGGGACAATTTTGCTTTGCTGACCTTTGTTTTCCTGCACTGCCTCTACGTTACTTCTCACCCCTTCTCCTGTCATTTAACATTTCTTTCACCTCTGCCTCTGTTTTCCACACAAGGAGACCTTGAAGATCTTGTGTTGAAGGTGTTGAGCCTCCTCCACCCCATCTATCCATAGGACTCTTTGAACTGTTTACAAGACTGAGAAATCACATTTTGTGTTTGAGGCATAGACACATTTGAGGACCACATTTTAGAACAGTTTTCTAACACTAAGATAAAAGTTAGAGTGTGCAGTGTCTAGAACATGAAGCAAATTTTCATTTGACTTTGAAATATATAGTGAGCAATTAGAATGAATGTATTTAACACATTGTTCTTTTGCAACATCAAGATGAGTCAACGTTTGTATTTTTCTTTTTGGTCTTTTCCTACTGTGTTTTGCCTAAAGTGGCATGTTTCTAATATTCTCTGGATCTAGAAAGTAAAAATCACCAATTTGTACACTAAAGAGGTACAAATCGTATCACAACTCATACTGCAAATAGGATTGAGATATTATAACATTTTGATAATTGATTCTGAAAAAACTAAGAATCCAGGATTCTAGTCTGGACTTTGCTTTAATTTCCCATGAGACTTTGTAGATGACCTTGAAACATTTATGTGATTGTGTTTTCTTGTCTAGGCAATGAGGATGACACTGTCTATCCTGCTTATCATTTATGGTTATTGTAATGAAAACATACTATTTGCAAAATTGTTTTGAAAAATCACTAAATATGCCATGACTTGCTAAAGAACTCTGTCGAAAACAATTCTTCAGGTCTCAAGATGCTTTATCTCAAGTCTTTATTTCTTCTAACACCAGATATTTAGATAATTTGTCTTTTGACGCTATTCACAGTTTATAGTCAGATGACAACATGATCCACCTATAAAGAGTATTTAGCTTTATGTTCTCTATAGAAATCCTTGAATAAATCTAACATATTTCAGGCACAGTAACTAGTCAGTTTTAAAAAGAAACTCATCACTTTGCTATCCTATTTCTACTATATAATCAATGCATGGGTGCACATATTGATTAATAGAATCCATCAATTAATAAGCCCAATCCTCAAAAATAAAGTTATGACAATTTCTTGTCTTCTTGTACTTCCCAAAAAGCTCAAGTGAAATAAATGCAGAGAATGAGAATTCAGGACAAACTGGATCCAAAGTATAGAAAGGGCTCAGAATAAAGTGTATCAGGAAATAGTAATGCATAATTCAGATTTCCACAGTCCAAGCCTTGCTCTACTAACCTTTCTTACCATGCCCACCTTCCAGTGCTGACATGGAGGTTCTTGGGGGCTCGTGTCCATCACTGGGTTTTCCAGAGTCTCTACAGATGATGCCTGTGGAAAGAAGCAAAACTCTTTAACTTCAGGGTGTGACCAAGGAGTCCATACAGCAGAAGAAAAGAAATAACCAAGATCACAGCAGAACTAAATGAAATCAGTAACAACAAAACTATAGAGAAGATTAAAAAAAGAAAAAGTTGGTTCTTTGAAAAAATAAGCAAAATTACCATGCCTCTTGCTATATTGATGAGAAGCAGAAAGAAAGGACTCTAATAAGCTAAATCAGGAATGAAAAAGGAGAAATTACAATTGATACCATGGAAATACAAAAAAATCATCTATGAATACTACAAAGATCTCTATGCACATAAACTGAAAATGTGGAGGAAATGGACAAATTCTTAGAAATGCACAGCTCCCCTAGGCTCAATCAGGAAGAAATAGAATTGCTGAACAGACCAATATCAAGCACCAAAATTGAAACAGCAATACAACATACTTCTAAAAAAAAGTCCTGGACCAGACAGTTTCATACCCAAATTTTCCCAGACCTACAAAAAAGAACTGGTGCTTATCCTGCAGAAATTGTTCCACAACATCAAGAAGGAAGAAATCTTCCCCAGGGGAGGATTTTAATGAAGCCAACATCACCGTGATACCAAAATCAGTAAGGGATTCAACGAAAAAAGAAAAGTTCAGACTGATATTCCTTATGAATATAGATGCAAAATTTCTCAATAAAATCCCAGCAAACTGAATTCAGGTGCTTATCAAAAAGGAATCCATCACAACCAAGTGGGCTTCATCTCAGAGATGCAGGGATGGTTCAACATATGCAAATCTATAAAGGTAATTTACCACATAAATAGAAGAAAAAACAAAGACCATATGATCCTCTCAATAGACACAGAAAAAGAATTTGACACAATTCAGCAGCCTTTTATGATAAGAACATTTTACAAAATAGGCATAGTTGGGACTTACCTAAAAATGATACAAGCCATATATGACAAACCCACAGCCAACATCATACTGAACAGGGAAAAATTGAAAGCATTGCCACTTAGAAGTGAAACCAGAAAAGGTTGCCCTCTATCATTATTTCTATTCAACATAGTGCTGGAAGTCCTAGCCAAAACAATGCGACAACAGAAGGAAATCAAGGGCATCCAAATTGGGGCAGAAGTGGTCAAACTATCACTCTTTGCTGACAATATGATCTTATATTGAGAAAACCCCTAAGATTCTGCCAGGAGACTATTGGAATTGATAAATTCAGCAAAGTCTCAGATTACAAAATGAATGAACACAAATCAGTAGCATTCCTATAAGCCAACAACAGTCAAACTGAGAACCAAATCGGAGAGTCAATGCCCTTCACAATAGCAACAAGGAAAATAAAATATCTACGAATGTATTTAACTAAGGAGGTGAAAGACCTCTATAGGGAGAACTACACAACACTGAGGAAGGAAATAGCAGAGGACATATATAGTTGGAAAATCGTACCATGCTCATGGGTAAGCACAATCAACATTGTTAAAATTTCCTACTACCCAAAGTGATCTACAAATTCAATGCAATCACTGTTAAAGTACCATCATCATTTTTTGCAGATCTAGAGAAAATAATTCTATGCTTTGTATGGAACCAGAGAAGAGACCGTATAGCAAAAGTAATCTTAAGCAAAAAGAACAAACTGGGAGGCATCAATTTACCAGACTTCAAGCTATACTACATGGCTATAGTAACTAAAACAGCATGGTACTGGCACAAGAACAGGGACATAGACCAATGGAACAGAACTGAAAACCCAGATATAAAACCATCCTCATATAGCCATCTGATCTTTGACAAAGCAGACAAAAACATACACTGGGGAAAAGAATCCTTATTCAATAAACAGTGCTGGGAAAATTGGATAGCCATATGTATAAGAATGAAAATCGATCCGCACCTCTCACCTCTCACAAATCAACTCATGATGGATAACAGATTTAGACCTAAGGCATGAGAGAATAAGAATTGGAGAAGAAAATGTTGGAAAAACTCTCATCGACATCAGACTAGGGAAAGAATTTATGAAGAAGACCCCAAAGGTAATCACAGCAACAACAAAAATAAATAAATGGGACCCAATCAAATTAAAAAGCTTCTGCACAGCCAAGGAAAGTATCACAAGAGCAGAGAGATAACCTACAGAATGGAAGAAAATATTTGCATGCTACATATCCGATAAAGGGTTGATAACTAGAATCTATACAGAACTCAGGAAAATCAGCAAGAAAAAAATCAAACAACCCCATTAATAAGTGGGCAAAAGACATGAACAGAACCTTTTCAAAAGAAGGCAGACTAACGGCCAACAAATATATGAAAAAATGCTCAACATCTCTAATCATCAGGGAAATGCAATTCAAAACCACAATGTGATATCACTTATCTCCGGTGAGAATGGCCTTCATAAAAAAGTCCCAAAACAATAAATATTGGCATGGATGAGGAGAGATAGGGACACTCATACACTGCTGGTGGGCCTGCAAACTAGTACAACCTCTGTGGAAAGTAACATGGAGATACTTCAAAGAGCTACAAGTAGAACTACCATTTGATCCAGCAATCCCATTACTGGGTATCTACTCAAAGGGAAAAAAGACATTCTATAAAAAAGACATCTGCACTCGAATGTTTGTAGCAGCACAACTCCCAATTGCAAAGATGTGGAAACAATCCAAGTGTCCATCAATACATGAGTGGATTAAAAAATGTGGTATGTATATACACCATGGAATACTACTCAACTACAAAAAACAATGGTGATCTAGCACCTATTTTATTATCCTGGATAAAGCTGAAGCCTTTTGTATTAAGTGAAGTATCACAAGAGTGGAAAAGCAAGCGCCACATTTACTCACCATCAAATTGGTATTAATTGAACAACACTTATGTGCACATATAGTAGTAACATTCATCAGGTGTTGTGCAGGTGGGAGGGGGGAGGAGGGGATGTGGATATTCACATCTAATGGGTGTGGTGTGCACCGTCTGAGGGATGGACACACTTGTAGCTCTGACTCGGGAAGAGCAAACACAATATATGTAACTTAAATATTTGTCCCCCTGTAATGTTCTGAAATAAAATGATTAAAAAAAAAAGGGGCACCAGGGGCTCAGCACAGTGGCCCTTGCCTGTAATGTCAGCACTTTGGGAGGCCCTGGCAAGCAGGTCCCTTGAGGCCAGGAGTTTGAGACCAGCCTCGGCAACATAGGGAGACCCTGTCTCTACACAAAATAAAAAAATTAGCCGGGTGCGGTGCTGCACACCTGCAGTCCCAGTTACTTGGGAGTCTTGAGGCAAAACTATCCTCTGAGACCAGGAGTTTGAGGTTACAGTGAGATATGATGATGCCACTGCACTCCAGCCTGAGGGATAGAGTGAGAGGCAGTCTCAAAACAAAAACAAAAACAAAAACAGGAACAAAAACAAACAGCAAAAAACCCCTCAAGACCCTGCTCTCTTTCTTGAATAAATGTGACCTGCAGGTTGTTCCAAGTCTTAAATCAAAAGCTGATGAGATTTACACACAGAGGGCAGCTTTGCCCATCCACTGGCACTGTTCTCACACCAACCCTCATTCTACGTTTCTTTCACTCTGATTTTATTTCTTAACTTTCTCTTGGTTCTGCCCATCTCCCCTGCTTCTGCCTCTGTCTCTGGCAGTGGCGTCTTTTTATACCTTTCCTTGTCTTGATGCATTTCTTTCTCCATCTCCTCTTGTGAGTATCTTGGCTCCCTGGTTTTTCCCCTTTTTTTTTTAACTCCTCCCCTGTACCTTCCCCTCTTCCTTTATAAATGCCTCTGCGACATCAACACTTATTACCTCCATTTCTGTCTTTTGGTATTTTCCCAATTCCTAGGGACTGTCTTCTGTTAAGCTGAGGACTCACTGCTTCAGGTGCTGGCCCTCTCCCCTTCCCGCCTCCATCCCAGGCTACCTGGGCTGCCTCGATGGGCCCTGATGAAGTGCCTGAGCCCCTTACCTGGTGACCTGTGATTCACAGCTGCAAATTCGTCCAGTCAGCCTTACCTATTATGTCAGCTGCCTGGTTGTGGTTAGTTCTTGCTTGGGCTTGCTGCTCATCTTCTGAGTGAGAAAGTGGTATTTCCGTCCTTATATTCACCAGAGGCACAAAACAGGAATTCATTTGGAGTCCTTGGCTGGATAGCTCTGCCCCTAGGCAAAATTGTAGGAAACAAAGCATTTTCATTTATCTTCCCAGTGGGCCCTTCACTGCCATTGATAACTCCTCGCTCAATTTCACTGCTGGGGAGAAAGCTTCCCCTCACCCTTCTTTTTTCTTGTTCCTTAACTCTATTTCTTCCTTTGTGCCTCTCTTGACTCAGTGTTTTTTTTCCCCTATGTTTCCCTACCTAGTTTTCATATCCTCTTATGACTAATTTTCTGGACTTTTTTAAAAATAAAAATTATAGGATAGTTTGAGGCAAAGAGTTTAAGAACAGCCTGGACAACATAGCTAGACCCCCATCTCTACAAAAAATAAGCAGAATTCACCAGATGGGGTGGCTCACACCTGTAGTCCCAGCTACTCAGGTGGCTGATGTTAGAGGATAACTTCATCCCAGGAATTCAATGCTGCAGGGAGCTATGATTGTGCCACTACACTCCAGGATGGGTGGTAGAGAAAGACCATGTCTTTAAATAAATAAATAATTATAATTGCAGGATAAAATAATAATAGATAAAGGTGGATTTTGAATGATCACAAAGTTAGCATACCACTTTGGTCAAGAAACAGGATTTCCCCAACACCTCAGAAACCTCCTAGTGACACCTTCCACTAACTGTCCCTACAGTCTTGCTTAAAGCCAACCGCCATCTTGCCCTCCAATACATAAATTAATTTTGCTTGTTATGTAATTTATATAAATGGAATCATGCTCTCTTCTTTGCTCACTCTCTCTCTCTTCTTTGTTTCTTTCTCTCTATATACACATATATGCATGTATATACATATCTTCCCAAAAGAAGCCAAATCCCAGCAAATTTATCTATATATTTTTTTCAGTATGCTTGTGAAAGTCATGTGTATTCATTTTCTGTAATTATGTTTACTGGTATATAGTATTCCATTATAGAAATAAGCCATGAAGTATTTATCCATTTGTGCTGTTTCAAGTGTTTAGCTTTTTTGAATAATTCCACTATAAACATGCTTTTCTATATGTTTTGATGAAGGTAATACATATTTCTCTTGGTTTCTGCTGAGGAGTTTAAATGTTGAGTTTTAGGGCATGTATATTTTCAACTTTGGAAGATTACACCAAACTGTGTCCAAAAGCATTTGTAAAGGCAGAGATGTAAGAGAGAGAACTTGGCAAGTTCAAGTAACTAACAAAGTCTGGTGCGCTGGGAACGTGGCACGAGGGGGCGGGAGGCAAGTGACGGGGCATGTGTGGTGCACGGCAGGCATCCTTCAACATGCACAGCAAGCAGCGCTGACCTAACGCCGGGGGCCACAAGCAGGCACTGGGTTTAAACAGGAAAGCCATATGAACCGGTTCCCTTTTTGAAAGGTCCATCCTTGCAGTGCAGAGAATGGGCTTGAGGGGAGCAAGACTGAAGGACGAGGCCAGATGGGTGACGGGTCCCCTGGTTTCAGTGAGAGTGATGGGGCTCTGGACTGGGGTGATCATGCTGGGGATGCAGAGAAATGGACAGGTTGGAGATATTTAAAGTTGGAATTAACAGAAACGGCAAATAAAATGATGATTGTTTAAGCCACCAAGTTTTGGGATGGTTTGTGACATGACACAGCCACAGGTAAAAGACACAGCCTCCAAGAGAAACGTCCTTCTGAACTTTGAATAACGGTCTCCAGGCACTTGGAGACATGAGCCTAGAGGACAGGTCTAGCTGGAGATGTGTGTTCAGGGATCAGCAGATGGTGACTGAGCCGAGGAGAGGATGAGGTGCCTGAGGGGAGGCCTATTGCAATCTGAGGGGTCACAGGGGCCATTTTGATAAGGACACACCTCCCCCTTCCCAACGGTAACAGGGACAACCCTGTGCCTCCTTTCCGGTGACTGTCCCCTCAATTCAGACGGCGTCTTGATGTGTCTCCTCTCTCCCTTTCTGTGTGGCCTGGTCTCCACCAATTTCTCATTCATTTTTCTTCAGCTCATTCTCTCTATAGTTAGTTCTCTTTGAACCTCCCCCATTTTTTCTTATTTCTGCATATTTATTTCCTTCTATGTCTTTCTCTATTCACACTCTTTTTCCCTATACTTTTTTAAAATCACTGTCTCTCATGGTCAGAACTAGGGTGAGGCAAAGGTGGCACCTTGGGGTGCCTTAAAATTTGAGGAAGCACTTAGCCTCGGGTGCTGAGAGTGAGATCCTTCTGCCACGCTGTGCCCTGGGGCCTTCCCCCCTCGCCTAGTGCCAGCCCTGCTGTTCCCTAACTGAGGTTTCAGTAGATCCATCTCTGTTACATGTGCTACCTGCTGCTAGTCTGCCTTTGTTTCCTAATTTTTTTGTTTTGAGGCAGGGTGTCACTCTGCCATCCAGGCTGGAGTGTAGTGACATATCCATACCTCACTGCAAACTCAGATTCTGGCCTCATGAGATCCTTTTGTCTTAGCCTCCCAGAGTGCTAGGATTACAGGTGAGAACCACTGGGCCCAGCCTGTTTCGTAATCATTACTGTGACCTCTGCATGCCTCTCCTATATCACTTTTTGTCTGTCTTTATTTTCCTCATCTCAGACATTCCAGTGTTTACCACAGGTTTCACCCAGGGCCCTCATTTACCACATCAGAATCCCTTGGTTTGCAGTTCCCTCCTGAAGGCCCTTCAGTGGGGCTTCCTTTTTAGAAAATCTAAATAAGGCAGCATTGCACATGATTTCCACATTTTTATTGTATTATAACATCTGAAACATAACTTGCAACTTATTTTTTTCACCAACCCCACAATATGGCAATGTTTGGATTCTATGTCAATTTCTCCAAAGTCTGTTTCACTGATGTACAGTTGACCTTTCAACAACATGGGTTTGAACTTCTCAACATGGGTTTGAACTGCACCACATTGGTTTGAACTGTACAGGTCCACTTATACACAGATTTTCTTCCACCTCTACCACCCCTGAGAAGCAAGACCAACTCTTCCTCTTCTTCCTCCTCCTCAGCCTACTCAACATGAAGATGAGAATGAAGACTTTTATTATGATCTACTTGCACTTAATGAATATATTTTGTCTTCCTTTTGATTTTCTTAAGAACATTTTCTTTTAGAGAGTTTATTGTAAGAATACAGTACATAATACATATAGTATGCAAAATATGTGTCAATTGTCTGTTTCTGTTATCAGTAAGGCTTCCAGTCAACAGTAGTCTACGAAGAGTTAAGTTTTGGGGGAGCTAAAAGTTATGTGAAAATTTTTGACTGCATAGGGGATTGGTCCCCCAGCCCCTACATAGTTCAAGGGTCAACTGTACTTTGTTATTTAGTGTTCTGCAATTGATCTTTTTTTGTATTCTCTTTTCTTCCATTCCCTACCCAGGGATACCCCTTCCATTAAAGAAAGCTATCTTTCTCCCTTGAATTTCCCACCTGCTAAAAGCAGCCTGAGGCTGTGTGCAGTGGGTGGGAGTAGGCAGTTTGTGTGGGAATACAAAATAAAGTTTTTGCTTTGATAGGAAAACAAAGATACGTTTCAACATACGAATTTTGGGGAAGAAAAGGAAAAAAAGGGAAACAAAGGTATGATTATGAAATTGGGGAGGAGCAGAGCAAGATGGCAGAATAGGACCCTCCAGCACTTTTCCCCCTGCAGAAACATCAATGTGAACAACTATTCACGCATGAAACTAATTAAAATACCTTCACAATAGATGAGGATACCAGATGAGAAATTACAGCAGCTAAGTGTAGCACAGAAATAAGACACAATACATTGAAAAAGACAGGAGGAACAGTTTTACATTATCTTTGCCAACCATTTCCCAACCCCAGGCAGTATAGTGTTCAGAGAGATATCATATGCTTGGGAAAAGGAGAAGGTTGTGAGTACCAGACTTTGTCCTGGACCCAAACACCAGGCTCATCTGCAGTAAAACCCAGTGCCAGGTTGGTCTCTAAGACCCCAGACTCCAGGCCGATATTGCTGTTTGAATCTCTAAGATGACGCTGGCCCCAGGCTGAATCCTACAGCCTCAATCAACAGGCCACCCCTGCAGATTCAGTCTCCAGTTTGGCCCAGCACCTGTCTGGCCTCAGTGACCCAGTGCCAGATCAGACCCAGTGGAACTGGACTTTAGGCCTCCTCTAGTGCCTCAAGAGCCTGTATGAGTGCTGCAGAGCCCTGCAGAGCCCTGCAGACTCTGGCTCAAGTCCTGCTCCAGCACAGGCCTGCCCACTTGTTGTCCTAGGCACCAGGTTAACCACCTGAAGACTCCTGTAGGAAACTTGCCCTTGGATTATGCCAGATGGCCTTTCCAAAATCTCTGGATGGGGTGAAAGGCTTTCCTAGGCAAAGTCAGGAAAGACTGGAATAAGTCCCTACTTCCTCAAATGCACAGATATAAATGTAAGGCAACAAGAAAAAAAAAGATATAACACCACAAAAAGAACACAATAATCTTGTGTTGCTTGACCCCAAAGCAATGGAAATAACAAACTCTGTCACAAAGAATTCAAAATAACTGTTTTACAGAATCTCAGCAAAGTTCAAGAAAATAAAGAGAAAAAAATTCACTGAAATCAGGAAGACAATAAATGATCAAAATGAGAAATTTAACAGACATATTGACATTATTAAAACAATATCAAACAGAAATTCTGGAGCTGAAAAATACAATGAATAAAATGAGAAATGCAACAGAGAGCATCAGCAGCAGAACTGATCACGCAAAGAAAGAATCGGTGAACTCAAAGACAGGTTATTTGAACATATATTGTCAGAGAAGAAAAAAGAATGAAAAGGAATGATGAAAGCTTACAGTATTTATGATATATATATAAAAAGCATATATTTTAGTCATAGAAATTCATAAATGATAAGAGAAATACAAAGGACTAGAAAGCTTACTTAAAGAAGTAATAGCAAAAAATATTCCAAGTATTGGGAAACCAATAAATTTCTAGGTACAGGTAGGCCAGAGATCTCCAATCAGATTCAATCCAAACAAAACTACACTTAGACATAATACAATAAAACTGTCAAGAATCAAGGACAAAGAGAAGGTCCTGCAAGCAGCAAGAGAACAGAAGCAAATAACATATAACAGAGTTCCAATAAGGCTAGTATTGGATTTCTCAGCAGAATCAGTAAGCGCAAAAGAAAGTGGAATAATATACTCAAAGTGCTAAAGGAAAAAAACCTTCCAACCAAGTATACTGTACTTGGCAAAGCTGTCCCTCAGAAATAAAGGAGACATAGACTTTCCCAGACAAACAAAAGCTGAGGTAATTCATTACCACAAGACCTGTCTTACAAGAAATCCTAAAAGGAGTTTTCAGGCTGAAAGAAAAGGTTGCTAATTAATAATATAAAAACATAAGAAAGTATAAAACTCACTGGTAAAACAAGTGCAGAGTCAAAATACAGATTACCCTAATAATAATGGTGATGTATACATCACTTATATCTTGAGTATGAAGGTTAAAAAATAAAACTAAAAAAATAATAGCTACAACAATTTGTTAAGGGATACACAGTATAAAACGATGTAAATTATGACATCGAATATTTTATGTGAAGAGGTAAAGTACAGAATCTTTGTATGTGATCAAAGTTAAGTTATTATCAGCTTAAAATAACCTGTTATAACTATATGATGTTTTTTGTAAGTTTCATGGTAACCACAAACAAACCTGTAGAAAATACACAAAAGATGAAAAGAAATCAAAGTTTACCAGTAGAGAAAAATCACCTATTCACAAAGGAAGAGACCAAAAAAGGAAGAAAGGAATAAAGGATTTACAAAACAACCAGAAAACAATTAACAAAAGGGCAGTAGTAATTACTTACCTATCAATAATTACCTTAAATTTAAATGGATTAAATTATCCTATCAACAGACATAGACTGTGAATAAAAATATTGCTCAAATATATGCAGCCTACAACAGTCTCACTTCACCTTTAAGGGCACACATAGACTGAGAGTGAAAGATGGAAAAAGACACTCCATGCAAATGGAAACCAAAGAAAGAAGATGTAGCTATGCTTACATCAGGTAAAATAAACTTTAAACCAAATACTATAAATGAAGACAAAAAGATCATTATGGAATCATGAAGGAGTCAATTCTTCAAGATGATATAATAATTAAAAATCAAATGCACGCAACACCCAAGCAACGAAATACCTAAAGCAAATATTAATAGATCTGAAGGAAAGATAGACTGTAACAAGTATAGTAGGGAACTTCAACACACTGCTTTCAGAATAGACAAATCACCGAGACACAGAATCGTTAAGGAAACATTGGACTTAAAATACACTTTAGACAAATGTACCTAACAGGTTTATATAGAACATTCTATCCAACAGCAGAAGAATATACATTCTTCTTAATTGTATATGGAATATTCCCCAGGATAGATCATATGTTAGCCTTCAAGACAAGTCTTAAGAAAGCCAAGAAAGTTGAAATTATATCAAGTATCTTTTTTGACCACAAGTTATGAAACTAGAAATCAGTAACAGGAGGAATTTAGAAAATTCACAAACACACAGAAATTATGCCAATGACAACCAGTAGGTCAATGAATAAATTAAAAGGGAAATTTAAAAATATCTTGAGACAAATGAAAATGGAAATATAATACACCAAACTTATGGGATTCATCAAGAGCAGTTCTAAAGGCAAAAGTTTATAGCAATAAACACCTACCTCAAGAAAGAGGAAAGATCTCAAATAATCTATACCTCAAGAAACTAGAGCAAGAAGAAAAACCAAGCCTAAAATTAGCAGAAAGAAGTAAGTAATAAATCTTGGATCAGAGATAAATGGGATAGAGACTAGAAAAACAATAAAAAGATCAAGAAACAAAGAGCTGGTTTTGTGAAAAGATGAACAAATTTGACAAGCCTATATATAGACTAAGAAAAAAGAGAGAAGACTCAAATGAATAAAATCAAAATGGAAGAGGAGACAATACAACTCATACCACAGAATACAAAGGATCATAAGAAACTACTATGAACAATTATATACAAACAAATTGGATAATCTAGAAGAAATGAACAAATTACTAGATACACAAAATCTACAAAGACTGAATCACAAAGAATTCGAAAAATTTGAAAAGATCAATAAGAACTTTACCTCTTTAGTTAAATATATTCCTAGATATTTTATTTTCTTTGTTGCTATTTTTAAGGGTATTGAGTCTTTAATTTGGTTCTCCGATTGACTGTTATTGGCATATATGAATGCCTCTCATTTGTGTGTATTGATTTTGTAACCTGAGACTTTGCTGTATTCGTTAATCAATTCCAGGAGTCTCTTGGTTGAATCCTTGGGGTTTTCCAGATATAACATCATATCATCAGCAAAGAGTGAGAGTTTGATCTCTTCTTTCCCTATTTGGACTCCCTTGATTCTGCTCTCTTGCCTGATAGCTCTCGCAAAGACTTCCAATACTATGCTGAAAAGTAATGGGGACAGTGGGAAGCCTTGTCTGGTTCCAGTTCTAAGTGGGAATGCTTTCAATTTTTCCCCATTCGGTATGATGTTGGCTGTGGGTTTGTCATATATGGCTTGTATCATTTTTAGGTAGGTTCCATCTATGCCTATTTTGTTAAGCGTTCTTATCATAAAAGGGTGTTGAATTTTGTCAAATGCTATTTCTGCATCTATTGAGAAGATCATATGGTTTTTATTTTTGCTTCTATTTATGTGGTGAATTACATCTATAGGGAAAACTATGAAACACAGAGGAAGGAAATAGCAGAACTTGTAAATAGGTGGAAAACCATACAATGCTTGTGGATCAGAAGAATCAACATTGTTAAAATGTCTATACTACCCAAAGTGATCTACAGATTCAATGCAATCCCTATTAAATTACCAACATCATTTTTCACAGATATAGAAAAAATAATTATACACTTTGTATGAAATCAGAGAAGACCCCGTATAGCAAAAGCAATTTTAAGCAATAAAAACAAAATGGGAGGTATTAATTTGCCAGACTTCAAACTATACTACAAGGCTGTGGTTCTTAAAACTGCCTGGTATTGGCACAAGTGCAGGGACACAGACCAGTGGAACAGAACAGAAAATCCAAATATAAAACCATCCTTATATAGACATCTAATCTTTGACAAAGCAGACAAAAACATATTCTGGGTACAAGAATCCCTATTCAATAAATGGTGCTGGGAAAATTGGATAGCCACATGTAGAAGACTGAAACAGGACCCACAGCTTTCATCTCTCACAAAAATCAAATCATGGTGGATAATGGATAGCAGACTTAAATCTTAGGTGTGAAATGATTAGAATTCTAGAAGAAAATGTAGGAAAGACTCTTACAGACTTTGGCCTAGGCAAAGAATTTATGAAGGGCCGGGCGCGGTGGCTCATTCCTGTAATCCTAGCACTCTGGGAGGCCGAGGTGGGTGGATCGCTCAAGGTCAGGAGTTCGAGACCAGCCTGAGCAAGAGCGAGACCCGGTCTCTACTAAAAAAATAGAAAGAAATTATCTGGCCAACTAAAATATATATATAGAAAAAATTAGCCGGGCATGGTGGTACATGCCTGTAGTCCCAGCTACTTGGGAGGCTGAGGCAGTAGGATCACTTGAGCCCAGGAGTTTGAGGTTGCTGTGAGCTAGGCTGACGCCACGGCACTCACTCTAGCCCAGGCAACAGAGTGAGACTCTGTCTCAAAAAAAAAAAAAAAAAAAAAAAGAATTTATGAAGAAGACCCCTAAGGCAACCACAGCAACAACAAAAATAAATGAATGGGACCTGATTAAATTAAAAAGCTTCTGCACAGCCAAAGAAACAGTCATGAGAATAAACAGACCACCTACAGAATGGGAAAAAATTTTCGCATACTACACATCAGATAAAGGACTGATAACAAGAATCTATTTAGAACTCAGGAAAATCAGCAAGAAAAAAATCAAACAACCCTATCAACAAGTAGGCAAACGACATGAATAGAAATTTTTCAAAAGAAGATATAAGAATGGCTAACAAACATATGAAAAAATCCTCAACATCCCTAATCATCAGAGAAATGCAAATCAAAACCACAATGAGATATCACTTAACCCCAGTGAGAATGGCCTTTATCAAAAAGTCCCAAAACAACACATGTTGGCATGGATGCGGAGAGACAGGAACACTCATATACTGCTGGTGGGACTGCAAACTAGTGCAACTTCTGTGGAAAGCATTACGGAGATACCTTAAACAGATTCAAATAGACCTACCATTCGATCCAGCAATCCCATTATTGGGCATCTACCCAAAGGAACATAAGTCATTCAAAGACACCTGTACCCAAATGTTTATAGCAGCACAATTCACAATGGCAAAGATGTGGAAACAACCCAAATGCCCATCAATTCATGATTGGATTAGTAAATTATGGTATATGTATACCATGGAGTATTACTCAGCTATAAGAAATAACAGTGATACAACGTCTCTTTGGTTCTCCTGGAGAGAGTTGGAACCCATTCTATTAAGTGAAGTATCCCAAGAATGGAAAAACAAGCATCATATGTACTCACCAGAAAATTGGTTTCCCTGATCATCAACTAAATACACATCTGGGAATAATACCAATAGGATATCAGACTGAGGTGGGGGGTGGGGGGAGGGGATGGGTGTATGCCTACATAATGAGTGCATTGCGTACCGTCTGGGGAATGGTCACGCTTGAAGGTGCTGACTCCGGGAGGAGAGTGTGCGAGAAGGGGGTGGGTGTATACCTACATGATGAGTGCAATGCGCACTGTCTGGGGAATGGACACGCCTGGAGCTCTGACTTGGGGGGATAGGCAGTACATGGGCAACGTATGTAACCTGAACTTTTGTACCCCCCATAATAAGCTGAAATAAAAAAAAATAAAAATAAAAATAAGAACTAAGGAGATTTAAGCCATAATCAAATACTCCTATGAAACAAAAGGCCAGGACCAGATGGTTACACTGCTAAGTTCTAGCAAACACTTAAAGAACTAATACCAATTCTTCTCTAAATCTTCTATAAAACTGCAGAAGAAAGGATACTTCCAAACTCATTTTATGAGGTCAGCATTACTCTGATACCAAAGCCAGATAAGAACAATATAAGAAAAGAAAATTACAGGCCCAACCCCTGATAAACATAGATGAAAAATTCTCAACAAAATGCTAGCAAATCAAATTCAATAGCACATTAAAGAGATATACACTATGATGAAGTGGGATTTGTCCCCAGGATGCAATGATGGGTTAATGTACACGAATCTATAAAAGTCACACCCTGCAGTATTAGAATTGAAGGACAAAAACCATATAATCATCTCAATAGATGCAAAAAAAGCATTTGATAAGATTCAACATTCTTTCTTGATAAAAACTCTCAACATGATAAAACCTCTCAACCAATTATTAATAGCTATAGAAGAAATGTACTACAACACAATAAAGGCCATATATGACAAGCCCAAAGCTAACATCATAGTCCATGGTGAAAAGTTGAAAGCATTCCCTCTAAGATCTGGAATAAGATTAGGATGCCATCTCTTCACCACTTCTACTCAATATAGTACTGCAAGTCTTATCTAGAGCGATTAGGCAAGAGAAAGAAATAAAAGGCATCCAAATTGGAAAAGGAGAAGTTAAATTGTCCCTATGTACAGATGATATGACCTTTTTTTTTCTTAATCACATTTATGTATAAACATTTTTGGAATATTAAATTAGCAACTTTTTTTAAAATTTCAGCATATTATGGGGGTACAAAAGTTTAGGTTACACATATTGCCCTTGTCCCCTCTCCCTCCAAGTCAGAGCTTCAAGCATGTTTCTCTTCCCTGGTGAGGCTCTGCAACACTTTCTCCCTTGTCTCCCAGTTTTCTTCCTAAGGTTCTTCCTCCAGATCTGCATCATCAGGATATCAGGCTCCATTCCTGCGCTCTCTGTGTCTGTGTGATTTTCCCCTTTGTTAAATAACTGTCTCTCTCTGCCCTATATTAGTCCAATGCCCTGCCCTCAGCCAGGGGCCCCAGCCCCTCCACACTCATGCAAACCCTGTCAGTCAGTCTTACCTGCTGGCTCAGCCTCTTGGGCACATTGCTGATTTGCTTGTTGGCCTCCTAGTGCATCATTTTTGTCTCCAGTTGTGTCATTTCTCCTTGTGTTTGCCTGTTCTGTTTCACAGAGGTGCTCCAAGAGTCCACTCTCAGGTGGTGGTGTACCTAAACCATGTTTTGATTCATAGATATTTTATTTTTCCCCTGCTGTTCATCACTCCTTGTCCCCTCCAACCACCACAGCATGGGCCACCGCTGGTGGAGGTCAAAGCAGCAAGGCCATAGCCACAGTTAAGCAGACACAGGCAGAAAACTGTGACTCAAGCTCATCAGTAAAACATCCAGGTCCAGAGCCAGCAGGAACTGGCAGCAGGTGTGTCCAAGGGGTATGGGAAGAAGAAACCCTCCCAGGTAACCCAGAGGGTAAAGGCCTGTTATTTAAATCCTGAACTTGAAACATGGCAGATGCAAAGGCTGAAAGTTCCGGGCAATCAGTTACACAAAGAGGCAGCCCCACAGCACATTCCAGAATGGGATAAGGCAACAAAGGACAGAACAGTCAATAGGAACAGACCAGTGGAAAAGGAGGAATCTGAGTGTGGTCCAGGCAGGCTTAGAAAAGAGTTTTCACCATTTCCTGGGGGAGAGAAATTAGAAGTTTATTTCAGAAATTGAACTATGGTTTCATCATTCTCCCCTAGTCCCTTTTTAGTCTTTATACTGTAGAAGTTAAAGACCCCTCTAAGTCTCAGTGCAGAGCCCATCAGGAGCTGGCAGATCCACCAGGTCCACCCCACCCCCAGCTGAGAGGCCTCGGCCAGGCCACCTCGCACCCTGGTAACCGGCCATGGCTTGTCTTGACATCCCTGGTCAAAGTGAACCTGCCTTTGTCCCAGAGCTGCCCTGCCCTGGGCCCTCCCTCAGTTCCTGCCAGGTCCTGGTTGCCTCGGCCCCACCCCTTTTCATACCCTGCCTGCACCCACCCCCCATCTGTTCACTCTTTCCTGACAGCTTTTCCATTAGGATTCAGCATCTGATTTGCCTCCACTTCCTGAAGCTCTTGCTATTCGTTTCTCTGTATTTTTGTCTCTGGATATATGTCCCTATTTGTGTTCCATGTTTCTGCCTTTTCTGTTAGATTACCTGGGTAGCAGCACAGGGTTAAGACACAGGCCCCGGGGTCAGAATGCCTGGGTTCATCCTTGCTCATCTGACCCTAGGCAATATCCACACGTGGTCTCCCTAGATTTCAGTTTCCTTATCTGCAAGATGGGCAAGTAAGTAACACTAATCTCCAGTGGCAGCCGTGAGTACTAAAGCATCAACTGCCACAGAGCAGATGTTTATTCAGAGTGAGCTGCTGCTAAAGAGCTCTTTTCTTCTGTCTTTCCTTTCCCCTCCTCCCCGCCTTTCCTCTCTCAGAGTACTCATGTCCTCTTCTCCACATGTGAACCACTTCCTCTGTGACTCTCCACCTGACTTCCTTTCTCTGTGAATATTCCTGCTCTTGAACAACACCCCCACATTTAAATCAGTCCTTTCTTCTGCCATCACCAAGTGTGATATTGTGATGTCATAAGAAAGATGTATTTTGGTCTTCCTCTGCTCCTGGCCGGAGTTCCTAAAACCTTAGTAATATCCTAAGTGTTAAGGGTGAAAAGAGCATCTTTTGTAATCCATAAAACAAGCCCCTTTCAACCACACCTGAGGTTATGTTAAGAAGGTGACTTTTGTAAAACCTCTAATGATGGAGACTTGGTGGGGGGTGAAATGAACACATGATTAAAGAATTGGGATTTTCAGCCCAGCTATAGCCAATTATTTGATCAATCATGACCATATAATGGAATTTCTATAACCACCCTAGATGACTGGATTGCAAGTGCTTCCGGGTTGGCAAACAGATGGAAGTGCTGGGAGGGTGGTTCACCCAAAGAGGGTACGGAAGCCGTGTGCCCCTTCCCAATACATGGCCTTATGCATCTCTTTAATTTGGCTGTTCTTGAGTTGTATTTTTTTATAATAAATTGGCAAACATGTAAATGTTTGCTTGAGTTCTGTGATCTGTGCTAGCAAAGTATCAAACTCAAAGAGGAGGTCATGGGACCCTCTTGACTTATAGCCAGTTGGTAAGGAGCACAGGTCACAACCTGAGACCCACGCCAGGTGTCTGAAGAGAGGGACAGTCTTGTGAGATTGAGCCCTTAACATGCAGAGTCTGTGCTAACCCTGGTAGAACTGAAGTAAATCATAGGACACTTGGCATCTGAAGAGAACTGGAGAACTGGTTGGTGTGGGGAAAACTCTCCTACATGTGCTGTCAGAAGTGCTGTGAGTGTGAGGGCTCAGATAGCTAAGACAGGTGTTTTTCTTTCACCCAGAGTCTTCTCTTTAGTATTGACCATGGGCCATAGTTCTTAGCCCCTCACAGCTTCACAGGGATCTTCTCCTGCAGGGACCTGGCTACATCACCATCACTTCCAGGCAGTTAGTGTCTTGCAGTCTGGCTACTGACTCACTCCCGTCCCTTCATCCTGGTTATTGGGCCAGCGGTGTCTTGTGATGGCTGCTCCTCCAGGACCCACGCCTGGGTGGGAGCTCACACAGACTCCCCTCCCTGCCGTCCCCATGGTCCCTCCTCATTCTTCCCCGACTCACAGTCTCCACTCAGCACCTCGGGCCCCTTTTCCTCTTAGGAGCTGAGAAAATTCTGTCCTGTCGTTATTACCTTGTTCAAGGCATAGTTGGCCGCTGGGCCTCTCCTCTCTCCCTTCTTCATCAATTTCTTGTAGATGCCATTTGTCTGGGAGCACTGAAGAGCCGGAGACAGAGTCAGCGGGAGAGAGAAGGCAGTTAGTTATCTCTATCAGAGACCACCAACAACATATGTAAATTATACATTTAGGAACTTTCAGCCCTTTGGGTCACTCAGAGCTCAGTGGGTCCCACATGACTCAATGTTCTCCCACCCTCCGCTGGGACAGAAATGAGAAGACCCTATCAAGAAAGGCTTTGTTTCCCACACAGAAAAGAGATACTCAAGATTTAAGGCTAAAAGAGAAGTAAAAACATTGTGAGCCATGTTACTCACCAAAACATTTTCAGATGGCAGGGAGAGCACATTTCAAAATAACTGATAAAAGTGAAATGTTTGTTCTGAACTGTTCAAACTAAGGAAGAAACAGGGATTTCTTGGGGAGAAGGTCTTGGGTTCTAGAGAGCTGATTATAAAATAAAAACTCCAACAGCCTTAGTAATGGGGCTACAAAAGAAGAAGGTTTTGGCTTAATTGGGTCAGGGAGGATGAGCGATTCCCAAAGAAACATAACAGAGGACATGGGGGCAGCTTGTGTGGACTTCAGGGTCCAGGAGGAAACAGCGTCTCCCTGAGGGAAAGGGGATTGACTGAGCAAGGTGGTGGGCAGTGTCCTGGCCAGCGTGAGCCTCCCTGCCCAGCGTGAGCCTCCCTGCCCAGCGTGAGCCTCCCTGCCCCTGTATGGCAAGCACAAGGAGCTGCTTGGAGACCAGGGAGGGGGCAGTCCCGTAGTCCACAAAGATGATCAGAGCCTCTGAGATGTGAGCAGTAAAGGTGGGGATGTCCTGGTTACAAATACAATATTGACTTGAAATTTGTACCCAAGTATTTGGATTTCTTTAATTTCCTTTTCTGATTTGAATGACTTGGTATAGAAATAATTTTATTCTTAATTAGATGAGGTTACTATTGATATAAATCAACAAGCCATATATACCTGCTTAAAATTCTTGCCTTGCTTATAAACCTATAGTATTGCTTTATGGCCTCTTAAATAAATTTCAAATTCCTTAGCTTTAATTGCCAGACCCTTCAAAATGTTTTCTTCAACTGATTTCTGTTGAATAAACTCCTACACTGCTTTGCACTCTTGGATTTGGCCAAATCTAATTTGTTCTGTTCCGCGGATATGCTCTCGCACTTATATTCCTGTTCCCACAGCATCCACCCTGCTCAGGGAATGTGCCCGCCTTTCTTGTGATGTGTCTAGCCTTATTTGGAGAACTTGGCTGAGACCAAACTGTGTTGGAATAAAAAGTTTTCTAGCCACGTAAAACAAATGGAGGGCAACGTCTTCACTGTGTCCCAATAAAACAGTAAAATATGCCTTCTCAGGGAAAAGTCTAGAGTCAAACCGTTAGTTTTGTATAGCACCAAAAATAATCCCTGGCAGAGCAATCAGTTTTGTGATTATTTGGTTAATGTTTGCTTCACCTCTTGTGGATAAAGGGTAAATTTACCTTTATTAAAGGCACCTTTGACCCAGGGTTAACTTCCTTGTTTGTTACTTTGGAAATTGTGGCCTTATTGCTGTGTTATGAGGCAAACACTGGGCTTAGAAAACACCCATGACTGGCAGACTGGGAAAGACTAAGTATGAACTACAAATGTCTGGTGTGAAGTGGCAACTTTGGCCTTTCTTCAGTGTGGTAACTCTTGTAACTCAGCTTATCTGTTGTGGGGTCCCTGAAAGCTATGACTATGGAGTTATGATAAGAGATATTGACTCCCACAGGCCTGTGGTGCTAGGCCAAGGTGGATCCTACAACCATAGCAGAGCTGTCACTCAAGGCAGGTAGCAGTCAATTGGTGGACTGCTGTGTAGATCAGCATAGGGGCTTCTGCTGAAGAGAAGCAACTGATGCTGCCCTGTCGGGATTCTGTGATGCTTATTCTATGTTCTTCTAAGTAAACCTGATGCCAATGTGGCTCTGCTTGTCTTCTGAGTCTAAATGTCCAGTTAAGCAGACCTCCAGGTGGCTGTTGTACCATAAGCTTCAAGAAGGCTCATGACATGCCTGTTTTGTTAACTACTATATCCCCACTGCTCAGCACAGTGTGTGGCACATGGTAGAAGATCAATATATGCTTATTGAAAAAAATTGGCCCTGGACCTCAAAAGGTAGGTAATAAACCTAAGTACCATTTAAGAAGATTTCATAAATGGGAATTAAATCAGGATATTCCTTTATGTTGTCTTCGTTGAACAATATCTTCAGAACTTCTAGATTAAATTTCTTCTCCAGCTCGTCGAGAACATTGTACACCACGTTATTTATAGGGACCAGGTTTCTACAAGATGTTTCGCAATCCTTAAAAAATATTGAATGGAAAAAATATAAGTACAGATTTCAACGAGCATTGGAAAGTAATTTTATGATTAATGTATTCCAATTTCCCTTCATAGGTATTTTCTTTTATAAAATTTTATAATTTTTTAATATTCACACAACTACTAAAAGAAACACTTAAAGCCTTTCTCCTTAAAATTACCCATTGATGAGTCTGATCTCTTCACCCTCACTTATTAGATGTAAAAAGGAGCAATTTTGAAGAATAAAAGTGGGTTAAAGTTAAAGGATGTGTAGCCCTTTAAGAGCCTGGCTGAGATGTTTAGGAGTAGACTTAGTAGGTGATGAGTGGCTGTTCTGTTTGATGGACACTCTCTGCCCTTTCCCAGGAATGACTTGGCCTGAAGGGCTCAGGGAAACCAGGTGACCATTCTCCCCTTGCTGTCAGCTTGGCCAGAGGAGGCATACTCATAGGCAAAGGGAAGACTTGCTGTTCTGTGTCTCCAACAGGGCCTATTGGTGAAACTACCAAAATTAAAAAAATTAAAGAAGGAAAGAAAAAGAAATCTGAAAGATGTTGGAGAAAGAATAGCAAACATCTACTCCCAAATTTGTCCTAACCATACGCTAATTCCTGTGGGTTTTAATGTTCTTAAATCGAGATATTTTAAATTGATATTAATTGAAATAAAACGCCATGTTACTTACTGTTTCAGTAAATCAATTTATTAAAATTAGGCGTCAATTCATTAAAATTATTTTTAATTTATATTCTATTTTGTGTTTCCCTACTGGACAGTGTACGTTTACGGAGTATACCTGTTTCTGACCCACCTTATTTCCAGTGCCGTTCACCCTGACACCAGAGGGTGCCATGGACACCATTCCTTCAGTTAGAAGCAGGATCATCTTTGGTGATTTCTGCTTCTCCCCTCCCCTTCTGCCTTACAGAAGCACTTACAGAAATACTTGAAAAGATATCCCACTCATAGAACACCACTCAGTGAGCTACTTGTACCACAAAGCTTGGGTCTAGGATATCAAAGCCCAATTTACTTTGGAGCTGGTTTACCAGATTGTGACATTATAAACTTTACTTACTTCAAACATTTCGTTTGTGATGAATTCATGGTCACGGAGGAGCTGAAGGAATGGAAATGTCTTTTCTATTGCATGTGAAATCTTCACCTTCAATCTTTTGAAGTAACTGAATATAAGGTCATAGTTAAGCCTCCCATCTATGTTCTGCTCTTCTGTGGACATCCTAGGGAAAAAGGATACCATGTAAAAACAGTCA
Organism: Eulemur rufifrons; assembly: GCF_041146395.1. Classification (NCBI taxonomy): domain Eukaryota; kingdom Metazoa; phylum Chordata; class Mammalia; order Primates; family Lemuridae; genus Eulemur; species Eulemur rufifrons. The sequence goes on from NC_090983.1 coordinate 8,431,564, forward strand.
TGAGAATTCCGATATGTCTGTGGAGGATGTAATATTTTATATATAAATGATAGGCTATGATGAACCAACACATATAAAACAGGTGGTCCTGAGTAGAGGCCAGAGCAAATGGAATTGAAGCAACAACAAAAAAGACAGAATAGAAGAAAACATGCAGGTTATGAAAGACTATTACATAGGACTGAAAAATTCCTGTCCATCCTGATCAAAGGCATTGTAAAGATATCTTCACCTAAACATAACTAGAATATTTTTTAATTAAAAAATCTAAATTCCTATAAAATCAAGGTGGAATAAGCAGGTTATCCATACAGAAATGAAAAACAATGGTATAAAAATAAATTCCAACCTTGAAAATGCATCTTAATTAACAACTAAGAAAATTAAATCTCTGAAAGATAAAAACAATCTCAGAAAGGTAAAAACAGGCTGTTAAGGGAGAAATATCATCCTAAATCATAAAATTAATTCATAAATATTATGTGGTATAATAATGACAATGAGATGGTTAGCTATAAAATCAGAATTTCACGAATATATTAATGATATTTCCTGGGACATCCAGTTCTGTTTTGTGTTAACATAAATTTGTTTGTGCTATTGTTATATATAGTGAATATTTTTCAGCATCTTAATTGCAGAAATTACTGCTGTTTCCTGTGAAATTAATATTACACCTGAGTCTGTAATTCTGGCTCCTATTTGATCATTTTATTGCTATGATAATATTTTAATCAACATCTCTATATTCCTAAATGCTATGACAACTCATAAGCTTTCTTTGTCAAACCAGAGGGAATTATCAGCATTTCCTAGTACCCAAAATGCAGTAGGGAATAATATTACCACTTAATTGTTTTTTACTTCTTTTTCTTTAAAAAAATTGTTTTTGCTCCCCTCCCTCACATTACTGCTTTTTAATTCATGTAAAAAATGTTTCTGGCTATAAAGATTGTAGATAAGGGAGAAGCATATCTTCCCCTTGATTAAAGACCCCACTAAAGTGCCAAGGAAGGAATTAGATTCACAATGACAAAAGAGAATGATAGAGAACAATGAGTAGATGAAAAATTGCAACCAGAGGAGAGACTTGCTACTGTAGGTGAAGAATGCTTCCAGAGATCAGGAAAGCAATTAGTGTGCCCTGTAGAACTCTGAAGAGGCAGTGGAGATTGAGAGGGAGACACAGGGCTAAAAATTGATGTGTTATTTGAAAAATGAAGAACAGAATAGTCCATCCCCTGCCTGTCAACCCACATTCTGACTACATGCAGCCAGGCAGCCTCTCAGGGGCAAACATTGCTGTCATTTCTTTCACCATATGTTAATACTGATATTAGATTTCACACAAATGGAATAACACATAATGTATGCTTTTGTGTCTGCCATTTTTGCTCATCATCCATGTTGTTGCATTGAATAGCAGTTTGGTCCTTTTTTTTCTATTTTTGAGTCGTATTCCATTTTGTGAACCTATCACAATCTGCTTATTCATTTTCTTGTTGAAAGACATTTGGGTTGAATCCAGTTTGGAACTAGTATGAATAAAACTGTAGAAGTCTTTTTGTGGTAAGATGTTTTCATTTTTCTTGGGTAAATAGCTAGGAGTAGAATTGCTGGGTCATTGTGTAGGAGCATGTGTAACCATTTTAGAACCTATTAAACTGTTTTTCAAAGACCATTAGAGATGGTCTTTCTAATTTCAGCTATTCTAGTGTGTATGATATGACATCTTATTTTGGTTTTAATTTGTTCTTCTTTAATGACTAATGATGTGAAGCATATTTTCATGTGCTTATTGGATATATATATGTATATATATGTGTGTGCATATCTGTCCCAGTCTTTGGTACATTTATTTTATTAAGTTTTCTTTTACTTACTGATGAGTAGAAGGATTTTTTATATAATATGGATAGGAATGTTTTCTGTGATTTATGTATTATAAATATGTTCTCACAGTCTGTGGTTTTCCTCTCCTTTCCTTAAGCATGTTTTTTGATGGGCAGACATTTTTAAGCATAGACAAATTTGGAAGAACTGACATCTTAACAATATTGAGCTTCTAATCTGTTAACATTGTATATCTTTTCATTTATTTAGTTTTATTTAATTTTACCTAGCACTGTTTATAGTTTTCAGTATATAAGTCATGCATTCATTAAATGCATTCCTAGTTATTTTATTTTTTTTCATGCTACTTAAAGTAGTATTGCTTTTTAAATTGCTTATTAGTGTTATATGGAAATAGAATTGGTTTGAAAAATATTAACCATGCATTTATAGTATTGCTAAATTTGTGTATAACTTCCAGGAAAGTATTTATAGATTTTTGGGAGATTTTATAGAAAATAATTATGTCATCAGAAAATAAAGACTATTTTACTGATTCTTTTCTGACAATTATTTCCTTTGTCTTATCGCACTGGTTAGGAGTTTAAATACAATGCTGACATGGTGAGCATGGACTTCCTTGCCTTGTTTCCAATTTTAGGGAAAAAGCATTGAGTATCACCATTAAGAATGATGTTATATGTATATGTATATGTATATATACACACATACATTATATATACAAAAATATGTATTTTGAAATAGACTAAGGGAGTTCTTATCTATTCCTAATTTGCTTAGAATTTTATCATGAACAGATGTTGAATTTCATCAAGTGTATTTACTGAGATATTCATATGATTTTCATTTTTATTCTTTAATTGTTAAATCACATTGGTTCATTTGCAGAGCCTCATCTTAAGTAGGAATAGATACACAAATCAACAGACAGTTGAGGAAATATTCCAATATTAGAAAGAATAATATTTTAAAAAGAGCAAAAAAGTTACTATAGCAGAAATAGAGATATTGTAGGAATAGGGGAAAAATTTCCAATAGTAACTATTTGAATGTAAAGGTTCAAATTTTATAAACAAACTCACAATATTGAGTTAACTGGTAAAGGGAAATGTGAGTTAAGTGATTTGTTTCAAGCATGAAAACAATATTCTTGAATAATATGGTTTCCAATTTAATTATGACAATTACAGATATACAGACTAAGGAATGAATTTAAAAAGCTAAAAGTAACAACTAGGTGAGTAAATTCAAACCCTATAAAGCCTTATGAAACACTGAAAAATAAAAAGCACATAACATAGTTTGAATTTTTAGAGAGATAAAAGAAAAAGACAATGAGTTATAAAAGATAAAATTTTAAAAAGTTACAAACGATTAGTTATAACACTAAATATATATGAAAAAATGATATTGAAAGGCATAAATCCAACTAGGTCACAACTAAGACAAAGTGACACAAAATTTGTTGAATCAAAGATAGGCAAGTTAAGGAATGCAACTGCAAACAATAAAGAAAGCAAGCATGTTCCCATCAATGCCAAAACAAAAGTCAATAAACAAATAATGGGACAAATGTTTTATGAACATTGAAAAGCAATTCACCTCTAGCCATGTGGAGACACCTCAAAGAGATACAAGTAGAACTACCATTTGATCCAGCAATCTCATTACTGGGCATCTACCCAAAAGAACAAAAGACATTCTATAAAAAAGACATCTGCACCTGAATGTTTATAGCAGCACAATTCACAATTGCAAAGATGTGGAAACAACTCAAGTGCCCATCAATACATGAGTGGATTAATAAAATTTGGTATATGTATATCATGGAGTTCTATTCAGCCACAAAAAACAATGGTGATATGGCACCTCTCATATTATCCTGGATAGAGCTGGAACCCATTCTACTAAGTGAAGTAACCCAAGAATGGAAAAACAAGCACCACATGTACTCACCATCAAATTGGTTTTAACTGACCAACACTTAAGTGCACATATAGTGATAACATTCATCAGGTGTCAGGCAGATGGGATGGGGGAGGAGAGGAGGGGTATACACACACATTATGAATGCAGTGTGCACCATCTGGGGGATGGAAATGCTTGGAGCTCTGACTTGGTGGGGCAAGGTCAATATACGTAACCTAAGCATTTGTACCCCCATGATATGCTGAAATAAAAAAGAAAATAAAAACAATTCATCTCTAGTTTTTGACTCTTTATGTATGCAAAATATATAGGGTCTGGATAATTTAAAATGATTTATTATTTAATCTTGTGACTTAAAAACAGAGTACACATTTTTTCTCAGTATCTTTGAAATACATATCAATATTGAGCATAATCTTGGTCACAAAAGAAGTCAAATGGATCTGAATAGGCAGCTTAGAGAAAAGAAAATTAAAATGTCCAACAAACATACAAGTGTATACATACTAAAACATCAATGATAAACCATTTCTCACCCATTAGAATGGCAAATACAATTTCATTAGGACCAGATAGCTTTACTGGTGAATTCTATTAAATATTTAATGAAGAACTAATACTGATGCTTCTCAAACTCTTTCCTCCCCTCCAAAATAAAAAGGAGGAAACACTTCCAAACTCATTTTATGACAGTATAATTACTCTGATACCTAAGCCAGCTCAGAACACTACAAGAAAATAAAATTATAGACCAATATCCCTGATGAACATAGGTGCAAAATTTGTCAACAAAATACTAGCAAGCCAAATTCAACAGTATGGTAAAAGAATCATTCACCATGATGAAATGGGATTTATCCCTGGGATGCAAGGATGGTTCAACATATGTAAATCAATAAATGTGATATACAACATTAGTAGAATAAAAGACAAACATTATATGCACATTGTAATAGATGCAGAAAAAGCATTTGAAAATCCAACATCCTTTTATGATAAAAATTTTAACAAATTAGGTATAAAAAATGTACCTCAACACAATAAAGGCCATATATGATGAGCCCATAGCTAACAACATACAAAACAATAAAAAGCTGAAAGCTTTTCTTCTAAGACCAGGAACAAAACAAGGATGCCCACTCTTACCACTTCTACTTAACACAGTACTGAGGGTTCTAGCTAGATCATTTAGGCAAAAAAAAAATAAAAGCATCCAAAAAAGAAAGAAAGAAAAAAGTAAAATTGTCTCTACTTCCAGATCACATGGTGTTTTATATATATATATATATATATATATACACACATATATATATATTAATAAAAATCCCTAAAGAAAAAATCCACCAAAAAATTATTAGGAAAAGTAAAAGAATTCTGTTAAGTTGCAGGACACAAAATCAACATACAAAAATCAGTTGTGTTTCCATACACTAACAATAAATTATCTGAAGAAAACTTAAGCAATCTTTTATTCAGCAGCATCAAAAGAATAAAGTCTTAAGAATAAATTTAACCAAGAAAGTGAGGGCTTTAGACACTGAAAATTATAAGACATTGATGAAAGAAAACTGCAGAAGACACAAATAAATGGAAAAATATCCTGTGTTCACGGGTCAGAAGAATTACTATTGTTAAAATGTCCTTACTACCTATAGTGATCTATAGATTCAGTACAATGCCTATCAAAATTCAAAGGTCATTTTTCACAGATACACGAAAAACAAAACTAAAATTTGTACAGAAGAACAAAAGACCCCAAATAGCCAAACCAATCTTTATTTACTTTTTATTTTACTGAATTTTTTAAATTTTTAAAAAATTTTTTGAGACACAGTCTCATTCTGTTGGCAGGCCAGAATACAGTGGCATCATAATAGCTTCTTGCAAACTCACACTCCCATGCTCCAGCCATCCTCCTGACTCAGCCTCCCTAGTACCCAGGACTTCAGGCACCACCCCACCCTACTAATTTTTCTATTTTTTGTAGAGTTGAGGTATCACTGTGTTGCTTAGGCTGTCCTTGAGCTCTTGGGCTCAAGCAATCCTCCTGCCTTGGCCTCCCAAAGGATTACAGGTACGAGCCACCCCACGCCTGGCCCAAAGCAATCTTTAGAAAGAACAAAGCTGAAGGCGTCTCAGATTTCAAACTGTATTACAAAGCAATAGTGACCAAAACAATATGATACTGGCATGAAAACACACGCAGAAACCAATGGAACAGAATCACGAGCCCAGAAATGAACAAATACATATAGTAATATTTGGCAATGATGCCAAGAATGCACTATGGGGAAAGGGTGGTCTCTTCAATAAATGGTGCTGGGAAAACTGAATATCCATGTACACAATAATGAAATTATATTACTCAAAAAATTAACTTAAATGGGTTAAAGACATAAATGTAAGACCTGAACTCATAAAACTCTTAGAAGAAAACAGGAAAAAAGGTCCTTGACATAGGTCTTGGCAATGTTTTTTTTGGATACAACATCAAAAGCACAAGCAACAAAAGCAAAAATAAACAAATGGGACTACTTCAAACTAAAAAGCTTGTGCACAGCAAAGGAAACAATAAACAGGATGAAAAGACAACTACAGAATGGAAGACAATATTTGCAAACCATTTACCTGATAATAGTAACCCTTATATGTTCAAAATATATAAGAACTTCGTACATTTCAATATAAACAAACAAACAAACAAAAAAACCCAAATATAATTCAATTGAAAAAATGGGGAAGGGACCTAAATAGACATTCTTCCAAGAAGACATATGAATGGCCAACAGGTAGATGAAAGGTGCTCAATGTCACTAATTACCAGAAAAGTGTAAATTAAAATTACAATGAGCTATCACTTCACACTTGTTAGGATGGGTATTATAAAAATGACAAGATAAAAATGTTGGTAAGGGTGTAGAGAAAAGAGAATCCTTGTGCACTGTTGGGGAAATGTAAATTGGTATAGTCATTATGGAAAACAGTATGGAAGGTCCTCAAAAAATTAAAGATAAAACTACCATAGGATCCAGCAATCCCACATCTGGGTATACGAGAGCTGTCCGGAAAGTATTCAGCCATTTTTAATACTAGTTTTCATATTACACGGCTGGATTCTTTCCAGACAGCCCTCATATATTCAATGGTAACAAAATCAGTATCCTGAAGGGTTATCTGCACCCCAAGGTTAACTGCAGCATTATTCACACTAGCCTAGACATGAAGATAACCTAAATGTCCATTAGTGGAGGAATGAATAAAGAAAATACAAAGGAATATTATTATATATTAATATGTATAACATATTTTATATCATAATGTATTTTATATGCACACACAATGGAACACTGAGCCACAGAAAAGAAGGAAATCTTGCCATTTGTGACAACACCGATGAATCTTGAGGGCATTATGCTCAGTGAGATAAGTCAGACACAGAAAGACAAATACTGTATGATCTCACTGATTGTGGAATCTAAAAATGTCAAATCATTGAGAGTGGAATGGCAGTTGCCAGGGGTGGGGGAGTGGGGGAAATGGAGAAATGTTGGTCAAAGGGTATAAAAGTTCACTTATAATATAAATAAGTTCTGGGTATTTAATGTACCATATGGTGACTACAGTTAATAATAATGAGACCTATCTAGAAAGTATCCAGCCATGTAATATGAAAAATAGTGTTAACAATGGCTGGATACTTTCCAGAGAACCCTTGTATACTTGAAATTTGCAAAGAGAATAGATCTTAAATGTTCTCACCACACGCACACCAAAAAGTAACTATGTGAGGAGATGGATATGTTAACTAACTTGAATGTGGCAATCATTGTACAATATTTACATATATCAAATGATCACGTTGTACACCTTAAATGTATCCAACTTTGTCAATTATATCTCAATGACACTGAAAAAAAGGAAAGAAATAAAAAGGAAATCACAACCAAATATTTTAACTTCTGGTCACTTTTTAATTCAAACAATTTATATCATGTTCTGTGTTTCCAAAGTATTACATTATGCTTCTCTGTAGAATGACAAATGTTTTTAAACTTTGGATATGATTTTAACTGAAAAATTTACATCCCCCCAAAATAAATAAATAAACACAGTTTTACATACGTTTTTTAAAAGCTTATATAGACTCAGAGAATGAATATTTAAAGCACATACCTAGATATATTATCAAGAAAATAGAGAAAATCAAGGCCAAAGAACAAATCATGAAGATTTCAGAACACTTGAATAAATGAAGACATATACATGTCTGTAGCTGGGATCATTCAGAGTTGTTTAAAATGTAAATTCTTCCTAAATCTAACTCTTCATTCACTGTCTCTCAGTTGAATCCTAGCAAGATAGATTACAAAATATTACCTATAAAATCATAGTAAGTAAAACATTTCAGTATTGAAACAAAAAATAGAACCATAGGTCAGAACAGGGGTCACCTATACAGATTCATACGGAAGAGAGAAGATAGTACAGTAGTCCCTGCCATTTGAATGTGGTCTCTCTCTCTCTCAAAATATCTCATTGTACTGTAGATCTTAGGCAAACTCAGCATACAATTGTCTTTTCTTTCCTTATTGTCTAGAATGTTCATCTTTTCAGTTAAAGGAAGCAATTTATGGCTTATTCATGGCATATCTGGGTTGCTAGCATCACCACTGTCCTACGTCGGGGCCATTATTAAGTAAAATAAGGGCTCCTGAACACAGCACTGCGATACCACAACAGTTGATCTGATAACTGAGACAGCTTCTAAGTGACTAATGGGTGGGTGGGTGGCATTTACAGCATAGAGGTGCTGGACAAAGGGATGGGTCTCACCCCAGGTGGGACTGAGTGGGACTGCATGAGATTTTTATCACACTATTCAGAATGGCCAGCAATTTATAACTTATGAATTGTTTATTTCTGGAATTTTCCACTGAATATTTTCAGACCTTGGTTGACCCCTGGATTAATTGAAACCATGGAAAACAAAATTGTGGATAAGGGAGGACTACTATGGTTTATAATAGCATAAAGATATCAAATATCTATGAAGAAATCTAGAAGTACAAAGCCTTCAAATAGAAAAATAGAAATTTATTAGAAAATATTTGTAAATTAGTAATATATATATATAGCATATACATGAGATGGAAGACATAATATTGTAAAGATGTCAATCCTCTTCAAATCGGTCCATAGAGTCATGGCAATCTCATACAAAATCCCAATAAGATTTTGAGAAGCTGATTTGGAAACACAAAGGTCAAGACACTTTGGAGGAAGAGGAGACGTAGATTTACTCTACTATGTAGCAGGAGTTGTTGGGAAGCTGTCGCCATTGTGACAGTGTGGTACTGGCACAAGCAGAGGCAATCACGGACCGACGGCAGAGAAGAGAGAGCACAGAAAAGCACCTGCCTATATGGCAACGTGGTTAAGGAAAAGGGTAACGCTGCAAATCAGTGGGGAAAAGGATGGTTTAATCAATTATTCATGTCCTCAGAAAAATTGTTAAGAATCAAAATAGAGCCTTAAAACTGTAGCTCAGAGAGGAAACAATTTGGCCTCATACAAGGAAGGAAATGTGAAAACAAAATTTCACTCGGATTACGTCTGAGGAAGTGGGAGGTTGGGGGTGAGGCACAACAGCCACAGTAGGCACAGGAGAGAACAAAGGAACACAGAATGCAATCTGAACAAGATGAGCAGAATGTCCCCACAGTGCTTAATGCCACACAAAACCTAAATAAAGCAAGACCGTGAAAATGGGACAATAAATTAATAAAATAATGGGGTAAAGTGGAGATTGCACAGTTGTAGAAACAAATTAAGATCCCTCTCAAATAGAAAGAATCCATTTTTTAAAAAAATAGAAATTACAAGAAACAAAACCCTATTAAAAATCAGATAATTGTCATGGAGGAAAAGCTTGAGACAACCGTTATTAACACAAAGTAAAGAACTGAAAAGATGAAAGCACTAGGCAGCAGATAAAAGCTATGAAGGCTAAAGTTGCTCCACTGTAAGAATAATTTGGCCTAAAAATTGAAAGAGAAGAAGTTTTCAGAGATATAGAAGAAGAAACTTCTCCTGAAATAAAGGTAGAAGCAAATCTGCCACCTTGAAGATCACAAGAACTACCTTATACCTGGCAGTGCTCATGGAACATGTCAGTAACCTTCTGCAGCACTTTATTTATAGCAATTAGTGCGCATCTATCTTATAAAATCAGGACCACCATGGTCTATATGTTGAATTTTAAGCTTTAATAAGATAAAAGACAGGAAAAGTATATTTATACTTATTGGAATATTTAATGAACTCTCTCATATCATGAAAGAAAGGACAAACACATCAACTGAATAACATTGGCAAAAAAAAAAAATAAATGAGTAATTCAAAGAAGAGGGAATTTAAATGGCCAATAAAAATGAAAAACTGTTCAGCTTCCCACATAATGAAGAAAATACCAATTAAAACAGGATGCAACTTTTTATCCATCAGCTTTGCAAAGTTCGGCTGGGTGTGGGGAGATGGCTTGTTCGTTTCATCTGCTATTGGTAGAAAAATATATTGATTGATTCAGTCACTTAGAAAGGCAATTTGGCAGGATCTATAAACAAGTAAATGTTAACACCCATTGTGTCAATAATTCCCTTTTTTTAGGTGTTGACACAAGTTAAATACTTGTATACATGCAAAAAGCCCAAAGGAAATATGTAATCATTGTTATTACAGCTTATTGGTAAAAGTGAACTGAAAACAACCTATATATGTCTTTCAACTTAAAAAATTATGGTGTATCAGCCAGGAGCAGTGGCTGCACCTGTAATCCGGGCACTCTGGGAGGGCAAGATGGGACTATTGCTTGAGCTCAGGAGTTCAGGACCAGCCTGAGCAAGAGCCAAACCCCGTTTCTACTAAAAATACAAAAATTCTCCATGCTCAGTGGCATGTGCCTGTAGTCCCAGCTACTTGGGAGGCTGAGGCAGGAGGATCACTTGAGCCCAGGAGTCTGAGGTTGCTGTGAGCTATGATGATGCCACTGCACTCCAGCCAGGGCCACAGAGACTCTGTTTCATAATTAAATAAATAAATACATACATAAATAAATTTTTTAAAAATAGTGGCATATCAATTCTATAGAATAGCATTTAGCTGGTAAAAAGAATGAGGTAGGTCTATATGCATTAAGGTGAAAAGATGTCTAAGATTTCCACTATTATGATAAGTGAAAATGCAGAAGGGCATGTGCAACATAATCCCATTTATTACAAGACTGGAACACAAATTTTGTATTTACAAAAACACACTGAATATAGGTAAGCAAGTAGGAAAAGATGAGGAAGGCTGAACTCAAGACTCTCCACCGGGCCAGGAAAGGAAGCTACTGGGGCGGGGGGGGCGGGGAGGAGGGGGGCAGTGAGTGGTAAGGATTTTTTCCTCTATATACTTCCATATTGGTTACAACTTTATGAACATGAATGTATAATATATTTATTTTTTATAAAAACATTTAAATTAAAAAATTAAGCAGTGTTATTTCTGAATCCATTACTAGAGAAAAGATAGGATTTCTATCCTTTTTCCTTTCAGAGGTATCCCCCATCCTGCAACAGGAAATTAAAGTAAAAATAGAAATATTCAGCCTACACTAGTCTTTTGCCGTCCTGGGCCTTTCTCTTCCTTTTCCTTTCTCTGATCAAGGTCAATGGAGGAAGAATCAGACCCCAGGACAGTCATGGGAACATCCTGGGAGTCGCAGGAGCCGCCCCTTCGCCCCGCCCCTTCCCAGGACAGGTGAGACCACAACATCTAACGTTTAAGGTAAGCCAGGTGTTTACCCCAGAGCGTCTATTTTCTACTTTCTTTGACACGACCTATGTGAAAGTAGAATAAGGCAGAGGGACAGGAGAGGGTGCAAAGCAGGACTGAACTCAAAGCTTCAGACATGAACGGCACTAAACGCATAAAAGCAGCAATATTGCCAGAGATTAGGAGGGAAATAAAGACTCACCTGATGCTCAGGTCGTGGCCTCCACCTGCCATTCTCAGAGCCTGGGCTCTGATTCGTCCAGTCTTCCTGGCCTGTGCCCACTGTGGCTGCCCAGAAATTCTGCCCACAGACTGAAGTACCCAGAGAAGGCTCCGCCCAAATGGGGAAAAGAGAAGTGAAACTATTTTTCCAAGCTCCTGACCTGCTGTGGACACTGCGTCTCTCCCTGTTTACTCCAAGCCATTCTCAGCTTCCCGAAATGTGGCAGAGGGATGGAGAGAGGCCCTGGGTAACACCTAGAGGACCAGGGAAGGAGGACCCCAGGACGAGCAAGGGCTAGCTCCCAGGAGCCCACATGTTTGTGCAAAGGACAGAAAAAACATCCACTTGAACCCAAACTGTCTTCAGCTGCTTCTGCCTTCCAGAGGGCAACACAGTATATGTGGGAAGGCGTGGGGGTAAACTCCATGTTTACTCTTCCCCCTGCTGAGAAGGCTGGGGTGGTGGGGGCAGCTTGGAGGGAAAGCCAGAAATGTCAAATCGCTCTCAGGCCCGAGGGAGAGCCTGCACTGGCCGGAGTTAGGTCTGCACATTGGCACACAGGGCTGGAGAGAGCCGAAATGCCCGGCATTAGACACCGGGGAGGATGTGCTGGGGCAGGACGCTGGCGCCAAGTTGGTGACAACGGTTAGCATTTTAGGTGCAAGGCTTTAAGGCCTGTTGACTGAGGGGCTGCTTTACAGCACCAGGGGTGAAGAAGAGACACCTGAGCTTCAGAGAAGTCACTGGAAGCCTGAGAGGGCAAATGCTTCTCGTTGGAGGAAGCTGGAGGTTGGAACCAGGTGATCTAGAAAGGATGGGCAGGTGACTCTGGCTGGGGGTGACGTCTGTCTCGGAGCTGTGTCTGTGCAGATCGTTCACTCAGATTCGGATCCATCATTCCGCACAGAGTGAGCAGTGACCTAGGAGACGCTCTGCATCAGCACAGCAGCAAAGGTGAAGACAGGGAGGCCGGGGGGAGCCGGGGGCGTTAGAATCCAGGGCCCGAGGTGAGCAGAGGGCGGAGCAGGGCACGATTCAGGGGCCAGAGGGGCACAGTGCTCCGGGGATGTTTTCCACACTGGCTCCCACTGAATCCCACCTCCTCCAGCTGTGGACAAGGGTGACTGCTCAGTCACACTTGGAAATATGGGAGAAGGGGGTTTCCACCCTCGCTCCACTTCTGTTCTTTCTTTCCCCAAAGGAGCAAGTGAGCACCAGTCTGCTTGGGACAGATCCAGGACACTGATGAGGACATCTTTTCCAGAGAGCAGGGTCCCTGGGCCTACCAGGTGCTGCACACCCTTAGGTCTCTCCTTCTGTGTCTCTCCGCCAACCCCCCGACTGTGGGCAGAGGAGCTGGTGAGCTGAGCCTCTGTTGGGCACAGCTGTCCTCTGCTCCCAGCCTCCCCTTGGCATAGCGGCTCCAGCTAGGCCAGGCTCGGACCAGACCAGCCTGCCGTGGTGTCCCCTCTCTCTCTTCTCTCTGTCCCTAGGCAGCAGGCAGGCGCAGGCCACAGCTGAGCCAGCACTGACATAAATGTGCCAGTTTTTCCCCGGGTCTGCGTAGGGTCTGCTAAGGTCACACCTGCAATTCCAGGCCAATGGGCAGCGGGCTGGGCGGGGAAATCCACACACGTTGACCCTCTCGGGTGGACACTCCCATGCCGGTGCTGCCCTTGGCAGTGGGGAAGGGGACATTCATGCAGATGGGGTTAGAAAAAGCTGAGCACGCACCACTCTGCAAAAGCAATGGCAGTTTATGAAGAATCTGCAGCTCTTTGTGGAGAAAACAAAGTTTCTTTGATCCAGACAACAATGTCAGACCCACTGGGATTGGGAAAGGGCAGGATCAAATTAAGAAGCAGGCTGAACCTCTAAAATCCTGCTGGACTGATGGGAAGGAAATAATGCAGCTCCTGGGGCATTTTCAGAGGCTGTGAGGAGCAGTGGCAACAGGGAACCTTCCTCCTGTCACAGAAGTAGCTCATGTTACTGGAGCCTGGAAAACTGGGCAGCAGGAGAGCAGTCATCGAGGAAGGACACAGGCAGGGGACCCAGCAAGGTGACGGGTGTCGTAAGCTTCCCCAAGAGCAGTTTCAGTTCAGACTTCAGAAGTGGGGGTGATTCCCCAAGCTGGGTGGACACTGTGGGGACCGAAAGTGCATCCCCGAGATGACTAAGGCAGTCGGCATCCTGGACAGGAGAGTTCAAGGGCAGGAGGCAGCCGCAGGCGCAGGGACAGCACCCACTGGGGTGTGAGGGTGGAGAACCTGGCTACCCTCCAGCGGGGAGAAATGGAGAGTGAAGAGCAGGAGCCTGGGACCTCCAGGGGAGCACTCAGTCCTGCTGCAGCGTCTCCTCCTAGGAGCTGGACACCAGTCAGGGCCACATGCCAGGTCTCTGCCTGTCCCCTCCTGTCTCATGTGGGAGACTTCTCTGACTGGGGTCCTTGGGGAATGGGAGAGTCTGCCCCTTGTTGGGTCTCCCTGGAGTCATCCTGTCTGCAGGGACCAGGGCCCTGCTGGCTCCTCCCAGCTCAGGAGCACAGGGACAGGGGACTTCGTGGGCGTGCGGTGAGGGGTGGTTGGTTGGAGCAGCCTGAGGCCATGTGGATAAGCCCAATTCTAGGTTTCAGTTTTAGAGATGCTGTTTTAGTGACACATCAATGCCACACCCCCCACTGCAGCTTTTATCAGAATAAAACTGGTATTTTGATCCCCATCCATCTCTCCTTTTTGCCTACCTCTCAGTTAGTTTGGAACTCAGGTATGAAAAAGGTATACATTTTGGGGGAGCCTCTCACACCGTAAAGGGTTCAAGCATATGGGTATATGTCTGTCTCCTCAAATTCTGTCCTACCTGTGCCCCAGATGGGCAGAGACTGACTGGGGTCATATCCCCCTGTAATTGCATAATTGTGATGCAATTATCCCCTGAGCTCAGAGGGCATTGGTGGCAATATATCAGCATTTGGGGCCTGGGGTAAAGCTGAGACCAAGCCTTGCCTCCCTCTCCTGGTCCTCTGCTTGGCAGAGCTAAGGTGGTGGAGGCTTTGGCCACCTGAGGCTGCAGGTTTGGAGGATGCCAAGGGATTGTTGGGGGTGCAAATGTGGTTATTTCTATTGAAAGGGAGTGAATCCTGGAAAAAGGGATGAATGGGAAGAGCTGTCATGGCAGAGGAGGAAGAGGTTAAAGGGTGAGGGCTTGTGGGGAGTGGGGAAGGGAAGGGGAGCACAGGAAGTCCATCTGGGCACCGGCTGAAAGTCCAGGGAGCATTCATGAGAAACACCCCTGAGGAAGCCACAGTCCTTGTGCAGCACCAGGAGCAAGGGCGCTGGCCTAGGGCCACATTCCAGTCCCCACCTACAGTCTGCAAGATCACCCGTAGTCCTTCAGTTTAAGCCCCTGTTGTATGCACAACAGGACAAAGGCAGATATCACCTGTACCCTGGCACAGACTCCCACGGCTCGCTGATACCAGCTCATGTATCTTTCCCATGACCAGCCCATTCAGCAAGGCCGACACAGACACACTGTGTGCACACAAGGCAAGGAAGGGCCTGTGATTCCATCTCTCATTTTAGCAGCCCAGTGTCCCTGTCACCGCTGCCCAGTACCTGCTTTCCTCCCCTACTTAGCTCTAGCCACATCCCCACTCCCCTCTAGTGGCCATGATCGGAATTACAGTCTCCTTAGAGCTGGGCTCTGTGGAAACAAAAGGAAAATGTTTCTCTTCTCAAGATTGCAGCTATCCAAACACAACCCAAAGCTCTGTTCTTGTCCCTGAGGGGGAATCAATGAGAATGAAGTGGTTTGAGTACAAAGGAAAGAGAAGTTTATTAATTTGCTGGGAAATGAGAAGGACAGTGCACTAGTGTCTCAAAGCCTACCATCCTCCCTTTACGCAGAAACACAGGGCTTGTTAAAAGGCTTTTCAGCAGTGGGACTCAGGCCTGCTTGATCAGTGTCACTTCGGGCTATTGTTGCTTAACTATAATTCGTGTTTTTGGTCTTGTGTTTTGGTTCTTGGGCGATGGTGACCTTATCTCCAGTGACTATGACCTGGTGGTCTTTGTCCTTATGTGGACAATTCTGTTTAAAGATGATAAAAAACAAACAGCAAAGAACATCTTTCTGACCATTTGATCAGTGGCCGGTGGATGGAATGCAAGTTTTAATTCCCAAAAAGTGTGGGGTTTTTAGAAGGATAATGTGTGAAACTTTCCATTGCCTCTTTTCCCACCGTTACTTCTGTTGCACATTCCTCAGCGTCAATCTTATCCTTCCACGGCTATGTGAGGAGGGGTGACGTCGTCATCGAGCTGCTTCCTGCTAAATGGGGTGACGTTTTAGATGGAAGGTTTGTACTTGTTTATGCCATTTCTCTTTCTGTCAAGGCTTCGTTAGTAGACTTACAAAAATAACGATGCAAGAGATCACCAGGCGACAAAGGGCATAAGCAACAACTACAACTGTGAGGACTGACAAGGTGAAATGGGGGATACCTGATTGGAGGGCTTTCACCTCACTTGGCAGGCAAGAGAAAATATTAGAAAACCAATCACATATCCCTATCCCAAATCTCCACGTTCTGCAGTTTACCGTGACCAGGTAGCTTGCTGCCTAATTTTCTCAACATATACTTCCACCTCTGCAGAGGAATTTCTATAAGCACAGCATGGAGAATTAGCTACAACACAAATACCTCTCTATTCTGCTAAAATGTAGTCCAAAGCAATGGGATTATCAAGATCTTCTTGAGCTAAAGAGTCTAAAGATTTTTTTTTTTTTTTGAGCAGCTATGCAGTTTCATTGGCAATCATCCTCAAGGTCACAGATAGGTGCCAAGCAAGTGTTGACAAGCTTCCACTCCCCACCATGGAAGTAGACTGTAGCCAAAGAAGTACTCATCTCCATCTGGGATTTCCTCCCCCCGGAATACTGTTTTAGGATCCCCTAGATGGAGTCCCCATCTAAAATTTCCCTGGTTATTCATGAAAATAATTTCAGGGAGCTAGTCCGGTGAGTAGTCTGAGATCTGTTATGGACTGACAAGGGAGTGGTGAGGATTCCCAATAAACAAGTTCCCCCACTGTCCAGCTATTTAAGCAATTATAAGCTTAAGGACTTCCTACTTTGCCTACACAGACAAAAACGTATCCAAGGGGTGCATAGATAGTACCTGCTCCTGTTCAAAGATTTATAGAGTCATTCTCAGGTAGCATTTAAGTTAAGTTCTTAAACCAAAGGTCTGTATAAGGAAGTCTATATTGTCCTTCCTGGAGCTGACATATTGGTAATTTTCCTAAGCCTTGGGGATACATTTTTCCCTGGCATACTGTGGTACAAATTGGAGTTCCATGGTCCTTATGAGAGTAGCTAAAGCACTTATTAACAGGGTAATCTAGAGAAGGTGGGGCTCAAAAGACTATCAGTTACATTCTTATTAATAAAATGAGTAGTCAATGTGGGGAGACTGGTAGGTCAGTAGAAAGTGCACCAGTAGGACTGTGGGTCCTTACTGTTGCCCTGTACGTAGTGCCTGATATGGGACTGGGTAAGAAACATGGGACCGCTGACTACAGAACTATTAGTTGCACCCAGTAGGTGATCAAGAGACTGGCTTCTACAAATTCAAGAGTGTAGGAAGGTATACTGGTGAAATTATATACAGGAATAACTATGGGATCAGAATGGTCTTGCACTGCCTGAGGTTTAGGATGACAAACCCAGCAGTGAGACAGACTAGCAAAGGAGGAGGTGATAGTTTGGGAAATCCTCACTAAGGGGTTGTCTCTCCATTCTATTGATAGAATAAATAACCAAGGAAAAGTTAGCAAAAATATCAATGTTTTCATTTTTCCTTCTTCTTATACAGATACTTTAGATTGCCTAAAGGCTGGCCCATCCACTGGGGGCTTGTGTCTTCTTCTTCCACAGGACACCTCTTCACTCTGGTATGATGGACCCATTGACAGTTTCAACGAGATATGAGTTGTGAGAAGTACTTCATAGGGTCCCTTCCATTTCTCTGCCAGTTGTTTTTCAGATCCTCATTCTTTCCAGGCTTTAAGCAACACCTGGTCTCCTGGTTAAAAGGGTTGGGGTGCTCCCAATTGGGCAGGGGACTTGAAAGGGGCAAACTCTTTCAAGTAGTTAGTATTTATTTTATTTGTTTGACATAACACTTTATTCTGTTTTCTTCACTTATGGTGTTATTACCATTTTTACCTCGGGGCATTGGGAAGGGTCTCTCATAAACTATTTCATAGGGATTTATCATAAGCCTGCTTTTAGGGTCTACCTTATCCAGAGGAGGGCAACACCAACACCTTATCCCATTTTAGTTGGGTTTCCAGCATCAAATTTGCCATAGTTTTCCTTAAAGTATGATTCATTTTTCTCCATTTTTTTCCTGTAGATTGAAGTCACAAGGATGCATGCAATTTACATTCTAGATATAGAACTTTACTTACTTGTTGAGTTACCGCCAATATAAAAGAGTTTCCATTGTCACTCTGTATGGAGGAAGGGAGACCATACCTTGAAATGAGTTCCTTCTGAAAGATTCAGGTAACTGCAGATGCTCTCCCCATTTGGGTAAGGTAAGCTTCTACCTAGCCTAAAAAAGTATCCCCTAGTACAAGCAGCTATTTGAAGTTTCTAGACATTTTAATGATTTCTGAGTGAAATCAATTTGCCAATCATTGAAAGGGTGGGTCCCCTTATGTTGGGTTCCCTGTGCAGGAGGTCACTTTTCTGTTTTGGGATTGTTTCAAGCATGCAAAGCTGCTTTGAGTTATTTTTTGGATAGTTTGTTACAAACGGAGTCCTCTTAAATGAGGTCCCCACCAAATCCATTAAGGCAGCATGCCCATAATGTGTGTATTCATGTAGGTGCCTCAAAGGGGATGAACCAAGCTTTGGGTAGAAGGATGAGTCCATGAGAATTCTGTCTCCACTTAGCTGTGTCATCCCAAGTGTCAAAGCCCCAGCATTTGGCTGTCTTTCCATCCTCATCAGTATAATGGGGCTTATATTGATCTAAATCTAGCTGAGGTATCAGGGTCCCGATGAGTAGATCACCTTTAGCAGTTTTCTTGGCAGCCTTGTCAGTGGCCTGACTTTGTTTTGCAATTTAAGTGTCTCCTTTTTGGTGACCAGGACAGTGCATGGTGGCCACCTGCTTGGGCTCAGCCACAGCCAATATCAGGGCTATTATTTCAGTGACATACTTAATATCTTTATTTCCTGCCATCAGGAGACCATTCCATCCCGATGGCACCATGAACATGCACAACCATAAAAGCGTAATTGGGATATCAGTCTGTAGGTGCTGTTGTTGTTGTGCCCTTTTCTGAATTTGGTATCAAAGTGATACTGGCTTTATAGAATGAGTTAGGGAGGATTCCTTCCTTCTTGATGTAGTATGTGTACAAGCTCTTCTTTGTAGCTCTAGTAGAATTCATCTCTGAATCCATATGGTTTGGGGCTTTTTTTTGTCGGAAAATTTTCCATTACAGTTTTAATCTTGCTGCTCATTATTGGTTTGTTCAGGAGGTCTATTTCTTCCTGATTGAGTCTTGGGAGGTTGTATGTTTCCAGGAATTTGTCCATTTCCTCCACATTTTCTATTTTATGTGTATAGAGATTTTTATAGTATTCACAGATGATGTTTGGTATTTCTGTTGTATCAGTTGTACTATCTCCTTTTTCATTTCTGATTGATGTTACTTGGTTCTTTTCTAATCCTGCTTAATCTAGCAAGCGGTCTATCGATATTGTTTATCTTTTCAAAGAACCAACTTTTCATTTCATTGATTCTTTGTTTTGTTTTTTCCTTATAGATTTCATTTACTTCTGCTCTGAACTTTGTTATTTCTTTTCTTATGCTGCCTTTGGGATTGATTTGCTATTCCTTTTCTAGTTCCTTGAGATGTGACATTAGGTTGTTAGTATGTGATTTTTCTATCTTTTTGATGTAGCATTTAAGGCTATGAATTTTCCTCTTTGAAATGCTTTTGTTGAATCCCATAGATTTTAGTACCTTGTGTCTCCTTTGTCCTTAACTTCAAGGAATCTTAATTATCTTAATTTCATTATTGACACAATAATTGTTCAGAGGCAGGTTGATTAATTTCCATGACTTTGTGTGGATTTGAGTGTTTCTCTTGGAATTGGTTTCTAGTTTTATTCCACTATGGTCTGAGAACATACATGGTATGATTTTCATTTTTTCAAATTTGTTGAGACATGTTTTGTGGCCTAATATGTGATCAGTCTTGAAGAATATCCCATGTGTTGATGAGAAGAATGTGTATTCAGTAGTTTTGGGTAGAATATTTGTAAATGTCTGTTAGGTCCATTAGTTTTATTATTTTATTTTATTTTTATTTTTATTTTTTTTTATTTTTTTTTTTTTTGTTGAGACAGAGTCTCACTTTGTTGCCCAGGCTAGAGTGAGTGCCGTGGCGTCAGCTTAGCTCACAGCAACCTCAGACTCCTCGGCTTAAGCGATCCTACTGCCTCAGCCTCCCGAGTAGCTGGGACTACAGGCATGCGCCACTATGCCCGGCTAATTTTTTTTCTATATAGATTTTTAGTTGTCCATATAATGTCTTTCTATTTTTAGTAGAGACGGGGTCTCGCTCAGGCTGGTCTCGAACTCCTGACCTTGAGCAATCCACCCGCCTCGGCCTCCCAGAGTGCTAGGATTACAGGCGTGAGCCACCGCGCCCGGCCTTATTTTTATTTTTTTAATTAATTATTTTTTATTTTAGGAAATTATGGGGGTACAAACATTTTGATTACATGTTATGACTTTGCCACATCCCAATCAGGAATTGAGACGTGCCCTTTACCCCCTACAACACTCACTACGTCCATCAGTTGTAAGTTTACCCACATCCTACCCCCAAAGAATATTACTACTGTGTGAGCACCTTAGTGTTGATCAGTCAGTACCAGTTTGATGGCGAGTACATGTGGTGTCTATTCTTCCATTCTTGTGATACTTCACTTTGGAGGATGGGCTCAAACTCTATCCAGGAAAATATAAGAGGTGCTAGATCATCATCATTGAGGACCATTAGTTTTAGTGTCTGGTTTAAGTCCAGTATTTCTTTCTTTTTTACCTTGATGATTTGTCCAGCTGTATTAGTGGGGTATTGAAGTACCTGGAAATTATGATGCTAGTATTTATTTCTTTGCTTAGCTCTAGTAGAATTTGATTTATGTATCTGGGAGTTCCTGGGTTAGGTGTATATATATTTAGGATTGTTATGTCTTCTTGTTGAATTAGTCTCTTTACCATTACATAATGACCATCTTTGACTTTCTTTACCATTTTTGATTTAGCATCAATTTTATCTGATATGAAAATGCCTATACCTGCTCTCTTTTTGTTTCCATTTCATGGAATATTATTTTCCATCCTTTCATGTTGAGTATGTGTGTGTCATTGTGGTTTTGATATGTTTCCTGGAGACAGCAGACTTGGGATGTTTTTACCATCCATTCAGCCAGCCTTTGTTTTTTCAGTGGAACATGCAGACTGTAATGTTGATTGGTAGAACTGTCATGTGGGATGCTGTTCAGTTCATCATGGTAGATAGAACTTCATTGCTTTATATTCCTCCTTGTGCTATTGTTTTATAAGAGCTGTGACCTATAGCTTTGTTGGGTGATTTTACACTGGTGGGTATCTATTTTGCTGATTCAAGTATGATGCAGTGCTGAGTATTTCATGCAGAGAAGGCCTGGTTGTGAAAATTACCTCAGTGTTTGCTTACCTGGAAAAGACTTTCTTTCTCCTTCACTTGTGAAACTTAGTTTTGCAGGATACAAAATTCTAGGCTAGCAGTTGTTCTGTTTACAGAAATTGAAGATGGAGCCCCAATGCCTTCTGCCTTATAAAATCCCTACTGAGAAGTGTGACATTAGCTTGATGGGTTTTACTATGAAGGTTAGTTGTTGCTTTCATCTTGCTGTTTGTAGAATTTTCTCCTTCATTTTGACTTTGGCCATGTTGATTACTATGTGTTTTGGAGATGTCCTATTTGTTATGAATCTTCCGGGTGTTTGATGATCATCTTGTATCTAGGTATCTGAACCTCTGATGATACCAGGGAAGTTTTTCTCAACAATTCCCTTGAATAAAGTTTCCATGCTTTTAGCTATTTCTTCTTCTCCTTCAGCAAAAGGAGAATATACCTATAATTCGTATATTAGTTTGCTTTGCATAGTCCCATATCTCTTTAAGTGATTGCTCAATCTTTTTTATTCCCTTTTCTGCTTCTTTAAATGATTGGGTTAGCTCAGGAGCCTCGTCTCAAGCTCTGAGAGTCTTTCTTCTCTTTGGTTTAATCTGTTGAAGCTTTCTGCTATGTTTTAAAAGTCTCTAAATGACTCTTTCATTTCCTTAAGTTCTAATATATCCTTTCTTATGTGTCTAGCTCTTTAGCATTGATTTCCTGAAATATTTCATTGATTTCCTGAAATATTCTTTTGGCTCCTTTGTTGGTTTTCAACTTGAATTTTCAACTTCAATTCCATACATCTTATTTGCCATTCATACTCTGAATTCCATTTCTTTCAGTTTAGCCATTTCCTTTGGTTGGAATCCATTACCGTAGCTCCATTGTGATGACTTGGAGGTGTCAAACTGTATGTTTTTTTTTCTTTGTGTTTTCAGGTATTTTTTGCTGGTTTCTTCTCATTGGCCCTCTCTTTTCTCAGCCCAGAGGAAATAGGTTTAGAGAGCACTTATTGTCCTTGCTGGGACTTCTCCTGCTTAATTAGAACAAGGGGCAGTCCCTATATTGTACATTTTTTCCTAGTCTGAAATGTTGACCCAACAGGGGAAAAGTGTGTGCCCTATAAGCCTATAGTTTAGTTGTTCTGTTTTGCCCCATTCACCTGGGAATGCCACAGTTCAGGCCAGTGCTGGATGATCTTTGTGTGGGGTGGTGGATTGTTCGACAGATCATTGTAGGAAGTTCCAGTTGGGGGCTGGGTTAGAACCTCCCCAAGAAGGGTGGCATTGTAGGTATTGCTCTGCCCAGGCTCTCCATACAGAGGTGACAGTGGCTGCTACCTAGGTTGTTCTCATGGGTGCCTGGGCTATGGGCATTTGCTCAAACCAGGTCTAGGTGTAATGGTAGTTTGAGGCTTGCAGGTCCCTGGTGGGGCGTTGGACCTCAGGACATTTCTGCTGGCCCAGGGGTGAATACTCAGGGGTGGGGTCTTGGATTCTAGGTGCAGTGCTGGAATCTCAGAGGCAGTGATCTGGGCCTGGCAGGAGTTCTGGGGCCACAGGTATGGATCCTCGGGTTGAAGGGTGAGTGCCTCAGAGCCAGAACTGGGGTTTGTGAAGGCAGGGCAACTCAGGCAGCAGGGTTCCACCAGCTCAGGGACCACAGGTGCCCAGTTGCACGGGCAGGGTTTGGTTCCAGCAGCCCAGGGACCACAGAGTTCTCCCCTCATGCCAAGTCATGCTGAGGCAGTCACCCAAAAGTTCCCAGGTCGAGCCTGTAGGACCCAAGGAATCTCCTCTGCTCAGATCCCAGCATGCTGTGGGGAGGTGTGCTAGACTCCCAGACACAGGGCACAGCATAGGGGAGCATCCACTCTGTCTGCCCCCTTCAAAGCCTGATAAGGGCAATGTGAAGGCTATTGCTGAAAAGCTGAGTCCTGTGCTAACTTGGTGCTGTGTACCTGAGAGCTCAGGATGGCATGAGCTGCAGAAACCTGGGACTGACACCCACCGGATCCTTACTGCACCTGTTCTCCAGTGCAATGACTATGCACAGACCCTAGGCAGCTCCCCAGTCAGTCCAGACAGAGATCTGTGGCAGTGGAAGTAGCCCTCTCACAACTCATGCCATAGTGCCTGAGGGGTGAGCATGGCACCCCAGCTCTCTATCCTCCTAATCTTCCCCATGTGTAGATGTCTCCCCACAGATCATTTTTACCTTGTCAAATTAATCACCTGTGAGCTTCTCCTTCACTCCAAATGTCCCACAGAACTTCTCTGGGGTTTCACAATGTTACTTCTGAGAAGAGCTATCCGTATGTAGGCGTCTGCCTGCAACTTATGATCCTTTCCTTGAGAGAGGCATGCTCATGGGCTGCTTCTAGTCTGCTATCTTTTCCTTCTTATTCTCCGCCTTCCCTTAGACATTTCTATGTAAATTAGAAAGCAGCATCCCACTCAGAGGAGCTGCAAAGGGAATCGGGCTGATAATTCATCTCTTGTACCCCCTAGTGACCACAGGGCCCAGAGTCTGGAGGCCATGCAAGCATCCCAGGAAGGAACTCCACTGCTTTCTGCAGCTCCCTAGAGACACAGCCCTGAAGATAAAATGCCTCCAAGGTCCCCAGTGCTGCAGTTCTTCTTCCTGATGGAAAGCACCTCTCCACTTTCTCTTGAATCCCAAGAGCTTGCATTGACCTTGGATATCTGTGGAATGACTCGGCCTCTTTCAGGTCTGGAACAATGACTGCTTCAGCTTTTACCTCCAGCCAGGGCAGAGGCCATAGAGAAAGCACCCAGTGCGATCCAAAGCACAATGATGGGAGAAGAGGACTTGTCACTGGCTCTGTTTGGCCTGGATTATTTCTTGGCCTTTTGGCCAAGAGCTGGCGTAGTATCTGAGTGGCCTAGAATCCCTCACCTCACCCCACTAGTTATTCCCTCGATAAGACAACGTGGTTGACACAGCCCCTAAGGCTGCCTTTGGTCCTCCTTTGCATTGCCATTGACTGGCCCCATCATGTGGGCCTTTGCAGTTGCTCCACATTTGTTTGCTGAATGGACACATAACTGTGTGAATAAATGAACACAGTTGTCACTCAGGAGTTGAGATTTCGTAGCAGCCAGTAAATCCTCAGCTTGGACTTTTATATCTTACTATCCCAGAGCCCGTCAGCTGCCACCAGCAGGTTTAATAAGAAACTTAGGAGCAGGGAAGCTACCAATAGCGGCACCTGCCATGTGGAGCTGTGAGTGACAGGAGCATCAGAAGCCAAGGGTTTGGGGCAGGAGATCCTTTGGAGAGACCCTGTGAGAACTGAGGCAATTGCCCCTGTAGGGCCATGGAGCTCACAGGGAATAGAGAGAGGGAGCCTGCAATGAAGGGATGGGGGAGGCCGACTCAATTGATTGGCCCAGACTGAGTCTCCCTTGACTCTCCTGGACAGACATATTTGGCCTTAAGCAATAGATCAAATAATGTCTCCTTCTCCAGAAATCTCAGTGGATGTGGGACCTAGTCACTGAATCTCTAGTCATAAAGCCAGAGTAGCAAAGAGCCCCAGAAGCCAGCTCTGTGAAAACCGTGGTATCCTGGTGTGGCAGAGTTATCTAGGGTCACTAATGTCAAAGGTTAGGAAAGTGGAAGTTCGTCCACCTCCTTCCTTCACCAGGTTCTCCCTCACGCTCAGCCTAGGAGAGGCTGTGGAGAGCACACAGGATCTCACCACCTTCCCTGGAATCCACTCAGCTTGGAGACAAGTGGTCCGTGAACTCCACTTGCCACTTCCATGGAGGGAGACTCCACCTTCATGGATGGAAGTGAGGTCTGCACAGCATCTCTGGTGGGGCCAAAGAGCCTCTCCACGAAGGAAATGATTTTCCTGGTCAGCAGCTTTACAGGGCACTTCTGCCTTCCAATCACTCAAGGGTGGCATGAAGGAAAAATTTCCAGTGAACTCTGTGTATGTGGGTGTATGTGTGTGTGTGTCTGTCTGTCTGTGAATGTGTGTGTATGTAGTGGAGGAAAAAGATAAAAGAAAGAAAGAGAAGGTGTGTTTTGTTGTTTGCTTCCCTGGGTGAATATGGCGGTACACACGTTCCAAGGGAATTCTACATTAGGTCATCTGTATTGACCACAGGATGTTTCTAGGGAAACTTTTGCTTCATTCTTTTTTTTTTTTTTTGAGACAGAGTCTCACTCTGTTGCCCAGGCTAGAGTGAGTGCCGTGGCGTCAGCCTAGCTCACAGCAACCTCAAACTCCTGAGTTCAAGGGATCCTCCTGTCTCAGCCTCCCGAGTAGCTGGGACTACAGGCATGCACCACCATGCCCAGCTAATTTTTTCTATATATATTTTTAGCTGTCCATATAATTTCTTTCTATTTTTAGTAGAGATGGGGTCTCGCTCTTGCTGAGGCTGGTCTCGAACTCCTGAGCTCAAACGATCCGCCCACCTCGGCCTCCCAGAGTGCTAGGATTACAGGCGTGAGCCACCGCGCCCGGCCTTGCTTCATTCTTATTTCATTAAAGACAGAGACTATAAAAACCAATGAAAAACAATCAGTGTGTAAGCTGAGGTTGTAAAGACAATAGTTGTTCAATGTATTGTTTTGTGCATTTCAAAATCATGCTTGCTTTTCCAACTCTAGCCCCATCTTTTATATTTAATTTTGAGAAAGAATGGCCTTCAGATCTGTTATTAAATCATACTCACGAGGTCAATTTTGTCTTATTTATTTAATTTTATTTCATTTTATTTATTTTTTTGTTTTGTTTTTAATTTTTTTTATTTCAGCATATTACGGGGGTGCAAATCTTTTTTTTTTTTTGTGGAGGTCCAATATATATATATATACATATATATATTTTTTTTACTGTGTTTTTTTTTTAGTTTTTTATTATTATTACTTTTTATTCTTATTTCAGCATATTGTGGGGGTACAAAAGTTTAGGTTACGTATATTGCCCTCCACCCCACCCCAAGTCAGAGCTTCAAATGTGTCCCTCCCCTAGACAGTTCGCATCGCACTCATTCTGTATGTATACACCCATCCACTCCCCCACTCACATCTACCTGACACCCAATCAATGTTATTCCTAAATGTGCTCTTAGATGATGATCAGTGAAACCAATTTGATGGTGAGTACATGTGGTGCTTATTTTTCCATTCTTGGGATACTTCACTTAGTAGAATGGGTTCCAACTCTTTCCAGGAAAATACAAGAGGTGCTGTCTACCCAAAAGAACAAAAGACATTCTATAACAAAGATATCTGCACCTGAATGTTTATAACAGCACGATTCACAATTGCGAAGATGTGGAAACAACCCAAGTGCCCATCAATACATGAGTGGATTAACAAAATGTGGTATATGTATACCATGTAGTACTACTCAGCTATAAGAAACAATGGTACAAATCTTTAGGTTACGTATAAGAGCTTCAAGTGACTTACCTCCAGTGAGAATGACCTTTATCAAAAAGTCCCAAAACAAGATACGACATCTCTATGGTTCTCCTGGAGAGAGTTGGAACCCATTATATTAAGTGAAGTATCCCAAGAATGGAAAAACAAGCAACACATGTACTCACCAGAAAATTGGTTTCCCTGATAATCACCTAAATACAAATCTGGGAACGACACCAATTGGACATCAGACTGAGGTGAGGGGTGGGGGAGGGGATGGGGGTATGCCTACACAATGAGTGCATTGCGCACCGTTTGGGGAGTGGTAACACTTGAAGGTGCTGACTCGGGAAAGGGGGAGTGGGGAAAAAAATATGAAACTGTTGTTTTTAACTTGAAAAAAAAAATAAAAAGAAAAAAATAAATAAAAAAAAAATAAAAAATCTTTATCAAAAAAAAAAAAAAAGTCCCAAAACAATAAATGGTGGTGTGGATGTGGAGAGATAGGAACACTCTTACACTGCCGGTGGGACTGTAAACTAGTACAACCTCTGTGGAAGGTAATACGGAGATACCTCAAAGAGCTACAAGTAGAACTACCATTTGACCTAGTAATCCCATTACTGGGCATCTACCCAAAAGAACAAAAGACATGCTATAAAAAAGACATCTGTCTTATTTATTTTTAAGGATTGTTCCCACCTTTATCTCAAATGTTTTGTTTTTCAAAGTCCCAGCCTTATACCTTATATAATGTTTGAAAGCAGCACATTATGCAATCAAATTTTCTCATGATTGGTCAATTTAAAGACAGCAAGGCTACAGCGATGGAAAACCAACAATATGAATGATGAGGCATCAGCAGAAAGTCACTGGATAATCACTTTTTTCTGCCTCTCGGTGGTTTTGGCAGATATCCTTTCTGAAAGAAAAGAGATTAATGATATGATGGGTCCTTGTTTTTATTTTATGGACTCAATATTTCTGAATGTCTTCTAGATATTTCTACTTGCATATCCCTCTTTCAACTCAAATTCTAGGTATCTTCCACGATTCCTCAGGGATTAAAGGATAAAAGAAGTGTTTAGGCTACTTCCTCTGGCCTCATGATGTCCACAGTCAGTCCAATAAATGTATCACACCTCATTATCCACAACTTTTTAACACTTTGTGGAGCAGATTTTCATGCCATCCTTTCTTATAAATGTAGAATGCCTTGTTCTACATTTTTGCTTGTCAGAACTGTTCTACTTTTAAGCCCGAGCTCAGTGCAAACTGTTCCAAGAAACTGTTCTCAAACTCAATGACCGTCTTTCCTCCTGCATCTCTTCCTGCAGGTGTCCTTCTTCAGAGCATTCACACTGTGCAGGCCTGTGGTTACTAAAGCACAGCCCTCTGCCCAGGTAGGGGCTCACACCTTGTACTCCCTCATGGCTTTAGATGTAGCTCAATAAACATTTACCTAACAAAGACCTCCCTCTTCTTTATGGTTAGAGTGGCACAGGGAAGGGCTGTCTGAGGTGTGCAACTGAGAAATCACTGTATCCAGAGTCAAAAGAAACAGATTCATCCTCAGCAAAGTGCCTGTCCCTGCTTTGTCCACATCAGGGGATTCATATGAGGAGCACAGCAGTTAGTTTAAAATGCAATTTATTTGTATTCTCTTTCAAGAACAAATTTTAGGTGGCTTATGAAAAGGAATATTGTCCAAATATTGTGTAATGTAGGAACTAACTATCCTGACGTATTATTTTGAGGTATATAATTCTACTATGTTACTTTTAACATTGGCCCCCAAAGTTTAAGACCCCTTTCCCTCCAATTTAAGTTACTTTCATGTGACCAAACTGCACAGTTTATTCATGGCAGAGTCAAGTTCACAATTTAGTGTCCTACCTTCAAAAGGAGAAGAGTTACTGCGCTTAGAGGAGTGAGCTGTAGTATAAGCCAGCCATGGTCACACCTGGGGGAACATTATTAATAGTAGCAGCATATAGACTGGGCCCTGGGCAAGGGGAGTCATGATGGTTTTCTGGACACCTAGAAATTCTGCTAAAGCCTGGTGTGAGAGCCCAATCCTCAATTTAAGCTGTTTATCAGTAGAATACCTCTATCAAATCTTTCAGGGGATATCCACCGCAGCGTATACATTGCTTCCAGTCGCTGGATTCATTGTAGCCTCCTCTAATTTTAAATCGTCTGAGAGTGAACCACCTTCCAGTCTCACTCTTTATACACTTCTCTGCAGTTCCTGTAAGACCAAGACAAGCTCAGCTCCCGACTGTGAAAACACCTACACTTGGCCTCTCCCAACACTGGATCTGGAGCCACCCACTTTGGGTTCAGGATCAGTAGCAGGAGAGTCTGAATTGTCCTGTGTGACATCAGGGGCCCCACACTCAGGCTGAAAGGCCGGGCAAGAAGGGAACTCCCTGCCATGTGTGTATATTTCTCTGACCTTCAAGCAGTGAGTCCTGTGTGACTCCACCCAGAGAGGACTCTTGGAAGCTTGCTCTTGGTTTCTTCTGGACTTCGCCCCATGTGCCTTTTCCCTTTGCTGACTTTGCTTTGCGTCCTTTCAGTCTTACAAACCCGAGCTGTGAGTGTGACTTTGTACCAAGGCCTAGGAGAGCTCCTAGCAAATCAGACCTGGGGCTGGTTTTGGGATCCCCCAAAGCAGATATCTACTCCTCAACAGTGTGCTATTTGCATGGGTATTTTCCAGTTGAAAATCCTAGAAGACCAGGAAACTCACCTTTTTTAAATTTCTCCTTATATAGAGTCCCCTTTATGTCACCACAGGTCACAGGAAGTTCAGGAAGTTGAAAATTCATACTTTCATCTTTGGGAATTCTTGGACCTGCAAGGAAGCATTTTGTTCATTCCATCTTCCTCTACAACTGGGCAGCATCTCTCCTACCCATCCTCAGATCCTTGTTTTTATTATTATTAGATGCAAATTTATTAGGAAATGCAAATCTATTAAAATGTAATTCATTAATTAATTAAATACAAATCCTTTTATAACCAATATATATTTGTAAGAAACCAACAGAGATTCATAAACACTGCTTCTGGCCGGGCGCGGTGGCTCACGCCTGTAATCCTAGCACTCTGGGAGGCCGAGGTGGGCGGATCGTTTGAGCTCAGGAGTTCGAGACCAGCCTCAGCAAGAGCGAGACCCCATCTCTACTAAAAATAGAAAGAAATTATATGGACAGCTAAAAATATATATAGAAAAAATTAGCCGGGCATGGTGGTGCATGCCTGTAGTCCCAACTACTCGGGAGGCTGAGACAGGAGGATCCCTTGAGCTCAGGAGTTTGAGGTTGCTGTGAGCTAGGCTGACGCCACGGCACTCACTCTAGCCTGGGCAACAGAGAGAGACTCTGTCTCAAAAAAAAAAAAAAAAAAAAAACACTGCTTCTGGTGTTAACATTACTATGTGTCTTGTAAATTTTCAGCATGAACCTCATAGAAGTCCGAAAGATGACAGCAACTTTTCTTTTTTTTATGTAATTTAATTTGTTTATTTACTTTAATTCAGGATTTTATGGGGGTACAAATATTTTGGTTACATGTAATGTGTTTGCCTCACCCAAGCCAGGGCTACAAGCGTGTCTTTCCCCCAAACAGTGCGTGCTTCACTTCCATTAGCTGTGGGTTTGTCCCTCCTGCCCTCCCCACCTGACCGGCACCCCAGTGAGTATTACTACCATGTGAACACCTTAGTGTTGATCAGTTAATACCAATTTGATGGCGAGTACAGGTGTTGCATGTTTTTTCATCCTTGGGATACCCCACTTTGAAGGATGGGCTCAATCTCTATCCAGGATAATATAAGAGGTACTAGTTCACCATTGTTTTTTGTAGTTGAGTAGTATTCCATGGTACATATATACCACACTTATGTATTGATGGGCCCTTGGGTTGTTTCCACATCTTTGCAGTTGTGAATTATGCTGCTATAAACATTTGAGTGCAGATGTCTTTATTATAGAATGTCTATTTTTCCTTTGGATATATGCCCAGTAGTGGGATTGCTGGATCAAATGGTAGTTCTACTTTTAGCTCTTTGAGGTATCTCCAAATTAGTTTCCACAGGGGTTGTACTAATTTCCAGTCCCACCAGCAGTGTAAGAGTGTTCCAATCTCTCCACAGCCACACCAGCATTCGTTATTTTGGGGACCTTTTTTTTTTTTTTTTTTTGAGACAGAGTCTCGCTTTTTTGCCCGGGCTAGAGTGAGTGCCGTGGCGTCAGTCTAGCTCACAGCAACCTCAAACTCCTGGACTTAAGCAATCCTCCTGCCTCAGCCTCCCAAGTAGCTGGGACTACAGGCATGCGCCACCATGCCCGGCTAGTTTTTTGTATATATATATCTTAGTTGTCCATATAATTTCTTTCTATTTTTAGTAGAGACGGGGTCTCACTCTTGCTCAGGCTGGTCTCGAACTCCTGACCTTGAGCGATCCACCCGCCTTGGCCTCCCAGAGTGCTAGGATTACAGGCGTGAGCCACCGCGCCCGGCCCTTTTGGGACTTTTTGATAGAGGTCATTCTCACTGGACTTAGGTGATATCTCATTGTAGTTTTGATTTGCATTTCCCTAATGATTAGAGATATTGAGCACTTTTTTATGTTTGCAGGCCATTTGTCTGTTTTGAAAAGTTTCTGTTCATGTCTTTTGCCCATTTATTGATGGGGTTGTTTGATTTTTTCTTGTTGATTTTCTTAAGTTCTATATAGGTTCTCGTTATCAGCCGTTTATCGGATGTGCAGAAAGCAAATATTTTCTCCCATTCTGTAGGTTGTTCGTTCACTCCAGTGATAGTTTCCTTGGCTGTGCAGAAGCTTTTTAATTTGATCCGGTCCCATTTGTTTATTTTTGTTGCTGCTGTGATTGCTTTGGGGTATTCTTCATAAATTCTTTACCTAGGCCGATGTCTAAAAGAGTCTTCCCAACATTTTCTTCCAGAATTCTTAAGGTTTCATGCCTTACATTTAAATCTGTCATCCATTGTGAGTTGATTTTTGTGAGAGGTGAGAGGTGGGGATCCAGTTTCAATCTTCTGCATATGGATACCCAGTTTTCCCAGCACCACTTATTGAATGGAGAGTTTTTTCCCCAATGTATACTTTTTTCTGCTTTGTCAAAGATTGGATGGCTATATGAGGAGGTTTTTCACCTGAGATCTCTATCCTGTTCCAAAGGTCTATATCTCTGTTCTTGTGCCAGTACCGTGCTGTTTTGGTTACTATAGCCCTGTAGTAAAGTTTGAAGTCTGGAAGACTGATGCCAGACTTGTGGCCAAGTTTGTGGCTCCCATACTGGCTGCCCCTAAACCAGTTAAGAAAACTGATTTTTCACTCAGAGCACAGAATATAAAATAAAAATCTAGATGGTTCACTATTAAAAGTGTTTTGATCACTTCTTTTTACCTCTTTTTCTGCCTCTTCTGTTTCTTCGTCTCCTCAAAGTTTCAGGGATGGCAGTTTTTCTCTCTGAGAAAGTAGAAAAATGACACCAACATCTCTTGTCTATGACATTGCATCACAAATTGTAGTGTTTTACAAAAACACCATTCAATTTTAACTTTTTAGGGAATTTGTAGAAATTAAGGCCCCAGGTCTAAGAGATGTAGAGTTAAAGATAGCACAAAGGATTGTCTTTAAAAATATCTCAGAAGAGCGTAGTATCTTATATATTAATATATGTTGATTGGGTGTGTCCAAAAAAGAGTGAGTCATTCCAGATGCATGTTTACATATATTGCCTTTGCTCTGCCCCAGTCAGAGCTACAAGCGTGTTTATCCCTCAGATGGTGCACACCACAACCATTTGATGTGAATATACACATCCCCTCCTCCCCTCTCCCATCTGCCCAACACCTGATGAATGTGACCACTACTATATGTGCATGTAAGTGTTGATCAATTAATACCAGTTTGATGGTGAGTACATGTGGTGCTTGTTTTTCCATTCTTGTGATACTTCACATAGTAGAATGGGCTCTAGCTCCATCCAGGATAATACAAGAGGTGCTAGATCATCATTGTTTTTTGTGGCTGAGTAGTACTCCATGGTGTACATATATCACATTTTATTAATCCACTCTTTGACTCTTCTCCTATGCCTTCCTCTCTTCCTTAAGAAATAACCTCTCCGACATCAATACTTATTACCTCCATTTCTGTCTTTTGGTATTTTCTCAATTCCTGAGGACTTTCTTCTGTTAAGGTGAAGGCTCACTGCTTGAGGTGCTGGCCCCTTCCCCTTCCCGCCTCCATCCCAGGATACCAGGACTGCCTCAATGGGCCCTGATGAAGTGCTTGAGCTCCTTACCTGGTATCCTGTGATTTACAGCTACAAATTCATCCAGTCAGCCTTACCTATTATTTCAGATGCCTGGTTGTGGTTAGTTCTTGCTTGGGCTTGTTGCTTACTTTCTGAGTTAAAAAATGGCTCTTCCTTCCTTATATTCATCAGTGGCATAAAACAGGAATCACTTTGGAGTCCTTGGCTGGAGAGTTCTGCCCCTGGGCCAAATTGTAAGGAACAAAGAATTTTCATTTGTTTTCCCACTGGGCTCTTCACTGCCATTGATAACTCCCTCTTACCAAAATCTCTGCATGGGCTCAAAGTCTTTCCCAGACAAAGTCAGTTGGAAAAGACTGGAATAAGTCCCTACTTCCTCAAATGCACAGACACAAATGTAAAGTAACAAGAAACATAAAAAAACAAAGAGACATAAGACCACCAAAAAACCACAATCTTTTGGTGGTTGATCCCAAAGCAATGGAAATAACAAACTGTCTCACAAAGAATTCAAAATAATTGTTTTAAGGAATCTGAGAAAACTTCAAGAAAATACAGAGGAATGATTCACTGAAATCAAGGAGACAATAAACTGCCAAAAGGAGAATTTTAATAGATATATTGACATTATTAAAAAAATCAAACAGAAATTCTGGATCTGAAAAATACAATGAATGAAATGAAAAATGCAACAAAGCATCAACAGCAGAACTGATCACATAAAAGAAAGAATTGGTGAACTCAAAGACAGGTTCTTTGAGCATATACAGTCAGAGAAGAAAGCAGAACGAAAGGAATGAAAAAAGTTTGTAGGATTTGTGAGACACATTAAAAGAGATAATACTTGAGTCATAAGAATTCATAAAGGAGAGGAGAAAGACAAAGGGGTAGAAAGCTTTTTTAAAGAAATAATAGCAGAAAATGTTCTAAATCTGAGGAAAAACATAAATTTCTATGTGCAAGAAGCTGAGAAATCTCCAATCATATTCAATCCAAGCAAAACTAAACTAAGACATACTATAATCAAACTGCCAAAACTTAAGTACAAAGAGAGGATTCAGAAAACAGCAAAAGAAAAGAAGCAAATAACATATAAGGGTGTTTCAATAAGGCTAGTAGTGCATTTCTCAGCAGAAACCTAAAAGCCGAAAGAGAGTGGGATGATATATTTAAAATACTAAAGGAAAAAAAGTCCTGTCCACCAAGAATACTGTACTTTTGGCCAGACGCAGTGGCTCATGCCTATAATCCTAGCACTCTGGGAGGCTGAGGCGGGTGGATCATTTGAGCTCAGGAGTTCAAGACCAGCCTGAGCAAAAGCGAGACCTTATCTCTACTAAAAAAATAGAAAGAAATTATATGGACAACTAAAAATATATATAGAAAAAATTATCCGGGCATGGTGGCACATGCCTGTAGTCCCAGCTACTCTGGAGGCTGAGGCAGGAGGATTGCTTGAGCCTAGGAGTTTCAGGTTGCTGTGAGCTAGGCTGATGCCACAGAACACTAGCCTGAGCAACAGAGTGAGACTCTGTCTCAAAAAAAAAAAAATTAAAAAAAAAAGAATACTGTACTTTTAAGAAATGTCCTTTAGCAATGAAGAAGACATAGACATTCCCAGACAAACACAGGCTGAAGTAATTCATTACCACCAGACCTGTTTTACAAGAAATCTAAAAGAAATTCTTCAAGCTGAAAGAAAATGTTGCTGATTAATAATATAAAAACATAAGAAAGTATAAAACTAACTGGTAAAATAAAAACACAGTCAAAATATAGAGTACTCTAATAGTAACAGTTGTGTATCAATCATTTATATCTCAAGTATGAAGGATAAAAGATAAAAAGTAAAAATAATATCTACAATAATTTTTAAGGAACACAGTATAAAAAGAAGTAAATTTTGACTTCAAAAATTTAAATGAAGAGGATAGAGTAAAAGTGCAGAATTTTTGTATGTGATTAAAGTTGTTTTCAGCTTATGATAGCCTGTTATAAGTATAAGATGTTTTTTATAAGCTTCATGTTAACCACAAACTAACGCGTAGTAAATATACAAAAATAAAAAGAAATCAAAGTTTAACACTAGAGAAAAATCACCTAAACACTAAGGAACACAGCAAGAGTGGAAGAAACGAAGGAGGATAAATGAAACAACTGGAAAGCAATTTAAAAAATGGGAGTAGTAATTATTTATCTATCAATAATTAACCTTAAATTTGAATGGATTAAATTTTACAATCAACAACAACAACAAAAAATTTTACAATCAACAGACAAAGAATGGCTGAGGGAATAATAAAAAGTTATCCAAATATATGCAGCTGACAAGAGACTCGCTTCTTCTTTAGGACACACATAGAGCAAAAGTGAAAAGATTGAAATAGATATTCCATGCAAACGGAAACCAAAGAAAGAAGGAGTAGCTATACTTATATCAGGTAAAATAAACTTCAAGTCAGATACTGTAAATGAAGACCAAAAAGGTCATTATATCATGATGAAGGGGTCAATTCATCAAGATGATATATAATTTACAATTATAAATGTAAATGCACCCAACACCCAAGCAACTAAATACATAAGGGAAATATTAAAAGATCCAAAGGAAAGATAGACTGTAATACAATTATAGTAGGGAACTTCAAAACCTTACTTTCAGAATGGACAGATAATCCAGGCAGAAAATCAATAAGAAAACATTAAACATGAAAACTTTAGACCAAATTGACCTAACAGGCATGTACAAAACAGTCTAACCAACAGCAGAAGAATACACATTCTTCTAAATTATACATGGAACATTCTCCAGGATAGATCATGCGAAAGGCCATAAAACAAATCTTAAAAAAGTCAAAAAGTTTGAAATTATGTCAAGTATCTTTTCTGACCACAGTGATATGTAACTAGAAATGAATAACAGGAAGAATTTTGGAAAATTCACAAGTATGTGGAAATTAAACAACATGCTCCTAAAGGAAATTTAAAATATCCTCAGGTAAATGAAAATGGAGATACTGTAGAGCAGGAAGGAAAACAGGAGTAACTCCATGACAGACTGGACCTCTTAGGAAAGGCCTAAGTTTTGGTTTCCCCAACGCAGGCCCTCCCCCTCCCCGGAATGCCGCTGGTAACAACTGAGGGCCCTGGCTTGGAAACTGGCCAATTAGGAGCCAAAGCCCCGGCTTGGAAACTGGCCAATCAGGAGCCAAAACTATCGGCCACTTTTGAGGGAACAAATGAACTAAAAGGGGGGTGGGGGGGGTGTGCCCAATACATGTAACCTATCGATAAGTATAAAAGCTTTGTTTCCACCCCAGGGCAGGGTCCGGGCTCGTGGAGAGACCACTGCGCTGGTGCTCTGAGCCTTGGACCCTAGCCTAGGCTAGAAAATAAACTCCTTTGTCTGTTGCAGCCTTGGTGACTCTGCCTATCTGTTCCTGGGACTGAGGGTAACCGGTTCTTACATTTTTGGGGGCTCGTCCGGGATCCCAAAACCCCTGGAACAGAATCCAGGCCCAAGGAGGAGTTGGAACTTTAAAAAAAAAAAAAAAAAAGAAAAGAAAATCCGCGCGGTGCAGGTAATTGGTGGCCGGCTAAGACCTAGGTGGACGCACTGGGAGGTCGCTGGCCCGGGAGCGAAGGGAGACGTCCCTCGCCCCCCCTCGGTAGGTTTCCGGCACGGGCCGGTAAGGTCCGTTTGAGAGGGAAACTAAGCTGGCCACAGGGCCAAGAGTTGGGAGTTTGTGAAACGTCTTGTCGTGGTCTATGTGCGTTATTGTCTGGTGGCCATTGTTCCGTGTTTGAGTCTTTGGTGTTCGTTCAGCGGCCCATCCCCCAGCAGCAGCAGCAGCGGCAGCGGCAGCGGCGGCGGGGGTGGGGGCGGAGGCGGCGGCGGCGGCGGCGGCGCCCGCTCCCGGCGGCGCGGCGGAGGCCCGCGCGTGTGCCCGCCCACTCCCGGTGGCGGCAGCGGCGCGCCAGAGGCCCTTGCACGCGCCCGCCGACTCGGCGGCAGCGGCAGCGGCAGCGGGGGTGGGGGCGGAGGCGGCGGCGGCGGCGCGGCGGAGGCCCGAGCGCGTGCCCGCCCACTCCCGGTGGCGGCAGCGGCGCGCCGGAGGCCCTTGCGCGCGCCCGCCGACTCTCCGGTGGCTGCGGCAGCGGAGACCCGCGCGTGCACCCACGCGCCCGCACTCCAGCAGCAGCAGCAGCGGCCCCTGCACCCTCCCGTTGTCCCGCCCAGAGGCGGTGGCAGCAGCGGCCTAGTGCCCGCCCTGCACAAAGGCGCCGCCCACTTGCTTCGCTTTTAGTGTCAGATTGTGGCGTATCTCGCCGCTTTTGTCCGTGTTTTATGTTTCTTCTTCACTCACAGGAGCGTGGATTTGATCTGATGTGCAGAGAAAGCAGCTCTATCTTTAGTCCCCAAAGTTTCCCGATTAACAACGGAGTTAAATGTCCTGTTTGTCGCAGAGGCGGCAGACAAGGGTGGACTAGTAACTCTCCACCACACTCAACCCCCCAGCCCTTTCCCCCCGCTACTTCTGTTTATTCACTGCAGCCCACAGCGTCTCCCAGCTCTGGGCCCGTGGCCCCGCCGAGGCCCCGGAGCCCTGTCGCCTAGGGTCATCCTTTCGATGATTCCCTCGGTCTCTGGAGTTACTGCTTTTTGGTTGCAGCTTATTCTTGTGGGCTCACTGGTTCTGGTATTTGGTATCGGTCTATACACTGTTGCCCCTCCTTCTTGGGGAACCCCACAGAGGTGCGCCCTCACACTCTTTTACTGGGTTGTAATAGGAATAATAGTGTGGCTGCGAATAGACCCCCCCCCACATAAAGTCTGTCTGCCTGATTGAATGAGTGAAGCGTGACTGTATAAGGTTCCACGGCCACGGCTACGGAATCTGAGTGGGTCCTAACCTGCGATTCTGTGGCGGCGTCGTATGGCATAACGGTGATTCACTCCCCTAAAAAGGAGTGACCAGGCCCGGGGTTTATACGGGTACACCTTAGCCAAGACGCGCCTAAGTTCCCGCGAGGGACGCAGCCAGGCGGACACCTGAGAGAAACCCCCTTCCCCCGTTCCCTTTGTGAGCATGGGGCAGACACAGACAACGCCTCTGTCTATCCTCATAGATCATTTCAAAGAAGTCAAGGATAGGGCTCACAACCTCGCTATAGAAATCAGGAAAGGCAAATTTATTAAGTTTTGTAAGTCTGAGTGGCCAACTTTCGGGGTTGGATGGCCCCGGGATGGAACGTTTGACTCTGGTATCATTTCCAAAGTAAAAGAAAGGGTGTTCGACAAAGGGCCCCACGGTCATCCTGACCAGATTCCATACATTATTGTCTGGCAAGACTTAGTCCAGGACCCCCCACTCTGGTTGAGGAAGATCCTGCTCCCAGTAGGAGACAGCAAGATCATGGTAGCAAAGGAGGCCAGGAAAGAGGGGGAGTCCAAATCGGGGACTACAAAAGGCACCCCTTTGGACTCGCCGTCTGTTCTTCCGGACTCCACTCCCTATCCTGACCTAATAGACCAGGAGTGTATTCCACCCCCACCTTATAACCCCGCTGCAGCCGCAGCCCCAGCCACTGCAGCCGCAGCCCCAGCCACTGCAGCTCCCTTAGTGGATGGCCCGGCGTACGGGACCCGGCAGCGGGCCGCTAGAACACTGGACCCAGAACCAGTCATGGCTCTTCCCCTGCGTGCAATAGGGCCCCCGCAAGCTGACGGGGAACAGGCTTACCAATATTGGCCTTTTTCGACTAGTGATCTGTATAACTGGAAGTCTCAAAATACCAACTTCTCAGAGAATCCTAAAGATCTAATTAACCTTTTAGATTCTGTTTTGTTCACTCACCAGCCCACCTGGGACGACTGTCAGCAACTACTAAAAGTTCTTTTTACTACTGAAGAAAGGGAAAGAATACAGGGAGAAGCACGGAAACTGGTTCCAGGGGATGACGGCAGACCCACCACTAATCCAGGGATCATAGACCGGGCGTTCCCACTTGAACGACCCCCCCTGGGATTACAATGAGGCTGAAGGTAGGGAGCGTCTCCGGGTCTGCCGCCAGACTCTAATGGCCGGTCTCCGGGCAGCGGCACGAAAGCCGACCAATTTGGCTAAGGTAGGGGATGTTCGGCAGGGGCCCAAGGAAAGTCCAGCGGCCTATCTGGAGAGGATTATGGAG
The DNA here is from genome assembly GCF_041146395.1 of Eulemur rufifrons. NCBI lineage: Eukaryota > Metazoa > Chordata > Mammalia > Primates > Lemuridae > Eulemur > Eulemur rufifrons. The sequence continues at coordinate 8,471,055 of NC_090983.1, forward strand.
GCTTTCAGACAGTACACTCCCATAGATCCTACGGCAGAAGAGAGCAAGGCGGCAGTAATGATGGCCTTTGTAAACCAGGCAGCCCCTGATATAAGGAGAAAAGTACAGAGGATGGATAGATTATGTGAAAAGACTATACAAGATCTATTAGAGGTGGCTGAGAAAGTCTATAATAATAGGGAGACCCCGGAAGAGAGGCTAGAAAGGATTAGACAAGAAGATAGAAAGTTCCAGGCTGGGGAAACTAGAAAAGCCAACAAAGAGATGGCCAAGATTCTTCTGGCAGCTACAGGGAGCACGCTCGGGAGAAAAGAGTTTGGGGAGGAGAGCGGAGGCCGCCCCCGGAGGAGAAGGCTAGAGAAAGACCAGTGTGCAAATTGCAAGGAGAGGGGGCATTGGGCTAGAGAATGTCCTAAGAAAAAAGGGGGGCTAGGGGGGAAAGCATCGCCTAAGAGAGTCTTAATAGCGGGGCAGGGAGAAGACAGTGAATAGGGAAGACGGGGTTCGGATCCCCTCCCCGAGCCCAGGGTAACTATAGAAGTGGAGGGGAACCCAGTCAGTTTCTTGGTAGACACAGGAGCAGAACATTCAGTAATCACTGGAACCACTGGAAAGTTGTCCAACAAGACTAGTTGGGTGCAGGGAGCAACTGGAACCAGACCCTACCGATGGACTACTCGGCGAAAGCTAGACCTGAGCTCAGGGCAAGTGAGCCATGCCTTTATGGTCATTCCGGAGTGTCCCACCCCCTTGTTAGGAAGAGATATACTTACAAAGCTAAGAGCCCGTATCTATTTTGAAGACAAAGGAATAATAGTAACTGATGCTAAAGGGAACCATATCAGCAGCCCTCAGGTTACTCAAGTCCTGACCTTGGCCCAGGCAGATGAGTACCGACTATACCAGCCTGTGAGGATCTGTCAGGAAGGAGAGATGGAACACTGGTTTCGAGATTTTCCTAAAGCCTGGGCTGAGACAGGGGGAGCAGGATGGGCAGAGCATCGGCCTCCTCTTTATATTGAGCTGAAACCGGGAGCTGAACCGGCCCGAGTCAGACAGTATCCCATGCCCCAAGAAGCTAGAGTGGGAATAACGCCTCACATTCGAAGGCTCCTAGACGCCGGGATCCTCCGGAGTTGCCAGTCAGCCTGGAATACTCCCCTGCTGCCAGTGAGGAAACCGGGTGGAAAGGATTATCGGCCTGTACAGGACCTCAGGGAGGTCAACGCGCGCGTCCTAGACATCCACCCTACGGTTCCCAACCCCTACACCCTGCTGAGTTCCCTTCCTCCAACACAAACCTGGTATACTGTTCTGGATTTAAAGGATGCCTTTTTCAGCTTGGCAGTAGCCCCGCGCAGCCAGGAAATATTTGCCTTTGAATGGCAAGATGAGGAGAGGGGAATCCGAGGACAGTTGACGTGGACACGGCTACCCCAGGGGTTTAAGAACTCACCCACCCTGTTCAACGAGGCCCTCCATGAAGACTTGGGTGAGTACCGGGCCAGTCATCCACAGGTGACTCTGCTACAGTATGTAGATGATCTGTTACTAGCTGCCCCAACCTCACAGACCTGCTTAGAGGGCACCAAGGACTTACTCAGGGCGCTGGGCGAGATGGGGTACCGGGCTAGTGCTACGAAGGCCCAGATCTGCAAGGAAGAAGTCACCTATCTAGGATATAAAATAAAGGGAGGACAAAGATGGCTAACTGAGGCAATGAAACAGACTGTGTTAAGAATACCCACTCCAACCTCATGTCGGGAAGTAAGGGAGTTCTTGGGATCAGTAGGGTACTGCCGCCTCTGGATCCCAGGGTTTGCAGAAAAGGCTCGACCCTTATATGAGGGGTGTAAGACAGGTCAGGCTTGGGAATGGACTAAGCAAATGGAGAGCGCCTTCCAAGCCTTGAGAACAGCCATGCTAGAGGCCCCGGCCCTAGCCCTCCCTGACCCCACGAAGGAGTTCCACCTCTTTGTGGATGAAAAAAAGGAAATAGCCAAGGGGGTGCTCACACAGATGCTGGGACCGTGGAGGCGGCCGGTAGCATATCTGTCCAAGAAACTTGACCCCGTAGCAGCAGGGTGGCCGGCGTGTTTGCGTATCATCGCAGCCGCAGCCCTGCTGGTCAAAGACGCCGACAAGCTCACCCTGGGTCAACATCTGCGAATTACCACCCCTCATGCCATAGAGGGGATCCTGAAGCAGCCACCAGGGCGATGGATTACAAATGCGAGGTTGACTCACTATCAGGGGCTTCTGTTAGATACTCCCCGTATCGAGTTTCGAGCTCCTGCCATCCTGAATCCAGCCACGCTCCTGCCAGATCCTGGACCGGCAACGCCTGAGCATAGCTGCCTTGAGATCCTAGCGGAGACCCAGATGGCCCGGAAGGACCTGCAGGACCGCCCTCTTGCGAACAGCGACCTGACCTGGTTCACGGACGGGAGTAGCTTCGTCAGGGAGGGACACAGGTACGCAGGAGCAGCCATAGTAGATGGACAAGGCAACCTTATCTGGGCTGCACGCCTTCCACAGGGAACGTCCGCCCAAAAGGCTGAGCTGATTGCATTAACGGAAGCCCTTCGCCGGGCCCAGGGAAAGAGGCTGACGGTGTATACTGACAGCCGCTATGCCTTTGGGACAGTGCACATACATGGAGCCCTCTATAAAGAAAGGGGCTTCATCACGGCAGAGGGCAAAGAAATCAAACATAAGCCTGAAATACTTCAATTGCTAGAAGCTATCCTGTTACCAAAGGCAGTGGCTGTAGTCCACACTCCGGGACACCAGAAGGGGGACTCCCTAGAAGCTCGAGGCAACCGGGCCGCGGATGCCGAGGCCAAGAGGGCTGCGGAAGGACCTACACCAACAGATGTCCTACACTTGAGCCTGCCGCCCCCAGGAATGGGAGAGATACCCCCTCAACCGGACTATTCCAGTATGGACATGGACTGGGCCAGAGAAAAACTTCAGGCAACGCAGGGTAAGGATGGTTGGTTCCAAGACAGAGAGCATCGCCTAGTAGTTCCTGAAGCCTTGGGGAACCATCTGCTGAGACACTTGCACCAGACAACGCATCTAGGCAAGAAAAAGATGTTGCAGCTGCTGGACACTGCACAACTCAGATTCAAATCACAAGGAAAGACAGCAGAAAGCATTGTCAAGGACTGTTGTGTCTGCCAGGTCATGCAGCCGGGGAGGATCAGAGGGACCCATGCAGGTATCAGGGAACGGGGGAGGCGGCCAGGATTGCTTTGGGAAATAGATTTCACGGAGGTAAGGCCAGGGAAATATGGATACAAGTACTTGCTGGTTATGGTAGACACCTTCTCAGGGTGGGTAGAGGCTTTTCCTACTAAAAGAGAAACTGCTTTAATAGTAGCCAAGAAAATGCTGGAAGAAATAGTTCCCAGATACGGGCTGCCGGAGAGCATAGGGTCTGACAACGGCCCAGCCTTCACAAGTCAAGTTAGTCAGGGACTCGCCCGGGCTCTAGGGGCAGATTGGAAACTACATTGTGCATATAATCCCCAGAGCTCAGGGCAAGTAGAGAGAATGAACAGAACTCTAAAGGAGACTTTGACTAAATTGGTTCTGGAGACTGGCGGGGACTGGGTGACGCTCCTTCCCTTTGCCCTGTTCCGAGCCCGGAACACCCCCTACCATTTAGGCCTAACCCCCTTTGATATAGTATACGGTGCTCCTCCACCGGTAATTCCAAAAATGAAACCTGAGACCCTGCCTGAACACCCTATAGAAGTACTACAGGCTGTGCAGGCCCTGCAAAGGGTTCAGAGCCAGATTTGGCCTGCCCTTCGAGCCATTTATCAGGTCACCCGACCGGCAGGGGAAAAGGCTAACGGGCACCCTTACCAGCCGGGAGATTGGGTATGGGTAAAACGGCATAATAGCAAGACCCTGGAGCCCAGGTGGAAGGGACCTTTTCAGACTATTCTTGTTACCCCCACTGCCCTAAAGGTTGACGGAGTGGCAACTTGGGTACACCACTCCCACGTAAGACCTGCCAACGAGGACGAGCGGGAGCAGCAGCAAGTTCGGTGGAGGGCCTCAGCGGATCCTGAGAATCCACTAAAGACCAGACTGACTCGCGTAACAACCAGACCGCCGCGGGACTCAGGATAAAGACATACGGAATAAAAATGCTGGTGGTGACTGCTATATACATAACCCTTATGGGAAAAGTAATGACTGACCCAAATCCCCACATGCCCTATAACCTCACCTGGGAAATCACTAACTTAGAAACTCATGAAGTTTATAGTAGGACTTCAGGAACGGCCCCACTAAACACTTGGTGGCCGGACCTGTACTTCAACTTAGAACAATTGCCAGGCATGGATAATCTGCAGTATAACCCTAAGCGGCAGGGATTGGGCTATGAATATCAGTATACCCAACGCCAGGCCCGGATAGAATTAAGTAGGAATGGTTTTTTTGCATGTCCGGGATTTAGAACAGGGGAAATGAGGCGCGCGTGTGGGGGGATCGAGTCTCTCTACTGTGCAGCCTGGAAGTGTGTGACCACCAATGACGGAGAGTGGAAATGGCAGGTCCGACCTCTTTTCATTGAGATGTCTTATGTCCGGCCATGCTCACGAACCAGGTATACCTCTGACTGTAACCTGATACGTGTAAGATTCACAGAAGAAGGAAAAAAGGACAGACGGTGGGTCTCGGGACTATACTGGGGAGTAACTCTCTATGATCGCCGCTGGGGGGGGCGAGGCACTGTAATACAATTCAAACTGAGGGCTTCTCCCATCTCGGGCGCTGTAGGGCCCAATCCAGTGCTGGGGGGAACCGGTTCCGACATTTTGGGGGTGCTGGGAGATAAACAAAATAGCCCACGCCCGACTGTTGCTCCACCCTCACTCTTAAGGACCCCAGTGGCAGAGATAGAAACGCAAGTAACCCCCAGGACAAAGGGGTCAGGAGATCCCTTATGGAAAATGCTGACAGCAGCATATGAGGCATTAAATCGCTCCGATCCCAATGCTACAAAAGCCTGTTGGTTATGCTATGACATCAGACCCCCTTTCTATGAAGCAGTAGGAATAGATGCCCCCTTCAACCGCACGGGAGAGGAGGCCCCCAGGTCCTGCACATGGGACCGCAAGGGGCCGGGGCTAACACTTCAGGCAATCACTGGAAATGGGACCTGCGTAGGGAAGGTGCCCCCTAGCCATGCACAACTTTGTGCTATAGTCCACCCATCTATAAACCGGAATGGAGGAGCAAAATGGGTGATTCCGGCACTCAATGGATGGTGGGTTTGTTCTAAAACAGGCTTGACCCCATGCCTTAGCCTGTCTGTCTTTAATGAGTTAGAGGAAGTCTGCATCATGGTACTAGTATTCCCTAAGGTTATCTACCACCAAGAAAATATAATATATGATGCATGGGAAAAAGGCACAGGAGGTGCCAGGTTAACTACAAAAAGAGAGCCCTTTACAGCAATAACCTTAGCCACCCTTTTCGGTCTGGGTGCAATAGGAACAGGGACAGGTATCTCATCCTTAGCGGTGCAGCACAGGGGGTTCAATAGCCTGAGGGCCGCTGTAGATGAAGACATATCCAGGATCGAAGAATCCATCTCCCATTTAGAAAAGTCACTGACCTCACTGTCTGAGGTAGTGCTGCAGAACCGGAGGGGACTAGACCTACTACTCCTCCAACAGGGAGGGCTGTGTGCGGCCCTAGGGGAAGAGTGCTGCTTCTACGCTGACCATACCGGGGTAGTAAGAGAATCCATGGCTAAAGTCAGAGAAGGACTGGCTAAACGGAGGCGAGAACGTGAACAAAGAGAAGGGTGGTTCGAGTCATGGTTCAATAGCTCCCCTTGGCTGACTACTTTGCTTTCAACTTTATTAGGACCCCTAATTGTGCTTTTGCTCATCCTCACTTTTGGACCGTATATTCTAAATAGGTTAATTACCTTTGTAAAAGAACGAATCAACATGGTACAACTGATGGTACTGCGACAACAGTACCAGAAGCTGAGCTATGACTCTGGCTTACAAAAAGGGGAAACACGAGGCCCCATGTCCGAGCAAGAGTGCTAGGAAAAAAAAAAAAAAAAAAAAAAAAGGGGGAAATGTAGAGCAGGAAGGAAAACAGGAGTAACTCCTTGACAGACTGGACCTCTTAGGAAAGGCCTAAGTTTTGGTTTCCCCAACGCAGGCCCTCCCCCTCCCCGGAATGCCGCTGGTAACAACTGAGGGCCCTGGCTTGGAAACTGGCCAATTAGGAGCCAAAGCCCCGGCTTGGAAACTGGCCAATCAGGAGCCAAAACTATCGGCCACTTTTGAGGGAACAAATGAACTAAAAGGGGGGTGGGGGGGGGTGTGCCCAATACATGTAACCTATCGATAAGTATAAAAGCTTTGTTTCCACCCCAGGGCAGGGTCCGGGCTCGTGGAGAGACCACTGCGCTGGTGCTCTGAGCCTTGGACCCTAGCCTAGGCTAGAAAATAAACTCCTTTGTCTGTTGCAGCCTTGGTGACTCTGCCTATCTGTTCCTGGGACTGAGGGTAACCGGTTCTTACAATACAACATACCAAAATTTGTGGAATTCAGTAAGAGCAGTTGTAAGAGGGAAAGTTGATAGCAATAAACATCTACATCAAGAAAGAGAAAAAATGTCAAATAATAATAATCTTCCACCTCAAGAAACTAGATAAAGAAGAAAACCTAAGCCCTAAACTAGCAGAAAGAAAGAAATAATAAATATCATATCAGACATCCGTGAGATAGAGGCTAGAAAAACAACAAAAAGATAAAAAAAAAAAAATCAAACACAAAGAGTTGGTTTTCTGAAAAGATAAACAAAATTCATCAACCTTTCTTTAGCTAGAGTAAGAAAAACAGAAAGAAGACTCAAATGAATAAAATCAGAAATGAAAGAGGAGATAATACCACTCATAACACAGAAATACAAAGAATCATAAGGGAATACTATGAAAAATTATACACAAACAAATTGGATATCCTAGAAGAAATAATCGGATAAATTCCTAGATACATACAACTTACCAAGACTGAGTCACAAAGAAATAGAAAAATCTGAACAGATCAATATAAAGTAAGGAGATTTAGTCCATAATCAAATACATCCCATCAAGCAAAAGCCCAGGACCACATGGTTTCATTGCTGAATTCTACCATACATTTAAAGAACTAATACCAATTCTTCTCAAACTCCTCTAAAAACATGTAGAAGGGGGTATACTTCCAAACTCATTTCATGAAGCCAGCATTACCCTGATACCAAAGCCAGACAAGAACACTACAAGAAAAGAAAATTACAGGCCCATATCCTTAAAAACAAAGATGAAAAAATCCTTCACAAAATACTAGCAAATCAAATTCAATAGCACATTAAAGAGATACTCACTATGATGAAGTGGGATTTCTTCCTGGTATGCAATGATGGTTCAACATACACAAATCTATAAAGGTCACCCACTGCCTTAATAAAATGAAGGACAAAAACCATATAATCATCTCAATAAATGCAGAAAAAGCATTTGACAAGATTCAACATTCTTTCATGATAAAAACCCTCAACATAATAAAAATTCTCAGCAAATTAGCTATAGAAGAAATGGACCACAATACAATAAAAGTCATGTATGACAAGCCCACAGCTACCATCATACTCAACAGTGAAAAGTCAAAAGCTTTCCCTCTAAGACCAGGAATAATATTAGGGTATACTTTCTTCACTACTCCTACTCAATATAGTAATGTAAGACCTATCCAGAGGAATTAGGCAAGAAAAAGAAATAAAAGACAACCAAATTGGACAGAAAGAAGTTAAATTGTCCCTATTTGCAGATGACAAGATCTTATATGTAGAAAACCCTGAATACTTCACCAAAAAACTGCTAGAACTAAGAAACAAATTGAGTAAAGTGGAAGGATACAAAATCAATGTGCAAAAATCTGTTGCATTTCTATACACAAACAATGAAGTATCTGAAAAAGAAATCAGGAGAACAATCCAATTTACAGTAAGTACAAAAAATACTTAAGAATAAATTTAACCAAAGAAGTGAAAAATTTTTACATGGAAAATGCTAAGACATTTATGAAAGAAATTGAAGAAGAAACAAAGAAATGGAAAGATATCCCATATCCATGGATTGGAAGAATTAATATTGTTAAAATGTCCACATTACTCAAAATGCTCTACAGACTTAATGCTATCCATATGACAATTCCAATAGTGTTTTTCACAAAAATAGAAAAAAACAACTCTAAAATTTGTGTGGAAGCAAAAAAGATCCTGAATAGCCAAAGCAATTATAAAGAAAAAGAACAAAGCTGAAAGCATCACACTACTTGACTTTAAAACATATTATCACTGGGCCAGCAGTGTCTTGTGATGGCTGCTCCTCCAGGACCCACGCCTGGGTGGGAGCTCACACAGACTCCCCTCCCTGCCGTCCACCTGGTCCTTCCTCATTCTTCCCCGACTCACAATCTCCACTCAGCACCTCGGGCCCCTTTTCCTCTTAGCAGCTGAGAAAGTTCTGTCCTGTCGTTATTACCTTGTTCAAGGCTTAGTTGGCTGCTGGGCCCCTCCTCTCTCGCTTCTTCATCAATTTCTTGTAAATACAATTTGTCTGGGAGCACTGAAGAGCCGGAGAGAGTCAGCGGGAGAGAGAAGGCAATCAGTTATCTCCACCAGAGACCAGCGACAGCATCTGTAAATTTTACATTTAGGAATTTCCAGCCCTTGCGTCACTCAGAGCTCAGTGGGTCCCACATGACTCAATGTTCTCCCATCACCCTCTGGGACAGAAAAGAGAAGACCCCATCAAGGAAGACTTTGTCTCCCACACAGAAAAGAGACATTCAAGATTTTAGGGTAAGAGAGAAGTGAAACATTGTGAGCCATGTTACTTGCCAAAGAAGTTTTCAGATGGCAGGAAAAACACATTTCAAAATAACTAATAGAAGTAAAGTGTGTGTTCTGAACTGTTCAGACTAAGGAAGAAACAGGGATTTCTTGGGGAGAAGGTCTTGGGTCCTAGAGAGCTGATTATAAAATAGAAAACCCCAACAACTTTAGTAATGGGGCTAGAAAAGAGGCAGGTTTTGGTTTAACTGTGTCAGGGAGGAGGAGCGATTCCCAGAGAAACATAACAGAGGACACGGGGTGGGGGGCGGGGCACAGCTCGCATGGACTTCAGGGTCCAGGAGGAGGCAGAGTCTCCCTGAGGGCAAGGGGGCAACTGCACTGAGTGAGGCGGTGGGCAGTGCCCTGGACAGCGGTTATCCTCAGTGTGCATCACCCAAGCACAGGGAGCTACTCTGGAACCAGGAAGGGGGAACCTGTAGTCCATGGAGAATATCAGAGCCCCTGGGATGTGAGCAGTAAAGGTAACACCATTCCATGGGCACCCACAGCCTGGGGACATCAAATATAATATTGACTTGAAATTTCTGCCCACGTATTTGGTTGCCTTTAGTTTCCTCTTCTGATTTGAATGATGTGCTATGAAAATTATTTTATTTTTAATTAGATAAGGTTACTATTGACACAAATCAACAAGCCATATATACATCCTTAAATTTTTTTTCTTTGCTTATAAACCTGTAGTATCTCTTTATTGCCTCTTAAGTAAACTTCAAATTCCTTAGCTTTAATTGCCAGACCTTTCAAAATCTTTCTCCAATTTATTTCTGTTGAATCAGCTTCTACACTGCTTTGCACTCTTGGATTTGGCCAACTCCAGTTTGGTCTGTTTTGCAGGTATGCTCTCGCACTTTTATTCCTGTTCCCACAGCATCCACCCTGCTCAGGGCATGTGCCTACCTTTCTTGTGATGTCTCTAGCCTTATTTGGAGAACTGGGTTGGGACCAAACTGTGTTGGAATAAAAAGTTTTCTAGGTAAGTTAAAAAAAATGGAGGGCATCCTCTTTACTGTGTCCCAGTAAAAGAGTAAAATATGCCTTCTCAGGAAAAAGTCTAGAATCAAACTGTTAGTTTTGTATAGCACCAAAAATAGTCCCTAGCAGATCAATCAGTTTTGTGATTATTTGGTTAATGTTTGCTTCACTCCTTGTGGATAAAGGCAAATTTGACCCAGGGTTTACTTCCTTCTTCATTAATCTGGAAGTTGTGGCCTTTTTGCTCTGTTACTAGGCAAACACTGGGCTTAGAAAAGACCCATGACTGGCAGACTGGGAAAGACTAATATCAACTACAAATAACTGGTGGGAAGCCATATTTTGGCCTTTCTTCAATGTGGTAACTCTTGTAACTCAGCTTATCTATTGCGGAGTCCCTAAAAGCTATGACTGTGGAGTTTTTATAAGAGACATTGCCTTCCACAGGGATGTGGTGCTAGGCCAAGGTGGATCCTCTAAGCACAGGTAAGTTGTCACTCAAGGCAAGTCACAGTCAACTTGGTGGACTGCTGTGTAGACCACTGCAAAGGCTCTCACTGAAGAGAAGCAACTGATACTGCCCTGTTGGGATTCTGTGTTGCTTACTCTATGTTCTTCTAAGTAAAGGAGATGCCAGTGTAGCTCTGGTTGTCTTGTGAGTCTAAATGTCCAGTTAAGCAGACCTCTAGATGGTTGTTGTTCCATAGCTATTACACCATAGCTTTAAGAAGGCTCATGGCATGCCTGTTTTGTTAGCTACTGTATCCCTATTGCCCAGCACAGTGTGTGGTGGAAGAACAATATATGCTTATTGAAAAAAATTGGCCCTGGACCTCAAAGGGTAGGTAGTAAATCTAATTACCACTTTTGAAGCTTTCACGAACAGGAATTAAAGCAGGGTATTCCTTCATGTTGATATTACTGAACAATATCTTCAGAACTTTTAGGTTAAAGTTCTTCTCCAGCTCATTGAGAACACTGTACACCACTCGTTTTACAGGGACCAGGTTTCTACAAGATTCTTCAAAATCCTTAAGAAATATTGAATGGGAAAAATATAAATACAGATTTCAAACAACTGTGGAAAGTAATTTTATGATTAATGTATTCCAATTTCCCTACATAGGTATCTTCTTCATGTAATGATTTATAATTTTTATATATTCATATAGCTACTAAACGAAACAAGTAAATCCATCCTTCTTAAAAATGCCATTGATGAGTCTGATCTCTTCAACCTCATTTACATTAGATGTAAAAAGAAGCAGTTTTGAAGAATAAAACTGGGTTAAAGTTAAAGGATGTGTAGCCCTTTAAGAGCCTGGCTGAGATGTTTAGGAGTAGACTTAGCAGGTGATGAGTGGCTGTTCTGTTTGATGGACACTCTCTGCCCTTTCCCCAGGACTACCTTGGCCTGAAGGGCTCAGGGAAACCAGGTGACCATTCTTCCCTTGCCGTGAACTTGGCCATAGAGGAGGCATACTCAAAGGCAAAGAGAATACTTCCTGTTATGTATCTTCAACAAGGCCTATTGGTGAAAATTACCCAAATTTAAAAAATTAAAAAAAGGGAGGAAAAAAAAAGAAACCTGAAAGATGTTGGAGAAAGAATAGCAAACATCTACTCCCAAATTTGTCCTAACTATATGCTAATTCCTGTGGGTTTTAATGTTCTTAAATCTAGATATTTTAAATTGATATTAACTCAAATAAAATGCCATGCCAATTATCATTTCAGTAAATCAATTCATTAAAATTATTCAATTCATTAAAATATGTTTAATGTTTAGTTTATGTTATATTGTATGACTCCCTACAAGGCACTGTACATTTATGCAGTATACCGATTTCTGACTCAGCTTATTTCCAGTGCTGTTCACCCTGATGCCAGAGGGTGCCATGGACACCATTCCTTCAGTTAGAAGCGGGATCATCTTTGGTGATGTCTGCTTCTCCCCTACCCTCTGCCTTATAGGAGCACTTACAGAAATACTTGAAAATCTTCCCCACTCATAGAAGACCCCTCAGTCAGCCACTTGTACCCCAAAGTTTGGGTCTAGGATATCAAAGCTCAACTTAATTTGGAGCTGGTTTACCAGATTATGACATAATGAACTTTACTTACTTCAAACATTTTTTTTGTGATCAATTCATGGTCACGGAGGTGCTCAAGGAATGGAAATGTCTTTCCTATTGCACATGAAATCTCCACCTTATGTTTTTTGAAGTGACTGAATATACGGTCATAGATAAGCCTGTCCTCTACGTTCTGTTCTTCTATGGCCATCCTAGGGAAAAAAGATACCATGTAGAAACAGTCATCAAGATTCGGAATGTTTTTGGAGGATGTAAGCTTTTATATATGAACAACAGGCTTCGAAGAATGAACATATGTAAAATATGTGGTCCCAAGTAGAGGCCAGAGTAAATGGAATTGAAGCAAAGATGTAATAGAAGAAAGCATGGAGGTTATGAAAGACTAATATGTAGAACTGAAAAATTCCTGTCCGTCCTGATCAAGCCATTGTAAAGATATCTTCACCTAAACATAACTGAAATATTTTTGAGTTAAGAAATCATCAATAGATGTTGAATTTTATCAAGTGTGTCTACAGAGATATTCATATAATTTTTCATTTTTATTCTTTAATTTGCTAAATCACATTGATTTTTCACTCAAAAATGTGGACCATTTTTTTCCATTGTCTTCCTACATTTAGTGCCCCCTATGAAAAGCCCACCTTTAATCAGGTTTTCATTCCTTTGTCAGTAAGTTTCTTTTACTTTCTGAAATCTTTATGATTCTTTTTTGTCCTTGATGTTCTAGATTTTCATGATAATATATGTAGGTGTGGGGTTTAAAGGTCCTCTTGGCTTTAGCAATGTAGTTAGCCACTAAGAATGAGGCTCTCAGTGCAGACACATTTGATGAAGTGTTGGCCTTCAATAATTGTTTCTGTTCTTCGTGTTCACATTTTTTTTTTCTTTTGAAAAACTCCAAAGTCTTGTCTGTTAATGCAGAGTGCTTGGTCTTCATGTGGTGAAGCAGTTTTGAAGGTTTCATGACTTCTTGGATAGTCAGTCACCACATATTCAATGCGGGTTTGGAGAATGTGAATCACCTGTTGCAATGAGCCTGTAATTTAAGTTGGACTCTTGGTATTTTCTTTTAAATGCAGCTTTCATTTTGTAGGCAGTCCTTCATTATCTGCTGTCTCATCATTGGCTCTTTCCCCCTTTTCAAAGATGCTCTCCAGCGACATTTGTTTTTTTCTCATTTTTGCTAGGGTTGGCTAGTGGGCTTACCAAAACTGTGACTGAGACAGGTGCACAGTACAGGAAAGAGGCGTGGCTGGAAATGGTAAATAAAACAATGGGCAGGCCATGCACAGACTAAAATAAGTGTCGAATTCTGACTTAAAGCCTGCCACCAGATGCAGCTGTACCGTTGATGTACATCAACTCACTTGCCACTATAAAGCCTGCCACCAGATGCAGCTTGTCACTTGAAACTCACTGATAGAATTTTGATATAAGTCTACAAGCAATTGGTTTATTATGGTCTCTGTGCAGTCAAACCTCTCTGCTAATGATAATCTGCATTTGCAGCCGCTCCCCAGCACTAGCATCACCACCTCAGCTCCACCTCAGATCATCAGGAATTAGATTCTCATAAGGAGCACGAGACCCAGATCCCTCACATGTGCTGTTTACAGTAGGGTTTGTGCTTCTGTGAGAACTGAATGCTATCACTGATCTGACGGGAGGCTCACCTCCTACAGTGCAGTACCAGTCCATGGCCTGGGGGTTGGGGACCACAGTGATAAAGGGCATCTATCAGAAACCCTCAATTTAAACATTATAAACATTCCCCTAAAATTAGGAACAAAATTAAAATGGTCATTTTTACTGCTATTCAGTATTTAACTGGCCGACCTGGCTAATGCACTAAGACAAACACACACACACACACACACACACACACGCACACATGAGAGGGAGAGAGAAAGAAGGTAAACAAGAAAAAAAAAATATAGAGGTATAAATTTTGAAAAGGAGAAGACAGAACTCCTAATATATTTGAATATGTATCTATTTCTCCAGAAAAATACAAGACAATATTAGGATGAAGAAGACCACTTAGTAAAATTTCTATGTGCAAGATCAACAAACAAAAATTGATAGATTTCCCTATGCCGGCAATAAATAATTAGGAAATGTAAAAGGAAAACGAACTCCCACTTACAAATTAAATTTTATATGCCTAGCACTAAGTTGATCCGATGAAAATAAGACAGGACTCATTAAACATTACTATAGAACTTCAAATACTTGAACACTTGAATAAATGAAGCGATATACATGTTTGTAGCTGGGATCATTCAGAGTTGTTTAAAATGTAAATTCTTCCTAAATTTATCTTTTCATTCAATGTCTCTCAATTGAATTCCAGCAAGATAGGCTACAGAACATTACCTATAAAATCACAGTAACTAAAACATTTCATTAGGAAACAAAAAATAGAACCATGGGTCAGAACACGGGTCACCTATACAGATTCATACATAAGAGAGAATATAGTAAAATAGTGCCTACTATGTGAATGTGGTTTTTCTCTCAAAATATCTCATTATACTGTAGCTCTTAGGCAACTTCAGCATACAATTTTCTTTTCTTTCTTTATATTCTAAAACTATAATGTTTTCACATAAAAGAAGCAATTTATGGCTTCTCTATAGCATATCTGGGTTGCCAGCATCACTGCCGTCCCACGTTGGGGCCATTATTAAGTAAAATAAGGGCTCCTTGAGCACTGCAATACCACAACAGTTGATCTGATATTTGAGACAGTTTCTAAGTGACTAACGGGCAGGCGGGTGGCATCTACAGCATAGAAGTGCTGGACAAAGGAATGGGTCCCACCCCAGGTGGGACTGAGAGGGACTACATAAGATTTCCTCACACTACTCAGAATGGCATGCAATTTCTAACTTATAAATTATTTATTTCTGGAATTTTACATTGAATATTTTCAGACCTCGGTTGACTACTAGTAATTGAAATGATGGAAAACAAAACTGTGGATAAGAGAGGACTACTGTAGTTTATAATAGCATAAAACATCAAATATCTATGAAGAAATCTAGAAGCACAAAACCTTCAGACATAAAAATAGAAATTTTATTAGAAAATATTTTTAAATTAGTAATATACGGAAATATATAAGGTATTCATGAGATGGAAGACATAATATTGTAAAGATGTCAAATCTCTTCAAATTGGTCCATAGACTCAATGCATTCTCATACAAAATCACAATAAGATTTTGAGAAGCTGTTTTGGAAACACAAAGGTCAAGACACTTTGGAGGAAGAGGAGACGTAGATTTACTCTACCATGTAGCAGGAGTTGCTGGGAAGCTGTCACCATTGTGACAGTGTAGTACTGGCACAAGCAGAGGCAATCACGGACCGATGGCAGAGAAGAGAGAGCACAGAAAAGCACCTGCCTATGTGGCAACTTGGTTAAGGAAAAGGGTAACACTGCAAATCAGTGGGGAAAAGGATGGTTTAATCAATTAATCATGTCCTCAGAAAAATTGTTAAGAATCAAAATAGAGCCTTAAAACTGTAGCTCAGAGAGGAACAATTTGACCTCAGACAAAGCAGGAAATGTGAAAAAAAATTTCACTCGGATTACGTCTGAGGAGGTGGGAGGTTTGGGGAGAAGCACAGCAGCCACAGCAGGCACAGGAGAGAACAAAGGAACACAGAATGCAATCTGAACAAGATGAGCAGAATGTCCCCACAGTGCTTAATGCCACACAAAACCTAAATAAAGCAAGAACCCATTCTACTAAGTGAAGTTTCACAAGAACGGAAAACCAAGCACCACATGTACACACCATCAAATTGGTTTTAACTGATCAATGCTTAAGTGCACATAAAGTAATAACATTCATCGGGTGTCAGGCAGGTGGGAGGAGGGGGAGGGGATGGCTATATACACACATAATGGGTGGGTGTGCACCGTCTGGGGGATGGACACGCTGGAAGATCTGACTTGGGGGGGGCAAGGGCAATATACGTAACCTAAACATTTGTACCCCCATAATATGCTGGAATGAAAAAGAAAAAAAAACATGAAAGAATGTGAAAATGAGATAATAAATTAACAGAATATGAGTTAAAATGGAGATTGCAGAGCTGTAGAAACAAATTAAGATATCCCTCAAAAAGAAACACAATCAATTTTTTTAATCAGAAATTACAGGAAACAAAAACCTACTAAAAATTAAATAATTGTCATGGAGGAAAAGTTTGAGAGAACCATTATGAACATAAGTAAAAACTGAAAAGATGAAAGCACTAGGCAGCACGTAAGAGCTGTGAAGGCGAAAGTTGTACCAACGTAGGAAGAATCAGGCCTAAAAACTGAAACAGAAAAAATTTTCACAGATACTGGAGAAGAAACTTCTCCTTGAATAAAGGCAGAATCAAATCTGCCGCCTTGAAGATCACAAGAACTACCTTATAGCTGGCAGTGCTCATGGAATTTGTCAGTATCTTTCCCCAGCACTTTATTTATAACAATGAGCATGTATCTCTCTTATAAAATCAAAACCGTGATAGGTGTATACCTCAACTTTTAAGCCTTAATAAGGTAAAAGTCACCATACAGTTAAAGGACAAGAAAAGTATATTTATACTTACTGGAATATTTAGAGAACTCTCTTATATCATGATAAAGAAGGACAAACACCTCAACTGAATAACACTGGCAAAAAATAAACAAATAATTCATAGAAGAGAGAATTTAAATGGCCAATAAACATGAAAAACTGTTCAACTTCCCACATAATCAGGAAAATACAAATTAAATGAGGATGCAACTCTTTATCCATCAGCTTTGTAAAGTTTGGCTGGATGTGGGGAGATGGCTCATCCGTCTCATTTGCTATTGGAAGAAAAGTACATTGATTCAGCCACTTAGAAAGGCAATTTGGCAGGATCTATAAGCGAGAAAATATTAGCACCCACTGCCTCAATAATTCCACTTATTTAGGTTTTGACACAAGTTAAATACTTGTATACATGCAAAAGAAAAACCAAAAAGAAATAGATAACCATTGTTATTACAGCCTGTTGATAAAGGTGAACACTTGGAAACAACCTAAATATCCTTCAATTGGGAAAGGGTTAAAAAATTATGATATATCAATTCTATGGAATGGCATGTCACTGTTAAAAAGAATGAGGTAGGTCTATATGCATTAAGGTGAAAAGATGTCTAAGATTTCCACTATTACGATAAGTGAAAATGCAGAACAGCATGTGCAACATAATCCCATTTATTACAAGACTGGAACACAAATTTTGTATTTACGAAAACACACTGTATATAGATATATGAGTAGAATAAGATGAGGAAGGCTGAACTCAAGACTCTCGATGGGAGCAGGAAGGGAAGCTATTGGGGCTGGGGGGCGAGTGGTGAAGAGGATGTTTTCCTCTATGCACCTCTACGTTGTTTGAAGCTTTATGAACAACCACAAATAGAGTATTTCTTTTGTGTTGACAAATTTTTAAATTAAAAAATTAAGCAGTGTTATTTATGAACCTATCACAGGAGAAAAGTTAGGATTTCTATCCCTTTTCTTTGCAGAAGTATCCACCATGCTGAAACAGGAAATTAAAATGAAAATAAAAATAGCCTGCACTAGCCTTTTGCCATCCTGGGCCTTTCTCTTCCTTTTCCTTCTTCCTACCAAGGTCAATGGAGGAAGAAATCAGACCCCAAGACAGTCATGGGAACAGCCCAGGAGTGGAAGGACCCCCGTGCCAGGACAGGTGAGACCACAGCATCCAATGTTTAAAGTAAGCCAGGTGTTTACCCCAGAGCATCTATTTTCTAAACTACCTTCTTTGACATGACCCATGTGAAGGTAGAAGAAGGCAGAGGGATATAGGACGGTTCAAAGGTCATGGGGAATTAACAAATTCCTGTCTCAAGGGACTCCTGTGTTCAGAGAGTTCTGGCCAGCTGAGCAGCAGCTGCAAACAAGGAAGCCACGTGTGTTATGGCAACCTGGACTCACACCGACGGCTGTCCTGCTGCAGTTTAAAAACACAATTTCCTCATTATATACTCTTTGATTTCATTCTATTGCATACCTGTGTCCTGGCAAAGCAGGACTAAACTCAAGTAAAACTGTGGACAGGAAGTGCACTAAAGGCAGGAAAGCAGCAATATTGCCAGAGATGAGGAGGGAGATAAAGACTCACCCGCTGCTCAGGTTGCGGCCCCTCCCTGCCATCCTGAGAGCCCGGCCTCTGATCCCCCCAGTCTACTTGGCCTGTGTCCACTGTGGCTGCCCAGACTCTGGGCAGAATGTCTGCCGACAGACTGACTTACCCAGAGACGGCTCCGCCCAAATGGGGAAAAGAAAAGTGAAAGTATTTATCCAACCTCATGACCTGCTGTGGACCCTGTGTCTCGCCTCCTTCACTCCAAAGGGTTCTCAGCTTCCTGAAATGTGGCAGAGGGATGGGAAGAGGCCCTGGGCAAGGCCTGGAGGACCAGGGAAGGAGGATCCCAGGACAAGCAGGGCCAGCTCCCAGGAGCCCACGTGTTTGTGCAAAGGACAGAAAAACCATCCACTCAGACCCAAATTGCTTCTGCTTTCCAAGAATGTGGCAAGGTTACTGGGAGTGACAGCGGTGGGGGGGGGGGTGTGGGGGGGTGCAGGAGGGGGAGGGGCAGGACTCCATGTTTCCTCTTCCCCCTGCTGAGAAGGCTGGGGTGGTGGGGGCAGCTTGGAGGGAAAGCCAGAAATGTCAAATCGCTCTCAGGCCCGAGGGAGAGCCTGCACTGGCCCGAGTTAGGTCTGCACATTGGCACACAGGGCTGGAGAGAGCCGAAATGCCCGGCATTAGACACCGGGGAGGATGTGCTGGGGCAGGACGCTGGCGCCAAGTTGGTGACAACGGTTAGCATTTTAGGTGCAAGGCTTTAAGGCCTGTTGACTGTGGGGCTACTTTACAGCACCAGGGGTGAAGAAGAGACACCTGAGCTTCAGAGAAGTCACTGGAAGCCTGAGAGGGCAAACGCTTCTCGTTGGAGGAAGCTGGAGGTTGGAACCAGGTGATCTAGAAAGGATGGGCAGGTGGCTCCGGCTGGGGGTGACGTCTGTCTCGGAGCTGTGTCTGTGCAGATCGTTCACTCAGATTCGGATCCATCATTCCGCACAGAGTGAGCAGTGACCTAGGAGACGCTCCGCATCAGCACAGCAGCAAAGGTGAAGACAGGGAGGCCGGGGGGAGCCGGGGGCGTTAGAATCCAGGACCCGAGGTGAGCAGAGGGCGGAGCAGGGCAGGATTCAGGGGCCAGAGGGGCACAGTGCTCCAGGGATGTTTTCCACACTGGCTCCCACTGAATCCCACCTCCTCCAGCTGTGGACAAGGGTGACTGCTCAGTCACACTTGGAAATATGGGAGAAGGGGGTTTCCACCCTCGCTCCACTTCTGTTCTTTCTTTCCCCAAAGGAGCAAGTGAGCCCCAGTCTGCTTGGGACAGATCCAAGACACTGATGAGGACATCTTTTCCAGAGGGCAGGGTCCCTGTGCCTACCAGGTGCTGCACACCCTTAGGTCTCTCCTTCTGTGTCTCTCCGCCAACCCCCCGACTGTGGGCAGAGGAGCTGGTGAGCTGAGCCTCTGTTGGTCACAGCTGTCCTCTGCTCTCATCCTCCCCTTGGCACAGTGGCCCCAGCTAGGCCAGGCACGGACCAGACCAGCCTGCTGTGGCGTCCCCTCTCTCTCTTCTCTCTGTCCCTAGGCAGCAGGCAGGCCCAGGCCACAGCTGAGCCAGCACTGACATAAATGTGCTAGCTTTTCCCCGGGTCTGCGTAGGGTCTGCTAAGGTCACACCTGCAATTCCAGGCCAATGGGCAGCGGGCTGGGCGGGGAAATCCACACATGTTGACCCTCTCGGGTGGACACTCCCATGCCGGTGCTGTCCTTGGCAGTGGGGAAGGGGACATTCATGCAGATGGGGTTAGAGAAAGCTGAGCACGCACCACTCTGCAAAAGCAATGGCAGTTTATGAAGAATCTGCAGCTCTTTGTGGAGAAAACAAAGTTTCTTTGATCCAGACAACAATGTCAGATCCACTGGGATTGGGAAAGGGCAGGATCAAATTAAGAAGCAGGCTGAACCTCTAAAATCCTGCTGGACTGATGGGAAGGAAATAATGCAGCTCCTGGGGCATTTTCAGAGGCCGTAAGGAGCAGTGGCAACAGGGAACCTTCCTCCTGTCACAGAAGTAGCTCATGTTACTGGAGCCTGGAAAACTGGGCAGCAGGAGAGCAGTCATCGAGGAAGGACACAGGCAGGGGACCCAGCAAGGTGACAGGCTTCATAAGCTTCAGCAAGAGCAGCTTCAGTTCAGACTTCAGAAGTGGGGGTGATTCCCCAAGCTGGTTGGACACTGTGGGGACTGAAAGTGCATCCCCGAGATGACTAAGGCAGTCGGCATCCTGGACAGGAGAGTTCAAGGGCAGGAGGCAGCCGCAGGCGCAGGGACAGCACCCACTGGGGTGTGAGGGTGGAGAACCTGGCTACCCTCCAGCGGGGAGAAACGGAGAGTGAAGAGCAGGAGCCTGGGACCTCCAGGGGAGCACTCAGTCCTGCTGCAGCGTCTCCTCCTAGGAGCTGGACACCAGTCAGGGCCACACGCCAGGTCTCTGCCTGTCCCCTCCTGTCTCATGTGGGAGACTTCTCTGACTGGGGTCCTTGGGGAAATGGGAGAGTCTGCCCCTTGTTGGGTCTCCCTGGAGTCATCCTGTCTGCAGGGACCAGGGCCCTGCTGGCTCCTCCCAGCTCAGGAGCACAGGGACAGGGGCCTTCGTGGGGGTGCAGTGAGGGGTGGTTGGTTGGAGTAGCCCGAGGCCATGTGGATAAGCCCAATTCTAGGTTTCAGTTTTAGTGATGCCTTTATTGTGACACATCTAAGCCATACTGCCCCCTGAAGCTTTTATCAGAATAAAACTAGTATTTTTATCCCCCGTCTCTCCTTTTTGCCTACCTCTTAGTCAGTTTAGAACATAGGTAAAAAAAAGGGTTGCAATTTGGGGTCCTCTCACACCCTACAGGGTTCAAGCATATGGGTATATGTCTGTCTCCTCAGGTTCTGTCCTACCTGTGCCCCAGATGGGCAGAGGCTGGGGACATAGCCCCTGCAATTGCATAATCATGGCGCAATTATCCCCTGGGCTCAGCAGGCATTGGTGGCAATATTTCAGCTCTTAGGGCCTGGGGTGACACCGAGCCCAAGCCTTGTCTCCCTCTCCTGGTCCTCTGCTTGGCAGAGCTAAGGTGGTGGAGGCTTTGGACACCTGAGGCTGCAGGTTTGGAGGATGCCAGAGGGGTTGTTGGGGGAGCAAACGTGGTTATTTCTGTTGGAAGGGAGTGAATCCTGGAAAAGCGGATGAACGGGAAGAGCTGTCATGGCAGAGGAGGAAGAGGCTAAAGGGTGAGGGCTTGTGGGGAGTGGGGAAGGGAAGGGGAGCACAGGAAGTTCATCTGGGCACTGGCTGAAGGTCCAGGGAGCATCCATGAGAAACACCCCTGAGGAAGCCACAGTCCTTGTGCAGCACGAGGAGCGAGGAGGCTGGCCCAGGGCCACATCCTGGTTCCCACCTACAGTCTGCATGATCACCCGTAGTCCTTCAGGTTAAGCCCCTATTTTATGCACAACAGGACAAGGGCAGATATCCCCTGTACCCTGGCACAGATTCCCACGGCCCGCTGATACCAGCTCATGTATCTTTCCCATGACCAGCCCATTCAGCAAGGCCGGTCACAGACACACTGTGTGCACACAAGGCAAGGAAGGGCCTGTGATTCCATCTCTCATTTTAGCAGCCCAGTGTCCCCATCACCCAGGCCCAGTACCTGCTTTCCTCCCCTGCTTAGCTTTGGCCACGTCCACACTCCCCTCTAGAGGCTGTAATTGGCATTATAGTCTCCTTGGAGCTGGGCTCTGTTTGTGGAAACAGAAACAGAAAATGCTTCCTTTGCAAACACAACAAAAGTTCAGTACTTATCCCTGGGGCCTAAGGAATGAGGAAGAAGAACGAGGACAAGTGGTTTGAGGACAAAGGAAAGAAAAGTTTACTAATTTGCTGGCAAATGAGAAGGACAGGGGACTAGTGTCTCAAAGCCTACCATCCTCCCTTTACGCAGAAACATGGGGCTTTTTAAAGGGGGATTTTCAGCAGTGGGACTCAGGCCTGCTTGACCAGTGTCACTTTGGGCTATTGTTGCTTAACTATAATTCGGGTTTTTGATTTGGGTCTTGGTTCTTGGGAGATGGTGACCTTGTCAGCAGTGACTATGATTTTGTGGTCCTTGTCCTTATATGGACAATCCTGTTTAAAGATAATAAAGAACATACAGCAAAGAACATTTTTCTGCCCCTTTGATCACTGGCCTGGGAATGGAATGCAAGTTTTAACTCCCAAAAAGTGTGGGGTTTTCAGAGGGACAACGCGTGAAACTTTCCATTGCCCTTTTCCCACCGTTTTCTCTGCTGCACATTTCCCAGTGTCTCTCTTATCCTTCCACGGCTGTGTGAGGAGGGGTGGCGTAGTCATCGAGCTGCTTCCTGCTAACTGGGGTGACGTTTTAGATGGAAGCTTTGTACTTGTTTATGCCATGGCTCTTTCTGTCAAGGCTTCGGCAGTAGACTTACAAAAATAAAAGATGCAGGAGATCACCAGGCGATGAAGGGCATAAGCAACAACTACAACTGTGAGGACTGGCAAGGTGAAATGTGGGATACCTGATAGGGGATAACTTTTACCCGCTTGGTACCCAAGAGAAAAATATTAGAAAACCAATCACCTATCCCTGTCCCCAGATCTCCACATTCTACAATTTGCTGTGACCAGGTAGCTTGCTGCCTAATTTTCTCAACAGGTACTTCTACCTCTGCAGAGGAATTTGCATAAGCACAGCATGAAGAATTAGCTGTAACACAGACACCTTCCTGTTAGATAAAATATAGTCAAAAGCAATGGGATTATCAAGATCTCCTTGAGCTAAAGAGTCTAAAGAGATTTTTTTGAGCAGCTATTGCCAATGCAATTTCATTGTCAATAATCCTCAAGGTCACAGACAGGTTGCAAAGCACATGTTGATGAGCTGCCACTCCCCACCAGGAGAGTGGACTGTACCCAAAGAAGTATTCATCTCCATCTAGGATTCCCCCAGGATATACTATTTTGGGGTTCCCCAGATGGAGTCCTCCTCTAAAATTTCCCTGGTTATTCATGAAATAATTTCAGGGAGCTAGTCCAGTGAGCAGCCTCATATCTGTTATGGATTGACAAGGGAGTGGTGAGGATTCCCAATAAACAAGTTCCCCCACTGTTTAGCTATTTAAGTAATCATAAGCCCAAGTATTTCCTACTTTGCCTCAACAAACAAAAATGTATCCAACGGGCACATAGATAGTACCTGCTCCTGTTTAAATGTTTATCGAGCCATTCTTGGGTAGCATTAAGGTTAAGTTCTCATACCAAAGGTCTGTATAAGGAAGCTGATATTGTCCTTCCTGGAGTTGACAGACTGGAAATTTTCCCAAGCTTTGGGGATACATTTTTTCCCCCTGGCATACTATGGTACAGATGGGAATTCCGTGTCCCTTATCTGAGGAGTTAAAGCACTTATTAACAAGGTAATCTAGAGGAGGTGGGCCTGAAAAGACTGTATCAGTTGCATTCTTAAAATAAGTAGTCAACTGGGGGAGACTGGTAGGCCAGTAGAAAGTGCCCCAGTGGGACTTTGGGTCCTTGCTGTTGCCTTGTACATAGTGTCTGCTGTGGGGCTGGGTAAGAAAGAAACCCGGGACCCCTGAGTACAGAGCTATTAGTCACACCCTGTTGGTGATCTGAGAGACCGGCTTCTGCAAATTCAGAGTGTAGGAAGGTACATCAGTGAAATTATATACAGGAATAACTATGGGCTCAGACTGGACTCGCACGGACTGAGGTTCAGGATGACAAACCCAGCAGTGAGACAGACCAGCAGAGAAGGTGATAGTTTGGGAAATCCTCACTAAGGAGTTGTCTCTCCATTCTATAGACAGAACAAATAACCAAAGAAAGGTGGCACCTTTAGTGGCCTTCTTGGCAGTCTTGTCAGTGGCCTGATTTTGTTTTGCAACATAAGTGTCTTCTTTTTGGTGACCAGGACAGAGCAGATGGCCACCTGCTTGGGCTGAGCAATGACCTTTATCAGGCCCATTATTTCAGTGTCATACTTAATATCCTCATTTCCGGCTATCAGGAGCCCCTTTCCTTCCAGATGGCACCATGAGCATGCATGACCATAAAAACATATTTAGAGTCCATATAAATGTTTGCCTTTTTCCCTCTGGATAACTGAAGAGCGCTGGTTAAAGCAAGCAGCTCAGCTTTCTGGGCTGCAGTCCCAGGTGGCAGAGCCATTGCTTCCAGTACCAATCGTTCTGTGACTAGCACATACTGAGCCCTTTGTTGTCTACTGTCTATAAAGCTGCTCCCGTGGGTGAAAAGATCCCAACTCAGCTCTGGCATTAGCTCCTTTGACAGGTCCATCCTGCTAGAATAGACAGCATCTGGAATCCCTAAACAGTCATGCTGTAAAGGCTCATTCTTTTCAACTGGTAACAAGGTGGCAGCATTGAGACTAGATAGTCTTTAATTTAACATTTGGATTATCCAAAAGGATGGCTTGGTATTTTCCTAGCCTTCCTGTGGTCAGTCAATAACTCACGCCTGCTTTTGCTCTAATAAAGTCAGAACCTGGTGGGGGGCATATACTACAACACGTTGTCGTAAGGTGAATTTTTCAGCCTCTTGTAACAAGTCACAAGCAGCTGCTACTGCCCAGAGGCAAAGTGGCTATCATCATCTCACAGTATTGTCCAATTGCTTTGACAAGTATGTGGCTTTGGGACATTTCCTAGCATCCATAATAAGTTTCCAAGGTTCATTCCTTGTTATTCATGAACATATATTATTTGAATTCTTTCTGCAAGTCAGGCACCCCCAAAGTGGGGACAGGCATAAGACTCTGCTTTAGTTTTTCAAAGGCATTCTGACATTCTGTAGTCCAGATCAGGGACTCCACATCTTTTCCTTTACGGACCTTATACAAGGGCTTTGCCATTAGTCCAAATTTTGGAATCCAGATGCCACAGAACTCTGCCATTCCTAGGAACCCAAGCAATTGTCTTTTATTTTTGCTCACTTTAAGATTCAAGATGCCTTGCTTTTGGTCTGACGTTAGGCTGTGGGTTCCCTTGCTAATTTGGAATCCCAAATAAGTAACTTGTTGTTTGCAAATTTGTGCCTTTTTGGGTGATACTTTATAGCCACACAAAGTCAGATGATTTAGCACAGCCACTGTATTTGTGAGACAATGACAATAATTGGGGCTAGCTATAAGTAAATCATCCAGGTATTGTAATAGAATCCCTTAGTCCAATTGCAGGTTCTGCAAGTCTTTTGCTACGCTCTCACTAAACAGGGTAGGAGAGTTGTCAAACCCCTGAGGCAACACAGTCCAGCAGTACTAGGGCATCATCCCAGTCTCAGGATCCTGCCACTGAAATGCAAAAAGGAGTTTGGCCCCTGAGGAATGTAAAACAAAGCATCTTTTAAATCCAGTACTGAGTACCATTCATAGTCACCTGGTACTACTGTCAAAAGACTATACGGGTTTGACCCTGTAGTGTGTATGTCTTATACAATACCATTAAAGGCATGTGGACCCTGCACAAATCTGTCCTCATTGGTATGGGGCTTCTTGACAGGTAAAATCGGTGTATCATAAGGGGACTGACAGGGATGAATTAGTCCATGCTCTGGAAATCTATTCAACATGGGATGACTTCCTTTCAATGCTGCCTTTATAAGGGGGTATTGTTCCTTATGAGGGCATGGGGTCCCTTCTTTTCACAGAATGGTATTTGGTGTGGCTGTTGTGGCACATACCTGGGTCCTGTCAGCCCATACGTCCTTACTTTTTGGTAGACCTCGGGAAGGAGTACAATTTGCTGCTGCTTCTTGAGCGAGTAGACATTGAAGAAACCAGAGAGCATTTTTTGGCAGGACCGGCAGGTGGAGCTGTTGCTTCCCTGGAAATAAAGTTATTTGAGCATTCAACTTGCATAACAAATCACAGCCTAGGAGAGGTATTGGACAGTCTGTCACATATAAGAAACTGTGTCTCAGCTTTTGTTCTCCCAGTTGGCACTCATGAGGTTGGAGCACAGCTTGGTGTTGGGTCTGACCAGTTACCCCACCACTGCCATCGTGTTCTCGCTAAGGAAAGTTAGAGTTTAGAACAGAAAAGGTAGCTCCTGTGTCAATTAAAAACTCCACTAACCAAGTCCCCAATGTCAATCGTACCTGGGGCTCCTGTGGGGATGTTTGGATAGAGGCTGCCAGTGAGGCACAGAGCCTGGGCCCCTCATTCATCATCTGAGTCCTGGACTCAAGAAAGCATTTGCTGTCCTGGGGGCTTCTTGTCACCCAGAGCCCTTTGCAATTTCAGGCAGTGTCATTCCTCTTTACAAAAAGCACACTGATGGTACTTCAACCTAGAGTGACCCTTTTCACATTTCCTTTTGACTGCATCAAAGGACCTTTGGTTGGCACGGCTAACACACATAGGTTTCATTTCTGTTCTTCTCTAGCCTTATATACTTTAAAGGCAATATCAACAAGCTGCAAAGGATTCATGCCAATTGCCCCTTCTACATGCTGTAGTTTCCTCCTTATATCTGGAACACTCTGCCCTATAAAAGTCATATTAACCATGTGCATATTTACAGGGGCCACTGGATCAGCATCTGCATATTTTCAATATGCCTGATAGATGCGTTCCCAAAATCCAGAGGGATCTACATTAGCTTTTTGTTGCAATTCTTGGACCTTGTTTAAACTCATTTTCTGATGAAATAGAAATGGAGCCTCCCATGTTGAAATAAAACTCACAAACAACAACAAACACAAGTTGACAAGTAGATGGTACAGGGAATTCCCAATGCAAACAATCTTGATCTCAATGCAAACGTCGACCAAATGGATAGGAACCACACAAAGGAGAGCCGTATTCTCCTAACCCAAAAGGGGAAGAATCCCCCAGGTTCCCTAGTTTGGATCAACCATGACTTCCACCCCCCAAGGCACCATGAATGCAGTACTACAGGGCTAGAAGTTTCAAAACCTACCCCAAATGGGTGGAATGAAGGGTCTCGATGTGCACACTGGGGAACATGCCAAAGGTGGAGTCATCATGACTCTTCCCAAATCCATTTCCCTTTTTCATTTCTAGATCTCCTGGGTTCCAACCTCCAGCTTCCTCCAATGAGAAGCGTTTGCCCTCTCAGGCTTCCAGTGACTTCTTTAAAGCTCAGGTGTCTCTTCTTCACCCCGGTGTTGTAAAGCAGCCCCACAGTCAACAGGCCTTAAACCCTTGCACCTAAGACATTAACGATTGTCACCAACTTGGCTCCAGCGTCCTGCCCCAGTACATCCTCCCCGGTGTCTGATGCCGAGCATTTCGGCTCTTTCCAGCCCTGTGTGCCAATGTCCAGACCTAACTCAGTCCAGTCCAGGTGAGGGCTGTGACCTGAGCAACAGGTGAGTCTTACTCTCCCTCCTAATTTCTGGTTATAATGCTGCCTTTGTGCCTTTAGTCCAGCTGTTAACCTGCTTTGCAAGGACACAAGTATGCAAGATGATGAAATCAAAGAGTATATAAAGAGGAAACTGGGTTTTTTAAACTGCAGCAGGATAGCTGTTGGTGTGAGTCCAACTTGCCATAACACACATGACTTCCTTGTTTACAACTGCTGCTCAGCTGGCCAGGACTCTCTGAACACAGGAGTCCTTTGAGGCAGGAATTTGTTAATTCCCCATGACCTTTGAACCCTCGTATGTCCCTCTGCCTTCTTCTACCTTCACATGGGTCATGTCAAAGAAGGTAGTTTAGAAAATAGATGTTCAAAGGTAAACACCTGACTTACTTTAAACATTGGATGCTGTGGTCTCACCTGTCCTGGCACAGGGTGGGGCAGTGGAGCTTCTACAACTTCCAGGCTGTTCCCATGGCTGGCTTGGAGTCTGAGTTCTTCCTCCATTGACCTTGGTCAGAAGAAGGAACAGGAAGAGAAAGCCTCAAGATGGCAAAAGACTAGTGCAGGCTGAATATTTTTATTTTCACTTTAATTTCCTGTTCCAGAATGGGGTATACCTCTGAAAAGAAAAGGGATAGAAACCGTATCTTTTCTTTAGTAATAGGTTCAGAAATAACACTACTTAATTTTTTTCTGAATAATTTAGAACATGCTTTATTATTTTCAAAAATTTTTACTGAAATTAAACAATACATTTTTAAAAAATCTCCTAGAAGATTCTGGGATGTGTGTGTGTGCTTTTTTTTTTTTTAATTTCAGAATATTACAGTGATATAAATGCTTTGGTTACATAAATTGCCTTTGCACCACCCAAGTCAGAGGTACAAGAGTGCCCATCCCCCAGAGAGCACACTGCACAACACACTGCACCCGTTAAGTGTGAATTTACCCATCCCCTCCTCCCCCTCCCACCTGCCCAACACCGGATGAATGTTACTTCCTATATGTGTGCATAAGTGTTGATCAGTTTGTACCAATTTAATGGTGAGTATATGTGGTTTTGTTTTTCCATTCTTGTGATACTTCACTTAGAACAATGGGCTCCAGCTTCATTCAGGTTAATACAAGAGGTAGTTCACCATTCTTTTATGGCTGAGTAGTACTCCATGGTATACATAAACCACATTTTATTAACCCACTCATGTACTGATGGGCACTTCGGTTGTTTCCACAACTTTGCAAATTTTTTTAAACAAAAGAAACACATTATATTACACATTCTTGTTTATAAAGTTTCAAACAATGTAGAAGTATAAAGAGGAAAAGATCCTCTTTACCACTCACCCTCCTACAGTAGCTTCCTTTCCTAGTCCCATGGAGAGCCTTGAGTTCAGCCTTCCACATCTTTTTCTATGCAATTACGTATATACAATATGTTTTTTAAATACAAAATTTGTGTTCCCATCTTGTAATAAATGGGATTATGTTGCACATGGTGTTCTTTCTGCATTTTCACTTAATATCGACAATCTTAGAGATGTTTTCACTTTAATACATATAGACCTACCTCATTCTTTTTACCAGCTAAATGCTATTCCATAGAATTGATATGCCATAATCACTTTAATTTTTTATTCATGTATTTATTTTTGAGACAGAATCTTGCTCTGTTGCCCTGGCTACAGTGCAGTGGCTGGGACTACAGGTGCATGCCACAGCACCAGCTTATTTTTCTATTTTTAGTAGAGATGGGGTCTTGCTCTTGCTCAGGCTGGCCCTGAACTCCTGAGCTCAAGCGATTGTCCCAAATTTTGTATTACAGTTGCCTACAGTATTCAGTACAGTAATAAGCTGTACAGGCTGTACAGGTTTGTAGCCTAGGAGTGATAAACTATACCATATAGCCTATGTATGTAGTAGGCTATACCATCTAGGTGTGTGTAAGCATACTCTATGATGTTTGCACAAAGCCATTATTGCCTAGTGACACATTTCTCAGAACACATCCTTATTAAATAACACATGAACCAACACAGCCCTGGGGCTATGAATGTGTATTACTGTCTTTCCCATATAAAAGTAAACTACTTACTGATAGGGATGGAACGGAGTTTGTTTTTCTTGTTTTGTTTTGTTTTAGTTTTTTGCCATATCAATAGCTGCATTCCAAGTGCCAATAGGTGGGTTGTTCTAGTAGTAGCATCATATTTGACACAACAGCTGTAATTAGGCTATTATAGGGTTAATTGCTCCCTATCATCCACACAATCCACGTGGTTTTTATAGAGGACACACAGGTGAGTTGAACGGCGGTGTGATGGAGACCAGTCTGCATTACTTGGACCATCAGTCTGATTGTCAACCTGCCTGTCTCTCTCTCTCTCTTTCTCTAATCTATCCAGTTTGTTCTGTGTCTCTGGAGAACCATGACTAATACAGTCGTAATGGGCATAGACTTTGTTTCTTCTTGAAATGCTGTGGTCATGTGACTGTAGAGCCCCAGGAATCAAAGTTCCTCTGACTTTGCTGCTCATTATTGTAATTGGATCCACCTTGCCTAAGCTGGTCATGTGGTACTATCTTGCGTTTTCCTTCTGGAATCCTAGCAGCTCCATCCATACTAGAAAGTTCCATCCCATGATATCATGTTCTGGACTCAACTACAGTTTACAGAGGACAGGTAAAAGAGAGATTCTCAAAAATACCAGCACCCCCTCAGCAATGCATTTCTTATAGCTTTAGCAAAGGGAATGTCCCCTGGGCTTGTGTGGTAACAAAGCCATACGGCAGGTTTTCTGGTCTCATGTAAAATATCCATTTTAACAGTGCTGCTCCCCAGCCTCCTGACTCCTTCTTCAATGCTATATTAAGGCAGTTGGGGCATCTCTACCTCCTTTATTAGATTCCATACTTTTGTCCAAGCTTCAAGGAGCCAACCAGCCATAGACAGGACTATAACACTCGTTTGCCAGTACCTTACACTCTGATCCAAAAAGGAGGACTTCAATGTCAGTAAAGTCTCCACTATCTAACCTTTCTTCCTTTTTTTTTTTTTTTGAGACAGAGTCTCACTTTGTTGCCCGGGCTAGAGTGAGTGCCATGGCGTCAGCCTAGCTCACAACAACCTCAAATTCCTGGGCTCAAGCAATCCTACTGCCTCAGCCTCCCGAATAGCTGGGACTATAGGCACGCGCCACCATGCCCGACTAATTTTTTCTATATATATTTTAGTTGTCCATATAATTTCTTTCTATTTTTAGTAGAGATGGGGTCTCGCTCTTGCTCAGGCTGGTCTCGAACTCCTGACCTTGAATGATCCACCCGCCTCAGTCTCCCAGAGTGCTAGGATTACAGGCGTGAGCCACCGCGCCCGGCCTAACCTTTCTTCCTTTAAAGAGATGGAGTCTTGCTATGTTGGCCAGGCTAGACTTTAACTCCTGGGCTCAAGCGATCCTCCCACCCCAGTCTCCTATAGCTGGGACTATAGGCACACGCCACCATACCTGGCTTCTTCCATTACCCAATCTTATAATCTTTCCTAACTGGTCCAACACCCAAAAAAGGCTACACCTATAAGTATGTCTGTATTGTTTCCAACATACATCAATCAGGTCTTGCTAGGTTATGGTCTAGCAATAAGCAACCCTCAAATTTCCATAGCCGACACAGCAAAAGTTTACTTCTTACTCACTAAAAGCCTACAGTGGATCTAGGAGGCCCTCTGGGGTGGTATTGAATATACACCAGGCTGTTTGCATCTTTAGGCTCTGTTATCTCAGAACAAGGCCTCCACAATCAATGTGGGAGGGGAGCGATACACAGAGAACTCCCACTGCTCTCCTGTGAATCAGCTTGCAAATGACACTTGCCACTTCTGCTCACAGCAGCTTGGCTAGAATTAATCACTTGGCTCTGCCAAACGCAAGAGGCTAGAAACATCTGGGGGGACATAGGTGATATTTGGTGAATGCTGACTATGCCACAAACAAAAATGGTAGACTAGAAAAGGGCCAATCCTCGATAATGACAGAAGAATGAAGCCACATTGCTGAAACGCCCTCAACCCAACAAATAAAAAGGAGTTAAAAAGAAAAATAGGTCAAACTTTAAACACTAAGTCTAAATGAAAAATATAATGTAAGAGCCAAAGGATTAGAGGTAGAATATGTTACAGATGAGAGCTTGAAAGATAGAATATTTTGCTTTATCTGAGATGGAATTTATTCAGTTATTCTGGGTGACTATAGTCCTAGGAAGTTCATTTTCTGGCAGGATCCCTGAACTTTTTACCCATTTAGGGGACTATCACTCTTTCAGTTGAAGAACAGGAATTGATAGTAGGAAAATGTGTGCTCTCTTTGATTCTAACTGATGCTATTGGCTTCTGTGACTATGCTTGCTTTTAGTTGTTTAATAAATATAGTTAATCAGAATGAAAAACAGAGATAAGAACAAAGGTAACTCCATGATAGGCTAGGCTTCCTGGATGTGAGAAGCCTAGTTCTGCTTCTGTATATATGGCTTGCTGGCTTGGTGCTTAGCGTAAGTGGAGCCATGGCAGGCTTCACTAAAGTAAAGGAAAACAAAGCCCCGGGGAGGTAACTGCAAGTTGCTTTCTGATAAAGGACTGGAGAATCCAGGTGCCCTCCAACCAACTAAGTAAATAAGAAGAGCAAGACATGATCAGCGCATGAATAGCTTGTGCAGGGCGTGTGTTCCCAGTATCGCTTGTAACCAAAAACTAAAAGGTATGCAACAACAGGTCCCCCTCCCTCGTCGGAGACCCTCCTCTTCCCCTGGATGATGTTAACTACAACTGGCGCCAGTGCAAAAAGTCCGAAACTTAGAGTCAACAAACCTAAAGCCAACGCGATCAGCCACTTCTAAACAAAAGGAACAAATAAACTGAAGGGGGATAAAGTGCAGACTAGTGTGTCGTGTGCAGACTAGTGTGTCGTGTACAGACTGGTATGTCATGTGCAGACTAACGTGTTATGTGCAGAATAACGTGTCGTGTGAAAACTAGCATACAAAAAAGTATAAAAGCCTAATCTTTACCCCAGGGCGGAGTCCTAGTTCCTGGAGAGGCCACTGCGTTGGTGCTCTGGAATTTGGACCCTGGCCCGGGGCTAGTTAATAAACTCCTTTGCCTTTTTGCAGCCTCAGTGACTCTGCCTCTCTGTTCCTGGGGCCAAGGGGAACCGGATCTAACACAGTCATAATTTCAATGAAGGGAGATAGACCTTTGAGCAAATTTATTTATGAATTATGACTAAATAATTATGTCAATTGTATTAAGAAGCAGTTTTGATTGGGTGAACCATGAGATCAAACCTGAATTTTTTACATAAAACCCTTCTATTAATACCAGATAGGTCATCATGGTTTTCCAGGCCCTAGAAATAGCTGAGGACCAGTGTTCAATAATTTCTTAAAGGATTTTCCTTTTCCCAATGCATAGTTACCTTGGAAAGTAGACATTAGTCTCTTTGGGAAGAACTAATGTTTCTTGTGGCCTGTGTTTATCTCATTGTCCATCAGATATCTAGCTAGGCAATCAGAATGGCTCCCTCTTGCTTGAGTTAACATTTTAAATACAGAATCCCTGCTCTGTGTAGCCACAATATATTCTTGTGTCTCAGACATTATTTTAGATATTTTACATAGAGTATATTATTTAATCTACAAAATTACCCACTCCAACAACAAAACTTCATTATTTGAATGGTGAGATGGTTCGCCGAAGACTTAACTTTGGGGCCAACTGGAGACAGTTATATCGGAAGTTGGGGTACTGCCATGAAGGACGTAGTGTATGCTGTGAACCAGCTACTATTTTGTGGAACTTGGTCTCCCATAACCAGAATAGACTGGATCTGGGAAGACAGGACTTTGTTCTCCTGTCTTCTTGCCTTGGCCAAACCAAATAAACCTTTCTCCATCTCCAAGCACTGGTGTCAGAGTATTTGGCTTTAGCTGCACAGTGGGTGCACAAGCCTGAGTTTGTGATTCTACAACAGTGGCCTCCAGGAGATGAGCAGGCAAGTGGGGAAAGATTTGAAGCAGCTGCCCTCAAGCCTTCCATGCACTCATGTCCTGGAAGGACCATAGGGTGTTCTGCCAAGACTGAGATCACATCAGCTGCAGTTAAGCTTTGCCAGTGTGGTCTGTGTGGAGACATGTGTGGGAGGCCAGACTATGCCACCCCAAAATATGCCCCTTTGGCAAAAGGATTATTTTGAGAAATAGCAGACACAGGAAAAGTTCTGAAAACAGGGTAGAAGTTACCCCTTTGTAAGGGAAATTTACATCTGTAAAAGAAATCTCCACTTTGGCCAGGAAGAGAAGGATTACTCTAAATCACAAAAGACAATGGAGAAGATACCTTAAATCTGCATAGCAAACCTTACTCTTGTTTACCACACTTTTCCTGGTCACCCTCTTAACTGGCCTTTCCATATGCTCCTTTCTTTGTTTTTAGCTAGAAATGGTTTTTAAGTCTTCATTTCCAGTCCCCTTTGAAGACTTACTTATTTCCCTAGGTATCTCCAGGTGTGTGTGTGTGTGTG
This sequence comes from Eulemur rufifrons, assembly GCF_041146395.1. Taxonomy (NCBI): domain Eukaryota; kingdom Metazoa; phylum Chordata; class Mammalia; order Primates; family Lemuridae; genus Eulemur; species Eulemur rufifrons. The sequence goes on from NC_090983.1 coordinate 8,505,236, forward strand.
TGTGTGTGTGTATTCTGATAATTTGATACACACACACACACACACACACACACAAGTAAACTTCTGTTTGTTTTTCTCCTATTAGTCTGTTTTTGTTACAAGGGCCCCAGATAAGAAGTTAGACAGGTAGAGGAAATGTTATTTTTTCCTCCCCTATACATGCAAGTACACCAGATGCCCTGGCAGAGCCATTGCCCAACAGAACTGAGAATTGTCAGAGGTTTTAGTGCCCAAGCGAGGAACACCTCTGTCAGCTGAACCAATTACAGTTCCAGGAATTGAAAGTTGGAGATGCTGTGTAGCCACCACAGGCTTCCTGATGCCACAGGTAAAAGCCCCCCAAAAGAAAATTCTATCTAGTATCCAGTTAGGTAATCAGTGACAAAAATATATATATAAATAATAGTAGCCTTCTGTAGCAGGCAATAATCAGTAATAAAATTTAATGAGAAAAAGATCACTTTCACAGTAGCAACCAAAAGTACAAAATTTTTAAAAGTGAAAAAAAAAAAAAAAAAAAAAGAAAGAAAGAAGGTCCTGTGTGGGGAGGGGAAGAGTAAACATTGCTGAAGAACCTACTAAAAGATTTGAATAAATGGAAGGATATAATATGATTCTTTATAGAAAGGCTTCATATTTTCAATTGTAACTTTCACTCCAAATGGTTCAATAAGAGAATTTGATAAAACAATTTTAATTTTTATTTAGGGAAATAAATGCACAGGAATGGCAATGAAATAAGTTTGGAAAAGCAGAAGATATGCTGTTTGCACAGGAATGTGCAGAGGTGAGGGGCCCACCCACCCACTTTGCACCTCGCTGCTGGAGGGTCCGCAGGGAGGAAATAAAAATGGGCTAAGTGAACATAATAATGGGCTCAAATGGAGAATTGTTCGTGCTGGTTTCCTGAATTGCAAAAATGTTTTTGAAATTCTTCTCAAAGTTTTTCTCTACTTGAAGTCCCAATTTGATGAATTTATTTTCCTGAAAAAGCAAAGACACAAACAATTATAGCCATTGTTCAATGAGTGTAGACTCCCAATGTTTCGCATAATCTGGGGCTTCCTTTTAGGCTATCCCAAACGTTAAGTGGGAATTAATCCAGTCAAGAGGAGCTTACATTCTCTGATAATTTGATTATTTCTCTTTATCTGGAAGACAGAAGCAAAAATAGTACCATATTGCAATATAATCCCTAATCAGAAACTTATTGATTGATTTAATTTTTAAAAATTCTAGTTATGTTATTTTTTAATGTAGCACTTTTTGGGGGTAACAATATGACAGTACAGAAATGTCTAGGCAAAATTAATGGTCCCTTCCTTTTTCCTCCAGTCTCACCCCTTAAGATAATCTTTGTCAACTTTTTGATAGAGCACTTGGAAATTCAGATGTAAAGAAATCCAAGATTTTGAAATTTAATTTGGTATCTTCATTAGACAAGAGAAATATTAGCTTAAAATGCACTTCTATTTTCTGTGGAAATGAGTAAGTCTGCAGCTTACTGTTCTCTGGGGGCAAAATTGACACTGTGAAAATAAGTAATTTAAAATCTAAGCTGTTAGAACTTTAAAATATTTCGAGCCTTAAGGGAATGTGATTATGGGACCTGAGTCACATACACAGGCAGCTGTAACCTTTGTTTCTCTGGTTATAGATTGGCCTTCCTACCTACGTTGTTTTGTAAAACGTTGCAAATGACTAAAGGGCACCGGAGAATATTCCTTCCCCATTCACTATTGATCTTCCTTATAGGTTAACTTCCCTCGTACTTTTCTCACACAAAGTTTTCATGACTATCATATTGCCTAAGATGGAATGTTAAATGTATTTTTAGAATGGAAAGGAAATGAAAACAAACTGCATGGAAAGGAAAACAAATTGTAACTAAATTGGTGTAATTCATAAACCAGCCTTGTATAGAAAAATGCTATAATCCTACTAAATTTCTTTATGTTCTATATAGGGAAGACCTTAACCTTTGACTTTGGAGCACTGACTCTATTTCTCTGGAGTCTGTGTTTACCGAATGGCTGTTCCCGGGTTTGGGCTTCAATAAACTCTATACTTAATCATATTATCTGAATGTTGTTATTTAAGCCTGACAACACCTTCTGGTTTGTTGTTATTTTTCTCACGTGCACCACAAGGTTTTTAGAGTACTTCCAGCATTTGTACTTGTGTGGGCTCGCCACGTGAGGAGGGCAATTGTAACGTGTACCTGATACAAGAAGATGAAAGGTAAAGTGACTTAATTGAAAGAATATGGGAAGTAGGAAAAGCCACTTACCCTGTAAAACACCTTGTGGTTCTGAAAGATGAGGCGCACGTCCCCCACAAACTCCTTCACTTGGGGGTACTTCTTCTCAGTCAGCCTTTCCTTGACTCTGTCTAACCACATGGGCCTCTGTGGGCCCTGAGACCCCTGTCTACTCTGTTGAGAAAAGGGCCAAATAAGGCTGTCGGCCTGGTTGCAAGTCTGTCTTCTGCAGCCTCCCCTCACTGGGGACTGAAGGTTGGCACCCTCTGTTCTTATGGTGAAACTCCCAATGTGGTGGTATTAGGAGGTGGGGGTTTGGGGAGGTAATTAGGTCCTGAGGGTGGAGCTCTCACGAATAGGATTAGGGCCCTTATAAAAGAGACTCTCGAGAGCTCTCTCCCTGTCTTTCAGCCACGTGGGAACACAGCGAGCAGGCAGCCACCGGCAACAGGGACAACGGCCCTCTCCAGGACCTGCCCACGCTGACACCCTGGTGTCTTAGATGTCCAGCCCCCAGAACTGTGAGAAATAAATTTCTGCTCTTTAAGCCACCCAGTCTATGGTAATTTGTTGTAGTAACCCAACCTAAAAACCCATCAACAGGGCAAACATAATGAAAACTTGGACCATGGGATTCATATCACAGATTTCACAAATGCCAGTTTCATGGTTGTTTGTTTGTTTTGCTGTTACTTACATAATATGGTTCTGAGGCAAAAAAGAGGCTTTTTGAATCACAATAGACCTTCAAGAGGAGAAACTCACATTTCTACAAAAGATGGAGGAGACTTTAAGTTAAATGCAGCTTGGGGAGAAAGAGCTCATACACATGCCCAGAGAGAACATGGGACTTCAAACCTGTGGACTCTTTGAAACAAATATGGAGTAAGGGTTTCCTTTGGATTGGGAATTCTCTTTGGAATACAAATTTTAATGTTAGAGGTCATGGATCAAAGCACACCATGGGCCAGCAGTTTGCCATTGGGCTCCATTCCTCAAGCCCTCTGTGAGATTGTGCCTCTCTCAGGGGATCAGAAATGAGGAGGCTTCAGGTTCATATTTCAACTCACCAACTGTTCCTCAGGCAGCATCTGCATCATCAGAACCTCAGATTCCTGATGACGTGGTTGGATTTCTGGGCACCTTTCCTGGATAACCTTTATCTCGCAGAAGATGCAACTCCATGGGTCCCTGAGAGGTTGGGCATAAAGTGAGCATGGACAGGTTCTATGAATCAGCCACTGTTCCTATTATTAGTAAAGTCCACTCTTCTGAAATGACTGGTGGCTTCCACCTTGTATCCAACTTCTCTCCTGGAGGCCTCTGTACTAGAGCACCATTTTGCTCGACAGCCAAAGGCATGCCCTCCCCTCAGTAGTGGTGGCAGGGGTGATGGGCTGTTGAGTAATGTGCCCCAGTAAGTGATGGACTCTCATTCACCTTAAAATTTGGGGTTCCCATCTGAGCCACTGGGAGCTTAACAATGAGCCCTGCTTGCCACAATCAAGTTTTAGAAATTAATACCTTAAGCACTGACATCTTGGGCCTCACTGAGTCAATCAGACCACAGTAAAAATCAGGGGACCAGCTTTTGTCTCTCAAGTTTGCTGAGTAGGCACAGAGCACAAGCTATAGGCATCCTCTCCTCTGGCATTGCCATATCTATACCTAGATTCTGTGCTGCAAAAACTTGAAAAGGAAATCTACTAACAGGGCGTGATATATCTTCCATTTGCCCCAAGATTCATTTCCAACATTCTCTACCAGGTTCTCTGTGCTGGGAGGCTCTCGATAATCAGGTGAACACAATGCCCAGCCTGGTAATGTCAGTGTCTCCTTGGCCACCCAGTGCTAGCTCAAGGAGCCCTTGGAAAATGCTCATGGTACAAACATGGGCTCAACTAAAAAGCAGATTTATGTTCTGCCTCTGCAGATTGCCCACTGGCCAGAAGCAGAGGTTTACCCTAATCCTGCGAGATAACACTCTGGGAGCAGGTGGATCACATTAGCCTCCTCCATTATGGAAGGGCAATGCTCTGTTCTCAGAGGGACAGATGCATTCCCGGTAGAGATCATCCTCCTGACCACAGCAATTATGCCCACAACACCACCCACAGACCTTTCCAATCTCCATGGCATCCCGCACATCATTGCCTCTACCCAAATACACATTTTACAGCAAAGGAAGTGTAGCAGGCACTCACACCCCCAGAATTCACGTTCACATTCTTATCCTGTGCCCCGTGAACCAGAGTCAGTTGGCTTGACAGACTGCTGGGTTGGTCTTCTGAAGGCTGATTTTTATCACCAGCTTTATCAACTCTGTGATGTTCCCACAGCAGGGCCATATGCTTTAAACCAGCACCCAGTGTAGGATGGCCTCACCCCATCAGAGTGCAGGGGCTGGGAGCCACGTAGGGGAGGTGGGGGTGACACCTCTTACTATTATACCTTGAAGGAAGGGCTGGGGGTGAGGAGTGTGTCTTACCTCTCAGCTTCCACCAGTGGGATGTGGCAGTTCTCATGAAAGGACCTTGGACAGGTGTCACAGCAGAACAACTTTCCCCCTCTTCTGCACACCCCACATATATTCGAGTTTTCTGGCTAAAAGGGGAGATGATGTAGACACCATTGGGATCAGTGAGACCCTGGGACTCTAGAACACGGGGCCTTTGCATCTATCAAGGGGACACTTCAAAATTTCTCTCCTTAACATATTAAAGAACAACACTGAGTGGGGATTTCAGAAGAAGGCATTCTGGTCTGCAGCAAAGTTCAGGAGATAGTGTGTGTCAGACTAGAAAAGTTTTCTTCACGAAAATAGAGACTTTGACAAAGAATGGCTAGCATCAACAAAAAGGATGAATTAAAGGTAATCTGAGAAATTTATTATTTTGCTGGCAAAACCTGGCCCAGGAATATAGTGTCTTTTCTAGTTGTCTACATTGCATTATGTAAATTAACTCACCAAAGAGTGATTTAGTGAGAATTTAATATGATGGAATAAATTTTGAGCTTTCACTGAATCCTGTATTCCTGACATTAGCTCCCCACGAGTTGAAGAGAGAGCCTGGGGAGGAGTTCCTGGACTGAGGGTTCTGTGTCTGGAGGGCTGTGTGACTGTGGCAATGTTCTGGGGTGGAAGTATCATGAGTGAGATGACCAGGTGGGTGCCAGGGAGCACAGAGCTCTTCAGCTCTGGGAGCCTGGGGGGAAAATCCCCCCTGCCTTAGCTAACCTGGCATGTAATGTGTGGAGGTGCCATCTAACGGCCAGGGATGGTAGTAACATCAACCACCCAGGGCTGAAGATGGAGGCTCTATTCTCATTTTGTGGGGCCATAAAAGAGCTGGTAACCTGCTTCTATATAAGAAAGATGGAGAGGCCCTGAAAATTGACTGATACTGGTTTTCTTACCAGTCTCTATATGTATGACCTTTAGCCAGATTTAATTTCATAAATTCAGCAGTTATTTGCATGTAAGTATTGTGGAGTATCTCACAGGTGTAAAAAACAATAGAATTTGCAGGCCCAAATAAGAATTGGTCAAGGAAGGAGCCCACAGGTAGGCCAGTGAGGTCACATCCCCCCTCCTTTTTGGTGGTAATCTGTAGCTATAAGATGTGGCTCTTTGCACACTAAACTTTCTACGTGTTAGGGCTGTTTGTCTTGCTGGGGAAATGTCCAGAAGGACAGACACTGGCTCCTGCACAGAAAGAGAGCAGTCTGAGAGGAGCTGTATGGTGGGGAAACATTTTGTTTAATGGGTAGCAGCTGTGTACCTAGATGAACTATTCTGTCTACACCATGGGCTGGTAGGAGGCACTCACGTCCTCCTATGACAATCTAAGTACCAAGTGATGCATGAACATCGGGACTGGCCCACCCGGGGATGGGTGGCTGGGACTTGGGTGGGTGGTGAGACAGCAGGGAGGTGACAGGGAGCACCATCAGCTCCCCTTCCTTCCAGAAACACTCCACACTGAGTCAGGGGCCTGGGGTGGGGTTCAGTCAGCTATGGACTACCAAGTCCTCCAGGTGTTTCTGACAGACCCTATAGATTGAATAGCACCAGTATACAGTGACTGACAACTTGGACTGTGCTTAAAAACCACCAAGGAAGCTTTGAAAATACCGATTCTCAGATGGCACCTCAGACCAGTAAGATAAGAATCTTCGGGGTGGGATCCTCAGGTGAATGCAATGTATAGTCAAGAAATCCTTTCTAAAGGGATTTCTTCTGAGCAAGGCCTGGAAAGTCTTAACTAGAGATGATATCAGCCTAGAAGTTTGTCACAAGAAAGATTATGAGAAGAGGTAAGGACATCCTTGCTGGAGGAGTTGACTTTTCCTCTTCACAGAGAGCTTGGCTATAGGCTGTGAGAAGCAGCCCTCGAGGCAGACCCCAGAGATGAGAGCTGTTGACTACTGAAGGGTTCCAGCTTATAGATCCTCCTCATGCAGAGGAACCAAAGCAGTGTGAATGGATCCAGATGTTTCTAGGGAAGTGCATTTACTAGAAAACAGGAGGGTATGGCAACCCCTTTTCTATCTTCTCTCAGTTGGTGTCCTGTATTAGTTGAATGGTGCCACCTTCTTATAGAAAGAGGTGCCCCCTACAGTTGTGCAAAAAGCTGACTCTGCCTAAAATGTCCATCTTATGGCAATGAAAGGGATCAAAGTATGATTTTGTCTAGAGAAGGGAGTCATCTTTGATTTTTGGCAAGCAGAGAAAGGAAGGGGTCCATGGAATCAGAAGGTTTGCACATTATCAAGTACCAGCCAAGCAGTTGGAATAAAAATGACTCATGATTTCCTAAGTAGTGATGGTTTCAATCCTAACTAGCTCAGCACCCTGATGGCTCCCTTGTGACTGGCCACAGGGGTTCCATAAAGGACCCACGTGTATTTCTTTTCAGGACTAATGACAGGGCTCACACCTTGCAGTGTGGCCTGTCCTGTTCCTTCTGGCTGATGCTTAAGACCATCTTGAGCTCTGCCTGCACCTTAGAGTGGATCTTTGGCATTTTCCTTCTCATTCCCACCACCTTCTTGAAAATGCTATTATCCTCTCACATTTGCTCCTGCCCCTGGTCAGCAGGCCAGCCCTGCCCATTATGACTTCATGCTCCATCTCTAGAGACCACAGTGGTCTAGGGCTCAGCCTCCAATTCTCATTGTCCCGGGGAAATATGGAAATGGGAAGGTTTCCTTGGAAACAAATGGAAAGGATGCTTTCCACTGAGACACTCACCCAGACCCATCCTCTTGGCTTAGGTGATGCACCTGCTATGCTTTGCTCATCACACACAGCAACATGCTCCAACTGAGAGTGAGCATGCTTCAGGAAAAAGCAGAAATGACACAGATCATGTGCCTAGGGAAAGACCTGGACTATTCTGGGCTCATAGTTGGGAATTAATACTTACATACGGGTCACCTAAGATATTGTTGTGAGGCTTCAGTATTCTCTGCTGAAATGAGAGAAAGATTGATTGACAATACTGAATGTGATTTTTCATTAACCACACCTTTGAGTAGACTTCTTTATTTTTAAGAGATTCATGCCACAGCCCCCTTTTTGTTTCATATCTGCTTTTGTAGGCCAATACATCTAACTAGAGAATTAAAAAGCACTAAATTATGTGTCAGTGACAGTGTGGCCCAAAGCAAGTTCCATTCCCTGGATCTCAGACTTAAGGTGGTCCTTTGTGAATCCAGGCAGACAGATTGAACTAGAGAAACTCTATTGGTCCTCCACTTCGAAGGGCCCTCAGTCATTTTTTTGTAAATTAGAAAGTATCATCACACCCAGAGAAGCTGCAAAGGGAATGAGTCTGAGAACTCATCTCTGTGCAGAGTCATTGCCATGGACAATAGGTGCAGTAAGCATCTGGTGGCAGCCAATCCCAGGTTTCTGCAGCTGATGCCATCTTTTGCCCCCAGGTGCATGGAGTCAGATTGGCCGAGGACTCAGCTTTGTAACAGTAGCCTTCACATCACCCCCACTGGGCTGGGGAGGGTGCAGCCTAAATGGAGGCTCCTCTGAGCCATACCCTGTGACTGGAAACCAAGCGCCTCTCCCCACCAGTACAGTGAGATCTGAGTGGAGGAGTTGACTGGGACACTACAGGCTCCAACCTGGGAAGCTTTGGGTGACAGCTTCAGTGGGACCTGGGCAGGCAGGGAGAACTCCACAGTCCCTGGGCCACTAGAACTGACCCTCACCTGCTTGACTTGGCATCTGTAGTCCCCAAGCCAGTGGAATGGCCTGCTGCCTGCTCAGCCCTGCCTCCACCTTCCAGGTCGGAAAAACTCACTGGCCCCATGGCCCTACTTCTGGCTCTGAGGCCCTACACAGAAGCTCTGCTTCTGGCTCCTCCCCAGTTCCAGCTCTGAGGCTCTCAAGCTAGAGCCTGAGACTCTGCCCATGTGCCTCCAGAACTCCTGTCAGGCCCAGGACACTGCCCCTGATCTACTGGGACTGTACCTGGACCTCAAGACCCCATCCCTGAGTCTCCGCCACTGCTGCAGGGCTGGTGGAATGCTCCAAGGTCCAATGTCCTGCTAGAGATCCCCCAGCCACAAGCCACCATTATATCAGGATCTGGTTTGAACAAAATGTCCACAGCCCAAGAGCCCATGACCACTGACTAGATAGCCTCACCCAGCTGCCACTGTCACCTCTGTGGGAAGACCCCAGGCAGAGCAATCATCACAACATAAGCCTCAGTGGAGAGGGTCTCACCCATCTATTAACTGAAACTTCCTACAACTATCTGGGGAATAACCCAACACCCACTACAAAGACCAGCCCAAGCTTGAACAGTGACAATCACAGGTGAACAGGACAAATCAGAACAGCTAAATTATAGGCTTTTAATGCACGTGCCCCTCCCCTGCTGTGTCAACATTCCAGAGTAGGAAAAAAGTACCATCTAGGGACTTTCCCTTATTCTAATTAAGCAGAAGAGCTCCCAGCAAATAACAGATACCCAGCAAACCTATTAGCCTGAGTCAAGAAAAGAGGTTTCAGATAAGCAGAAACCATCAAAAGAACTCTGGCAACATGAAGAAAAAAAAAAAAAAAGAGTTCAACACCCTCAAGGGATCACAATGGAGCTATGGTAGAAAAATCCAACCACAAAGAAATTGCTGAAATGACAGAAATGAAATTAAGAATATGGATGGAAAATAAGATGAATAGAATTAAAGAGAAAGTTGAAAGACAACAAAAAGAAACCAAAAATATTTCAAAAACTCATTGAAAAAGTTGCTAAAGAGCTAGACAACCTAAGAAAGGATATAATAGAACATAAAGAAATGAAAGAGTCATTTAGGGAATTTCAAAACACTGGAGAAAGATTCAGCAACAGACTAAACCAAGGAAAATAAAGAATCTCAGAGCCTGAAGAAAAGGTTTTCAAGCTAATCCAGTCATTTAAAGGACGAAGAAGAGAATAAAAAAGGCTGGAGCAATGACTCAGAGAGATATGGGACTATGTGAAGTAAACTAACATAAACGAATTGTAGGTATCCCTGAGAGAAGAGAAGAAAGAGCTAAAATCATGGAAAATCTATTCAAGAAAATTATTGAGGGAAAAACTTCCCTGGTGTTGCCAGAGATCCAGATACAAGATGGTCATCAAACACCAGGAGGATTCGTAGCAAACAGTACATCCCTGACACATAGTAATCAACCTGGCCAAAGTTGAAATGAAGGAGAAAATTCTACAAGCAGCAAGACAAAAAAGCAACAAATAACTGACAAAGGAAAACTCATCAGGCTAACTACAAACTTCTCAGCAGAAACCTTACAAGCAAGAAGGTAATGGGGACTTATCTTCAATCTTCTTAAACAGAACAACTGCCAGCCTAACGTTTTATATTCTGCAAAACTAAGTTTCATAATTGATGGAGAGATTAAGTCTTTTCCAGTCAAGCAAAGACTGAGGGCATTTGTCATGACCAGAAATGCCCTGGAGGAAATACTCAGAATTACACTCTACACAAATCATCACAATAGATACCCACCAGTGTAAAATCACCCCAAAAAGCTAAAGCTCACAATTCTTTTTTTTTTTTTTTTGAGACAGAGTTTTGCTCTGTCACCCCAGCTAGAGTGGAGTGGCTTCATCATAGCTCATTGTAAAGCTCATTGTAACCTCAAACTCCTGGGCTTAAGCAGTCCTCCTGCCTCAGCCTCCCACATAGCTGGGACTACAAGCATGTGCCACTGCACCTGGCTAATTTTTTTTTTCTGTTTGTAGAAGAGATGGGTCTTGCTCTTGCTCAGGCTGGTCTCAAACTCCTGAGCTCAAATGATCCACCCACTTTGGCCTTCCAGAGTGCTAGGATCACAGGCATGAGCCATTGTACCTGGCAACAATTCTTGTAAAACAATAGCACAAGAAGGAAAACAAAGCAATAAGTTACTATCCAACATGATGAATAGAACATCATCCCACATATCAATTCTATCTGTCAAGGTGAACAGTTTAAATGCACCACTCAAAAGACAAAGGCTGGCTGAAGGGATGAAAAAACACAACCCAATTATCTGCTGTCTCCAGGAAACACATTGAAACCACAAGGATGCACACAGGCTCAACATGAAAGGATGGAAAAAATATTCCATGTCAAAAGAAACCAAAAGAGAGCAGGTGTAACCACTCTCATATCAGATAAAATTTTTTTTTTTTTTTTTTTTTTGAGACAGAGTCTCACTCTGTTGCCCGGGCTAGAGTGAGTGCCGTGGCGTCAGTCTAGCTCACAGCAACCTCAAACTCCTAGGCTTAAGCGATCCTACTGCCTCAGCCTCCCGAGTAGCTGGGACTACAGGCATGCGCCACCACGCCCGGCTAATTTTTTGTATATATATATTTTAGTTGTCCATATAATTTCTTTCTATTTTTAGTAGAGACGGGGTCTCACTCTTGCTCAGGCTGGTCTCGAACTCCTGACCTTGAGCGATCCACCCGCCTCGGCCTCCCAGAGTGCTAGGATTACAGGCGTGAGCCACCACGCCCGGCCTATATCAGATAAAATTGACGTTAAATCCACAATGGTAAAGAAAGACAAAGGTGGTCATTACATGATGGTAAAGGAGGGAATTCAACAAGAAGACATAACAATCCTAAATATATATGTACCTAACATAGGAGCTCCCAGATACATAAAAGAAATTCTACTAGAGCTAAGCAGGGAAATAAATAGTAGCATCGTTAATTGTCAAGGACTTCAACAATCCACTGTCATAGCTGGACAAATCATCAAAGCAGAAAACAAAAAAAGAAACACTATACTTAAATTGGACCCTAAAAGAAATGGACTTAACAGACATTTACAGAATATTTTACCCAAAAACTACTGAATACACATTCTTCTCAGCACATGGGACATTCTCTAAGACTGATCATATTTTAGGCCACAAAACATGTTTTAACAAGTTTAAAAAAATCAAAATCATAACATGTATCTTCTTAGATCATAGTGGAATAAAACTAGAAATCAATTCCAAGAGAAACACTCAAATATACACAAAGTCATAGAAGTTAAAAAAAAAAAAACAAACCTGCTGCTGAGGGATTATTGGGTCAAGAATGAAATTAAGGTGGAAATCTTCTCAGAAAAAGACACTAGGAACAACAACAAAAAAGAAATTAAGATGAAATCAAAAGATTATTCAAACTGAATGACAAAGGGGACAGAAGCTATCAAAATCTATGGGGTTCAGCAAAAGCATTCCTAAGAGGAAAATTCATAGCCTTAAATGCCCACATGAAAAAGACAGAATGATTACAAATTAACAACATAATATCACACTTAAAGGAATTAGGGGAAAAAGAGCAAACCAAACCCAAAGCCAGCAGAAGAAAACAAACAACAAAGGTGAGAGAAGAACTAAATGAAATTGAAAACAAAAGAACAATACAAAGGGTCAACAAAACAAAAAGTTTGTTCTTTGAAAAGATAAAAATAATTGATAGAACTCTTGCTAGAATAACCAGGAATAGAAGAGAAAGGACCCAAATAAGTTCAATCAGAAATGAAAAGGAGATATTACAACTGATACTACAAAAGTAGAAAACCTCATCTATGAATACTATGAAAATCTCTACACATATAAACTAGAAAATGTAGAGGAAATGGAAAACTTCCTGGAAACACACAGCCTCCCAAGACTCAATCAAGAATAAACAGAACTCTTAAACCGACAAATAATGAAGAAGAAAAAAAGATCCCTGAACCAGATGGATTGACAGCCGAATTCTATCAGAACTACAAAGAAGAACTGGTACCTGTACTACAGAAATTATTCCATAACATTGAGAAGGAGGAAATCTTCCCAGACTCATCCTATGAAGCCAGTATCACCTTGATACCAAAGCCAGGAAACGACATAACAAAAAAAAATAAAACTACAGACCAATATCCTTTATGAACATAGATGCAAAAATCCTCAATAAAATACCAGCAAACCAAATTCAACAGCACACACACAAAAACAATCCACCATGACCAACTGGTCTTCATGCCAGGGATGCAAGGATGGTTCAACATATGTAAATCCATAACTGTGATTCAACACATAAAGAAAAGCAAAAACAAAGACTATATGATGATCTCAATAGATGCAGAAAAACCATTCATTAAAATTCAGCAGCCATTCATAATAAAAACTCTCAACAAACTAGACATAGAAGGAACATAACTCAGAATTGTAAAAGCCTTATATGACAAACCCACAGCCAATATCATACTGAATGAGGAAAAATTGAAAGCACTTTTCCTAATAACTGGAACAAGACAAGGGTGCCCATTATCACCACATCTATTCAACATGGTGCTGGAAGTCCTAGCCAGAGCAATCAGGCAAGAGAAAGAAATAAAGGGTATACAAATTGGGAAAGAGGAGGTCTGACTATTGATTTTTGCTGATGATATGACCTTTCTCTAGAAAACCCTAAACACTCCACCAAGAGACTTTTGGAATTGATAAATAAATTCAGCCAATGCTCTGGTTACAAAATCAATAGACACAAATCAGTAGCTTTTCTATATACCAATAACAGTAAAGCTTAGAGTCAAATCAAAGCCTCAATACCATTCACAATTGCTATAAAGCAAATAAAATACCTAAAAATATACTTAACCAAGGAGATGAAAGATATCTATAAGGAGAACTACAAAACACTGAGGAAAGGAATTACAGATGACATAAACAAATGGAAAAACATACCATGCTCATCAATCAGTAGAATCAATGTTGTTAAAATGTCCAAATTACCCAAAGTAATTTATAGATTCAATGCAATCCCCATCAAAATACCAATGTCATATTTCACAGATCTATAAAAATAATTCTATGCCTTGTTTAGAACCAGAAAAGAGCCCAAATAGTGAAAGCAATCTTAAGCAAAAAGAACATATCTGGCAGCATCACATTACCAGACTTTATATTATAAGGCTATAGTAACCATAGCAGCATGGTATCAGTGCAAAAATAGAGATACAGACCAATGGAACAGAATAGAAAACCCAGAAATAAAACCATCTACCTACAGCCAACCAATCTTTGACAAAGCAGACAACAACATACACTGGGGAAAAGAAGCCCTATTCAATAAATAGTTCTGGGGAAATTGAATAGCCACATGCAGAAGAATGGAACAGAACCCCTATCTCTCACCATCCTCAGAAATTAATTCAAGATGGATAAAAGACTTAAATATAAGGCATGAATCCATAAGAATTCTAGAAGACAATGTACAGAAAACTCTTCTAGATATCGGCCTAGGCAAAGAATTTATGACTAAGACCTCAATGACAATTATAGCAACAACAAAAATAAATAAATTGGACTTGATTAAATTAAAATCTTCTGGATAGATAAGGAAATAATCAACAAAGCAAATAGGCAACCTACAGAAGATGAGAAAATATTCACAAACCATACATCTAATAAAGGGCTAATATCAAGGAGAAACCAACAACCCCATTAAAAAGTAGGCAAAAGACATGAACAGAAGCTTATCAAAAGATAGATGAATGTCCAACAAACATATGAAAAAATGCTCAATGTCACTAATCATTGGGGAAATGCAAATTAAAACCACTGTGAGATATCACCTTACTCCTGTTAGAATGGCTTTTATTAAAAGTCCAAAAAGAACAGATGCTGGCATGGATGCAGAGAGAAAGGAATGCTTGTACCCTGTTGGTGGGACTGCAAAGTAGTACAACCTCTATGGAAAACAGTGTGGAGACTTCTCAAAGAACTAAAAGTAGACTTACCATTCAACCCAGCAATCCCATTACTGGGTATCTACCCAAAGGAATAGAAGTCATGTTATCAAAAAGACAATGAATGTTTATTGCAGCACAATTCACAATAGCAAAGATCTGGAATCAATTTAAGGGCCCATTATTTCATGAGTGAATTAACAAAATGTGGTATATTTATATCATGGAGTACTATACAGTCATAAAAAGGATGAAATAATGCCTTTTGCAGCAATTTGGAGGGAACTGGAGATCATTATCCTAAGTATCTCAAGAATGGAAAAACAAACACCACATATACGCTCTAATAAATTGGAACTAACAGATAGGCACATATGTACACAGAAGGAAGTAAAAATCATTGGAAATCAAGCAGAGGGAATACGGGAGGAAGAGAGAGGTAAAAACCTACCTAACGGGTACAATGAACACTATTCGGATGATGGGCATGTTTATAGTCCTGATTCAAGCATTACAATAGCACTCCATGTAAGAAAAGCATTTGTACCCCCTTAATATTTTGAAACAAAACAAAACAATATGACAGATGAGACATCAGCAGAAAGTCACATGATAATCACCTTTTTTCCTGTTCTTGATGTGTTTGGTAGATGTCCATTCTGAAAGAGAAAAGAGATCAATGATATGATGGATTCTTGTTTTAATTTTGTGGACTTGATATTTCTGACTGCCTTCCAGATAATTCAACCTGGATGTCCCACTGTAACTCAAATTCAGGGTGTCTTCATGAAAATTATTTTCTGGAATTACCTAGTGATTAAAGGAGTTTTTAGACTTGTTCCTCTGGCCTCATGATGTCCACAGTCACTCCAGTGAATGTATCATGCCTCATTATCCACAACTTACTGACACTTTGTGGAGCAGACTTTCATGCCATCCTTTTTTATGTATGTAGAATGCCCCGTTCTATTCTTTCCTTATCCGAACTGTTCTACTTTTAAGACCCAGCTCAGCACAAATTGTTTCAAGAAACTGTCCACAATGTCAAAGCTGGAAACGACCTTCTTTCCTGGTGCATCTCTCCCTGTGGGTGTCTGTCTTTAGAGCATTCATACTGCCAGCCCTATGGTTATTAAAGCACAGCCCACTTCCTGGGTAGGGGCTCACACCTTGTACTCCCTCATAGCTTTAGTGTAGCTCATAAATGTTTACAAAGACCTTTTCTTTATTGTTAGAGTGACACAGAAAAGGGCTACTGAGATGTGCAACTGAAAGATCACTGTATCCGGTGTCAAAAAACACAGGTTGGCCGGGCGCGGTGGCTCACGCCTGTAATCCTAGCACTCTGGGAGGCCGAGGCGGGTGGATCGCTCGAGGTCAGGAGTTCGAGACCAGCCTGAGCAAGAGCGAGACCCCGTCTCTACTAAAAGTAAAAAGAAATTATATGGACAACTAAAATATATATACACAAAAAATTAGCCGGGCATGGTGGTGCATGCCTGTAGTCCCAGCTACTCGGGAGGCTGAGGCAGTAGGATCGCTTAAGCCCAGGAGTTTGAGGTTGCTGTAAGCTAGACTGACGCCACGGCACTCACTCTAGCCCGAGCAACAGACTGAGACTCTGTCTCAAAAAAAAAAAAACAAAAAAAACCCAAAAAAAAAACAAAACACAACACAGGTTCATCTGCAGCAGAGTGCCTGTCTCTGCTTTGTCCGCATCAGGGGATTGATATGAGGAGCACAGCAGTTAGTTTACAACACAATTTATTTGTATTCTCTTTCAAGAATAAATTTGAGGTGGTTTCTGAAAAGAAACATTGTCAAAACATTCTGCCACAAAAAAAATAAAATAAAATAAAATAGTGATCTAGCACCTCTTGTATTATCCTGGATAGAGCTAGAGCCCATTCTACTAAGTATCACAAGAATGGAAAAACAAGCATCACATATACTCACCATCATATTGGTATTAACTGATCAACACCTGTGTACACATATAGTAGTAACATTCACCGGGTGTCAGGCAGGTGGGAGGGAGGAGGAGGGGATGACTATATTCACACCTAATGGGTGCGGTGCTCACTGTCTGGGGGATGGACATGCTTGAAGCTCTGACTTGGGGAGGCAAAGGCAATATATGTAACCTAAACATTTGTACTCCTATAATATGCTGAAATAAAATAGAAAAAGAAAAAAATTCTGAAATCTAGGAACTATCTCTCCTGACGCATTTTCATATATGTAATTCTACTATGTTACTTTTAAAATAAGCCCCCAAAGTTTAAGATTCCTCCCCTCCAATTTAAGTTACTTTCACGTGACCAAATTGCAGTTTATTCATGGCAGAGTCAAGTTCGCAATTTACTGTCCTACCTTGAAAAGGATAAGAGTTACTGCGCTTAGAGGAGTGAGCTGTAGTATAAGCCAGCCATGGTGACACCTGGGGGCAATGTTATTAATAGTAACAGCATACGTATTGGGACCTGGGCAAGGGGAGTCATGATGGTTTTCTGGACACTGAGAAATTCTGCTAAAGCCTGGTGTGACAGCCCAATCCTTGATTTAAGTCATTTGTCACTAGAATACCTCTATCAGGTGTTTCAGGGGAAATCCACCGCAGCGTAAACTTAGCTTCCAGTTCTTAGATGGTGCAAGGCCTCCTTCAACTTCAAATTCCCTGGGGGTGAACCACCTCCCAGTCTCATTCTGTATACACTTCTCTGAGGTTCCTGTAAGACCAAGACAACCTGAGGTCCCCGACTGTGAAAACACCTACACTTGGCCTCCCCCAAGACTGGATTTAGAGCTACCCACTTTGGATTCAGGATCAGTAGGAGAGTCTGAATTGTCCTCTCTGACATCAAGGGCCCCACACTCAGCCTGAAAGGCCGGGGAAGAAGGGAACTCCCTACCATGTATGTATATTTCTCTGACCTTCAAGCAGTGAGTCCTGTGTGACTCCACCCAGAGAGGACTCTTGGAAGCTTGCTCTTGGTTTCCTCTGGACTTCGCCCCATGTGCCTTTTCCCTTTGCTGACTTTGCTTTGCGTCCTTTCAGTCTTACAAACCCGAGCTGTGAGTGTGACTTTGTACCAAGGCCTAGGAGAGCTCCTAGCAAATCAGACCTGGGGCTAGTCTTGGAGTCCCCCAAAGCAGATATCTAGTCCTCAACAGTGTGCTATTTGCATGAGTATTTTCCAGTTGAAAATCCTAGAAGACCAGGAAACTCACCTTTTTTTAATTTCTCCTTATATAGAGTCCCCTTTATGTTACCACAGGTCACAGGAAGTTCAGGAAGTTGAAAATTAATATTTGTATCTCTGGGAAATCTTGGACCTGCAAGGAAGCGATTGTTTCATTCCATCTTCCTCTACAACTGGGCAGCATCTCTCCCACCCTCTTCAGATCCTTCTTTTATAATTTAAAATGATTGCAGGATTTTCCCCAGGAATAGTTACACTTCAAGGTCTTTCTTTTATGGCAGATTAGATGCCTGTAAATAATGTCACCCTCTGCTCCACCCTCCAAAATCCCACCCAACAGCTTGGGGCGGCAGGATCTGAGCTCTCAAGCTTGGTGGCCACATCTAGTGCTCTCACAGTGACTTTCCCACTGGTGATTTGAAGGGACATTTCCAGTCCTATTATTGCATTGAAGTGATGGAGATGGAGAAAAACCTGTCAAATTTTAGGCTTGTCTCCCTATTTGAGGCATCGCCTGGGGGAACTGGCAGCAGGGCAGCTAATGGGGCACCGAACAGGCTGGTGTCTGTCTCCCCCTTTGCCGTCTGCTTTGCTTCACTCTCCCTCACCTGAGCTTTCTCTGTGGCTGAAAGGGAAGCTCAGGGTGGGGGGTGGGGGTGGAGGTGGGGGGGTTCTAGAAGAAACTGCTCACTGCAGGAGTGGGGATGAGCAGAGGTTGATTAACATAAAAATCTACAGTTAGATAGAAGAAATAAGACCTGGCATTTGATAGATGAGTAGGGGGCCTACAGTTAACATGGATCAATTGTGCATTTCAAAATACCTAGTGGAGCCTAATTTGAATGTTCTTAATGGAAAGAAAAGGTAAGTATTTAAAGTGATGGCTATCCCAATTACCTGATTCAATTGTATGAAAGTATGGAATGACCACATGTGCCCCCAAAATATGTACATCTATTATATATATATGAATCAATAAAAAAGAAACTTCACATTGCTCAGGGAGCCCCACACACCACATGAGCGGGGCGCTAGGGACATGGTTCCGCTGAAGCAGGTATTGAAGGTCTTAAAACGAACTTGCGGCCAAGGCTGAGGTTCCAGTGCCAGCTCCCCAAAAGCCAGTTAAGAAAAGTGACTTATCACTCAGCACAGAGTATAAAATATATACCTAGATAGTTAATTATTAAAAGTGTATTGATCATTTCTTTTTACCTCTTCTTCTTTTCAAAGGTCCAGGGTGGGCTATTTTTCTCCCTGAGAAAGTTGAAAAACAATATAAATGTCTTTTGTTTACAACATTGCATCACAAATAGTAGTGTTTAACAAAAACACTCTAAAGATGTAACTTTTCAGGAGCCTGTCCAGTACTTAAAAAAAAATCAAATGCCTAGATCAGAAGTCAAGAACTTTTCTGTAGAGAGCCACACAGTAAATATTGAAAGTTTTGTGGTCCACATTTTATGTTGTGACTACTCAACTCTGCAGTTGTGTCATGAAATCATCCATAGACAACATGTAAATAAAAGGATGTGGTTGTGTTCCAATAAATGTTTATTTACAAACAGTCAGTGGGCTGGTTTTGCCCTGTAGACCATAGTTTGCTGATTCCTGGCCTAGACTTAGTTACAAAGATGATACTTAACTGAGATTTATTCCGTATTTTTCTATTAATATCTCTAAACCACCCCAAATAAATTTGAAACAATGTTTTATGTGCTTCTCAAGCAATAGAGTGAGAACAAGAATGAAGTTGAACATGTCTTGAGTGCTTACTGTGTGCCAGGAACTATCCTTAGACCTTTACCTCTATTAACTTACTTCATAGAAACAAATCCGTAGAAACAAATCTGTCAAATAGACTCTAATCCTCACACACATGAGGAAACTGATGCTCAGAGATAAAAAATACAAATTGGTTACATAAACAGGGCCCTCAAAAATACAAATTAAATAAAGGCATTGAATATTTCCCTTGGGAAAGAGACAGAGATAAAAAGCAGTATACAAGGTCTCAAGACAGACCTCGTGGTGGACTCTGTTGGTCAGATGGCTGCCACAAACCTAAACTTGAAAAAAGATTTCTGTACTGAAAATGGTGGGGCAAATGACCAAAGTGGCTCCCATATTGGTTGCCCATAAGCCAATTAAGAAAACTGATTTTTCACTCAGAGCGCAGAATATAAAATAAAAATCTAGATGGTTCACTATTAAAAGTGTTTTGATCACTTCTTTTTACCTCTTTTTCTGCCTCTTTTGCTTCTTCTTGTCCTCAAAGGTCCAGGGATAGCAGTTTTTCTCACTGAGAAAGAAGAAAAATAACACCAACATCTCTTGTTTATGACATTGCATCACAAATAGTAGTGTTTTACAAAAACACCATTCAATTGTAACTTTTCAGGGAATTTGTAGAAATTAAGTCCCAGGTGTAAGAGATGTAGAGTTAAAGGTAGCACAAAGGATTGACTTTAAAAATATCTCAGAAGAATGTAGTATCTGATATATTAATATACATTGATTGGTGTGTCTAAAAAAGAGTGAATCATTCCAGGTGCATGTCTAGGTCTGTGTTCTTGAAATGTGTTTGAATGTTGATGTCAGGGACACCAAGGGAATGTTCTTTCTTCCTGAAGGTCTGTGCC
The DNA here is from genome assembly GCF_041146395.1 of Eulemur rufifrons. Classification (NCBI taxonomy): domain Eukaryota; kingdom Metazoa; phylum Chordata; class Mammalia; order Primates; family Lemuridae; genus Eulemur; species Eulemur rufifrons. The sequence goes on from NC_090983.1 coordinate 8,525,587, forward strand.
CATCACAGTGTGCCCATGGCTTCTATCCTGCCTAGTGCAGGACCCAGGAGAAAACCTTTACCCGATACCCCAAATGAATGCTCTTTCCTTCTAACAGATTACGACCACAGTAAGCTGGAAAGGAATCTCTCCTTCAGTTAAGCACAAAGAAGCCTTGGGGTTGATGATGTTATTTTATTTTCTGGGCCTTTGTCATACCAATTACCCAGAGATTTTTTTAAACCTCATCAAGATAAAAATGGTACTGTAAGACATTTATTGATAATTTACATCCCAAAAGGAATCATATCCCAAGATCAAGCGTTTTCTGCCTCACAAGGTGTTTCCCTCAGGAAGTTTATTAAGACATTACGGAGATATGCAGAGAAAAGAGATTACTAAAGTTGCATAAAAGAATTATAAGTTTGGTTATTGAACTAAAGATTTAAAAGAAACAAGTAAAGTGGGGGAAATGGAGTCCTCGAGGAGGTAAATGAAGCTTTCTTAACACTCCTTGCTTGTCTCTCAATAAAAATTGCTCTAGATTGATCTGCTTCAAAGAGCATGATTGGGCCATGTGTGGTAGTTGATGTGGTTGCCAGGGGAAAAAAGTCATCCACACAGGTGTGGCTCTGTGTGGGGCCCTCCCTCCTGCCACGCATGGTGCTGAAGGGGTAGCTGCACACAGGAAAACTGGCCAGCTCGAACTCTCTCCTGCCCTCTCCCATCCTCCCCACCGTCCCAGGAGGAAACACCTGTGCTCTGCCTGCTTTCTGCTTCCCCATAAGATGGTGAAACTGGAGCCCTGGTTGTAACCTGGGTCTGTTCAGTGATAGCCATTATTGGCAAAGACACATTCTCTTGCTCTCAGACTCTCTCTGTTTAAGTCTCCCTTCCAGGACTAGAGGGTTAGCTAGACTCTCCTTTCAGTCAAAACCTATTGAGGGCAAACAACTTTAGGGCAAAGAAACAGGTCATTTTACTCCCTCCCAGTTCTCGACGTGGAGAAGTTTGGGCTGAAGACCACATCATATATAACAAAGTACTGCTGAACTTTGCTTTCCAATGGTTGTCAGCCAGCTTGCTGTAGCACCTTGTTGCTATTTTACCTCCAGGAAGTAAAATGCCTGGAAAAAATAGAATTTAACCATTCTTGGGTCTACCAGTCTTAATAAATACTCAATAACAACTAAAACTCTATGCTGACCTTTTGAAATAATAATGTGGTCAGGAAAAAATTAAAATTTATTTTTTTAAAATTTTGTTAATAGTTGGGACTAACAATCTGGGCAAAAGATTATAGCAGGATGTTTAGTTGATTCGCAGGTTATCTCAGATTATTAGCAGAAGCTTCAATGTCCAAGGATGATGCAATAGGAGCACCTTACTCCTATATCCTAAGGCAACTTACTAGTCCAGCCCTGCTGCAGAGAACATGGTGGAGGATAGGGAGCCTGGTTCTGCCAGAGTCAGCATTCCCCACCTCCAGGCCTTATGAGAGAGGCTACATTTCTTTGGAGAGAATTGTCAGACACCTCCCCTCAAGCCAAGCGAGAAGGATTTAAGACATCCATGCAGGAAGTGGACCTCTGTCTCTGGGGCTGTCAGGGAGGGAGACACTATCAGATTCATCCCTGAGAGCTACCAAGCTGAAGTCATGGTTAGAGGAGTCAGTGGTGACAGAGGGCTGAGCTGGTAGCAGCAAGGGAGTCAACGAAGAAGCATGATTCGCATGGCCTGCTGGGGACCTTGTGAATGGGAGATGGACTGGGTGTTGTTGAGAGATACTCTGCCTGAGGTAACCACAACAGAGATATGGACCTTCTAGAAGGACTGTCTGATGTCTAATTCCCAAGCGAGTTGGCCACCAACTGTAGAGAGGCAGAATATGCTGCTTCTACTACACTAGTGGGGAATTTATAGCCAAATATACGTATAGTTACGTGGCCAGAGGAAGAGTTTTAGAAACAGATTTGTCTATAAATTTGAGGCAAGGATTGGCTAAATGAGCCAGGATCACAACAGGGCAGCCAGGCAGAAGATGGTGTCTGTCTTGTCTGCTTTCTTCACCCTCGTCCACACCAGTTTTCTCCCAGCTTAAAGAGAAACTTAGTGGAATTCTAGAATCATCAACAAATAGCATGGGCTTTGCAAGTGGTGGAGGTTGGGGGATTAAGGATCTGACTCAGTAGAAATATATATGAAGGTCTTAAAATGAACTTGAGGATGATGAGCTGCTGTTCTACCCTTCTACCCAGCAATGTCCGGGAAGCCCTTAAAAATACTCCAAGTTCATGATGCAGGGGAGGGAGGTGACCATGGTTCTTACCAGTGGGGGAGTCACAGAATGTGAAGGCATGTAGGAAGCTGGCATGGGCCTCGGAGGGCAGTCAATCTAACTCACTTAATTTCACTTTACAGATGAGTAAACTGAGGCAGAAGAGGTGAAGTGGCAGACCCAAGTCCACACCATTACCACATGGTGGTGGGCAAGAGGAGTGACGGCTACATCACTTGTGAGTTACGTGGGTTTTTTAATGCTGAAAACTAGCTGCAGCCTCAAAAGTTATCTGTTCAGCAGAGGCAGCACTGCCAGGAGCCCTTGGGCCCTGGGGTCTGGCTGCAGATTCATCACCATCATCGTTCTTTCCCTGACACATTTTGGAAACCGGCTAAATCTGATACATTTCTCAACAGTAAGTACAACTACATAAAGAAATTAGGTAAAAAATGTTTGCTACTAAAAGCACAGAAAAAAGCACGAGAATTTAGACGTTTGTTTATTTAAAATGTATTTATCGCTGTTTATCCTTTTTTCTTTTTACCTCTTAGTTGATGATATCTTTTCCTTCGGCCTCTGTAACTCAGAGTAAAGTTGATTCTAGGTCTACCTCTCCTTCTCCCTGAGAAAATAGAAAAATGTTCATCAGAAGGTTGTTTAGTTTCTTGCTCTTGCTCCGACCTGGTCTCGAACTCCTGAACTCGAGTGATCCTCCCGCCTCGGCCTCCCAGAGTGCTGGGATTACAGGCGTGAGCCACCGTGCCAGCCAGATGGTTTTTTAAATTGAGTAAATCTGATTCTAAAATTGATATGAATATAAAGAACAATATCAGAAATAACAAGGAAAAATACCAGGCAGCACCCAGAGACTGGTCCTATTAGAGATTAAAACACGAGTAGTAAAACCATTGAGCTAATGTTGCCTGAATAAAAACAGATACCAAGTGAATGTAATAGGTGCCAATATTTATGGGAATTTTACATATAATAAAGGTCACATCTTAAAGTACTTGGGAAAGTGAGCATTTTAATAAACAATATTGGGACAATTGAACACTACTCCAGAAAAAAATTAAATTAATCTCCCCACAATAAATCAAAATATAAGGGCTATCCGGAAAGTATCCAACCATGTAATATGAAAAATAGTATTAACAATGGCTGAATACTTTCCAGAGAGCCCTCACAAACTTCAAGTGAATCAAAGATTTTAATGTAAAAAATGAAAGCATGAAATATTAGAAAAAAATGAAGAAGACAAAGATGATCACTATATAATGGTAAAGCGTACAATTCAACAAGAAGACATAACAATTCTAAATATATATGCACCTAACTCAGGTGTACCCAGATTCATAAAGCAAATCCTACTTGATCTAAACAAAATGATAAACAGCAGCACCGTAATTGCCAGGGACTTCAACACCCCTCTGACAGAACAGGACAGAGCCTCCAAACATAAAATAAACAGAGAAACAATGGACTTAAACAGAACTCTAGCACAAATGGGCCTGACTGACATTTACAGAACATTCTACCCCCAAACCACTGAATATACATTTTTCTCATCAGCTCATGGGACATTCTCTAAGATTGACCATATCCTAGGTCACAAAGCATGTCTCAACAAATTTAAAAAAATAGAATTATACCATGCATCTTCCCAGACTACAGTGGAATAAAATTAGAAATCAACTCCAACAGAAACTCTCATGTCTACACAAAGTCATGGAAACTAAACAACCTTCTGATGAACAATTATTGTGTTAAGGAGGAAATTAAGATGGAAATCAAAAGATTCTTTGAACTAAATGATAAAGCAGACACAAATTATCAAAATCTGTGGAACACATCTAAAGCAGTCCTGAGAGGAAAATTTATATCCATAAATGCCTACGTCCAAAAGACAGAAAGATCACAAATCAACAATCTAATGAATCATCTCAAAGAACTGGAAGAGGATGAGCAAACCAATCCCAAACCCAGCAGAAGAAAAGAAATAACAAAGATCAGAGCAGAAATAAATGAAATCAATAATAAAAAAACTATACAGAAGATTAATATAACAGAAAGTTATTTGAAAAAATAAACAAAATTGACATGCCTCTTGCTAGATTTTTTTTTTGTAGAGACAGGGTCTCCCTGTGTTGGCTAGGCTGGTCTTGAACTCCTAACCTCAAGCAATCCTCCCATCTTGGCCTCCCTAAGTGCTGGGATTCCAGGCATGAGCCACTGTGCCTGGCCCATATAAGTGTTTCTATATTCATTCAGCATAGTAAGAAAAAGATAAACACCACAACAGAAAACACTGACTGCATTCTACAACAAACAGTTCTATGAAGAAGAAAAACAAATGACCAATAACAAATAAAGAATTCCTGACCACACTAAAAATGAAAACAATGCACAGTAAAGCAGCACTGAAATAAGTCTTCTTATATTTCAATTAAAAATGTTAAATTTTTTATTGTCTAAGTATGATATATTAGTTTAAAAAGCAAGAAAATAAAAATATGTATGAAATTACTTCATTTAAATAAAATTACATCCCAAAATGTGTTAATACATGGCTACAAAAATTCTGGAAAGATATATACCAATGTTTACAAAAAACATATTTTAAAATCAGAATCAGGCCGGGCGCGGTGGCTCACGCCTGTAATCCTAGCACTCTGGGAGGCCGAGGCGGGTGGATCGCTCAAGGTCAGGAGTTCGAGACCAGCCTGAGCGAGACCCCGTCTCTACTAAAAATAGAAAGACATTATATGGACAACTAAAAATCTATATAGAAAAAATTAGCCGGGCATAGTGGCGCATGCCTGTAGTCCCAGCTACTCGGGAGGCTGAGGCAGTAGGATCACTTAAGCCGAGGAGTCTGAGGTTGCTGTGAGCTAAAGCTGACGCCACGGCACTCACTCTAGCCTGGGCAACAAAGTGAGACTCTGTCTCAACAAAAAAAAAAAAAAAAAAAATCAGAATCAAAAGCAACATGAAGATATGAGCATTTAAAAAAATAAATTGTTACTTTAAAAGGCATTTCTTTTTTGTCTCATGAAAGGTATAGAAAATAATGATAACAAACCTTAGCATTAAAACATAGGTCATTTGTAATATAAAAATCAAGTAAATTCTTATTTGTTCTTACTTCTTTTTCCACTGTGTTTTTCCAAAGCAGAATTGTTTCCAGCATCCATGGTATCTAGAAGGTGACAGGGGGTGGTCAGAGAACTGTAGTTTATAAATAAACGTTACAAATCTTACAACAATTCACACCGTGTGAAAGGCTGGAGTTTACAATGATGTTGTGAGTATCATTTCCTTGCCTTCCTTCTAAAGGAAACAAACAGGTACTGAACTGATATCTAAAGCCCTCCTTTAGCTCTCTAAGACTTTGAAAAAGCTCTTAATTACATGTACCAATTTCCTCATTTACAAAACAGGGATAGCAGCAGTTATCCTGTTCAGGTTTTCAATATTTTGTGAAGATTAAATAAGTTAATAGGAAATCACCATATAAATCAATAACATGCTCGAGGATACCCTTCAAAACTACACATTTTTAGTTTAAGAGTGGTTATCTGAGGTCTTTTTCCTGACAGGTAACAGGACCATTTGGCTTTTTAGGCCCTTCCAAGGTGTGACAAAGTGACACTATTATCTACCAATGGAAGAACATGGCTTTCTTGTTCTGTGAACAAGGGTGAAAGTCACTGTATAAATCCAGCACTTTAGTATTGATATGCTAATATAGTAAATGAGATACCATTTTTAACCAGCATATTTGTACGTCATTCCTACATAACCACAAGAGCCCATCCTGTTAAACATGGCTCTGTAATGATCTCCTGCCTCCCTGCAGTTCCCAAAAGGGTCAGGCCAACCAAATGCAGAGAACAGGATTCTAGCCTGGACCTGGCCTGTTCCTTGTCACAGTGTGTTCACAGTCACTTGCGCAGGAATCAGGTGCTCAGATTTCAGACTTTCAAACTTCTGACACTTGTGGTCGGTCTGTGGGCCCACTTTCTGTTGGTGACCCAGAGGCTGCTTCATGTTCTTCTTGAACTCTGATCACCTGTCACAGCCCCCCCTGGTGTCTGTGGTATCTGCTCAGCCATGTCTATCCCAAGACCTTTGGGCAGCCTTACCCATCATGTCAGGTGTTTGGCTACTTTCTGTTGTTGCTTCTTGACTTCTTGGCACTCCACTTGAGAAACACATGACACAGGAACACTTCTCCTTCTCAGGTCTTTGTAGCTCTGCTCCTAGATTGTGATTTGTAAATATTTTCATTTTTGCCCTCTCTCATTCAAACGTTAGTGACTACCCACTTCTATATTAAAGCATGGATCTACTTCTGAAATCTCTTTCTCTTTTCTTGCTCCTCACTGTGTTTGTGTTTTCATGAATGACCACACAGTTTCAGTCCCAAGAAAGTGTTGACTAACAGTGTGTTTTAGTGATGGAGAACACTGGAGAAGCCCAGGCTGCTTTTAGGGAAAAGATGATCTGCTCAGTTTTGGAATGTTGAGTTTGAAGTTTGAAGGTCTTGAGAGACATCCAAGTGGAGAAGCCTATGGCCTTCAGGACCTCAGACAGAGACCATCCACCACTTGGATGAATGAGTTTAGAAGACAGGGCTGGCTGGAGATATAGGTTTAGGAATCATTAGGTTGTGGGTGGTGACTGAAGCTATAGGAGTACATCAAATGCCTGGGTGAGGCCTTTTGTAATCTGGGTGAGTCATAGGGGCCACTTTGATACCTGGGGGCAACTTACTCTGAAAACTCATTGCTACTGTGAACGAAGCCTTGTGCCAAAGTTGCTTTTGTCTCATGATCATCTCAGACCCCACAATTTCTCCATCTTCTGCTCTCTCCCTTTAACGCAGCCCCATCTCTCTTCCATTCTCCTCTCATCTATTAACTTTTTCTCAACCTAGTTTTCGTTTGTGCCTCATCTTTCACCCCTCTCCATCCGTTACCCCCTGCATGTATCCCATCCACCTAGTTTTCAGTTTGTATCTCTGGATCTAGTTTTATTACTGAGGTGACCCTCTTTCCACCACAACTTCCCTTGCTATTGTCTCTTCCAGCTCTGTTTCTCTTAATCTTATCTTGATCTTTTGTCTGGTTTTATAATTTCAATCTTTCTCTTTATCTGTGTTTTCTTTTTCTTTTTCTTTCTCCTTTTGAGATGGGGTCTAGCTCTGTTGCCCAGGCTGGAGTGCAGTGGTGTGATTATAGCTCACAGCAGCCTTAACTCCTGGGCTCAAGCAATCCTCCCTCCTCACCTTCCCTAGTGGCTTTGACTACAGGCCTGGACACCATGCCTGGATAATTTTTTTTTTTTTTGTAGAGACAGGGTCTCACTATGATTCCCACGGTAGTATCCATGTTTTCTCCACCTGTATTCAGCTTCATCTCACAGACTACTTTTATCATCGCCAAACGCCTGCTCTTTTGACACCACATAGCCAGCTCTATTACCTCTGCCAGGTCCTTATGAGCTTCCTACATTGTACGCCTGTCAGTCAGTCATTAACTTTACTTCCTTGTTTCTGGTATAACTTCTGAGAGGTACCCTGAAAATCATTCCTCTTCCCCCACAAATCTCCTTAACTACTGGTATATTTAGCTCCTATGTCCACGTAGAAAAACTTGAAGCTTATTCTGATATCTTTTCATTTAGTGACCCCAGCCTACCTTTTCCCATTCTTTCTCCTTATATTATCCACTCAGTGTCTCCTCCTTTCATTCAGAAGCCCAACTCTCCTTTCTCTTTTGCCTGCCTCAAACCTGCTGAGAGCAGTCAGAGCCTGTGCACAAGTCTGCGTGTGTGGTGTCTACGTGTGTATTTGAGTCTGCAAGTGTTTGGGGGCGAGGTAAGGAAAAGAAGAAAGAGCTTTTCCTCTGTGCACGTAGGAAAACAAAGATAATTGATAATTAATAATCATAATTGTCTTCTCCATTACAGGCTAATGGGCTGCATCTCTTCTGACTCGTTCTGTATTCATTTGAAGAGCTTTGGATTCACAGGACATTGAAGACAAATAAGGAAATGATAAAGTATAGATAGTGGCCAGAGAACCAGGGAACATACCTCAATATGGTCCTGCTGAACTATTTTCAGATCTCAGATGAGCAGAGAAAGAAATATACTTACTCCAGTGACTACACCTCATGTCCAACAGAGATTTGTTCTCTTTTCCTGTCTGGCCACTCCTCATTCTCACCCTCACTTCTCATTTCTGACCATTGTTCTGCCTCTATACATTTCTAACTCTCTCTGACTCTGTGACCTTCTCTCTCCCTGAATTTTCTTGTCTACTTGTTGCTTTTATTCCTTTTCATCATCATGCTCTTAATCTCTGTTCCCCTTTATTTCTAAGTTTATCCTTTTTGGCTTTATCTTTCTTGGTATTTTGTACACCACCTAGCTGACTCCATCCCTAGTCTCTCTGTCTCTTTGTGATTTTTATTCCTCTCCATTGATATCAACAAATGTGGCTGAGATATCTTCATTGATATTTTAGTCAATATACATACACTTATATGTGTGTATGTATGTGTTATATATAATGAATACACATGCACACACACACACATACACACACACAGTTGTTAAACAAGCTTTCTTGCATCAGGCATGGATATAGTCCCCTGTGAATACTCTGGGTTCCTTGTGCCTCTTCTTTGGGCTTTGATTCCCATGACATGGCTCTCAGCCTCCTGTCTGTTACACACAACAATTACCCACAATGAGACATTTAGTCCCTGTTGCTCATTTTGTTTTCTGACCCTCGTACATTTGTACATTTATTTTCTCACTCTAAAATAGGGATAGCAAGAATTAGGCTGCCTATGTCTTAAGGATTTTGTGATGACAAAATGAGATCTTATTTGCCAAAGTGCATTGAAATAACACAATATATTTCTGTCAAAAACTATACTAAAGTTTGAGAGTGGTTGATCTGAAGTTTTTATTTCTGTCTATAATTACATAGCAGGAACAGTTGTCTTTTTAGGTTTTTACAATTACAAACAACATTAATGTCAACTAATATATTGCTATAAAAATCTAAGATCTTAGTATTCATAGGCACAATAGTAGGTATTAAAAAGATGCCATCATTTTGCTATTTATTTCTTCTACAGCAGCAATATATAATTACATATACTTAGTCACTGAGACCCATCCTGTTAAGCATGAGTTTATAATAATTTCCTGCCTCCTTCCATTTTTAATGCTAAAAAGGAATTCCCAGGATTAACTGGATACAAGGGACTCAGAGAGCTCAGAATAAAATGCATCTGGAAGCAGTAGCTTTTAATTCACATCTCTAACATCCTGCAGGCCAAGGCTTGGCATCCTAATCTTCTTTACCTGACCCACTTCGTAGAGCTGAGCTGCAGGATCCCTGAGTGTCTTCTCCATGACTCAGCTCTGAAGAGTCACTACTGCTGATCCCTGCAGAAAGAAATATAATTCCTTAACAGTCTTAGCCTGTGTCTTAGCAATCAATCCATCAGAGAATTCTTTAAAGGAAAATTGGAAAACGATGTTTATGTAGGAGGGGTTGAAAGAATCCTATCACTGGGCCACCTTTGGCTTCATCTGACCTGTTGGTCAAGGTTGGTCGAGGAGCCATCCCCAAGTCTGGGGCTGGGGACAACTTTTGCCATGGCAGGGACTCCCTTTTGTCACCATTTCTTACACTTCCCGCCCTTTCAAATTGTTTGCACACACTTCTGCTTCCACATCAGTTTCTCATCCAGCTGAACCATGGAAGCAACATTTTCAAGATGCCAGAGCCTCTATCAGCTGGACCCTAAATGACTGTGTGAAGTAGAGCACCCCATCCCCCTCCCAAGAATGCCTTTATACTATTTATGTGAGTGAAGAATAAACCTGTATTACACTTTAACCATTGAGGACTTTGAGAGCTATGTGGTGATTTCCTTTTGAGTGTCCTCCAAGTAGATGTGTATCTAACATTCACAGGACCTAGAAAGGAAAGGAAAAAAAAAAAAAACCAGTAATCCATAACTAAAAAGATTATAAATCTTATGACTACTTACACTGTAGACAAGGTTTAGACTATAAAGATGCTGTGATGATCATTTCTGTCTCTCCCCATCTAAAGGAAAGGGATCACTACCAAATGGAGTAGGGATCCACAATCCTTTAGCTCTAATTGCAAAATCAAACATGTTTTGAGAACCCAATAGTTTTTCATAGGTTTGCAGCTAACCAATTTGGCAGCCAATCTGGACTTGAGCTGCCATGAATCCATGTAAAATCTTATCATATTTGGTATGAATATATATATATATAATTTGCTACTGAAACATTAATATAGTATATTTGAGAATGGGATCCTTCCCCAGACTCTATTGAGGTGTTTTGTAATATAGAGAATATAAATCACATTGTCTTTGTAAAATAATAAAAGCATTTTTGAATTCTGAAATATATCTGGCTTAAAAGGTTTTGAATAAAGGATTATGGATTTTGGTAGGAGTTCAGGCTATTACTCCTCCTGCCTCTTCCTGTAACTTTCCATATGTGATGCGCAAAAAAGAAAAAAAAAATTCTTAAGTGTTTGTGTGCTGGAGTTTCCCCATTTGTGAAATGGTGGAAACAACCATTATCTTGCCTACCTTCTAGGGTGTTGTCAAGATAAAAGAGATCTTATTTGAGAAGATCTTTCAAATATCATTATTTGGCCAATGTCATGTTGGGGTCATCTGTCAAAAGCTATGAATTGAATTTGACAGTAATAACCAGAAGGATTTCTTTCTGTCAATAATTAGAGAGTATGACCCGAGTCTTTTGAGTTTTGAACAGGTTTGCAAAAAATCAAGCAGCAGCAGACCACCCACTTTCTCTTCTCTACAAGACAGGGGATGGGCAGAAGCAGAGATCACTACATAAATCCGATACTTAGGGCTTACTTGGTCTGGCGGTCAGTAATAAAAAGGGCACTGCCACTCAACTGCAGCCATCTTCTTGAGCCTGAATTTATAATGGCTTCTTTCCTCCCATTTTCTAAAATGGTCAGATGGGCAGATGCAGAGAATGGGCTCCCGGTGTACGCGCAGAGGAAAATGCACCAGGAAACAGAAGCTGTGCAGTCAGACTCCTGCTGCCCTGGAGAGGCAGGTGGTCCTTACCCTTCTCACCACTCTCGCTTCTCAGTGCTGAGCTCCAGACTTTCGGGGGTGACTCATCCTCACTGGATTCTGAAAAGTAATGGTCATGTCCTATTAAGGCAGAAAAGAGCAAACGGCCCTTGGAGGTCTCAGTGTGCGACAAGGGTACCAAGACAGAAGAAAGAATATTCTAAAAAAAAGAAACTAAGAAAAACTTGGGAAACTCTGATGATGGGGCAATAAAGTCCCTGCTCTCAGACCTCTAGGACCTGATTTTTGAATTCGTGTGGCCTGAAGGTTAGTATTTTAGCCCTCACTGTCACTCGAGCCTAGGGCTGATAAAATTTGACCCCCAGTGGGCATCTCTGCTTTGTCTTGGCTCTCTGTCTTCTTATATCACATTATCTTTCTTCTTTTATGAAAAATCACAATGCAAGCCAACTATTTAACTATAATGTGGGTTTGGGTATAGTTAATCTGAAGTCATTTTTTTCTCATCAGTAATTAAATAGCAGCACAAATTATTCTTTGAAGACTTTCTAAGTTTGTGACTAATAATATTATCAACAGATAGAGGATACTGTGCTGACAGTGTTCTATCAAATATAAAGGCTGGGGTAGAAGTTAAGTGCATTACTCCAACTCTGTAGCATTAATAAATATGATAGTGGGAGTAAAATACTGTACTAACATATTTTTGCTACATTTTCAGCATATGACTCGATTGGACCCATCCAATTAAAGAACAATTTGTAATCACTTCATGACCCTTTCCATTTCCCAATAGGGCCAGTGAGGTTAAATGCAGAAAATGTTATCCTAGAAGTTATAGAATCAAGGCACATGGAGAACATTCAGAACAAAATTCATCAGGAAAACAGCTCTGGATTCAGGCTCTGGATATTCTATGGTCCAGGAATTGCAACTCCAATGTTCTTACCTGGTGCAATCTGGGGTTGTGAGCAAGTGGCTTCTTGGATCTCCTCTGTCTCACTTGATTTTGAAGAATCACAGACATTAATCACTGCACAAAAGAATAGGATTCCTTAGGGGTCTCAGTGTGTGACCAAGGAAATTCTCCCATTAAAAAACTTGGAAAATCTTGAAATTCCATGCAAGTGCTGGCCTGCACGCAAGCTAAGCTGGTCTTCCCTTCTAAGTTACCAGCCTTGTAGGCGAGTGATGCTCCATTCCCGTCCCCACAGGCAGAGACAATTCACTGGTAAGGGGCAACTTTGCTTTGCTGACCTTTGCTTTCCTGCACTGCTCTCTGTTACTTCTCACCCCTTCTTCCCATCATTCCACATTTCCTTCATCTCTGCCTCTGTTTCCATGCAAGGAGACCTTGAAGATCTTGTGCTGAAGGTGGTGAGCTTCCTCTACCCCCACCACCCTGGTGCCTCCTTGAACTGTTTACAAGGCTGAGAAATCACCTTCTTTTGTGTTTGAGCCATAGACACATTTGAGGACTATTTTTTAGAGCAGTTTTCTTATACTAGGATAAAAGTTAGAGTGTGCACTGTCTAAAAAATGAAGCAAGTTTACATTTTACTTTGAAAGATACAGTGAGCAATTAGAATGAATGAATTTAACACATGGTTCTTTTGTAACATCAAGAGGAGGCAACATTTGTATTTGCTTTTAGGTCTTTTCCGAGAGTGTTTTCCCTAAAGTGGCATGTTTCTAATATTCTCAGGATCTAGAAAGTAAAAAGGGAAAATGAATCACCAATTTGTACACTAACTAGTTATAAATGATATGACAACTCATGCTGCAAATAGGAGACAGATAATATAACAGTTTGATAACTGTTTCTATCTCTCACTTTACAAAGGAAAAAACTCAGAATCCAGGATGCTAGTCTTGTCTTTCCTTTAATTTCCCATGAGTCTTTGTAGATGACCTTGAAACATTTATGTGATTGTGTTTTCTTATCTAGGCAACCAGGACAACACTGTCTAACCTGGTTACCCTTTGAGGTTATCGTAAAGAAAAAAATACTATTTGCAAAGGTCTTTTGAAAAATCACTAAATGTGCCATGACTTGCTGAAGAACTCGGTCAAAAACAATACTTCAGGTTTCAGAATACTTTATCTCAGGTCTTTCTTTCTGCTAACAGTAGATATTTGGATGAATTGTCTTTTGACGCTATTCACAGTTTGTGATCAGATGACAATATTATCTTCCAATAAAGGAATATTTATGTTTTATATAGAAATCATGGTACAAATCTAACACTTTATATGCATAGTAACTAGTTTATTTTAAAAACAAACTCATCACTTTGCTAGCCTATTTCTACTATATAACCAATGTATGGGTATATATATTGATTAATAGAATTCATCGATTAATAAACCTAATCCTCAAAAGTAAATTTAAAATAATTTCTTATTTCCTTGCATTTCCCAAATGGGTCAGCTTAAGTAACTGCAGAGAATGAGATTCCAGGATAAACTGGATCCACTGGACTGAAAGGGCTCAGAATAAAGTGCATCAGGAAATAGCAACTCATAGTTCAGATTCCCGCAGCCCAAGCCTTGCTCTCCTCACCCTCCTCATCAGGCTTACTTTCCAGGGGTGAGATGGGGGCTCCCGGGGGCTCGTCTCCATCATTGGATTCGTCAGAGTCCTCACTGCTGATAACTGTGCAAAAGAGCAAAAACCCATTAACAGTCGCAGGGTGTGGCCAAGGAGTCCACACAGCGGGAAATCCCATAATAAGAGCACTAGGGGCCAGGCACAGTGGCCCTCAAGAGCAGCCTGGGCAACATAGGGAGACCCTGTCTCTACAAAAAATTAAAAAATTAGCCAGGTGTGGTGCTGCACACCTGTAGTCCCAGCTACTCTGGAGTATGAGGTGGGAGAATCGTCTGAGCCCAGGAGTTTGAGGTGACAGTGAGCCATGATCATGCCACTGCACTCCAGCCTGGGTAATACAGCGAGACACAGTCCTCACCTGCCACCCATCCCCAACCCCCTACAAAAAAAAGCACTAGGAAGACCTGGGAAGCTAAGTTAACTTAAGGCCCTAGTCTCCTCCTTCAGTGAATGTGACCTGCAGGTTGTTCCAGGTCTTAAACCAAAAGCTGATAAGATTTACACACAGAGGGCAGCTTTGCCCATCCACTGGCACTGTTCTCATCCCAACCTTCTTGATTCTACTTTGCTTTCACTCTCATTTTATTTCTTAACTTTCTCTTGGTTCTGCCCATCTCCCCTGCTTCTGCCTCTGTCTCTGGCAGTGGCGTCTCTTTATATCTCTCCTTGTCTTGATGCATTTCTTTCTCCATCTCCTCTTGTGATTATCTTGGCTCCCTGGTTTTTTTCCTTTCCTTTGACACCTCCCCTATACCTTCCCCTCTTCCTTCAGAAACAGCCTCTCCAACATCAACACTTAGTACTTCCATTTCTGTCTTTTGGAATTTTCCCAATTCCTAAGGACTTTCTTCTGTTAAGCTGAGGGCTCACTGCTTGAGGTGCTGGCCCCCTCCCCTTCCCACCTCCATCCCAGGCTACCTGGACTGTCCCGAGGGGCCCTGATGAAGTGCCTGAGCCCCTTACCTGGTGACCTGCGATTCACAGCTGCAAATTCATCCAGTCAGCCTTACCTATTATGTCAGGTGCCTGGTTGTGGTTAGTTGTTGCTTGGGCTTGCTGCTTAACTTCTGAGTTAAAAGGTGGCTCTTCTTTCTTTATATCCACCAGACGCACAAAACAGGAATTCATTTGGTTTCCTTGGCTGTGTAGCTTTAGTCCTGGGCCAAATTATAAGGAACAAAGCATTTTCATTTGTCTCCCAGTGGGTCCTTCACAGCCACTGATAACTCCTTCTGCCTCAATTTCACTGCTGGGGAGAAGGCTTCACACAAAAACACCCCACCCTTCTTTTTTTCCTATTGCTCAACTCTGTCTCTTCCTTCGTGCCTCTCTTGACTCTGTTTCTTTTGTAACTTTTCCCTTTAACTCTTCCTCTCATCCTTAGAGTGCTAACATTTTTTGCCTTTTTTAAAAATAAAAATTATGAAATTGCTTGAGGCCAGGAGTCTGAAACCAGTCTGGGAAAACGTAGTGAGACCCCATCTCTGCAAAAAAATGAGAATTAGCCAGGTGTGGGGGCCCACACCTATAGTCCCAGCTACTCGGGAGGCTGAAGTGGGAGAATCACTTGATCCCAGGAATTCAGGGCTGCAGTGAGCCATGATTGTGCTACTGCGCTCCAGCCTATGTGTAAAGACCCTGTCTCTAAATAAATAAATAAACACAAGAATAAAATAAAAGTTATAATTACAGAATAACATACAGAGATAAGAGTGGGTTTTGAATTATCACAAAGTAAGCATATCACTTTTGTCCAGGAATAAGATTACCCCAACACCTCAGAAGCCTCCTAGTGACACATCCCAGAACTGTCCCTACAGTCTTCCTCAAAATCAACCACCATCTTGGTTTCTAATACCTAGATGAATTTTGGCTGTTATGTAATTTATATAAGTGGAATAATGCTGCCTTTTCTCTCTCTCTCTCTTTCTCTCTCTCTTCCCTCTTCCCTCATCTCTCTCTCTCTGTATATATATATGTATATATGTTTATGTATATACATATATATATCTCCCCAAAAGAAGCCAAATCCCCCCAATTTTATATATATTTTATTCAATATGCTTGTGAAAGTCATCTATATTCATTTAATGTGATTATTTTCACTGCTGTATGGTATTACATTATAGAAATAAGCCATGAAGTATTTATCCATTTGTTCTGTTTCAAGTATTTGGTTTTTATGAATAATGCTACTATAAACATGCTTTTCTATGTGTTTTCATGTAATACACATTTCTGTTGATTTCTGCTGAGGAGTTTAATTGTTGAGTTCTAGGGTATATGTATTTTCAACTTTGGAAGATTACACCAAACTGTGTTCAAAAGCATTTGTAAAGGCAGAGATGTAAGAGAGAGAACTTGGCAAGTTCAAGTAACTAACAAAGTCTGGTGCGCTGGGAACGTGGCACGAGGGGGCGGGAGGCAAGTGACGGGGCATGTGTGGTGCACGGCAGGCATCCTTCAACATGCACAGCAAGCAGCGCTGACCTAACGCCGGGGGCCACAAGCAGGCACTGGGTTTAAACAGGAAAGCCATATGAACCGGTTCCCTTTTTGAAAGGTCCATCCTTGCAGTGCAGAGAATGGGCTTGAGGGGAGCAAGACTGAAGGACGAGGCCAGACGGGTGACGGGTCCCCTGGTTTCAGTGAGAGTGATGGGGCTCTGGACTGGGGCGATCATGCTGGGGATGCAGAGAAATGGACAGGTTGGAGATTAAAGTTGGAATTAACAGACACGGCAAATAAAATGATGATTGTTTAAGCCACGAAGTTTTGGGATGGTTTGTGACATGACACGGGCACAGGTAACTGACACAGCCTCCAAGAGAAACGTCCTTCTGAACTTTGAATAACGGTCTCCAGGCACTTGGAGCCATGAGCCTAGAGGACAGGTCTAGCTGGAGATGTGTGTTCAGGGATCAGCAGATGGTGACTGAGCCGAGGAGAGGATGAGGTGCCAGAGGGGAGGCCTATTGCAATCTGAGGGGTCACAGGGGCCATTTTGAGAAGGACACACCTCCCCCTTCCCAACGGTAATAGGAACAACCCTTTACCTCCTTTCCGGTGACTGTCCCCTCAATTCAGACAGTGTCGTGATTTGTCTTCTCTCTCCCCCTCTGTGTGGCCTGGTCTCCACCAATTTCTCATTCATTTTCCTTTAACTCACTTTCTCTATAGTTCTCTTTGAGCCTCCCCCATTTTTTCTTATTTCTTGATATTTATTTCCCTCTGTATCTTTCTCAATTCACACTCTTTTTCCCTATACTTTTTAAAAAATATCTGTCTCTCGGGGTCAGAACTAGGGTGAGGCAAGGGTGGCACCTTGGGGTGCCTTAAAATTTGAGGAAGCACTTAGCCTCAGGTGCTGAAAGTGAGATCCTTCTGCCACGCTGTGCCCTGGGGCCTTCCCCTCTCGCCTAGTGCCAGCCCTGCTGTTCCCTAACTGAGGTTTCAGTAGATCCATCTCTGTTACATGTGCTACCTGCTGCTAGTCTGCCTTTGTTCCTTAATTATTAATGTGACCTCTGCATGTCTTTTGTATATCACTTTCTGTCTGCCTTTATTTTCCTCATCTCAAACATTCCAGTCTCTGCGAGAGGTCTCCCTCAGGGCCTTCATCTACCACATCAGAATCCCTCGGTTTGCAGTTCCCTCCTGAAAGCCCTTCACTGGGGCTTCCTTCCTTACAAATCTAAATAAGGTAGCATCATGCATAATTTTCATGGTTTTCTTATAACTTCTGAAAAGTAACTTATTTCTATTCATGAACCCCACAACATGGCAATGTTTGGATTCCATGTCAATTTCTCTAAAATCTTTCTCACTTTTGTACACTTTTGTGATGAAAGTTAAGTTGTTATCACCTTAAAATAGCCTGTTATAAGTATAAGAAGTTTTTTCTAAGCTTTATGGCAACAACAAACAAATCTGTAGTAAATATACAAAAGATAAAATGAAGTCAAAGTTTAACACTAGAGAAAAATCACCTCATCACAAAAGAAAACAACAAAGGAGGAAGAAAGGAATAAAGAATCTACAAAACAACCAGAAAACAATTAAAAAAATGGCAGTAGTAATTACTTACATATCAGTAATTACCTTAAATTTAAATGGATTAAATTCTCCAATCAACAGCTATAGAATGGCTGAGTGAATAAAAAAATTATTCAAATACGTGTGACCTAAAAAAGACTCACTTCACCTTTATGGATACTAATAGACTGAAAATTAAAACATGAAAAAAGGCATTCCATGCAAATGGAAACCAAAGAAAGAAAGAATAGTTGTACTTATATCAAGTTAAATGAAATAAATTTCAAATCAAATACCATAAATGAAGAGAAAAAAGATCATTGTATAATGATGAAGGGGTCAACTCATCAAGATGATATAAAAATTATAAATATAAATGCACCTAACACACAAGTAACTAAATACACAAAGCAAATATTAATATATCTGAAAGAAAGATAGACTGCAATACAATTATAGTAGGGAATTTCAATCCCTTACTTTCAGAATGAATATATCATCCAGACAGAAAATGAATAAGGAAACACTGGACTTAAATTATACTTTAGACCAAATGGACCTAATAGGCATACACAGACCATTCTATCCAAAAGCAGAAGAATATACATTCTTCTTAATTATATATGGAACGTTCTCAAGGATAAATCATATGTTAGGCCAAAAGACAAGTCTTAAAAAAAGTCAAGAAGGCTGAAATTATATCAAGCATCATTTCTGACCACAATGACATAAAACTAGAAATCAATAACAGGAGGAATTTGAAAAATTCACAAACACATGGAAATTAAAAACCTGCTCCTGAACAACCAATGAGTCAATGATTATATTAAAAGGGAAACTTAAAAATATCTTGAGACAAATGAAAATGGAAATATAATACATCAAAACTTATGGGATTCAGCAAGAGCAGTTCTAAGAGGGGAAGTTTATAGCAATAAACAGCTACATGAGGAAGGAGGAAAGATCTCAAATAACCTAAGGTTACCCCTCATGAAACTAAAAAAAGATGAAAAACTAAACCCAAAATTACCAGAAAGAGGGAAATAATATAGGATCAGAGGTAAACGAGATAGAGACTAGAAAAACAATAAAAAGATCAAGAACAGAAATAATTGGATTTTTGAAAAGACAGACAAAATTAACAAACCTTTAGCTAAACTAAGAAAAAAAGAGAGAAGACTGAAATGAATAAAGTCAAAATGGAAGAGGAGACAATACAACTCATACCACAGAAATACAAAGAATCATAAGAGGCTACTATGAACAATTATACACCAAAAAATTGGATAACCTAGAAGAAATTCCTAGAAACATAAAGCCTACAAAGACTGAATCACAAAGAAACAGAAAAATCTGAAGAGACCAATAACAAGTAAGGAGATTTAATCCACAATCAAATACCCCCCAACAAACAAAAGCCCAGGACAAGATGGTTTCACTGCTGAATCCCACCAAACATTTAAAGAACTAATACCAATTCTTCTCAAACTCTTCTAAAAAATGTAGATGAGAAGATTCTTCCAAACTCATTTTATGAGGCCAGCACTACCAGGATACCAAACCCAGACAAGAACATGACAAGAAAAGAAAGTTACAGGCCAATATCCCTGATAAATATACATTAAAAATCCTTAAAAAAGTACTAGTAAATCAAATTCAATGGCACATTTAAAAGATATTCACTATGATGAAATGGGATTTGTCCCTGGGATGCAATGATGGTTCAACATACACAAGTCTATAATGATCACACACTGCATTAATAGAATGAAGTACAAAAACCTTATAATCATCTCAATAGATGCAGAAAAAGCATTTGACAAGATTCAACATTCTTTCATGATAAAAATTCTTAACATGATAAAAACTCTCAAAAATTAACCATGGAAGAAATGTACAACAACACAATAAGGGTCGTATATGACAAGGCCACAACTAACATCCTACTCAATGGTGAAAAGTTGAAAGTTTTCCCTCTAACATCGAGAATAAGATTAGGATGCTCACTCTTCACCACTTCCACTCAATATAGTACTGCAAATGCTAGCCAGAGCAGTTAGGCAATAAAAAGAAATAAAAGGCACCTAAATTGGAAAAGAAGAAGTTATATTGTCCATCTTCACAGATGACATGATCTTATATGTAGAAAACCATGAAAATTTCACCAAAAAATTGTTGGAACTAAGAAACAAATTCAATAAAAAATCAAAATCCATGTGTAAGAATTAATTGCATTTTTATACACTAACAATAAAGTATCTGAAAAAGAAATCAGAACAAACCAATTTACAATAACTATAAAAAATATTCAAGAATGAATTTAGCCAAGGAAGTGAAATATGTGTACACTAAAAACTCTAAGACATTGATGAAAGAAATTGAAGAAGAAACAAAGGAATGGGAAGAAATCCCATGTTCATGGATTGGAAGAATTAATATTATTAGAATGCTCATACTACTCAAAGTGCTCTACAGACTCAATGCAATCCACATAAAAATTCCAATGTTGTTTTTAAAACACATAAAAAAAACAAATCTAAAATTTATGTGGAAGCACAAAAAACCCTGCATAGCCAAAGCGATTTTAAACAAAAAGAACAAAGCTGAAAGCATCACACCACCTGACTTCAAAATATGCTACAAAGCTATAGTAATTGAAACAGGATCATACTTGCATAAAAATAGAGACATAGACAAGTGGAACAAAATAGAAAGTTTGCATTCAGCATTTATGGTCAATTGATTTTTAACTAAGGTGCCAAGCACACACAATAGGGAAAGAACTGTCTCCTTAATAAATAGTATCAGGACAACTGGATATCCACGTGTGGGAGACTGAAATGAGACCCTTATCTCACACCATATTAAAAAATCAACTCAAATTTGATTAAGGATTTAAACATAAGACCTGAAACTGTAAACTACTAGAAGAAAACATAGAGCAAAGCTCCATGACCTTGGTCTGAACAATGTTTTTTCAGTTATAACACCAAAAACACAATCAACAAGAGGAAAAATAAACAAGTTGAGCTACATCACATTAAAAAGCTTCTGTATAGCCAAGGAAACCATCACTAAAGAGGCAGCCTATAGAATGGGAGACAATATTGGCAAACCATACATCTGATAAAGGGTTAATATCCAAAATATACAAAGAACTCACATGATTCAATAGAAAAAAAAAACCAATTTAAAAATGGGCAAAGGACCTGAGTAGACATTGCTCAAAGGAACATATACAAATGGTCAATAGTATCAAAATGCTCAGTATCTCTAATCATCAAGAAAATGCAAATGAAAACCACAATGAGATACCACCTCACACCTGTTAGAATGGCTGCTATCAAAGATTACAGATAATAAACAATTCAAATATATGGAGAAGAGGGAAGCCTTGCATATTGTCAGTGGAAATGTAAATTAGTTCAACCATTATGGAAAACAGCATTGAGTTTCCTCAAAAAATTAAAAATACAACTACTGTATGACCCAGCAATCTTCATATTTGGTATATATCCAAAGGATATGGAATCAATACAGATGCTTCTAGACCGATGACCTCACTACATCTCCATAATCCCATTGTAAATCAAAAGTATTGTAAGTCAAAAATGCATTTAATACCTTGATAAACCCATCATAAACTTGAAAAACCATAAGTCGAGCCATCTTAAGTCAGGGACTGTCTGCACACTGAGATATCTGAACTCCCATGTTCATTGCAGCATCATTTGCAATAGCCAAGACTTGGAATCAACTTAAGTATCCATCAATGGCATCAACTGATGAATGGATAAAGAAATGTCATACATATATACACAATGGAATACTATACAGCCTCAAAAATGACGAAAATTCTGTCAGTTGCAACAACATGGATGAACCTGGAGGATGCTGTGGTAAGTGAAATAAGCCAAACACAGAGAGACAAATACAGCATATCTCATTTACACACAGAGTGTAGAAAAGTTGAACTCAACAGAAGTTGAGAGTATGTGGTAGTGAAGAGGTGGGGTTTGGGGAGAGAAAGGGATTGGGGAAATGTTCATCAAAGGATACAAAGTTTCAATTAGACTGAAAGAATACGTTCAAGAGATCTATTATATAACATGGTGGCAATAGTTAATAATGTATAGTATTCTTGAAAATTACTAATAGACTTTAAGTGTTCTCACCACAAAAAAATGGTAAGTACGTAAGGTAGTATGTAAGTTAATTAGCTCAATTTAGCCTTGTCACAATGTATATATATTTCAGAAAAACATTGTACATAATAAATATATACAATTTTTAATTTGTCAATTTAAAGAAATGGTTAAAATGGTAAAAAAAATAAATAACCAAAAAACAGAGCATCTGAAAAAAAATTACAGGTAAGTAATAATTATTTTGTTCATCACAGGGCAATAGGCTGGGTGTCTCCTTTGTTGCATCTCCATTAGTCACTACTAGTCCACAGGACTCTGAAGACAATAGAATCCACAGCTGAGATACAATAGAGCCTTGCTCTGTCCTATTTCCATTCTGTTATACCTCACCCTGCCTCTTTCCTTCTCAAGTTTCTACTTAACAGCCCTGTCTGCTTTTATTGCTGCCTCCACCCTGTGAAGGTGTCTGTGCTTCACTGAGTCCATAGCCAGACTCTCTCTAACTCCTCCTATTGCCTTTTGTTTCTGTTTCTTTTCCCTGGTGAGGCTCTGCAACTCTTTCCCCCTTATCGCCCAGTTTTCCTTCCTAAGTTTCTACCCCCAGGTGTGTCTCATCAGGATATCAGACTCCATTCCTGCCCTATCTGCATCTGTGTGATTTTCCCTTTTGTTAAGTAACTGTTGTCCTGCATCATGCATTAATTAGTCTACTCCCTGCTCTCAGCCAGGGCTTCCCCCCCCCCCCCCCCCCGCCCCTCCACACTCATGCAAACCCAGTGAGTCAGTCTTACCTGCTGGCTCAGGGTTTTGGGCACATTGTTGATTTGCTTGTTGGCCTCCTACTGCATCATTTTTGTCTCTGTTGGTAATATTTCTCCTTGCGTTTGCCTGTTCTATTTCACAGAGGTGCTCCAAGAGTCCACTCTCAGGTGGGGTTGTACCTAAACCACGTTTTAATTCATAGATATTTTAGATATTTTATTTGCCCCTGCTGCTCGTCACTCCTTGTCCCCTCCAACCACCACAGCATGGGCCACCGCTGGTGGAGTTCAAAGCAGCAAGGCCATAGCCACAGTCAAGCAGACACAGGCAGAAAACTGTGACGCAGGCTCATCAGTAAATCATCCAGTCCCAGAACCAGCAGGAATTGGCAGCAGGTGTGTCCAAGGGGTATGGAAAGAAGAAGCCCTCCCAGGCAACCCAGAGGATAAAGGCCTGTTATTTAAATCCTGAACTTGAAAACACGGCAGATGCAAAGAGTGAAAATTCTGGGCAATCAGTTACACAAGAGGCAGCCTCACAGCACATTCCAGAATGGGATAAGGCAACAAAGGACAGAACAGTCAATAGGAACAGACCAGTGGAAAAGGAGGATTCTGAGTGTGGTCCAGGCGGGCTTTGAAAAGAGTTTTCAACAGTTCCTGGGGGAAAGAAATTAGAAGTTTATTTTAGAAATTGAACTATGAGTTTCATCATTCTCCCCTAGTCTCTTTTTAGACTTTATAGTGTAGGAGTTAAAGACCCCTCTAAGTCTCAGTGTGGAGCCCATCGGGAACTGGCAGATCCACCAGGTCAGCCGCACCCCCAGCTGAGAGGCCTCGGCCAGGCCACCTCGCACCCTGGTAACCGGCCATGGCTTGTCTTGACATCCCTGGCCAAAGTCAACCTGCCTTTGTCCCAGAGCTGCCCTGCTCTGGGCCCTCCCTCAGTTCCTGCCAAGTCCTGGTTGTCTCGGCCCCACCCCCTTTCATACCCTGCCCACACCCCATCTGTTCACTCTTTCCTGTCCACCTTTTCATGAGGATTCAGTGTCTGATGTGCTTCCACTTCCTGCAGCTCTTGCTATTCTTTTCTCTGCATTTTTCTCTCTGCATATATGAACCCATTTTTGTTCCATTTTCTGCCTTTTCTGTTCGATTACCTGGGTAGCAGCCTAGGGTTAAGACACAGGCTCTGGGTTCAGAATGCCTGGGTTCATCCTTGCTCATCTGACCCTAGGCAAAATCCACAAATGGTCTCCCTGGATTTCAGTTTCCTTATCTGCAAGATGGGCACGTAAGTCACACTAATCTCCAGTGGCAGCCGTGAGCACTAAATCAGCAACTGCCACAGAGCAGATTTTCATTCAGAGTGAGCTGTTGCTATTAATAACTCAGCTCTTCTCTTCTGCCTTCGGTTTCCCCTCCTCCTCCTCTGTCTCTCTCTCTCTCAAAGTACCCAGGTCCTCTTCACAACTGAACCATTTCCTCTGTGTCTCTCCACCTGACTTCCTTTCTCTGTGAATATTCCTGCTCTTGAACAACATCCCCCACATTTAAATCAGTCCTTTCTTCTGCCACCACCAAGTGTAATATTGTGATGCCAGAAAAAATATACATTTTGGACTTCCCCTGCTCCTGGCCAGAGTTCCTAAAACTCTTGTACTATCCTGAGCATTAATGGTGAAAAGAGCATCTTTTGTCATTCATAACAAGCCCCTTTCAACCACACCTGAGGTTATGTTAATGAGGTGATTTTTCAAAAACCCCTAAGGATGGGGGGGCTGTTTTGTGGGGGAACTAAACACATGATTAGAGGTTTGGGACTTCCAGCACCTCCCCCTGGCCTCCAGGGAGGAGAGGGTGGGGCAGGAGGTTGACTTAATCATCTACAGCTGATTATTTGATCAGTCATGCCTATACAATGAAATTTCTAAAACAACCCTAGGTGACTGGGTTCAGAGTGCTTCTGGGTTGGCAAACAAATGGAAGTGCTGGGAGGGTGGTTCACCCAAAGAGGGTATGGAAGCCGTGTGCCCCTTCCCCATACTTTGCCCTACGCATCTCTTTAATTTGGCTGTTCTTGAGTTGTATTTTTTATAATAAATTGGCAAACATAAGTAAATAATTCCTTGAGTTCTGTGACCTGTGCTAGTCAAGTATCTATCATACCCAAAGCAGAGGTCACGGGAACCTTCGATTTATAGCCAGTTGGTAAGGAGCACAGGTCACAACCTGAGACCCGCAACTGGCATCTGAAGCGAGGGACAGTCTTGTGAGACTGAGGCCTTAACATGCACAGTCTGCACTATCTCCGGTAGAACTGAGTTAAATCAGAGGATACTTGGCTTCTGCAGAGAATTGGAGAACTGGTTGGTGTGGGGAACCACCCCCCCCAACATGCGCTGTCAGAAGTGCTGTGAGTGTGAGGGCTCAGATAGCTAAGACAGGTGTTTTCCTTTCACCCAGAGTCTTCTCTTTAGTATTGACCATGGGCCATAGTTCTTAGCCCCTCACAGCTTCACAGGGATCTTCTCCTGCAGGGACCTGGCTACGTCACCATCACTTTCAGGCAGTTAGTGTCTTGCAATCTGGCTACTGACTCACTCCCGTCCCTTCATCCTGGTTATTGGGCCAGCAGTGTCTTGTGATGGCTGCTCCTCCAGGACCCACACCTGGGTGGGAGCTCACACAGACTCCCCTCCCTGCCATCCACCTGGTCCTTCCTCACTCTTCCCCGACTCACAGTCTCCACTCAGCACCTCGGGCCCCTTTTCCTCTTAGCAGCTGAGAAAGTTCTGTCCTGTCGTTATTACCTTGTTCAAGGCTTAGTTGGCTGCTGGGCCCCTCCTCTCTCGCTTCTTCATCAATTTCTTGTAAATACGATTTGTCTGGGAGCACTGAAGAGCCAGAGACAGAGTCAGCGGGAGAGAGAAGGCAGTTAGTTATCTCTATCAGAGACCAGCGACAGCATCTGGAAATTATACATTTAGGAATTTCTAGCCCTTGCGTCCCTCAGAGCTCAGTGGGTCCCACATGACTTAAAATTCTCCCATCATCCCCTGGGACAGAAAAGAGAAGACCCCATCAAGGAAGACTTTGTCTCTCACACAGAAAAGAGACACTCAAGATTTAAGGCTAAAGGAGAATTAAAAACATTGTGAGCCATGTTACTCACCTAAAAACAATTTCAGATGGCAGGAAAAGCACATATAAAAATAAATAATAGAAGTGAAATGTGTTTTCTGAACTGTTCAAATTAAGGAAGAAACAGGGATTTCTTGGGGAGAAGGTCTTGGGTCCTAGTGAGCTGATTATAAAAGTGAAAACCCCAACAGCTTTAGTAATGGGGCTAGAAAAGAGGAAGGTTTTGGCTTAATTGGGTCAGGGAGGAGGAGCGATTCCCAAAAAAAATATAACAGAGGACACAGGGGCAGTTTGGGTGGACTTCAGGGTCCAGGAGGCAGCATCTCCCGAAGGCAACAGGGACAGCACTGGGTGAGGCAGTGGGCAGTGCCCTGGGCAGCAGTGAACCTCCATCCCATCACCCCAGCACAGGGAGCCACTCGGAGACCCTACGGGCTCCCTGTAGTCCATGGAGAGGATCAGAGTCCCTGAGATGTGACCAGTAAAGGTAACACCATTCTCTTGGCACCTACAACCTGGGGACATCCTGGTTACAAATACAATATTGACTTGAAATTTGTGCATAGGTATTTGACTTTCTTTAATTTCCTCTTCTGGTTTGAATGACTTGCTATGGAAATTATTTTATTTATTTACTTTTTGTTTTGAGACAGATTCTCACTCTGTTGTCCTGGGTAGAGTGCAGGGGCATCACTGTAGCTCACTGCAACCTCAAACTCCAGGCCTGAAGCGATCCTCCTGCCACGTCTCCCCAGTAGCTGGGACTACAGGCCTGGGCCATGAGACCAGGCTAAATTTTCTATTTTCAGTAGAAACAGGGTCTCACTCTTGCTCAGGCTGGTCTCGAACTTCTGAGCTCAGTCAATCCTCCCACCTCAGCCTCCCAAAATGCTATGATTATAGGCGTGAGCCACTGTGCCTGGCAAAAATTATTTTATTCTTAATTAGATAAGGTTACTATTGACACAAATCAACAAGCCATATATACCTCCTTAAAATTTTTTTCCTTGCTGATAAAACTGTAGTATCTATTTGTTGCCTCTTAAATAAACTGCAAATTCCTCAGCTTTAAATGCCAGATGGTTTAAAATCTTTCTCCAACTTATCTCTCTTGAATCAACTCCTACACTGCTTTTCACTCTTAGATTTGGCCAAATCCTATTTGTTCTGTTTTACTGATATGTTTTCACACTTTTATTCCTGTTCCTATTGCATCCACCCTCCTCAGGGCATATGTCCACTTTTCTTGTGATGTCTCTAGCTTTTATTTGGAGAGCTTGGTTGAGACCAAACTACATTGGAATAAAAAGTTTTCTAGGGAAGAAAAAAAAAAAAAATGGAGGCGTCTTGTTTACTGTGTCTCAATAAAAGAGTAAAATCATGCCTTCTCAGGAAAAAGTCTAGAATTAAACCATTAGACCATTAGTTTTGTATAGCACCAAAAATAGTCCCTGGCAGAGCAATCAGTTTTGTGATTATTTGGTTAATGTTTGTTTCACCCCTTGTGGATGAATGGTAAAAAAATAAATAAATAAATAAAGATAAACAAACAAACAAAAAAAATTTCTCCTTTGCTAAAGGCAAATTTGACCCAGGGTTAAATTCTTTGTTCATTACTCTGGAAATTGTGGCCTTTTTGCTCTGTTACCAGGCAAACACTGGGCTTTGAAAAGACCCATGACTGGAAGATTGGAAGGGACTACACATGAACCACAAATACCTGGTGGGAAGGCATAACTTTGGCCTTCCTTCCATGTGGTAACTCTTGTAACTCAGCTTATCTGTTGTGGGGTCCCTGAAAACTATGACTATGGAGTTGTGATAAGAGACATTGCCTCCCACGGGCATGAGGTGCTAGGCCAAGGTGGATCCTGCAACCACAGCGGAGCTGTCACTCAAGGCAGGTTATAGCCAACTTGGTGGACTGCTGTGTAGACCACTGCAAAGGCTCCCGCTGAAGAGAAGAAACCAATGCAGCTCTGGCGGGATCCTGTGTTGCTTTTTCTATGTTCTTCTAAGTAAACCTGATGCCAGTGTGGCTCTGCTGGTCTTATGAGTCTAAATGTGCAGTTAAGCAGACCTCCAGGTGGTTGCTATACCATAGCTATTATACCATAGAGTCAAGAAGGCTCATGCCATGCCTGGTTAGTTAACTACTATACCCCCACTGCTCAGCACAGTGTGTGGCACATGGTAGACGATCAATATATGCTTGTTTAAAAACATTGGCCCTGGACCTCAAATGGTAGGTAATACAACCTAATTACCATTTATGAAGCTTTTATAAATGGGGATTAAATCAGGGTATTCCTTCATGTGGACATCGCTGAACAATATCTTCAGAACTTGTAGGTTAAAATTCTTCTCCAGCTCATTGAGAACATTGTACACCACTCTTTGTACAGGGACCAGGTTTCTACAAGATTCTTGAGAATCCTTAAAAAATAATGAATGGAAAAATATAAGAACAGATTTCAAAGAGCCCTGGAAAGTAATTTTATGACTAATGTATTCCAATTTCCCTACATAGGTATCTTCTCATGTTTTGTAGTTTTTTTATATATTCATATAGCTACTAAATGTTTTGTAATTTTTATATATTCATATAGCTACTAAATGGAACAAGTAAATCCTTCATCTCTAAAAGTTACCATTGATGAGTCTGATCTCTTCACTCTAATTTAATTTGATGTAAAAAGGAGCATTTCTGAAGAATAAAAGTGGGTTAAAGTTAAAGGATGTATAGCCCTTTAAGAGCCTGGCTGAGATGTTTTAGGAGTAGACTTAGCAGGTGATGAGTGGCTGTTCTGTTGGCTGGACAACCCCTGCCCTTCCTGCAGGACTGACTTGGCCTGAAGGGCTCAGGGAAACTAGGTGACCATCCTCCCCTTGCCATGAACTTGGCCACAGAGGAGGCATACTCATGGGCAAAGAGAAGACTTGCTGTTCTGTATCTCCAACAGGGCCTATTGGTGAAATTACCCAAATTTAAAAAATTAAAAATGGAAAGAAAAGAAAACCTGAAAGATGTCGGAGAAAGAATAGCAAACATCTACTCCCAAATTTGTCCTAACCAGACACTAATTTCCTGCCGGTTTTAATGTTCTTAGATGTAGATATTTTAAATTGATACTAATTGAAATAAAATGCCATGCCAATTACCATTTCAGTAAATCAATTCATTAAAATTATTCAATTCATTAAAATATTTTAAATGTTTAGTTTATGTTATATTGCATGAATCCCTACAAGGCACTGTACATTTATGGAGTATACTGATTTCTGACCCACCTTATTTCCACTGC
Organism: Eulemur rufifrons; assembly: GCF_041146395.1. NCBI lineage: Eukaryota > Metazoa > Chordata > Mammalia > Primates > Lemuridae > Eulemur > Eulemur rufifrons. The sequence goes on from NC_090983.1 coordinate 8,554,994, forward strand.
CATTCACCCTGACGCCAGAGGGTGCCATGGACACCATTCCTTCAGTTAGAAGCAGGATCATCTTTGGTGATGTCTGCTTCTCCCCTACCCTCTGCCTTATAGGAGCACTTACAGAAATACTTGAAAATGTTCCCCACTCATAGAAGACCGCTCAGTCAGCCACTTGTACCCCAAGGTTTTGGTCTAGGATATGAAAGCCCAATTTAATTTGGAGCTGGTTTACCAGATCATGACATAATAAACTTTACTTACTTCAAACATTTTATTTGTGATGAATTCATGGTCACGGAGGCGCTCAAAGAATGGAAATGTCTTTCTTATTGCACATGAAATCTCCACCTTATGTTTTTTGAAGTGACTGAATATACGGTCATAGATAACCCCGTCCTCTATGTTCTGCTCTTCTGTGGCCATCCTAGGGAAAAAAGATACCATGTAAAAACAGTCATCAAGATTCTGACATGTTTTTGGAGGATGTAAGATTTTATATATGAACAATAGGCCATGAAGAACCAACATATATAAAATAGGTAGTCCTAAATAGAGGTCAGAGTAAATGAAATTGAAGCAACAAAGATGAAATAGAAGAAAGCATGGGCCGGGCGCAGTGGCTCATACCTGTAATCCTAGCACTCTGGGAGGCTGAGGCGGGCGGATCGTTTGAGCTCAGGAGTTTGAGACCAGCCTGAGCAAGAGCAAGACCCCGTCTCTACTAAAAATAGAAAGAAATTTTCTGGCCAACTAAAAATATATATGTAGAAAAAATTAGCTGGGCATGGTGGCACATGCCTGTAGTCCCAGCTACTTGGGAGGCTGAGGCAGAAGGATTGCTTGAGCCCAGGACTTTGAGGTTGCTGTAAGCTAGGCTAACGCTGCAGCATTCTAGCCCAGGCAGAGCAAGACTCTGTCTCAAAAAAAAAAAAAAAAAAAGAAAGCATGGAGGTTATGAAAGACTAAAATATATAGGACTGAAAAATTCCTGTCCATCCTGATCAAAGCCATTGTAAAGATATATTTACCTAAACATAACTGAAATATTTTTGAATTAAAAAATCTAAATTCCTATAAAACCAAGATGGAGTTAGCAAGTCATTCATAGAGAAATGAAAAACAATGGTATAAAAATAAAATCCAACCTTGAAAATGCATCTTAACTAAAAACTAAGAGAAAATAAATCTCAGAAAGATAAAGAACAACATCAGAATGATAAAAACAAGCTGTTAAGGGAGAAATATCATCCTATATCTTGAAATTAATTCATAAATAATATTATGTGGTTTAATAATGATAATGATATAAGGTATAAATGGAGAATTTCATGAAAATATAAATATCTCCTGGGACATCTCGTTCTGCTTTGTGTTAATATAAATTTTTTGTGCTATTGTTATATATAGTGAATCTTTTTAGGCATCTGAATTTCAGAAATTGCTGCTACTTCCTGTGAAGGTAATTTTAAACCTGAGTCTGTAATTCTGGCTCTTAGTTGATCACTTTATTGCTATGATAATGTTTGAATCAACATCTCTATATTCCTAAATGCTATGACAACTCATAAGCTTTCTTTGTCAAACCAGAAGGGAATTATCAGCACTTCCCAGTACCCAAAATGCAGCAGGGAATAATAATGCCACATTATTATTTTTTAATTTCTGTAAAAAAAAAGTTTCTGGTTAAATACTGTAGATTGAGGAGAAGCATATCTTCTCTTTTATTATTAAAGATCCCACTAAAGTACTAACAAAGGAATTAGATTTATAATGACAAAGAGAATGTTGGAGAACAATGAGTAGACGAAAAATTTCAATTAGAGGAGAGACTTGCTACTGTAGGTGGAGGATGCTCCCAGAGATCAGGAAAGCAATCAGTGTGCCCTGCAGAACTCTGAAGAGGCCGTGGAGATTGAGAGGGAGACACAGGGCTAAAAATTGATGTGTTATTTGAAAAATGAAGAACAGAACAGTGCATTCCTTGCCTGTCATCCCCCACGCAGACTACATGCAGCCAGGCAGCTTCTCAGGGGCAAACATTGCTGTTATTTCTTTCATAATGTTAATACTTCCTGTTATTGGATTTCATATAAATGGAATAACATATAATGTATGCTTTTGTGTCTGTCATTTTTTGCTCATCACCCATGTTGCTGCATTGAAGAGCACTCTGGTCCTTTTTTTATTGATGAGTGGTATTCCATTTTGTGAATCTACAACAATGTTTATTCATTTTCTTGGTGGACATTTGGCTTGATTCCAATCTGGGACTATTATGAATAAAACTGTACAAGTTTTTTGTGGCAAGATGTTTTCATTTTTCTTGGGTAAATACCTAGAAGTGGAATTGCTGGGTCACTGTGTTGGAGTATGTGTAACCATTTTGGAAGCTGTTAAACTGTTTTTCAAAGACTATTAGAGATGGTCTTTCTATTACAATTTCAGCTATTCTAGTGTGTATTATATGATATCTTATTTTAGTTTTAATTTGTATTTCTTTAATGACTAATGATGTCAAGCACATTTTAATGTGCTTATTGGATATATATAACATATATATGTATATATGTATATTTGTGTATGTGTCTGTTCAAGTCTTTGACCCATTTATATTATTAAGTTTTCTTTTACTTATTGATGGGTAGAAGGTTTTTTTCACATATTATGGAAAGGAGTGTTTTGTCTGATTTAATTATTGTAAATAAGTTCTCCCAGTCTGTGGCTTGCCTCTCATTTTCTTAACCATGTTTTTTGATGGGGAGACATTTTTAATTTTGAGGAAGTCCAATGTATCATTTTTTTCTTTTACGGTTGATGACTTTAGTGTGCTGTCTAAGAAATTTATGCCTACCCCAAGGTCATGAAAATATTCCAAAAGCAATTTACAATATAAACATGTGTCTTTTTCTGGGCTTTCTATGCTGTACTATTGACCTATTTGTCTACCCTTATGCCAACATCATTTTGGCTTGAGAACTAGAAGTTAATCTTGAAGTTAATTAGAAAAGATTGTCTTGGCTTTTTTATGTTCTTTGGTTTTACATATGTCTTTTCAAATCAATTTGTCAATGTCTACAAGAAAAGCCTTTTGGACTTTGATTGGGTTTGCACTGAAATTACAAATAAATTTGGAAGAACTGACATCTTAACAATATTGAGCTTCCAATCTGTTAATATTGTATGTCTCTTCATTTATTTAGTTTTATTTAATTTTACCTAGGACTGTTTACAGTGTTAAGTATATAAGTCATGCATACTGTTCATTAGATGGATTCCTAGTGATTTTATTATTTTTGATGCTACTTTAAGTAGTATTGCTTTCCAAATTGCTTATTAGTGGTATATGGAAATAGAATTGGTTTGAAAAATATTAACCATGTATTTATGATATTGCTAAATTTGTGTATTAGTTCTAGTAAAGTATTTTTGCATTTTCTTGGGATTTTATAGTAAATACTCATGTCCAGGGCTTCTTTTCCCCAGTGTATGTTGTCTGCTTTGTCCAAGATCAGTTGGTTATAGGTAAGTGGTTTTATATCTGGGTTGTGTGTTCTGTTCCATTGGTCTATGTGTCTATCTTTGTACTGATACTATGCTGTTTGCTTACTATAGTCTTGCAGTATACTCTAAAGTCTGGTAATGTGATCCCTACAGATTTCTTCTTTATGTTTAATATCACTTTGGCTATTTGTACTCTTTTCTGGTTCCAAATGAAGCATAGAATTATTTTTTCTAGAACTCTGAAGTATGACTTTGGAACTTGATGGGGATTGCATTGAATCTGTAAATCACTTTGGGTAGTATGGACATTTTAACAATGTTGAGTCTACCTACCCATGAGCATGATATGTTTTTCCATTTGTTTGTATCCTCTGCAATTTCTTTCCTCAGAGTTTCATAGTTCTCCTTGTAGAGCTCTTTCACCTTGTTGATTAAGCTTATTCCTAGATATTTTGTTTTCTTTATGGCTATTGTGAATGGTATTGAGCCTTTGATTTGACTCTCAGTTTGACTGTTATTAGTATAATATCCAGAAATGCTACTGATTTGTGTACATTGAATTTGTATACTGGGATTCTGTTGAATTTATTTATCAATTCCAAGAGACTCTTGGTGGGATCTTTGGGATATTCTAGATACAAGATCATATCATCAGTGAAGAGCAATAGTTTGACATCCTTGTTCCTGATTTGGATACCCTTAATATTTTTCTCTTGCCTGATTGCTCTGCCTAGAACTTCCAGCACTATGTTGAATACAAGTGGTGACAGTGGGCATCCTTGTCTTATTCTAGTTCTTAAGGAAATGCTTTCAACTCTTCTCCTTCAGTATGAAGTTGGCTATGGGTTTGTCATATATAGCTTTTAGAATTCTGAGATTCTTTCTATGCCTAGTTTGTTGAGGGTTATTTTCACGAAAGGGTGCTGGACTTTGTCAAATGCTTTTTCTGCATGTATTGAGATGATCTGTGTTTTTGCCTTTCTTTTCATGTGGTGAATCACATGCATTGATTTCCATATGTTGAATTAATCTTGCTTTCCTCAGATGAAGCCCACTTGGTTCTGGTGGATTATTTTTTTGATGGGCTGTTGAATTTTGCTTGCTAATATTTTATTGAGGATTTGCTCATTTATATTCATAAGGGATTTTCATCTGTAGTTTTCTTTTAAATGGTGCTGGGATAATTGGATAGCCACATGCAAAAGAATGAAACAGGAACCCTACCTCTCACCACTCACAAAAATTAACTTAAGATGGATAAAAGACTTAGATCTAAAAATGAAACCATAAGAACTCTAGAGGAAAATGTAGGAAAAACTTTTCCAGACATTGACCTAGGCAAAGAATTTATGAATAAGGCCCCAATGGCAAAAACAAAAATTAATAAATGAGATTTGATTGAAGTAAAAAACTTCTGCACAGCTAAGGAAATAATCAACAGAGTAAATAGACAACCTGCAAAATGGGAGAAAATATTTACAAGCTACACATCTGATAAAGGGCTAATAACCAAAATTTACAGAGAACTCAAGCAAATCAGCAAAAAAAAAAAAAAAAAAAAAAAGCCTTATTAAAAAGTGGGCAAAAGACATGAACAGAAGCTTCTCAAAAGAAGAAAGACAAATGATCAATCAACATATAAAAAATGCTCAACATCACTAATCATCAGGGAAATGTGAATTAAAACCACAATGAGGGTGCATACCTACATGATGACTGCGATGTGCAATGTCTAGGGATGGACACGCTTGAAGCTCAGACTCGGGGGGATGGGGGGACATGGGCAATATATATAACCTGAACTTTTGTACCCCCATAATGAGCTGAAATATATATATATATATATATATATAAAAGCTTATTTGAAAACCAAAAAAAAAAAAAAAAAAAAAAACCACAATGAGATATCACCTTACCCCAGTTAGAATGACTTTTATTAAAAACTCCAAAAACAATAGATGCTGGTATGGATGCAGAGAGAAAGGAATGTTTATACACTGTTGGTGGGACTCCAAATTAGTACAACCTCTATGGAAAACAGTATGGAGATTTCTCAAAAAACTAAAAATAGACCTACCATTCAATCCAGCAATCCCGCTACTGGGTATCTACCCAAAGGAAAAGAAGTCTTTTCATCAAAAAGGCACTTGCACTCGAACGTTTATTGCAGCCCAATTCACAATTGCAAAGATGTGGAATCAACCCCAAGTGCCCATCAATTCATGAGTGGATTAGTAAAATGTGGTATATGTGTACCATGGAGTACTACTCAGTCATAAAAAGGAAGAATTAATGCTTTCTGCAACAATCTGGGTAGAACTGGAGACCATTCTCCCAAGTGAAATATCTCAAGAATAGAAAAACAAACACCACATATACTCACTATTAAATTGTAACTTGCCAATGTGCACACATTTCCACAGAGGGAAGTAAAACTCAGTGGAAATCTAGCAGGAGAAGGGGAGGAGGTAGGGAATAAACCAACCTAATGGGTACTAGGAAAACTATTTGGGTGATGGGCATACCTATAGCTGGGACTCAAACATTACAAAAATGATCCATATAACCTAAAACATTTGTACCTCCTTAATGTTTTAAAATTTTTAAAAAAGAAAATAATCATGTCATGATCAAATAAAGACTATTTTACTATTTCTTTTCTAACAACTGTTTCTTTTTTCTTGTCTTATTGTATTGGTTAGGAGTTTAAAAATAATGTTGAAGTGGTGAGAGTACCCTTCCGTGCCTTGTTTCCAATTTTAGGAAAAAAGCATTAAGTATCACATTAAGTATGATGTTAATGGGCATATATATACCACAAATATATTATATATAATAAACATATATTTTGAAACAGACTAAGGCAGTTCCTACCTATTCCTAATTTGCTTAGAATTTTATCATGAACAGATGTTGAATTTTATCAAGTATATCTACTGATGTATTCATATGGTTTTTCATTTTTTTCCTTTAATTTGGTGAATCACATTGGCTGATTACCAGAGCCTCCTCTTATGTAGGAACAGATAACTACAAATCAACAGACATTTGAGGAAACACTCCAATATTAGAAAGAATAATTTTAAAAAGAGAAAAATGTTACCATAAGAGAAACAGAGATATTATAGGAACAAGAAAAAAAATCCAAATAATACCTATTTGAATGTAAAGCTTCAAATTATATAAACAAACTCACACTGTTGAGTTGACGGGCAAAGGGACATGTGAGTTAAATGATTTGTTTCAAGCATGAAAACAATATGGTTGAACAATATGGTTTCAAATTCAACTGTGACAATCACAGATATATAGATTAAAGAATGAATTTGAAAAGTTGAAAGTAACTACTAATTGAGTAAAATCAGACCCTATAAAACCTTATGAAATACTGAAAAATAAAAATAAAAAGCATATAACATAGTTTGTATTTTTAGAGAGATAAAAGAAAAAAAGCAATAAGTTATAAAAGATGGATATAAAAGATTATTTATAAAACTAAACATAAATGAAAAAAATGACGATATTTCCACAAAGGGATTAATAAAATATAGTATATGTATACCATGGAGTAATACTCAGCCACAAAAAACAATGGTAATCTAGCACTTCTTTTATTATCCTAGATAGAGCTGGAGCCCATTCTACTAAGTATCACAAGAACGGAAAAACAAGCACCACATGTACTCAACCATCAAACTGGTATTAACTGATCAACACTTATGTGCACATATAGTAGTAACATTGATTGGGTGTCGGGCAGGTGGGAGAAGGGAGGAGGGGATGGGTATATTCACACCTAATGGGTGTGGTGCACACTGTCTGGGGGATGGACACACTTGAAGCTCTGACTCAGGTGGGGCAAAGACAATATATGTAACCTAAACACTTGTACTGCCACAATATGCTGAAGTTTAAAAAAATGATGATATTGAAAGGCATAGAACCCAACTAAAAACACAACTAAGACAAAGTGACACAGAATTTGTTGAAATCAAAGATAAACATGTTAAGGTATGCAACTACAAACAATACACAAAGAAAGTGTGTTCCCATCAATGTCAAATCAAAACTGAAGAAACAAATAATGGGGAAATGTTTTACGGGCATTGAAAAACAATTCACCTATAGTTTTTGACTCTTTACATATGTAAAATATATAGGCTCTGGATAAATTAAAATGATTTATCATTTAATCTTGTGACTTAAAAATAGAGAACACCTTTTTCTCAATATCTTTGAAATACATATATCAATACTGAGCATAATCTTGGTCACAAAAGAAGTCTCAATAAGTTACAACCAGTAAAAGCTAAACACACTGATGTTAAAGAAAATAAATTACTTAGAGATTTTAGAAAATAAAACAGCCCATTTTGTCACGTCAAAAATGAAATAAAACTTGGAGCTAGAAAAACAATTATTGTTTTTTTTTAATTTCAAAATATTACAGGTGTACAAATGTTTGGGGTTACATATATCGATGTTGTTATGCTTGAGTCAGGGTTATAAGTGTGCCCATCACCCAGATAGTGTTTATTGTACCCATTAGGTAGGTTTTTGCCCAGCCCCTCCTCCCCCTTGCCTCTGCTTGATTTCCACTGAGTTTTACTTCCCTCTGTGCACATGTATGCTCATTGGTTAGTTCCCATTTCATAGTGAGTACATGTGGTCTTTGTTTTTCCATTCTTTAGACACTTCACTTAGGATAATGGTCTCTAGTTCCATCCAAATTGTTGAAAGCTAGAGATTATTTTAAAACATAAGAAACAAGCAAAAAGTAATGAGTAAAACAAACTTGGTTCAACATTAAGAAATTGCTCTATAATTTTACATCAACAAATAAAAGGAGAAAAAGTACATATATCCACAAATTATTTTAAAAGGAAATTTGATGAATCCTAGCAGCTATTTTTATAAAAACTCTAATATGAAATAAAAACTAACACAATATAAAATCTCTAAAACCAGGAAATGTTACAATAAACGTTAAAATGTAAAGTCATTAAAATAGAAAAAATTGCAGAAATTTCTACCATTACCACCATTATATATATATAACTATATATATATGCAACAGGATATAAAAAGGAAATAACTGTTATAAATACTAAAATAATATACATTTTATGTTTTATGACTATGTACACAGAAACCCTAGATACCTAATAAAATTTATAAAAACAAGAAAATAATTGGCCAAGAAGTATGAATCATAGATATATAAAACTTACAGTTTTTGTTTGAAACAATATAAATTGAAAAAAAAATACAATATTCAGGCATAATAGCAAATACACATGTATATATTTATAAACATCTGAAAGGTATGGGACCTACATGAAGAAAACTATAAACTTTATTGAAGGAATTAAATAAAATATAAACATAAATACAGATATATAAAGTACTCCCAATTAGAAAAAAATATTAAGCTTTAAAAAATCAGTTCTTCTGAAACTGTTATGTAACTGTGGTGCACTTGCAGCCTGACACTCCACTAAAACTGGACAAAATAATGTAAATATTTACATGACAGGACAAACATCTGAGTCAGACAAGAAAAATACGAAAAGCAAATAGCAAGAGGAATATTTCTCTTAAAAGATTTAAATGTTTAAAAAAATAATAAAGATGTAAAAGTATAGAAACACATTTTCAACACATATGACAAAGTGTTAATATATCAGATATTAATAGACAAGAACTCCAGTCTGTTAATTAAAAATAACAAGCACCCTCCCTCAAATGGACCTGAATAGGCAGGTTAGAGAAAAGAAAATTAAAATGTCCAATAAACATATGAATGCATACACACTAAAACATCAGTGAGAAACCATTTCTCACCTATTAGATTGACAAATACAATTTCATTAGTGATACTATTCAGTGTGGGAGAAGATTCAGAGAAACAGACACTCATTCATTGCTGACATGAGTATGAATTACTACAGCCTTTTCAGAAAAGATCTGGCAATATCTACAAAATTTTAAGATATACTACAGAATAACCCAGCAGTCCCACTTTTGGAATTTATCCTATAGAAATAAAAACACCATTCTTGGGATACTTCACCTAGTAGAATGGGTTCCACATGTACTTACCATCAAATTGGTTTCACTGATCAACACCTAAGTGCACATATAGGAATAACATTAATCAGGTTTCAAGCAGATGGGAGCGGGGGAGGGGATGGGTGTATATGTACATAATGAGTGTCATGTGCACAGTCTGGGGGATGGACAAGCTTGAAGCTCTGACTGAGGGGCAGGGGGGCAAGGGCAATATACATAACCTAAACTTTTGTACCCCCATAATATGCTGAAATAATAACAAAAAGAAAAGAAATAAAAACACCAGTATCCATCCTATAGAAACAAAAACTCTAGAACTGTCAGTGGCTCCCCATTTCTTCAAAAGTGAAAACCAAATTCTTACACTGTTCAAAGGATCTAAAATGATCTAGCCCTTGTCTCCTCTCCCCTTGCTCACTTCTTTCTGGCTACACCCACCTCTTTGCTGTTTCTTGACTACACCAGGCATACTCCAGCATTAGAGACTTGATACTTGTTGTTTCCTCTCTTTAGCATAGTCTTTGTCCAGATATCCATGTAGTAAACTAACTTCTTTGTCTCCTTTAAGTACTTGCTCCTTGTAACCGTCTCAATGATGCTTGCTTTAACCAACCTATCTAAAATCACAATCACAGTCCCCCAGTAACCCCTGTACTCCCAAACCCCTAATCTGGTTCTTTCTTTTCTCCATGTCCTTGTCACTGGCCAACACACTAAATGAATTACTTATTTGTTTTATGTATCATTTATTGTCTAATTCATTGTCTTTCTTTTCCCCAAAATATATAAGCCACAAGGGCAGGGATTGTGCCTGTTTTGTCCATTGATTTTTCTTGTGTACCTAATACATATAAGGTGTTCAATATATATTTGTTGACTAGATATTCATAAATATAAAAGTATTTATTGAAGTATTGTTTTTTAGTAAGAAATAAACAATAACAACATGTACCTCCAACCTGAAAAAAACCTGATTGTTTGGGTGAATGGTTGAGTATATGATGATAAATACATATTATTGAAATATTACATAGCTATTTATTTCTAGTAATTTGGATGGAAGGTCATAGTTATATTGCTGAATAAAAAATATAACTATGTTTCAGATTAATGTGTTATGATCCTATTTTTATAAAAATTAAACTAATAAAGTCTTTTATTTGTGTGTAAAATTTAGAGCGAATGTTGGGAGAGGCAGGTCAGTCATGCTTAATCAAAGAGCCTAGCCAAGAGACAAACCCAACCACAGAGAACAGCCAGTAGACACCTAACCTCAGAGCACAGGCAATGTCCTCACCCAACTAGAGACCCCCCAAGAGCAAACTCTGCCTGTCCAAGGACACTACCATCTAGCCCATCCAGAATCCCAGGATGGACTGATAAATCAACATCTTTCCCTTCCAAAGCAAACCTGTAAAGGCTGGAAGAGGTTACTACTTCCTTAAATGTGCAGATAGCAATATGAGGATGCAAGGATCATAAAGAATCAGGAAAAAATAACACCATCAAAAGACACGAATAAGCCCTAATAACTGACACCAAAGGAATGAAGATCTATGAACTTACTGAAGAAGAATTCAAAATAATACTTTTAAGGAAGTTCAGTGAACTACAAGAAAATACAGATAGACAACAAAAAAAATTAGAAAACAATATTTAAACAAAATTAGAACATCAACAAGAAATAGAAATCATAAAAAAGCCCAGACATCCTAGAGTTGGAAAATACAATGACTGAACTGAAAATATTTAATAGAGAGTTTCAACAGAAATTCAATCAAGCAGAAGAAAGAATCACTGAACTCAAAGATAGGTCATTTAAAATTATCCACTGAGAGGAGCAAAAAGAAAAAGAATGAATGAAAAACACCTATGGGATTTATGGGACACCATCAAGTGAAGCAACACACCCGTTACAGGAATTAAAATAGAAGAGAGAGAAAAATGATCAGAAAGTCCATTTAAAGAAATAATGGCTGAAAACTTTCCAAATTTGGGGAGAGAAATGGACATCTAGATTCATGAAGTCCAAAATTCCTAAAACAGGTTGAGCACAAAAGGTCTATATCAAAAAACATTATAATTATATTATAAGAAGATAAAAACAGAGAGAATTTTGAAAGCAGCAAGAAAAGAGTAACTCATATATAAGAGAGTCCCCATATGGATTTCTCAGCTGAAGCTTTGCAGGCCAGGAGAGATTGAGATGATGTATTCAAAATGTTGAAAGAGTGCCAACCGAGAATATGCCACCTGGCAAAGCTGTCATTCAGAAAGGAAGGAGAGATAAAGACTTGTCCAAATAAACAAAAGACTAAAACTGTCTTACAAGAAATGGTAAAGGGAGTTATTCAAGCTGAAATGATAGGATATTCCTTAACAACGTAACAATATATGAATATATGAAACTCACTGGTAAAGGTAAATATATAGTCAAAGTCAGAATTCTCTAAAATTGTAATGATTGTGCATAAATCACTTTACATTCTGTTGTAAAAGTTAAAAAACAAACTAAAAAATAAGTATAATGATAATTTGTTATTGGATACATACTATAAAAAAGATGCAAATTTTAGCATCAATAAATTAAAATAGGAAAAGAAGTAAAAGCACAGAGTTTGTATGCAATCGAAGTTGTTACCTTAAAATAGGGTGGTATAACCAGAAAATATTTTATGTAAGCCTCACAAAAAGCACAAAGGAAAAATCTGTAGTAAACAAAAGATTATGAGAAAAGAAAGTATACCACCACAAAAAGTCATCAAATCACAAAGAAAGCTAAAAAAAATGAACAGGAAAAGGAAGTATAAAACAGTCAGAAAACAATAAAATAATAAGATCCGACAATTTGTTACACATAAGAGCTTCACTTTGGCTTTAAGAACACATGAAAGCTGAAAGTGAAGAAATGGAAATAAGATATTCCATGCAAAAAGTAACCAAAAGAAAGCAGGGGTGACTATATTCATCTACACTTATATCAGAGAAAATGTGTATTAAGTCAAAAGTGGTCACAAGAGATAAAGATGGTCATTATATATGGAAAAGGGGGTCAATTCATCAAAAGGGTGTAACAGTTGTAAATATTTATGCATCCAGCATTGGAGCACATTAATATATAAAGCAAATGCTAACAGAACTAAAAGGAGATATAAATAGCAATACGATAATGGTAGGAGACTTTAATACTCCTCTCTTAATGATTGATCAATCAGAGAGAAAAATCAAGAAGGAAACATTGAAATTGAAAGACTCTTCTGACCAAGTGGACCTAACAGACAAATGCAGAACATTTCATCGAACAGCAGCAGGATACACATTCTTCTCAAGTGTACATGGCACGTTCTCCAGGATACATCATATGTTATGATAAAACAAGTCTTAAAAAAGCCAAAAAGATTGAAATCATATCAAGTATCTTTTCTGACCACAATGGTATGAAACTAGAAATCAATAACAGGAGAAAATTTGGAGAATTTATAAATACATGGAAATTTAACAGCACACTCCTGAACAACCAACAGGTCAAAGAAGTCCAAAGGGTAACTGAAAATATCTTGAAACAAGCAAAAATGAAAACACAACATACCAAAACTTACGGGATGCAACAAGAGCAGTTCTAAGAGGCAAGTTTATAGCTATAAACCCTTACATTTGGAGAAAAGAAAGATCTCAAACAATCTAGCTTTATCCCTGAGAAAGAAAAACAAACTAAGCCCAAAGTTAACAGCAAGGAAGTTATAATAAAGATTAGAGCAGCAATAAATAGGGTAGAGAAAAACAATAGAAAAGATCAACAAAACTCAGAGTTGGTTCTTTGAAAAGATAAACGTAAGTGACAAATCTTTAGCTAGACTAACCAAGGAAAAAGAGAGACAGGACTCAAATAAATAAACTTATAAATGAAAAAGGAAACATTACAACTGGTACGATAAAAATACAAAGGATCATGAGACTCCTATAAACAATCATATGCCAACAAATTGGATAACCTAGAAGAAATAGATAAATTCCTAGACACATACAACCTACCAAGACTGAATTAAAAAGAAATGAATAAGCTAAACAGATCAATATGAATAAGAATATGGAATCAGTAATCAAAAACTTCCCATGAAAGAAAAACTCAGGACCAGATAGCTTCCTTGGTGAATTCTACCAAACATTTCTACTAAAAACTAATGCTAATCATTCTCAAACTCTTCCAAAAAAAAAAAAAAAAAAAAAAAAATGAAGAGCAAGGAACATTTCCAAACTCCTATCATGAGGTCAGAATTACCCTGATACCAAAGCCACCTCAGAACACTACAAGAAAAGAAGATTACAGACCAATATCCCTGATGAACATAGATGCAAAACTTTTCAACAAAATGCTAGCAAGCCAAATTCAACAGTACACTAAAAGGATCGTTTCACCATGATCAAATGGGATTTATCCCTGAGATGCAAGAATAGTTCAACATATGTAAATCAATAAAGGTCATATACAACATTAACAGAATGAAGGACAAACGTTATATGAACATTTTAATATTAATAGATGCAGAAAAAGCATTTGAAAAATTCAACATCCTTTTATGATAAAAATTTTAACAAATTAGGTATAGAAAGAATGTACCTCAACACAATAAAGGCCATACATGACAAGCCCACAGCTAACATCATACTCAACAATAAAAAGCTGAAAGCTTTTCCTCTAAGACCAGGAATAAAACAAGGAAGCCCACTCTTACCACTTCTACTCAACACAGTACTGAAAGTCCTAGCCAGGTCATTTAGGCAAGAAAAAGAAATAAAAGGGATCCAAATCAGAAAAGAAGAAGAAAAATTGTCTCTACTTCCAGATCACATGATCTTTTATATATATATATTAATAGAAATCCCTAAAGATGCCACCAAAAAAAAAAAATTAGAACCAATAAATGAATTCAGTAAAGTTGTAGGATACAAAATCAATATAGAGGCCAGGCGCTGTGGCTCACACCTGTAATCCTAGCACTCTGGGAGGCCGAGGCAGGTGGATTGCTCGAGGTCAGGAGTCCGAGACCAGCCTGAGCAAGAGCAAGACCCCCGTCTCTACTAAAAATAGAAGGAAATCATCTGGCCAACTAAAAATATATATGGAAAAAATTAGCCGGGCATAGTGGCGCGTGCCTGTAGTCCCAGCTACTCGGGAGGCTGAGGCAGTAGGATCGCTTAAGCCGAGGAGTTTGAGGTTGCTGTGAGCTAGGCGGATGCCACGGCACTCACTCTAGCCCGGGCAACAAAGTGAGAATCTGTCTCAAAAAAAAAAAAAAAAAAAAAATCAACATAGAAAAATCAGTTATGTTTCCATACACTAACAAACTATCTGAAGAAAAATTAAGCAAATAATCTGATTTACAGTAGCATCAAAAAGAATAAAATTCTCAAGAATAAATTTAACCAAGAAAGTGAGGGATTTGAATAATGAAAACTATAAGACATTGATGAAAGAAATTGCAGAAGACACAAATCAATGAAAAGACATCTTGTGTTCATGTGTCAGAAAATTAATATTGTTAAAATCTCTGTACTATCCAAATTAAATTTTAAAATGCCTAGCACTAAGTTGATCCAATAAGAATGCCACAGGATCCATTAAACATTACTATAGAACTTCAAATACTTGAACACTTGAATAAATGAAGAGATATACATGTTTATAGCTGGGATCATTCAGACTTGTTTAAAACATAAATTCTTCCTAAATTTAACTTTTCATTCAATGTCTTTCAATTGAATTCCAACAAGATATATAACAGAACATTACCTATAAAATCATAATAACTAAAACATTTCATATTGAAACAAATAAAAAATAGAACCATAGGTCAGAACAGAGGTCACCTATAAATGTTCATACATAAGAGAGAATATAGTAAAATAGTGCCTACTGAGTCAGTGTGGTCTCTCTCTCAAAATATCTCATTATACTGTAGCTTTTAGGCAACCTCAGCATACAATTTTCTTTTCTTTCCTTACCATTTCTAGAGTGTTCACCTTTTCACTTAAAGGAAGCAATTTACGGCTTTTGTATGGCATATCCAACTTGCTAGCATCGCCACTCTCCTACTTAAGGGCCATTATTAAGTAAAATAAGGGTTGCTTGAACACAGCACTGTGATACCACAACAGTTGATCTGATAAGCAAGACAGCTTCTAAGTGACTAACCGGCAGGTGGGTGGCATCTACAGCATAGAGGTGCTGGACAAAGGGATGGGTCATGTCCCAGGTGAGACTGAGTGGGACTGCATGAGATTTCATCACACTACTCAGAATGGCATGCAATTTATAATTTATACATTCTTTATTTCTGGAATTTTCCATTGAATATTTTCGGACCTACCTTGACTACTAGTAATTGAAATGATGGAAAACAAAATCGTGGATAAGAGAGGACTACTGTAGTTTATAATAGCATAAAACATCAAATATCTATGAAGAAATCTAGAAGCACAAAACCTTCAGACATAAAAATAGAAATTTTATTAGAAAATATTTTTAAATTAGTAATACACGGAAATATATAACGTATTCATGAGATGGAAGACATAATATTGTAAAGATGTCAAATCTCTTCAAATTGGTCCATAGACTCAATTTAATCCTATACAAAATCACAATAAGCTTTTGAGAAGCTGTTTTGGAAACACAAAGGTCAAGACACTTTGGAGGAAGAGGAGACGTAGATTTACTCTACCATGTAGCAGGAGTTGTTGGGAAGCTGTCGCCATTGTGACAGTGTAGTACTGGCACAAGCAGAGGCAATCACGGACCGATGGCAGAGAAGAGAGAGCACAGAAAAGCACCTGCCTATGTGGCAACGTGGTTAAGGAAAAGGATAACACTGCAAATCAGTGGGGAAAAGGATGGTTTAATCAATTATTCATGTCCTCAGAAAACTTGTTAAGAATCAAAATAGAGCCTTAAAACTGTAGCTCAGAGAAGAAACAATTTGACCTCCAACAAGGCAGGAAATATGAAAAAAAATTTCACTCAGATTACGTCTGAGGAGGTGGGAGGTTTGGGGAGAAGCACAGCAGCCACAGCAGGCACAGGAGAGAACAAAGGAACACAGAATGCAATCTGAACAAGATGAGCAGAATGTTCCCACAGTGCTTAATGCCACACAAAACCTAAATAAAGCAAGAACCCATTCTACTAAGTGAAGTTTCACAAGAATGGAAAACCAAGCACCACATGTACTCACAATCAAATTGGTTTTAACTGATCAACGCTTAAGTGCACATAAAGTAATAACATTCATCGGGTGTCAGGCAGATGGGAGGAGGGGGAGGGGATGGCTATATACACACATAATGGGTGGGTGCGCACCGTCTGGGGGATGGACACGCTGGAAGATCTGACTTGGGGGGGGCAAGGGCAATATACGTAACCTAAATATTTGTACCCCCATAATATGCTAGAATGAAAAAGAAAAAAAAAACATGAAAGAATGTGAAAATGAGATAATAAATTAACAGAATATGAGTTAAAATGGAGATTGCAGAGCTGTAGAAACAAATTAAGATACCCCTCAAAAAGAAACACAATCAATTTTTTTTAATCAGAAATTACAGGAAACAAAAACCTATTAAAAATTAAATAATTGTCACGGAGGAAAAGTTTGAGAGAACCATTATGAACATAAGTAAAAACTGAAAAGATGAAAGCACTAGGCAGCACGTAAGAGCTGTGAAGGCGAAAGTTGTACCAACATAGGAAGAATCAGGCCTAAAAATTGAAACAGAAAAAATTTTCACAGATACTGGAGAAGAAACTTCTCCTTGAATAAAGGCAGAATCAAATCTGCCGCCTTGAAGATCACAAGAACTACCTTATAGCTGGCAGTGCTCATGGGATTTGTCAGTATCTTTCCCCAGCACTTTATTTATAACAATGAGCATGTATCTCTCTTATAAAATCAAAACCGTGATAGGTGTATACCTCAACTTTTAAGCCTTAATAAGGTAAAAGTCACCATACAGTTAAAGGACAAGAAAAGTATATTTATACTTACTGGAATATTTAGAGAACTCTCTTATATCATGATAAAGAAGGACAAACACCTCAACTGAATAACACTGGCAAAAAATAAATGAATAATTCATAGAAGAGAGAATTTAAATGGCCAATAAACATGAAAAACTGTTCAACTTCCCACATAATCAGGAAAATACAAATTAAATGAGGATGCAACTCTTTGTCCATCAGCTTTGTAAAGTTTGGCTGGATGTGGGGAGATGGCTCATCCGTCTCATTTGCTATTGGAAGAAAAGTACATTGATTCAGCCACTTAGAAAGGCAATTTGGCAGGATCTTATAAGCGAGAAAATATTAGCACCCATTGCCTCAATAATTCCACTTATTTAGGTTTTGACACAAGTTAAATACTTGTATAGATGCAAAAAAAGAAACACCAAAAAGAAATAGATAATCACTGTTATTATAGCTTGTTGGTAAAAATGAGCCCTTGGAAACAACCTAAATGTCCTTCAATTGGGAAAGGGTTAAAAAATTTTGGAATGGCATGTCACTGTCAAAAAGAATGAGGTAGGTCTACATGTATTAAGGTGAAAAGATGTCTAAGATTTCCACTATTAAGATAAGTGAAAATGCAGAACAGCATGTGTAACACAATCCCATTTATTACAAGACTGGAACACAAATTTTGTATTTACGAAAACACACTGAATACAGGTAAATGCATAGAAGAAGATGAGGAAGGCTGAACTCAACACTCTTGAGCAGACCAGGAAGGGAAGCTACTGGGGCTGGGGGGCGAGCGGTGAACAGGATGTTTTTCTCTGTGCATCTCTACATTGTTTGAAGCTTTATGAACAACCATGTATTAATGTGTTTCTTTCGTGTTAAAAATGTTTAAATTAAAAAATTAAGTAGTGTTCTTTCTGAACCCATTACTAGAAAAAAGATAGGATTTCTATACCTTTTCTTTGCAGAGGTATCTGCCATCCGGAAACAGGAAATTAAAGTGAAAATAGAAATATGCAGCCTGCACTAGTCTTTTGCCCTCCTGGCCCTTTCTCTTCCTTTGCCTTCTTCTGACCGAGGTCAATGCAGGAAGAACTTAGACTCCAAGCCAAAGTACTTGTTTGACATCACCTATGTGACAGTAGAAGAAGGCAGAGCGACAGGAGAGGATTCAAAGGTCATGAAGAAGTAACACATCCCTGCCTCAAAGACTCCCATGTTCGGAGAGCCCTGGCCAGCTGAGCAGCAGCTGCAAACAGGAAGTCATGTGTGTTATGGCAACTTGGACTCACACCAACAACTGTCCTGCTGCAGTTTGAAAAACCCAGTGCTCTCATTCCATGCTCTTTGATTTCCATATATTGCATACCTGTGTCTTTGCAAAGCAGAGCTAAACTCAAATAAAGCTTTAGACAGGAACTGGACTAAAGGCACGAAAGCAACAATATTGCCAGAGATAAGGGGGGAGATAAAGACTCACCTGGTGCTCAGGTTGCGGCCCCCGCCTGCCATCTTCAGAGCCCGGCCTTCAATCGCTCCACTCTGCCTGGCCTGGGTCCAGGGTAACTGCCCCGGCTCTGGGCAGAAAGGCGACCAATAGGCTGATGTACCCAGAGAGGGCTCCGCCCAAATGGGGAAAAGAGAAGTGAAAGTATTTACTCGAGTTCATGACGTGCTGTGGACACTCTGTCTCTCCCCCTTCACTCCAAAGGGTTCTCAGCTTCCTGAAATGTGGCAGAGGGATGGGAAGAGGCTCTGGGCAAGGCCTGGAGGACCAGGGAAGGAGGACCCCAGGACGAGCAGGGCCAGCTCCCAGGAGCCCACCTGTTTGTGCAAAGGACAGGAAAAACATCCACTCGAACCCAAACTGTACTCAGCTACTTCTGCCTTCCAGAGGGCAGCACGGTTTACTGGGAGTGGGGGGTAAACTCCATGTTTCCTCTGCCCCCTGCTGAGAAGGCTGGGGTGGTGGGGGCAGCTTGGAGGGAAAGCCAGAAATGTCAAATCGCTCTCAGGCCCGAGGGAGAGCCTGCACTGGCCCGAGTTAGGTCTGCACATTGGCACACAGGGCTGGAGAGAGCCGAAATGCCCGGCATTAGACACCGGGGAGGATGTGCTGCTGGGGCAGGATGCTGGTGCCAAGTTGGTGACAATGGTTAATATTTTAGGTGCAAGGGTTTAAGGCCTGTTGACTATGGGGCTGCTTTACAGCACCAAGGGTGAAGAAGAGACACCTGAGCTTCAGAGAAGTCACTGGAAGCCTGAGAGGGCAAACGCTTCTCATTGGAGGAAGCTGGAGGTTGGAACCAGGTGATCTAGAAAGGAAAGGGCAGGTGGCTCCGGCTGGGGGTGACGTCTGTCTCGGAGCTGTGTCTGTGCAGATCGTTCACTCAGATTCGGATCCATCATTCCGCACAGAGTGAGCAGTGACCTAGGAGATGCTCCGCATCAGCACAGCAGCAAAGGTGAAGACAGGGAGGCCGGGGGGAGCCAGGGGCGTTAGAATCCAGGGCCCGAGGTGAGCAGAGGGCGGAGCAGGGCAGGATTCAGGGGCCGGAGGGGCACAGTGCTCCGGGGATGTTTTCCACACTGGCTCCCACTGAATCCCACCTCCTCCAGCTGTGGACAAGGGTGACTACTCAGTCACACTTGGAAATATGGGAGAAGGGGGATTCCACCCTCGCTCCACTTCTGTTCTTTCTTTCCCCAAAGGAGCAAGTGAGCACCAGTCTGCTTGGGACAGATCCAGGACACTGATGAGGACATCTTTTCCAGAGGGCAGGGTCCCTGTGCCTACCAGGTGCTGTACACCCTTAGGTCTCTCTCTCTCTGTGTGTGTCTCTCCCCCAACTCCCCACTGTGGGCAGAGGAGCTGGTGAGCTGAGCCTCTGTTGGGCACAGCTGTCCTCTGCTCCCAGCCTCCCCTTGGTACAGTGGCCCCAGCTAGGCCAGGCTCGGACCAGACCAGCCTGCCGTGGCGTCCCCTCTCTCTCTTCTCTCTGTCTCTTGGCAGCAGGCAGGCGCAGGCCACAGCTGAGCCAGCACTGACATAAATGTGCCAGCTTTTCCCCGGGTCTGCGTAGGGTCTGCTAAGGTCACACCTGCAATTCCAGGCCAATGGGCAGCGGGCTGGGCGGGGAAATCCACACACGTTGACCCTCTCGGGTGGACACTCCCATGCCGGTGCTGCCCCTGGCAGTGGGGAAGGGGACATTCATGCAGATGGGGTTAGAGAAAGCTGAGCACGCACCACTCTGCAAAAGCAACGGCACTTTATGAAGAATCTGCAGCTCTTTGTGGAGAAAACAAAGTTTCTTTGATCCAGACAACACTGTCAGACCCACTGGGATTGGGAAAGGGCAGGATCAAATTAAGAAGCAGGCTGAACCTCTAAAATCCTGCTGGACTGATGGGAAGGAAATAATGCAGCTCCTGGGGCATTTTCAGAGGCCGTAAGGAGCAGTGGCAACAGGGAACCTTCCTGCTGTCACAGAAGTAGCTCATGTTACTGGAGCCTGGAAAACTGGGCAGCAGGAGAGCAGTCATTGAGGAAGGACACAGGCAGAGGACCCAGCAAGGTGACGGGTGTCGTAAGCTTCCCCAAGAGCAGTTTCAGTTCAGACTTCAGAAGTGGGGGTGATTCCCCAACCAGGAAGGGACCCTGTGGGGACCAGAGGTGCATCCCCGAGATGACTAAGGCAGTCCGCATCCTGGACAGGAGAGTTCAAGGCAGGAGGCAGCCGCAGGCGCAGCAACAGCACCCACTGGGGTGTGAGGGTGGAGAACCTGGCTACCCTCCAGCGGGGAGAAATGGAGAGTGAAGAGCAGGAGCCTGGGACCTCCAGGGGAGCACTCAGTCCTGCTGCAGCGTCTCCTCCTAGGAGCTGGACACCAGTCAGGGCCACACGCCAGGTCTCTGCCTGTCCCCTCCTGTCTCATGTGGCAGACTTCTCTGACTGGGGTCCTTGGGGAATGGGAGAGTCTGCCCCTTGTTGGGTCTCCCTGGAGTCATCCTGTCTGCAGGGACCAGGGCCCTGCTGGCTCCTCCCAGCTCAGGAGCACAGGGACAGGGGCCTTCGTGGGGGTGGGGTGAGGGGTGGTTGGTTGGAGCAGCCTGAGGCCATGTGGATAAACCCAATTCTAGGTTTCAGTTTTAGTGATGCTTTTATTGTGACACATCTAAGCCGTACTCTCCCCTGCAGCTTTTGTCAGAATCAAAGTGGTATTTTGATCCCCATCTGTCTCCCCTTTTTGCCTACCTCTCAGTTGGTTTGGAACTCAGATATGAAAAAGGGTTGCAATTTGGGGTCCTCTCACACCCTACAGGGTTCAAGCATATGGGTATATGTCTGTCTCCTCAGGTTCTGTCCTACCTGTGCCCCAGATGGGCAGAGGCTGGGGTCATATCCCCCTGTAATTGCATAATCATGGTGCAATTATCCCCTGGGCTCAGCGGGCATTGGTGGCAATATTTCAGCTCTTAGGGCCTGGGGTGACACCGAGCCCAAGCCTTGCCTCCCTCTCCTGGTCCTCTGCTTGGCAGAGCTAAGGTGGTGGAGGCTTTGGCCACCTGAGGCTGCAGGTTTGGAGGATGCCAGAGGGATTGTTGGGGGTGCAAATGTGGTTATTTCTGTTGGAAGGGAGCGAATCCTGGAAAAGGGGATGAATGGGAAGAGCTGTCATGGCAGAGGAGGAAGAGGCTAAAGGGTGAGGGCTTGTGGGGAGTGGGGAAGGAAAGGGGAGCACAGGAAGTCCATCTGGGCACCGGGTGAAGGTCCAGGGAGCATCCATGAGAAACACCCCTGAGGAAGCCACAGTCCTTGTGCATCACGAGGAGGGAGGAGGCTGGCCCAGGGCCACATCCTGGTCCCCACCTACAGTCTGCAAGATCACCCGTAGTCCTTCAGTTTAAGCCCCTATTTTGTGCACAATAGGAAAAGGGCCCATATTGCCTGTACTCTGACACAGACTCCCAAAGCTCACTGACACCAGCTCATGTATCTTTCCCTTGACCAGCACAGCCACTGAGGGCGGCCACAGACACACTGTGTGCACACAAGGCAAGGCAGGGGCTGTGATTCCATCTCTCATTTTAGCAGCCCAGTGTCCCTGTCACCGGTGCCCAGTACCGGCTTCCCTCCCCGGCTTAGTTCTGGCCAGGTCCACACTGCTCTCTCGTGGCCATGGTCGGTATTACAGTCTCCTTAGAGCTGGGCTCCGACGTCTGTTTGGGGAAACAGAAACCGAAAATGTTTCTTGTCTCTAGATAGCAGCTGTCCAAATGCGACTTCAAAATCTACCGCTCTTGTTTGGAAGAACTGATGCAGTGTCAGATCATATCCCCTCGCCAGCAGCTGCTGACCCTCCGAGAGCTGGAGATGATCGGCTTCGTTGAAAAGAACGTGTCAAAATTGGGCCTCCTTCCGAGTGAAACTTCAAGGAAGAGGCGGGGCCTCTGCGGCCGGGTCCGAGGAAGCTCCTTTCCTGGCTCAGGTGCTGTAGGTCCAGGTCCCCACCGCCACCACGGGCGGGTTCCTCCAGGCCCTGTCTCTGGCAGTGGACAAGCAGCTCGAAGACAGCAAGAAGCTTCTGGCTTACGTTTGATCCTGCGCCTCCCCATCCGGTGGGTTTCCACGGGAGACTAGAGCCAGTGAGTGACACCACCGTCCTCACAGCAGCTGCCGCTCAGGAAGTCCCCTCTGCAAAACGTTGCTCTGCAAGCCGGAAGCCCAGGAGGCCAAGCTTTGTTAAAAGAAATGTGTTATATTTACATTATTTTAAAATGCATATTAGAAGACTAATTATAAGAAAGGTGTGTGTCACTTTTTAAAGGATAATTCAGATTCTGTTTGTTTCTTTGTAAAGAAGGATCTAAGCATGTTCATTCCCATCCTTCCCCTAGCTGGGCACAATTTATTTTAAAGAAAGGAACATTGGCCGGGTGCGGTGGCTCACGCCTGTAATCCTAGCACTCTGGGAGGCCGAAGCGGGTGGATCACTCAAGGTCAGGAGTTCGAGACCAACCTGAGCAAGAGCGAGACTCCGTCTCTACTAAAAATAGAAAGAAATTACATGGACAACTAAAAATATATATAGAAAAAAAAAATTAGTCGGGCATGGTGGTGCATGCCTGTAGTCCCAGCTACTCGGGAGGCTGAGGCAGTAGGATCGCTTGAGCCCAGGCGTTTGAGGTTGCTGTGAGCTAGGCTGACGCCATGGCACTCACTCTAGCCGGGGCAACAGAGCGAGACTCTGTCTCAAAAAAAAATAAAAAAAATAAAATAAAAAATAAAGAAAGGAACATTAATATAGGTAATATAGAAACAAAAGAGAAACTATCAGCCTATATAAGCATGCAATTATAGCATTAAAAAGTGTCCATGTCACTCATGGTAGAAGGCAACAATTGCTTTCTGGTGTCAGCTTGTTTGATTTAATGCAAAAATATGTTGGAGACTATTTAATGGATAAGAAAACCCTATTCCTATGTTACAGAGACTGAGAAAAAAAATCTAGGTATAGTGTTGTCTTATAATAAATAATCAGATATGGTCCAATTTGTGGGAAGAGTGCAGACCCCTGATGTTCAAGTGAAACATGTGCTGATGTCCCTGGTGACCCTGTGCCGTGCACCTGCATCGCTTGGACATTTTTGCCCATTGTTCTGTTTGTTCATTACTGTTATTCGTGTCTCCAATGAAGATTCACATTAATAGAATGTAAAATAAATGGGTCTGCAATTGACATATTTCACAGAATATTAAGGTTTGGTCTCAAGCAAAAATAAATTTCATATTAGTACTTTGTACATGAAATCCGCTTTTTAAAATATGTGTTACCTTTTGTTATAGAACTTTTTAAATATTAAATTTTTTTAAGGAAATTTCTCTCATTTGGATTCTAAGTATCTCTCCCAAATGTCTTCAGTTTTATTAAAAAGTATTCACATGATTACTTAAAAAAAAAATGCAAGCAAAAGTTCACTACTTGTCCCTGAGGTCAAATCAATGAGAATGAAGAATGAGGACCAGTGGTTTGAGGAAAAAGAAAAAGAAGTTTATTAATTTGGCAGCAAATGAGGAGACTAGTGAACTAGAGTCTCAAAGACTACCATCCTCACTTTAAGCAGAAACATGGGGCTTTTTAAGAGGGGGTTTTCAGCAGTGGGACTCAGGCCTGCTTGACCAGTGTCACTTCGGGCTATTGTTGCTTAACTATAATTGGTGTTTTTGGTTTTGGGTCTGGGTTCTTGGGTGATGGTGACCTTGTCTCCTGTGACTATGACCTTGTGGTCCTTGTCCTTATGTGGACAATCCTGTTTAAAGATAATAAAGAACAAACAGCAAAGAACATTTTTCTGCCCCTTTGATCACTGACCTGGGGGTGGAATTCAAGTTTTAATTCCCAAAAAGTGTGGGAGTTTCAGAAGGACAACTGGTAAAACAGTCCATTGACCTTCCCCGCCCCCCCCCCGCATCCCCCCCCCCCCGCCCCCCGCCGCCCTTTACCTCTGTTGTACAAACACTTTGAAATTTCAAGAAGCACCATTATTTACTTCTAAATAAACTGGAACCAATTTAAGGATTGAGTTCTGAGAAAATTTCTGTATTTGGCAGTTCATGATCATAAACAGGCTTGTCACCTAGACAGAAGTCTCTGTTGAAACTTCTCCGAGCCTGGCGTATTCCCACACAGCTTCATCCTGCCCAGGAGCCCCCAGGTGGCCCTGCCTTCCCCACCTCCCCAGAGGATAAAGCCCTCAAACCTGCTCACCCTGAGGCCCTGAAGGATAATCCTGAGGTCCTGGATTTTACTCCATGGTGAGTAATTTAAAGCCTTCAAAAATAGCAAACAAGCTTCAGAAATGGATGACACAGAATGACATTTTAAAAGAAGACAAAAGACTTCAAAGAGGTTTGTTTCATGCTGACAACTTTGGCACTGCCCCAGCCCGCCCCTGCACCGCCCAGCCCTGCCCAGTCTCCCTGGGGTGGCCTTCAACTTGCATTACCATTAGGGGGCCTCCGGGCCAGAAGGACTTGGAACTGAGAGTCTTAGCTTCACTTGGAGCCCCGACTGCCTGCCTGAAAAAGAGCTGCCTTTTGCAGAGTTCATCATTTTTAATATTCCGGGAACTGCTGGTGGTACCCTCCCGTGTTCATGAGTGCGTCCCCCAGCACTTCCTGCCTCACTAGGGGAAGAAAGCCAGGCAGCACCGCCTGGACGTGCCCCAGATGGATCTAAGGCTGCAGGGGTCAGACCCGCCCTCGGAAAGGGGGAGGATGTTTCTTCCAGGTTGTGGTCGGTCTGGAGTCCCCCTGCTGCTCTCAGAGTGTCGGCTGTGCCGGGCTGGCCACCACCAGAAGGAGAGGAAGACAGGGTGGCTGGGGATGGACCAGAGAAGGCGGCAGCTGGGACCCTCAATTGCTGGAATGAACAATGAAGCCTTTTATGGAGTCCTTACTCTTATTATTTCTGCAAATCCCTCCATGGGTCTGTTACTAATCCTGAAGACCTAGACCATCCTGGATCTTAGGACTGCCAGGTGATGCGCATGTGGCAGAGGAGAGGACCTGGTGGCCTCCACCCAGCACATGGAAGGAGCCCCTTGGGCAGCGGCCTTCTGCTTCTTTTGGCTTGTAAGTGGGTGCTTCTGTCCAGTGGAGCGTTCATGCCAGAGACCTCAGTGTTGTTCTACAGAACATAGAAATGGTGGGGGAGGACAGTGTAGCTCCATAAAGATTTAGTAGGTATGAGACAGGAAATGGGTTGTCATTACAGAAACCCAACCATGAGAAGAGGATTAGTGCCACGGTCCCTGCACTGTGGACTTGGCGTCCCAAGTATATCTCTAGCAAGGGCGGATGCACACACGCTGACCATTGTCTGAAGTTGTTATGCAGGGAAAGGATGGAGCCTGTCTTGCCCACAAGAGTGGAAAATGTGGGTGGGAAAGAGCTGAGCCAGAACACGGGGGCTTTCCCAGAGCACCTGTACATGAAAACTCCTGCGTAGAGAATGAGGTGGGTTTTCTCAGACTTAACCGTAACAGCTCTGGTCTGGGGAAATCCAAAACAAAGACTAATGATCTCTCCCCAGGGCCAAGAAGCTCTGAAGCTGGCACAACAGCCCTGTACATTTCCTCAGCCTGGTGCGCCTGTTTCTTGCTGGTACAAATGCTGTGCCCATGAATCAGGTTGGCGTCCTAAAGGGGCCCAGCCCACCAGCACTGGAGGACCACCTGGGCCTGGCCAGGTCAGGAAGTGTCCCTGGGAACACATCAGAGTGGCCTTTGCTCGGCATCGTGTGTTTCACCTAGGGGTGAGGCTCTTAGGTGTGGGTGGGCTGTACAAGTGCCAGGTGGGGCAATTTTTCATGAGCAGATGCCCTTCAGGGACTCCACGTACAATGGCTTTCTGGTCCATGTACTGGAGTGGTTATGCTGGTTCTCAAAACAATGACATTGAAGTTGAAAACTCACCCATCTAATTTGATACTGATCCATTTTCTTGGGGACATAAAGGAAATAAAAGGGAAGGTCCCTGAGATAGATGCCATTTCGGCAGCTACTAACCAGTTGAGAATGGCCAGGGGACCCAGACGAGTAGCTGACACCCTCCCTTCCAGAAAGAATGGAGAGCTTTCTGCACTAATGGGGAATGTCCTCTATGGCCCATGGCACCTCTCCCTGGAATAATTCTAGGGATGTTGAGCCCATTGAATGTGGAGCTGGGCTAAGTGAGGGGCTCACATTTGTCCCACAGCTTGGATTCCGGGCTGAACTGTGATGACGATAATGTTATCCCGGGGCTGTGCCTGCAAGAACCAAGTACTGGAAATTGAGTCCTTCCATACTGGGGCATCTGGATTTACCACTTATCATTCAGACAATGGTACAATGCAGAAACACAGAAGATATTTATTGTATTTCCTGAATAAGCACAAAGCAAAAACCACCAGCTGGCTCCTGTACAGCACTCCAGGCGACATGCAGTGACACAAGACTTTGCAAAAGCTTCTAAGAACAGACATGTCCACCGGCCTGCAGGGTGCACCAGCCACAGGCTCAGTCCCACTCTCAGAGACCCAGAGAAGTGGTCACAGATGCCAGAAAGAGGCAGAAGCTGCAGCCACATCATTACATGACCAAGACTTGTACTCCTGGGATATCTGGGCTGAGGTCCTGCCTCCTGCTCCCCACCCAGACTCAGGCAACTGCGGACAAGCACTCTGGGGAATGGGGGGCAGGGGATGGAAAGTGGTCCTACCCACCTTCCCATCAGCTCTGGCAGGATGCAATTATAGATGTAAGACAAGTGTCTCAGCAGAGGAATCATCCACCCCCTTCTCTGAACAATCCACGTGCTACTTTCTAGCTAAAATATTGGGGGGTGGTTTTACCACTACAAGACTCTAGAATGCACCACCTTTGTATGAGCCAGTGTAAACTCTCTCAGTCCCACACACCATGGGGTTCAGGGCAAAACTTGAACGAAGATTTCAGGAGCGAAAAACCCCAGTTTTGACTGGGCACAGTGGCTTATGCCTATAATCCTAGCACTTAAGGGAGGCTGAGGCAGGAGGATCACTTTAGGTCAGGAATTTGAAACCAGCCTGAGCGATATAGCAAGACCCTGTTTCTACATAGAATACAAAAAATTAGCCAGGCATGGTGGCGCATGCCTGCAGTCCCAGCTAATCAGGAGGCTAAGGCAGAAGGATTGCTTGAGCCCAGGACTTGGAGTTTGCGGTGAGCTATGATGGCACTACTACAATCTAGCCTGAGTGACAGACCACAGCCCTGCTCCAAAAAAAACACCGCAATTTCAATGCCATGTAGGAACAGGTAGTTCCATGTTAGATGAAAAACTTCAGACCAGAGGATCTGAACAGAAATGTTAGCAGAGGTTGTGTATGTTGGCTCATGCGTGTAATCCCAGAACTTTGGGAGGCCGAGTTGGGAGGATTGCTTGAGGCCAGTAGTCCAAGACCAGCCTGGGCAACATAGCAAGACCCCATCTCTGAAAAAAAAAAAAAAAAGAAGTGTTAGCAGAAGGTGGAAAGGCACCTGATTATTACATTGTTCTACAGCACCCTGTGTCCAGACTGCATCTACAGTCACAGCACTGGCAGCTAACTGCACACAAGTTTCACTTGAATCAAAACAGGAAGAGCTTTTGTTGGAGCAAGCGATTCACACAGGCTCAAACTGCATGCTCTGACTTGTCTGAAGTGGGCAAAACTCAGCCCTCAGCTCAGAGTGATTTCAGTTTGCCCCAGGCGTTAGTCACAGACATCAGAAGGGTTCATACACAGAATTTGGGTTATTTTCTAAGACTTTGTGCCTTCTGGGGTTTTCCCATCACTGTCAGAAATCCTGGCTGCTCTGGGCTTCTCCTCCTGGCTCTGCCAACCAGAAAGAAGGTGGGCTTTCCATCGGAGTTTTGGGCCCCCACCCCGGCAAGACGGTGGCTGCTCTCCGGGCCAAGCAATAATAAACAGAAAGTCAATCTCTGAGTTTTGACTTCTGGACAAAGTTGGCTTTCCTTTACTTCACAGAGGTTTGGGGAAGTTGTTTTTTTTTTTGTTTGTTTGTTTGTTTGTTTGCTTAATATTGTTCACAGTTTCCAGCTATTATCTCCAAGGACAGTTGGTTAGGAAATTCCTCCTGAATATTAGAAACAGAGCTCCCTGGTCCTCATTGCTAAGCAGCAAAGCAGCTGTGCCTACTCCCACACCCAGCCCGGGTCCTGCGGATACCAGTGGTTCCAGAGGGAGCCCCCCGAACGCCGGCCCACACTAGGGAAGAGGTGGCACTGCACAGTAGCATCAGACAGAAAGGACACCTTTGTTAGGGGATACACAACTCAGAGCTATCCATACTTTGTACTTTAGTTTTCAAAGGAGTGGACTTGTGGCAGTAAACAAAGCAAATAATATGTTTGGGGATAAGACAGGCATTATTCTAGAATTTGGAGTAAAATATTTACAAATATTTACAGTTGAAGTAAATATTTACAAACCATCTATACAGATGAGACATGTAAGTTCTTTTTTTTTTTTTTTTTTTTTTTTTTTTTTTTTGAGACAGAGTCTCACTCTGTTGCCCAGGCTAGAGTGAGTGCCGTGGCGTCAGCCTAGCTCACAGCAACCTCAAACTCCTGGGCTCAAGCGATCCTCCTGTCTCAGCCTCCCGAGTAGCTGGGACTACAGGCATGCACCACCATGCCCGGCTAATTTTTTCTATATATATATTTTTAGCTGTCCATATAATTTCTTTCTATTTTTAGTAGAGATGGGGTCTCGCTCTTGCTCAGGCTGGTCTCGAACTCCTGAGCTCAAACAATCCGCCCACCTCGGCCTCCCAGAGAGCTAGGATTACAGGCGTGAGCCACCGCGCCCGGCCGAGACATGTAAGTTCTTGCCAAGAAGCCTAAGGCTTAAGAGTATTTTCTGTCTCTGTTACAGAAGATTGAGTGACAGTATCAAATGTGGTTTTTGTTCCAGGGACTCATTTAAGCAGCAGTCTCTTTACAAGGGATTCAGGCTCCAGCCATCACTCTGCCTCCTTCCTGCTCTGACTCCCCTGAGCATTTAGGGAATAAATGGCACCCAGCTGGGTATACATGAGAGTTTGGCCTAATAGGAAACACAATGGCAGCAAGTTCAGTTCCACGGTCCGATCCAGGCCCTGTGAAGCCTCCCGGGGTCTCCTCTCCTTCCCGGCACCAGGGGCTCCGGCAGCTCCCAGGGCACTGGTGCACTCCTCCGGGGTAAGAGCCCAGCTGGGCTCCCAGCATTGCAGCAAACACCCCTCGTGTCTCTGAGTCCAGGTAAACTGGATTGAGCTGATGACAGGCTCAGGCCCTGTCCTTGTTCTTGGCTGACCAGGGGGTGGGGTGGACGCCTTCCCTTCTGGAGCCATGACCAACTCAGCCTTTGCCTCTGCAGCACAGGGCAACGGGGTACAGTCACCCTGCTCCAGTAGACTCAAGGAACTCGGCCCCGAGGCTCTGTGGCCCCTCTGACTGGCCTGGAATGACCCGTTTCTGCCGTTAGACAGCAGCGGTCCACCTCTGCCAGTCCCCCAGTGGGTTCTGTCCGTCAGCCACGTTTCCTTTGCCTGTTCAGCCTCATCCGTCCCCTTTTCGAACATCGCCTGAGTCCTTTGGGTGAACAACCTCTCCCTTTGGGTGCAGGAGTAGGGGGACTGTTAAACAAGATACTGGCCCTCGAGCAAGCCAGGCCAGCCTGGCACTCTTTGGGGGAGTTGGACTCTTGAGCGAAATGTTGTGTGGCATTAAAAAACAAAAAACTGGTAAACTAAGTGCAGTGCCTGTGACTTAACAAGTTATTCAGAATGCTCAACACTTTTTGCTTATCAGGCCCATAAACATACTGTCATCCGCATAGTGGACCAATGTAATATATTGCAGAGTGTCCAGAGGGCTATATTGTAAAGACAGCAGAATTCACCTTGTCCTGGGGCAAGACCATACTGTTGTCCGATCCATGCAAATGTGAACTGCTTCTTATCCTACTTCCTGCGGGATTTTTTTTTTTTTTAGTTTGTCAATATGGTGAATTTTATTGATTAATTTTTGTTTTTTTTAGATTTTTTTTTTATTTCAGCATATTATGGGGGTACAAATGTTTAGGTTATGTATATTGCCCTTGCCCCACCCAAGTCAGAACTTCAAGTGTGTCCATCCCCCAGACAGTGCGCACCACACCCATTAGGTGTGTATATACCCATCCCCTTCTCCCCCTCCCACCCACCGACACCCTATGAATGTTATTACTATATGTGCACTCAAGTGTTGAATAGTGAATACTAATTTGATGGTGAGTACATGTGGTGCTTGTTTTTCCATTCTTGGGATACTTCACTTAGTAGAATGGGCTCCAGCTCTGTCCAAGATAATATAAGAGGTGCTATATCACCATTGTTTTTTGTGGCTGAGTAGTACTCCATGGTATACATATACCACATTTGATTAATCCACTCATGTATTGATGGGCACTTGGGTTGATTCCACATCTTTGCAATTGTGAATTGTGCTGCTATAAACATTCTAGTGCAGATTTTTTTTTTTTTATAGAATGTCTTTTGTTCTTTTGGGTAGATGCCCAGTAATGGGATTGCTGGATCAAATGGTAGTTCTACTTGTAGCTCTTTGAGGTATCTCTATATTGCTTTCCACAGAGGTTGTGCTAGTTTGCAGTCCCACCCCTGCTAGATATTTTAAAAATACATTTTCCATACTAATAGTTGCATGTCTCTTACCAGAGGCTGTGCTAATCTGCTCTCATAAAATTACCAATTCTGGCATGACAACTGCAATCGGGGCTACTCCTTGGCTAAGTTTCTATCAGTCATCCAGCAGTATGAACCACCTGGCTTTTGCACAGGGCAAAAGCCGAATCAAAACGGAGGTGTAACGGAGACAACAGCCCCTGCCTCCTTCAAGTCTTTGCAGGTGGCACTAATCTCTGCCATTCGCCAGGAATATGATGTTGCTTTTGTCATAACCATTTTCACCACTAGAAACTTCAATTTTAGGGCCTTCTGCTTGGTCTTTCCTAAGACAGTCATTGGTACGGTATAGGTGAAGGAACTGGGCAAGTGATCTAGACTTTTCACTGAGGTAGCTGATAGCCGTCTTCTCTTCTACTTTTAATCTCTCTCTCTCTTTTTTTTTTTTTTTTTTTTTGAGACAGAGTCTCACTCTGTTGCCTGGGCTAGAGTGCCATGGCATCAGCCTAGCTCACAGCAACCTCAAACTCCTGGGCTCAAGCAATCCTCCTGCCTTAGCCTCCCGAGTAGCTGGGACTACAGGCATGCACCACCATGCCCGGCTAATTTTTTCTATATATATTTTTAACTGTCCATATAATTTCTTTCTATTTTTTAGTAGAGACGGGGTCTCGCTCTTGCTCAGGCTGGTCTCGAACTCCTGACCTCAAGCGATCCTCCCGCCTCGGCCTCCCAGAGTGCTAGGATTACAGGCGTGAGCCACCGCACCCAGCCTACTTTTAATCTCTTTTAATAGGGAGATCCTTGCTGGCTGCCCACCTGTGTGACCTGCAGGAGCCCCCCACCCTGCTAGCCATCTCCATAGACACCTACTGGCCAGGCCCCCGGCTGTCTTTCTACCCTTGCTGCCCCTTACGGAAATTACTTTCTCTTGCTCTAACAATTAAATGCTGCCACCTGGCCACTGTTCATCTGGAATTCTGTCATTGCCATTGCTACTAGGGAACCCAGTTCCGTAAAATATTCCTACCATGATTCCAAATTGCAGAGGACAGCCGTGGCTGAGCTTCTTAAGGATGCCTGTGCCCTCAGCAGTGCGTTCCTTCTCACCTTCAGTTACTGTGTCTGTGCCCTCTCAAGGATGCACTTCCCAGGTGTAGGGACTAGAGCCATTCTAGCATGCCAACTTCTCCATCCTCTGCACCCCTTTGCCCAGAGTCTGCCGCTGTAGTTCTGGTAACTCTGCTTTCACTTCATTTTATACTCAGCCTCTGTGCGCCACCCAGGAGCATATTAGCCCTTGCCAAGCTAATTAAATGCTGTGGCAGAGAAAAGTGTCCCATACTGACAATTCTCCCTTATCCAGTTTTATGTTTTATGTTCTTTTTTTTTTTTGAGACAGAGTCTCACTCTGTTGCCCAGGCTAGAGTGAGTGCCGTGGCGTCAGCCTAGCTCACAGCAACCTCAAACTCCTGAGCTCAAGGGATCCTCCTGTCTCAGCCTCCCGCGTAGCTGGGACTACAGGCATGCACCACCATGCCCGGCTAATTTTTTCTCTATATATTTTTAGCTGTCCATATAATTTCTTTCTATTTTTAGTAGAGATGGGGTCTCGCTCTTGCTCAGGCTGGTCTCGAACTCCTGAGCTCAAACGATCCGCCCACCTCGGCCTCCCAGAGTGCTAGGATTACAGGCGTGAGCCACCGCGCCCGGCCTGTTTTATGTTCTTGATCCAGGATCTGCCCCAGATGCAATATTCCAGCTCCTGCTGACACACACTGGCCAGGCCTGCCCTGCGGCTCCGGCTCCCGGCTCCGGCTCCGTGGCAACAGGCAGCCTGTCTTCACCTTGCAGCCCTGCCCAGGGCTTGCCCAGCCAGTTATGCTGAGAGGCCTCTGCACAGTCTTCACTCGAGCAAAATGGGGGTGGGGGTTGGGGCAGTGTTCGTAGCTCTCTCTTACAACAAGGGGAAAGGGAACTTTTCTGCAAGCCCAGTGGGTTCTAGGGGTATCTGGAGCTCAAGGTTCTCATGTGTCTCTACCTAGATAGCCACATGCTGAATACTAAGGCCCTGACTTTAGCATAAGAGACCATCCTGAGCTTAGGATTCAGTCTTCCCTGAAGTTCTGCCATTCTTAAGATTAGAGCCTGTGCCAGGCCTTCCTTGCTGTCTGCCTTCCAGTTGCAGGTATGAGTGTCTCTTTGCTTGAGGTTGGTGATTAATAAATAGATCTAAGCCTGTCATTTACTCTTTTCAACACATTAGTGGCACTTAGCAATAGTTAACAACCTTAGTTCTCATAGTTACTACTTCTCCCATTTTAAATGCCAGACAATTGCTAGCGTACCTCTTCACCTAGAGCTCTTCCAGTTTACTACAGGTGAAAGTTTGGGCAAGTGCATGGTTTTAGCACCCCCGGGACTATCAGTATTCCATCCATCACCATTTGGCTAGACAGTGATCCAGCTCTGGAATCCCATACTTAGAACTCCCCTCTTAGGCCCATTATCCTAGATTGGGTTCCCCAGAAGCATTTGCCAGAGATGAAGTCTCTCAAGGGAGTAATTTACTGTTGAGAGTTCTCTCAAGAGAAGGGAGTGCAGGAAGCAGCATCACGTGGGCAAAGCTAAGCCAGGATGTGGTCACAGCCAGAGACTAGCCCCAGCCTGACTCATGGGGAGCACAGAGTAGCATCACGTGACATCCTTGCTTCTGCCTCGAGGCAGGGGCCTGGCCCCCAGGCCAGGAGAGCGTAACGTCCAGGTGAGGCAGGCTCCATTTGTCCCCGGGCAGTGCTCTGAGGAGCAGCCAACACTCAAGCAGCTGTGGGAAAAGAGCTGGCCAGAAAAGGAGATTGTGCCAGGACACCAACGGCATGGCAGGGGAGCCAAAAACGCCTTCCCTCTCCCCTTCTCGCTCCCTCGGCTGGGCTATGAATTAAATTGACATAACACAGATTAACTGGGGAACAAGAAACGTTTAATGATATATGTACACATCAGAGTCCCACAAAACACGAGACTCCAAGAAGAGTCAGATGACTTGACTTTAAAGAATGGAGACTTGGGGCCCCGGGGGGAGGGTGGCAGCAGCAGTTGTGGGCGGGTGAGGGAAGGGACGGTGTAACAGTTACAGGTGGTCTTGTGCTGTGAGCGTGAGGGCTTGCAGGATGTAAACGCTGTCTGGAGCAGCCCTCGGGAGAAGAGGTGAGATGTGGTCTGGGCTTGTGTCACCTCCAATCGCCGTCCTTGTGACCCGAGTAATCTTCCCTGGTTGATGAGATCCCCAGGGAGGGAATTCATGACAACCGAGTTCCTTTTGGAGGATCGTCTTTGGGCAGATAAGGGGCGCTAAGAGCAAGCCCCTCGCTGCGTTTGCTGTTCCCCAGATGCCCTCAGTTTGAAGTGATCAGCAGCATACTTTGGGGTACCATTTCCTGAACTTTTTCAGCGTCCACTGCACAAGTCAACTGTTCTCATTTGTTTCCTGAATAGCAAACACTTCCTTAAAATTCTTCTCAAATTCAGCCTCCAGTCTAAGTCCCATTTGGCCAAAATTGTTGTACTGGAAAAAAATAATAAAGACAAAAATAATGATGCTCATTCCTAGGGTCATTCAACACCTTGCAATTGAAAGTGATCAGGACTCTTGTCTTTTTTAAAAAAAAATACTGTAAATTGATAATTTATAATGGCATGTATTTGGGGGCACAAAGTGATGCTGTGATTTATAAATACTATGTGGAAAAATTAAATCAAACCTAATTGACATATCTATCACCTTAATACTTATCATTTTTTGTGGTGAGAATATTTGAAATATACTCTCTAAACAATTTTGAAATGTACAATACACACACCAATATTAACTAGGACTCTTGCCTTAAACACCAGTTACGTTACCCAGGTTAGACTTAAAAACTCACACAGCTAAGAGTAACTTCTGTTTCCTACAAACATTTTCCTACAAAAAAATACAAATATTTCTTATTAACTAGACAGAAAAGTGAAATTATTATCCCAGTTGGGGACTGTCATTTAGTTGGCTTTTGTTGTTTGTTTCAGTGAGAGTTAGAAAAGTAATCTATGTTCTTTATAACAATTCAGATAGTGGAAGTGTATAAGGTAAGACCATTCCCAGAACCTTTGCTTGTGCAAGCTTGTTACAGGAGGAGCGAAACTAAGACTTTCCAGGCATCAGAAAATGAGGGCAACTCAATGGAAAGGAAGTGAAATGAAAGCAGAAAGAGCCACTTACCTTGTATGATGCCCTGTGGTTCTGGAAGATGAGGCGCATGTCCTGCACAAACCCCTCCACCTGGGCGTAACCCCGCTCATTCAGCCTTTTCTTGATTTTGTCCAGCCACATGGGTTCCTTCAGACCTCGAGAAGCCTCTCTAATCTGGTGGCAAAAATACCGACAGGAGAGCTACCAGCATCGTTCAGTGTCTAACCTGTGTGGGTTCCCATAAAATCCAGCAGACATACAACACAGTGAAGGTAACAGCAGCTTGCGCGCTTGCCCCCACGGGATCAAGATCGTTTAACGTTACAAGTCATGTAACGCCACGGCAGCCTGTCATCACGGCTTGCTAGTGTTACTTACATAATAATAGTATGGAATCTTGGCAAAAAAGGAGCTCTCAGAACAGCAATAGACTTTCAAGAGGAGGAGTTCACATTTCTGCAAAAGAAGGAGGCTATAAATGCAAAGCAACTTGGAGGGAATGAGCCCATATACATACCCAGGCAGAAGGCATGACTCACACCTATCTTCCAGAAGTTTCCTCAACATGTGTGGCTCTTGGAAATGGAAATGTAATGGCTGAGTTATTTTATCAGCCAACAAGGTGTGGTGTTGTCTCAGTGTGAGCGCAGTGTAGCTCGGAAGAGCCGGCTCCCTTCGGATGCCACGCCCTTGGCTCCGTGCCTGCTTGTGCTTTTCACGTGAGAAGAGAAAGGAGAGGGCTGGGGGTTCACATCTGACTCACCAGCTGCTCCTCCGGCCCCATCTGTGTCTCCAGGATCTCAGGTTCCCGATGACACTCTTGGCTTCCTGAAAACTCCTTCATCCTGCAGAAGATGCAACTCCACGGTGTCCTGACAGGTTGGACATGAGGTCAGCAGAGGGCAAGGCCCCTGGAAATAGCCACCGTTCTTGTGGCTGCCACTTTCCTCATTCAGGAACAGGCGAGGGGCTCAGCCATGGGGGCACCTCTCAGAGTGCCCAAGACCCCCACATGAGGGCTCACACTGATGGCTCTTTCCCATCAGTCGTGGCAGCAGGCGGGCGGTCCGAGGAAGGTGGTGCCGGAGTGGTGGCTCTCCTTTCCCTGCCTGAACTGCTGGGGACACAAGGAGCCCTGCTTGCTGTGCCTGAGTGTTGGAAACTGAGCTTTAAGCCCCAGGAACCTAGGGGGGTCTGAAGAGATCGTGGCAAAATATGGGACCAGGCCATGCTTCCTGTCTTTTCTGAGTAACCACAAAATATAAACAACTAGCGTTTCCTGCTCTTGAACTCCCTTGGGCAGGAGTCCCTGATGCAAAAGTTGGAGGAAAGGGCAGTAACAGTATGCAGGCAGAGGAGCAGGTCCTGTCACCAGCCTCAGCATCCCACGGGAGGCGGCCCTGACAGCACAAAGTACATTAACCTCCTGCCCCAGCACTGTCACACAGCTCTCTGGATCACACTGCTGGGCCCCAGGACCTAAGCAGCCTGCTCCTTCCCCACCTAGACACAAGCAGGCGCTCTGTGAGGGGGCAGGAGGGGGCACATGGCCAGAGGAATGGTCGTAGAAGGACAGAAGAGAGAGGGAACTGCATGTCACTCACCTCTCAGTTTCCACAGGTGGGATGTGACAGTTCTCATGGAAGACTCTGGAACAAGTATCACAGCAGAACAGAAACCCTCCATCCCGGCACACCTCACATTCATCCAGGTTTCCCAGCTAGAAGGTGAAACAACATCCATGCCACTGGGATCAGTGAGCCCCTGGAAGGCCACCACTGTGGGAATCTAGAACACGTTGCCTTTGCATGAACCTGCACGCACACTTATGTGCTTCTCCCTGGGATATTAAGAAACAGCATGGAGTGCAGATTTCAGAACAAGCCATCCTAGTCTGCAGTGATGTTCAGGAGGAAGGGGCTGGATGTCAGGACAGAAAAGTTTTCTTTATAAAACCAGAGTCTAACACAAAAAGACGAGCAACAAAAACAAGGTGATAATTTTTATAGGAATCTGAATGATTTTGTTATCTTGCAGAGAAAACAAGATCCTAAAAAAAGTCTTAAATCAATTTGCCTATGCCACAATGATGAAGCTGACTCTTAGAAGGGAGACAAATAGAGTATAAAATACCATGGAATAAACCGAGCTATCACTGTATCCCACATTCTCAGCCATAAGTTCCCCATGAGTTGAAGAAAGGGGCAGGGCAGGGATTCCTGGACCATGGGTTCTGTGCCTGTAGGGCTCTGGGCCCATCTCTGGGGTGGATGTACCATGGGTACAGATGACCAGGTGGGGGCCAGGGAGCACAGAGCTCTTTGGCTCTGGGAGCCTCAGGCGAAGATCCCCCCTGCCTTAGCTAACTTGGCATGTAAGGTGTGGAGGTGCCAAATCTAATGGCCAAAGAGTGTGGTAACAGCAACCACCCAGGGCTGAAGACCAAGGTTCTACCCTCATTTTCTGGGCCCATAAAATAGCCGGTGCTTTGTTCTATAAAAAGAATGAGGAGGGACCCCTCAAATCAACTGATACTAGACTTGTCACCAGTATCAACATGTGGGGCCAGATTTAATTTCATTTGGAGAAGTTAATTTTTTGTTTGTTTGTTTGTTTGTTTTTTGAGACAGTGTCTTTCTCTGTCACCCAGGCTAGAGTGCAGTAGCATCATCATAGCTCACTGCAACCTCCAACTCCTGGGCTCAAGCGATCTTCCTGCCTCAGCCTCCCAAGTAGCTGGGACTATAGGTGTGCACCACCACACCCAGCTAATTTTTCTATTTTTTTTGTAGAGGCGGGGTCTTGCTCTTTCTCATGTTAGACATTAAAATCTCACCGTATTTGTACCCAAGTGTTGTGGAGCAAATCCTATTTGTTTAAAACCAGCAGAATGTTTTTTCTTTTTTTTTCCTTTTAGTAGATTTGGGGTACCAGTTGAATTCCATTACATGTATATATTATACAATGGTGGAGTCTAGGCTTTTGGTGTACCCATCACCCAAGTAGTGCACATTGTACCCAGAGGTAATTTTTCATCCCTCCCCCCTTTTGGGTCTCCAGTGTCCATTATATCACTCTGTATGTCTTTGTGTAGCCATGATTTAGCTCCCACATACAAGGGAGAGCACACAGCATTTATTTTTCTATTCCTGAGTTAATTCACTTGGGATAATGGCCTCCAGTTCCATCCAAGTTGCTGCAAAAGACATTATTACATTGTTTTTATCACTGAGTAGTACTCCATGGTTAATATAATACCACATTTTTTAATCCATTCGTAGGTTGATGGGCACTTAGGCTGCTCCCATATGTTTGTGATTATGAATTGTGCTGCAATAAACATACAAGTGCAGGTATCTTTGTGATATTATGATTTCTTTTCTTTTAGGTAAATACTAGTTAATAATACTGGAATTGCAAGATCTAATGGTGGATCTACTTTTAGTTCTTTGAGATATCTCCATACTGCTCTCCCTTGAGGTTGTACTAATTTACATTCCCACCAACAATGTATAAGTGACCCTTTTCACCACATTTGTGCCAACATCTATTGTTTTTTGACTTTTTAGTAATAGCCATTCTAATTGGAGTAAGATGGTATCTCATTGTGATTTTAATTTGCATTTCTCTGATGATTAGTAATGTTGAGCATATTTTCATATGTTTATTGGCCATTTGTATATCTTCTTTTGAAAAATGCTTATTCGTGTCATTTGCCCACTTTTTAATGGAGTTGTTTGCTTTTCTTTTTTTTTTTTTTTTCATGCTGAGTTGTTTGAGTGTCTTGTAAATTCTGGATATTAGTCCTTTGTCAGATACATAGTTTCCAAATATTTTCTCCCTTTCTGTAGGTTGTCTATTTACTCTTTTGATTATTTCTTTTGTTGTGCAGAAGTTTTTAGCTTAATTAAGTTCCATCTGTCTATTTTTTGGTTTTGTTTCATTTGTTTTTGGGGATTTGTTCATAAATTCTTTGCTTAGACCAAAGTTCAGAAGAGTTTTTCCTAAGTTGTCTTCTAGGATTTTTATTGTTTCAGGTTTTATATTTAAGTCTTTAATATATCTTGAGCTCATATTTGTATATAGTGAGAGACAGGGATGCAGTTTCATTATTCTGCATATGACTATCCAATTTTCCCAGCATCATTTATTGAATAGTATGTCCTTCCCCAGTGTATGTTTTATCTGCTTTGCCAAAGATCATTGGTTGTAGGTATGTGGTTTTATTTCTGGGTTCTCTATTCTGTTCCATTGATCTATGTGTCAACTTTCATGCCAGTAGCATGCTGTTTTGGTTACTATAGCCTTGTAGTGTAATTTGAAGTCACGTTAATGTGATGTCTCTAATTTTGTTCTTTTTGCTTAGGATTGCTTTGGCTATTTGGGCTCTTTTTTTGGTTACATATGAATTTTAGAATTTTTTCTACTTCTGTGAAAAATAACATTGTTAATTTGATAGAAATTGCATGAAATCCATAGATTGTTTTTGGCAGTATGGTTATTTTAACAATATTAATTCTTCTGATCCATGAACATGTTATGTTTTTCCTTTATTTGTGTTGTCTATGATTTCTTTCATCAATGGTTTGTAGTTCTCCTCATAGAGATGTTTCACTTCCTTGGTTAAATATATTCCTGGGTATTTTTTTTTACAGCTATTGTAAATAGAATTGAGTTCTTGATTTGTTTTTCAGGTTGGTCATTGTTACTGTATAGAAAAGCTATTGATTTTTGTATATTGATTTTATAACCTAAGACTTTGCTGATTTCATTTATCAAATCTAGGAGTCTTTTGGGGGAGTTCATAGGGTTTTCTAGGTATAAGTTCATATCAGCAGCAAACAGAGATAATTTGATTTCCTCTTTTCCAATTTTGATGCCCTTTATGTCTTTCTCTTGCCTAATTGCTCTGGCTAGGACTTCCAGTACTACATTGAATAGAAGTGGTGAAAGTTGGCATCCTTATCATGTTCCAGTTCTTAGGGGAAATGCTTTCAACTTTTCCCCATTCAGTATGATGTTGGCTGTGGGTTTGTCATATATGGCTTTTACTATTTTGAAGTATATTCCTTCCATGTCAATTTTTTGAGGGTTTTAATCATAAAGGGACACTGGATTTTATCAGATACTTTTTCTGCATCTATTTAGATAATCGTATGGTTTTTGTTTTTAATTCTCTTTATGTGGTGAATCACATTTATTGACCTGTGTATATTGAACCATCCTTGTGTCTCTGAAATGAAACATACTTGATCATGATGAATTATAGTTTTTATGTGCTTTTGGATTCAGTTTGCTAGTATTTCATTGAGGATTTTTGCATCTGTGTTCATCAGTGATATTGGTCTGTAGTTTTCATTTTTTCTTGTATCCTTGCCTGGCTTTGGTAACAAAATGATACTGGCTTTATAGAATAAGTTAGGAAGGATTCCCTCCTTCTTGATCTTTTGGAACAGTTTCAGTAATATTGGCCTAGTTCTCTGATTAAAAGAATGTATATTCTCTAGTTGTTAGGAGAAGTGTTCTACAAATGTCTGTTAAGTCCATTTGATCTAAAATCTAATTTAAGTACAATATTTCTGTGCTGATTTTCTGTCTTGATCTATCTAGTGCTGTGAGTGGAGTGTTTAAGTCCCCCACTATTATTGTATTTCTGTCTATCCCTTTCTTTAGGTCTAGGAATATTTGTTTTGTGAATCTGGACACTCAGATATTGGGTGCACATATATTTGGGATCATTATATTCTCTGCTGAACTGACCTATTTATCATTATATAATGACCTTCTTTGTCTTTTTATTTACTGTTTTTGATTTAAATTTTGTTTTATCTGATATAAATATAGCTACTCCTGTCCACTTTTGGTTTCTGTTTGTGTGGAATGTCTCAGGTTACAAAATCAATGTACAGAAATCAGTAGCATTCCTATATGCCAACAACAGTAAAACTGAGAACCAAATCAAAGACTCAATACCCTTCACAATAGCAACAAAGAAAGTAAAATACCTAGGAATATATTTAAATAAGGAGGTGAAAGACCTCTACAGGGAGAACTATGAAACACTGAGGAAGG
This sequence comes from Eulemur rufifrons, assembly GCF_041146395.1. Taxonomy (NCBI): domain Eukaryota; kingdom Metazoa; phylum Chordata; class Mammalia; order Primates; family Lemuridae; genus Eulemur; species Eulemur rufifrons. The sequence continues at coordinate 8,597,129 of NC_090983.1, forward strand.
AAATAGCAGAGGATGTAAACAGCTTGAAAACCATACCATGCTCATGGGTCAGCAGCATCAACACAGTTAAGAGTCTCCACTACCCAAAGTGATCTACAGATTCAATGCTGTCTCTATTAAAATACCAACATCATTTTTCACAGATCTAGAAAAAATAATTCTACACTTCCTATGGAATCAGAGAAGACCCCATATAGCAAAAGCAATCTTAAGGAAAAAGAACAAATTGGGAGGCATCAATTTACCACACTTCAAGCTATAGTACAAAGCTATTGTAACTAAAACAGCATGGTACTGGCACAAAAACAGACACATAGACCAATGGAACACAAGTGAGAACCCAGATATAAAACCATCCTCATGTAGGCATCTAATCTTTGACAAAGCAGACAGAAATATACACTGGGGAAAAGAATCCTTATTCAGTAAATGGTGCTGGGAAAATTGGATAAGTCACATGTAGAATACTGAAACAGGATCTGCACCTTTCACCTCTCACAAAAATCAACTCACAATGTATAACAGACTTAAAACTTAGGCATGAAACTACAGGAATTCTAGAAGAAAATGTTGGAAAAACTTTTATAGACATTGGCCCAGGCAAAGAATTTATGAGGAAGACCCCAAAACACATATTTTCATGTGTTTTCATGATGATAAATATTGACCTTTTGTTTCCATGCTTAAGACATGGCTAGGCATTTCTTATAGGGTTGGTCTAGTGATGACAAATTCTCTCAGCATTTCCTTGCATCTCTCAGCATTTCCTTGCATGAGAAAGACCTTATATCTCCTTCATTTATTAAGCTTATTGTGGCAAAATATAAAATTCTTGGCTGACATTTTTTTTCTTTCAGTACTTTGAAAATACCATCCTATTTTCTTCTGGTCTGTAAGGATTCTGCTGAGAAGTCTTCTGTTTGTCTGTTGGGGTTTCCTTTATAGGCAACTACATGCTTTTCTCTTGCTAAATTTAAAATTATTTTTTTCTCTTCAACTCTAGTCATTCTGATTCTAATATGCCATAGTGAAGTCCTTTCTGCAATATATTTGCCTGGGAATCATTGGGCCTCCTGTATCTGAATGTCTATCTTGCTAGTCCTGCAAAGTTTTCATTGATTATTTCCTTAAATAGTTTTTCTAAACTTTTTGATTGATCTTCCCCCTTGGGAATACTGATAATTCATGAGTTCAGTCACTTCATGTAGTCCCAGATGTCTTTGTTCATTTTTTTTTATTCCTTTTTCCTTATTTGTGTCTGACTGGATTATTTCAAAAGACCTGTCTTCAGGTTTTGAGATTCTTTCTTCTGCTTGATCTAATCTATTCTTGAAGCTTTCAAATGAATTTTGTATTTTCTTCAATGAATTTTTCAGCTCTAGAATTTGTTTTCTGTTTTGTTTTGTTTTTAAATCTCCCTGCTAAACTTCTCATTCAAATTGCAAATTGATTTTCTGATTTCTTTGTACAGGTTTTCAGATTTCTCTTGCACCTCATTGAGCTTCTTTAGAATCAATATTTGGAATTCTTTACTTGGCATTACGAGGAATTCTTTTTGATTGAGATCCATTGTTGGACAAATGTTGTGGTCCTTTGGTCGTGTCATATTTCCTTGCTTTTTCATGTTTCCTATGTCCTTCTGCTGATATCTGCACATCTGATGTAGCAGTCACTTGTTCCAATTTTTTGAAATTGCTTTCAAAGAATTTTTTTTCCTGAAGATGTATATATATTGTTGGTTGAGAAGGATACTTTGACTTTGATTTTGGATACCTGTAGTACTGTGATCTTTGTATGATTTCTTAGGCATAGGCAATACACAGGGTTAGTGATATCTTTGATTTCCTTTGTGACTTGGGTTACAGTTATTAGTTGTAACTGTGGTAAAGTTTTGCTGGTGACTTGCACGCCAGCTGAGCCAGTCTTTGGATCCCAGTGGTGGCAGCAGTAGGATGAATATGCCTGCTTTTAGGCCCCAGAGTAGCTTACACTGGCAGCAGTATTAGTGTGTGCTGGGGTGGCAATTCTTGGGCCTTCAGGTGGCTTTCTCAGAAACTAGTAGTTGTAGTAGAGGGCTGGATATGTGGGAAGGTTTTCAGGCCCTTTAGCAACTGATGTGATGTGGGAGGTGGCAGGAAATTGTGGGGAGTACATTTCACTTGAGACTCAGACTCACAGCATCCTGTTGCAGGATGGTGGGTATTGTGATTTAAATCTTCTTGGGGTATTGCTTTGGAGGTATAGTGTGTGTAAAATATTTGACTCTCTCTTCTGAGTATCATGTATCAATATTACTACATGAGAGCCTAGGTGAGTGCTGCCCCCTGCAGTTGTGCAAAAAGTTGACCCTGCCTAAAATTTCATTCTCACTTCAATGAAAAGAATCAAAGTATGGTTTCATTTAGAGAGGAGGATCATTCATGCTTTTGGCAGACTTCAAAGCAGGAAGCCGCATGGCAAGCAGAGAAAGGATGGGGCCCATGGGATCAGAAGGTTTGCACATTATCGAGCATCAGCCAAACCATTAGAGTAAAAATGCCCCATGGTTTGCTAAGTGGTGATGGTTTTAGTCCTAACCATCTCAGAACCCTGATGGTTCCCTCGAGACTGGCCACAGGGGCTTAATAAAGGATCCATGTGGCTTTGTGTGTATTTCTCTGCAGGACTAATGATAGGGCCCACACCTTGAACTCACCAGTGTGACCTGGCTTCTTCCTTCTGGCTGATGCTTAAGTCTTGAGTCTGCATCTCAGAGTAGATCTTTGGGATTTTCCTTCCCATCCCCACTGCCTTCTTGAAAATGCTGCTGTCCTCTCACATTTGCTCCAGCCCCTGGTCAGCAGGCCAGCCCTGCCCATTACCACTTCACACTCCATCTCTAGAGACCACAGTGGTCTAGAGCTCAGCCTCCAATACTCATTGTCCCGGGGAAATGAGGAAATGGGAAGGTTTCCATGGAAAAAATGGAAAGGATGCTTTCCACTGAGACACTCACCCAGACCCATCCTCCTGGCTTAGGTGATGCACCTGCTATGCTTTGCTCATCACACACAGCAACATGCTCCAACTGAGAGTGAGCATGCTTCAGGAAGAAGCAGAAATGACACAGATCATGTGCCTGGGGAAAGGCCTGGACTATTCTGGGCTCATAGTTTGGAATTTATACTTACATAAGGGTCACCTAAGTTACTGTGAGACTGCAGTATACTCTGCTGAAAAGAAAAAAAAATTGAGTGACAATACTGAATGTGATGTTTGCATCTATCATTTATTTAAACAGTCATCTTTTGAGAGATTCAAAAAACAATTGTTAAAAAAAGAGACCATTAGGCTGGGGTGACTACAGCACTTTAAGTTCCTACGTAAGCAAACCAAAGCCCAGTGTAAACAGTAAAATGAAACTAGAGTCTTTGCCAGTCAGAAACTGCCAGCTAACCTCTAATTAGGGTCTTTCTGCTCTCACCAATCAAATATATTTTCTTTGTTCACTCCCATGTCAGCCTCACTGTCTAGACTGCTGTAGCAGAGCTGTCTAAATCTCTAGACCTCTTCTGGTCTGAGTGCTGCCTGATTCATGAATTTCTCTTTGCTCAAATAAATTCTGTTTATTTGTCTAAAGTTTTTTTTTTTTTTTTTAACACAGTCTACCTTATTTCATACATAATTTTATAGACCTGTATATCTACTAAGAGAAAAATAATTTCCAAAGTACCACTGTTTGTCCCAGTGAAAGTTCCATTCCTGGGCTCTCAGACCCAAAGTGGGCCTTTGTGAAGCTATGCAGGGAGTCTGGCCCTGGTTTCCACAGGCTGAGTTGGAGAAACTCTATTTGTTCTCTTACTCTGAGGGGCCCTCAGGCAACTCTCTTCACCTTGGCTGCCCAGGATTTGTCATCCCACCCAGAGGGGCTGCAATGGGAATCAGGTTGAGGACTCAACCCCTAGTGACCACAGAGCCCAGAGTCCTGGAGGCGTGCAAGTGTCCCAAAGAAGAACTCCACTGCTTTCTGCAGCTCTGCTAGGGACACAGCCCTGAAGATAAAATGCTTCCAAGGTGTCCAGTGCTGCAGCTCTTCTTCCTGAAGGTCTCCTCCTCTCCCCTCTATTGAAATCCCAAGAAAATATCAGGCTGATGACTTTTCAGAGGTAACCCACTAGATTTATTTATTTTGCTTTTGAATATCCAATAGCATGACTTGGCATCCTTCCCTTCTGTGATGCAGAAGCCTCAGCTTTTACGTCTAGCCCAGGGCAGATAGGCCAAAGACAAGTGTGATCTAAGACATAATCACCTGAGAGGTGATCTTGTCACTGCCTGCCTCTCTGACTGGCCTAGAATCTCCACCCCACCTCATTAGTTATTCATTCATGTTTAAACAAAATTGAAACAATCCTGGAGTTCAATTTTCTCTAACGGCCATTAGGCATTTAGTATGTGCTTAATAATTATACAGTATGTTGAATGGGTGAATAAATGAATATTGTTTCACTTATAGATTACTGGAGTTGCTTAAGCAAATATTAGCATACAATAAGTGATGGTTCTGGGTGTATATATCAGATTGTTTTAAAGCACCTCAGCTATCACCAGAAGGTTTAAGTTGCCCTCGTTATGAGCCAATAAGCTGTCATGTGGTGCTGATAGTGACAATGAATTTTCTAGAAGGCAAGTGGCTCTGAAAGCAAGAGAAGTTCTGAGAGAGGTAGAGGATCCATGGAGATAGGAATGGATCATGGGATCTGCCACTTTGGGGATCTTCTATTCTTGCCCATGAGGAGACACAAAATACAGAGGCAACTGCAGCTTGTTGCTGCAAAGTGCTGTACTCATAAATAAAGGTAGATTCTGTTGCTGGAAGTTTACAGTTGGGGTACTCTTGACACCTGGGGAAAGGTAGAGATGCTGGTCTTTAGTGTACTCACTGAATAGGTTGAATAATAATTTCCCTTCAAGAAACCCAGTGGATGAAATGTCCCAGTGGCTGAGAGTTCAAATCAGCCAGAACATCAGAGAATTTAAAGGTCTGGATTACAAATTCCAGTGGAATATGAATTCCAGTGGCTAGTTATGTGTGAGCTGTTTTAGAAGTCTGTGAATGTCTTGGATGGATATTTCTACCTGAAGTGTATAAGGATGACACTTTCCCCCTCCCTTCCTTCTTCAGGCTCTCATGCATACCCAGTCTTGAAAAAAACATCACCTTGTCCTGAATCTGTACTGCGCTTAACCTATTTGTTTGCTGCCTTCTTCAATAGAGAGAAAAATCACTTTCACAGATAAAAGGTGATCTGCACAGCCCCTCTGGTGGAGCCAAGGAGGTCAGTCCTTCCTATAAAATACTTCTACCTCCCAAGACCTTCCTCCCCAATGGCACCATCCTCATGAAGGGCAAATAATTTCCCCCTGAGTGTGACTGCGTGTACATTTTATGGAAAGGTAGAAGAAAATGTGAAAGACCATAAAAGAAATGTTGTTTTTGTTGCCTATTTCATGAAATGATATATAGTTTCATATATGTACCAAATGACTGAGCAAACTTTTGTTTCCTCAGACTTCATTAAAGTTAGAAAATAGTGAAATCAATGAAAAAATCCGGGTTTGAGTTGAAAATGATCCTCCCACCTTATTATGGAATATTTTTATGTATTCCATGATCGTGTTTGCTCTTCTTACTCTGGTACCCTTAAAACATCTGCATCTGTTGCTACAACACATCTGGGGGGTCTACTTTGATGGCTCCTTATCATCTCCACCTCAACTGGTTTAATATTCAAAGAAGACCTAGCTTTATATACAACATAGTGTTCAAAGTAGCAACTCTGAAGGAACTGGAGAAGATGGAAGCTTAATTATAATCACCCCATTGAGAGCCCATAAAATAAGATTCTGTACAGGTAAAATCAGTTATGTGACAAGAACCTGTAGAAAGTTACGTAATAATCACCTTCTTTCTCCTCCCGTATGTTCGTGGAGGATTAGGTAGAAATCCATTCTGAAAGATAAAAAGATCCAGGTCAGGCTTTGTTTCTGTTTTATGATTCTGGCATTTCCCACCACCTCCCGAATATTTCTACCTGGGTGTTCCACCCAAATAGCTCAAACACCTCAAACCCATGGTGTCTAACTGAGAAACCATCGCCCCTCTCCTCACCCATATTCCTGTACTTCTAGATTTTTATCAATGGAAGCTGGTAAATCATCTTTAGAACCATTTCCCCTTCTCTTGTGCTTCTTTCCTAAGTCCTAAAAGGTCTTTCCTCACACTCTCTCATACACCTATCACCTCTTTTCCATTCCTACCAGTGACACCCTGGTTGGAGTCCCTACACAAGGGCTATCCAGTCAACACACAGGTATTGCACACCTATTGGGTGTCAGCCACTCTGATCAATCTTGGGCACACAAAAATGGACAAACCTAGAGGGGTCTAGAGAGAAAAAGAGAACTGTTGGAAGGGTAAATATAAGGCAGTGTAATAGGGTCTTGGTATCGGGCTTAGGGAGCCCAGGGGAGAGATGACCAGGGGCCAGGTCAGTTGGTGACTATTCAGGGAGGGGTAACATTTGAGTTGATCATTGTAGATTGAGTATAGGTTTGTTAGGTGCAGGGACAGCAAAGTCATTCCAAAGCCCCATGGCTGTCTAAAATACTGTTTTAAATGCCATTTCCAGCCCCAGAAGATTTCACTGATCCCCTATTATCTAGATTATGAGTCTGAACTTAGCCTGGCATTAGAGCTCTCTGTGAACAACACTAATTGATGGATTATGCCTAATTGCACACAATCTGTCCACCTAAATCCACAGAGCTACTTCTGCCATGGTTCTGGTTTTCATGCCATTCTTTCTCTGGAGTATCTTCTTCCACTTGTTTGACTATTGATTTTCTAAGAACTTTCCTTCAGTGGACAAATTATCTGCGTGCACCCTAGTCAGGCTGACCTTTCCCTCCTCGAAGCTCCTGTATCTATCCTGACTGAGCACGTTTTACCACACTGATGTGCTGCATTGTGCTGTGGTTACGAATCCTCTTTCTCGCCTGAGTGAGAGGATAAACTCACTGGCATCAGAGCTTTACTTATAACGCAACAAATATTTGGTGAATAAAAAGTGACCTTATTATTAGAGTGCAACAAGGAAGGACACGTCTCGTCTCCGCCCCTTGTCGCTGGAATACCTCTATCAGCCTTCGTAGAGGCAACCCGCCACAGCGCACACTCAGCCTCCAGGATTTTGCTCTTTCATGGCCGCCTTTGATTTCAAATTCCCTGGGGGTCAACCAGTTTCCATCTTCACTTTGTATGCACTTCACCCTAATTCCTGTAAGACCAGGGTAAGTTGATCCTGAGCCCTCTTTATCCCCAGAGCTCAGAATATAGCCCCCCCCACCCCCCGCCACCACATGGGTCCTAGAGCCACTCAAATTATGACCAAGATCAATGGCAAGAGAGTCTGGCCTCCCCTCTCAGACTTCAGGGGCCCCAAACCCAGCCTGAAAGTCCCCTCAAGGGCGATTTCCTGATGCAGGTACACATTTCTTTGACCTTCATATGTGCAGAAAGTGATAATTATCATTAAGAGCAATCTTTCAAAAGTATTTCAAAATCACCCATAAGAGGAAAAACAAGTGATTATGAAGGAGGAGAGAGTTTCAATTTGCTGTTGAATTCTGGGGGTGGAGGCCAGGCCAGAGTCTCCTGATGGCTCGGAGGCAATGTGGAGGCAGAATCCTCAAGTCGGGGCTGAGGTCTCAGATGGGTGGTGCCCTGTGACTCAGGGGGTCACCACAGCAACATCCACACCCTCTAATACAACATTTTTTCATCCAGTTGAATGGCATTATTGAGCAGAGATTTTCCCATCCCTGCAATCGTGGGTATCCAATATTAAAAACAATTGTGAAATGTTATCCAACAATTATTCATATGCTCAACACCATTAATCATTGGCAAAATGCAAGGCAAAACCACAATGAGATACCATTTCACACCCACCGGATGGCCATAATAAAAAAGACAGACAATAACAAGTGTTGTGAGTACGTCGAGAAACTGGAGCCTTTATAATACATTGCTGATGGGAATATAAAATAGTGCAGCTTCTGTGGAAAATGGTTTGGTGGTTCCTCAATAAGTTAAACACAGAATTGCCACATGACCCAGCAATTCCACACCTGGGTATAGACCCAAAATAATTGAAAACATATATTCACACAAAACTTGTACATGAATGTTCAAAACAGCATTATTTACAATAGCCAAAGAGTAGAAATGACTCAAACTGATGAATGGGTAAGCAAAATGTGGTACAGCCATACCATGGTATATTATATTATTTGTGAATAAAAAGGATGAAGTCCTAATACATGCTGCTACATGGATGAACTTTGAAAACATCATGGGAAGTGAAAGGAGCCAGTCACGAAAGGGCACGTATTATAAGATTTCATTTATATAAAATGCCTAGAATGGGCAAATTTATAGAGCAGAAAATAGATCAGTGATTGTTTAGGGATGGGTGGCGGGGTGAGGCTGGGATGGGCACTGACTGCTAATGGCATGAGGTTTCCATTGGTGAGGGATAGAAATCTTCTAAAATTAGATTGTGGTGATGGTTGTGCAATCCTATGCATATACAAAGAAAATCCCCACGGATTTGTACACTCAAAGTGGTAAATTGTATGATATGTGAATTTCAGTAAAGCTGTTCAAAAAATAGTCACAGTGCAAACATTTATATTAATTGGTGTTTGAAGAGCCATATTAAGAGAGGGACAAGATGAAGTTTATCATAATAGACATTTTTTGCAAAGTTTTAGAATTTACAGTCACAAAATGTTTTATGTCAATATGTAAATTAATTTTAACAGCTACACCATGAGACAGGTTTTTAATTATTGTTACCTTTTTCAGATAAGAAATTTCAGACTCAGAAAGGGCCCCTTCTCTACTCATAAAACAACAGTCACTCTTGGCATAGCTGAGGATGGAACTCAGGTTTCCTAATTCTAAATTCTATGATCTTCGCACTATGCCAAGCGCCCTGCCTTGGTGACAACGATCCAGAAGGGAGAGAGGTTATAAAGGTAGAGGCTGAGGGCCTGGTCCCTTTTATGTCTGATTCAACGTGAAATGTATGGTGTTTTCCATCTGTGAATGGAAGTTCCTGCACTTCTCTTTGGTTCTTTGGTCACTCCCAAGGACACTGCCATGTGGGAGTGTGCGTCTAACGTGTGTGATTTCTTAAAGTGTGAGCATGTCATCTTATAGAGTCCTTTCTCCTTGTCTCAAGCCAAACTGGGACCCAAAGTCCTTGAATGATGTGTGATTCACATAAGTAATTCTATCAGTTCTTGTGATGTCTTTAGATAGGAGTTACAAATTAAAGACCATGAAACCCACCTTGTATCAATTTCTTCTTGTATAAAATACCCTTTGCCTCACCACAGGTCACAGTAAGTAAAGGAGCCTGAAAATCCACAGTTTCATTTCCGTGCATTCTTGAGGCTGAAAGAGAGGATTTCTTCATTCTGTCTCACTTTGCAAATGCACAAGCCCCCTCCTCCCTTATTGAGGTCATTCCTATGAAGACACAGGAGTCCTCAGGAAACTCAATTCCACAAAGCTCTAGAGTTTCAAAATCTTTCTTCCAAGTGGCATTTTTGATGCATAACTACAGAACATCTATCCCAATTTCACCCTTCAAATTTTACACAGAATAGAATGCTTTAGCAGAGCAATTAGGCTTTAATAAAACTGTTTTAACTCCCAATCTAGCAAGCCCCACTTATTCTTAAATGACAATGACACATACAGCTGCCGTCGCTGTTCTGACGGGAGCTCTCCAGCTACGCTGCTTTGCTGCAGTTAGGTAGCCAGAGATTGTCCTCGCATCTCCACATTTGAGCACTGACTGGGCGAGCAGGAGGGCCGGGAGAGGGTGACGATAGGGTAACCTAGTGGAGATGGTGTCTGTCTTCTATTTTGGTCTCTGCTTTGCTTCATTTCTCCCTCGCGTCTGCTTTCTCTGCAGCTGAGAGGGGAGCTCAGGGAGCTCTAGAATAATCTGAAGATTATACGGTGGGGGAGCAAGGGTTGGAGAGCTTATTTCACAGAAGTAGTAATGACCGGTCTTCAAAGGAGCTCCAGGAGGATGAGCAGCTAATCCTGCCCTTCCAGCCAAAGTTGTAGAGGCCATGCCGGGGAGGGGAACTGTCCTTCATCCTGAGACTGACTTTGAGAAAAGTAGACTGCTAGGACTAGGATGGACTGAGAAGGATGGTTGGCCTAATTCACCCTCTTGCTTTCCAGATGAGGAGACTGACGCAAAAGAGGTCAAGTGATAGGCTCAAGCCTACACAGGCAAAGGAAGAAAAAGCCTTAGGACACAGCTCTCTGACCGCAGCTCTGGTTCACTTGGTATGCAACCTGCGGTTTTCTGGGTAGCAAGAGGGAGGTCAACTAAATAACTTATAGGATGTACCCTTTGTGTAGCAATGATCTACTTCCAGCCTTGAAGCTTATCATTCAGTGGAGGCAGCACTGCAGCAGCCCCCGGACCCCTGGGGTCTCATTGTAGATGCATCACCAAGTTACTTGTTTCTCTCCCTGACACCTTTTGGAAAATGACTAAATTGAGTATATTTCTCAACAGTTAGTACAGCTACATAAGGCAATTAGGAAGTAAGTTTATTACTAAAAATACAGAGTAAAGTACAGGAAATTAGACGTTTGGTTATTGAAAGTGTATCCCTTTTTTCTTCTTTGCTGGCGTATTAGGCCAGCAAAGTAAAAAGAATCTTTACTTCAAGAATTCTTTACCTTTTGATCGCACTCTATTCCGTGGGGTTCTGTTATTCTGAGTGAAGAGCATTCTAGGTCTCCCTCTCCCTTTCCCTGGGATAAAATTAAAAATATAATCATAGTCACGGATGAGCAGTTACACTGAATATATTAGAGCTTTTCAAAAATTGCATTTAAATGTAACTTTCCAAAAGCCTATCTAGTGCACAAAAAAAGATTTAAATCCTGGCCTTTAAGCTACCAAGAATTAGATGGCTAATCTTAGGTTGACTTTATATTTCTTTTTTATATTCCACATTAGCAAAAAAAAAAAAACTAATTGAAATTTTCATTTTACTTATATCTCAAGCAACAACAATATAGGCCAAACACTTATACATCTACTAATTTATTTAATCTTTTCAATAAATATATGAGATCAAGAAGATGACTACTCTCATTACAGAAACTAAAATATTCAGAGAAAAATGAGACAAATTCACAAAATTAAATGAAGCCATTTTAGAGGGTTTTTTTTAAGTGAAGAGATAAAAATAAATGATAATTCTGTGAGTTAAAGGACACCTTATTCGGTGCTCCACAGGTGAGATATATGCCACACATATCACCTCGAGGGAGGACATTTGTACATTTGTGCTGAACATGATAGTAAATGTGACCAAGAGCTGTGCCCATGTGCGTCTGGACAAAGATACTAGGTTCTAAGAAATGAACCAGAGGAAGGCTAACTAAGCGGAGTGGTAGAATTGGGTCTTCCAAAACATCCGTTTCAAATAGTAATGAAGGATTGACTTGGTAGATGCTACAGCAGAGAATGTTCTTCCATTTGCAAGTTAATTGGCTGTGGGTGGGCATTGCAAAGTTTACTATCATTCAAATGTGTTTTGTTTTCTAAGGCAGGAAAACAAACTTTTCTGTCTTTCTGGTGTTTAATGTCCACCATCCAAAGGCCACCATCTGGTCAGGGTCGTGTACACCCCATGAGGAAACATTTTCCAGGCTACTCAGTCCTAAATGCTATTAAACTTTAAGCATATATACAAGCATATTAGGCCAGCGAAGTAAAAAGAATCTTTACTTCAATTAAACTGACAGTGGACCTATTGCTTTGTAACGTAACTCCACTTCCTCATCTTTAGACTTGACAAATAAAAATAAAATCTTAAGTCCCCCAATTGACTAAACGGACCCCCTCTCAGCCAAAAGGACCCCAGAGAAACCTTAAAACCTGAGTTTCCAGCCATGATGGGATCAGAGGTCAGACACACCTTGTTATACCCCCTTCCCTCGCTAACCACCATTAGGCTTTCTCTCCTGAGGGTTAAACAGAAACCAGCCCTTTGGAAAGACTTGCTCCATAGCCAATTTCAACTGACCGCATGTCTGCTCCTCCTTTTGCGGTTTCAATGTAACAACCGACTAGCATTCCTTCCTGATAACAAACCACTGACCAGAGAGTGGCTCCGGCCAGTCTATACAAACTGTGCACAGAGGGCCTCCCTGTCCTCTGCTTCATCACCTTTTGATGCACAGGGCCGCATTGTCATACATTTAAATGTTAAGTGTCCACCCCAAAGTGAACATGGGACACATGTTGCATACGTGTTAGCCTACTGTGCATGTGTGCACCACCTGTTTGTACATGTTCATAGCTCCTCCTCTAACCTATTGAATACATATACTTAGCAAACCCCTTCAGCTTCAATTCCTGTCTCATCCTCCCCTCCCTTGAAGCACCTGTGTCTAGTCTTTGCCAGATGCTCTGCTTCTGTCCGAATGGACAGCCTGCAGGCTGCAACCTTTTATGAGAAAGAAAGTTCTTCTGTCCAAATTTATAAGCCCTGTGATTCTTCAGTTGACAGACTAAACAGTTACTAATAGGGTTTTCACTTATTTAAGACCAAAATTGACCCATAGGAATATTGATCATTGATAATTAGAGAGATCTTATCCCAAGATCAAACAAGTTTCAACCTTACAAGTTATCACCCTGTTAATATTTAACCAAGATAACAGGAGCTCAAACAAGAGTTCTAAAAGAGTTTGATAAACTTATGTAATAAAGTAGGAGGCTGGGGTATTAACCGCCAAGGGCCAAGGAAAACTACTAAAAAGGTGGAAATGTGGTCCTCAGTGAGGCAGAGCAATCTTTTTGCTCCCTCTTGCTTCTTCCCTCTGGAAGGTGGGGTCACCAGCAATAGAAGATCATCCACACAGGTTGGCTTTCTGAGGGCCTCTCCTCCCATCCTCTCTCACTCAAGATTCCAATGGAGCTCTGGAAGGCCAAGACATCTCCAGGTCTCTCTGCCTCACCCCTCCCTCCTCTCCAGTGGGTCCATGCTCACAGTACAGTGAGAATAGATCCAGGTGTCACATTCTTGCTGCTCTTTCCTATGCTGTACTCCACCCAGGCTGGGCACTAAAGCTCTGCCCACAAGCTTGGACAGTCCAGCAAATACAGAGTTCATTCTTGTTTTCTCTCCATCTGTTTCTATCTGGTTACATCTTTTCTGGGACTGGTGGGTAGGTTGGACTTATTTTTCATCAAACCTGTTTAGGCCTAATATTTTCAGGGAAAAAAAAAAGAAACACACTGAAGTCTACTCTAGCCCATGGAGCCCTTGCTATAGAGAGATCTGAAGCTTAAATCTGCTAATTCATAATTCAACACTTCTGTGTTTTACTCCTTAAATAAAGTGGCTAAGCAAGGCAGGATTCAACTATTATTGTGTCCCAGGCTATGATACCCATTTAACAACACTGAAATCCCATCACAAACCCTAGTAAATACCATGGTGGTCAGAATACAATTTAAAGTTATTTCTAATAACTGCTATGGTTGGTATAATTAACCTCCAGAAGTAAGTGTAACAGAGTTTCAATTTCCTCCTGTTTTCTCAAAATTTCACTTCAAGCCCCAATAGTTGGGAACAATTCAATAAGTACCAAGAAAGGTGACCAATTGTCCTGCTCTGCCCAGGACTAAGGAAACACCCAGGACACAGGAGTTTCATTGGCAAAATTGGGCAAGTCCCAAGCAGCTAGGTTGGGTTGGTCACCTTAGCTCCAAGCACCCACATCCTGAGGCAATGCACCAGGCCACCAACATGCCCATGCAAAGAGTTGGTGGAACTGGCTATGCCAGCTTCAGCCCTTCACTCACATTCAGGCCCTAGAAGAAAGGCTATGTTTGTTTCAAGAGAAATCAAGCTGTAGTGCCTAAACCCCTCTTCTTCCCTTGTGATGGAATTGATGAAAGCGCCTCATGGAAGAAGGAGTAGTGATTGTGTATCCTCCATTTCCAATGTCATCTCACAGCAGGGCCTGCCAGGCAAGACACTTCCACACTCTCATCTCTCCTTCCTCTCCCACCTCCCCAAACTGTGTGGGCCCAAACCTGCAGCCCTTGAGTGGAGGGAGAGCCAAGAGAGAATGAGAGAAGGCACGGACTATGCTGCCCCCGCCGCGTGCATCCCAGACTGAGGCTGGCCCAGGCTGAAGGAGGGAAGGTGCTTTAAATTGGAGAAAATACTGAAGTTTTAATATTAGGTCAGGAAGTACACTCAACTACTGAAATGAGACTCTTCCTGCTATTAAAAGGGAATGGGAAAGCTACGGGGCCTGCCCAAGATAGGAAAGAGTTCATCTAAAGGGAGGATTTGAAAGGCCAGTGAGTAATAAACTTGTTTTCTGTTTACAATTTACCAAGTCCAGGCATTTTAATAAATCAATGATGTCACGCAAAGGAATTTCCAGGAAAATCAGATAAAACTCAGAGGAAAAAAAAAATTAGAACCTGGGCAGATAAGATCTATGATACAAACACAAACAACATACAACCCTGGCTCCAAATGGGCTTGCTGTTTTACATATCACTGCTCTCAAATTGACTAAGAAGCTTGACTAGTAAAAAATTAAAGAGGATCTAGGTTCCTCAAAAGCTTAGCAAAATTATATTGACCTGCAGGGCTAAGGAAAGTGCCACAAACTTTATCTTACCTCCAAACTTGGCAAGGCCTTGGAGATTCATGCTCTTTTCATTTGCGAACAGCAGACTACCAACTGGGCTGCTATCTGGGAGCGGACAGGGAAAATGTAGAGGTGAACAACACAACAGCCAATAGGTTGGACCAAAAGCAAGCGAGGGAGCCCGAGGTTCAATTCTGGGTCCCCTTTCTTCATACACCCAGACAAGGAACCTCAAGCAGATGTCCACAGCATTTTCTACTTTTAGGAGGGTCAACTTTTAATTGTACATTGGAAAGAATTCTCTTAGAATTTGTCTACATACAGACAGACTTAAATGAAAATTTTATAATGATTCAATCCAAATAATTTTTTATTTTCAAACGCCCATTCTTAAAATGAATGCAATTACTTTTTTTCTTTCCAAATAAAAATGTACACATGCACCAACAGGGCATGCATGTAAACTGGATAGAACGTAAGATACATAGATTGGTGAAAATAACTATTTTTTAATAGGACTCTAAAATATTACTATATAGAACTACTGATTCAAAATTGACAATCATTTGGAAAATGAGGTTTACTCTTCATTGTCTAGGAGAAAGGAATTCCTTACACCATTACTAAAATGAGTAAGATTTCAGGGGTCTAATTATAAATAATATATATGCATTACAGAAAATTCAGAAAATAAAATTATATGAAACATCATCATCTGGAGATGGCTTCAATTAACTTGTTCAAAAATATTGTTCTAGGCTTTTCTTTTTGCATACCTTATCTTTTTTATCATGAAATATATTTTATTTATTTATTTATTTTTTATTTCAGCTTATTATGGGGGTACAAAAGTTCAGGTTATATATATTGCCATGTACCGCCCATCTCCCCGAGTCAGAGCTTCAAGCGTGTCCATTCCCTAGACAGTGCGCATTGCACTCATCATGTAGTTATATCCCCCATCCCCCCAAGTCAGAACATTCAAGCGTGTCCATTCCCCAGACAGTGCACATCGCACTCATCATGTAGGTATACACCCATCCCCTCCCCCAACCCCTCACCTCAGTCCGATACCCAATTGGTGTTATTCCCAAATGTGCACTTAGGTGATGATCAGGGAAACCAATTTGCCAGTGAGTACATGTGGTGCTTATTTTTCCATTCTTGGGATACTTCACTTAATAGAATGGGTTCCAACTCTCTCCAGGAGAACAAAAGGGATTATATATCACTGTTATTTCTTATAGCTGAGTAATATTCCATGGTATACGTATACCACATTTTACTAATCCACTCATGAATTGATGGGCATTTGGGTTGTTTCCACATCTTTGCAATTGTGAATTGTGCTGCTATAAACATTCAGATACAGGTGTCTTTTTTATAGGATGACTTTTGTTCTTCTGGGTAGATGCCCAATAATGGGATTGCTGGATCGAATGGTAGGTCAACTTGAATCTGTTTAAGGTATCTCCATAATGCTTTCCACAGGGGTTGCACTAGTTTGCAGTCCCACCAGCAGTGTATGAGTGTTCCTGTCTCTCTGCATCCACACCAACATGTATTGTTTTGGGACTTTTTGATAAAGGTCATTCTCACTGGAGTTAAGTGATATCTCATTGTGGTTTTGATTTGCATTTCCCTGATGATTGGAGATGTTGAGCATTTTTTCATATGTTTGTTAGCCATTCCTATATCTTCTTTTGAAAAATTTCTATTCATGTCCTTTGCCCACTTTTTGATAGGGTTTTTCGATTTTTTCTTACTGATTTTTCTGAGTTCTAAATAGATTCTTATCATCAGTCCTTTATCTGATGTGTAGTATGCAAAAATTTTTTCCCATTCTGTAGGTTGTCTATTTATTCTCATGACTGTTTCTTTGGCTGTGCAGAAGCTTTTTAATTTTATTTTAGAGACAAGGTCTTGCTCTGTGTCACCATGGTTGGAGTGCAGTAGCAAGATCATAGTTCACTGCAACCCTGAACTCCTGGGCTCAAGTGATACTCCCACCTCAGCTTCCTTAGTAGCTGGGACTACAGGTGTGTACCACTACACCTGGCTAATTTATTTTTAATTTTTTTAGAGACAGAGTCTCACTATGTTGCCCAGGCTGATGTCAAACTCCTGGCCTCAAGTAAATGATCCTCCTACCTCAGCCTCCCAAAGCTCTGAAATTACAGGTGTAAGCCACCACGCTTGGCCTGCGTGCTTACCATTTTGTTGTTTTTTTTTCTGCCATCTCCTTTTTATTCTGGTCCAGGAATGCCCTTTCTTTTTTTCTTCAAACCAAAGATAATAAAGTTAATCATTCAGAGTTATAATTTTCCAAGACTTATACATCAATAGTATTCAAGTATTTTTTTCAAACTTTAGTCCACAGGAATGGGGCAAAATTCTTGATGACCAGTGTAGGAGTGTGGAGGTTGATTACAGAGTTATATTTTAACGATCCATGTGTGTTGGGTCATGGGCTTGGGAGACTTTGAAAATTTTTTTAAATGAAAAATTAACTCCTGCTGGTGCCTTAGGGTGAATGATAATTGCTGTGGCTATATATCAGTATGCTCCCTTTTCAAGTGTTTGCTGTGTAAATTCAAACATACAATGAGAAGGCATATTCCTGGAAGCCAATAATGTCATGGATGATATACTGTATTGGAAGCTGGGAGACATTCTCAACTTTGATGTGGAGGGTTTTCGTTTTATAATCTTTATGCTCTTGAAGTTATAAGGCAAATCCTCTTACTTATATTTAATCTAACCCCTTGCTTACTGGACATCTTTAGGAAGTCATCATTTTTATAAATGCCACAGTATTCTAAATAATAATAATAATAATAATGAATAAAACTCTGGCATTAAAAACTTATTTGTAACATCAAAAGCAAATAAATTAATAGTTATTCTTACTTCTTTTCCTCTTGGGTGTTATAAAAGTAGAGTTATTTCCAATATCCACAGTATCTAGAAAATAACAGGTGATGGGGAGGAAACAGAAATTAAAAAATAAAAGTTATAGATCTTAGGACAATTCATGCTACAGAAGGCTTGAGTTTATAAAGATGTTTGCAGAATCATGCCTATCTTCTTTCTAAAGGAACCAAAAACCTACTGAACTGAGAACCAGGCATCTAGGATGGGCCCTGGGTCTTCTTTTTCTTTTCTCATTGAGATTTTGAAAAATGCTCTTTCATATTTATGTACTTCAGTTTCTTCAGGGATAGAAACAGTTGTCCTACCTCGTTTCAGTCTTCAGATTTTTGTGCGGGTTAAGGAAGATTTTATTTATGTGTAAAATTCTACAGGAAATCACTACGTAAACCAGTGATAGGCCGGAGGACTTCCATTAGAAATATGTACTGGGATAAGGACAGTGGATCAGAAGTCTTCCCTCCTAACAATTAAGAGGCAGGGCCACTTGTCTTCTGAGTGAGGATTTTCTAAGGTTATGGCGAAGTGACACTGTTACCTCTGCCTGTACTCTATGCCGGATCTGTGGCAGCCACTGAGCCCTCCCCGGTCCCCAGGCAGCCTTACCCATTGTGCCATGTGCTTGGCCAGTTTCTGTCCTTGCTTCTGGGCCTTCTAGCACATCTTTTGAGAAACACATGACACAGGAACACTTCTCGTTTCCAAATTCTGGTTGCTCTGCTCCTAGGACCAAATTGTGATTTATGAAGACTTTTCGTTTGCCCCAGTGATCCTCTTTCTGCACCCTTGTTGCTCCTCCCTTCCCTACTTCTTCCTCTGAAACCTCGTGCTTTCATTGCCCCTCCCTATATTCGACTCCCCCTTGAAGTCTCCCCTTTTTCCCTCTCCTGTCTTTTTCTCATTATCAGACCTCTGTTTCTGCTTTTGTTATTTTTAAGGCATAGTTACCTGATTCATCATAGCGTGGTGGGCTAGAAGTAAGCTCTTCTGATTCTCCTTCCTTACTCATTTGGTAATCTTCTAGTTCACCAGTTACTAACATGGAACAAGAAAATGACTGTCCATCAGTTCCAAGACAGTGATCAGAAAAGAGTCCCCAGTGCTGTCATGTTGCACACTGATATTCTGAGCTAAAATAAACTGCTCTTTGGGGAAAATATACCTGTTACAATAATCACACCTGAGATCCAACAGAGCCATGCTCTCCCCATGTTTTGCA
Source organism: Eulemur rufifrons (assembly GCF_041146395.1). Taxonomy (NCBI): domain Eukaryota; kingdom Metazoa; phylum Chordata; class Mammalia; order Primates; family Lemuridae; genus Eulemur; species Eulemur rufifrons. Next base: position 8,616,049 of record NC_090983.1, read on the forward strand.
CCTCATTCCCCACTTTCCTACTTTTATTTTTCTACTTATAGCCCTGAGAGTAAAGAAAAGTTCTTGTCTTTCCAGGAAAAACTAATTGTTCTTTGAAAATAGTAAGAAGTGCCTATTTAAACTAGTCCCAATTGACCAATGACTACTTACATCTCTAACCACAGTTCTGAAAGCCAACCCATCGATGGCAGTTCTACACATCTGAAAGCCAGCCAATTGGCAACGGCCCCTACCAGAAAGCCTGTGTTGTGGCTAAATATTAACCTATTCACAAAAACTTTTGCTTCTGAAAGTCTGTAGTCCCCGAACTACATGCTTCCCAAACTATCTGAAATCAGCAGTTTTCTTTTTCATAGAAATTGTGTCCTATAAGCACAGTGCCTCCTCTTACCAAGTGCCTTGCTTAGCAAGCAATAAGTAAGCTTTTAGCTTCAGATTTGGAGTGGTAGCCTCTCGCTTCAAAAACTGGAGTTCCTGCCAAGATCATCCTGAAAACTCTTGCTCGGGAGTATGCTGTGGGGCCCTTGGAGCAGCAGGCATGAATCCTAGTCTCTTGAGCTTGACTTGGATCATCTTCCCCAACCACTGCCAAGTGAATCTGTCCCGACAACAACCTGAGCTCTGACTTGTTTCATCGAGCTCTTATTTCTGAATGTATCTTATCATTTAAAGATGGGGATGCAAATCAGATGCAAAGAATTAGATATTGTGCTTTGGAGGTATGGCATTTAGCATATATTCTCTCCATTAATGTGTTTATTCTTCCACTACTTCATTTACTCTCACTTTTCTTTTGTCTATTTTTAAAAGGTCTTGTCTCATGTGTGTTTGTCCCTGATTTTCCTATGCTCTCTGAATGTTAGAAAATAGCAATCCAAAGCAAATAGGTGGTGGCCAAGGTCTGATAAGTCTCCAAGCCAAGCCAGCCTCCAAAACTAATGGATGTGAGTCCATGAGACAGTAGCCAAATTGCATAAAGATGTTTGATCACACTTGGTCTTGGGTCCCTCACCAAAACCTTCACAAGGGCCCTTGGTGTCTTGTTGATTTGTAAGAGGAAATCATTTTGTTTAGTACATAATCTGGAGTCAGGTACTATCCTGTAATTGATCATGTGTCCCCTTTTTAGTCTCTGCTTAGTTGGTGAACTCTATCCTCCACTTACGTGCAACACACTGTTCACACTTACACCCGAATGCAGTGGCCTCTTTGTTGTTTGTCATGGGATCATCTTTGCTAACGCCACAGTTTCCTCCTGACAAAACCCTACTCAGCTACAAAAAACTATGGTGATCTAGCACTTCAAGTATTATCCTGGATTGCGCTGGAGCCCATTCTACTAAGTGAAGTATCACAAGAATGGAAAAACAAGCACCACATGGACTCACCATCAATTGGTATTAATCAATTAACTCTTATGTACACGTATAGTAGTAACACTCATCTGTTGTCGGGCAGGTGGCGGCGGAGGAGGGGATGGGTATATTCATACCTAATGGGTGCGGTGCGCACCGTCTGGGGGATGGACACACTTGAAGCTCTGATTCGGATGGGGCAAAGGCAATATATGTAACCTAAACATCTGTACCCCCGTAATATGCTGAAATAAAAAAATATTTAAGAAAAAGTTTCCTACACTCCTAGGAAAACTCATTGTTCTTTGACCAGATGAACAAATAACAACCAGAATTATCTCAATTAATCAATGATAGCTTTAGACCAGTATGCATGCCTCTGAAAGCCAGCCAGCCAATCACTTCCCCACACTTCTGAAAGTCAGCCAACCAGTAACAGCCACACTCTAGTCACTCTGCTTTCACTGCTAAAGGTCAACTCACCCCTAAACAATCCCCCTTCTGAAGGTCCACCAATCACTGAACTCCACACTTCCCCAAACACTCTAAAATAGGAGTGTGTGTTCAGAGATGTGTGACCCACAAGCACAAATGTCCCTTAGTTGAAGAAACAACGAAGTCAGCCTTTTGTTTGCTATTATGTGGTAGCTGCTTCTTTTAATAGTGCATATGTTTTCATTGTATATTATGAAGGCAGCTGTGCTTTCCTTTAACTCTCACTCCCTGACATCTCCTGTCTCCCTGATTATCTGTCTTTTTCTGCCCGAGTGAAACACTGTATCTATTTTTCACATTGCCTCTCTGTTTACCTCTTTAGCTGTGTTTTTGTGGGTATCTCCTATCTTATATAGCAGATTACACTTACGTATTTTCTAACTCTTGATGATTTTTCTTCTTCTCTCCCTAGGCATTCTTTATTATTACATAAAGTCTCTTTCCATTGAACCCCTGTAGACTCCCCTTGGTCCTGAAAGGCCCTTTTGGTTTCCACTTTGTACTCAGACCATGGGACCCAATCCCAACCCACGCTTGCCCCACAAAATGGAGAGTCTGCAACTAGCCATCCAGGACACTGGTCTCTGCTCTCCTTTTCCTCTTGCCTTTTATAAAACACCTGTATCATGTACACTTCTGTGTCTCTGGTTCCTCAAAACAATAATAACAACAATTTCCCTCCCTAAGTCTTAAGGTTTTTGAGGGTAATAGGATAATATATTTATCAAGTACTCTGGAAAAAAAAAACACTGTATGATCCAGTGACATAATGAAGAGAAATGACCAAACATAGCATTGGTTTTGTAAACAGTTGATCTGAATTCTGTCAATTAGATGGTAGGATATCACTTCTTTGAAGGCTTTGTCAAGTTTTCAATGATAAAAATTATCAAGCAGCAGAGGAATACTAAGATTTTTGATTTCCATGGGAGAGGAGTTAGAATTGAAATTGTTATATAAATCCAAATAAGAGTATTAATATATGTGAAAAAATTGAAGACAAAAGGGCACTCTCTCATCCTAGCATATTTTTACTTGCTATTGTTTGAATGTGTCCCTCAAATTTCATGTGTTGGAAAATTAATCCCCAAATTCATACGCTGATTGGAGGTGGGGCCTTTGGGAGGTAATTAGGATTAGATAAGGTGGCTTTATAAGGAGAGGAAGAAAGAATGGAGCTAGCATGCTTGCTTTGTCTCACCATGTGATGCCTTCCACCATATCATGATGTAGCAAGAAGGCCCTCATCAGATGCTGATGCCATGCTCTTAGACTTTCCAGCCTCCAGAACTGTAAGCTAAATAAACCTCTATTCTTTATAAATTACTGAGTCTGTATATTTAGTTATAGCAACAGAAAACAGGCTAAGACACTACTATAAGTGAATATATAAATAGCTACCATCAAACAACAAAACTCCTTAATCATGGAGTTTCTGAAGGTTTCTCATCTCCCTGTATTTCCCCCAGAGACCAGTGTAAATATGAAGAATGGTATTCAAAGATTAACTGGATCTTTCATTGTGGAGTGTGTTCAGAGTAAAATCCACCAGGAAACATCAGCTCAGAATTCAGCACCCTGCCACCCTGCAACCCAGACAATCCTTACCTTTCTCCCCTGGCCCACTTTCTGCTGGTGAGCTCAAGGTTTCCTGGGGCTCTTCTCCATCACACATTTCTAAACAGGTACTGTTGCCTTCTGCAGAATAGAATGAAATCCCTTAGAAGATTCCTGTCCCTATCCCAAGGGATAGCAAGAAAGCCCACTCTTAGAGAACCGGGAAGACCAAGGTGGCTCAAGTATCTCCTAGGTGGACATGTTCCTGCCCTCAGATCCTCCTGCCTTTGCCTACACCTGACATAGAGGTTAACATGGCTCCTGTCACTGTCACCAGAGGCTAAGCACAGACCACCACCTCACTCCCTTGCTGAACATCTCATTTTCTCTTATTTTTGACCTTTTCCACAGGCTCTACACATTTCTTCTGTATGGGCATGGGAAAGGGAGCAGGTTAGAGTTGAAGAGGGGGAGATTTTCCTCCTTGTAGCCGGAAAAACAAAGATTCACTTAGTTGATGGGAAAACTAAAGTACAATTACCTTCTCCATCACATAGTAGCTGGCTGAGCACCTCCTCTGGTTCTTCTTCATTAGTCACCTGAGGAGCTTCAGGACCACAGGACACTGAAGAGAAACAAGGAAATGAGGGGCTCGGGGACAAATCTCAGTGTGCTTAGGCAGATCCAGGAAATTCAGAACACAGGTGAGCTACCCTTTGGGAAAATGTCTGCTCCAAGGACCACACCTGAAATCCAAGTGAGCCCTATTCTGCCTCTTCCCATCTTATCCACCTTTTCTCTGCTTCTGTTGCCTACCTGTAGTCCCAAATATTTATGCTTCTGCCCTAGGAGAGTATTTGAGCATCTTTGATTTTGTGAGCTCCACTCTCCCTGACTTCTCCTATCTCTTTGCTTTTCTGCATATTTTTTTCCTCAATGGTGATCTTGACCTCTTTCTTTCTGCTTATTCTCTCTAACTCTGTTCTTCTAATTCTCCCCAATTTAGATAGAATGATCCATTCCTTCTCTCGCTGTTTCTCTTGATTTCTTCCCCACCCTGCCAACATTCTTTGTTTGTGAAATAGAAGTCTCTCTGCATCAGGCCCTGTTCTATTCCCCTGAGAGTGTGCAGGTCCCCCTGTGGACTCTGACTGTGTGACCATACGGTGACCCTTCTCCTAGCCCACACAGCCATCACTTGGAATGAGATACCCAGGGTCTTTGCTCTTCCTTCCTACTTTGATTTTAGGGAAAGACAACTGTGCTTTCTCTGTGATTCCATTTCCTTGTCTATAAGAAGAGATAACAGCAGTTTGCCTGGCTACCTCCTAACGTTTTGTGAGAGTAAAAGGAACTATCTCTTGCCAAAATACTATGAAAAGAAGAAAGTGCTATATAATTCAATAACCTGATGAAGAATATTGGATAAACACGGTAACTTGAGTTTGCAGAAAGTTCTTTCTTTCTGACAAGTAGATAGATCTCAGAACTATGTTTCTTTTAAGGTCTTGCCAAGGTTATGACTATATAATAATATCATTACTAAGAACTAGATAGATACTTGGCTTTTGGACTTTATAGAAAATAAGGGGTAGACAGGGTTAAAATCACAATATTAAGTCTTTAATATAAATATGCAGAAAGAGTGAAAAGTAAAAAGATGCTGTCTTTCCTTGGTATATATCTATTATAATATGAATAAGAAACTCACATATTCTAACAATAAGGGTCATGATGTTCAAAATGTAATTTATAAGAATTTCTCCTTGTGTTTCCCTCAAAAGGCCAGTGTAACTGCAAAGAATTGTATTTAAGGATTGGCTGGTGTGTGCTCAGAGTAGAATCCAGCAGGAAGCACCTCTGTGTCCACCACTTGACACCCTGCAGCTCAGGGCCGGAAACTCTCCCCTTCCTTACCTGGCCCAAGTCTTGGCAAAGGGCTCAAAGCTTCCTGGGGCTCTTCTCCAGCACAGGCTTCCAAACAGGCACTGCTCTCTGCAGAAAAAAATATAATTCCTCAGAAGTCTCAGTATATAACCCAGGGAGCAAATGTGGCAGAAAAAAAAAAACAAATAATGAGAAAATCAGGAGGATCTGGAACACTCAAGTATATCCTCGGTGGGAATCTCCCCACCCACAGGGTACCTGACCCAGAGGTTCACATGACTTCTGCCACTATCAACAGAGGCTGAGAGCAATTCAACCGTCGTAGGACATTTTCTTGTCACCTGCTCCCTTCTGTACTCCTAAGTTGCTATTAAGTACTTGTTCTTCTTTCTACCTGCTTCTGAACACTTCCTCCTTCCATCACTCCTGTTTCTTACTTCTGGTGTTTCCTGGTGCTTCTCTGTGACTTGTCTTTTTGTCTTCTCTGCTCCTATGACTTTCTTCTTTTCTTATAACTCTGCCTTTCCATATGTCTTTGTTTCTGGATATCTTTCTAGACTAGGGGTCAGGAAATCTATCCCAGAGCTAGTATAATTTGCACAGAGCATAGCCACATTAGAGCATGAGACAGGGAGATAAGTGGGTCAAGATGACAATCCTGAATTTGTGTTCAAACTTGTGACAATCTTGACAGTACAAAGGACAGATGTGAGAGATCTGACAATTAAACTTATTGAAAAGGTCTATACTAACTTGAGAGTCATAGCAGGAGAGGAAATGATGAGCTGGACAGATAGGCAGGTGCCCCGTGGTGGGGGCCCTTGGCAATCCACAGGAAGGAAGTGTGGTTTAGTCATTAAAGTAACCAAATCACTGGGCTTCAGTGGGAAGAGAATATGATCTGATTTGCATTTCTTCAAAGAGAATCAGCCAGAAAAGAGGAAGAAAGGAAGATAAAGTCTGTTATTCTTGTCCGGGTAAAAAGTAAAAGAGATCTGGTTTACTTGGCCATGGAGAGAAAAGGACAGGTAGGAGGTATTTTGAAGGTAGAATCAACAGAACCTGTGATGGATCGAGTATAAGGTTGAAAGGGAGGAAGGAGTCATGGATGTATCCTAAGTTTCTGACTCCAGAAAATGGGATAAAAGTGGTCCACTCCTGAGACAGTGAGCAATGGAGAAGGCAGAGGTTCTCATTTCAGGGAAGAAGCTGTTGGCTTCAATTCTGGAAGTTTTCAGTTTGACGCTCTTGACATTGTCCTTGGATAAATGCCTTCAGGCACTTGGGTAAATGACCTGAGAAGACTGGTTTGGTCACAGACATATATTTGAGCATCATTAGGATACAGGAGAGCAAGCAAGGTTGCCTAGGGAAAGGTGTTACTGACTGTGTTACAAGGACTAGTCTGCTACCTGGGGACATCTCAGTCTGAAAATTGTCTACAGAAAGTTGCTCCACGTGCCAGAGGTTGCTTTTGTCACATCTACTTTCTAAAGGCTGTCTCCACATAGTTCTGCTTTTATGGTGTAAAGTTTTTTTTTATATCTCTTTGAGTATCAAGCCTGTTCTCTCCCTGGCTTCTCTTACATCTTTGCTCTTTGACCTTTTGTTTCCCCAGTGATAATCCTTATGTTTTTTTCCCCAGTAACTCTCCTTGCTCCGGCTCTTGTCCACATATACCTGGGGGACGATGTGACCTGCCATGACCGTGTTGCTTGTATGGCAAAATCATCTTCTGCAGTGAGACATCTATTCTTCCTGCTCTTCCTTTACAATTTGACTTTGTAAAAGGCCTGCACATATTTCTGACCTTTATTTCCTCATCAATAATATAGGATTACCCACTTGTACTGCTCTCGTCTTAAGGTTTTGTGAGGTTATCAGATCTTATTTGTTAAAATACTTTAATATTTCAGTATTAAATTTAATACTTTAGGCATGAAAAATATGAAGGAGAGAAGATATTGTCTTGCCTTGGACTATTTCAACTACCACATGCATATCTGAACACGTATGTTTAAACAATAAAACCCATTCTGTGAAACATGGACTTTATAAAGATTCTTCCCTGCATTTCCCAAAAGGCCCATGTGTAGAAAATGTGAAAAATCTCATGATTAATTGGATTCTTTGACTGTGAAGTATGCTCAGAGAAAAATCAATCGGGAAACACTGGCTCAGAATTCTAACTCTGGCACCTTCCTAGAAGTTCTACCCTTTCTTACCTGGCCCACATGTTGGCGGGACGCTCGAGGCTTCCTGGGGCTCTTTTCCATCACACATTTCCAAACAGGCATTGCTGCCCTCTGTAGAAAGAAATGAAATCCCTCAGAGGTCTCAGCATACAACCAAGGGGAAATCTTGGTGAAGATGTGGGAAGCTCAAGTATCTCCTAGGTGGAGTTGTCCCTGTCCCAGACCCTCCTGGTCTCCCCTTTGGATTCACCTGGCCTGTAGGTGGACACACTCCAGTCACTATCACCAAGGCTGAGAACCATCCACCAGCTCACTTCCTCCCTGTACACCTAATTCTCTCTCCTTCTCCCCTGCCCCATTCCTCCACCCACTTTCTCCTTCTCTGCATTTGTTTCCTGCTGTCAGTGTCTCCAGACTTCTCCTTGTTTCAATGTGTTTCTGTCTCCTTCTCCACTCCTGTCTTTTTCTCTTGCACCCCTGACTCTGCTCTTTACCACCTTTCCCTCCTCAGAGGTGGTTGGTATGACCTTGGCCAGTGCTTGGGTGGGTGGTGAGACCTTGGCAGATGCCCAGACATGTCACAGTACTGCAGCCAGCAGTGGAGCAGGTCACGGGATCTTCTTCAGAACCTGGCTGCATCAGGGGACTGCAGTCAGTGGTGGGGCAGGTCACAGGACCTTGGTGGATGCCTGGATTGTCTGCGGGACCTGGGCCAGTGCTGGGGGATCTTCACGTGGAGTGATGGGTTGGTCCCTAGGCTGCTGTTAGAAGCTTAGGCAAGGGATTGGGTCCCTTCCAGTGGGGTGGGCATTGTAGGAGATTGCTCTGTCCAGGTCTCTCCGCAGTGGTGGCAGTGGCTATTTGGCGAGGCTATCTAGGCAGTGGCCACCGGGGTCAGGGCTGTGGACATTCACTACTACATCTAGATCTAGGTGTAATGGCGGTATGCAGTGGGGAGTGGCTTATGGCTAGTGGGTCTGTGGTGGAAAGCTGGACCACAAGTGTGGTGTTGTGTGGTGCTATGGGGGCATGGCCTGCCAACTGTAACATGCAGGGTCAGGGGGCTTGTTCTCCTGGTCAGCCCTCGGGGCCACAGGAGCGTGGTATGCCAGCTGGTGCATGGAACCAAGGGCCACATCTTGCTGCATGGCCTATGGGTCTGCAGGACAGGGGACACGGCCTGCCAGCTGGTGCACAAAGCCAAGGAGGACATGGCACACTGCAAGGCATGTGGGTCTGTGGGGGTGTAGCCTCTCGTCAGCATGCTGAGCAGGGAGACTTGCTCTGGTTTTCTGGGTTTTATCTTACCCTCCTGGATGCCTGTAAAATTTTCATTATTTTATATATTTTCTTCATTCTTAAAGATCTCTCCTCCCAGGTTGACAAAAGCTTTTCCATTTTCACATGGACCACAGCACCACAGCCCTTTCCCTTGTCAGCTTCATCTCCAGGCCTCCCACGTGACTTTTCTCAATTGCAAGCCTTCAATCATTCACAAACCTTAGGTCCGTGTTCCCGGTACTTCCAGAAGTAGGCTGAAAATAATCTCCCCGGCCTCAACTGCCATAATCTGCTGATATTTGGGTTTGATGTGAGTGAATAACACCACACAGGCACTTCTTTGTTGCCCTGGCCTGCCTTTGGCGTACTTTGTCTCCCTACCTTCTCCACACAGGGTCAGCTCACCTTCACCCTTTGTCTCTCTCACAGTTTTGGAAAAAACAAAACAGAAAGTGGACGTAATTCCATCTATGCATGTGAATGTGAAGAAGAGAAAGGGAGGATGAGAGAAAGGAGAGGACAGGAGAAAGGGGAGATCTTTCTTTCTGTGCCAACTAGAGAACAAAGATTTACTGAAGTGGCTGAGAATTTAAATCATAATTACCTTCTCCCTCATCTGCCACTAGACTGAGCTCCTTCTCTGGTTCTCCTTCGTTAGTGTTTTGTGGAGTTTGGGGATCACAGGTCTCTGCAGAGAAACAAGGAAATGGTGAACCACAGAGGCTGACCTGGAAACCGACCTCAGCGTGCTCGCGCCATCCAAGATGGGAGGACAATATGTCTGGTCCAAACACTGAGAGCCACAAGGTCCTGTTCCGCCCTGTTTCCATCTTGCTGTGTCTCCTTCTACTTCTCTGTGTCCTAACTACAGCTCTGCCTCCACACACTTCTGCTTCCTAGCTGCGCAGCACTTCCATTGTCTGGGCTTCTTTCCCGCTGGCTTTTCCTGCCTCTTGTTTTTACGTCTTTTTCTTTTTCAGTGATACTGTCTCCCCTTTCTATGATAGTATCTGTTTAGCTCTCTTCTTGGTCTCTCCTCTCCCAAAGGGCAGGCTCCATTCCCATGTTTTCTGTCTCTCCATGACTTTTCTTCCCTCCCACCAGCATTATATTTTCCCTTAAAGTCTTAATCAGAAGGATGGATGGACGGATGGACGGATGGATGGGTGAATGGATGGATGGATGGACAGGAAAGGAGGAGATGAAAGAACAGGTGTTTCTTTATGTTGATGGGAAAATAAAGCTTTAATTAGATAACAGGTAATTTAAATCCTAATTACCTTCTCTATCATAAGGTAGTAACCTGGGCCCTTCTTCTGATTCTTCTTCATCCATTTGTAGAGTAAGATTCCAAGACTCTGAAGAGAGAAATAGGAACATGACAGACAACTGGCAGTGACCTGGACACATACCTGGATGTGGCATGCTGAGCTTCGATGTTCAGAGCAGAATTGCTCCCTGGAAATAAAGGTGTGTTTGCACCAACCGAGTTTTGCTCCACTTCTTTTATTGTTAGGCCCCTTTCCTTTCTCTGCTTCTCTTTTTTCTCCCTCTAACCCTGTTTTCACATACTGTTGCACCTTCACCATGAAGCTATTCCTGGATCTGTTCAACTTGGCTTCCTCTCCCTGACTTCTGCCATCTCTTTGCATTTCTGTCTTCTTCCTCTATGATGTTCTTTACCTCTTTGCCCCATTATCTCCCTGAAGAAAAAAAAATTTATTCTTTTTTTTATTCTTATTTCAGCATATTGTGGGGGTACAAAAGTTTAGGTTACGTATATTGCCCTTGCCTCCCCATCCCTGTTTATTCTTTTAACTCATTTCCACTACATCTCTCCTACACACAGTATTTCATTATTCCTATAAAATCCCTGGCAATTAAGTTTAAAATTATCTCCATCTTCTCAAGCCCTATCCTGGTAGGATTTAGATTCCATCTTCATTTAGATAAAATTGGGTCTGCTTAGGCAACTCCAGTTGGTGCCTCCAATCTACATTTTTATTACTCTCTACCCTTAAGTTCTCTACCCAGGAGCCCCTCCATTAAAGGACTTAGCCCCCCTTTCTCCATCACCTCCCATACACCTGGGGGAAAACAACCCATAGGCTGAACAATGTGTCTGTGTTGGGCGGGTGGGAGGGAAGGAACGGAGTGTCCCTTCCATACAGACAGGCAAACCAACCTAATGAAGTAACTGGTCATTTAAATCATAATTACCTCTCCCGTCAGCTGGCAGCAATTTAGGTATTTCTTCGGCATCTTCTCCATCAGTCCTTTGGAGAGCTACCTGCTCACAGGAAACTGAAGAGAAACATGGAAATGACCAGTCAGACACAGTGACAAGAGAACAGAACTCAGGACGTCCCTGCTCAATTCTAGTGTTCGGCGCTCAGGTGAGCTTTTCCTTGGAAGAAAACTATGTTTGCTCCAAGGACCTCTCCTGAGCCCCACCAGAGCCCTGCTCTGCCTGTTTTCCTTCTTGTCATCCCTCCACAACCTTTTTTCTCCTTATTTTTCAGTCGCCACATACTGTTGCTTCTATGCCATGAACCATTGTACATCTCATCGACGCTCTAGGATTCCTTCTCTTTTTCTTCTCCATTTCTCTTCAATGCCCTTCAACACTTTTCCTACTTGTGTCGTTGTTTTTCCTCTGGTTCCCTTCTTCTAGATCTCTTGCATCTCACTTGGCAGTCTCCAGTTCTACTGTCTCTCTCTGCTTTCCCCTGCTCTCGCCCCTAAAATACTTTTGTTGAATAACAGTCCCTTTGTGCTGGGCCCTGTCCCACTCCCTGGGAGCCTGCAGGACTCCTGGGGTCTCCCGTGTGAACTCTGCTCGGTGAGCCCGGCCACCCGGATCCTCTGCCAGCCTCACACAACCGTCGCTGCAGTGAGTCGTCGGGGATGCTGGTCACAGCTCTTGCTTCACTCCTTTGACCTGTGAAAGGCCCTACATGTGTCTGTGCTTCTACTTCCCTGTCTATAAAATAGGAATAACCCACAGTTTGCCCACCTAAATTCTTAAGTTATAGAGATAAAATGACATCTTGTTTGCCAAAATTCTTTGAAAAGTCACGAGGTGAGACAGGAACATAATGGAAAATATATGACAAAACCTAAAATTTAGATTTGTGGGTAGCTAATCTGAAGGAACATGTTTCTTTTGAGGGCTGGCTACCATTAGGGACAAAATAATAATAATAATAAACAGAATAAGGTCTCATTTTCATTCTCTAGATAAAGGGTGGGTAGGTATAAATTCAAGTTTTTACTATAGGCATGAAAGATATCATCTTACTCTAGCATATTTCTACCATATCATCCACTTAGGAACATTTATGTGAGTCACGGAATTCCAGGACAAACTGGATCTTTGACTGTGGAGTGTGCTCAGAGTCAAATGCATCAGGAAATACCAGCTTTGAATTCCACCTCCTGACACCCTGCAGGTCAGGGAGAGCAATCTTCCCCTGCTTACCTGGCCCACAACTTGGCAGGGACGTCAAGGCTTCCTGAGGCTCTTCCACATCACGAGTTTCAGGACAGGCGTTAATGCCCTCTGCAGAAAGGAATGAAATACCTCAGGTGTCTTGATTTGTGAGCGGAAAAGCATCACAACGAGAAAATAAATAATGAGAAAACCAAGAAAACCTGAGAAACTGGAGTGTCCCCGCTCACCAGACAACGGGAGAATCTTCCCCTTTGTACACCTCCTTTGCTTGCTCATTTTCTCATTCATTTCTTTCCACTTTCTTAATCTCTGCCTGTTTGTTCCTGCAGGTGTCTCTTGGAGCCTCTCTTTCTCCAGGTGTGTTTCTCTCTTCCCTGCTCCTGCAGCTTTTCCCTTTGCTTTCTCGGATACTGCTCTTCTTTCCCATTCTTTGTCTCTTAATTGTTCCTTTGTAGCTTTCTCTAAAGCAAAGCCTCTGTTAGCGTATTTTAAATAAGATTTAACCAAATTGGAGAAGGGTAAAGGGAAGGTAGTGGGGCATGAAACCAGTTCTAAAGAAGGCAAAGACGTATGAAAAGGCTCAGTTTGAAAAAGGGATTTAACAACTGAAATCGTTGGGGGAATTTTATTCTACTTCAAGTAATATTTTAGGGGGCAAGTGATGAGGCTGAGGAAAAAGGCAGGTGGCTCATTGTGGACGACCTTGGATGCCACTAAGAAAACTCATGTATTTAATCCTTAATGTACTTAGAAGTAGGAAATTGATACAATCTAAATCATCTTTATTGCAGTACAAATAATGCATTTGATGGGAGCTAGATTAGAGGAAGGAGATGAGCAGAAGATGTTGGTTTTTTTTTTTTTTTTTTTTTTTTTTTTTTGAGACAGTCTCACTCTGCTGCCTAGGCTAGAGTACCGTGGTGTCAGCCTAGCCCACAGCAACCTCAAACTCCTAGGCTCAGCGATCCTACTGCCTCAGCCTCCCAGGTAGCTGGGACTACAGGCATGTACCACCATGCCCGGCTAATTTTTTATATATATATTTTTAGCTGTCCAGCTAATTTCTATTTTTTTCTTAGTAGAGACAGGCTCTCGCTCTTGCTCAGGCTGGTCTCGAACTCCTGAGCTTAAACGATCTGCCCACCTCAGCCTCCCAAAATGCTAGGATTACAGGCGTGAACCAATAGGCCCGGCCGAAGATGTTGTCTTAAGAACCATGACAGTGACAGAGATCTGAACCAGACACCCAGTCTTGGGATGCAACAGATGGGCAGAGGGGAGGTAATCTGGAGAAGAAATGACTACGTTGGGTAAGCAATGGGCGTATAAATACACTTGAGGGCAATGGAGGAGTCATCATTGACTCTTAGGTTTCCAACTTGAAAAACCATGGGACCATAGCGATCTGTCACTGAGAGAAAGAACACTGAAGCAGAATTGGATCTAGCTTGAGCAATGAAGATTTTGCTTTCAGTTCTGGAAGTGCCAGGTATAAGGTTTTTGAAAAATTCAAGTGTAGGTCTCTACCAGACCCCTGGGTAATGGTCTCCAGGTCCATGGATAAATGTGCTCTGAAGATAATTTAGAGGGGACACTTGTGCTTGGGAACCATTGGACTACTCAGAGAGAGACCTTTTGCAAGTGCCACTTTGATAATTGGTTTAATCTGAAAATTCACAGCTGATAGAGCCAACAACATGTGTGCCCAAACTTGCTGATATCCAGTGCTCTTACGTCAAACCTACAATGCCCCAGTCTGTTTCTCTCTACTTTTACCCTGTTTTCACTCACAGCTAGTTTTATACCTTTCTTGTTTCAGCCTTTCTCTACATAGGTGTCTCTGCACCTCTCCCTGACTTTCCCCATTTCTTGCTATTTATTTTCCTCTCATCTTTCTTTTCCCACACACTCCTCTCCATTTTGACCTCTGATCCTTGACAGCTGTAGGGGCCCCTCCCACCCCTGGGCAGGAAATTGGTTTTTGCCCAGAGTCAGTGAAACTGGATGTGCTTCTTGAGGCCAGAGATCAATAGGTCCTGCACACGGTCTGTTGATGATCGATAGGTCCGCACACGGCCTGCTGATCATATAACCTGTTCCCTGTGACTGATAGCCAAGGGCCTGTGGTCTTGCACGCAAGCCAAGGCGTCTCATTGTCTGCACGCAGTGATGCGGTCAGGAGGTTGAGATGCAAACATTCACCTCCCTTGAGCAATCACTCTTAAGGAATGGAACAGGTTACATCAAGGCATCAAAGAAAGTCACGCACCAGGAAGTAGCTGCAGGGCAGAAAGTATAAAAATAAAGCGACTGGTGCTTTGTGGTGCTGCTGCCTTGAACCATCTTCCCGCGTCTGTGTGTGTTTTTTTGTGTGTCTGTTTGTTTCTTTATGTTTATGTGTTCATCCCCCGTTCTGTAATCGGGCCACAACAACAGCCTTTTCAGTTTATCTCTTCTCTGCTGTGTCTTATACTTCCTCCCATTCCATCTCTGTTTTTCCCACCTCACCTTGACCTTCTGTCTGCCAATACTATTTTAATTTTTGTCTCCCTGTGCAATTTCGTCTTGCAGGTTCCCCTCTCTCCCCTCCTCTGAAACTCTCTCTTGCCCTCCCACCACAGCACCAGGGCCTCCCCGCTGGCCAACTTTGTAATGACGATCTCCCACGTGAACCTGGCATGGCATGTTATTTCTGAGTTTCTCTTAATGGTTCTGTGAAACTAATTGAAAATAAACTCTCCATCCCAACGTGGGAGGGTAGGATTTTATGTTCCTTTAGAAAACTGAATGTATTCATGTAATCTGTCATGTATTACCTCCTGACTATCTTTTCCACATTCTCTTCTTATGTTCTCCACCAGTGGAGACTCCATCTATTCAGGAGCTCAGATATCCTTTCTCATGTTTTTTCTCTCACCTGTTGGCAGGTAAGGGCAGGTACATGGCTGCGTGAGGGGAGGAGGACTGAGAAGTAATAGAGGGCTAAGGTAGGAGAACAACACGAGAATGACTGAACTCAGACAGTGGCCAGAGGAGGGACCTCAGTGTGCTCAACCTGAGCTCCGATGTTCAAGCTCCAAGGACCCCATCTGACGCCCAGCAGAGCCTTGCTGCCCTCTTTTTCATTGAGATGCACATATCTTAAGTATAAATCAATGTGAAACCAGTCAAGATCTGGAATATTTCCACCATCCCAGAAAATTCCCTGTGCTTCAGCCACCACTATTTTGATTTCTGTCACCATCGATAGCTCCTTCCTTTTTAGGACTGTACTTATCTGTACTCCTATAAATAGGATCATGCAATATGTACTCTTGCAACAGGCTTCTTTTGCTCAACATGTTTTTGAGATTTATCCATGTTCTTACATATACCAACAGTTCATTCCTTTTTCTTGCTGAATAGTATTACACTCTAAAAATATGTCATAGTTTGTTTATGTACTCTCCTGTCCATGGGCATTTGGGTTAGTTCCAGAATTTAGCTATTATGAAATAAAGCTGCTATTAAACATTCTTGTACCAATCTCTGTGTGAACACATGCTTTCATTCCTCTCAAGTAAATACCTAGGAGTGAAACTGCTGAGTCATAGGTGAGGTTGTTTTCCAAAGTGGTCTTTATCATTTCACATTCCTATCAGCAACGGATGGGGGTTCCAATTACTCCATATCCTCATCGATGTTTGATGTTGCCAGTCTTTTTAATTTTAGCCATTTTAGTGGATGAATGGGATTTCACTGTGGTTTTAATTTTCATTTTCCTGATGATTAATGATGCTGTACACTTTGTGTTCTTATGGACCATTTTATATCTTTTGTCCTGAAGTGTCTGTTTAAGTCTTTTGTCCATTTTTTGAACTGGTTGTGTCTTTTTTATCATTCTTTTGTAGGAGTTCTTCATACATTGTAGATACAATCCATCATTAGATATGTGTATTGCAAATATTTTCTCCTAGGCTATGGCTTGTTTTTTCCTTTTCTTAATAGTGTCTTTGGATAGGAAGAAGTATTCAATTTGGTGAAGTATAGCTTGCCAAGTTTTTCTTTATGTCCATGTTTTTGTGTCCTATGTAACAAATTATCGCCTACCCTACGTTTGCAAAGACATTCTCCTGTTTTCTTCTAGAAGCCTTATAGTTTTAGCCTTAACTTTGAGATTGGTTTTATGGATGGTGTGTAGCAGGAGTGGAGGTTTATTTTTTCCATATTTGCTCCACCTCTTTTTCAGTCTTTTTACAATTCATTCTGCTTCTGCCCATTTCTCCCATTTCTACTCACAATCCGGTTGCCAGTGCTGGGCAGGTATTTGTGCATCCTTGGCTCTGAGTGCTTCTCTCTCGTCGGCCACTCCTGTCACCTGCACTTCTGTCTCTCTTCTCCCAGGAGCCTTTTCAGCTCCTTCCTCTTTGTCTCTATAGTTTCCGCTTCTGGCTCTCTCTATACCTATGTTATTTCAGTGTCCTACCTTCTTTCTGAATATTTTTTTTTCTCTCTCTCCCCTTTGCCATAGAAATTAGGTAGCCTTTCTTGGTAAATAAATGTCTCCTTGCCTCGGGCACTGGTCTAGTCCTCTGCCCTCACTCCTGGCTCCCGGGGGCCTCCTTTCTGTGCACACGGCACAGTCCTCACCCCCTCCCTGGGTGAGCTGCAGCCACTCACGGTCAGGCATGGGGGCAAACACCGGACAGTCAGTCGGCCTCACCTTCTTGTTCAGATTCCTGGTTACATTCATTTGTGGTTTCTTGAGTCCTTAATTCATCATCTGGGTCATGAGTTGAATCTTCTTCCCTTGTGTCCATCTGCTCCCCGTCACCGAGATGCTCTGGGAGTCCAGGTCCTGTCAGGGTTATCCCTAGATCACATTAGAAATCTTAAAGACTTTCTTTCCCCTTCCCCTCATGACGAACCTCTTTTGGTCTTTACTAATAACTATCATGAATCCCTCCATCCACCCTATTCTCAGTCCCACCACCCACAGTAGTAGACGAGTCTCTAATATATTTTGATAGACTTTGTACTATCAATGTACATTTTATACTTTTAATGACTTGCCTCTATTCAAAAGAATATTGTTAAAATAGATCCAATTTTTATCTAAATGTATTAATACATTTTAAAAATATGTAGTAGCCTACGTATAAATCCAAATGAAATCACAGTATTAATGATATTTCATAAGGCTGTTTATATTCTTGGGGTTTTTCTTACCATGGTCATTTCCAAGGACAATCAACATTTAATAATTAAATAAATGTATTGTAGACCATCGGTTTAAGGATGGAGAACCTTTCGTGGGCCTGAAGGTTGTTTCTGTCACAGCTTCTCTATTCTGGGAAATAATTTTCTCCTCAGTGGGTGTCTGAGGTGAAAAATCTCAGAATTTAGAGCCCGGCTTAAATGCCTAGTTGTTGGAGTCAGATATACGTTATAATAATAGTAAGCAGACGCTAGTTTAGTTACTTTGTGCCACAAATTTTTATAAGTGCTTCACATACATCATTTAATTCCCTCAATAACCTTATTATTATATCTATACATTTATAGAAGAGGAAACTGACACACAGAGAAATTAAGTAATTTTCCCAAATAAGAGGGTATTAGAGCAAAGCTCTGAAGCCAGGCTTTGGGGCCTTGGAATCCTTGCTCTTAACTGGTAGGACTGAGAGTGCTTGAGTCCTAGGTGGACCAATTCCTACTCGTGTGACCTTGCCCAAATCACACAATATCCCCCATGCCCCAGTTCCGTCTCCTGAAAAACAGAAATAACAAACCCCTTATAATAGGATGGTTATGAGGATTAAGATGCTACTTGTATAGAGATATCTGGGTTATAGTAACTTATTAGGAAATCATAATATTCAGTATTAATGTTATAACTGAATTATTAATAATATGAACAAAAGGATGATTGAAAAGCTAGAGATGGTAGTCATGTTACAAACATGTACAAAAGTACATGTTGATACGTGAGCATTAAGTGAGCTGGTCCATATGCTAAGTGGCCGGCGAAAGGCAGGTACGGTTTCTAGAGTTACTGTTAGCGTTAGTACTGCCTTCATTCCCTCCTCTCCTCTCATTTCCTTTTCTTTTTCCTCTCGTTCTTTTCCACACAGCACTACTTCCACATTCTCTTCTGCATGTAATTATTGCTCACTCTATTTCTGTCTTTCTCTCTTTTCTGTTATTATGAGTAACACTTAAACAGCCCCTTCGTCTGACATGCCAAAGACTTCCTCTTTGGAATTGTCACGTGGGACCATAACCCTGACCCTCTCCCAGATCCACTGAGTGCCTGACTCACAATTACTGTGGTCAGTTCGCCCCTTAACCCTGGCTCACAGTGGCACTGAAGTGTTCTCTCCTGGGTGTGCTCCATCTTCCTGGTTGTCACACCTGCCTGGCAACACTCTTGGATTCTGAGTCTGGCTGGTGAGTTAAGAACCCATACAAAACGCCACTGCTCTGCCTGCTCTGTCACCTCCTGCTTCCCTTCCCCATGATCACAATCACCACTCAGGAGTTTGGTCCTCTGATTGCTAATCTCTTTTCCTCTTAGAAGATGAGAAAACAAGTTTTTAGCAAAGCATAATTACTTCCTTCCTGGTGTGACTCGATACTGAGTATCTCCTGCATCTCTTCTTCGTGGATTTCATAATAGAAGTCACCAATCACTGAGAAGAGGAAGGAAAAGGACAATTAGAGACCCAAACCGTGACCATGGGCTGCATCTCACAATTGTACATCCAGGTGCATCTCTACTCCTGTGGCTCAGTGGAACTGTCCAGCCCTCGGGGCTCCCTGGGCTTCAGTGGGTCCCCAATAGCTTCTGACTCGATGTTACTCCTGGAATGTGACAGCCATTCCGTGCAGAGATGCACCTCTCAAGATTTAAGTAAGGATGGACAGTGGAAAAGTTGTAAATACTGCTTAATCTTCCTTTAAAATGAGCAGAGAACAGTGAAAGCCAATTTCTAATAAGTAATAAATGTGGAGAGTGTTTTGTAAACTACATGCAACTAGGAACAGGGAAGAAGCAGAGGGCTTTCCACTGGAGAAGGTAATGGTTATAGAGAAATAGACCTACATTTTAAAAAAGAAGAAGAAAAAGAAGAGCAGAAAGAAAGCCTCAACAGCTTTTAAGGATAGAGATGGGGGTTGGGGGAAGAAGGAAGAAAGGAAGGAAGGATGGAAGGTGGGATCTTTGGTTTCATTGGGTAGGGAAGATGATCTGGCTACAAGAAACAGCAGTGAAGAGGAATTAGCACTTCCCCATGTGGGAAGGGTGGGGAGAGATCCAGGAAACAAATGAAAAACACTTTCTGAAAGGCACAAACAGGACGTGACTATACCACAGCTGTAAAAATGACAATGATGCAGGTAACCAGTCCAGGGCACCAGCGGCTTCAGAGCTGCATCAGGATGACCCAGTAAACACAGACGGAGAAGCAAGGCTCACATGACATGAGGAAAAACACCCAGGAAATATAGAAAGATGCCACCTAAGGACTGATGAGCTGGGGGCAGTGGCACATGCCTGTAGTCCCAGCTACTAGGGAGGCTGAGGCAGGAGGATCGCTTGAGCCCAGGAGTTTGAGTGCAGCCTGGGCAACAATAGCAAGACTCTGTCTCTAAAAAATAAAAATAAAATAATAATAATAAAAAAAGGACTGATGAGGGAGCTCATCTCCTGGGGGCAATACCCACTGGGGCGGGGGGTAGTAGAAGGGGGTGAATAGAGCACCTATGGGAGCAATCGATGCTTTTTCCACCCCAAGGACACACTGATCTCATGTCCAGGCACAATCTGGAGGAGGGCAGGGGGGAGCTGCGTGGGTCAGCGGTCTACAGAACAGAAGGGAAGCCCCGAGTGCAGCCGTCTCAGTGCAAGTTGGGGGCTTCTCAGCACAAGATGAAGGTGGGGAAGGGGCAGCAGGGAGGTGGTAGGCGGAACCCACAGCTCCCACCTCTTCAGCTTTGGGCTGCTGCTCTGCAGCTCGCGTGAACTTCAGGGTCTGCGAGGCGGCAGCGACTGCCCAGGACAGGTTGGTGGCTGTGCCAGCCCAGGCAGTGGACAGCGCTGTCCAGCCGCCATGACCCTGGGTGCCTGCCAGCCAAGCACAGGGAGTGCTGGAAACTCAGAATCAGCTTCCAAACCCTCCCTCCCACACTCTGCAATTCAACCACGTGATTCTAAAAGCCAACCCCACCCGATTTCCAGCTTTGTAGCTTTCACACGCTGTTCCTCCTCGGGGCACAGGTATGCCCAGGGCTTCCCTCCTGACTTCTCCATTCTTCATTTGGAGAAGCAAGTTGACACAGGAATGCACTGAACAATAAATTTTCTAATACAAAGAAAATCTTTTTATCTATGAGCCTGTCTGTAAGTATCAGAGTGGGCTTCCTCCTTTCCTAAGAAAGGGCATGATTCATGCCTTTCCCCAAAAAAGTACAGACTTCAATCCTACGTTTTGCAGCACCAAAATCAGGTCCTGGCTGAGTAACCATTTGTGGGATTACTTGGTTAATGTCAGTCACTCTCACCATATCATAGTAAGGATTTTATTTTTATTTTTACTTTTTTAGAGACAAGCTCTCACTCTGTAGCCCCAGAGTGGAGTGCAGTGGCCCAGTATAAGTAAGCTCCATAAGGACACAGGTCACATGTGTTTTCCTCACCATTGTACTTCCCCTGTGCCTGGTATGAAGTATTTGTCAAATATTAATGAAGAGCAAATGGATAGTCAGTGAATGAAATGGACTTGAATCCCCAAAAGCTGTTGAGAGCTATAGTTACCATTTTGGAAGCTTCTGAAAATCTCGTTTAAATCAGGGTAGGTCTTCAGGTGAACGTTGCTGAACACTGTTTCCAGAAGTGACAGGTCAAATGTCTTCTCCAGTTCACTGAGGACATCATATATCACTCTTGCCACTGGGACCAGGTTTCTACAAGCTTCTTGAAAATTCTTAAAAATATTGAATGGAGAATTATGTAGGTATGGATTTATGGGTTATAAAACACTCTTAGAACATTTGTTTTCTTCTGAAATACTAGAATTTCACTTATATTTGGATGACTTTTTAAATGTCCTCCACCACAAAAATAGACTCTAATTTTGTGAACCTGGCCCTCTGACATTGCTGTACACTAGGGAGGAGAGAGTAATTTTAAATAATAAATGTGGGTTTGAGGTTGAATGTTGTTTGGGGCTTTGAGAGACTGGCTGGGGTGTTTCAGGAGTGGCCCCAACAGGTCATGAGAGGCTGTTCTGCTTTATGGACAAAAACTGCTGCCAGGATTGGCCCAGCCTGCTGGGCTCCAGGAGACCAGGCAACCAACCTCCCTGCCATGAACCTGGCCCAAGGGCAAAGAAAATTCACAAAGCCAAGGACAAGGCTCATCCTCAGCATCCCTAGGGGAGTCCACTGCTGACATTTACTTGCATTCTAGGGCTTCAGAAATGTCCGAAGAGCAAGAAATGATTTGAAGAGAGAGTAGCAAGCATCTGCTTCAAAATCTATCCTACAGTGACACAACTTCCCTGTGAGTTTCAAAAATCTCAGTGTTTCAAATAGGTGGCCTTTGCAATGGATCGCTGCCTGGCTCACTTGTTTATTTTAATTTTAGCTTCCATTATATGTTGTACAAGTGTACCCAAGATGCTCTGCACCTACGCAGCACTCCCATTCCCTGTCCTGCACGGCTCCATCGCCGTGCCCCTCCCAACATTTACTACAAGAGAAGGAATGCTTTCCATTACAGGATGGTGAGGGTCCCCGTTCGCAGGAGGCCCTTCAGCCTGTTCACTAAGTAAACTAAAAATAAAATCCTAAGGCCCCCACTGACTGAACAGACCCCCTCTTGGCCAATAGAACCCCAGAAAAACCCTAAAACTGAGTTTCCAGCCATGCTGGGAAGGGAGGTCAGACACACCTCCTTATACCCCTTCCCTTTTGGAGTTTAGACACAAAAACTGAACAGCATTAATGTTAAAATAGAGACCATAAGACAGACAGAATAGACTCTTTGTGGCAATAGGACACCAAATTATAAACGGGACCTAAGGCCACGTGAGGCAAAGGTTAAGCCACATCTGCAACCCACCAATTTGCTTAACAGATCACTTTGAGTATATTGTGGCTAGCTCTGTGATTAGCAGGCTTCCTTATCTTAACGTAAAACATTCCTTTCTACTGACTCCAAACTTTTAGACAAAACTTTATTTCTTTAACTAATTACAAATTAAACAATCTCTGAATCCACCTATAAGCTGTATGCTACCCGCTTCAAGGTGTCCTACCTTTGGGACCAAACCAATGTGTGTACCTTCCATGTATTGATTAATGATTTTACCTGAAATTCCTGTCTCCCTAAAATGTATACAAGCAAACTGTGACCTGAACACCTCAGGGCCTTTTAGACTGTGCTTCCCCAGGCCACAGTTCCTCATATTTGGCTCAGAACAAACCTCTTTAAATTATTTTACAGAGTTTGATTTTTTCCATTAACAGTTGCATCCTAAAGTTTGGGATAATAGAGTGTGGGCCTGGTTTACCATCGTGAGGAAATCTCACTTACTTCAAACATCTGCTCAGAGATGAAGGAGCGATCTCGGAGGCTCATAAGGAAAGGAAATGGCTTTGTTATTGCACTTGCAATCTCCACCTTATTTTCTTTGAAGTGCCTGAAAATGAGCTCAGGGCAATTCTGCTCCTCTACGTTGATATCTTCTATGTTCTGGCTGTGTTTGTCCATCCTAAGAAACAAGGACACAATGTGGAAATAAATATTGAGTTTCCAAGAGGTGTGTGGTGGCCAGAAGATTTGAGACATGAATGATGATCAATGAAGAGCCAACATGGGTAAAATAAGTTACCCATCCTTGTGAGGATACTAGAGTAAATGGAATTTATTTATTTTGGGAAAAATCAAGGGTGGAATAGAGTAAAACAGTGAGCTTAAGAAAGATCAGTACATAGACAGGAAAAGATTCACCCTGTTCCAATCAAACTATTATAAAGAGACCTCCACCTGAACTCTCTAGGAAAAACGTTTAATTTAAAAATGTTAAAATGGGCCAGGCATGTTGGCTCATGCCTTTAATCCCAGCATTTTGGGAGGCTGAGGTGGGAGGACTGCTTGAGGCCAGGAGTTCAAGACCAGCCTGGGCAACAGAGACCCCATCTTTACAGAAATTTTAAAAATTAGCCAGGCATAGTGGTACATAACTGTTCTCCTAACTACTCAAGAGGCTGAGGTGGGAGGATTACTAAAGCCTGGGAATTTCAGGTTGCAGTGAGCTATGATCACACCACTGTGCTCCAGACAGAGTAAGACCCCTTCTCTAAAGCAATTTTTTAAGTGTTAATATCTGTACAAGAATTGATATTATTACTGTGATAGTTTAATTTTATGTGTAAACTTGAAGAGTGTCTTTGGATAAGACTAATACATAAATTGGTAAATTCTGAGTAAGGCAGATTGCCTTCCATAGTGTAGATGGGCTTTATTCGATCATTCAAAGGCCTGAGTAGAACAAAAAGACCAGCCTCCCCAAGGAAGAGAGAATACTCTAGCCAACTGCATTCAGACTGCAACTGCACCATTGGCTCTCCTGGGTCTCCAGCCTGCTACACTACAGACTGTGGACTCGCCAGCCTCCATAACTGCATGAGCCAATCCCTTATGACAAATCTATTTCCACATGTATATACACATCCTATTGGTTCTGTTTCTCTGAAGAACTCTAATAAAAAACTTTGTAACTTACAGAGAAAGAAATAAAAAACTGACTGATATATTACAAAACCTACCACTGAACTGCAAGTCTTCTTAGTTAACATAAAGAGAAGAAATTTCAGGAAGACGCAGTGGAGATATACCTCACCCATCTGTAACTGCAGAGGAAGGAATGGCATTTTGCATCATAAAATTGGTTCAAGATGCTTATATGGTAAGGTTTGAATTAATAAGTCAAAAGAATGTCACTCTTTTTCTCTGATCCAATATGGAGACTTGTGTGAATATTCAAAACTAGGACACGTTGCTCTACGTCTAAACTTGCCTGTGGAGGTGATATATGGAGACCTCTAAGACCTCTGGATTTCAGACCTTCAGGTCATGCCTGGGAAAAGTAATTTTAAAATTCACAAGGGTTTGTAATTCTGATTCTTACTTGATAAATTATTCCCTGTGCTAATAAGGCCTTAACAAATTTCTCTGACTTACAGAAATTTTTTATCCTACTATAATAGGGTCATTGAGACATTCCCATTCCCCAAACATTCATGAGAATAAACTAAAATACCATTTCTCCATTGAATTCCTTTTAAAAAGAAAAAGGCTTCTGGTTAAAGATGGTTGATTGAAGATGAGTATTTTTCTCCTCTCTCACTAGAGTGTCCCCTAATGAAAGTAAAGGAATTAACGGTATAATAACAAAGAGAAAGGAATTAAGTGACCAATTTAAACCAAAGTCTGAAAGAGAAAAAGTGGTCAGAGGAGCACCAATTTCTTTTGCAAGTGGAGGATCCTCCCAGAAGTCAGAGAAGGATCCAGTGTGTCCGGCAGACTCCTAGAGAGGTAGTGGCAGTTAGGAGGGAGATATAAAAATAAAAACTGAGTAATTATTTGAAAGGCAAAATACAAAACAATCTTCTCTCCAACACAGAGCACCTACATTCAAGTAGGAGAACTGGAAGGTTCTTAAGAAAAATGCAAATGATTCAGAGAAAAGGCCTTCACCTTCAGGCACTTGAAATTCCCCCATCAAATCCCATAGTTTGCAAGCCCATCTCATTAAATGGAGTTCCAAGTTAGCTTGTCAGCCCCTCACCCATAAGTATAAACAAAATACAACAGACCACAGACATTTGTGGAAACCTACAACATGAAGGAGTAGAATCAAGATGAGCAAGGGGCAAAAAATTACCCCAGCAGAAATAGAGATGTTGCTGGGAACTGAAGAGACTTTCTAAAAAAATAAATACTATCATACAGACATGAGAATATATGGTGCCCAAAATGCCACGCAGAAAAGAAACAATCAGAAAATAAGACAAACAGACTGGAAATTTAAAATGCTTGCTGAAATTAAAAAAAAATGTTAACTAAAATGGTTATAAAATTAAAAGGAGAGAATGTCCCAGAACATAAGGAGGGCAAACCCTAAAGAGAAAAATAAGTAAATTTGAAATCCTGAATGTCTAAAAGACTTATGCAAATAGGCAAGACGGCTGACTAGAGACATTGCTTGCCTGATTGTCTTGGAGGGAAGGAGGGGTTTTCAGATAAAGGAGAAGGGAACATGAGCATAGCACAAGTGTACTCCAGAGGAAGACATGCTGGAGCCAGCCAGGGACTTCACAAAAAGAAATTGCAAAGCAGATCAGGAAGAGGAAAAAATATATATCAGCAAAGATCAACCCAAGAGAAGCTCAGAGTGGTAAGTGGGGGTTTTATTTCTCCATTCCACACACCTTTGGTAATCAGCAGGCTACTGAGTTGTTTGGAAGACTGTCCACCCTCATGAGCCACTGTGGAGAGGGTGGTAAGCAGCCCTCAACTTGAACTTCCAACAACAAGCTGGGGAACGTTCCTCCACCCCACACAAAGATAATCCAGCACTGGCTTGAACTGTGGCTATCACAGGGGAATGGGTTAAAATAGAAGAGCTATTTTATAGGCTCTCAGTGTACCCACCACTCCCCTGATGAGTCAACATTCCAGAGTGGGTGACAAAATCTCAATCTAGGGTCCTCCCGTAAATCAGTCCTCCCTAACTAAACAGGGGAATTTCCAGCAAAGGAAAACAAGTGCCCTGCAAGTCTACTAACCCACAGCCAACAGAATAGGAGCCAGATGAGAAGACACCAGCATAAAAGCCCTGGCAACATGAAAAAACATTATGTTCCTCCAAGGGAACACAACAGAGCTACAATAGTGGACTCTCCCACAAGGAAATTGCTGAAATGACAGAAATGGAATTCAGAATCTGGATGGCAAGTAAGATGAATGGAATGGAAGAGAAGGTTGAAAACCAACAAAAAGTAACCAAAAAATA
Source organism: Eulemur rufifrons (assembly GCF_041146395.1). Taxonomy (NCBI): domain Eukaryota; kingdom Metazoa; phylum Chordata; class Mammalia; order Primates; family Lemuridae; genus Eulemur; species Eulemur rufifrons. The sequence continues at coordinate 8,642,333 of NC_090983.1, forward strand.
TTTCAGGAAATCAATGAAAAGTTGCTAAAGAGCTAGACAACATACGAAAGGATAAAATAGAACTTAAAGAAATGAAAGAGTCATTTAGAGAATTTCAAAACACAGCAGAAAGCTTCAACAATAGAATAAACCAAGGAGAAGGAAGAATCTCAGAGCTTGAAGACAAGGCTCTTGAGATAATCCAGTCTTCAAAGAGGAACAGAAGATTATTAAAAAAAAAAAAAAAGTCTGAGCAATCACGAAAGAGATATGGGACTATGTGAAATGAACTAACATTCAAATTATAGGTATCTCTGAGAGAGAACCAGAAAGCTAAAAGCATGGGAAATCTATTTGAGTGAATATTCAGGAAAAATTCCTGAATATCATCAGAGATTCAGACATCCAGATACAAGTTGGTCATTGAACATTGAGAAGATTCATAGCAAACAGGACATCTTCAAGACACACAGTCATCAACCTGACCAAAGTCAAAATGAAGTAGAGAATTCTGCAAGCAGCAAGACAAAAGCAACAAATAATCTACAAAGTAAAACCCATCAGGTTAACTGCAGACTTCTCAGTGGAAACCTTACAAGCCAGGAGGGATTGGGCCCCATATTCAATCTTCTTTAAAAGAACAACTGCCAGCCTAGAATTTTATATCCTGCAAAGCTAAGTTTCAGAAGTGATGGAGAAACTAAATCATTTCCAGACAAGCAAATACTGAGAGAATTTGCCATAACCAGACCTAAACTGCAGGAAATACTCAGAACAGCATTATATAATACATGAATCAGCACAACAGATACCCACTGGTGTAAAATCAACCCCCAAAAAACCCTAAAACTCGCAACTCTTATAAAACAATACCACAAGCAATAAGGTACTATGCAACATAATGAACAGATAAACATCCCACATATCAATTCTGTGATTTAATATAAATGGTCTAAATGATCCTCTCAAAAGACATACGCTGGCTGAATGGAGAAAAAAAAAAAAAAAACCCAAGCATTTTCTATCTCCAGGAAACACAGCTAAACCACAGGGACACACACAGACTCAACATGAAAGTATGGAAAAAAAAATCTACACAGATGGAAATAAAAGGAGAGCAAGTGTAGCCATTCTCATATTAGCTAAAGACTAGAATTTTATATCCTGCAAAACTAAGTTTCACAATTGATGGAGAAATTAAGTCTTTTCCAGACAAGCAAACACTGAGGGAATTTGCCATGACCAGACCTGCCAACAACAGAAAACAAAGACAAAGAGGGTCACTATATAATGGTAAAGGGAGCAATTGAACAAGAAGACATAACAATCCTAAATACATATGTACTCAACACAGGAGCTTCTAAATACATAAAGCAAATTTTACGCTAGCTAAACAAGGAAATAAACAGCACCATCATAACTGTGGGGGACTTCAACATGCCACTGTCAGAGCTTGACAAATCATCAAAGCAGAAAATAAATAAATAAACAATGGACTTAAACTGGACTGTAAATCAAAAGAATCTAACAGACATTTACAGAACATCTATCCAAAAACTACTGAATATATTGTCTTCTCATCAACACAAGTGACATTCTCCAAGACTGATCATATCTTAGCACATAAAACAGGTCTCACCAAATTAAAAAAATTGAAATCATACTAAGTACCTTCTCAGACCACAGTGGAATAAAACTAGAGAAAAACTCACAAGAGAAAAACTTAAACCTACACAAAGTCATAAAAATTAAACAATCTTCTTCTGAATGATTATTGGGTGAAGAATGAAATTAAGATGGAAATCAAAACATTCTTTGAACTGAACAACAAAGGTGACGCAAGCTATCAAAATCTATGAGATTCAGCAAAAGCATTCCTCAGGGGAAAATTCATGGCCTTAAATGCTTACATCAAAAAGACTGATCACAAATTAACAACACTATGTCACATTTCAAAGAACTAGAAAAGGGAGAGCAAACCAAACACAAATCCAGCAGAGGAAAAGAAATAATAAAGGTCAGAGCAGAACTAAATGAAATGGAAAACAAATAATACAAAAGATCAATGAAACAAAAAGTTGGTTTTTTGAAGAGATAAACAAAATAGACAGACCTCTTGCTATAATAACCAGGAACAGAAGAGAAAGGACCAAAATCAGCTCAATCACAAATGAAAAAGGAGTCATTACAACTGATACCACAGAAACACAAAACATCATCCATGGATACTACAAAAATCTCTATGCATATAAACTAGAAAACATAGAGGAAATGGACAAATTCCTGAAAACACACAACCTCCCAAGGCCCAAACAGGAAGAAAGAGAACACCTGAACAGACCAATAGCAAGCAATGAGATCAAAGCAGTAATAGAAAACTTCCCAAAAACAACAACAAAAAAGCCCTGGACCAGATGGATTGACAGCTGAATTCTACCAGACCTGAAAAGAAGAGTTGGTACCCATACTACAGAAATTATTCCATAATATTGAGAAGGAGTGAATGCTCCCCAACTCATTCTATGAAGCCAGTATCACCTTGACACCAAAGCCAAGAAAGGACACACACAGAAAAGAAAACTACAGAACAATATCCCTTATGAACATAAATGCAAAAACCCTCAATAAAATACTAGCAAACCAAATTCAATAGCACATCAAGAAAATAATCCACCATGATCAAGTGGGCTTCATTCCACAGATGCAAATACGGTTCAACATAAGTAAATCAATAAATGTGATTCACCACATAAACAGAAGCAAAAACAAAGACCGTGTGATCATCTCGATGGATTCAGAAAAAGCATTTGACAAAATCCTACACCCTTTAATGACAAAAATCCTCAACAAACTAGGCATAGAAGGAACATAACTCAAAATTATAAAAGCCATATATGACAAACCCACAGCCAACATCATATTAAATGGGGAAAAGTTGAAAACATTTCCCTTAAGAACTGGAACAAAACAAGGGTGTCCACTGTCAGCACTTCCCTTCAACATAGTGCTGGAAGTCCTAGCCAGAACAATCAGGCAAGAGAAAGAAATAAAGTGTATCCAAACCAAGAGAAAGCAGGTCAAACTATCACTTTTTGCCTACAATATGATATTGTATCTAGAAAACCCCAAAGACTCCACCAAGAGAATCCTGGAATTGATAAATAAATTCAGCAAAGTCTCAGGATACAAAATCATGCAAATAAATCAGTAACATTTCTATATACCAATAACAATCAAGCTGAGAGTCAAACTAAGGATCCAATACCATTCACAATAGCTACAAAGAAAATAAAATACCTATGAAGATACTTAACCAATGAGGTGAAAGATCTCTACAAGGAGAACTATGAAACCCTGAGGAATGAAATTACAGAGGGCACAAACAAATGGAAAAACATATCATGCTCATGGATGGGTAGAATCAACAATGTTAAAATGTCCATACCACCAAAAGTGATTTACAGATTCCATGAAATCCACATCAAAATACTAATGTCATACTTCACAGATCTAGAAAAAATAATTCTATCCTTTGTTTGGAAGTCAAAAAGAGTCCAAATAGCTAAAGAAATCTTAAGCAAAAAGAACAAATGTAGGCATCACAACACCAGACTTCAAACTATACTACAAGGCTACAGTAACCAAAACAGTATGGTATTTGGTACAAAAATAGACACATAGACCAATGGAACAAAATAGAGAACCCAGATATAAAACCACCTACCTGCAGACAACTGATCTTTGACAAAGCAGACAACAACATACACTGGGGAAATAAGCCCTATTCAATAAATGGGGCTGGGGAAATTGAATAGCCACATGCAGAAGAATGAAACAGTATCCATATCTCTCACCACTCCACTCATAAAAATTAATTCAAGATGGATAAAAGACATAAATGTAAGGCATGACACCATAAGAATTCTAGAGGAAAATGTAGGAAAAACTCTTTTAGATATTGGCCTAGAATTTATGACTAAGACCCCAATGGCAATCACAGCAACAACAAAAATAAATAAATGGGATTTGATTATAAAGCTTCTGCACAATAAAGGAAGTAATCAACAAAGCAAATAGACAAACTATAGAATGGGAGAAAATATTTACAAGTTATACATCCAATAAAGGACTAATATCTAGAATCTACAAAGAACTCAAGAAAATCAGCAATAAAAAAGCATACATGGCTGGGCGCCGTGGCTCACGCCTGTAATCCTAGCACTCTGGGAGGCCGAGGCGGGTGGATCGCTCAAGGTCAGGAGTTCGAGACCAGCCTGAGCAAGAGCGAGACCCCATCTCTACTAAAAATAGAAAGAAATTATCTGGCCAACTAAAATATATATAGAAAAAATTAGCCGGGCATGGTGGCGCATGCCTGTAGTCCCAGCTACTTGGGAGGCTGAGGCAGTAGGATCGCTTAAGTCCAGGAGTTTGAGGTTGCTGTGAGCTAGGCTGACACCACGGCACTCACTCTAGCCCGGGCAACAAAGCAAGACTCTGCCTCAAAAAAAAAAAAAAAAGCATACAACCCCATTAAAAAGTGGGCAAAGACATAAACAGAAGCTTTTCAAAAAAGATAGATAAATGGCCAATAAACATATAAAAAATGCTCAATGTCACTAATCATAAGGGAAATGCAAATTAAAACCACAATGAGATATTGCCTTACCCCTGTTAGAATGGCTGTTTTTAAAAGTCCGAAAACAATAGATGCTGGCATGGATAGAGAGAGAAAAGAACGCTTATACATTGTTGGTGGTACTGCAGTTAGTACAACCTCTAAGAAAAACAGTATGGAGATTCCTCAAAGAACTAAAAATAGACCTACCATTCAATCTAGCAATCCCACTACTGGGTATCTACCCAAAGGAAAAGAAGTCTTTTTATCAAAAAGGTACCTGCACTCTAATGTTTACTGCAGCACAATTCACAATTGCAAAGATGTGAAATCAACCCAAATGCCCATCAATTCATGAGATTAATAAAATGTGGTATATGTATACCATGGAGTACTACTCAGCCATAAAAAGGAAGAATTAATGCCTTTTGAAACAATTTGAATGGAACTGGAAATCATTCTCCTAAGTGAAGTATCTCAAGAATAAAAAGACAAACACCACATGTACTCACTATTAAATTGGAACAAACTGATTAGCACACGTGCACAGAGGGAAGAAAAACTCAGTGGAAATCAAGTGGCGTGGAAGGCACCTACCTAATGGGTACAATGAACACTATTTGGGTGATGGGCACACTTATAGCTGTGACTCAAACATTACAAAAGCCATCCATGTAACCAAAAACATTTGTACCCCCCTAATATTATGAAATAAAAATAAAATAGTTATTCAAGTCCAGGTCTAGGGGTAAAAGGAAATGACTGAAAAATATATACACCCTGTTCAATTATTCATGTATGAAGGCAGAATCAATATTAGATGTACAAAGAGTCTGGGCACAGTGGCTCATGCCTGTAATCCTAGCACTCTGGGAGGCCGAGGCAGGAAGATCACTTGAGGCCAGGAGTTTGAGACCAGGCTGAACAAGAGCGAGACCCCCATCTCTACAAAAAATCAAAAAATTAGCTGGGCATGGTAGCATTCAGCTGTAGTCCCAGTTACTTGGGAGGCTGAGGCAGGATATTGAGCCAGGAGTTTGAGTTTGCAGTGAGCTATGATGACACCACTGCACTTTAGCCCCAGAGACAGAGTGAGACTCTCTCAAGAAAGACTCAGAAAATATTCCACTCATGCACCCTCTGTGTTGGGCACACAGTTTTCAATGTTCTTTCCTTCTGGGCAAAGGTAAGATTGACCTCCCTAGCCCCTTGAAGTAACTGTTCTTCTGGAAGAAGAATTCATAGCTAGCACCTGGTTAGACATGTTCTCTGTTCCTCAGTGGCTGTCATTTCAGATGGTGGCTGCTCTCCAGCCAGAGATAGAGTACAGGGTGAAGGTCCTCTGAAGCAGAGGCCGAATGACCCACTGAGATTTGGGAGTTGTTTGTTCCTGTAGAATAATCTACTCCATTTTTACTGTCACATGGTCTGGGAACAATTATTTGATGATTTGCTACAATAACAGAACCAAGAAATCAATACCAGCAAAGCTCTGCTGGGAAAGAACTGGAAAGCATCACTAACAGATGGTTGATTGAAGACAAGGTGTGGAGGTGATGTATGGATTTAAATACTCATGTCTAAACGTTGTAAATTATTTTAGAACAGTGATTCTCAAGTGTGGTTTAGGGACCCTCTGGGATTATGGAAGACCCTTTCAGGTGTCACTCAGGTAAAACTATTTTCATAATATGTTATTTGCCCTATTTCTCTCCCATTCTCTCATGAATATACAATGGAATATTCCAGAGGCTAAATGGCCCATAATATCACAACAGATTGAATGCAGAAACAGATAGGAGAGTCCAGCTGTCTTCTACTGAGCCCGATGTCAAAGAGATTTATAAAAATGTAAAGCAATGCTAATCTTCTTACTAATTTATTTCTATTTTGGAAAGTTTTATTATTTTTTATAAGAATATGTCCTTTATATTAGCAGGTAATAAGTTCATTATTATTTCTAAGTGAATAAATAAATATTTTTAAATATTCAAACCTTTAATTTCTAATATGGTAAATACCAGTAGATATAATCCAATAAACAAAAGCCAGCTCTTGTGGAGTTCTCAATAATTTTTAAGAATATAAAAGTATCCAGAAGCCAAAATATTTGAGAAGCACTGTTCTAGAGAGAATATATAGCACCTATAATAATAAAATTATAATAATTTCAATCTTAAACTTTTAATTATATTTAAAATATTTTAAGTGAGTGGTGTTTGTGCCTACATGGTTCTGGACTGGCTTATAAATAAGGGAGTGCTCATAAATTAATTAAATAAATCCAAATGGGTCACATGAATTTAGTAATCTAAAGTAAATAAACTGGTTTATTTAGAAAAGTATTATTGATAAAGTAAGAGTAAAAATGTTTTTAAATTGTCAGCATACATTTTTTGCCTAGGCTTTACAGGACATTTTTATGTTCTTAAGATGTCAGAGTTTGACACAAAGGTTATAAAACTATGAACTCAGCCAAAGACAAAAGACTGTGTTTCATGATTTTTGATAAGTAAGGTAAATTTAATACTGTTGGTCTAATGACAGTAGCTAAATCTCCTGAGTTACCAACAAAAATACCTATGTGTTTAACTTAAAGGATCTTAATTAGGTCAAAATGTAGACCTGCCTAAACAAAAAATAAGTGTCAGCAAATTAGAATAAATAAAATGCCAAGTAAATAGAGCACAAAAACAGAAACTTACGGTCAGAGGTTTATGAAAATATTTTGGTTTTGATCTTTTAATCCTAACTGCAAATACAGTTTTTTCTACAGATATTAACAGTACTGTTAAGGATTCAAAGCTGTCCTAGAAGTTGTAGTTACAAAAGTCTAAATTGGAAGCTTTAGTTTTCCCTTGGTCTTGTCCATTTTTTGTCCTAATCTATAAAAGCTTGCCAGTTATGTGTACATTACGTTGCTATAACAAAGTATTCACCTAGGAAAAAAAATTCCTGAACTGTTAATTTTTATACAATAATTTATTTTAAGATAAAAAGTGAATGATTGTTAAAATCCAAAGAGAATCCCAAAACAGTCTTACTCTTTAGAAATATTGCATGTACTCAAGTTGACACCCAAGTTGAAAAAAGCTTTGAGACTATTAAGATTGTTTTTAAAACAGCTTAATCTTGATCCTCATGTAAAAAAAAATGTTACCACTTTGTGTCACTGTGAGATGCTAAGGATTGGTGCCTTTTCCGTCTACAGTCAGGTGATCTCATGTTGATGCGGTTCAGAAAACTCCCCTAAAATGAAGGCCTCAGAAGCAAAAGTTCTCTGACCCTGCCTTGTCCTCCTGCCTCTTGTTCTAATTCTTCCCTGAAGCTAGCCATAGAAATCAGAATCTCTCTTCCCCAAAGCAGGTCATAAAAGACAGAACCCCTTTTTCTGAAAGCTAGCCATTAAACCTAAAAGTATGCTATGTAAAAACTGGTCATAAAATTATTATCTGACCTACTTTGTTTTACTGTAAAACCCCCATTCCAGAAAGGGCCCTGTGCCACACCCAGAAGGAAGGAATGCACACTCAGAGAGGCCAGAGAGGATCTAGACAGAAAGGCCTTGCTGGGTTCCCCACTCAGCCTCTTAGCATTAGCTCGCACCCCTTTTGTCCAATCATGTTTCTGCATGGCTGTCCATATGCTGTTGGCCCTAAACATAAAAATGGACAATTTCCCCTGTATCTTTGAGTGTTCATTCTGGAGGCACCCATGTATAAGTTTGTAATTTTTTTCTCCTATTAAATAATCTGCTTCATGTCAGTAAATTTTTAGCAAATCTTTATGGGAACAGTGGCCTTTGCTCCCTACAGTTTGACTAAATTTTGGGGACCAGGGACACTTTGATCCCCACAGTGTCAATAGATTTTGTTTTGGGATGTGGTGTTTTGGAAGAATCTAATCAATTAACACCTTTGAACAAGATATATTTTAAAGCATCTACTATAGTTATAAAATTTAGAAATGATGTTATGTTATTTAAAATACCATGCCTTATTAAAATACTTGTGTTTGTTTTTCTTGGTAGAATTTATAAGTTTAAAAGTAGTAATTAAAACTATATTTGGGTCCCTGGTCTGTGTTATATATCTAATTTACAGGGTGTAAAAATGGTTAACAGAAAAATAACTTAAAATGATAACTGGTATCTAAGTGAACTGCTAAGATAAATAAATAAATTAGATAAATCAGGTAAATATAAATGAGATAAATACAAATGAAATTTTCATATAATTTAAAATCTTAAAGTCATGTTATGTTAAGAGGATGATCATGAAATTTCTGAGTCATTTATAAAATACTAAAACATTATTAAACATAAGTTTAAGTTTATATACCTTGACATCTTATTTTTATATTTAGGAGTGTTAATAAAATTGGGGACTGTTAACAGTTCAAAGTTACTTTAACTTCCTGGGTTTTTCTAAGAGTTGACATCATGATCAATATATGTAATTAAAACTACTAGATAAATGAGAAACAATTATATGTGAAAAATAAGATTTTTTTTAAATAAAAAGTTTATAAGACATGGAAATATTAATAGTTTTGTTAAAAAATTTGTGCCTAATTTATAGGTTTTAAAAAACTGTTTTAAAATTAAATAAGTAAATGATGATTAAAACTAAGTGGATATAAAAGCAAAAAATAAAGGTTAGAAAAGGTTTGTAAAAATTTTAACTTATGATCAAATTGATTAAAATTAGATGGATTTGTTTATAAGATTTTATTAAAATTAACTTTCACATTAATACACTAATAAAATGATAAAATTTGGTTTTCTCTTTTGAACTGGATTTTCATGTGATATTAATAGACATAATAAAAGAGTTTTTTGTTCACCTTTTGAATAAACTCCAAAAAGGGGTGGAAGCAGAGAGAAAGAGAGACAGATTCAGCCTGCCTAATCATTAACTGGTACTTCAGTCTGTCTATATTAGGTCTTATGCTTGTTTGAGAAACTGAGTCTCCTCTCTATCAAAGAATAAGATTTTTACATTTTAAAAATCTTTGAATTAGGCTGGTCCGATGGTAGTGGGTTATCAGAACTTATTAACATTAGTGTCACTAAAGTTGGTATTCAATCCCCCACTGCTAAATTTGACTGGCTTTAAAAAAAATAAAAAAATTAAAATTTAAAAAATCTTTAAATTATCAATTTGACTAAGTAAATGACTATAATTTTATAGTAACCTGAAATCTTATTTCATGACAACAAGTGTCTAATGACAGACAATTCATGACTTTTTGCTTCTTGAGTTTTCACTAAAATTTAAAGTTACTAAAAATGAGAATTCTAGTCAATATATGAGATTCTCTATATAAAGTGTTCCAAATAATATGTTTTTAATAAGAAAAAATTATAAAATAAGTGTAAAATGTATTCTTATGAAATATATATGTAGTTTTGTCTAATTCAGAGGTTATTTAAAGGTTGAATCAAAATCTGAATTTAGAAAGGAAATAAAGACAAAATAAAAAGTAACCTGTAAGAGAAAGACACATAAAAAGACAATGAATATAGAAATATATTTGTGATAAGAAAGGTTAAACAGAAAGGAAGGAGAATAATATTGTAGAGAAATATCTTGTAAGGAAATTTTTTTGTCCTAAACTGACTGGTTATTTAGGAAAAGGGAAAGTTAGGACAAAACAGAAAGCTTTAGATATGTTTATAGATGGTCCATGCAAGTTGGGATAAGGTTCATAAAAGGGAATTTATGAAGGAATTTTGTGTATGATCCAGTTGATTATAATTTAAAAATTTTTTTGGTTAAAGCAACAAAGTTTTCTTGAGATATTAATTTGCTCATAATGAAATTACATAATGTACCCATTTTAATTCTATAACCTGTTTCTTTTTTTTAATTGAAAAAAATTGCACTACAGAAGATTTTTCTTTACCTTTTCAGTAACTGGCCTAAAAGAAGCAAAGATTTTATGCTTTATCAAGATAATCCCTGTATTGTCTTTATTAGTTTTTTGACTAACTAGAAAAACTAAACTTTAAAAGGGTTAAGGTTTGCACCCATATAACTTCCTATGTTATCTTTAGAATCTTTTAATGACTATCACTCTTGGTTAAATAAATGACCATTATTTTATAGTGGCTTGTGATTCTACTTGAACAAGTGTTTCAAGTCTTTGCTATTTGACAAACTTTTCAAAACCCAAATTCTAAATCCAGCCTTTTGACCTCAAGCTAGCTTTTATATATTAGGGTCACTGAAAGTCTAAGAGAGGTATATTAGGCTTATTTGGCATGTTAAAACCATACAGGAAGCATGTCAAATGTGAAATGGTGTTTAACTTTCTTTGGATTTTATTTATATGAGCAGGTTACTAATATATGTTCCAATATTGTAAGATATTGATATGTCTTGTTATATGTTATCAGTATCTTCCACATACTGATTTATGATTTTTACCTGCAACTCCTGTCTTCCTAAAATGTATAAAACCAAACAGTAACCTGGTGGGCTCAGATGCATTTTCTCAGGACCTCTTGACACTAGGATCCCCAGGTCATTGGTCACTCATATTTGGCTCAGAATAAACCTTTTTGAATTATTTTGCAGAGTTTGGATTTTTTCTATTAATAGTATAAATGATCAAAATAGAATCTATAAGAGGCACAACAAAGATGAAATTATGTTAAAAATGGTAATAGTCAAAAGACACGTAAGTTTCATCAGGCAAATGCAAACAGGATAGAAAGCAAAATTCACAATACTTGTATTTTAAAAGTTAAGATTTAAGATAACTAGTGGACAAGCTTTCATTGTTGTTAAAAACATTTTACTTCCAATTCTTAACTTCTCAATTACATTTAAAAAAAAAAAAAGAACAAAGATATACGGAATGTACATTTAAAAAATTAGCCAAATTGATTTTTTAATAATTCTTAGTCTTAAACACACAAGAACATACCATATCTTTGCCCTGAAGTAATTTCAATAAATAATAATGAGAATCTGAACAGGTTACATACATGCTCTGGCTACAAGATATTACAATAAAACCAAAATTTTAAAACAAAAAGAAATTCATAGCCCTAGAAAAAAGAAAGCACCAGGCCCAGATAGTATCACTAATGAATTCTACCAAATATTTAAGGAAGAAACACTACCATTCTCCACAATCTCTTTCAGAAAATAAAAGCAAGGCAACACTCCCCAGCCCATTCTCTAAGGTCAGCATTACCCCACCCTCACCTCTCACTGCCACCCTTTCCTGCTTGGAGGCCATGGGCTGGCTGGACTTGGAGCTCTACTAGCTCATCTTCCCTTCCCTACAGAACATATGGAGGAGATGCGATGGCTGAGATACGCAGCCGGAACGATGGCGCTGGGTACTGAAGACCAGCCTGGTGCCATCACTGCTGCTGCTGGTAGCAAAAGCCAACACTTTCTTGGGGCTGCACCAGCCCCAAAAGTAGCCTTGGCTCAGAGTCCCAATTAGATGAGTTTCCATACACTTGTACGTTGTTTTAATTTTTATCAAGAAGAATGTACAGTCATCCCTTGGTATCCTGGGAGGATTGGTTGCAGGACCGCACCCCCCATGGATACCAAAATCTGAGGATGCTCAGTCTCTGGTATAAAATGATGTAGTATTTGCATGTAACCTGTGTACATCTTCCCATATACTTTAAATCATCTCTGGATTACTAATAATGCACAATGCAATGTAAATGCTATATAATTCGTAGTTGCATTGTATTTTTAAAATTTACATTATTTTTATTGTGGTGTTGTTATTTTTATTTCTTTATTTTTAAATATTTTTGATCCTTGGTTGGTTGAGTCCACAGATGCAGAATCTGTGGATATGGAGGGCTAACCGAATCAGTGTATTTGTCTTGCATTTTTCAAAGGTAATTTCCACCCTTCCCTAACCAGACGGGTAACACACCCCAAAATAGAAAAACACAAAACAACAGGCTCTCCCCATCTGCTTGCATCGGTGGTTGGGTCTCATCTACTTTCGCTTCCTCCTAGCAAATATCCAGAGATCCTGAAATGACTGCAGGGCTCAGGGCCACACGGGTGGGCTCAGAACATAAGTACACAGGCTGGAAAAGTGTGACAATAGACAGATATCTGATGTAGACTTTAGTTTTTCTAAAAAGATCTTTTTTTGGACAGAATCATCTTTTGGAGTGGGGATAAAGGAGGCCTGTGGGAGATAAGAGAGTTCAGAGGTCACGAGGAATCATCCCACCCTGCAGCAAAGCCTCGGACGGGCCACGCAGTTCAAGAGCACCAGCCTGGCCACCCAGGAGTCGCAAGGAATTAAGATGACGATGCGAAAAGGGTGGCCTTAAGTTCCCCAATAGCTAACTCACTTCTCCTGCAATTTAAAAAATCTGATTTTTCTTCATTGTTTATTTTTTTATGATCTCCTTCTACCGTACACCCGAGAAACACATGAAATGTGGACCTTACCAGAGATGGACAGGAGCAGAGACGATGACCTACCTGGAGCTGAGGTCGCGGCCTCCACCTGCCGTCTGCCCCTGCTGGCCCCACGGGAGCCTGAGGTTGGCCGGGGGTCCTGCCCTGTGTGATCTGCACCGCTTCTGTGCCTTCCCACAGCTCTACAGACAGCCTGCCGACTGGCCCATCCTTCAGCATGGTCAAAGGGGAAAGAAACTGAAAGTGCCTCAGGGCCTCACTTGGATGCCTGACACACTTGTCCTCCCTCCGCCCCATCTTACGACATCTCTTAGCTTAGGGAGGAGGAGCGAGGCCAGCCCCATGAGTCCACAGAAGACCCGGATGGCTCACTCATGCCTAGGGAAGAGGGTGGAAAAGTCCATTCGACTAAAACGGATCGAAGTTGTTTCGAGGTGAGGTGGCATCGTCTATACAGGGAGGAAGTGAACTCCATGTTTGTCCCTTCCCCTTGCTGAGGTGGCCGTGGGAGGACAAGGGAGAGCTGGACACTTTAAATCTTCTCTCAGGCTCCGGGTCTGGCCAGGCACCTCGGTGAGCCTGGGCAGGACAGACGGGGTGGGCCTAGTGTTCAGACACGGAGCTGGCGAGAGCCAAAATGCCTGGTGTTATAAAACCTGAGGATTTTCTTAGCATTTCTGGAAAGCAGCCAAAGGTAAGAGAAAACCCTCCCAACTCCTCCAATCAAAGGCAAAGTGTAGAGAATTTGGCAGAGAAGCCCAAGTGAGGTGCAACTCTAAGTTTCCTTGAATATGTGGGCACTTTACAACTGCAGCCAGGGGTGACTGGGGACAAACTGAGCATCAACCATTTCTCTGAAATCTTGAGAAGGGTGACAGGCTTCTCATTGGATGGATAAAGGGTTTGGAGCTGAGATCATCTAGACCTTGAAGTATAGAGTGATGCGGGAAGTTATATGCATTACATTTATGTTCGTATGCAAGTTTTTCACTTACACCCAGCCCTCATTCTGTAAAGGATTTAAAACAATTTATAAAAACATGCCCTATCCGTATAAAGTTGAAAGACAAAGAAATAAGAGCAAAGGGCAGGCTGGGCACGGTGGCTCCCATATGTAATCCTAGCACTCTGGGAGGCTGAGGCGGGAGGATTGCTTGAGGTCAGGAGTTCGAGACCAGCCTGAGCAAGAGCGAGACCTTGTCTCTACCAAAAATAGAAAGAAATTATATGGAAAGCTAAAAATATATATATAGAAAAATTAGCTGGGCATGGTGGTGCATGCCTGTAGTCCCAGCTACTCGGGAGGCTGAGGCAGAAGGATTGCTTGAGCCCGGCAGTTTGAGGTTGCTGTGAGCTAGGCTGACGCCATGGCACTCTAACCCAGGCAATAGACCGAGACTCTGTCTCAAAAAAATAAATAAATAAAAAATAAAAGAGCAAAGGGCAAATAGAATAGGTAAATAAAACCAGAGGACTAGAAATGCAGGCAGAACAATGGGTTGAAGACAGACAGGCAGTGAATCGGAGCCGGATACTGGTAGAACCCAGGCCCAGCAGCAGGGCAGTGCTGAGGGTCGGGAGGCCAGAGGCAAAGCAGTGCTCTTCCAAAGTATGTGCCACCTAATCCCACCGCCTCTGGCTCAGTATACATATGATAGGAAATTTGCATACATAAGTTTGCAAAATATAGAGGGCACCCTCTGCCCACTTCTGCTTTCTTTCTCCCAAAGGAGCAAATACCAATCTGGTTGGGACAGACTCCAGGACATTAACGAGGACATCTTTTCCAGTGGGCAGGGTCACTGTGCCTACCATGTCATACACATGCATGGGTGTCTCTCTCTGTCTCTGTCTCTGGGACAGAGGGGCCAATAAGCTGAGCTTCTGTTAGGCACAGCTGTCCTCTGCTGCTGGCCTCCGTGGGGCATGGCAGCCCCAAGAAGGCCTGGCACAGATCACGCCAACCTGCTCTGGCGTCCCCTCTCTCTCCTTTCTCTGCCCCTAAGCAGTAGGCAGACCCAGGCCACTACTGTGCTGGGCATTTCTGAAACTGTGCCAGCTTCTTTTGCTTATAAGCACAAGAAAGTCTTTGGTGTTCCTCAGCTGACTGGCAGTAAGACTGGGACTCAGGGGTGTTCCTGCCAAGTTTACTAGAAAGATCTACTTGGCAACATCATGCGTCAGCCCAGATAACACGAACCTGGAATTTCAGCTCCTATTTGTCATGGCCTTGTTTTTCCCTGTGTTCACTGCAGAGTCTCTCCTAGATAAGGGTGCCTGGGCCAACACTATGTAGGACCATCAGACCATCCCTGGTCCCTAATGTCTTCCTTTACTGCCATATGACCAGGGGGGCCCGGAAAGCTCCAGCCTGCCTCCTTACTCTGTTCTCCCAGCCAGAGTTAGGCCAAGTAGGTGACAATCCCCAAAGGCAAGTCGATGCTTTTATTCTATCTGAAAGATTTCTCTCCCTTTTGCTAAGTGCACTAGGATCTGATGCCTGGAATTGGAGAGTGAATTGTACATAGTCTCGATCGCAATCCAGCATTATAATGTAATTTTCCAACTTTCCCTTGCTTGCCGAAGTCTACCAAATTCTTTGAACACTAATGGGATGTTCACTACTTTATGTCCAATTATGTCAGATAACCGATCCCAGATTAATTGTATTTTCTTGAAGATCTGTTGCCTACAATTCAGTCTCTGGTTCCCAATTTTTTATCAGTCAGGACTTGGAGGTACCGAGTAACCAGAACCAGCTCCAGGTAACTCAGGGAGAAAGTCAATTTCTTAGAAGTACATTGGGTAACTCACGGAATTTACAGGAAAACTGAAAGACTAGGCTAAGAAAATAGGCAGCCCTGGCAGTAAGATCTCCAGCCCCGGCCATACCCTCGGCCTAAGTACATGGGTGTGGCGAGGGATTTGGCAAGTGTGTTCTTTCCATCCTAATTAGAAAGGAGGACCAGAAACAGTGCACGTTCTCAAGTGACAGGTAAAAATATTATTAATATTTACAGTTTTGTCTCGGGGTTATATTAACTCACTTGCCATTTGTCATAATATAGTTCAAAGAGATCTGTACCACCTGGACAGCACATAGAGTATCACACTGATTGATCACACTGATTGATTACGCTGGTGACATCATGCTGATCAGACAGGATGAGCAAGAGGTGGCCAGCACATCTGCTAAAGAGGAATGAATTACTGTCCTGCAACAGGGCTGAATCTCAAATGCATTATAATGAGCGAAAAAAGCCATACACTGCAAAGTGCATACCCTATATTGCCATGCATATAAAACTTTTAATACAGGCAAAACTAGTCTGTAGTAATAGAAAGCAGATCAGTGGCTGTCTGGTGCTGGGGTTAAGGGCGGGGGTTATCTGCAAAGGGCACAGGGGACTTTCTGGGGTGATGGAAATGGTCTATATCTTGATTGGGGTAGGATTACATTTGGTAAAATTCACCAAAATGTACACTTAAGATAAATTAATTTTATATCTCAATAAAATTGAGCTAAAAAAGAATTAGACATAATTTTAGTACTCTCATTTCATGTATCATTAATGCAGTGTATTAACAGGTGAGGTTTTCCCATTAGTACTGTATTCTTGAGCATGTATTGCTTAGAATAAGCATCTTTCATCCTTATTCACGTCTTTTTTCATGTAATGATTTTTACTTGATCTGACACTGACATTATTTTCCCATTCCTGTTTTTTTTATTTTTATTCATTGATTGATTGCATTTTACTGATATATCTTTAAATAGCTCTGAAGGAAGAAGTTCTTGCTGCCAGGCTCCTGGGATGCGCGTGAAGGGGTTTCTCAGGTGATGTGGAGGGGCTTCGGGTAAGTGAAATGTGACATTTGCATAAAGGAGTCTTAGAATCCCTCAGCACGGCTACCCCCTGCATCTTGCAGTGCGCGTGTTACAGGGCTAAGGCACCCTGCATCTTGCAGTGCGCGTGTTACAGGGCTAAGGCACCGATGCCCACCCTCCCCAGCTGTGAGCATCCCATTGTCTCCTTGCCTGTTACCCCGTCGTCGTGGCCTACGGAGCCAGACCTGTTGCTCTGTACATACTTGGGTGGGATGTGCTGTGTTTGCAGCTCCATGGGAAGCAAAGAAGGCAGGTTAACCTTGGTTTCAAGGCTTCTTAAGCCTTAGAACCATGTTTCCCATCTTTTTTTCTGAGGAGTTTGTGGGTGGCCTGCTAGGGAGAACTCACTGGACAAGCAAATTTGAGAATTATTGATTTAATCTTTCATCGTAAACAGATCGCTATAGTTTAGAATTCCTCATAGATCCTACCTGCCAATGAACATCAGAGATCTTTAAAAGGGGCCTGCAGAAGCAGGTGCTCCTGCCTGCCGGTGAGCTGCTGCCCTGGCCCTGGCTCTGCCTCCGTCCGGCTTCCACGGGCTCCTGGCTGCCAGCGGCCTGCCCCGCCAGCTCGCAGCCCTGTCCTGCCCGGACGTCCGCCTACCAGTGCGGGGCGGCGGGAGCCCCAGGAGCCCCGGGAGCCTCGGAGGTGGCGGGCTGGAGGCACAGCGCTGCCTTCGGCTTCCTGCTGGGTCGGCTGGGCCGGGCTCGCTCCGCGCTCGGGGCGGGGACGCTTTCACTTTTCTTTCCTCTGAAGCCTGGCCCCTTACCGTGTGTGTCAGCGCACAGACTTCCTGTTTGCCCGCGGGCATCTCTCTGTAATTCTCCCAGTCTTCCGGGAGTGACCTCGGGTCCCATCCCTCGAACCTGGAAAGGGGCAGGAACAAATCCAGCGTCCAGGTGAGTTTCTGCCTCCTCCGCCGCTTTACCCCTCGCTCTTGGTGATCGGAGCTTTTCTAATTAATTCCCTGGCCGCAGCTACAGGGTGGAACTCAACTATTTAAACTCCGAGGCTCTCTCTTTGTAAAATAGTGTTTTCCAACGAGGCAGGGAGGTGTGGGGGACTTATTAGGAGACTGTTGAAAGGGAGGACATTGACACACTCCACTCGACATGGGGAACCTGAGGCCTTAAGGCCACACAAGGCCTTCTAGGTTCTTAAGTGCGACCTTTTAACTGAATCCAAATTTTACAGAACAAATCCTTTTATTAAAAGGGGTGCAGCAGAGAAAGATGAAGCTTTTCTTGCCTCCTTTGGTGCTTAAAAAAGGACAATCTTGAAATTATTGTGAATGGAAGTGAGATTTGCCTCTACCCTGTCTTAAGTTCTGATCCTACACTCTGCCCACAATAGGAACTCATTCGTTATCCATTGTGCAAGTAACCAGAGGTAGTTGGGAAGCTGGTGTGAAAGAAGAAATAAGAAGAGTACATTTAATTTCCTCTCTACTATATCATGAACTTTTAATATATTTTCTCTAAGCACCTTCATGATCATTCCCTTGCAATAAATTACTAGAAGTGGGAATTCAAAGAAATACATATTTGGGAGCATTTGACACTGACTACTAAATTAGTTTCCAGAACGTTTGGATCTGTTTATATTTCCACTTGCAATGGCTGGAATTATTGCTATTATTTTCTATGTTGGCCAGTTTGATAGGCAATCTGCTATCAAATTGTCTTTATTTGCACTTTCTGATTACTGGCCAGTTAACACGTGCTTCATATATTCATTGAGCATTTAGCTTATTCTTTCACTGATTGCCTGTTCGTGTCTTGTCCTTTTTTTTCTACTTGAATGCTTGTCTTTTGCTTATCCCTTTGTAAGATCCCTTTACATAATAAAAACCTGAACACTGTCACGTATGAGACATGGTATCTTACACAGTGAAAAATGGGACTTTATAGTGTCAGACAAGCTCCGCTTTGCTGCTGAACATGTTGGTCTGGTGGCTTAACCTGTCTGTGCCTTACATTCATCTTTGGGAATCATAACGGATGAAGAATGAGGATTCTGTTGTGTAATGAATCATCCTAAATGGAGCACCAGGGCCCCTTCCTCTTCTTAGCAAATGTTGATTTTGGCTTTCTCTGACTACACTGATCTTTGCAATATATATCGTGAATAGGAGATTTTTCTCGTATCTGTTCTCTATCTTCCGGAATTTCCTCACCCCAGCAGACTCCCAGTGGCATCTTTTTTTGTCTCCAGTACTGTTGTGGATTATTCTTTTCATGGCATTTTTTTCTTAAAAGATTTTGGAATGAGGAGAAAGAGACTGGGGTGCTCAATCTGCCACTAGGATTCAATCCCTGGAAATATTATAGTTGTTAATTACAGTTTAATTTTCTGTTTGACACAATATGAAATTGGAAAAATGGGATCCACGTTTGCTTGGTTGTTTAAAAGTTTCAAAGTGATTGAATTTTTTGTTAGTACTTCTCCTTTCCTGACAATGTGTCAAGAATGTCATCTGTAAATTTTCTGCCAATTATAACCTGTTGATATTTTCTCATGATCCATATACAGTCAATTTTACAAATGTTGCCTAGGCATGGGAAAAGGCACATGTCTGTTCTGAGATATGAAATGAATTCATCAAACAAGTCAGCTAAGTTGCCTTTACTAAGATGCTTTTCACATCCCTCGTGCCTTTATTTGTGTTTGGCTCATTTGTATTGAAGATTGTGAGTGTTTTATTAAAGTTTCTAAATATTATCAGGTTTCCATGCCTCTACCCAGTTTTGGGTGGTCTCTTTTCGTGAGCATTGCTAGTTAATGGCTCAAGCTGCAGCCCAGGCCATCTTGTTTAACTCAGCTCAATGTGGCCACAGAACACAAGCTTAAGACTATAAGCCTGCAATCAAGAATTTGGAGTTTATTCCCAACTCTGCCACTCTCAAGTTGTGCAACCTAGGGCAAGCTGTCAAACCTCTCTCCGTGTCAGTGTCCTCAACAGTACAAATGGGTGCAACCATAGAAACCATCTTGCAAGGGTTTTCTAAAGATCAACAAGGTCTGGCACGTGGGAAGCACTCAATAAATATTAGCATTTTTAATATCTGCCTTAAAAAAAATATATCTGCCTTATGTTTACCTGCAGCCCCTTTGGGATTACAGCAGCATATTGTCACTCACTCCTGGCCTCCATTGTTGCTGGGAATTGTCATTGTTTCCTGCACCCTTTTAGGCAGATGTTGCCTTGTGGACTGCAAGGGATGCTTTGGGGACCGGAATGCCTGTCTTTGTTGCCCATTTAACGCAGAGAGCAGCTCCCCACACTCCTCAGGGTCTTTGCTTCTATTTCCTTATCATGCCTCTTTCCATAGGATGTTCACGGTGACCAGGGCCTTGGAAGAGGCTCTTTTTCAGCACTTCATCTACCAGAAGATGGAGATCGCCTATGCTATACACAAGCCATTTCCCTTCTTCGAAAGCCTCCGAGACAAATCTTTCATCACCAACAGAATGTACAAGGTGAGTCCTGTTGACCCCTTCCATGGCAGCCTAACCCCCTCAAGTATGCCTGACTACTGAGATCTCAAACCACAAACCACCAGGGCTTTTAGAGTTTGGAAGGCCCATCCCAGGAATGTTTGTTATCATAGAAGTTGGAGATGGCTGGGAGAAAGCGTGTAATAAGGGCTGTATTAGTTTCTAGGGTGTCATGGGGGCTGCCATGACAAACGGCTACAAACCAGGTAGCTTCAAACAACAGAAATTTATTCTCTTGCAGTTCTGGAGGCCAGAAGTCCAAAATCAAGGTGTTGACAGGGTTGGTTCCTTCTAGAGGCCCTGAGGAGAATCTGCTCCCTGCCTCTCCCCTAGCTTCTGGGGGCTGCTGGCAATCCTTGGTGTTCCCTGGCTGTTAGGCATATCACTCCGATCTCCGATCTCTTTCCATCTCTACATTGCCTTCTCTCTTTTGTGTCTCTTCTAAGGATGTTTGGATTTAGAGCCCACCCCAATCCAAGATGATCTCGCCTCAAGATCCTTAACATAATTACATCTGCAAGGGTCCTTTTTACAAATAAGTTCACATTCACAGGTTCTGAATGGGCAGATCTTTGGGGTGTGGGGGGGCCACCATTCTACCCACTACAGGCATCACCCCAATTTATAAGAGCTTATTTCTCACAGTTCATTCTCATGTGAGGCAGACAGGCACTGGGAGATATGCTCTGAGGATAAAAGTGGCTCTCTTTTTATATAATTTTATGTTTTTTTAAGCATTTCTTGAGCCCCAGACCCAGAAAAGTGCCAACAGTAGTGGAACAGTCTTCCCCCAATCTTGGCCTGCTTGGCTCCAGCCCCTCTTCAGGTCACAGCCCAGGTGGGACTCCTCAGAGAGGTCTCCTTGACTCCCTCATCTAATTAAGACCCCCTCATTATTCTTTCATACCCATCTATACTTTCCCTCAACAACACTCCTCTCATTGTAATTGGGTATTTATTTGTGTTTATTGTTTAACGCCCATCTTCCCCACCTGACAGTGCCCGACCCTCTCAATATGGGTAGCACCATGTTGATCTTATCCGCTGCTGTGTACCCAAATTCTGGCTGACTGAGCCTAATCAGTGTTCAGTAAGGATTTTGCAATCAATTCTCTCCTGCCGTGTTTCTCCTTCTGTCCATCCCCTCAGCAAGAGGAATTCTCTGGATGACTTCCCCGTTCAGGCCATCTCAAGTCGGGGGCAGGGCGGGGGGGCATGCATGGAGGCTAACAAGCAATCACAGAATTGCCACTGTGACCACGGGTTAGAGCCATTGCTGAAGAATCCTGCCCAGAGCCTTAAAGATATAATAACACAGTAGCATATTTGACTCCACTTCCCTCTCTTAAAATTTCTCTCTTCCCTCAAATGTACCTAAAAGTAAGGCTTACAAAACAGACTTATTTTAAAGGCTAAATTATTTATTACTATGACTAGTCATTCAAATATATGTGAAGTTCCAAACCTAAACATGTGAAACTGTGACCTCTCTACCTTAGAGGATTTTATACATTTTCTGTTAAATTTCTTCTTAAAGGAGTAGCTTTCTTACAACTTAGACAACCACAAATGTATCATAAGTCTCCATTCAACTTCGTAATCATTTATAATAATCTTTCATCCATTTTTTAAGGAATCTCTGGAAGCCTGTAGTAATTTGGTCCCTGTATCCAGAGTGGTGCACAATGTTCTCACCAAGCTGGAGAAGACTTTCAGCCTGTCTCTTCTGGTGACGCTGTTCAGCGAAATTAACCTGCATGAATACCCCCGTCTGAAGACGATTTTCAAAAGCTTCAAGAGTGGTAAATACTTTTTGCATTTGAGAAGTTGCTATGATAAAAGTTCGGGTCTTTTCCCAGCCCTGTGGGATATGCATGTCCATCCCCTGCTTTCTCTCTGGGAAGGCCCGGGCCAACTTCCTCACAGGTGCAGCTGGAGGACCAAGCCCTTGTTAACTCCGACGCCAACTCTCGCAGAAGAGTTTCTAGAGGACACAGACATTTCTGTCTTACGTGTTCTACAAGTTTGGGGAAAATCCTACACTTTGGCATATTGGATGATGTCTAGGGAATACATAAGGTGACAGAAACGCAAAGTTATGGAGACAAGGTCTGGTGGAAGGATAAGGAGAGCCAGAGAGGAAGAGAAATAGATATTAAGAAGTATCTTTTTTCAGTGCATTGTTCCAAATACTTTATTTCATTATCTCATGTCCTCTTTAAGACAACCCTGTGAAGTCATTATTATAGCTCAGAAGTAACTTTCTCAAAGTTACTTGTCTGTTAAGAGGCAGAGCCAGGGGTCCAAACTGGGTCTCCTAATACCAGAGCCCAAGGTTTTAACCACTAGTCTAGACAAGGACAGCTGAAGGCAGACTATAAAGCCAGAGGAGGGAATAAAGGTAGCTGAAGAGGAAGGGAGAGAATCATGCACATAAACACAGAAAGAGAGTGCCTGAGAAAGAATGGAGAATGAATTACACAGAGAAAGAGAAGAGGTTGGATAAATAAAGGAGAAGAAAAAAGAGCAGTGACAGAGCTGGGAAGAAAGAAGCCAGGGTACGAGGGGGGGCAGTTAGGTGGGAGAAAAAACACTTTGGCCAAAGCGTATGTTCACTTACTTGAGAACAACAAGGGAAGGACCACCAGTTCACACTGGATGTGACATTTTCATTAATTCACCACTGTTGACAGCTCTACATCTGCTCTCTGACACTTCACCATCAAGAGGTTCCTCCCCAAAGGGAGGGATGATTCCTTGAACAGAGGGAAAAGCCCACCCCCAGGCACGGGCAGCTGCAGCATCAGGGTAGCACCAGGAGAAGCGTGGACTCAAAGGCTACGCTCAGTACATCTGAGAGCCACAGGGACCCACGTGCTCATGTGCCCCTGGCTGAGCTTCAGCATCTTCCTGGATCTGAAACTGTGACTTCATTCTGGATCTCTTTCCAAAATCCAGCCTTTTACTTTCCTCTTTCTGTTCACTGGTTGAGACAACTTGACTCCCTTTTTTTTTTTTTTTTTTTTTTTGAGACAGAGTCTCGCTCTTTTGTCCTGGCTAGAGTGCTGTGGCATCAGCCTTCTCATAGCAACCTCAAACTCCTGGGCTCAAGCAATCCTTCTGCTTCAGCCTCCCGAGTAGCTGGGACTACAGGCATGCACCACCATGCCTGGCTAATTTTTTCTATATACTTTTAGTTGTCTGGCTAATTTCTTTCTATTTTTTAGTAGAGACGGGGTCTCGCTCTTGCTCAGGCTGGTCTTGAACTCCTGACCTCTAGCGATCCTCTCGCCTGGGCCTCCCAGAGTGCTAGGATTACAGGCGTGAGCCACCAGAGACAACTTTACTTCTGAAATAAATGATGGAGAAGAATTGTAAGAGAAACCTGCCACTAGCCATGCAGGGGGACAGCATGTGGAAAGCCAAGGGCCTGGAGTATTGCAGGTGGGAGAGAATGCTGATGTGGCCAGATCATAGGGTGTGATAGAGGGTACAGACACTGGGTCTGCAGAAATGAGCAGAAACCAGAATACAAAGGTCTTGATACAACCTCACCCTGCTAATGAATTTTTATTTTCTTATTTGACCCATGGAGGTATAATATGTTCATTTATTAAAATACAGACCTCTATTAAAATTATAGCATGTACATCACTGACTAAATTCTATCCCTGGATACAAACTCAAACGCAACCTTATGTGCAAAACCACTTTGGTATTAGATCGGGGGTTAAATGCAGTTATTGCAGTACTGAATGCCCAAATCAAATAAATAAGACAGAAAGGGGCCACAAATGGATAATGATGACAATGCATCGGTTCTATGCACCGTGGGAAGAATGAACAACTCTATGTCCCCGTTCTATTGGAAGGCACATGTTAAGAAATTCCCATCCCCAAATAATTCTGAGTCTCCAGGGTGCTGATGTATGTTCCTTCACCAATCCCAGTTACCACTTCCTATGGACAGTGGAGCAGAGCCACACCGACCCTACTGGAAGTCCCAGCCGGCCCAGCCCAAGGGCACTCCCTCCAGACCCTGCCGCTGCTGCCCCCGCCGCCACCCGCTCCACGCAGCTGTCCGCTCCGTGTGTCCAAAGGCAGTGAGCCCGGGGCATCCTCGCAGCAAAGCAGTGAGATCCCGGGCGAACCACCCAGCTCTTCTGACCCTGCCGTGTCTCTCCCTGGACTCATCCAGGAAGGAAGGAGAGCTGCAGGTGAGAAACAGCCCCATCCAACACCTGTGCAGCCCAGCCTAGGGCACCTGCCCATACTACCTACAACCCCAGGGTCTCATCTTTTATTCGTCTGGTCCTTCCCTTGCACCCATCCACCCATACACAGCCCTTTTCAAGAAGGATTGTGAGCACTTCCTGGGGCCTGGGTAAGGCCTAGAGTCCAGAATACCTGCTTCCCACTGCTGGGACATCCCAACCTCTGCCCTTGGGCCTGGGTGCTCCGTCTGCTCCAGGCATTTTTACCATCCACCCTCCTCCCTGACACCCAGCCCTTGTACCTGTGATGAGTTTTCTTTCTCCCTCCAGTGACCAATGACAACTTAACACCCAAAATGAAAGAGGAAGAAAACTCACACGAGATGCCCAGCCCTCCCCCTGACACTGTGCAAGGTAACCTTGACTGGGGCTGACTTAGCTTAGCTCAAGGTGGTGTGAAGGGTGAACACACACCTGCCAACCAATGGGCTGTGGCAGGAACCCCGGGAAAAAGAATTGGGCTAAACAAAGAAAAAGAAGGGGGCCGATTCATTCACTGGGCAATGAAAACAAACCTATAATCAACACACTGCTCTGAATTCACGGTAAGGAGCAGCACTGCCCTGGCGACCCTCGCCTGATCCTCCCCCACCTGACCATGGGGGCCTTTCAGTTTCAGCCTTCTTCATTTTCATAGGGTTTGGATTCTAAGAGTAGTAGTATCAAAATTATTAGAAAAGATGATAAAATGTGTAAAGGTCTGCTGGGCCCAATATTTAGCTTCTAAAATTGTGTCATTTGTCCTCCCCAAACCATCACTATAATGGAGTTTGATTACATTAAATATTAGAGTGGCATATTATTGGGCATTGTCCAAAATGATATCATGGACTCTAAGCCCTCCAGTACTGAGAACAGGGGTCCTGTTTGATCCAAATTATGTTTCCTCCACTCTTCCAACACATACCTTCCAAAAAAGGTTGACATAATCAGGAAGCTAACAACAGCGGAAGATTCCATCTTCTAGCTTTTCAAGGGAAAACAATAAGTACCGTTATTAAATTAACAAGTGGCTAATTGAGAGTAAGTGGTAGTTCGTTCTCCCACTCTATCCCACCCTTGCCCCAGCCCTGTTGCTCAGTCACTCCGTCCTTCCTCCTCACTCTGGTCCCTGCTTGCTGGTCCTGGGACCTGTAACTCTTTTTCTTCCTCTGCTCAGTGTCCAGTGACAACCTGACCCCCCAAATAAAAGATGAAGAAGACCCTCAGGAGATGTCCTGCGCTCCCTCATGTCCTACGCCAGGTATCTTGATTTGGACGACTTAAGCTCGCCTTTGTTCTGTGTCTATCAAGAGGAAAAGCCTTTTAGATCTTCTCTGGACAGGGCTCTCCTCCTTGCTCTCAGCTGCTCACTCGGCCCAGCTTCTGGCCGCCCACCCAGCACTTGGGAGCTTGGACAGGTGGGAGACCCAAGCTCTGAATGGATAGAGTCCCTGGGGAGGGCAAAGGAGGCCAGTCTGGAAAAGGTAGACTTGGAGGGGGCCACTGATGATGAGGGACAGCAGCCCACCAGTACCTGCTAGGCCAGGACTCCAATGTCATTAAGTGTCTGCAAAGGGGGAACATCCATCTGCCACATCCATCCATCCCTGGGGGTTGTGGCAGGAACGCCAGAGGGAAAGCACAGGGAACTGAGTCAGGGCCGGACTCCTGGACTCAGCCATGGGGCTGAGGCCACTTCAATAAAGTAATGCTCAAAACTGTTCCGTCAAAATGCAAAGCAAACGAACAAAATCACTGTACGGCCCTAACGGGGAATGGATGCAGCAGACGTGGGTGGTTCTTCCTCGTCCCACCCTGACTATGTGAAACTTTCACTTTCAACTCTAGTCATTTCTATATTGTTTGGATTTTTAAGAGTAGATATTATTAAATTAATTTGAAAAGTAATAAATTATTTCAAGGGTCTAATGGCTGCTTGCCACCTGCCTCAGTTACCCGTTCCTGGGCAGCCAGAACTGGAGACAGATCTCAGCGCCGTGCAGATAAGGGGACTACGACCTTCTGTGAGATGGATCTTCTCAGTTATGGCTTCAAGTCCTGCTGTCTTTGTGCAGCAAAAACTAGCAGAATTTTGTTTGTATTTGCTGTGAACAGGTGCTAGCCAGTGCAGGCGACCTCCTGCTTTCTTCATACAGTCCTTGTGTACAGCAGTACAAAAGGCACTTGGCCTCGTTCACTATTTCTCAAGGTGCAATAATCATAGACAGAGCAGTTAAAATATCCATGTACAGACATCTAAACAGTAACACCTATTTGTCATATGACAAAGACATTCCTCTTCATCATGGCCCTGAGAATTCAATGTCACCACTTCCCATTGCTCTCAGCTTCATTCCCTGAGCAAGGGCTGCCAGGAGCCCTGGTACCTCTCTTCCATCCGATAAGAGAATCTCTCTAAACGGGTCAGACTGAGCCTGTGCTGTGGGGCAGTTGTCCCTTGGTCCGCTGTGACAGTCATACAGGCAACAATAACCACAGGTTGGTAGAACCAAGGCAGAGCCAGGAAACCCTCAGAGCTGGCAGATTCCCAGCCCTCGGTTACACCTCTGTAATTTTCCCATTGATTTCGCTTGGCACTTTCTCTTCAGCCTGTTCTGAGCTCTGAAATGAAATACATTTCTTTTGTCAGTGATAAGAGATGAATCTCTGGAACCAAATGACCCGAAAGAGCCCCAGGACGTATCCATCAGACCTTCAAACAAGAAACGTAAGAATTGCCTTTCTCCTCTAGATGTCAGAAAGGTGAATTCAGAGTTGCTTTCTGTTTTTCTGATCATTTCTTGTCATGAACACCCATGATGTCACTATAGTCACTCTGCCCATCATAGTTTGTTTCTGTAATTCCCGTTCACTGCACCTTCCTCGAAGGCCTTTATAAAAATTATAGGCAAATCAGAAAGTATTTAGGAACATCAAAATATGCATTTGTTGGACTTGCCTGTTCTGAAATCATTAATCTCCTGTATCCACAACTTCTTAGAGTGTTAGTTGCACCAACTTCTTGACTGAAAGTTGGTTCCCCAGAGAGGACACAGCTTCCTCCTTAGACATGACCGGGCATTCTCTGCCCTCTGTCACTCACACCTCATGGTGGGAGGCAGGGTGGATGCCCATCCCTTGCTACCCACTGTCCCCATCTAGTCACTTGCTCCCCATCCTCTCCTTTGGGACTTAGCCATTCAATTAAAACACTCCTTCTCATCACCACTGTCACCCATTGATTTCCCCATCACTCCCCAGCAGACCCCAAAGGCTGTTTTTCTGTAACCTCAAGTCCTGCCATCTTCCGAGATGCTGTCAAGGTACACATGGACAGCAGACAACCCATCCAAGACTCTGGCTTCTCGAACCCTTCTCATTTCCAGTGACTTTTTCCTCCACCAGTTCTTATCCCTCCATGCCCAAAGGCAATACATAGACCTCATCATTCAAACCTGGCTCAATTTCCCAAGAGTTCATTTAAGAATTCCCTTTTTTGACACCTATCCTTGAAGTTTGCTCCTTCTACAGCTATTGTTCAACCTCTGCTCTCTCCTTCTCATCCCAATCCTAAAAAAACTTCAGAACTATCCCTTTCTGTTTTCTCATTATTTGTTTTCTCTACAGCTGTCCTTCAGCCTAATTCGGATCACCAGTCCACTGGCCTTCCCCTCCTCCAGTCCACCATTTGCTGTTCTTCACGCCCCTCATTTCCAGCTTAGAGTCCAGCATCTATCATTTCAGTCATCGATGGCCATTTATCTTAACCTGCCTTTCCTCTTTGTCTTTTCCTAGAACTCTCTGGCAGATCTGGGAGGAACCTACTTATCTGCTTTCTGCACTCTGGATCTGAAAGCAGGCGATGCTGGACAGAGGCACATTGCAGGGCAGGGTGCACGCGCTGTGTCTTCCTGATTCCAGCACAAATGATCTCTCCAAGCTGTGTGACAATTCCACTTCCTACAGTGATCCTTTCAAATTTTGATCTCTGTTGTTCAAACCTCGGATCCCCCTTACCTCCTCCTTTTTGCTCAACAGCTGACTTTGCCATCTGCTTCATAGAAAGGTATCAGTTGTTTCCCACCGCCAGCCCTGCAACCCCTAACTGCACCTGCCTCCTCCTCTCCAGTTCTCTCTTTTTCTCTCGGGCAGTCTTTGCACCTCGCCTTACAGTATCCGGTGCCCAGCACAGCCGTCTCTCTCTCACACAAGGGTCTGCACTCAGCCAATGCCTAAGCCTATCGCAGCTCGTAAAAAATACTTCCCCTTGATCCTCATCTCACTTCAGTGCCTCAACAGCCCTCTCCTTCATTTCACAACCACTCTTGTAGAAATGAGTTACCTAAACTCCCCGTTTCCGCTTCTTTACTTCTCTCCCTCCTCCATCACTTTAGAGTTCCTTCTTCCCCAGTTACTCCACGAAGTAGCATCACCTAAGATCACCAGTGACCTCCTAGCTAATGAGGTTTGAAGACCAGAAGTAAAAGTTGAATATCATTGATATATAAGGTTGGCAGATCTATGTTTCTAACTATAAAAGATTATCTTTATCCCTTCTTCTTAGGAAATAAAAGAAAAAGATGTATCTGGGAACCTCGAAAAAGGAGACCTCAGAAAAAAAGGCTGCCAAGAGGTAAGATGAGGGTACAAGAGGAGGCTGGAGGCTGGAGATAGCTCATGCAGGGCTTGCAGGTCAAGGTGTGGGGGGTTGAATTTTATTCTAAATGCCACAGGAAGCCATTGAAGAGATTTAATCAGTGAAGTGACACAATCCTTCAAGTCCAATTTGGTTGCTATTTAAAGAGTGAATTGGAGATAGGGAAGAATGGAGGCAGGGCAGCAATTGGGGGCAGAAGCTGTGACAGTTACTGGCAGCCTGGATTCGGATCTGGCACTGGAGATGCAGAGAAGAAGGCCAATTCAAGATCAGTTTGGGAGGTAAAGTCGACAAGATTTGATAAATTATAAATTGGGAATGAGAAAAAAATCAAGGCTTACTCTTCAATGTCTGGCACGAGTGATTGAGTAAATGGTAATGCCCATTGCTGAAGGAAGATACAAATATATTTGGGGGAAAACATACATGGGAGGGTT
Source organism: Eulemur rufifrons (assembly GCF_041146395.1). Taxonomy (NCBI): domain Eukaryota; kingdom Metazoa; phylum Chordata; class Mammalia; order Primates; family Lemuridae; genus Eulemur; species Eulemur rufifrons. The sequence continues at coordinate 8,672,090 of NC_090983.1, forward strand.
CAATTTTTGACCTGTTCATTTACAGATTTCTGCTGGCCATCTACACAGCTGTGCCAGTTATGTGTTGGATCTGAGCTCTTACCCCACTTGCATTTATATGTTCTTTATATATGTATGAGTTGTGCAGAAACACAGGTACCTGGGTCAGGGAAAAGAATTCCTTACTGATGTTCACAACCAGCTCAACAGCCAGAGCAACACTGCAGCATTTGTCTCTCATACACAAACCCACCCTCCACCTAGACAAGACTACATGGCCATGGCCGTTTCTCCTCAGATGTTGCCACTTAATGGTTCAGGAGTCACGCTAGAAAAAATCAGGAAATAAGCCCCAGTGGTCTGGGATTTCCCCAAATTTATCTGGTTGACTTCAACAAGTGGTGCCTGGAGTGAAAGCAGGTGGTGATTTGGGGGGAGAAAAATAGGCATAATAAAAAGACATTTGAAAAAGTAGTATGTAAGGAAAAAGAAAAGAAAAAAAATTATAAAGAAATAGAAGTAAAGTGAGGTACAGGGGTACAGAGATCTCTTGAATGGGCGAGAGCTAGGGGCATGAAAAGGGAGGTTACTGACTGGGATAGGCGGGGGCTTACTGGGTACCCCAACTTAAACTATTCACAAATCACTACTTGGTCCAGGGACAGCCTCACCTGGGCAGGACACTCAAGAAAAGCTCCAAGTGGTGGATCAGGTGACTCAAAGGAAGGATGACGACACAACCTGCAACTTGAAGGTAGTGACAACGGCCCAAAAGACAAGAACTGAATGTGCCCAAGCGTCCAGATCAAAGGGTAAGGCTGATGAGGGAATCTACGTGGGAGGGTCTCTCCTGGAGCAGGTGCAGGGTTAGGTATTAACAGATCTGTAAGGTCAATAGAAGAAGGAGGGAGAAGTACAGAGAATGACGATGGGGTGTAACAAGAGGGACAAAGAGACAGCAAGGATCTAGTGCACCTAAGGAGTTTATGTTGAAGAAACAGATATGTTGACAGGGACAGCTGTGGCCCAGGGCAGCAGCTCTGAAGTCTTTGGTCTCAAAACTCCTTTATACTCTTAAAAATCATTGAGGACTCCAAGGAGCTCTTTTTTTATGTTGTTTATGTCTATATGTACTGTACTAGAAATTAAAACTAATAATTTTAAAGTATTTATTTATTAATTGATTTAAAAGTAACAAAAAGCCAATTACCCATTAACATAAGTAACATATTGTTTTATGAAAAATAAATGTATTTTCCAAAACAAAAAATAATTAGTGAAAAGAGTGACATCACTTTATATTTTTGCAAAGTTATTTTAATGTCTAGCTTCATACAAGAAGCTAGATGCTTATATCTGCTACTACATTCAATCAGTTGTGATATGTTGTTTTGGTTGAAAGTATAGGAAGAAAATCCAGCCTCACACAGATTTGTAGTTGAAAAGGGTCGAGTACTTTAAAAGTCTTTTTGAGATATCTGTGGATGTTGATCTTTAATACAACACCAAAATACAGTAAGTGGTAGTTTCTTAAACAGTAGTTGTAATGTAGAATCTGAAACCATATCAGTCAACTTTATGAAGTTACTCTGTTACAGTAAAATATATGATGCCATCTTGCATTTTGGATGGATCTTCTACTAATGTAAGATTTTATAATAGCACAGACATTTGGAAAATATCAGTTCACTAAATTATACAGTGTACTTGCAACTCAAACAATCACACAAGATTTTTTCTTGAGATAACATGGTATTTCAGGATGCAGCAGAAGTACTTTATATGTACTTCCAAGTTTTTCCATATAGAATATTAAAAAGATGTATACTCAAGGGTAGAAATGTAATACAATTAATAATTGTTACTGGCTCACCAAGAACATTCTTAAGTGAATCTGACTTTTTTTTTTTAAATGATGGTGAGCAGGTGACAGTGAAGAAAACAATGATTCCCGCTGACGTTTTGGGACACTGCTTTGATTTGTACTAAGGTACCAGCAGTCTTACCTGCCATTGCTCTTGCATGATGTGTGCAAAGGTCGAAATAGTGAAAAAGGCAAATAACATGTTATCATGAAAACAATTTTGACGTTGCAAATCTTCTGAAAGGGTTTCAGGGACTGCCCAGGAGCTGACAGACCTCACTTTGAGAGCGTCTGGCCCAGGGTCTCAGATCCTGCATCCCATCCTGCATGTCTCTATCAGGAGAGGAACCACTGCTGGCCAGCCTCGGTCTGCTCCTCCCCCAAGTGGCAGACGAGCACATTGACGGGAGCAGCACCAGGCTTCTTGGTAGATGCATTCTTAGGAGGGCAAGACCCGAAGCCTCCAGCCCGCAGCTCCAGAGTGTGCAAGGGCCTTCCTGAGTCTCTGGGAGATTCTTAGTGGAACTTCCCCGGGGGGCATTTACTGAAATCTCTTTTCTCAGAGATCAGTGATGGCACTTCAGAAATGAATACAGGAAAGAAGTCCCAGGAGACGCCTAGCACACCACCAAGGGTCACACAAGATAAAGATTAGGGATTGCTAAGTCTCAGAGTGCAGTCATCAGGAACCCAAATTCAGAGCTATTTCATTCTAAGCCAGTATTTCGCAACCTTTTTTTTTCTTTATCACTGTGCTAGAGAGCCTTTCTGAATTTTTTCCTAATCATGGCCCTCACCATGATATTTTAATACCACAACTATATGTCTATTTATGTAATATATGTGTGTGTGTGTGTAACCTGTACATTATAAGATTTTTTTCACCGCTCAGGAACCAATTTTGGCTCTACTGGGGGCAACATCACCACCACTGAGAATGCATGTCCTGATTATATTCTTGGACCCATGGATCAAGCTTTTTTCTAGGGTTCCCGTCTCCATATTTCTCATGTGACCTTTCTGGGAAAATTGGGAAGAGAACAGCTTGTCATAAACATGCATGTCATGCTGTGCCTGAGCATGTGCAACTGGCTGTGTTGTGAGCGTGTGCTGGTAAAATGGTGCATGTTAATTCACCACTCAGCATTGCCGCCATAGTTGACATTTCTGGAGTAAGCTGATACCACCATCCTTAGAGGGAAAAAAACAGCTCAATATTCTTCTCTTTGTTGGTGATATGATCATTGTGTCACAAATTCACAGAACCTTCACAAGACAATTGTGACTTTCAAATAACAATTATCTAAATTATTGCCAGGAAGAATGGGTTAAATTTTACAATCTTAAAATCTAAATGATCGTTTTTAAGTTTCTCCTACATTGCACTGAATTATATAGTAATATTTCAACTTTTCTGATGAATAATTGTATTTTGTTCTCACAACATCCCTTGGAGAAGGTTGAATGATTTAATACAATTTTACAGATGAGGAAATTAAGACACAGAAAGGATGAATTGGCTTGTCCAGGATCCCATGGATAGCAGCTCGCTGGCACAGGACTAGCATCCTGCTCCCTGAGGACTCTTTTCAGGAGCCATCATTTGCCATTAGAAAGGAAGGCACAGAAATAATATTGCCAAATGCTTGTCTGTTCACTATTGCCAGAGATGAGTGTGGTCACAAAAATGTAAAATTGGCTTATTCAGAAATTACTTTCTTTCTCATTACTTTCTAGATCCTATGGATAATGGAAATAAACTCTCTTTGGGAAAATCTTCCAGGAAAAAACCTAAGTGTAAAGAAGGTCTCTGTATTCTTTGGTCTCTATGGTTAAGCACAATTTGTTTAAATAATCACTTACTAATGGGCAGTTAGCTTATTTGCAATTTTTATATTAAAATAGAAATCAGGTTTATGTGTATTTTATCTTTGCACAACTTGTCCAGTAATTTCCTTAGAATTGATTTTTTAAACATGAGATTGTTTGGTTAGAGTCTGTATATCTTAAAGTGTGTACATATTACCAAATTGTCCCCCAGAAAATATAATGATTTATGTTCCCTTTAACAATATATGAGCACTCATTTTCTACATCCTCAACACTAGATGTGATAAAACTTTTTAAATATTTGGGCATCCTTGAAACTAAACCATGCATTTCTTTCATTATTAGTGATGTAAAGATGATTTCTAAATATTAATAAATGTGTCATCTTCTTTTCCTCTGGGAAGGAATCTCCTCCAAGCTCCCAAACATGAATCAGGACATGAGCCTCACTGCTGTGGACATTCCCGCAGTTTTTCTGCTTATTCCCAACATGGCTCAGCCTTGGGCTGTGAGCTGGGAAGGGACTCAGGTCTGCTGCCCTTCTCCTCCCCTGGCCTCTTCCTCCCCATCCCCCGCCCCGCTTCCTCCCTGGGCCGGAGGAAACTTTCTGTCATTTGCTGAGTGTTCAGTACCCGTAACTTCTGGGAAAACTTGACATTCAGACCTTCAAGCTTTTCTCTGGTGTGCAGAGGTAATTTTTGGAACTTAGAAATCCCCTTTTGCTCTCAACAAATTCTGTGTTTCAAGATTTTGTCTAAGGTCTCCAAAATGGCCTCACCGAGCAGTGGCATCTCAGTTCTAGCCAGCATCTGCCCTTGCCCTGAAACCTACTGATTGAATAGTCAGGGAAACCGTTACCACTTATAACAATGAAAAATATGTGCTTCTGATATTTCTAGAAGTTTAGTGCCTGTTATACGTTCATGCAACAAAGATAGATTGAGTGTAAGGGTGTGCTTATAGAGCTTGTACTCTAATTGAGATATCTATAATTAATAGACAAAAAGAGGAGTTGAAAGGAAAAAAAAAACAGGAAGACGTATGGTGAGTATTGTAAGTCTGGGGGAGAAAGAGAGATATACACAAGAAAAGAGAGAAGTAATTATAGAGAAATGGCAAGACAAAAGTGAGGTACAGAGATCTCCTGAAAGGGTAGGGGGCAATGAAAAGGGGGGTCACTAATTAGGGGACCCCAATTTAAACTATTCACAAATCACTGCTTGCTTGGTCCAGGGGCAACTTCACCTGGGAATGACATCCAAGAAAAGCTCCCAGGGGTGGGTCAGGTGACTCAAAGGAAGACGGACGACTCAACCTGCAGCTCAAAGATCATGACAAGGGCCCAAAGGGCAAGATCAAAGGGTAAGGCTGATGATGGAATCCGCCATTTGAATGGCTCAGTGTGGGAGGGTCTGTCCTGGAGCAGGTACAGGGTTGGGTACACATGTGAAGTTAATAGTAGAAGGAAGTAGAAGTACAGACAAGCGAGGACCTTTGGTGTCAGTGGTTGTTGGAAGGAGGAAGTGTGTTCTCAGGGTGCTGCTCACCTTGGCATTGCCATGAGGACTCACATGGCCACTCCCCAGTATCTGATGTTTTCATTTCTATCAACAGAGTCACCACTACTCTACTGAGCATGGGAGACTCATTTGATTCTGGCCGACTCAGTAATGAAAGTAGCACCAATCCTCAAAGTGGACACATCTTCAGCATTATCTCTTAATGGTTCATCTCTAGAAGTGAAGTTGCTTGGTCATCGAGTCTGCATATTTAAAATTAGCACATGTTGATTGTGAAATTGCCAAAATTATTGTCAGTTACTCTCCCATTAACATCGTATGTACACCCTTTTCCCTGCACCTTCAGCAGCTTTAGAAATAACAGGATTGTTCTGTTTGCCAAACGTAAAGGCAAAGAATGATATCCCGCTGGTGTTTTCCTTTGAATTTCTTTGCACTATGTAGATGATTAAACACGCCGTGGTATGTTGTATTCCTGTTACCCGATATTCCGGTGCCCCACCTCCTCAGAAGGGTATACGGCCCTGCCCTGTGGACTCAGGAGTGCCCATGTGACTTGACTTAGCCAAAAACACATGGACCAAAGTGAGAGAGTCACTTTCAGGCCAAAGCTTTAAGGGGCCTACATGTCTTCTTTCCCTGTGTCCCAAGACCAGCCATGTGCTAGACAGAGGCTGCTCTGTCACCAGGAGCCAGGATTGTTGGTGATGTGGGGCTGAGCTTCAACTAATGTGTGATGAACACGTAGCATGAGGGAAAAGTCGACCTTTGTTGTTGTAAACCAGAACTCGGCAAACTTTTTCCCACAAGGGCCAGAAGATAAGTAGTTTAGGCTTTGCTGGCCATACGGTCTCTATCACAAATACTCAACTCTCCCTTTGTATCGTAAAAGCAGCCAGAGACACAACAAATGGGAATCAATGCATTCCAATAAAACTTTATTTACAAAAACAGGCAGCAGGCCAATTTGGCCCTCAGGCCATACTTTGGTGACAGCTGTAATAAACTGATGAGATTTGGGAAGATCATGGATTACCACAGCCTTATCTAGCCTAGCTTTATTAATTTACATGTTTTTTAAATAAATGTGTCATTATTAGAATTTTTTCTTTTGAGGTTCACCTATTCATATTTGCCCATTTTTATATAGTACTAGTCATTTTTTTGTTTAATCAGTAAGGGAAATAAACTATTATATTTGCTGCCATTTTTCTTATTTTGTTTTTGTCATTTAACGTACTTGAGAAATTTATGGTTGTGGAGACATTTTTTTAATAGACAAATCAGTTTATCTTCAGCAGTGTGGTTTACGCCAGAGTTTCTCAACACGGCATTATTGACTTTGGGGGCTGAATAACTCGTTGCTATGGAGGCCACGCTGTGCATCCTGGGGCCTTTAGCAGCATCCCTGGCCCCGCCCCCCGCCCACTAGAGGCCAGAGCACCTGCCTCCCAATCTTGCTTCTCAGATAAAAAAATTTCCAAACATTGCAACATATCCCCCGGGAGCAGAATCACCCAGCACTGACCACTGCTTTACGCTCTGTCCTTGTTCCCTAGAAAGCCCTTTCTGTGTGATATTTATAATGCTATGTTGGCCCCTCGATCAGCACTTTCACGTTCCATGGTTTCAGTTACCCACGTTCAAACATGGTTCGAAAACATTAAATGGTAAATTTCAGAAATAAACAATTCATAAGTTTAAAATTGCACACTCTTCTGCATAGCGTGATAAAATCTTACACTGTCCTTCTCCATCCCACTCAGGGTGTGAATCATCCCTTTGTCCAGCGTCTCCACGCTGTGTACACTGCCTGTTAGTTGCTTGGTAGCCGTCTTGGTTATCAAATAAAAAAAATATAGTCTGCATAGCCACAGTCCCCAACCTTTTTGGTACCCAGGACCAGTTTCATGGAAAGCAATTTTTCCACAGGTTGGGGGGGTCGGGGGATAGAGGGAGGGCATCATTGTCTCAGCTCCACCTCAGATCATCAGGCATGAGATTCCCACAAGGAGCGCGCACCCTACAGCCCTCGCACGCCCAGTTTGCAGCAGTTCACAGTAGGGTTCGAGCTCCTATGGGAAGCTGCCTCTGCCACTGGTCTGACAGGAGGCAGAGCTTATGCGGTGATGTGAGCAATGGGGAGCGGCTGTAAATACAGACGAAGCTTTGCTCACTCACCGGCTACTCATCTCGTGCTGTGTGGCCCGGTTCCTAACAGGCCATGGACCCTACTGGTCCAGGGCCCAGGGGTTGGGGACCCCAGCTGTACAGGGCTCATACCATCTGCAGTTTCAGGCATCCACTGGGGGACTTGGGACATGTCCCCCGCAGATTAGGGGTGAATCTCATACATCCCTTTATTTACTTCTAGTATTTATGTTAAATATGGATACATAATTAGTGAAAATTTGGCTTCTGTAATATTTTTAGCCTTCCTATCTGTAAACATGAACGTGCTATTTTTCCTTAGTCAGTGCTATCATTTTCCTTTCACAGGGACTCAGATATAGCTTCTCTCTCTAAACTGGTAGAAAGACAGGAAAAATTACTCTAAAATTGTTGACATATGAGGCTTGTAAATCTATGCTTATAGCTATAAGTGATTATTAATTTTTTTAAAACAAGAAAAGGAAGAAAGGTATCTGTTCAAGTTTGAAAACAAGATTTCAGAAAAATATTGGCCAGAGGGGTAAGCAGGCCATGAAGCTCCCCCTCCGGCTCCCGGAGCCCTGGCCCCTGCTGAAGGCTCCACCCTCCCTCTCCTCCTCTTTCCCTTCCACCGTCTTTGTCCTTCTCCTAGGTTCTTGTCCACCCCCAGGAGGGGCCAGCCAAACAGCGGTGCATCAGTACTGCCGCCTAACCTACTCTCTCAGCGCCCGGTGGCTATTTCCACACTTGGAATGATTCTTTAACACAGAGCTGTACAAAGACCCAAAAATGATTAAGGGAGATCACCGAACCCATAAGTCAAGTCCCGATATAAACTTCTACTTCCTCCCTTGTAGGAATTAAAGGAAACCCTTATCCAAGCACAGAACGCCTGTGTTCTCCTTTCTCCTCCTGTGTTGGTTGGGCGCTGGGAGCTGGGCTCTGCCGTCCAGGCTGGGTTTGCTCCTGCCCTGTCCCCCTGCACTCTCAGGCCCCTTTGCATCGCTGTCCTCTCCCTCCTGCACCTCCTCTGACGTTCATTGTTCTTCTGCTTCCATGTCTTACTTCTTCAGCATCATCTCTTGTCACGCTCTCTTCCCTCTTTGGGCTCCAGCCCCACTGGCCTTCATTCTTTTCATTCCTGGAGCATAATAGGTGCCACACAGGTGGGGTCCCCAGACTGGTGCCATGTCCAACCTTGTTTCTCGCAGGTCTGCAAGAATGAGCAGCTTGTAAATCAGCTGAGACACTCAGCACTTTTCACAGCCAGACTCCTCCGTGGAGACAGCAATGCCTTGACCCTGATTGAGCTCCTGTCTTGCCGCAGGCCAGAATGTTGAGTAGCATTAGTGCAAAGTACTTACAGAAAAATGCATGTATCACAAGTGTACGCCTGATGGATTAACACACACCCACAAAGCACCCACATACCCCACACCCAGGTCAAGAAACAGGACGGAATCAACAGCCATAATCCAATCCCCACCCCCAGGCCTAGGGTCACACTGGCCTGATTTCTCACCACGTGGGTCACTTGGACACTGAATGCTTCACCTCTTCCCTGCTCAGGGCCTCCTCACGTGAGTCTCCCCCACCACACACCCCTCCCCAAAGCCAATCCCTTCCTGCCCTCTCTTGCTATATACCCTCAGACCTCACCTTAACTGTCACTGGGAGCTTTCTCTGTCCGGCAGACGGGGGCAGGTCTCCCCGACATGCCCTCGTAAAGCCTGCGTTTTTTCTTCATGGAGCTTATGTCAGCTGTAATTAATGATCTGTGCACAGCCTGTTCACGGCGGGAAAACCATGCGAGGTCAGAAAGTGGATTAGTCTTGCCCATGGCTCTATGTCCAGCTCCCTGCGCCTCACGTACCTAGTACTTAAATAACTGATGAATCAACCCGTTATTCATTCTTCTTCAGCAAGTATAGATACCAATATCTGGGCCCATAGAATGCATTTGTTTGAATTAGAAAAAGGTGCCCCTTCCTCAGTTCGCTGGCAGAGCTGATTTCTGAAACCAAATCCTTTGCTGCCCTCTGCTGGAAGATCGTTGTACTAAGTGAACACATTATTTCTGATGTGACTCAGAGCACCACCTTTAAAGGTGGAATCCTTGCTCAGTGCACAACCCGCTCGACCTTACGCAGAGGCCTTCATAACGATATAAGTGTGTACAGCACTTCACAATTGACAAAGCACTTTGTATCATTTAATTTGTATCATTTAATCCTCACAATAAGTCAGCCTTACCAGCCCATTTTACAGATTCAATTAAAGACACATGAGCTAAAACCAACCTAGATATTCTAATTCCAAGTCCTTTTTTCTTTACACTAAAAAAGTAAATAAATAAACCCACATACCTCCTAGGCTTTTAATGAAACACTGAAACACAGGCAGAGGCAGGAGCCCAGGCAGACACTGGCAGTTAGCTCAGCTTCTCCTGCGTCCTCAGCGCTTCCGCCTTGTCTGTCACTTCTGATTAAACACAGGGTGCCTGTGCTGTTATCAGTCGTATGATGTGAAACCTCCCTGCGGCATTTCTGATGACAGGGAAAGAGCGCTAGACTAGGAGTCTGGCGTGTCTGAATTCAGTGCCAGCTGCTCCTTATATAGTGCAGTGACCACCAGCAACGCTCTCGCCAAGCCCGAGCCCACGCCCCCATCCGTAAAACGAGAACAGTCGCTGCCTTCTCTTTCTTACACACTGTCGTGAGGGTGGACGACACAGTGTGTCTGCTGCTCCTGCTGTTTCCTTGACTATTACTTTTCCTCCTGCCCCCCCATCTCTGCTCCTACCACCCCTCCCCAGACTCCTCTTGTGGATAGCATAGAGCTTCCAGATCTTTCCCCAGCCTTCCCGTCTTTCCATGCACAATTTCCACCTTGTGCTTTTTCCCTATGTTCTGTAAGAATTCCTGGAGTTGGTCTCTGGATCACTAGTTTTTTTTCCCATTCTGCTCTTCCTTGTCTCTATTAGGCTTTTCTTTTTAATCGTCTCCACCATGCTTTTCCTTTCCACGAGCTCGCTCTGTTCTGTCAATTGCTTACTCTTCATAGCAGCTCCTTGCTGTTTGCTCCCATGTACTGACGGGGCCCTGATCCCAACGCTGCTGTAGCTCCCTTAGAAGATGAGCTGGCTGATGCTGGAGCGCCCAGGCAGGCCTGTCCCACAGCTTCCTGGGGCCACAGGGTTCCATCCTTAAGGCCTGTTTGCTGAGAGGGCAGGTGAGGCTGAGTCACACTCAGGACTGTTGGGGACAGACCAGAAAGCTGCCCTTTGGTGCCAGGTGGGTGGCTTTGGAAGTCCTTGGCCTAAGGGACTTGGCTTCTCTTGCATCAGAACCCCAGATTTCCACTCAGCAGTTCTGAGTTGCCAAACCTCTCCTTGTGAACTTTCCAGATTAGTCTAGAACTCTCCAGGGTTTTCATAGAGGAAGAAACAGGAAAGCACTAAAATGAAGACAGCAGACAGTGGAGACTGGCGCCACCCTCCTGCCAACCATCTCACTCTCCCAAGTCTCCATTTGAATCAGGAAAATAGATTATAAATGAAGACCTTTTTCTCCAGAAACACAAACACAAAGAAATATTTTAGGTAGGCAACTTCCATCAGCACAGAGAGATCAGTAGGATGCTTATGGAATAAAAGAATATTAGGTCATGGTCAATTAGCTTGCAAAGTAAAACACGCTCACCAAAGAAGCCCTGTGTATTCCATTGAAATGTTTGGTTTGAGGTAGTGTTGGTGGCGGTGGTGGCTTTGTTGGTTGCAGACCACTCTGTACACATGGCTAATCTGCCACTTGCAATGGAAGACTCCTGCAAATTAACCAGAGACGGTTCCCCAATGCCATTTAGATTGTCATTGTTGTTATTTATAATTATTGAAACTCATGGAGAGGTGAATTCAAGAGGAAGATGGAATGAAGACTGAATAACACTTAACTGTCCTCTTCTACTTGCAGAAAAACCTAGGGATGACACTGTGGATTTCCAGTGTCCTACACTTCCTGTGACCTGTGGTAAAGAGAAGGGCGTTTTATATGTGGAGAGAATGAAACTCGGTGAGCTCCTTGGCCTTGTGCTCCCTGGAATCCCTAGAAGGGAGGGAAATACCATGTGTGTCATTGTTCAGGAAATGCACCCTGCTAGTGAGGCTGCAGAAAAAGAAATGCTTCTTAAGAAAGAATTTCCAACCTTTTCCATATCATGGTATTTCTGACCACCAGACCACCCCAGCCCCCTGCGATACTCATCACTATGTCCTTGCTGCATGTGGGTGTCACATGAGATGCAAATCCTGTCCCACCCCCTGACCACTCAGATGGGCTTTTCGGGCTTCCTTCCATCTAAGGGAAGAGGAATCCAGTCTCCTGCTCCTGCTCCCACCTCCCAGAGGGAGTCTCTGTCCACCCAGAAAGGTGGAAGGCCACAATTAGGAGTGGGGGACTTTGGAGTGAGTTCCTAGAGGATCGAGGTGGATCCCAGGGGGGGCTGTCTTTTTCTTACAGGACCCTCAGAGAAGTGCATTCAGAATGAGGACGGAGTTTGGCTCACGGCAAAAGAATTTGAAATTAAAGGAAAAGGGAGAAGCACAAAGGACTGGAAGCGGAGTGTGTGTTGCAGAAGGAAGAGCCTAAGACAGATGCTGAAGGTGTAATGGCAAGGGACAGATAGCTGCTGGGTTAAATCCTTGAAGGAGGAGTGGAATTTCAACAGCAGAAATGTGAAGAATTCCCATTAGGATTCAACGGGGTGATTTAGAAATAGCTAAAGATTCATAGAAAAAATTGTGGGTGACAAAGTTGGGAATACAGATTGGTCCTGATGGTGGAGAACTTTAAATGCAGACAAAGGGTTTTGAGGTCGGGAGAGATTTAAGAAGCTAGAAAGAAATAGCTGAAGACATAGATGCCAGAAACTACTTTCCTGCGGCCTCCAAGTGATAAACCTTCGTTAGGCTCAGCTCATCTGCCTGTCTTTGTAGTACTTACAGGCCATCCTGTCTCCTCTGCGCTTCCTCCCCTCTGCACAGTGTTCCCGTCCTGGGAACAACTGCAGAGCGTGCTGGTCTTTGTGATCCCAGGACGCAACACAAAGCCTCCCAATAATACTCAAAAACTCACCTGGTGGGGTGGCTCACACCTGTAATCGCAGCACTTAGGGAGGCTGAGGCAGGAGAATCACTTGAGCCCAGGAGTTGGATACCAAGGTAGCAGCATAGTGAGACCCCATCTCTACAAAAACTAAAAAAAATTAGCCGGGTGCAGTGGTGCACGCCTGTAGTCCCAGCAACTCAGGAGGCTGAGGAGGGAGGATCGCTTTAGCTCAGGAGTTCAAGGTTACAGTGAGCTATGATCGTGCCCCTGCACTGCAGCCTGGGGGACAGAGTGAGACCCTGTCTCTAAAAAAGGAAGGAAGGGAAGGAGGGAGGATGGAATGAAGGAAGGAAGATTGATTGTCACGAGGATGAAATCATAAGAATGTTCTCTAGACAGGAAGAAACAGAAAAGAAAAGCAATAGATGGGAAAGGGATTGGGAAAGAAGAACTTGGGTCTGGGTTTGAGTGACAAGGAAAAGATGATTTTATCATTAAGTGAAGTCCAAAAGAAGAACTGATTGAGGAGGGAGCTAATTTTTCATTTAGACACGTTGGGTTTGAGATCCAGAGTGATGTCCAGGGACAGATATTCACCAGGAAGTGAGATCTTCAACATCTACGAAAGAAGAGCCTCCAGAATAACCTCACTGTTTGCTCTGTCCTGCAGGAGATCTCAAGAGAGAGGCAAGTAGCAGGTGAATTCCCACCACCACGTTCTCAGTCGCCAGGCTGCAGCCCCCCCACGTCTGAAGGCTCGCCTCAGAGTCCCTGAGTTCCCAGCGCCAGGTTGTCCTCACGTTTGGGAATGGCATTTTCTTAACGACCGCTTTTGCATACTGTTACCTTTACATGCCACCATTATTGTCATAGTTAACTTGGGATGGGGAAGCAAATGACTCATTAAAATAAAAATTAGAACAAAAGCTAATGGTGTCCATGTGTTTTAGGGAAAGATTATGGATATTTGGATGACTACAAAGCAAAGGTGTCAGAAGCAGAATGCTCTAGTGTGAAAAGCAAATAAAGTATTGAAGGACAAGGGGATCCTCCTTGATTGAAGGCCAAGTATTGCTCAATGCCACGCACTTATTAGTAGCATCAGGATGGAATGACAGGTTTGAACTGAACTTTGTCTCTGCAGAGCCTCCCTGCAGGTACAAGTCGCAGGCATCCACCGGCTGCACCGAGTCCCTCTCCCCAACCTTCACACATTCTCCAGACATGAGTTCCACGCGGAGCTTCCCCTTAGCTGGGAACTCCCAGCAGAGGCACTGGGGCTTCTCCCACTTGGCCCTGGAGCCAGCCTGATGCTTCGCTGGATTCATTCAGTGTTTAAGACAGTGGTCCCCAATGCCATCTATTGTAAAATCATGTTTTCCATGCTGATTTGAAATACCTTAGGAATCAGGGATGCTCAGTGTAATATTGTAACAAAAAAAAAATGGGAAAGAATGCAAATTCCATCAATATTGTAAAATAAACTGATACATCTACAGAATGGCATTTTTTAAATACATTTTTTAATACAGGGTTGGAACATGCCCAGAAATTTACTGCAGTGCTGGGTCCGTGTACCACGTGTGGGGCAGTGGCCCATCGTCTGTTGTGCTTCTGGTGAGGAGTGTCTGGAATGAGTGTGTCCAGTGACTCTGCTTGGACAGGGCTGTCATCGGACAGGGTACTTGCCAGTTGCTGAGTGGATGGAGTCAGCATTATCAATAATAGTGGGTTTAGGGGCCTTAATGGGTGGGGGCACAGCGCTCAGGTAATTCACCATGGACACTGTTCATTGTTTCCAGGTTGGGCTGTTAAATGGAGCAACAGTGGGGATCATCACCCCTTCTCTAAATAGATCTTATATAACGAGTTTCAGTCATTGAAGGCCCTGTTTAGATTCACATTGAACTGTATTAACGATTTCAACAGGGGAGAAGACCCATGGGGTTCCGTTTTTAAAGCCAACTATAAGTGCCAAAGATAATTTTATTTTAATTATTTTAATCTATCCTTCACTGGGTCAGAGTATCCACGCCCACTATGGAACATTTTAGAGCTATGTTATGACCACGCGGCATTTGGGCAAGTCAATAGTTCCAACAGTTCCCATACTCCTGTGCCTAAATGCCAGTTATCATCATTTCTGTCAACTTTGGTCACTTCAATCTATTAACAGAGACCTGGTAGAGCCCAGCAAACGTAGCACAAAGCAGCCCAGCTCAAAGCACAAGCTTGCCAGCAGGTAGCAACACAACTCAAGGTGCAGGTAAGCTGCATGCGGTGGAGCCACTTAGCAAGCCAGTGCAAGAGAAGAAAGGACCCAGTGGTGGTGGTCATCGCCTAGACTCCCTGCTTGTTGTGCCAATTGTCTTGTGGTTGCTCCCCAGGGAGGTAGGATCAGCCACATACACACACGCACACACACCAAGAACTGGGTTTGGATATCACTCTGGTACACAGAGAAACGATGTGTCCTGGGACCCACAGCATCGGCATTTCTGGGTCTGCCCTATCCCAGCGGTGCCTTTTTGTGTCCTTTCTACTTCCCCCTAATTTCTGGGACAGCAGAACTTTGCAAAGATTGCACCCAGTGTCATCCTGAGGAGAACTCAAACAAGGCAAGGATCGTGGAAGAAAACTACCTTGCCACTCCTGGAGGCAAGGTGTGGGTGGCAAAGAAAAAAAAAACAGCAAACAGGACAGGGGAGAGTCCTTGTAAACCAGCAGTCCCCGACCTTTTTGGCACCAGGGACTGGTTTCATGGAAAACAATTTTTCAACGGATGGTGGTAGGGGGGATGGTTTTGGGATGATTCAAGTGCATTACATTTATTGTAATATATAATGAAATAATTATACAGCTCACCATAAGTTGGGGACCCCTGTTGTAAACGGTAGCTGAAAAAATCCATCCTCAGTGCCCAGATAGGCAGCTCACTCCCACTGAGAACAGTAAATTGCATCCTGCCTCCTGTTCAAACCAGGAGGAAAGGCAGTTTATGCTTACATTGTTCTTCCTGTCTCAGAAATACAGAAATAAACGAATTAAGTAAACAAAATCAATTAAACTTTCTACATGCTTGTGCTTGGATTTTTTTACATCTAAATTTCTCAGTGGACTCAAACACCTGGAGTTGCCCTCAGATTCAGTGTTGGTTTCATCCTTCTTTTCTAGGGAGGCACAGCTAATTGAGCCATTTGTAATACAACGCATTTTTTTTTTTTTTTTTTGAGACAGGGTCTCACTCTGTCACCCAGGCTAGAGTGCAATGGCATCACCATATCTCACTGCAACCTCAAATTCCTGGGCTCAAGCGACTTCCTGCCTCAGCTTGCCGAGTAGCTGGGACACGGCACACACCACCATGCCTGGATAATTTTTCTATTTTTTGTAGAGACAGGGTCTCATTCTTGGTCAGGCTTGTCTCAGATTCCTGAGCTCAAGTGATCCTCCCGCCTCAGCCTCCCAGAGGGCTAGGATTGCAGGCGTGAACCAATGCAAGGCATTTTAAATTTTAGTTTATGGAGTTTATGGAATTTATCTTGATTTTTATTCTCACTTGTATAGCTATTTCTTGGGTAGTGTCTAAGGAAGATTTCCATCTCCACCCAGCCTCCCTCCCTGCCTCCACGCCAGGACTTGGTATGTTCACAAACCAAAAAATTTAAACTGATATTCACTCGGTGCTAGTGGGAGGAAGAGTTGACCCCTCAGGGCCTGGCACAGCCCTGGCCTTGGAAAACAGAAGAGTCATCTTTCCTTCAAAAAGTGGGCTTTCAAGAAGTGCTTAAAAAAAAAAAAAATCTGTTTTGCACCATGCTCAGGCTGTGCAGTGATCAAAACCAACTTTTTGGTCCAGATCACCTGTCGGGTCTCATCGTTTTCAATAGTTTAGTAGCAGCGTCTCCCCACCCATCCTGCCTGACTGCCGGGGCTCCTAAAAAAAATACAGGCCATTTGATGGCTCTAATGGTTTGTCCTTAGATGTCTCTTTGTTTGTCTCTTTGTTTGCTTTTTTCTCTTTTAGGATTCCAACTTTGGTCAGATAGGACTTGACTTAGAGGCAGAATGTGAAAAGGATCTCAAAGAGGTGCTTTTATGAAGCCAAAGAGAACGGTCTCCAAGCTCTTCCTTGACTCTGATCAGGAAACACTGTGACATTCCCAGCCTCAGGATCCAGCTGATGTGACCCTGGGTTGGGCCATCAATTGCCAAAGAGTCTGAGATGAGACCGGCCGCCCTCTTGACTCAAACTCAGACCTTTCATGGCATCACCGCACCCTCCACCCTCCCCATTGTTTCTTTTTACACTTAAAAGATTATATCTCACACGTAAAAAAAGTAATACTTTCTTAATACCATCAAATACCCATCATAGTTCACATTCTCCCCATTGTCTCATAAATCTTTTTAGAGTTGATTTGTTTGACTCAGGATCCAAACAAATTCCACACACTGCATTTGCTCATGTGTCTCTTAAGTCTCTTGCAAGCTACATGTTCCCTCCTTTCCTTTCCTTGTCATATATTTATTGAAGAACCTGTATGTAGCTTTTGTCCTGTAAAATTTTTCACATTTTGGTATTTTTGGGTTGCCTCCCCTTAGTGCGTGTTTCCCTCTTCCTAACATTTTTTATAACCTGAAAGTTAGACCTAGGGGCTTGCTTTGATTCAGGTTGAAGGGGGGGTGTTTTGATTTGTTTTTTGGCAAGCGCACGTCACAGAGGGAACTTCGTATTTCTTTTGTTGTTAAGATCGGCTGCAGGTGCAGGGTTATCAGCCTGACCCATCCACCACCGGATGATTTTAGTAGCCTCTGATGCTCCTTCCCTAGATCTATGCCATCAGGGGTTGCAAAATCATGATATTCAGATTTTATCACTTTTCTTACATTTATTAGTCAAAATTCATCTGCAAATAGCTTCTCTTCAGTAGTATTTGGTTACCTTGAAATAATACTTTTTGTACAAGAAAGACAGGATAAATGCTTGGTTCTTGTATTTAGCAGAGTTTGAAATAATTAGTTGGTTCCCTAGTATCCTCTAAAGGTAACCAGGGATGTTTTACTTTGTTTTCCTTTAAAGTACCTTGAACTCATCAATTTAAATATATTTACTGTGCTACAAACCATTGCAGTTAATATATTCATTGATGCTCAAATTGCCCATCTTCAGGTTGATTCCTGAGTTGTTTTGAAATGACCCTGGCACTCCTTGACAGTGTATTTGCTATCTATTGCTGTGTAACAAATAACCCCAAAGCTTGGTTTCTTTAAAGAAAAAGCATTTCATTGCTCACTATTCTGTGAATCGGGAATTCAGGCATCATCCATGAGGCTGATATGGGAAGGACGGAGAATAGACTCTACCTCTTGATGGGATCAGTGGCAAAAGGAACATTTCAAAAGAGAATGTTGCTTGGGAGAGACACTGTTGCTCCCGCCTTTAGAAGCAGTCTACCTTAGTTCACTCTCTGGCCACAGCAACTGACATCCTTCCCACATGCAAAGGACACTCACTCCCCTCCCCCAGAAGCCTCACTTATTGCAGCATTGGAGCAAAGTCCAGGACCTCATCATCTAAATCAAGTTTGGATCAGACAAGACCCCTCAGGTACAGTTCACTGGGTGCGGTTCCTCAGGTGCACCTCCCCGCGAACCAGAGAGCTTGAACTGAAAGACAAGTGGTTTCTCCCCCACTCCCAGCATTCCGTGGTGGAGTCACATGTTGCCAGTTCTGCCTAATTCCAGAGCAGGGAAGGCTCCTTGACGATGATGTACTAACATGATTTACTTGTAGAATACACCTCTGATTACCACCCAGCACCGCAGACTTCTTCCTTGTCTTCCTCCGTTCTGCACTGGTATCTCTCTTCTCCCACTTGCTCAATCCCAAAATACAACAATAATAGTTACAGAATTTCTACATTCAGAGCATTATGAAAAACAAACTAAGTTGAATTCTAAATTTGTGTGTTTATTTTTGTTTCTGTTATATATTTAGTATACCACTGCAGAGAGTATTTTCAGGACTTTGTATTTATAAATGAGATTGATCTATGGTTTTTGTATATTGTCATAGTCAGAGTTAGGGTTATCCTAGCTTGGTGGAATAACTTGTAAAAATTTCTACCTTTTATTATGTTCTGGACCATTTATAGTGTTTTAAATTAACTAACTCAAAATTTTATGGCCCAGAGTTCTTTGGGGAGATAGTGTTGACTACATTCTCTGCCTTTTTTATAATTATGCGGCTATTCAGGTATTCTATTTTTTTTTTAGTCAGTTCCACTTTTATATTTTTCTAAGAAGTCATCCATTGCATTTATTGTTAAAATTAATATAGTTGGCCTTGTTGCTGTCAAATTATTTTGTCCTTTCTCTTTTTAATATTTTTGTTATTTTTTTCTTTTTTCTTGCTTTTACCTTTTATTTTAGAAGATATTCTAACAGTTTTTAATTCTTCTAATATTTACCCATACGTCTTCCAAATGTATTTTAAAGTTATTTTTTAAATATCAAAGTTAAAAATAAAATATCTTTAATGTACCACATATTTAAGGCAATGTGTTCATCACTTTTATACCCCTCAGTTCCCTAATTCCTGTCTTTTCACTGTCTTATAATATGGATATGCATTATTATTAAATTTTTTAGCCTTTATTCTATATAAAATATTTTTATTCTATTCAATTATATGTCATTATTTGTTATTTTTACATTACATAAATTATTTATTATATGTTTCATAACATAATTCAGAAGCAAAAATTAAAAATTTGTGTTACATGACAATTCATATTTGTGAGAATAATATTACTGTATTTCTGTCTTCACAGTTTAAGTTTCCCTGCTGGTCTTTTCTTGCCATGACTTCTCCATACTTCATTTTTGCTCCATCTTTCAGTCAACTGAAATAAATCTTTAAGTAATTTTAAAAGAAGAGTACATGGGTTCTATGTTTTCTGAGAGTGGACATATCTCAGAATGTCTTCTATTGTCATAAATTAATGACATATTTTGCTAAAATATATATTTCATTACTTCTCACCTTCAAAATTGATTTACACTTTTTCTACTGTCTTCGGGAATCTTGTTCTACAACTTTGAAGTCTAAGTCCAGCCAGAATTCTTTTTTTTTCTTTTTTGCTAGTGTGTGGACACTAATGCTATTTCCCCCCATTATCCCTATAGTTATATATTTAGTTATTTTTGCCAGCATAGGTTTCAATGTAGTATTCTTTTCATTCCTCTTGCCTGGCACTCTGAGCACTTTCAGTATATTATATATACATAGTTCTTTGTTCAGCCCCACTAAATCTTACTGATCCATTTGTTCTGGGCTCACTTTCAAAAACATCCCTTATCTACAGACTGGCTATCTATTCTCTGTCCTCCCTATTTCATTTAAAAAAAAAGTTCCCGAAAGCACTCTTCCTCTTAGGCTGTTAGTATGAGACTCAAATACATCAACGTAATACAATTGCAATTTGATAGTCAATATTTTTAACCTAACCACTTTTTAGCATTTTAATAAAGCTAATCGCTATCTTTTAACCAAGGCTCAAAGAATATAAACTTTTCATAACCCAATGCTTGCCTTTTCTCAAGACAAAAATAGAAAATCATTACAGCTTACTAAGTTGTCCTGATGTGGTGCTTCTGGCTTTTTATTCTTATTTCGCTTCCACGGAGTAAGACCACCAAGGCCCCCAGGCCCCACCCCTAGGGAGGGCACGCCTGTTCAGCAAGCCCTCCCCAGCTCCCCAGGGAGGAGTTGAGAGAAGAGTGTGTTGGAGTTTCCATTCAGGTACCTGGCGTCACAGACTAATAGACAGAAAACATAGAGAGACCTCCTTAGTTCCTGCAGCGTTTCCGCTACAGTGCGAACTGTGGAATAGATGGACTTCACCTATGATCCAGGAAAGGGCAGAGGCAGTTTGAGCACTGATTCAAGAAAAACATCTAATAAAATAGAATCCCTTTTGTTATACGGTAAGAAGACAAACACGTCCATAAAGACGGCCACTCCTGATGCCATCTGGGGAGGGAATGGGGGGTCCTAGAGCTGGTAATCCCATCAGTGCAAGCTTCAGACTTCCAAATCCTTCCGAGAGGTGCGGTCAAGGCTCCCCTTCCTACCATAATCTCAGGGCATTATGATAAAAGGTCCCCCTCCCTGCAAGTTCGCCAGCGGGCAGGATTGCTGTGTATTAAAAAATCTTACATCCATTTGTGACCCTCTCTTCCATGCTGACATTTTAAGCTGATCAGGTCTGTTTATTTATCATCTAATCATGGCTCTGGGATGCCCTATAACTTGGTGGAGGGGCCAGGGTGGGGGTAAAGAGTCATCTATTTCTTTCAAGCTGACAGTTTTAACAACTAGCAGTTTGGTTGCCATGACAACCGAGACCCCTATCCCTGCTCCCTTGGTTTTCAAACGATTTGGGTTTGGGTTATTCTGCTTAGCTCACTGGCCCTTATCTTCTCCTAGGCCCTCTGAGCTGTAGGCTCAGGCCTCAGCCTCCTGGTGGTTTCCCACTGCCTAGGCCTCACCCGCCTCCTTAGCCATTAAAAACTCTTAATGAGCCCAGTGTCAGTGACATATAACCCCCCTTTGGACAATGCCAGTTGCCTCTAGCCCTACATCCAGGCCCTTTCTCCCATCCTGGCCCAGCTGGGATCCACTCCTTTCCTGCCCCACTGGCCGGGGTCTCTGAGAGTCCACGAGAACGCAGGACTGCCTCCACCCAAGTTATCACGCAGGAGGTTTTAAATGACTCTAACATAGTTCCCTGAAGCTGGACAGGGCCAAGAATGCAAAAACAGAGCAAATAAAAGCTTTCTTATCAGGAATGGCTGGAGAAATGATATGTAAAAATATATTCCCCCCCTCTAGCTGATAACAGAAATTCCACCCAGCAACGTTCATTCTTAGGAACCGGGAAGGCATCGTCCCCTGGTTGAGGGTGGCTGCCCTCGGGAGAGGTAGACTTCATTGGCAATCAGCACCTGGGGTGAGTATGTTTCTCAGATGCTTTCCAAGCTCCGGCAGAACCAGGCCTTCAGAGCAGGCTCACATCCCGCGGGTGGTTAGGGGAGTCTGCCTCTGGCCACGGGTCAGTCCTGGGGGGTGCCCTGGACGCTCTTCTTTCCTCCCCCGAGCCCTGAGGACCCTGGCTGTTTCTCTTTCATCCTAAAGCTGCTCCCACTCCATCCCACAGAATTTTTCTCCTCTTGAAACTGGGTACATGGGCTATAGGATTCCCTACTCTCCCTTTTGTCTTTATGCCTGAAAAAAGAAAATCACGGACTGTTCACTTTAACAGACACACCACTGTGAGGTGAGATACGAGATGATGATGCCATGGCCTTGCTCACTTCACCTCTTTTCTCACCTGGGCCATTTGCACCTCCGGAGCCATCCAGAAAAGGGAGGACCACCCGGTGAAGTCCTTCCCAGCACAAGACGACTTTGGGCAGCGTGTCACCGGGCATCCCCACTGGACAAGACCAGAGCTCAGATGCATTGGCACTGAGGACACCTTTCCCTTTTCACAGCCACTGGCATCTGATATTCACAGACAGGTTGGGCACAAGCCCAGGGAACCCTCTCCTCCATTGTACAGATGCAACGTGGTAGCCAGTGTCCAGAGGACAGCACAGGGGCCTCAAGCAAGAACTCAGTGGTCAGGACAGTGACCCAGACTTGGACACAGAGCCTGGGTATCAGCAGGAAGAGGTGGTGACATGTCCAGGACATCAGCTCTACGAGAGCCATCTGACCTACTGTTCTGGAACAAGGAGTCTGTTGGGTGTGGTGTGAAGGTTTTGAAACACTAAATGCTGTACCGTCTTGGGGATGAGGTGGAAACGTCCTTATTTCCCAAGGGCAGCAGTGAGGTTTCCAGCCTTCAGGTGCAGCAACGGCTCTCCGGGTTCCGCAGCCCCACGGACAGACGTCAGGCACTGCGGTTGCAGCGTTTGGAACCAGGCTGCTGCTGTGCCTAGCTGCCAACGCCCAGACTGAGGGGAGCCGGCTCACCGCCCCATGACGTGGTCAGGAACTGTTTCATGGGCCTGTGAAAGTGCCCGGTGGGGCCTGTCAAAGTCTGGTCTTGGCTGGGAGAGGTGGCTCACGCCTGTAATCCTAGCACTCAGGAGGATCGTTTGAGCTCAGGAGTTTGAGACCAGCCTAAGCAAGAGCGAGACCTCGTCTCTACTAAAAATATTAAGAAATTATATGGACAACTAAAATATATGTATAGACAAAATCAGTCAGATATGGTGGTACATGGCTGTGGTCCCAGCTACTCGGGAGGCTGAGACAGGAGGATCACTTGAGCCCAGGAGTTTGAGGTTGCAGTGAGCTAGGCTGACGCCAGGGCACTCTAGCCCGGGCAAAAGAGTGAGACTCTGTCTCAACAACAAAAAAAAAGTCTGGTTTTTCTACCCTCAACCAGGAGTGTTCTGGAGGCCAGGGACAGTTGAGCATTCGGGTTATTGGGCAAACTCCCATCACCTTACCCACAGGGAAAATCCGAGATGCTTCAGTACATGCTGATATCCTGGGAGTGGAAGTATCATATCCTCCTAAGAAGGCAGAAAAATTGGCCCAAACAAGGAACCGTGATTGGGGCAGGGGAAAGCAAGCCACTCCTCGGGACCTACAAGTGCCAATTCATCCTAAATTTTCCCAGACAGAGCCCACAGGTCAGATTGGGATGTTTCTGTAGCTAGATCATGACCCAGTTTTTATTCACAGCCATGCCTAATATCACATCATCTGAATTCCCAGCGCCTCAAAGTAGTTAACCCTGGACCCTAGGCCTGGTTCTGAGCTCCTGGGAGGGCTCAGGCAGAGCGGGATGCGTGGGAGAGATTTGCGGGTTCTCCCAGGGCAGGCGCAGCACCTCGCGCCGAGAGCAAAGGCTGCACAGTGCCGTCCCACCGCCAGAGGGCGGTGTGGACCCCTCCAGAGACCTAAGGAACCGGGTATTAAAGCTCCTGCAGGAGCCAGGAACTCGGAGAAAGGACGAGTTAGGGAAGGCTTTTACGGGGTGAGGATGCTCCCAGTGGTTCTCTAATTGAGCATCCAGAAACAGGAGAGCCCCCCACAGCACGTGCCAGGTCCCCCGAGACTAAGCTGGTGAAGAACGCCCGGCAGAGCAGTCCTGGGTAGAAACATGCTGGTGAGGGTCTCCTGGCTGTGACAAAACGTCCCTTGTGTTCCTTGTCACAAGTTGAAAACCTCACAGCCAGCGGAATGAAGCAGCTGAGATGTGCTCGGTAACGTGGTCTGGAGAGAGGGCTGTGCTTTCTAGTTTTCCATCTGAACAGGCTGGAGCCTGGGGGTAGGTGCAGCCAGGAGCCCACGGCTGGCTCAGACCTGGGGTCTAGGTCCTCCGGTTTGCAAGAGTGTCCCAGGTGACCTCTCGGGGATGCTGGAGGATGAGGACGGAGTGAGGAAGCCCCTGGTGTGTGGTTTGGGGACCAATCCAGCAAATCTGACCAGTGAGTGTTTAGAGAGGGTCCTCGGAGATGGCTGGACATCCGACCACCTCCCAACAAACTGTCTGTGCACGGCGGCCCCAGAACCACCAGGAGCTTGTTAAAATGCAGATTCCGGGATCCTTGGCCCTGGATGAGAGTCTGTAGGATCGACAAGCAGGAACTGCTGTTTTTAACCAGTTGGAGAAGTTTTTCTAGGTGATCTCCCCCGCCCCGACTTTTTTTTTGTCACAATTAAGTTTGAGATCCACTGTTCTAAGACTGGTCCTTTATCCAGCTGAAACTTTTGACAAAGGAGCAAGTTTAGCCCACGCCTCCACGATGCTGGTGCCTGCAACTTAACAGCAAATGCTTCCCCATGCCCTGATGGATGTTTGTTGTTTGGTTGGTTTACTGGTGGATTTTTTTTTTAACTTTAATGTTTTGTGGCTTATTTAAACATTTATTATATAACCAGCTTTTAGAAAGAGTAATAAGAATAGAATGTGAAGTCATCCGCAGAAGAAAAAACTAAACCTAGAAGGGAAAGCAGTTGAGAGTGAAGGGGATGGAAGGGAGGACTGAGAGAAACACCAGCCAAGCAGGTGTGATTTGGGGGTGGGGGGGCAAGACTATTATTGAGCAGCTGTCATCAGGACTTGAGAGAGAGACGGACGAGTGGAGACAACCTGCAGGATGCCCTGCTGTGGGTCATGGATTGGATCCTGCTTTGAGGCCACCTTGAGAGACTTGAGACGATTACATTATTTTTGAAGGTTTTTTTTGGATGTCGGGATAGTATTATATCTGCATGTGAGATCACCCTGAGGTGTGCTGCCAGGGCCCCCCTTATATTTGGCTACAGGCAGTTGTGAAACGCAAGGAGGCAGTTAAGGATATTGACAGGTGCTTGGCTGAAATCCTTTACTCCTCCAGCTCTGTGCCCTGCTCCTACCCACATGGCAACCACCTCCCCCAACCCCAAACCAATGCTCAACACAGCAGCCAGCCTTAGCCTGTTAAACCAGTCAGATCCTACCTGCTCTGCCTTCTGGGTGAGAGCCCCAGGGGCCTGCACGAGGAGCTGCCTCCCTCCTCCTCTCCCTGCTAGGTCTGCTGCACCCACTGCCCCCGTAAGCCCCTGCACCGGGCCACTGCTGCCTCGCACTTTTTATGCCTGCGGTCCCCTGGGTCTGGCGCTTCCTCCCCACAGAAATCCCCATGGTTCACTCCCACATCTTAGAGCTCTGCTCAAGCATCCTTGGGGAAGCCTACCCCGACCGCCACTAACAGTGGCTCTCCCACTCCCTGTTGCGTGTCCCCTTCTTTCCTAAAATGTCCCATTTTTCATGTTCTAACACATGACATAATTTGTTTATCGTGTCTGGTGTCTGTCTTTTGTGACTGTGATGTAAGCTCCACGAGGACAACATTTTTTATCTATTTTGTTTGTCAGTATAACCCTACCCTCAAACTCATAGGTGCTTAATAAAGATCTGTAGAATGAGTGAATGAATGAAAGCCTCTACCTCCCAGTTAGTCTGAGCAGGCTGGCTTGTGGGGTCTGGGGCTTTTCCAAGCAGCACCCACCTCCCTGGTCCCGGTTCAGGTAATCGGAGTCTACACCCGAACACCAGGGCTACAGCCTGACCTTTGGCAGGATGCTTCTACTCTGGGCTTCAGGTTCTGTCCTAAACTACCTACCGTCAAAACACACCTTCCCCTGAAAAATTAATTTCCTTCTAACTCCCCTTCTTGATCCTCAGGAAAGATTCATAGTCCTCCCACTTCACTTTCTTCTGTTGAAATATCTATCCTGGTCTGTTTCACCAAACGCCATTTCTTAACAACTAAGCCTGGCTCGGGCTTTATTATGCTAAAGAAACATCTGCCTCCCACTCCGGATTATATAAAGTTTTCTTTCGCAGACAATGAAAGTGCCCAGCCCCAAATTAGTCATCTGAATTTCTCAGAAGGGAAGGAGTGACATTTGATCTAATCACATTTGCAAAGTCCCTGGCAGACAGTAGCCACTCAATAGCGCCAAGTCACTGCTATGGCGTGAGAAAAGGAACAGCTCCCTTCCTAGGCCTGCACTGCCCCAGGTTCCTCCCTCCCCGCCCTCGCCACTGGGGCCCCTGGAGCTGAGGTCCCATCAGCTTTGTGCATCTGTCATGCTGGTCAGAATCAGTGACCCCAGCTGAGGCCAGTAGGGTGATCCCCAAAGAGAACAGTGACGCCAGCCCCAGCCCAGGAGGGCAGATGGCTGGGGACTGAGCGTGGGATTCCTGAGACTGGCCTGGAAGGAAAAAGCTAAAAAGATGGAACTCAGACGGCACACAGCTCATGCCACTTAAAAGAGGGATTTGTGGGAATCAAGCCTGTGCCCTGTGCGTGTCCCTCCCGGCGGTATTGCCGCCCAAAGGGATCCATTAAGAGCCTGGAACCCGATGTGAAACCATCCGGCTTGGCTCCTGGACCATCCTGTCT
The DNA here is from genome assembly GCF_041146395.1 of Eulemur rufifrons. Taxonomy (NCBI): domain Eukaryota; kingdom Metazoa; phylum Chordata; class Mammalia; order Primates; family Lemuridae; genus Eulemur; species Eulemur rufifrons. The sequence continues at coordinate 8,698,519 of NC_090983.1, forward strand.
GTGGAATCAAAGAGCAGAGAGAGATCAATGAATGTGGTGAGGTGTCTTGAATTCTTAACCCATTTCTTCCTCAGTAGAAGGGAGAGTTGCAGTAGATAAGCTTACTGAGGTTAAAGCCATCTAGTTCCTCCTGCAAAATGTGCAGGCACTGTCTCCAAGCCGGCTCCAGCAGCAGGGGCCGGGGACACAGCATGGCCCCTGGGGTCTCGTCTTAGTCTCAGGCACTGAGAACTGATAAATCTCTCAGGGGCTGAGTGCTTTGAGGGGCACTGTGGCTCTCCAGGGAGTCAGCTCTGCCCATACCTGTCACCACGGTGCTCTCTGGAGGTGCAGGTGGTGGCACAGCTAGTAGCATGAACCACGGTCTGTCCGAGGTTCCACCTTTTTAGCTCTGTCCTTCCGTGCCTGCCAATCAGGTCCCAGTCCTGCCTGTGCCCTCCACAACTCCTTATGTCTGCATAGCATCATTCTAGAATTTACCTGCTATTTCCAGTCCTGCCTTCAATTTCTGACCTTTCCCCATCTAGCCAAGGAGTTCTGCCCTCCTCACTATGCCTTCCTCCTAAATGCCCCCAAGGAAATGACCACCCCACCCCCAAAAAAGCAGGACGGGGGACCAGGGGTCTCTTCACGGCGTCCTTCTCCCTTCAGCTGCAACATTGAAGAGCACCCTGAGCACACTGACCCCTGGGTTCCGTGGCCATCTGGAAGGCTGGGTATGTGCAGCAGGTGAGGAGGGGAACAGGGGTGCTCCTGCCCCCACTCCTAAAAATCCCCAGAGAAAGACACATTTCATAAATGCCAAAACGTGATGGGACCGTCCATGAAATCAGTCGTGGAGTCAGCTGTGACAGTTATGAAACATGAGCCATGGGTCTGTTTGTTCTGAAATTATACAAACCACAACTTTTTCATCATGATAAAAATTAAAAACCTTGGCAGATGTTTCTTTAGCATAATAAAGCCCAAGCCAGGCTTCTATTTTTGGTAGAGACGGGGTCTCGCTCTTGTTCAGGCTGGTCTGGAACTCCTGAGCTCAAGCAATCCTCCCACCTCGGCCTCCCAGAGTGCTAGCATTACAGGTGTGAGCCACCTCGCCTGGCCTAGTCACTCCTAAATGACAAAAAAATCCTTCAGTCGTCTTCAGCTTCAAAGAACAATCTGGCTTTAGTAAACATGATAGGCTGAATAACACCCTCACTCCCGTAAAGACGTCCCCGTCCTAATCCCGAGAACCTTCATGTGGCTATATAGATATGTTATGCTACATTACAAGGAATTAAAGTTGCAGAGGGAGTTAAGGCTTCTAATCAGCTTCCCATACGCCCAGGTCGCCTGTGACTCCTCCAGAGTCAGAAGAGAGATTGGGAGGAGATGGAAGGGACGGGAAAGACCATCCTTTAAAAAGCAGAGGTAATACGATGCTCACATCTTCCGGGTAGGGCAGATTCCCAGGGATGATCTTTCTTTTCCACGGCACGTTCTGGGATCCTCTGGACCCCCGGGCAATCCCTGTCTCTGGACAAGAGCTTCTCTCTCCCGTTTCATCCTCTGCTGCCAGTGGTAACCTCCAGCCTCTGTGTGCTGAGGACCTCTCTCCTTTGGCATGAAGCTTTCTGGACAGGTCTGTTCCAACAACCCCAAGGCCAGATCCTTCCCATAAGTCCTCCTGGCTCACCCCCACCTGCATCCTTTCCCCACCCCCGCCAGTGGTAGATCTGCAGTTTTCTCTTGACTGCACATGTATGTCTTTGCTTGGCCATCAGGCGGGCAGTTCCAGCCACATAGACCTGCAGTCCCCAAGCCCCAGGCCGCAGACCAGTACCTGTCCATGGCCTGTTAGGAAGCGGGCTGCACAGCACGATGTGAGCACAGGTGAGGGAAGCTCCATCTGTATGTACAGCCGCTCCCCATCTGGTGTCGCCGCATAAGCTCCGCCTCCTGTCAGATCAGTGGCAGCATTAGATCTCATAGGAGTGTGAACCCTACTGTAAACTGCACATTCGAGGGATCTAGGTTGCACGCTCCTTATAAGAATCTAATGCCTGATGACCCAAGGTGGAGCTGAGGCGGTGATGCTAGCCCCGGGGAACAGATGCAAATACAGATTGTCCTTAACAGAGAGTTTTGACTGCACAATAAATGTAATGCACTTGAATCATCCCAAAACCATCCCTCCCATCCCCTGTCCATGGAAGAATGGTCTTCCATGAAAACCAGTCCCTGGTACCAAAAAGGTTGGGGACTGCTGACATAGATGACCTTCTCAGAGAAAAAAAAAAAAAAAAAAAACTGCTTAAAATTCATAAGTGTGGCTAATTTTACAGTCTATTTTTTTTTTAAGAGACACAATCTCACTCTGTCACTCAGGCTGGAGTGGAGTGGTGTGATCATAGCTCACTGTAGCCTCAAACTCCCTGGCTCAAGTGACTCTTCTGCCCCAGGCATGCCCCCCACCCCACCCCACCCAATAGCTGGGACTACAGCGTGTGTCACCACGCCTGGCTGACTTTACAGTCTTAAACTTCTTCTAAACAATGGTCTGGATTTCATTCAGCATTTTCTTATAATGAGTATTATGAACTACTACTTTTCCATTCTCGCTTTTATAGATTTTGCCCAACTTTATTCTTAAGTTAGTCAATATGTGTTTATATAGCATATATAGATAGAAGACAGAAATAGTTTCCTGCAGTAATAATGTGGTTGCAATTGTGGTAAATGAACAGCTCATAAGACCTTGGAAATTTTGAGATAATTCATATTTCCTTAAGTATTTTCTTAGAGCTATTTGAAAACTGTGTCTTCTCTGAACATTTGTCCTAAACCCCCACACTTTCTGACTTTAAACTCAATATCATTGCACCATTTGTATGTGAGAAAAGAACGTTTTATAAGAACTCTCAACTAATTTCAAGTAACTTTAGCCACCACTTCCTCTCTCTCCTTCCCTTTTGCATCTTGCTCAAGTTTAAGTTTCCCTGAGGGTACAAAGGATTTTCACATCATGAAATGGGTTACTGCTGTGTCATGAACTATTATCCATGACATAAACTATTACTCTAAATACCAATTTAAACAACTTTCCAATCCAAATCCAAGATATTAAAAACAAAATTATCTTACAAATGAGAAATTCTCAATAATTTGCCTTTTGTAGATCATTTCTTGAAGAAAACACAAAAAAACTGATAATATCTGTTGACTCTTAGAAGAGAGCTGGAGACCTAGGAAAATGTGGAGGAGAACAACTTGCATTTACTAAATATTGTTTTGAACATTTTGAATTTTACACTGTATAAATTCCCAATTCAAAAATTTTTTAATTTTTAAATAACAATTTGCATTTGAAAGTATAAGACTACCAATTAGCACTCAATTAATGCTCCAAGCAGAAGAAAGGCACAGTCCTGTCTCTGCTCCTTCTTCTTGTTGGTTGGAGAGTGAACATGATGGAAGGAGCACTAACAGCCCTCTTGGGTCATGAGGTGGCACACTAACCGTGGCACAGCAGAAGACAATAAGCACGTTGACTGCAGAGCTGCCACACAGGCTTGGATAGGGCACCTCCAGATTTCTTTTACAAAAGAAACAAATCTAACTTTTTGAAGGCACCGATACTTTGTTGCTGTTTCTATTGTTATATGTAGCCACACCTACCTCTAATTAATATAAGTGGAATAGCAAATTTCTTATCTTCATAGCAACCACAATTTCTCAGTTTCTAAAAACAAGTACGTTCTCAAGAGCTGCTGAACTACTCAAACACAGTAGGACATGCTGCCGAAAACGCTAATCTGGGTTTAAAGTTAAAGACACTAAAATGATTTCACTGAGGCCAATTCAATGTACACAGGAGTGAAGAGTGTAAGCCAAACAAATAACTTTGACTTACTCATACTGCTTTTAAAATCAAATCAAGGCACCAGTTTTAGGTTAAGTGAAAGGCAAGTCCTTAGTCTTAGCCGATGAATCCAACAGGACTGGAGTTGCGGATTCAAAATGGCTGAGCTTCTGTTTAAACTCTGCTGTTCCCAGCGTGGCCGCGCCACAGCTGACAGCACATCCAGCGGGCCAATCGGCGCTGCAGCTCTTTATTCCAGAGCCCATAGATCAGAGGGTTAAAACACTGAGCAAAGGCAAAGATGCCAAAAAGCACCAGATTTAAGGCAAAGTAAAACAACCCGCACGCCTTTCCAAAACTTATGAATATGAGAGTTGGTATTACATGTAAGCTAATCTGAACTAAATGAATAAGGATCGTTCTCCTGGCTTTGATATTCGACCTATTAAAATGGCCAGCACGTTTCCCTTCTTGGTATATCAGAGAGTAACTTACAAGAATGACAGACAAAAAAACGAAAAGGATAACCATGCCAATGGCCCTGGCAGCAGTGCCATTCAAAATCACAGGGCAAAGGGGTTCAGACTTAAAAACGGAAACCACAGTGGGGTTAGTGCTCTCTATGAGGAATAAACAAACATTCTTAAGTATAACCATTGCCCAAGTCCCAGCCAGAATCCTGTACTTAACTGAATCAACAAAGGACAGAGATTTCAGTGGCCAGCAAATCATCACGTAAGTGTTGAGAGCCATCAAGGCCAGAGTGAAGAGAATCCCTTCTCCAACACTGAGCTGTGCACCAAACACCACCCAGCATATCAGCAGAGGGCTGTTGGCCAGCAGGGCCCGCATGCCTTGGAAAACAATCCCCAGGCCACAGTAGGAAGAGATGCACAGCAGATGATGGCAAAGGAGGATGTATCGGACCTCTCTCCGCAGGTTCAAGTTCTGTGACACTATCGCGATAATGAGGGCAGTGATGAATGTGGCGAAGGAGAAGGCGACCACGTAGACAGAGGCCTTCACTGTTGCCTCTAGCCTCAGCCAATCTGATATGTTGCAGTGCTCAGAAGACAAGTTCATGATCTTCGGGAGTAGCTTGGCTCCTGGGAGAGAAAAGAACAAGAAAGGGTGAATCCGTGTTAAAGTTTCTTGTGTGGTTTTTCAGCTCTCTGATCTTGTGTCCAGTCTCAAAGAACAGATTGCACATTCTGCAGTATAGAAGGTGACAATTTTAATATGGTATTGATAGAGATTGAAGAAACTGCAGAAATCATCTTGGGTCTTCTTTTCATTTCAGGGGAGGAGCTGATATGCAAATCATCCAAAATGAAGGTTTGAAAGAGGTACTCTTTAGTACTCAGCAAAAATTGCTTAAATTCAGGTCAAGGTTTTACTGCTTACGCATTCTTTTCCATCTTCGATTGTGAGAATCTCTTCAATTCAGAGCACAAGGCACCACATTATCAGCCAACTAATAAACCACCAAGCATGTGTTAACACTTAGTATGTACAAAGCTCCGGGAAAGAGCGAGGGCCAGAGCTGTGAGGGATGCAAGGAAGCCACTGACTCAGAGCCATGAACTCATTTAGGTCCACAGGACATAAAAGGGAAATTAACAATTACAATGACAGTCCTGGTGACATTTACTGAGTACTTTCTAGGGATCAAAAACCGTTTTCAGAGCCTATTTCTCACTATCCCTGAGTATGTTTTATTTCTCGCCAAGTGGTTTTATTATGAACTTTTCACAAATGGGGAAGCTAAGATTTAGAGAGGCTAAGTCACTTGCTCAAGGCCACATGGTTATTGCACAATGGGGCCAGGATTTGAACTTGGGAGTAGGACTCCAGACCCTGCCCTCTGAACCACAACGAAGAAGCTTATGTCAAATGCAAGACCAAGTAAATGCATTCTCTGAGTTCTCCTCTGGCCAGTTGCATTTGACCAGCCAACTGGACTGCATTTGTAGGAATATTGTTTCTATTCTTAGAAAGCTAGAAGACTGAAAATCTAGGAAGGTACTGGAATATCAGGGTTGCTGAGGGAATGTGACCCCCAAAATGCGAAGGCATGTACGGTGACCTCATAAAGCCTTCTCAAATGTCCACAGCAATGAACAGCACACTGTGTGGTAGCCTGGGAACCCTCAAATTTTGTTGTCCTCATTGCTGCCATGACAGTCTACAGTGGAGGTAAGGACCGTTACCTCCCTACCTGCACCCCTTCTGCGGTGATGGGCCCTGTGGCCCTTGCTACCTGGCTCCTTCCTCATGAACTGTAGCATCTCCTCCTCCCCATCAAAGATGATGGACATCTCACTCGTGGAAAATCATTCTGTAGACCATGCCGAGTCCATCAGAGTCTGTCTCTCAAAAATCCAACCCAAGGCACACAAAGACTGTTGTCCCAGGGTGATTTTGTGTGACTGGCTTGACAGTCAAGGCATGGCGCGAGTGAGTAGAAGAAAGAGACAGAGAGTGGTGGGAAGAAGCACAGAGACGCGAGGCCACGAGGCCCCAGAGAAGGCCACAGAAGCCTTTGCAAGACAAAGAGAACAACCTTCACTCTTGCTTTTCTGATTCCACTGAAATGCCCTGCATTTTCTGTCCTTGGGTTCTGAAAATATAATATACATTCTATTATTTAAGTTAGCTTAAATGGGTTTCTAGTCCTTTATTCTGTCCTCTAGACTTCAAAGTATATAAAATGGGCCCTTTATATATTTTTATATTGATTTCCTAAAGGGCATGTCACAGTGGATATACAATTATTCCAACTTCCTGAGAATCTAAAATGCCGTAACTCCTTATGAAACCCCTCACTGAAGGCATAATTTTTTCCTCCTGGGTATTGTGTTGTCATCCTTTGTGGAGAACATTCTTTGTTCTGTTGTATTTTTGAAGCCATTGTCATGCTTTTGAACTCCAGGCATTTATTTCCTCTTCTCTCCAGCTCTCCAGAGAGGAATTGAAGTTGTTATGGTCACTGTCATCATCAAAGGAATTGTCAAGCTTTCTTTGGGGGCAGACTTTTCAGTCAAAATCTTACACAAGGACCCCCCCAGCATTAAACAGAAGAATGCATGTCTGTTCTCATTAAATGCCTCCTCCTCAATAGCTCACTAGCAGAGCACACCCCAAAACTGCCCTCAGGGCACCGCTGTGGACACCAAGGGCCCCAGTGAAGTCCGTATGAGAACCCTGGCAAGTTGGAACGAACACTCTGGATTGCGGGAATCACATGCACCAGGCTCTAAGCCTGGATCTGCTGCTAACAAGGACAGTGACTTCAGATATTCAAGTCACTTCGCTCCTCCGGTCCTTGGTGCTTTACGCTGCAGCTGTGCGGCACCAGCACCCTTTCTCTCTTCATCTGCAAGATCATCCTCACTCACATCCTCAAGGGGCAGCTCTGAACTTGGGCCTGGAGCTTCGGGCTTTTGCCTTATTCCTGAGAACACGATTGCTCCCACCCCAACACCAAAATGTCCTCATGTTTTTTTCCTTATCCCTGAGCCTCATCTTGCTGATCTGAATAGAACCCCCAGCTCCCTAGCACAGAGCCTGCCTAGTCCTGGCAGGCCTCCTCCCAGGACCTGAAACCCAGCTTCTCATCCCCAGACTTGCTGGGGGGCTTGGTGCTGGCAGAGTCCTCAATGGTGAGGGCCTCCCTGTCTGCTCAGCCTTCCAACAACACACACTCCTGGGCTCACTGTTGCGGGGTTGGCCCAGCTGATGGGCTATATTTTCCATTATTTGTTCTTCATCCCCACTCTGCCCAGAATCCCAGTCATCATCAGTAGCATCCCTGCTAGACTCTTCATTCCTGCTCAGCAAGACTCCCTGAGCCTGCAAGGGGCTCACCACCCACACACCTGCTCCATTCCATTTGGCAGGACCCTCCGAGGGCCATGGACCAGGCTCTGCCTAGCTGTGTTCCAAGTCCCAAAACCCTGCATAAGAGCATGCAATGACTGTCGTTGTGCTTTCTTTAGAAAAAAATTCTGAAAGTTTTTATTCTGTTCCCCTTAATTACTACAGATACAGCTATAATAAAGGCTAAACCACCAAAACCCCCTTCCCTCTGGATCTGAAATGGTTTCAGGGAACTATTTATTGTTGAAACCAGGAAGGGACACCTTTCTTTAGTTTTCTAACATGTTTAATACATTAATCACTATGGCACGTTGTTTCTTCATTGTACTCAACCAACTCTTATTGAGCACTGAAACATACAGTGCATAATCCTAAGCAGTGAGGTTACAAGGCAGTAAAATAGTCACCGACATACAGAAGTTTGTTGTCCAGTGGAAAATGCAGAATACAATGCATTTAGATCATAATAACCAAAAACATCATGTCTAGTTTTACTCATTTACCAAATGAGTAAGAAAGCCAAGTGTGCTATGGGAGGGTTGTTCAGAAATAAAAGGGATCACTGTGGTCTGATGCAGTCAAAGAAGGCTTCCTGGAGGAGGTAAGATTTGAATCAGGCCTTTCAAGGATGAAAACTAGAGCAAAGCAGGGATGGGGGTGGGATGGGAAAGGGAGAGGAGCTGTGCAGATTCCAGGCAGAAGAAAACAGCAGGGACCCAAGGTGGAACATACCAGGTATGTCCAGGGGACAATGAGTAGATGGGTTTTGTGGGAGTAAAAGGCTTATTTAGAACACTAGGAACAGACTAAAGCCAGGACCAGATTTGGAGGGCCTTGATACCATTCCAAGAGTTAAAATCCACTTTGTGAACAATAAGAAGCCTTGCATGTTAAAGTTAGGAGCAGCCCATGCCACCAGTTAAGAGCCAACATAAGGTGCCTACCTGTGTGTAGTAGCATTTGATACGAGCTCTGTTTTTGGAGCAGGGACCCCAGCAAAGGAGAAATTTGCACAATGAAGACACTACTATTAATACATAGGGAGTGACTTAGAATACTTTTCGTATACATGGAATCTCTGGAGGATTGTAAATCTGCAAAATCAATGCGGGCAGGTTTTATTGCCTTTAATTTATTTATAAGACCTCAGGAAGATCAGTAATTTATTCAGGATCATACATCCAGAAAGAATCCCCCCTCATCCCCATCTTCAAATTCACATTCCTTCTCAGAGGCATATTTACATATCGAGAGCTAGTGGCAACCAAACCCATCTAATCAGGTCCCACCCATACATGTGAACTCCACCTAGCCACAGTTCTGAGAGGCATCTTTTTCTTCTTCTGAAATTCTGAAATGGGAAACACCTGTTTCCTTCTAGCCCAAAGCATTATTTGGGCTCAGCTTTGCAGAAAGACTCTGGAGCCAAGAGCTTTCAGCAAATAATTACATTATATCCACAAGGGCCCTGACAAAATCAGAAGCAGCCACCACTACTCTCTGCAAAAGTCCCATAGGAAGCAGATGCATGGTAAGGACTGGCCTGGGTATCTACAAAGACAATGAAGCATGCGAGGTCCCATCCTAGGAGCCCTGCTCCAGGCAAACCCCTGCTGCCCTCAGTGAGAGACTGAACATGCAGCTATGGCCAGACCATGTATGAAAATAGAACTCTGGCCCACAACCTGCAGCAACCAGCCCAGGAAAGCAACCCATTATGCACGGCAACCAGCCTAGGAAGCCAGCCTGCTATAAGTCAGACTTGCGGGAAGTCAGACTGCTATCTCTAGCAACAATCCAGGGAGCAAACAACAACCCTGGTAACAATCAGACCCAAATGGCCAGGACTTGATTACTAACTGATGGCTTTCCTAATTTTTGTTCAAACTCCCAACTTAGGACTAACCAGAGAAAGCCAAATATGCCCCCCTCACCAATCTCACAGGATGCCCCACTTCTGGTTAGCTGCCCACAGCCGTGCCAACAGCCTCCAGTCCTGGCACACCTGAAGCCCTTCCTTTTCCCACTGTAAAGCTTTCTCCTCTGCCCACCTGTGAGTCTCTACCAAAACACGAGCTCTGAGTACACAGCCTGTGCCTGTTCTCGTTTGGCTGGTCTTTCTTTATTTCTACTTCAGTACGAAACTGTGGCACTGGTGGCTCCGCAATGGCGGGAAACACACTTCGAGGCTGATGAGTTTGTGGGAGTCCCTGCTTCATCTCCATCCTGTGCCCTCCAGCTCAGCAGCGGGGACGTGTCAGGGAGTTTGGGCAGAGTGAGACAGATTCCTTTCAGGGAAGGTGACCGCTACCTTGGCCTCCTCATGGGCGCTGGGTCACGGGGCTGGGGAAATTTCTCACTTCTCCAGCTTTGAGGGACCACAGGGCAACCATAGCTAAACCGACACCCCCTCCAGAAGAAAACCAGGGAGGCACTGGCTGTGAGTAAGGGGGCTGGACTGAGCGGAAGCATAAGAGCAGGGTGATGACCTGTACACGACATTATAGGAGAAAACGTGTGCTGGCTGTTTACCACAAGACGCTTTAGTGTGTGTGACTTCTCTCAGCCACACAGCAGGCCTGCAAAGTCAGGGCAATCATTATTCCCATTTTTCAAAACAGAAAACTGAGGGACAGAGGGAGGAAGTCACCTGGCCAAGGTTAAGCAGCTCGTGACAGTGACTCTAGAATTTGGACCGGGCAGTCCAACCCCTGGGCCCACTCTCCCAGCCTCTGGGCCAGGGGCCCTGACATCAGCGACAGCCAGCACTGACGGATGTGCAGGGCTCCCCACACATCCTCTCACCGGGTCCCCCAGCCTGGCAGCACGGGCAGTGTTCCCATCCCTGCTTCGTGAGGGGAGGCGGCCCAGGAATACTGAAGGGAGTTGCTGGTTAATGGCTTCAAACCCAGCTCTTCTGATTTCTGAGACCACATTTAATTATTATTGTTTGTAAAAAGATAGAGCCACTGAGCTGGTGTTATAGACTGAATTGTGTCTCCCCCAAATTTATATGTTGAAGTCCTAACCGACTAGGACCTCAGAATGTGGCTGTATTAGAGACAGGGCATATAATTAAGGTAAAGTGAGGCTATTAGGGTGGCCCTAATTGAACCCGATGGACGTCCTTGTGCCATTTTAAGAAGGGGAGATTGGGACATACAGAGAGAGACACTGGGATGCACATAAACAGAGAAAAGACCCTGAGAAGAGGCAGCAAGAGGGCGGCCATCACAAGCCAAGGAGAGACGCCTCAGAGGAAACCAACCCTGCTGGCACCTTGATCTTGGACTTCCAGCCTCCAGAGCTGGGAGAAAATAAGCTTCTGTTGTTTAAACGACCGAATCTGTTGTATTTTGTTACAGTAGCCTGAACACACTAATACGGCAGGGAAAAGCAGCTACCAGCTACAGCCTTATTTCCAGGTGGCCGAGAATGGTTCCCAGGGGTCCAGCTAGACTACCCCCACCCCTCAATCTAACACATGGAATTTCTGAAAGAGGAACGATCTCTGATCTCTGAAAGGGAGAAGGGCCTTTCCTTTTTAGGTGCTTACAGGCAGGCAGGCAGCATCTGCCACTAAGGTCAGGGCCAGAATCTGACTCACCATGGATAGGAAGAACCCATCAACTGAGGAAAAAATTCAGAGATGATTTCAAGCGCTCAGCAGCTGCTGGAAAGGCCATTCCAGAATAGTCCTTACAACCCTGCCCTGATGAGCAGACCTTCTCCTCTCCCACAGTAAACATGCCCTCTGCTCTTTAAACGTATCTTTCCTCTACTCGAATTAGGGACTGGCTTTTTTAATGTTTTAAAAATCACTCCAGGCTGAGTGCAGTGGCTCACGCCTGCAATTCTAACACTCTGGGAGGCCAAGGCAGGAGGATCACTTGAGGTCAGGAGTTTGAGACCAGCCTGAGCAAGAGCAAGACCTCTCTACTAAAAATAGAAAAAATTAGCTGAGTGTGGTGGCGTGAGCCTGTAGTCCCAGCTACCTGGGAGGCTGTGGCAGGAGGATCACTTGAGCCCAGGAGTTTGGGGTTGCTGTGAGCTAGGCTGACGCCACGGCACTCTAGTCTGGGTGACTGAGTGAGATTCTGTCTCAGAAAAAAAAAAAAAAGGAAAAAAAAAAAATAAGTCCGTGAAGCATTGGAGATCTCCTCTGTTGTTCTCCTCAGAGTGGGCAGGAAGGAAGGGAGGGAGCCAATATTTACCGAGTGCCAGGCACTCCACATCAAGAATAAGCACTTACTAAATCTCAGCTGTGACTGTTCACCTTCCAGAGACAGCTCACAGAGATGACATGAGAACTGAGTGAAATCACAAAGCCTCTTTAATTATATCCTGTGACTCCTGAAGACAGAAAAATGACACCTGTTTCTAATGAGTGGTTTCCCAGGCAGTTAACTTTTTGAGTCTTAACCTGCCTCTTTTCATATAAAGGGAATTCTCCAGCTTTCTTCCCCATTTTTTCCTGACCAAAATTTTGATCTACAGACATTCTTTTAAGTACTCATAAGATTTGTTAATCTAGAGACTCATTACCTTGGCTTAATAGAGTGTTGTCCTTTTCTAAAATACTTTATGTTTAAAATCACAACTTGCAACACAATATGCACATGCATCATTTCTGAATGCAATGAGATTTTGAAAAGCCAGGCCACTCGTGGACAAGGGCAGGGTGAAACTAATTCCCAAACCTCAGATATAAATAAATATTCAAGACAGAAGTATTGGAAAGAAGGTAGCTACTAATAATGGCGAGGAAGTTCCTTTTACTTTATGATGTAGATGATGACAAATGTGTGTGACTCTAACTTATTAACAATGATACCTGTATGAACAAAGAGGATACAATATAATGACATATTTTACAGTCCTTAATATATATATTAATATATACACACAGATAAAAATAAGGCCGAGGAGTTATTCCAGGATTTCAGAGAAAGACTGTTCAATACTAACTATAATGGTGTCATATATAACTAATAACATATTTCATGAATCTTAATACAAAATTTGATAATGAATTTATAAGAAATGATGATACACTGGCTAAAATAGTTATCTGATTCTATGTGAATGGGGCTCTTTGCATTGGTATGAAACTAGCCAAGGAACAAAAGTGGTGGGCTAAGCAGGTGGATATTTATTCAATAAGTTGGCGAATTCCTATGTGCCCCCAGCATGGATTTAAGTGCTGGGGTTACCACGGTTGGCAACACACACCAAATTTCTGACATCATGGAGTTTACACGATCCTGAACCTTATAACAGTTACCTTGCAGGCAGGAAACACAAGGCCTTCCTCCCATCCTGCCTAGCTCTCATCAATTGTCAAAAGTCAATTGATATCAATAAACCACAAAGAGCAAATGGAAATCTCTATGTTGCTGAGCATATGATTCATTGTCAATACTGTTTCCCAGAATCTGAGAGGATTTTGTCTTTGGTCATTTGGTTTGTCTCAACTGAGTTCATCTTGTAACATTTACTTTTGAAATGTGCTGCCGTTATTCTAATGTTGCATTACTGCAATTATTAAACCAGTTAAAAAGCCCATGCGGGACCTTAATGTTATTAAAGCTTATAACACGACACATAGCAGCCAAGACAGTGAGTTTTGTGGTTTGCTAGTACGCTATACTCCGCTCCATAGTCAATGATTTTCTCTCATTGCGTCGGCAGGATAGTTGCTCCATCCTAAAGCAACAAGACACACCCTTTGTGTCTCCGCAGGCCACGCCTGGCTCTAGCCATAAACCAGATGCTTTATCAGTACAGTCTTGGCAAAGCTGAAATCAGCAGATTCCATGAAGCTTTTTTGTTTTCTCTCTCTGACTTAGCATTGGGGATTAGTGTGAACTTTTTGTCAGGTTTAATTCTATTTCCCCAAATTAAAGTAACAATTAATTTAATTATAGCTATTCTCATTAACCTTTTATATATGCTGTGATTTGTTTCACTGATGAAAAAAATCCCCTTAGTTTTGACACCGCTTATAATATACATTGCTTGGTTAAACATGACCATCTTTATTAGGTGTCTTTGCAAGAGACGCATTATACTTGATTGTACATGCCAGGAAAAGTCAGTTCTCCAGATCTGAAAACTGTCTGATTTACATAAATCTTATCATTAAAACTGAAAATCCATGGAATAACGTAAAGCTTTGGCCTTCTCTGAGAACTTTTACTTAGCACAGAATTGATTATTAACTTATAATCAGGTATAACTGATTTTTCTCAATCATAGGAAGCCTATATATTCATAAAGTTCCTTTAGCAGAGATATAAGCCCACCTATCACAGAAAATTCTTTTTCCATTTGGATGGACTTGCACCTTTTCATAGCAAAGTCCACTTATGCCAAGTTATCAGTGTTCTTGGTTATTTTCATTAGCATTTGTATTTGCCTTTTAGAATTGGCATAGAATTTTGAATCATATTTGTAGAGTCAATGGCTGTTTTAAGACATATCCTTGTGATTTTTTAAAAAAATGGCCATTATATTTCTCTCTTTGTTTTACGAATTTATTCTGAAGGAGAAAACATATTACTGTTACTAATGCTATTTTTTCAAACATTTGTAATTATATTTTTCAAATATAATTGAAAATGTATTTTTCAAAAGAACTTACACTCTAAATATCAGTGACAAATAAAATTATTAACTTTGAAAATCCCAGCTATATTATATTAAACCACTTTTGAATGAGCAAATCATTTATAACCAGTTAGAATTTTTCAATATATGACCCATCCCAGTTTCTCAATTTATACATTCACTCACTCACTCATTCATCCACTCATTCAATAAACACGTATTTTGCACCTATCATGTATCAGGCACTGTGCTAAAAGCTGGACCTGCAGAGATGAATGAGATAGGGCCCCTGTCTTCAAAAAATTTACTTCATTAATTTCAGGCTGGGAGCAGGAGTGAACCCTGGTATAGTTCATGAGAGAGACGGCAAAAACAAATCAATTTCACATTTTTGAATTGGAGGAAATGTATGAAAACCACAGACCTTTGGTTAAAGAAAGGCAAGTTCCTCTTCTTTTACCAAAAAGAGGATGTGGGGAAAGCATTCTTCCTTCTCTTGCATGAAAAGACAGGGCAGGAGATGTTGGGATGGATCCTATTTAAGCACAGACACGGGGTAGCAAGAGAAGCCTTCCGGAAAAAGCAAGGGCACCAAAAAGTTTAGTAAGGCTGTGTGAGGAAGGCAGAAGCAAGGAAGGCCCTCTAGAAACCACAACTGTGGAGAGAAGCTGGCACTGTGGATGGGCAATGACAGCACATCTGACAAAGGCGACCTTGTAAATGATGCCTGCAGAAGAAAACAGTCAACAAGAAACCTGATTTAAGGGAACACAAGAGTCTGAAAGGTACGATTAGCTAAATCTAGATCCCGGACAATTTTGGGGTTTGACCTAAATGACTTAAGGGGCTTTCAAAGCCATCGAGATGCAGCATATGGAGAATTTACCCAATCACAGAACAAATGACCAGTCATCACGGGACTTCTCAGTGTGTAACACAACTGGAGAGACCCAGGTAACAGCACCGGTGCAGGATGCAAGGCCTGCTGGGAAGGGAGGGCGGTCCTTAGATAAGGGAACAATGGCTAGAAAGCGTAAATCCTGGATGTGTACCCAGGAAATGCAGGGCTGTATCACTCTGGTCTAGTGAGAGTTGCTCCAATACTCAAAGAACCTTCCAATAGAACTGTAAAGTTCCTATCTTCCTCTTCATCACCTCCTTGGCCACTTAAGCCATCCACATGCACGGGCTCAGGCCCACATCCATATAACAGAGAATATGGAGTCCTTGGCTGTAGCAAACTGTGCTCAGGCCCACATCACCATTCTCTGGTCATTGCCAATTTTACATAACTTGAGTATGTAACTTTTGTTTTAGACTTTCCACTTGCCCTCGTTTTAAATATGTGTTTGACATTTAGTCTATGTCTTAACTTTTGGATTGCTGGTCCTAAAACGCCAAATATTATTTCTGGATGATCCAGGACTGGGGTCACATAAAGCCATTTGCCCTTTCAGGGTGATCAGAGTGGTGCCATACAAATCCTCACCTGTACCCCAAGGAAGAGTGGCCTGGTCAGAGGCAGGCTTACCTGTCAGAGGGAGTACGGTCTGTGCACGGAGGACCATAGGCAACAAAAGAGAGGGGCCAAAAGTGAGTGGGGACCAGACTGGGGGCTTCAGCTTATGTGACCAAGGTGGTAACAATCTATGTAATTAAGGAGGGATGTGCTGTCTCTAGGCGGTCCTCCTGGAAATTATACAACCTACCCTAAGACTTGCAGATGGTTTGCTAATGAAATTAAGGTGCTTGTCTATGCAACATCAAGAGATGGCCACTCCGATCCTGGAAATGTAATTCATTGAAATCACTCAGCACCTTTTGTGGGTTCAGCAAATATAGAGGGTATTGGAATAGCAGCTGAAAATAGAAGGGTGGTTATTCCCTCAAAAGCCATGAAAAGCAAAGAACAAGGACTGGCTAATGCATCCCCAACACTGAAAAACCAAAGGAGTCCTGGTTAACGTAAGATCCTGATCCACTTAAAAGTATTCCCACATGCTAGATATTTATCAGGCTGCCATGCTATTATTATTTTATTCAACAAGTATCTACTGTGTGCAAAGCACCTATACGTAAATGAAAAAATGAGGCAGAATCCCTGCATTTGTGGAGTTCACAGTCTTTCAGTGAAGACAGATATATAAACAAATACTTTCAACACTGTGAGTTAAGTGCTTTAATTTAAAACGGTATAGAAACCCAGAGGAGAGAATCTAATCTTCTAGAAGAGTCAAAGAAGACTTCCCAGAGGACACTGACCCTCGAAAAAGGCCAGTTAGCCAGGCTTCCATTCATTCATTCATTGCATTAAGTATCTCTGATTGTTCTAGATGCTGTGAATATGACACTGAACAAGACAGACAAGGTCTTTACTCTTGTAAAATGTCTGTTCTGGCAGGGTGGATGACATTTCCAAGAGAAACACAAAATGATTCCTTAAGACCATTCAACATCCACCTTCTGGCCTCACTTTCTCCCCTGCTTCTATTTTTCTACCGAGACCAGAGTGCCATGACTGCTTAACCTGGAGCTTTCCGCTCCTTTTTGCAAGTATAGTCCTCATCGTGACATTAAAATGCCAGTTTATTGCATATTATCACAACAGAGTAACTCCAGAAGAGCACGATCAGATACAATCAAGTTTCCAAAAATGTAGAACTGAGAATCAACTTCAAGGAGAAATCAAAGCAAAAATGCATAGCCTAGTCTGGCATGGAACAACCTTACCTTACTTTACCAGTGGGGGTCTTTTCTCCAGTGCAGCAATGAGAAGCTCTCTTTTCCAGGAAAACCATATGTGGAAGAACAGCGGGAGTCTCTTTGTGGGTCCTAGGAAGAACTTCCAATACCCACCATCTAACAGCAGGGAACCGTGCGGCATGCCCCACTTCACCTTCCAAGGCCCTTGAGCCTTCAGACCTGGGGGTCCCTTCTGTGGTGGCTGTTGCCAGCGTCGCACTGTGATTCACTGTGTGGAGAGCTGCAGGAAGGTTGAGAAAGCCGGGGACTTTCTGCAGTGGCTATTTCGTGAAAGAATGCTCAGCTCCTTCTGCCGAAGAGGAAGTGGAGGAAGATAGAGCCAGCACCCCCACTTCTGCATACGGGGTCCTTCTGCAAAGAGGCACACGCTCTCTGTGTACCTTCTGGGGTCTGGAGCCACCTCATGGTATTTAAAGATGACGAGGACCATTATCTCTAGAGAAAGCTGAAAAATCTTCTGCTCCCTAATACAAAGGGAAAATTCAAGCCACCGGAACTGGTGGTTTTGAGCCAGATTAACCTTCAAAGATCACAGATTATGCCTGTAGAAGTGACCACAATTGCATAACCGAGGCAAGAGAAAGGCAGTTGGAAGCTTCTGCAAGGCACAGTTGGTGCCATTCTGAAAATTCATATTTCCTGTTTGCCAACAAGTCTGCTTGAAATTCCTCAAGCTGCTAATTACATTGCAAGTGGTATACACCAGCTTTGCCTCATATTTATAGCTTTCGTTTCTGTTAGAAGTTATTCAAGCAATATATGTTGGTTGTCAAAAATGTAAAATACAGATAAGCATAAAAAAGAAAATAAAAGTTCCCAATAATACCACCACTTGAAGACAACTACTGTTGGCACTTTGGTGTCTTTCCTTCCAGTCTTTCTTCTGTGGTGAGGTGGATACTAGGGTGAGCTCCTCAACATCCATTCCACCCCACACCATCGGGGAACATCCAGGCAGTTTTGCTGAGATTTGCTCCATCCTCAGCTCCAGCACAGGGCCTGATTTGGCTAAATTGAGTTATAATTATATCCTGCTCTTTACATAGTGTTTGTTTTAGGAACCAGTACCTAACCCAGACCTAAGCCAATCAATGCATGGCATTCCCCTGGCCCCAGGAAAGGCACATTATCAACATGGTCCAATCTTAATGGCTGGGGGAGAGACAGGCACTCCTCGGGGTTTGGGGGAGGTGGCTCTGGATGGTCTAGGCTGCCACCTTGCCATCACTTGAGGAACCAGCTTTAGGATGAAGCAGATGCTTCAAAAGGCAAAAAAGAGATATAAAAAAAATTAGGTCCTCAAAGAAATTTCTGAGCTGCTAAATTAAGCTAATGCCCAAACCTGCCTTACTTCTGGAGTTTCCAGTTATGTGAACAAATGAATTTGCTTGCCGAAGCCAATTAAATTGGGTTTTCTATTCCTTGTCACTAAATGCATCCTAGATGACTCACGTAGATATTTTTATAAAACTCCATGTCCCCATTTTACAAACACACATGCACACCAGCACAAGAGAAGATAAAGAAAATTACATATAAAACTGTTAACAATAATTAATTCAGTGATTGGGATTGTAGGAGTTTAAGGGGAAATTATACACTTTTTCTTTTTAACATTATTTGTTTAAAATTTTTTAACAGAGTTTTTTTTTTTTTTTTTAAATCTGGATAGCCCTGACTCCATAGCTCATGTTATCTTAGATGGTTAAATACTTTTTTAAATAGCCCCTGTTACTTAAAGTCACAGCCCTAGTCTCTATAGATAGAAGAAAAATATAACTAAGGAAAGGGAGCAAAAATTATGGCAGGTAGAATAGTGTCAAATTCTAACAGGACTGGCTGAGATTCGAACTATATCATTAATAGTAAATGTGTTTTAAAACTACTAGGAACCAGTATTCAATGACATCCATGTATTTCTTTTCAGATATGCATTTTTATTTCTTTTTTAAAAGGTTACTAGAGAGTTATTGCAGGAGTATATTCTGGATCATGAGATAGAACATATAAAATGTATCTCAATATAGTGTTTTTCCTATTAAAGGAAAAATCTCTAAAACACTTTATATATGTGTGTGTGTATATGTGCAACAAAAAGCTCATATTTAAAAAGTCCTTGCAAATTTTAAGTATTCATAACATATCCAATTAGCAGTGGCAAAAAAAAAAATTTAAGTATTCATTCACCTATGCCTATAAATGTGCAAATAAGTTATACTTTAAAAATATATGTATACAGGCACCTCAGAGATATTGTGGGCTCAGTTCCAGACCACTGCAATAAAGCAAATATCACAATAAAGCAAGTCAAACAAATTTTTTTTGTATATAACAGTGACACTTGCACTATGCACTCTATGTGTATTAGTAGTCTATTAAGCATGAAACAGCATTACGTCTAAAAAATGTACATACCTTAATTTAAACATACTTTGATAAAAATGCTAATGATTCCCTGAGTCTCCAGCAAGTTGTAATACTTTTGCTGGTGGAGGGTCTTGCCTCTATGTCGATGGCTGCTGACTGATCAAGATGGTGGTTGCTGAAGGTTGGGTGGCTGTGGCAATTTCTTATAAAAAGGAAACAGTGAAATGTGCCACATGGATTGACTCTAGATTCCGCTTTGGCATAGGGAATGTTGTGGCTGGTTTGATCTTCTATCCAGACCACTAAAACTTTCTCCGTATCAGCAGTATGGCACAAGAGGCCTTGCTTTTATTTTGGCTTTTGACATAGCTTCCTCACTAAGCTTCATCATTGCTAGCTTTTGATTTAAAGTGAGAGATGTGCTACTTTTCCTTTCACTTGAACACTTGGAGGCCACTGTAGGGTTATTAACTTCCCTATTTAATATTTTTGTGTCTTAGAGAATAGGGAGGCCTGGTAAGAGGGAGAGAGATGGGGGAATGGCCAGTGAATGGAGCAGTCAGAACACACACATGTATGGGTTAGGTTCGCCGTCGTATACAGGCACAGCTCATGGCGCCCCAAAACAATTTGAATAGTAACATCAAGGATCACAGATCACCACAACAATATAATAATAATGAAAACTTTGAAATATTATGATAATTACCAAAATGTGACACAGAGACACAAAATGAGCACACATTGTAAACATAGACCTGCTTGATGCAGGGTTGCTACAAGCCTTCAATTTGTAAAAAAAAAAAAAAAAAAAAAAAGCAATATGTGGGCAGCTCAATAAAGTGAAGTGCAATAAAATGAGTATGCTTGTATATGTCTCTTTCATGCATTGAAAAAGACCTGGAAGGATGCTCATCAAATTAACAACAATAGTTATTTTCCAGCAAGGGTACTGGGTTACCTTGTGGGAGTGCTGAAGGAAAACTGGTTTCTTTCTATTAATCAGGTTTGTATTGTTTGAACTTTTATGCCTGAATTCATATATTAAATTTATAAATTTGAAAAACAATATGAAAATTTTAAATAAAGAGTGGGGAAAATAAACGAAAAATAATTTACATGAAAAATCTTTACCTTATTATTTTTCAGCGAGGTATTTCAGCTGTCTGATAGGAATGAGTATACTAGATAAACTGATTTACACCACATATAACAGAAAACTCTGATTCAAATTGACTTGAACAGTCACAAACAATCTTGTTCTCACATAACAAGAAAGTGCCTCGTAGGCTACAAAGTTCGTTACTTTGGTCGCTCAGTGTGGTCATGGAGGCCCAGAGTCTCTACCTTCTTGGTACGTCAAGTTGGCTGTTTGCCTTCCTCTGGTTCCCCTCACAGGATGACTGCAACAGTTCCTCGCATCGTATCAAGACATTACCACATCCAGAAAAAGAAAAGGGCCCCTCCTCCTGTGACATCTTAAGACTGAGACTCCCTTCCCAGAATTCCTAGAGCCAATGTTCCCTCAGCCTCATTGGCCAGAATTGAGTCACAAGCTCTGTTCTGAGCCAAGCACAGCCAGAGGAGGGGAATTATCACCTTTCACTTAGACTAACCATCCATCACAACAGAGAAACACAGAAATAGGGCAACACAGTGGGCCTTCCTAAAAACTATCTGTTCATGGATATGTTCATACATCAGAAAACTCAATATTGTTAAAATCTCAATTCTCCTCAAATTGATCTATACATTCAATGCAATTGCAATCAAAAACCTAGCTAGCATTTTTAATAGAAATTAGCAAGCTGATTCTAAAATTCATATGAAAAAACAAAGGATCTAGAATACCCAAAACAACATTGGAAAAGAAGAACAAAGTTGGAAGAGTAACATTACTGAATTTTAAGATTTACCATAAGAACTACAGTAATTAAAATAGCATGGTATTGCCGTAAGAATAAACCTACAGATCAACGGAGCAAAATAGAGTTCAGAAAAAGACTCATTCGTATCTGGTCAGTTGATTATTGACAAAGGTGCCAAGGTAATTTAGTAGTAAATGGAGAATCTATTCACCAAATAGTGCCACAATAATTGTATTATACACATATATGTATGCACTATTCACTATTGATTCTATTTCCTATTACTATATACTTAAAAAGTATATATATATTTCTCAAAAAGTATACATATATTCAGAAAGAATGACCCTTGACTTGTACTTCGAATCATATACAAAATTCAGCTTAAAAGGATCATAGACCTAAATGTAAAATCAACAACTATAGAACTTCTAGAAGAAAATGGGAGGAAATTCTTTGCAACCTTAGGTTAGGCAAATATTGCTTATATAGGACACAAAAAGCTCAAATCATAAAATAAAAATATATAATTTTTAAAAAAATTAAAACTGCTCATTGAACTTTTACAACTCAACAATAAAAAGACTAATAACCCAACTTTTTAAAGGACAAAGAATCTGCATAGACATTTTTCCGAAGAAAACACGCATATGGCTAAAAAGACACGAAAAGATGCTCACCATCCCTAGTCATTAGGGAAATGCAAATTAAAATCACAGTGAGATACCACTTCACACTCACCGGGATAGCTAGCATCAAAGGAGAGACAATAGTGTTAGCAGTTCCTCAAAAAGTTAAACACAGAATCACTATATGACCCAGCAACCCCAAGGCATATTACCCAAGAGGAATGAAAACATATGTCCACACAAAAATGTTCATAGCAACATTATCCATAATAGACAAAAAGTGAAAAACCATCCAAATGTCCACCAACTAATGAATG
Source organism: Eulemur rufifrons (assembly GCF_041146395.1). Classification (NCBI taxonomy): domain Eukaryota; kingdom Metazoa; phylum Chordata; class Mammalia; order Primates; family Lemuridae; genus Eulemur; species Eulemur rufifrons. The sequence goes on from NC_090983.1 coordinate 8,720,795, forward strand.
AATAAACAAAGTGTGGTATTAATATGTCCATGCAACAGAATATTACTGAATCATAAAAAGGAATCAGGTTCTGATACATGCTATGATGCAGGTGAACTTTGAACACATTATGCTTAGTGAAGCCAGAGACAAAAGCCACATATTATATGATTTCATTTACATGAGAGGTCCAGAACAGACAAATCTATGGAAACACAAAGAAGATTAGTGGTTGCCAGGATCCAGGGAGAGGGGAAGGGGGGAGTGACTGCTAGTAGATATAGGGTTTCTTTCTACAGTGATGAAAATGTTCTGAAATGAGACAGTGGCAGTGATTGTACAACTTTGTGTATATACTAAAAACCACTGAATTGTACACTTTAAAAGGGTGAACTTTACAGTATGTGAATTGTATCTCCAATTTTTAAAGCAGATTTAGAAAACAAAACTTCTGATCTTTGAAAGACATTAAGAAAATAAAAAGATAAACCAGAGAGTAGGAGAAAGTATTTGCAAAATGTAGATCTGATAAGGGAAAGGTAACCAGAATATAAAAGAACTCTCAAAACTCAATAGTAAGAAACCGATCTAATTTTTTTAAGCATAGAAAATTTGAACACTTTACTAAAAAATATGGAAAAATGACAACAAGCACATTAAAAAAATGCTCATTAAAGAGACCATTACACACATATTAGAATGTTTAAAATCGTGAGGGGAAAAACCAGCAATATCGAGTGCTAGCAAATATGACTCAACTGGAATTTTCATACACTGCCGGTAGCAGTGTAACATGGTATAACCAGTTTGGAAAACAGTTTGGCAGTTTCTTAAAAAGCTAAATGTACATTTACCACACGACCCCATCATTCCACTCCTCGGTATGAACCAAAGAGAAATGAAAATATATGTCCACACAAAAACCTGTACAGAAATGTTCATAGCAGCAATACTCATTAATAGTCAAAAAGTGGAAACAAACAAAATGCCCATTAACTAATGAATGGATAAAAAACATCCTGGTATATTTATACAGTGGAATACTGTATAAGTAACAGGAAGGAATAGCTGTAATAATCCACACTGACCCACACAATACGGGCAAAGGCATCATGCCAAGTGAAAGAAACCAGACACAAAAGGATATCAAGTGTATAATTCCATTTACATGACATTCTGCAAAAGCAAAACCTCTAGAGACAGAAATCAGATCAGTGGCTGCTGGGTGTTAGGGGTGAGAGGCAGAGATGATGACAAAGGAGCCCCAGGGAACCTTTTAGGTTTAACAGAAGTTGTTCCGTGTCTTGATTGTGGGGTGGTTACACCACTGTAAACACGTGTCAAAATTCAGAGAACTGTATGCTTCAAAGGGTGATTTTTTTCCTATATGTAAATTTTACCTCAGTAAATTTGACTTTTTAAAAATGAACTAGATTATCTTAATCTACCTCCTCATCCCCAATAAACCTATACTGAAACTTATTAAAAGAAATTTTGGGAGATTCCCATAAAAGGAAAGAGAAATCAGGTATGATTACTCCTTCACAACCTTACATTTCTCATTTTCCAGAGCACTAGTAAGCACCTGTGAGCATTCATACTTCACCTTCTTTGTAAGTGTTTAACAACAGACTCCTTACCTCTTTTGAGAAAGAAATTAGCTTTGCTAAGATTGTCTCTCCCTCTTCCTCCAACCTAGTCACACTTACCTGAAGGCTGGCAGCCTGGCTGCTAGTTGGAAAACTGTTTTCTTCCAAGGGTTTTCGCTTCCTCTCAGAGTAGGTTGCTGTGGACAATAGTGGATAAGATCAGGAGAGAGAAAACGGGATCCAATCTCCTGGTCTGAGAAGCATGGCTAGCGGATCCCTGTTCTGCCCACACTCCTTCCTTCGGCTCTCTTCCCATTTCCCCTGGTCATGTGCTCTCCCTCTCAGCCGTCCTTATCTGCTGCTCTTTGTGGGAGGACTGGCCTCAAGCTGCCAGAATCCACCTCCCTGCTGCACTTGGTAAACCAGATGTTCCTGGGAAGAATTTTTTTTTTTTCCTCCCCCTGGGGAAGCCCTGAATTAGTGACTAGCAAATACAGGTGTATAAATACCTCCGCTCCCTTTCCCCTGATGAAGACAGCTCCACGATGTATTCCACATGAGCGCTTCTCACACTTTAATATGAATTAGCTGGGGATCAAGTTCAAATGCAGATTCTGATGCACTAGGTCTGAGAGTCTCTAGGTCTAACGAGCTCCTAGGTGATGCCAATGTTGTCCACCTGCACATCCTACTGTAAGCAGTAAGCGTCTCTTCTTTTCAGAGCTCCCAATGCCTCTTTGTCTATCAGCGCAGAGTAAAAACCCCAGGGACACCCTGGACAGGATGTGGTGCCACAGGCAGCCTGGAGAAGGATTTTTATCTCCAGAATGGCCCTAGGATTTAGGAATTCAAGTGTTATTCTTATGACGGTTGTGTACTTGTGGGCTAAAAGGCAAAAGAAATCCCTGCCTCCTTGACTACTGAGGGGCAATGACCTGCAGCCTGTCTTTGAGCTGTGGGGAGGGGCAGGGCAAGGGAGGCTGGGAGCCATGAACACAGCGAGGGATGCTGCTGTGCCTTGCAGCTGGAGAACCGGGGCAGATTTCAGACCACATCAAGAATAAAAAAGAAATTCTGGTGGCAACTAGCACCCGATGGTTGCTGGAAGGAGGACTGTGGTCTTTAGGCTCTGTTGGGGGATTGTTATGCCAGGCCATGTACAGGGCACATAGTGCAGTTCACCCGTCTAGTCTATATAACAGCCCCAGGCAGCAATTACCGGATAGAGTGTAGAAGTTATGGAGCTAAAAAATGTCCGCTCTTCTGTGCTCCTATGGAACTCTTTAAAACTACTTCTAGTGCTCGCTTCAGCAGCACATATACTAAAATTGGAACGATACAGAGAAGATTAGCATGGCCCCTGCGCAAGGATGGCACGCAAATTCATGAAGCGTTCCATATAGAATGAAAAAAAGAAAAAAAAATTAAATAAAAAAACTACTGCTAGAACACTTATTTCTCCCCTTCATTGTCATTCAACAAATATTCACTGAGTGCCAATTTGTGCCAGGCAATGTTTTAGGCACTAGGGATCCAAAAATGATCAACACAAAGGCATTTTCACAGAATTTATATGCAAAGCAGGGAAAGGTAAAACAATAAGCAAGCCAACAAATATGAATGAAATCTATCAAATAGTAGGAACTGCTCTGCAGAAAATTTCTAAGGGGTGGAGTCATAGCAAGGGACTAGGCAGACTTAGAATGAATGGTTAGGGAGGACCTCTCTGAGGAGGTGACATTTGAGCTGAGATTTGACTGACGTCAGCCATGCAATGAGGAGGACAAAGAGCATACTCGGGGAAGTGAGCAGGTAGTACAAGGTCCTAAGACATGAGTATACTGGGCAATTTCAGGGAACTGGAAGAAGATTGGTGTGGCTACAACCAAGTGGTCAAGGAGGAAAATTATTTGAAAAGATGTAGAAGAGGAGCCAGATTGTGTAGGACTATATCAACTAGAATAAGGTATTTGGTTATGATTTGATTTGCTTTGTTTTTTCCCCAGTATGGTAGCCAGCATCCAATATGGGTCCCAATGATCTTAACCTCCTGGTGTTCATACTTACGAGTAGGCCCCTCTCACACTGACTTGGGGCTGGCTTGTGCAACAGGAGAGAAAGCAAAAGTGATGGCATATTACTTCTAAGGGTAGGTTATAAAGATATTGCAGCTTCTGCCTTTGTCTTTGGGATTGCTTACTATGTTAGTCCATTTTCTGTTGCTTATAACCGAAAAACTGAAACTGGGTAATTTATAAAGAAAATTTATATCTGGGTGCAGTGGCTCATGCCTGTAATCCCAGCACTTTGGGAGGCCAAGGCAGGAGGATTGCTTGAGGCCAGGAGTTGGAGACCAGCCGGGGCAACATAGTAAGACCCTGTTTCTACAAAAAATTAAAAAATTAGCTGGGTGTGGTGGTGCGCACTTCTAGTCCCAGCTACTTGGGAGGCTGAGGCAAGAGGATTGCTGGAGCCCAGGAGTTTGAGACTGCAGTCAGCTATAATTGTGCCACTGTACTCCAGCCTGGGTGAAAGAGCAAGATCCTGTCTCTAGAAAAAAAAATAAATAAAATTTATAAATTTATGAAATCTATTTCTTACAACTTTGAAAGCTAGGAAGTCCAGGGTTGATAGATCACATGTGGTGAGGGCCTTGTTGCTGGTAGGGACTCTCTGCAGAGTCCAGAGGTGCTGTAGAGCATCACCTGGTATGGAGGCTCAGCAAGCTAGCCCGGATCTCTCTTCCTCTTTATATAAAGCCGTCAATCCTACTCCCAGGATAACCCATTAATCCATTAACCCATTGATCCATTAATCCATGAATGGATTAATCCAATCATGAGGGCAGAGCCCTCATGACCCAATCACCTCTTAAAGGCCTCACCTTTCAATACTGCCACATTGGGGATTTTCAACATGAGTTCTGGAGGGGACAAATACTCAAACCATAACACTTGCTTTGGGGGAGCCAGCTCCATGTTGTAAGGACACTCAAGCAATCCCACAGAGAGGCCTATGTGGACAAGACCAAGCTTACCAGCAGCAACTTGCCAGCCACGGAGTGAGCCACCTTGGAAGTGGTCCACCAGCCCTAGGAAAGCCTGCTTCAGATGACTGCAGCCCCAGCCGACATCTGACTGATGGACTCTGGGCTGGAACAACCCAACCAGGATACTCCAAAAAATATAGATTTTTTTCATAAACTGCTTGAAAGTAAGTTACAGACATCGGGACAGTTCACTTCTAAATATTTCGGCATGCATCCCCCAAGAATAGGGACCCTCACCTACATAACCAGAATCACATTCCCACATCGGAGAAAACTAACAATAATTCCACATCGTCCTCTAATAACCAGCCTATATTCAAATTTCCCAGTTGTCCAACAAATGTCTCTCTGAGACTTTGGATTTATTTTAATTGTGATGATAATCATGAATAAGTTTTAAGCAAGTGATTAGTATGGTCTGATTTTAACCTATAAAAGTTCACTCTGGCTTCCGTGTGGAGAATGAATTGAGGAGCTGTCTCAGTCTCCTGGGGCTACTGTAACAAACTGTCACAAGCTTGGTAGCTTAAAACAACACGAATTTATTCTCTCATGGTTCTGGGGGCCAGAAGAAGGAAATCGGTGTCACTGGACCACAATCCAGGTGTTGGCAGGGTCACACTTGCTCTGGAGGCTCCAGAGGAGAATCTGTTCCTGCCCCTTCCAGCTTCTAGTGGCTGCTGCAGTCCTTGGCTTGTGGCTGCATCACTCCAATGTCCGCCTCTGTCGTCACATGCCTCCTCCTCTTCTCTGTGTCAAAGTTCACTCTACCTCCCTCCTATAAGGACATTGTGATTGCATATAGCGCCCACTTTGATAATCCATCTCAAGATTCTTGACTTAATCACACCTGCAAAGACTTTTTTCTCAAGTAAGGCAACATTCACAGGTTTCAGGAAATAGGGCTAGATGTATCCAAGGGACATTATTCAGCCTACCACGGGGTGAAGAGTGGAAGTGAGGAGATGATTGGCAGCCATTGCTGACATCCAGGCAAAGATGACAGAGCAATAGACAGATTCAGGGTAAGTTTTTGAGCTCCAATTGCTAACAAATTTAATGGCGAAAGGTGTGATTTGTGGAAGGAGTGAGAAAAATGAAAGAATCCCCTGGGGGCCTGTCTTGTACCAAGCTAATCTCCACTGATTGGGTTGTCACCTCCCTGAGATCGAGAGGCCTTTCATTATCTGAGGTCCTCCGGTGCTCAGGCCAGGCCTTCTGTTATATTCGATCTGAAGAACTGTTTAGCTGAATTGAGAAGAGATATGGGATTCGGAATATCAATGAGCATCTTTGCCAAAATGTAGCAAGGTACAAAAATGTCCGAAAACCACTATTTGGATTTTTTGCACTTTGAATGCCAGTGACTCAGTCTGAATCTCTCCACAGAACCTTCTTCTCAATTCTGGGTTCCAGTACCTGCTCTGCCTCTACCTGACCTGGGTGGGTGCAGAAAAGAATCCCAGAGAAATCTCTGAAAGATGTTTTACTATCAAGCAAAAGCAATTTGTGTTTTTTCTTTTGTATTGTCTTCAGTACTGTTATGTTTAAATTTATCCAGTCTTACTGTTTTAAGACCAACAACCAAGAGGCTGGGAAAAGCACTGATAAGAATTCATTTCCTGATAACTTTACCTTTAGTAGAAATGTGACTAAAAGCTCTCATCCATTGTTATACCTTAAACAAAGAAGTCTAAGACAAAAAAAGAAAATCTTTGAAGCAAGTAAACACAATGCTCAACCACAACCATATTCCAGGCAAGTACAAATAACAGGTGCATTTCACCACTTTATCCCCATGATAATGAATCAACTTTCAAAAGACTCCATCATTGGATGTCTATGGGGAAAGGGAGCACAATGAAGCAGTGATTTTTTTCAATACCGTGTAACAGGGGCTAGAATGGACAGACACACATGTTACTCTGGAAGCACAGGTGATGGGCACTCACTTCAGTATTAGGAGGGAATAGAACATGGGGTCAGGGATAGGGTTGCCAGATTTAATAAAATAGACGATGTTCTGTTATATTTGAATTTTAGATAACGAACAAATAGTAACTATTGTTCCAAGCAATATTTGGGGCATACCTATACTAGAAAGTATTCATTGTTTATCTGAAATTCAAATTTAACTGGACACTTACTTTATTTTTTGATTGCTAAATCTTGCATCCCTACCTAAGAGAAGGGTCTGCAGGGGAACGGTGCCCTCAGCCCATCAGGAGCCCTTCAGATGGAGCTGGTAGAAAGCCCTCTTTTCGATCCAGCCCTCTCCTCCCCCAGACTGCTTTCCCCACTTCATCCTGCTTCTCTTTGCTTGCTCTCCTCATCCTGGGTCCTCTGACATCCCTCATCTGCCTCATTTTGGGGGAAACCTTCAGCTTCAAAACTTATTTAATTACCCGTCCTTGTCTGACAGTCCATTGAGTACATGTCTTCCTGGATGAACATGGCACTTTCCTCCAAGGAGACTCTGGTATTTATTTACCCTCCTTAATTTTCAAAGTGTGGTCCAAGAGCTAGCAGGAGAATCACCTGGGGGCTAGTTAGAACCTCAGAATCTCCAGCCCCACCCCAGACCTGCAGAATCAGACTCCAAATTTTAACAAGATCCCAGGTGATATGAAGGCACATTAAAGTCTGAAAAGCACAGCTCTGGAGACCACTGGGATTTCTGTTAATTTTTTTCCTAATCCCTCCTTGAACTCAGAAGGGTGGAAGAAACTTCTCCCCTCTCAGTCTTGGGGGAAGAGACCTCTAACACCTCTCACCTCCCTAGGTGCACCCCTGAAACAGCTGGTTTTGTTGCCAGGTCATTTCACAGGTGCCCGAAGCCTGCTCAGCAGGAGACCAGAGAGCGGACGGAAGAGAAGGGCTTCTTTGATAAACTGCAAATTTTGGCTCAATTCCACCCCTGGCCAGATGCCCTTTAGGCTAAGAAATCAGGTTTATGCTCAACTAAATGAAGGGCATAGAGAAGGAGATTTATGTCTTTGCCCCTCAGTTCTCGGCCGGTCTCTTTTTCTCTCTCTCTGGTGGTTTAAAATAAATGGGGCATAACCTAGGGGGCAGCTGAGATCAGCAGAACCTGGGCAAAGTGCTGATGGTAAGTGATTCCTGGGCCCCACCCCAGCCTACCAAATCAGAATCTTCAGGGGTGGGGCTCAGGAAGCTGTGTTTTAACAAACACTTGCGGGGATTTTCATGCAAATAAAGTTTGGGTGCATTCATAGCATAAGAAAATGGCTCATCAACTACAGGATGGAAAAATTAGATACTAGGCTCCCAACTACATCTTCTACCTGCTGCCTAGATTGTCTGAACACCAGCAAGGACTCATACATGGTTTTAAAGAAAGATACACTCTTGGATGAAAACCAGGTAGAGGTGAACTAGCTGACATAGCAGGAACATAGCACACACAGCAAGTTCCCAACAGTGAGGGGATGGAAATGATTCATAAGTCATCTGACGGATTCACAGGATGGGTGTACATAAATTTTATATATATAAACACACACACATGTACACACACACATAGTTGCCTAATGCCTTCATTTAATATTACAAATTTTATTTCTCTTTGGTAAGTTCTCCCTTTAATTTTGATACAGACCTGAATTATATCAAGTTAGAAAACAGCTTAGTCATTGCTGTGGTTGGTCTCCTCCAAACCACCATGTTGAAATTTAATTGTCATTGTGATAGTATTAACATGGGATCTTTAAGAGGTGATTAGGGCATTGGGGTTCTGCCCTCAAAAAGGGGTTTATGCTTGGGCGTGGTGGCTCATGCCTGTAATCCTAGCACTTTGGGAGGCTGAGGTGGGTATCGTTTAAGCTCAGGAGTTCAAGACCAGCCTGAGCAAGAGCGAGACCCCATCTCTACTAAAAATAGAAAGAAATTAGTTGGACAACTAAAAATGTATATAGAAAAAAAATTAGCCAGGTATGGTGATGCATGCCTGTAGTCCCAGCTACTTGGGAGGCTGAGGCAGGAGGTTCGCTTGAGCCCAGGAGTTTGAGGTTGCTGTGAGCTAGGCTGATGCCACAGCACTCTAGCCTGAGCAACAGAGTGAGACTCTGTCTCAAAAAAAAAGAAGGGATTAATGTCATTATCTGGGGAGTGAGTTAGTTATTAGGGAGTGGGCTCCTGACAAAAAGGATAAGTCTGGTCCTCTCTGTCTCTGTCTTTCACGATCACTTGCCTTTACGTTTTCCACCACGGAATGATGAAAGAAGGCCCTCACCAGCCAGCCACGCAGACGCTGGCATCATGCCTTTGGACTTCCCAGCCTCCAGAACCACGAGCCAAATAAATCTCTTTTCCTTGTAAATTACCCAGTCTGCGGTATTCTGTTACAATAGCAGAAGATGCACTAAGATAGTCATATACAAATGATGAATAAGATACTTATCAATAAACAATCCACTTTTTCTCCCACAAGCTCTTACCTGTTTCTCCTAAATAGCTTGCCAAGTACTAGCATTGCTGGTACAAGTTAGAAATATTTAAATGTGATTCATGTGTTTATTCATATGTTTTGCATAAAAAGGTTTTTTCCCAAAGCAACTATTCAGAAACCCTAAGATAATCTTGAGGCCAAGGAAAAGAGAGAGAGACAGGAAAGGCAGATGTGTTGCTATGGCAGTGAATCAGGGGCTGTGCAAGGCACGATTGCATAGGCCATGCCAAGTAGAATCCCAGCATCAAGAGATCTTCTTAGAGCAAATGGACAATTTCCTAGAGAGGGTGGGGAATGGGTTCTCTCACCCTTCTGGAAATTTTCCAAAAGACTTCCCAGAAAATGATCAATTACCCTCTATTGTCATCCAACCCTGCTATAAACATCGGGGGGCGGAGGGGGGGGGGAGAAGCTGTTGAAGCAACATACACTAGAGAAAATTATTGTTCAAAGTCATAAATTTAGTACCACAGTACAGTAGAACCAAATGACACTGCCACTGATGTCCAAAACTAATATTATAGGCAATCCAAGGTTGCTGGCTAGTTCATTTGTACCATTGCTATGCATGGAGGACAAGAAGCAATTGAGAAGAAAAGGACTAAGGAATATACAGTGAAGAAAACTTCTTTTAAAGTTCTTCCCACTTGGGTCATATTTTGGGTGTGCCAAGGCTGCTGAAAAAGCAGGAAATACAATTTCAGAACAATATCTGTAGCAGATTGCATTTTCCAGAGATGATTATAATGATATATCCCATCCCACCTGGTCTTCTACAATGGGACTTTGTCATTCCTGACATCCATGTCCCCTCCACCTTGAATCTGGGTGGACTAGTGACTGCTTCAACCAATTGGGAATGCTTCCACCATGTTCTGGAACACTTGCACTTGCCACGTAAGTAGTCCAGTGACACTGAGGCTGCCATGCTGGAGTGGCCATGTGTGGGCACTCCAGTCAACATCCCAGCTGACAGACAGTATCTGCTGCCAGCCACGTGAGTGCACCATCTTGCAGGTCCAACCTAGCTGACATCTGACTGTATCCACGTGAGAAACCTCAAACCAGAACTGCCCAGCTGAGCCCTTCCCAAGTTCCTGACCCACTATATCATGAGCAAAATTAAGTGATTATTTTAAGCTGCTATGTTTTGGGGTGATTTGTCACAAAGCAATAGTAAAGGAAATAGTATCCAAATGAAACCATGAAATTACAAAATCTCAAACTCTTTTCTTCCTTTGCATAATTATTTCTCTTTTATTATTTCTCTTTTTCTGGGAGAGACATCTGAAATCCACACTCTCTATATGTGTGGATCACAGACAATGATGTTATAAGCTGACCACTTTCAAAGGGCTGAAAAGGGAATGCTGGCGTGGGGTTAATTCCACCTCAAGGCTGATTTGGCTCAGCCTAGAACAAAGCTGAATCTCCAGATTTTAAGAACTAGGGTGCAGCTCGAAAGTGGGAAGAAAGGAGGCAACTACCTACGTCATGTGGTTTGAAAGGAAGTCACTTCCTTTCCTTCTTGCCAACTATCCCTTCCACCAATCTGGAAAGGTGTTTGTAATTCCACCATTAGAAATTTGCTCTTTGAGGTCAGCCAAGGTGGCTCACGCCTGTGATCCTAGCACTCTGGGAGGCGTAGCTGGGAGAATTGCTTGAGGCCAGGAGTTTGAGACCAGCCTGAGCAAGAGTGAGACCCGGTCTCTACAAAAAAATAGAAAAATTAGCCAGGCATTGTGGTGCATACCTGTAGTCCCAGCTACTCGTGAGGTGGAGGCAGGAGGATTGCTTGAGCCCAGGAGTTTGAGGCTGCAGTGAGCTATGTTGATGCCACTGCACTCTAAGCTGGGAAAAAGAGTGACACCCTGTCTCAAAAAAAAAAAAAAAAAAAAAAAAAAAAATTAGCTCTTTGGGATTATCTGACTTTTTAGTTTTCCAATAAAGTAGTAGAAAAAAGAAAAACAACAAAGCAAATGCAACTTAACATAAGAATAAACCTTCTAATATGAAAGAGCTGAGTATTAATTAGGAAGCGTCACAGAAGGTGTTCAACTAGACAATCATTTGTAGGGGAAGCAAACAGGGTTAGGTTGGATAAGGTGTTGGCAAACTTTGTCTGGAAGGAGCAAATAATAACTATTTCAGCTTTGCAGGCCATGTGGTCTCGATTGCAACTACTCAACTCTGCCGTTGTGGTGCAAAAGCAGCCATAGACAACATGTAAGTGAATGGGCAACCCCCATATTTAATGTTATTCCATTAAAACTTTATTTCCCCAAAATGAGTATCAAGCTCGATTTGGCCCAATTTGACCCTGCGGTTGGATGATCTCCAATATCTTTTTCAACCCTCAGATTCTCTGATAAGTTAACTTTCAAAATGTCAACATACCCAAGAGTGGTCCTTTAACAGTTTGAGCATTAGCCTGGAATTAGTTTGCCACCCAGGCCCACGAGAATGGACACAGTGGGCCCCAGGGATGGGTGGGGAGAAGTCAGTGTGCAAAAGAGGAGAAAGAGTTGCTGAAAACTCTGGTCCTGCTTGACCTTCAGAGCATAGATGTCCTAAAAACAGAGACGGTCTCTACGTGCCCAGCTTCTGTTCCAGCCCATCTCCCTACTGCTCCCCCAGCCCCACAGATGCAGATCTGGAACAAGGAGAGTGCTGCTTGCTTCAACCACTGGGTATGTTGAAGTGAACGACATAAATGCATGTTTATAGCTAGAGCAGAGGAAAGGCCAATTTCATCATCCCAGTGGTGAGGCAAGTTGAAAGCCAAAGCCCACTAATCCCTAGAGTAGGGGCCTTTATGCTTCATAGCCTTGCTCAATCATCCATTCAACAAGGAGAACCTACTCTCAAAGGGCCACTGAGACGGGCCCTGAGGACCCACGGAGGAGTAAGACAGGCTCTCAATGGATAAATAACAAGAAAAATATTGAGCACATCAGCATTTTTTTGCTTTGGCTTTTAAAAAATTCATTCCATCTACTGCCTTCATCTTATGCCATTCCCAACTGAGTCCATTTCATAGGAATCATCCAAGGATAACTTGTGCATTTTAGGGAAAATAAAAAATTCAGGACAGAAGAGAGGCTTCACTGCAAAGATATTATCCATTGTCAGAAACTTGAAAGAGATTCTTGTTCCCCAAAGCCCCAGGCATTAGGAGGCTCTTCCCAAGTTGTGTGACCTGTTTTCTGCTGCCACTTCAAGTGCTACCGCCTGCAGACTCTGCCACATACTATAAACCCCCTGCCACGTAGCCACCCGCCACCCTCCAAAGCCTTCACTCATCCATCAGACCTCAGGAAATTGGTCCCAGGTCCTCTCCATCATGGTACTCACCTCTCTTCCTGTTTCTCTGCTCCATAGGAAACTGTAGACTGAGCCACGCAAGCAGGCATCTGGGCATTTGTGGGGTGCAGTGTGTCCGTGTGGGGATGTACAGACCTCTCCTGCATTCTGCCAGGACTGCCACGTAGAGCTCACAGAAGGCTTACCTGCAGCAGACACTCAAAACAGTGTGGGTTTGCAGCAAATGGCTTGACTCAGTACACTTAAATGTCTAAATGTATAACACAGAATTACAGCTATTTACTGCAGCAATTTTAGGTACCCCAGCAGTGATATTCAAACTATTTTATATCTAGTAAGGCAAGATCACCCACCAATCAGAATGAACTCAGCCTGGTCAGGGAGTGGGGAAGGTGTAGTGAGGGACGAAAGTGCCCAAAGTGGACTGAAAGACAGATTGGTTAAGTGTCATTTTCCCAGTGCATTAAGAACCACTTCAAAAGGGTAAAGGGTACAAAGTTGTTTTAAATCTCAGTGCCTTGCTCACAACAGAACTTCTGAGCACAGGGATCTCAGACTTAGTGTTCATAGCACGCCAGCCTCAGGCAAGACAGGACGTAGACTAAACCTGTCTTGGCCACTCCTTTATCTCTCTCCCTTCCCTGCATGCTCACTCTTTCCTGGCCTTGGCCTCCTTGGGCCCCGGGTGCTCGGTACAGGCATGCTGTTGCCTAGCCGAGGAGCCTCCATTGCACATAGAAGCATCTCATGCTCTTGACACACTCATCCTATGTGAAACGCCCCCACCCCATTCCCATTCCCTCAGTTCCCTGCTGTCTGCTAAGTGAGAAATGCATCTGTGTTTAGTTGCTTACAGTTGAAAGCGGGTCTTTCCCAGCAGCACTGGGGTATTAAGAACTGCTGTGAATGCTCCCAAAACATAAGCTCTCAAGGGCCCATGGGGGAAGAGGGGTTTAAAGGCAAAGTGCTTCAAAGTGTGCTAAGTAGTAGAGGGAGAAGGTTAGTTCTATCCCTAGCACTTAAAGTTGGCCTGGTCCTCAGGAACACATTCTTACTGGGCTCTGTGGGACTAAGTCAGATAAATACGGAGGGGGCCTCTCTGGCCATGCCATGCCGCCTGCCACTGCCCACCATGCAGCTGTCTTACCCTACCTGGGCACCTGGCAGGTGAGAGCTGAGGCAGGAGGCTGAGGGGCCACGTGACTCAGCCAGAACAAGCATCTGAACTTGAGGACTTAGACCTGACATGAAGAAAGCCCTACAGTATATGAAATGGGATGGGGCGGGGGGGAAAGGCTCCTGTCCCAAAATATCCTCCTCCCAGCCCACCTCTATCAGATGCCCCAAATCCACTGAATCATACGAGCTTCTCAAGATTCTAGAATCAATGAGAATAAACAAAGCACTTGAGGCAAGATCCATTCATCTATTCATCTTTCCCAAACATTTTAGGGCATTGGGAACATGCAAAACATCTACAATTTGTATCACATAAGAGTGACCATAGGACGGGTGAGATAGCCCACGCCTGTAATCCTAGCACTCTGGGAGGCTGAGGCGGGAGGATCGCTTGAGCTCAGGAGTTCAAGACCAGCCTGAACAAGAGTGAGACCCCGTCTCTACTAAAAACAGAAAAAGCTAGCCAGGCGTCGTGGTGCACCTATAATCCCAGCTACTTGGAAGGCTGAGGCAGGGGAATCACTTGAGCCCAGGAGTTTGAGGTTACTGTGAGCTGGGCTGACACCATGGCACTCTAGCTCAGGTGACAGAGCGAGACTCTGTCTCAAAAAAAAAAAAAAAAAAGAGTGATCATGAATACATCTGATAGGCTGGGCGTGGCAAGTCACACCTGTAATCCTAGCACTTTGGGAGGCTGAGGCAGGAGGATTTCTTGAGCCCAGGAGTTTGAAGTTGCAGTGAGCTATGATGATGCCACTGCACTCTAGACTGGGCAACAGAGTGAGACCCTGTCTCAACAGAAAAAAAATACACCTGAGAGCCTCCCAGTCCCTGTCTATCACATCATCTTGCTGTTGTTTTCACCTGTCACCATTTGTTTATTTGTTTGTTTATTTACTTGTCTCCTTTCTCCTCTTCTCTAACACACACCTCACAAGTGTTCATGCATCTGATCTGGTTCAATGCTATAATCCCACTGCCTAAAACAGTGTCTGGCACAAAATGTTATTCCATGAATATCTGCTGAATGAATGAGAGCAAGACGAAGGTGATGACGATGATGATAGTCAACACTGTGGGTAACTACTCTGTGCCAGGCACTGTTGTAGTCTCTTTGTATATGTTATTTTATTTAATCCTCACAACAATTCCATGAGGTAGGGGCATTATTATTCTCACTAAGACCAGAAATGTTAAGTAAATTCCCAAGGTCACACAGGGGCAGGGCCAGATTTCAAACCCAGGCAGCCTGGCTCCAGAGCCCATGATCATAACCGCCTCACTGCACCGCTCAGCAGAGATGAGTAACCCCTGGTCTCTTCAAGAGCATTCTCCTGGGAATGCTCGACATGAAACATGACGATGAGTAGCTATATCCTGAGGTTGGATGTGACAGATGCCAGGAGAAAGCATAGACCAAGTGACGGGTTAGTTCAAGGAACAGCAAGAACACTCCTGTTGAGTGACAGAACAGGGTCAGGGTGTCCTTGCGGTATGAGAAGGACCAATAGGACAAGATGGGAAGGAAAGGCATCCCAGGAAAGGAATTGTATGACAAAAGGCACACAGGTAGAAAAACATAAGGCCACATTCAGAGGATGGGGTGAGTAAGGCAGGGTGGCTGGAGCCCAGGACATGCAGGAGCCTGAGGCCTAAACGGTAGGACTGAGGCTGGGAGAGCGGACGAGGGGAGGGCAAGGCGTGCTCCACGTGGAAGGGCTGGAGTCCACAGAGTACAAGCCACAGGGGAAACACGATCCGACGCTTCTGAACTGCCCGTCTCTGCTAGGGGAGTGACCAGCAGTAATGGTGCCACTAAGACCCAAGGGACTCAAGAGGTGGGCAGACTGGACGGAGGACGAGGAATGTAACTTTCAAGAGTCTAAGGTAGAGGGTGTGGGCGAGCCAGCTGGACATGATGGAAAGACCAACTGACCTTCATGGCCTGATGAGCTAGAAGCCACCTGGAGAGGAATGACAGGTGGGAAGAGACCGACCACCGAGTTGGGGATGAGTTGGGCTTGAAAACACACCTAATTTACTTTACAACTTCGCTCTGGACAGTCTCTGTTAAGAGATGGCTGTTTTAAGTTCTGAACCTCAAGCCTTTCTGCTGAGGCTTTTCCTTTGTTATCCTCCCCTGTTCAGGAAATTGCTCCCTCCAAGCCCTGTGGTCTCTGTGCTTCTCACACCTTTGGGTTTTCTGCTCAATTTAAACAAAACATAGAGATTATCTGCTGATGATCTGTGGTGGTGTTTAAAATGCCCTGAAACAAACTTCAGGAGAAGAGCACACCGTTCTAATCCTCATGGCAGAATTTTTCTAAGAAAAAAAGGGAGCAGATGAGCCACGGTTCTGGACTGAACAAGTAAAAAGATGCTTTCCCACGGCAGCTGTTTTGCCGCCGGCAATTAGGGAAAGTTTGATTTCCAGAGAAGGAAGTACACCTAGCTCCCCAAGGCCACTAGGAACAGTGCGGGAGGCTCAGACGTCCCGGCTGCAGGAAAGTGAGCTGTCCGATGAGTCAGCAGGCATTTCTGAATACCTACACCGTGCCCACTTGTGTCCTTGTCTCCCTGAACTCAGAAGCATGAATCAGTCATAACATATGGCACACGGGCTGTGTGTGAGTTGGGATCCCTGCATAGGATGAGCGCCTCAAACTGGCTCAAGAGCACACGTTGGCTCAAGTAAGAGAAAAGCACAGGAGATTCTGGAAAGCATGACCGGACTCGGCTGCTCAAATGAGGACATCATTTCTTTGTTTCTCCAACTCTTAGCTCTGTCCCCTTTGTGCTGACTTTAACCTTACATAGGGCTATGCTCCCGTGAGGTAGCGAAAGTTCCCCCCAGCAGTTTGGGGCTTGGTTCCCACCTGCTTAGCAGGCCCAGCAGAGCATGCCTCTTTTCCAATAGCTACCACCACAGAGCTGAGATTGGGCGCAATTGGCTTGTTTTGCATCACGAATCCATTCCTAAGCCCATTTCTTTAGTCAGAGAAAAAGAATACCCTGAGAGGATGGGTTTGGATCCTGGAAAAGCAGCTCAACCCTCAGCAGAGACAGCTCACCAAGGGGAAGGCCAGGTTGCTGTTAGAAGGGAGGATGGGTGCTGGGCAGGCAGAAACAGCAGAGGTGTTCTGCAGGGCCCCAGGGGTGCACACAAGCCCCGTGGGCTTCTCGAGGAGTTATCTTTGATCTGAGAGACATGACCATGAAGGAGCTAGCTTGAATTAAGTCATGGCCAGCAACAAAAAAAGGATTATGATAACAAAGTACAGAAGCAGGGGATTCTATGGAAACACAAAGGCATGAACATCTTCTGGGAATTGAGGGAAATCCACTTAGCCTGGAACAATGATGGCACAGAAATGGAGCAGAAGGTGACACTAGTGAGCTGAGTTGGGTCAAGGAGGCCTTTAAACACCTGGTTAGGGAGTCCGGGACACCTACTCTTCAAGCCAACTGCAGCCTGCAGGAACCAGGGAGGTGTCCCCTGAGATTGTTTTTCCCTTAGTAATGTGTATTTAACTAAGGACAGCATGCTGTAGTGGTTGAGTGCAGGGACTCTGGAGCCAGAATGCCTTGATTCAAATCCCAGCTCAGCCAGTTACTAGCTGTGTGAACCAGGGCAAGTTCCTTAACCTGTGTGTGCCTCTATTTCCTCACCTACAAATGGGGAAACAGCACTATCTTCCTCAGGGAGGTGTTGTGAGGATTCAACAAAATAGCTCATAAAGATCTGAGAATAGAGCCAGGCTCACAGTGAGCACTGTCGTTATTCACACCGATTGGTGGGGCCAGTGGTGGGCACCTCCCACCAGCTCCCACCTCTGTGTGACCTACCACATTTGCGATGGGATCGTCAGTGACCATTCACTAAGCATGGGTCCTCCCTCCAATGCCACTGCTGGAACCTACTTTTTGTAACCAAATTAATTTAGCAGGCATAGATTCCGACTTCCTTCCTATAGCTGATTAGAAGCTCTGTGTTCATGGGCAGGGAAGGATATGCCAAAGGAAGTATTTCGCTGGTTATTAATGGATAGAAAGCCAACTTTTTCATCAGGTAACCCCAAAACATCATTATATACAAATCATTCTTTTTGATCCCATTTAATTTCTCCAGGGAAGAATCTCCTAGTCTCCCTTTTGGAAAATACAATCCAGACTGCTGGTGTCCTGGGAACAGGACAGGTGAAAGGGAGCTGGGGGTACAGAGTGTCCCACCACTTAGCGTGCAGACTTCTCCCAGCCCTTCAGCTCTCTGGATCCCCAGCGCCATCTCTGCCTTGCCCTGCTTCTCTGGTTCAATTTCCCCAGAAAATAAACCCCCTGTGATGTTGGGGGAATAGGGGTTATTTGGCTAATTTTTCTGATGCAAGTGGTCTGGAGTGTGGTTTGACTGTCCAGATTTTTCAAAAGCATCCCAGGTGTTCTAATGTACAGCCAAGGCTGGGAACCATTGCCTTAAAGCAATGCTTGCCAAATGTCCATTATTTCCCTACCACCTTGCTGAACAATTCTTTACTTACCATTTTCTTCAAACGAAATCAGTTTTAACTTGAACTTATTTTGATAGGGGTCATATCATTAGGGTAAATGGGAAGCAAGTCTACCACTTATCAAGACCAGCCTAAATGTAGAAAAGAGCAAAGCAAGACCCTACTCATTCCCTTCACCCTGCTTTGCTTTACTTCATAACGCTTGTCAGCACCTGAAATATTGCATATTTATTCTCCCTTGGAATGTAAGCTCCATGAGAACAGGAACTCCTATCAGTTTGTCTGCAGTAAGGTCTCAATAGCCATTGCTAAATAAAATAATAAATAAAGGAAACCACCAATAAATAAATGAAAGCAAAATATGGTTATTAAATTCCAACTAGATAGGGCTACTTGTCGATGACTTGAAGGCTGAAGACTGCTCTGTCCCTTAATAAATCAGAGGATGTTAAAGACCATTTAACTCTAAACTGACTTTCTCCTTAACTATTCAGTGGACCAAAAAAGAAATGGATGTCCTTGTGTTTATCACTGATTTGTCAGCACCTGGACACAGAGTGTCTGGCACCATGCAGGGGCTCGAGAATATTTTTGAATGCAGGAAGGAAACTCAGTCATTGCTAATTGAAGTAAGTCTAAAAGTCACCAGTGCCCCCATCTCACCCTCTGGGAGACACTGTGTCAAATCATCCTGATGGACAGTCCTGAGGGCCAGAAAGCACCCGCTTCCTTGTCTGCAGCCAGTACTCCTCCTGGACAGCCTCCTCAGTCCCCAGCTAGATGCACAAGTTAAGGAGGGCCAAACCATCTTTCTCATCCTTTCCATTGACAGACTTCTCTCCATGGAGGTTTAAAACCCCATGAAGCATATTTGATTGTGATTTTTTTTTTTTTTACCCCAAGTATCCCAAAGACCCCACTGTGGTTCAAGTGGGTAGGACCCAAGGCTAGTGAGACATCCATATCAAATGCTGGCCTTTCTTATAGTGAATCCAGGTCACTGTGGTTTATGTAGCCAAGGTAACCACAATCATTCGGTCTGCTCATCTCTAGGTCAAAGTCACTGAGGGGTGTGATTCAAGATTTAGCCATTCATGTGTCACAAGTGTTTGGAAAGATGGCTCTCTTGCCCTTAATCTGTCAGTCACACAGTAAGTAACCACATGGCGTAGGTAGGGATCTTTACTTACCACCACCCCTCCCCTACATCCCACTGGATTACCCCATCCCACACGGGAGAGGGGACCGCAGTAAACTATTTAAAGGTCATCTCTAGGGAGCTCTCTCCTCTGCAGACGTCCCCTCCTCTCTGCTAAGCAGCCTCTCCCTGTTCAGCAGCAGTTGCTCTATCCACCCAGTATTGCTCCTCCTCCACAGTCTGAACACAGGAAACTGAGGCCCATAAAAGGGGAATGGAGAGAGGTAGGGAGGGCAGGAGGAACCGAGAGGAATGGAGAGGTGTTATGTGTGAGCAAAGGAAACTCCTCATAGCTTTCCTATGTTTTGAGGGGAATGCATATGATCTGAAACCAAACTCTGGCAAACAGGAAAAGAAAAAGCAGTTATATTAGGCAGTTTCCTGCAACATTGTTAATGAAGGTCACAATGGCTCTGTTTGATACCAAGTGGAATTCAGCATTGCAAAAACTCAGTTAGAACATAACAGCTAACACTCACGTAGTGCTATGTGCCAGGCATTGTTCTAAGAACTTTACATACTTTAAAAATTGTTCTTTACTCCCAAATACTTCAGTGAGCATTTCCTTCAAAGGGGGGCATTCTCTTACATAACCACAGTACTGCAGTTATTAAAATTAAAACATTAACAAAGTCATAGTATTACTGCCTAATCTCCTGACCTTAATCACATTTGGTCACCCATGACAACAGGTGAAAGCAATCCTGGATCACGCTTTACATTTAGTTGTCACATCTCTCATCTCCTTTAATCTACACTGTTCCTGGAGCTTTATCCTTCACAATGCCGACTTTGTTAAGGAGTACAGCCCCGTTACTTAGTAGAATGTCCCTCAACTCAGGTTTGTCTGATGTTTTCTCAGGATTGGATTTAGGTTACGTATATTTTGTCAAGAATCCAACAGAAGGGAGGCTGCATCCTCAGTGTAGCCCATTAGGAGACACATGCTGATTGACTTCACATACTTTAAACCATTTACACTTCCCAACAACCCAAGTAGGTATTATTGTTATTGTTATTACTCTCTGTTATGGTCTGAATATTTGTATCCCCCCAAAATTCCTACACTGAAATCTAACCTCCAAGGAGATGGTCTTAGGAGGTAGGGCCTTTGGGAGGTGACTAGGTCACAGGGGCAGCGCCCTCATGAATGAGATTGTGCCCTTATAAAAGAGACCCCAGAGAGTGCCCTCACCCGCTCCACCATATGGGGGAGGACAGAGCAAGAGGGCACTGTCTATGAACCAGGAAATGGGCCCTCACTAGACACTGAATTTGCGGCACCCTGATCTTGGACTTCCAGACTCCAGACCTATGAGAAATAAATTTCTGTTGTTTATAAGCTACCCAGTCTATGGTATTCTGTTATAGCAGTCCAAATGGACTGCACATTCACGTTTTACAGAAGATGACACTGAGATGTAGAGATGTTGAGTAACCTTACTAATAAGTGAAGAGGTAAGTGGTGAAAATTGGGATTTCCATTCAGCCAATGGGACTCCAGGTTTTACTCTCTTAACCACTAGTGTATGCTGCCTTTCAAGAGGGCTCTCATGTCGGGCAATTTGATCTATAAGGTGGGATGGATATCGATGACACTGTCATCACCACTTTAGAAAAAGTCCCTTAATAATGTGTCAAGTGTGGTACTTTTCATGTGTTATTTTATTTAATCCTCACAGTAGCCCTTTGATGGAGGTGCTGTTATTATACCCTCTCTATGGCTGGTGTCCAGGCCACATAGATACAGATAGGAACTGGGCTTGCAGCTCAGGTCTGGCTGATCTCAGAACCTAAACACCTCAACTCTGTGTATTCTTGGCTTTCAACTCACATTCTCCATTGCTTCATAACGAGGAAGAGAATAGCTCCTTGGATTTCACAAGCACTGATTACAGTCCTAAGAGTTCCCCAGTACTGGTATTTGGTCTTCATAAGACATTGAAATTGTCTGATCCTCTCTTGCAGAGGGGCCAGAGTAGGCCTAGCTCCTCTCTTACAGAAACTGCCTGGGCTGGCAGGTCCATTGGTGTTCAAGAGGTGTCTTTCCATTTATGTAGGTCTTTAATTTCTTTTAACAAGGACGTGATCACAGCTCACTGCAGCCTCAAATTCCTGGGCTCAAGCGATCCTCCCACCTCAGCCTCAAAGTAGCTAGAACTATAGGCATGCACCACCATGCCTGGCTAATTTTTTTTTTTTTTTAACTTTTTTAGAGATGGGGTCTTGCTATGTTGCCCAGGCTGCTCTACAACTCCTGGCCTCAAGTGATCCTTCCACTTGGCCTTCCAGGGTGCTCAGATTACAGGTGTGAGCCACCACACCCGGCCTAGTCCCACTTATTACAATTCTTTTTGATGCTATTATAAATGGAATTGTTAGTGAATAGAAATACCATTGGTTTTTGTACGTTGATCCTGTAAGCTAAAATTTTGCTGAACTCATTACTCTTATTTTTGTTAGATTTATTATGATTTTCTGTATATAACTCACATCATCCAAAAATACAGATTTTACTTTTTCCTTTCCAATCTAGATGGCCTTTATTTCTTTTTTTAATTTTTAGCTTTTATTTATTAATTTTTGCCTAATTGCCTTCATTAGAACCTCTACTACAACATCAAGTAGGAGTGACAAGAGTGGATATCCTTTTCTTGTTCCTGGTCTTTGGAGGAATGCAGTCAGTTTTTCACCATTAAGTATGATGTTAGCTGTGGGTTTCTGCAGATGCCCCTTATCAGGATGAGAAAGTGCCCTTCTACTGATAGTCTATTGCATGTTTTTATGATGAAAGGGTGTTGGATTTTGTCAAATGCTTCTGTCTATTGAGATGATCATACAATTTTGTCCTTCATTCTGCTGACACTGTATATTACATTAGTTGATTTTCAGATGCACACTAACCTTACATTCCTGGGATAAGTCCACTTGGTCATAGTGAGTTATCCTTAATAATGAAATAAGTGTCCATGAACCCAACACCCCAACAAAAGCTATGAGCCTGACAATAAGGCACATCTAACCATACCCACCCCATCTCCCTGTCCCCACCAACCTGATAAACCATCATCATAAAGCCCATGTTCATCATTCCTTTGCTTCCCTTTTTATATAGTTGTATTGCATCTAAATGCATTTCAAAAATATTTGGTTTTAATTTTTTAAACTTTACATAAAGAGCATTATACTTTTATTCCACTTAATATTTCACTGCTAAGATTTAAACATATTATAGTGTGTTGATACAGTTGGTCCTTCTGATTGCTGTATGTAATTAATATTCCATTGTGTGGCTATCAAGAAAGCCACATTAAAGCAAAATATTAATAGGTCCAAACTGAACTCCTAATGTCTCCTCCAAACCAGCTCCTCCTGCAGTCTTCCCCTCTTGGTAAGTGGCAGCTCCATTCTTCCAGTCACTTGGGTTGAAACCTTGGAGTCATCTTTGACTCTTCTTTCTCACATATCCCACATTCTTTTTGTAAGCAAACCCTGCAAATCAGACCTCAAAGCATACTCAGAATCCAATCCCTTTTCACTGTCTTCATTGCCACCTCTATGGTCCCAGTAGCCATTGTCTCTCACTTGGATTGTTGTAATCAACTCCTAACTGGTTTTTCTGCTTCTACCCTGTTTTCCCGCAGTCTCTTCTCAATCTAGTAGCCAGAGGGATCTTGGTAAATGTCAGTGTCTTCATGTCTCTCTTCTGCTCAATTCCCCATGGCTTCCTGTCTCTGAATAAAAGCCCATTTTTTTTCTATGATTTTCAAGGCCTTAGGATGACCTTGCCTCAGGGCCTTTGCACCTGCTACTCCCTCCACTAGAATGAGCTTCATCCTGACATTCTCATGGCTCATTCCTGCACTTACTGTGGACGTCACCTTCTTATTGAAGCTTTCCCTCCCATATAAAATTTCTCACCACCACAACCCTGCAAATTCCCTATCCTTGCTTTATTTCTTTCCTCCTTAGCACTTATTACTATTTAACCATATTTGTATATATCTTACTCTGCCTTGCTTATTATTTCTCTTCCACTTGCTGGAATATAAGCTCAATGAGGGAAAGTATTTTTGTTCATCTTGTTCACTGCTGTATCCCATGCACTTTATAAAAGCACATAATAGACACGCGGCAAATATTTATTGAATGAAAGAATAAATGAATAGCTGAAAAGTAACTATCAGCACACGTGGTTCATGGATAAAGCATAAAAATGAGGTCTTGTTGAAATCTGAAAACACATTTATGGGGCACCTGGAAGCCATGACTGAGTCCTCCCAGTGTGGTAGTTGTCATGAGCCTCCAGACTGCTGAAGGCTGCTATAAGACCTCCAACCTCTTTCTGTCACCCCTGTCCCTCCTACCCACCAAGTCTTGCTTAAGTCTAAAATCCCTGGAGGCTAGTTTGGTTGGAGCAAAGATTGAAAATGGCTGCCAAGAACAGATGTAACCAGGATCCCCACCTGCTAAAAGCACCTGCACTTAAGGAAAGATACATTCAGTCACAGGGAGAATGCTGGGTGGGCACAGACTGACCCTACAAGGCAAGAGGTGGTGAGGCTTTTGGCACAGCACTGGGTGTCTGATCTTGAGTCAGACAAAGCATTTCCTTCCTCCTTCATAAACTTCATAAAGTTTCTCCTGAGTGTGTCATGTGCCTGAACACATTCAGGCACAATGTGTTCTGGATTCTAGTCTTTCGTCTCCCTGAATTAAGCTCAGAGGAGTGGGGAGGAGGGCTACCTTCCACACTGAGAGATGAACAGAGGATGTCCCTGGGTGACCATGCAAGCTTCAGGTCATCTTCCTATCTCGACTGGCTACAAAAAAGGAGCAGTCAAGCTGACACTTCGGGGTAAGCCCTTCAATGTTCTGTGCTGGCAACTTCCTCAAAAGTTGATTTTATCCACTCTGTTCTAATCCACACCATTAAACCACTAAAATTAAGGCACCAGATTGTCCAAATTCTCAGTTCCACCCCAACTCCAAAGTGGAGTTATACAATCCGTTGAGTGCATAATTAGAACTAAGAGGGAAGGGACTTTTAGAGGGAGCACTTGAATCATTTTACCTTCTTAAGGGGCAAGGTTGTTATCTAATACAACTCGATTAAATGTAAGATTGCTATTATAAGATAATATGTAATTTGTCTAAAAATCAAGAGATAATGTCAGGTTCCTCTGCTTCAGATACATGAAAAGAGTTTAGTGCTTGTCTTTACATGCTATTTGGTAGTGGATTTCGATTCATTTAACCCAGATATACAGAACCATGAATTACAGTTAGGCCCCTTCACTTTGGGCCTGCTCTCAACCCACCTGTGTCAATGAGAAACCAGGCAGGTAAGAGCAATGGTACTTGTGAAGACAAAATGATTTATCAGAAAAGTGCTTCTTGACCCAGAGCAGAAGCTTCTCAGAGAGCAGATTAAAGACTCCCTGGGGATGTGGAGGTGGGATGAGGATTGGATTGCCAAGTGGCACAAGGAAAATTCTGGAGTCATTTGATTGAGGTGAGGTTCCACAGACATGCTGAAACTCCTCAAATTGTACACTTAAGTATGTACAGTTCATACTACATCAATCATACCTCAATAAATCTGCAAAGTTTCAGAGAAAAAAAAAACAGACTTAAAAATCATATAGACTGCTTTGCAAACAAGACAGATCATCTGTGCTTGGGGTACTTGCCAGGAACCCCAATCTTGACTTGCTTTCAAGAGCCTGGTTGAAATAAGTGATATTCGAGAAGGATGGCCAAGGGCCATTAACCATCCATTTGCTCATGTTCTCATCAGCAAAAGAAAGACACTTAGACCATCTAAGCCTAGCCTTTCATCAAAATGCCCTCACTTAGCCACAGTTTCTCCCAATGTTCTCAATTATTTTTTAATCAAGAGCTCAGGCCAGGTGTGATGGCTCATGCCTGTAATCCCAGCACTTTGGGAGGCCGAGGCAGGAGGATTGCTTGAAGCCAGGAGTTCAAGCCCAGCCTAGGCAACAAAGAAAGACCCCCATTTCTACAAAAAATAAAAATTAAAAAATAGCCAAGCATGGTGGCATGAGCCTGTAGTCCCAGCTACCCAGGGCACTGAGACAGAAGGATTGTTTTAATCCCAGGAGTTTGAGGTTGTGGTGAGCTCTGATGACACCACTGCACTCTAGCCTGGACGATAGAGCTAGACCCTATCTCAAAAAATAAGAGTTCATATAAGACATGGCAATGAAAAATACATGTGATTTTTTTTTTTTTTTGCCAGGAAAAAAAGAGAGAGAGAAAGAAAAAAAGAAAGAAAAGGAAGGGAAAGGAAGGAAGGAAAAAAGAGAGGAAGGAAGAAGAAACTCTGTGGTAGGCAGAATAATGGTTTCCCAAAGATGCCCACATCCTGATCCTTGGAACCTGTGAATATGTTACCTTACATGGCAAAAGGGGAATTAAGGTTGCTAATCCACAGATCTTAAAATAGGGAGATGATCTGCATTATCTAGCTAGGCCCAACATAATCCCAAGGATCCTTAAAAGAAGAGGAGGCAGAATAGAGGAGACAGAAGGGATGTGGGTATCGAGGGAAGGCGCAGAATGATGCAACATTGCTAGCTTTGCAGACAGAGGAAGTGGCCACAAGCCAAGGAATGTGGGCAGCCTCCAGAAGCTGGCGGCTCTGCCCTAGAGCTGCCTGAAGGAACAAAAGCTTCAAGGTGCCAACACCATGATTTCAGCCCAGTAGGACCCATTTCAAACTTCTGACCTCCAGAACTGCAAAATAATGAATCTATGTTGTTTTCAGTCACTAAGTTTGTGAGAATTTATTACAACAGCAGTAGAAAACTACTACAAAATCTTTCAAGTGAGGTAAAATAGCACTGGCTTCACTGATCCACACACTGACTTAACAAATACGGAAAACTTACCAAAGGCAAAGCATTGCGTTGGGTGCCCTGCTGGGAACAGGGTGAAACACACGGAGATGAAATTTGTGCCTGGTGCCCACGACACTGCAGAAAAAGCAGACAGAGGCGGTAGCCAGAATGGGACAAATGAGAGTTTTTCAGTCCTCTTTGGCCAAGAATATTGCAGGTCCTGCTCCCCTCTTCGCTCTACAAACTGCTATGTTTTGTGGCCCAGACTGGGGTGAGGGTCTGTTTCATCCCTTCTCTCCTGTTTCGGAGAAGTGGAAGATACTTCTGCCCTCACTTGCCTCCTGGATTAGGCTTCAGGCCCTTTCCCCCAGTTGTAAATGTGCAGAGCATTAGCGGAACCTCAGCCAAAGAGCTATAAACTTCAACCGGCCACAAGAGTGTGCATGTGAGGTGACTGCATTTTTTTTTTTTTTTTTTTTTCCTGCCAAACCAGAATTAGCCGGTATAGGAATGAACGAGCATGAAGATTTGAAATTGCACCGATTGGAAGGAAGCCCTGGCTAGGGTCGGGCACCTCCAAACGCACCTCTTTTAAAGCCGCCCAGACTGAGGCGTCGAGCTTTGAGCTCCACAAAACGCTCACCTGGCCTGGCAGCGAGCGGTAGACGGGCCCGGGAGCCCCGCACCGAGCGCGCGGAGCCGGGCGGAGAGCCGAGACGCAGGCATCTCCAGGATGATAGGCGACATCGCAACGGATCTCCATGCCCAGCTGCTCGGGGGGCTCGGAGCGGAGCAGCAAGTTCGGGGAGCCGGGCGGGGAGCCGGGCGGGGAGCCGAGTGAGGCCGCAGCCCGGCGGGCCGCGGGCGGTGAGTATCCCGAGGCCGCGCGGCGCCGCGGGCATCTCGGAGCCCGGGATTCGGGTGGCCGTTGCACCACAGGGACCCTCGGGAAGGGGCGACGCGAGCCTGGGGCAGGGTCGGGGAAGGCTGCCCGTCTGTGCCGGGGCGCGGTGGTCGTGCCCGGGCCGCCGCCAGGGGCTCGCGAGCTGCGGGCGGGTGGGCGGCGGAAGCCGCGGCTGCCCGTAGGGACGCGCGCCTCCTGCCCGCGGCGGCCGGGGCCCCGCGCGCGTCCCCCAGGGCACTCGCGCCCGGCTGGAGAGGCGCGCTCTGCCCCCGCGCCCAGCCTCGCTGCCCCGCAGCGCTCGCGGGCCCAGCTTGGGACTCGAACGGGACAGGGAGGAAGCGGGAGGGGGACACCGGGGACTGCGGCGAGAGCCAGGCTGTGGCGCTGCGAACGGCTCGGCTTCCCCGCGGGGCTGCCGCAGGGCGCCCGCGGCGGGGAGGCCGGATTCCGCCGGAGCGAACCCGCGCCCAGGGCGCGCAGACGCCGGGCCCCTCCGCGGGGCTGCCCGACGCTCCTCCAGGCGGGAAGGGAGAAGCCAACCTGAGGCGAGGGGCCGGGGACGGCCATTTCGGGGCCAAACGCTGCAAGGCTGTGACGATGTTTTAGGAGCTCAACTCTGCACCACAAAGCCGTTTTCCTTCTGAGGAAAAGTTGATGCAGGCTCATTAACAAGGATGGCTGGGGGCTACTGGGGATTAGTAAGAGCTCTTTGGCCTTGTGTGTGCGTGTGTGCGCGTGTGTCGGGTGTGTGTGTCGGAGCGGGGGAGTGAGTTTTGGGGTGGTGGTAAAATAGGCTTCGGAATCCTGTGGGCCTGGGTTCAGACTGGGGGTCCCGCACTTGCTAATTTGACCTCTCCAAGCTGCATGGCCCCCGTTCGACATAGGGCTCAGTTTCCTCACCTGTGAAATGGGGACATTAACACCAATCGGACAGGATCGTTGTGGAGAAGCCACCCAGCACAGCCCTTGACACAGAACAGGCGTTTGCATGTTGAGTGCGCCCGAATTCAGTGTGAACCCAGCCGCGACTCCCGTTTCTCCTGCGCTGTCTCCACGCTAGCTCAGCCCAGCTCAGCCCTTTTGGCCTCTTGGCCTCAAAAGTGCGCCCCCTAAAGGCCCAGAATTTCCTGTGCACAGCAGGTCTAGGAGGCAAAAGTACCAGGGAGCCAAATTAAAGGTCAACCCGCCACACACCTGCGCCTGAGGAAGAACCTGCTACCACCTCGCTCTGTCCCCCATTTGAGGAGACTGATTTTAGCGTTAACTTGGCGTTTCCGCTTTGCTTTTCACGTATAATGAGCTTACCCCATGCGACATAATGACAAAGCCAAATTAAAAATGAATGACTTGCTTGGAAAACTTCCTCCCATAACAGAGTTGTAGAAAATTAAATTTTGTTCCAATCTCAGATACATTCCAGAAAAATCTATTATTTCATTTCTGCCTACTACCACGTAAACATGCAGCCGACCCCGTTCCATACTTTCCATGTATTACCCCCTCCCCCAAATTTATAATTTCTTTTTCATGGTCTATGAACTCAACATTTGTGGGGAATGGAAGGTTAACTGTTGTTCCCGTAATCTTACCATTTCCTTCTTTCATCTTCTTTAGGGTGAGGCCCTAGTGTTATATGCCGAGCTTCCAGCACAGGAGTGCCTACGATGAATTACATTTTCCATATTGATCCTTAGCGGAAGCTCCACACTCACTGCCTCCATTTACCCCCGTGTGCCATGCACATGTCATCATTTCACTTGTGTGTCACACGTGGAAAAGGTCGGGGTGCTTGAAGGCCGTGTGTTGGAGAAAGATATGGAGTCTGGGGGGCCAGATACCCTCCCTGAGTTCTCCCTCTCCCCAGGTGCGTAGTAGGATTACAATACTAAAATGATGCTTTTGTATCTGTAATTCTATAAATGCTACAATGCTAAAAGCAAACTTGAATATGGGGGATAAACATTTATTCCTGTAGTCTTTTATTTGTTTTAGTTAACTAGTTGGACAATAAGTTAACTGTGACTAGTCAAAATACTAATTACTGTTTGAGAAATTTAAGTGTGAAATGCAGATGATTCTATTGCCCAGTAGGTCTGTAGGGACCGCCTGAGGATCTGAAAGGACTTCTTTTGCCCCTCCCCCACCCACTGCCAGTGCTCTGCATTTGATACTATATTCTGCATGCGCGGTTGTGCCTCTTGAATAATACTTGTCCATTAAATGCTATTCAGTGTCATTTATTTATGAACAAATAAACTGGAAATGTTGAGAGCAGTTTGATGGCAACTACATCTCTTAACCCATAAAATAAATAATTCAGTGAGAATATAAAGTTCTTAACATTGCTTTAGAAAAGTGCTTAATATTTCAACCTATGGGTTGAAAAACTGTAACTTTTCATTATTATTTCAAAGTCCTTCTTAGTTGAAAATGGACTTTAGAAAAATGCCAAGTTGTTGTTTTATCTTATTAAACATAGTGGGACATTGTCCCACGAATTGTAAAATGACATTACTCATGTGGGCCCTTCACACCCTGTGTCAAGCTGCCTGGTCCTCCTCTTTCTGGCTCCTTGGGATTCTGCATAAAACTCACAGATATAGAGGGAAGACAACCACCAACCACCCCTTCTGAACCCTTTCTAGGCTCATCCCTTCTGGCCCCAGGCAGGTTCATGGGTTGGGAGGGGAGTGGGTGGCAGACACACACACACTTGCACACACACACACACACACACACACACACATACATATCCTGGAGCCCAAGACCAGCTGGAAGACTACCCAAGAGAGGTGGTTCTTGAATTGTCTGTCTTGTTTTTTTCTCTTTTACAATCTAGCCACTAATTTACCAAATGATATTTAAAAGATAAAGGCAGGGACCTTTATTTTCATATAATAAAGTTAATATATGTTTATTTAGAAATGTTTTACTAATAAGTAAAAAGAAGAGGGAATTTCCTTGTAAGACCCTCATCCAAAGAATAATCTCCATCAACATTTTTGTTTTGTTCTAGTTTTTTTTTTTTTTTTTTTTGCTATGGATACATGTTTTGAGCAGCAACAACAAAGGGATTATCATATATATCAAAAACAAAGTTGTCCAAGGCTCTTTGAAGATCTGGAAAGAAGGTCATAAAGTGTAAACTTTATTTTTGATGGCGGACTTGCATTGTATAGCTATACCATGATTGATTGATTGAACAAGTACTCTGATGTTGAATATTAGAGATGTTTTCAGGGTTTTTTTTTTTTTTTTCTTCACTATTTCAAGGTTTCACTAGTATAATTTAGTTGAATCTTGAAGGATGAGCAGATGAGGGCCAGGAAGCTAGAAGGAGAGAGATGGAAGGAGAGAAGGTTGTGCGCAATAGCTGAAGAGACTCATACTAATGATACCTGGAAGGGCTGGGGAAATTACATGGAAAGCTCAGCATTTTATCACTCCCAGCAAGCTGGGTAGAGGGGAGGTGGAGGGAGGCACAGGGGGAAAAGGACCCCCCAGGCGGGAGCAGCAACGCACACAGGCAATGTAGCAGTTGAGAACTGGACAGCCGTCTGAGGAGACAGAGTAATTTAAAAGATAAAAATAATAATGAGAAGGAGGTGTGAGAGAATGGAAGAAGATGAGCCCCAGGGCAGATCCACTGGCATCCCCTTGCTCCCCCTGCGCCCATTTTTTCCAACAGACCCACCCAATAAACCCTTAGCCAGAACCAATGCTATGGTCCAGGAGTCAGAAAACTTTTCCTGTAAAGGGTCAGAGAGTATTTTATATTTTGTGAGCCAAATAGACTTTAAAAAAGTAGAAAAACAATTCTTAGCTCAGGCGTGGACAGAAACAGGATGTAGGCACTCTGTGTTTGCCACAATCTGCTTCCCTCTCCTGCCTACCTGTCCATGTGAGAACACCCCAAAGACCCACAAGTGGAGACTGCCCAGTGTCTTTGACACCCAGAAAGGTTCATTTTGTACATCACCCTCTTCCATGGCAACAAAACTATTTTCAGTAATAATCATGTAATAAATAATAGTAATTATTTTTTTTTTTTTTTTTGAGACAGAGTCTCACTTTGTCGCCCAGGCTAGAGTGAGTGCCGTGGCGTCAGCCTCGCTCACAGCAACCTCAAACTCCTGGGCTCAAGCGATCCTCCTGCCTCAGCTTCCCGAGTAGCTGGGACTACAGGCATGCGCCACTATGCCCGGCTAATTTTTCTATATATATATTTTTAGTTGTCCATATAATTTCTTTCTATTTTTAGTAGAGACGGGGTCTCGCTCTTGCTCAGGCTGGTCTCGAACTCCTGACCTCGAGCGATCCTCCCGCCTCGGCCTCCCAGAGTGCTAGGATTACAGGCATGAGCCACCGCACCCGGCCTAAGTAATAGTAATTATTATGTTCTTATTTTTTCTTAAAATAATTTAAAAAAATAGATTTAAGTTTTAAAGATACTATTCAAATTATGTAAAACGTATTAACTAAAAATGTCACTTTCCAAAACAAAGTTTTTCACCTTTTAGTCTTGCGTTCTGTTCTGTTTCACTATTTTAAATTTTAAACAAAAATAAAATCTAGTGGGCACATAGAGGGACAGAAGAGAAGTGATTCAAGTCCTGGTTCTTTTTCTAGACAGTAATTTTGCTGACACAATTCATCTCGAATGTTCTGTTAAAGGCCACAATGTGTAGCCTGGTAGGAGTTGCAGACACAGATTTCTGAGGTGAGCTCCAACAATTCTGAACTGTTAGGAGCTTACTTGTGAAACCAATGTGTTTAGCTAGGGCCACACCTGTGCCAGCGTCAACCATAAAACCAGCAGTTCTCTAAAATAGCTTCCACGTAGAATACAATGTTTACAGAAAATAAAAACTGGCTAATTTGAAGGGTACATATATATCATTAAAACTCAACATAATTGTTTAGAACTTAAACCAGCAAAATATTTTTTTTTCAGAGAGGAGAATTTTCATCAGTGTCATTGTCTAGAATTGCTGGCAGGGAGTGATAATTTAAAAAGCAGACCAACTTTTAGTCATTTGTTGTTTTTAAGTTCTCTGTGGACACTGTTCCATCTTATTGCAGGCTTTCGGGCTGAGTGCTCCCTGGCTCTGTCCTTGGTGCTCCAGGGCCCATAGCCAGGCAGCGAGGCCCTACAGGGCCCCACTCGACCTTTGGAACTGCTCAGCAATCATTTCCACTTGTAGTAGGCAACAGCGGTTCCATTATCCTGAACATTGAGGTTCCTACACAACTTCCACCCTCCTCATTCTGGGCCAGTGACCTAACTTCCTGCTTCACCAAAGAAATTAAATCATCAGATGTGACTTTCCATCCCACCACTGACCATCTTAGCCCTATCCACCCTCCCCTTCTTCTAGACTCAGGGGATGGGTATTTCTTCAAGACCAACCCTGTCCCACCTCCTCCAGGATTAGTCACCCTGCCTCTCTCTCTCTCTCCCCCCCGAGTCCTGCTCCTTATCCTCAGTCCTTATACACACTTTTAATTCTCATCCTAAAAAAAAGAAAGAAAGAAAGCAAGCAAGCAAGCAGTCAAAAACTCTCCCTGACCTGGCATATTCTAGCTCCATCTCGCCTCCCTCCTTTCCTCCAAACATCTTAAGAGATGGATCTATGCAAACACCAGCCCCATTTTATCTCTTCCTCATGTAAATTCAGCCCATGGCTGTTCATTACATACAAGATAAACTCCCTGCTCCTTATTTGGCACAGGAGGCCCTGCATGATCTCCTGCCTACCTGGTAGCCTCACCTGGTAACCGGTACCATCACTGTACTATCCAAACTCCCTTAGTCCTATTTCCTATTTTCCAAGTAATTTTCTAGTAACTAATTAAGTTCCCCAGGTAAATGCTGGGAATCGGGTGGGTAGAAGGGATAAAAGTGTGTGTCTTGTATCATCAGACCATTATTACAAAGCCTGTCTCCCATTGTAAAATAATGCATTGACCTTCCACTAATCAGCCTCTCCTGAGTTGGCTAATCCACTCTGGCCATCCTGAACAAATTGAACACTTGTACACACAAAAACAGAACCAGATCCTCTGCCAGGGGCCCCACCAAGGTAAAACTACCCTGAGGTAGTCTCCCTGAAGCCTGGTTTTCCCTTTTGACATCCTTCTTGTCACCTGTCAATATCCATCTCTGGGAGGGAGAAAGGGCATTGGAGTCAGGACTAGCTGGGTTCAAATCCTGGTTTCCCATCTGGCCACACTCCATACTGGACATGAGACTTTGGGAAAGTCACCTTGCTTCTCTGAGTCTATTTCCAGGATTATAATACCTACATAAACTGTGGCTATGAAGATGAAACAGGTTCCATAAAAGCACTTGATCCTGTGAAAAAGTAAGGAGTGTTCCTAAATCCACATAATGACACAGATGAATCTGGAGGCTGGAGGTGATGTTGGAGCCACTTTGGTTATGAGGGGGAGGTACAGCTATCCAAAGAAGATGAAGATATTTTTTGTTTTGATGTTCAGCGAAATTATTTGTTATATTTATTTCAGAAAAATCTTGGAAGATGTATACAAGTCATGAAGATATTGGGTATGATTTTGAAGATGACCCCAAAGATAAGAAGACGCTTAAGCCCCACCCAGACATTGACCGAGGCTGGGCTTGGATGATGGTCCTTTCGTCTTTCTTTGTGCACATCCTCATCATGGGCTCCCAGATGGCCCTGGGAGTCCTCAATGTGGAGTGGCTTGAAGAATTCCACCAGAGCCGCGGCCTGACGGCGTGGGTCAGCTCGCTCAGCATGGGCATCACCTTGATAGTGGGTATGTTCATCTGTGACCTGTTGTAAAACTGAATAATTATAAAATGACAATTCCCCGATGTAAGTAATGCTTTATATTGTCGAAACATTAGATATTAGATGTTAGTGGTTACTATTTTTTAATTGTGGTAAATCATATATAATTAAATTTACCATTTTAACCATTTTTACATGTACAGTTCAGTGCCATTGAGTACACTCGTATCGTTGTGCAACCATCGCCACCATCCATCTCCAGAACTGTTTTCATCTTCCCAAACTGAAACCCTGGGCTGGGCGTGGTGGCTCACGCCTGTAATCCTAGCACTTTGGGAGGCCAAGGCAGGAGGATCACTTGAGGCCAGGAGTTCAAGACCAGCCTGAGCAACATAGTGAGATCTTGTGTCTACAAAAAATAGAAAAATTAGCCAATCGTGGTGGTGCATGCCTGTAGTCCCAGCTACTCGGGAGGCTGAGGCAGGAGGATTGCTTGAGCCCAGGAGTTTGAGGTTGCAGTGAGCTATGATGATGCCACTGCACTCCAGTCTGGGTGACAGAGAAAGACACTGTCTCAAACAAACAAAAACTTTGTACTCATTAAGCATCAACTCCCCAGTTCCACCTCCCCCAGCCCCTGGCCACTACCATTCTATTTTCTCTTTCTATGAATTTGACTCTTCTAGGTACCTCATGTAAGTGGAATCATATAATATTTGTTCTTTTGCATGATATGTCTATTTGGATGGTGTAAAATTTGGAGTATTTTAAAAATTGATCATTTAAAAAATTTTCTTTTGCCCCAAACTCTGTTTTCTTTACTGTTATAATTCATTATCTATCACTATAAAACCCTTCTTATTTAACATTTGTGAGTGTTTTTAAAAGATAAAAGTTTTAAAGAAAATACTATAAAAGTGAAGTAATAATCTTATTTCATGAATTCTAATGTTTTTAATTTGAAATATTATTGATCATCTGTTACTGAAAAATCTACTAAACTTTTTTTTAGAAAGGTTACTGATATAGATAACAGGAAGAAATAATAATATATTCTTGTTTTTTCTAGTTAAGCCTAACCACACAACAACCTATGAAACCAATTCTTAGTTGGAGATACCAAACCTGGAAGTTATTATAAATATAATGTTATTATGGCTAATGCATTTCAATTTGGGAAATAAATAACTCTTACTGTCAACTAATATTTAATAAGCACCTATTATATGCTAGGTGCTTCCTTACTTATTTCATTTAATTTTATTTAATTCTCTTAACAGTCCTCTGAGGTCATTACTAGTATACCGTAATGTTTTTTCAGTTTTCTTCACTTGAAAAGAAAAGCCATATGTTTACATCTAATTTTTTTTAATTTAAAATATTTATGACATATTTTATACTGGAAACATAAATGGCCTCTGATCTTTTTCTGGTTTTGTGAGAGTGTGTGTATGACGGGCATGAGTGTGAAGGGAATCGTGCCTTTGCAGGGATTTCTGCATTAGTAATTACATGCTTGACTCCAATTCAGAGATTCGTTGATCTTGGCTAGCATTTAGTCAGTGTTATTTTTGATAATACAAGCAACGTCAATAACAGTGGCAGTGCTACTGATAGGAAACAAGGACAAAGTGTTATTTCTCAAGAAGTGTGGCATGTCTGTGTGCATGTACGTGAATGTGTGTGTGCTTGTTTATAAAAGGGAATTCATACTGATAGTTTTACAATTAAATAAAGGCAGCATTATGTGTATCAGATAATAGTTGATAAATCATTTTTGTCTATAACAGTATTGAACTGACTTCTTCAACTCTGCATTAGTCTTGTTAAAACTAGGACTGTTTGTCATGTGAAAAATGTAGGTAGGTTTGTTTTAGTGTAGGCAGTGTTTCGTGTTGGCTGTGATTCTACCTTCTCAATAAATTAGTAAAAGAAAACTGTGCTTTTAGAACACTTAAAACCCAGCTTTCTTACCTTTTTAAAAATATTTTTTAAGGGATAGAATAAGACACATACAGATTCTATCGAGGAAGTGTGTGCGTGCAACAACAAAGACTCAGAAAAAGGCCAGTCTATGAAATGTCACAATATTTTCCGAACCATCCAATAAGATTGTCTTAGATACTGTGTTTCACAAGTTCTGTGGAAATAAGCAGCAGAAACCAGTCCTGAAATTACTGGATATGGTTTTAAAGGTGATTCTCAAAATAAGAACACCTAACTCATAGTGATGGTGAAATGTGATGGTCATCTTTAATTTTATTGAGCAGTAACTGTGTGTTGGGAATTCTGTTTGAGAGTCCCTGAATTCCAGATGGCAGAATTTCAGATTGTAGACTAATCTTTTTAAAGCGAAAGCCGCCTGCCAGATAAACATTTTTTGCCCTGGGTCTCAGAAATCATAACACGGCAGACCTCGTAGCTGGGTAAATGAAAGGTCTTTTATTCCGTCTATCGTGACCTTAAATTACTGTTCATTATCCTAAGCTTCCTGGTACAGGGTGGCTGCAGAGTGGTTGAGCAACATGAGGGAACTTTTCCAAGCCAGAAACCAGCAGTAGCAGCTCTCCTTTATGTGTCACTTACTACATGCCCAGTGTATGTTACGCACATTATCTCATTTGATCCTGCAACAACACTGGAGGCCAGACCATCATCTGCATCTTACAGAGAAAGACCACGCAACACTCAGAGGCATTAAGTAACTTACCCAAGGTTGAACAGTCAGTTTAAGTGCAGGATAGGCTTCAATCCTGGTCCATTGTTCTCCAAAATTGTGTCTGCTATGACACTCTGCCTGCCACTACATCAAATGAGAACTGAAAATATATCTGAAGTGAATAATATAAATCATTTTTATTTTATAATCACT